>NC_090702.1:40666012-41916012 GCF_040954835.1 Lepisosteus oculatus | reverse complement strand
AACAGTCTGCCAGTCAGAAGCCTCAAGTACAGAAGAAACCAAATATAGAGCTACCTCAAAAAGGGGACCAAATGGGTAACAGGGCAGTCTTGAGGCTGCAACTTCTGCGCAGAGTAGAGGGTGTCGAGCTCAGCAGAGAAATGTGGAGAGTGAACACCATAGTGTTAGTGAAAACCCAGGGTAAGTTAAAAATGACAAAGTACCATCAAAGTGGCACCTCAGCTTTAAATAGGAAAGCAAGATAAGAATAATAAGCTAATTAACATAGATCACAAAAAGGTGTCAGAGTAGAAAACCCTGGAAAACTGTGAGCCCTCGTGAGAATGTGATGGTTTCCCAAGGCACCAGGATTTACAGGCTGATATGTATCCCTAGTCGACAACAGAAGGCCCACTCACATCAGGAGACAAACTGAGGACTTTGGCTGGAGATCACGGAAGTCAGTAATGCATGGAGCCAAAACACCTCCTTAATGAAGATTCCCACCATCCATGGAGGTTAGACATTAACTGAGGGGGTGGGATGAAGTGTGGAACATCGGAGAAACGGTTGATGACGGTATGACAGAATGGCCTTGAGAATTGGGAAGATCAGATGGATTGCCATGGATGTTCTGTAACTGACAGCGAAAGTAATAATCCATGCTCAGGTACAGGTTGAACATCTCACCATATATGCCACCACATCTGCCCTTGTGGAAGGCCACCAGAAGCAGTAGTGGATCAGTTCTAGGGAGCGCTGCCTTCCAGGATACCCTACCAGCCTGGTTGAATGGCTCCACTGCAACACCTCTGGCCTGGGCTGTAAGGGCTCAAACAAAGCCCAGCGGAGCTTCTGAAGGAGCAGGGTAGAGGAGAGTGCTGCCGACACTGCTTCTTCCATATCGAGCAAGGTGGCCCCTAGGATCTGGTGTACTGAGATGACTGAGACTGGTCATAAGGCATTGGCTTTGCCATTCTTCATTCCCAGCTGATAGATCATGGTGAAATTAAAGTGAGAGAAGAACAAAGCCCAGCGTGTTTGTCATGGGTTCAGTCATTTGACTTCTTGATATACTCCAGGTTTTTGTGATCTATAAAGACCAAGAAGCGATGCAAGCCTAGCTCAAGAAGATGCTCAAGAAGAGGTCAAGAAGAGAGTGTTCTTGATCACTAGCATCTCCTGGTCACCCACTTTGTAATTATGCTTTGCCAGAGACACTTTCTGGGAAAAGAAGGTGCATGGGTGGTCACCCAAAGTGCTGTGAGAGGACTACGCCCTCTCCCACGTCCAAGACATGCACTTGCCAATTGATTGGCAATGTGCAGTCCGGGTGTTGAAGGATCAGGGCCGTGGTTAAGCAGTGCTTCTGTTACATGAAGGCCTCCTGCACCTCGGGCGACCACTTGCCCTGGCGGGCCCCCTTCCTGGTAGAGTGGTGATAGTGGCTACAGCCATGCTGAAACTGCGGGTAAAGAGGTCGATTAATAGGTGAACTCTACAGAGCACTGGACGTGTTTGAGGGTGGTGATAGTGGGCCAGTTCTTTACCACCACAACCTTGTCAGGAGGAGAGGATGTATCCAAGGAAGGCCACCTCGGACTGGTGGAACTCACACTTTTCAAGTTTGGCATAGAGGTGGTGTTCTCTGAAATGCTGAAGAACCTGCCTGATGTATTCCTGGAGGTTGCTGGAGCAGATGAGGATTTTGTCTGCGAAGTCCCAGAAGACGTTAGTTCCTGAAAATCTAGAAGATGGCTGGGGCATTACAAAGACCAAAGGGCATGATCAGGTATTCATAAAGTCCTGAGCTTGTGTTCAATGCCATCTTCCAATGTTATTTCCTTTGCAAAGATATCCATCATCTGATGAACGGAAGGCAGTTTAGGCAGAGAAAGAAAATGGGAAGACTTAAAGAACTGGTCGACCATAACCAAAATAACTGAACAACCTCGAGAGCAGGGAATGCCAGTGGTAAAATCCATAGGTATAGAGTCCCACAGGCATTCAGGTGTAGGTAAGGGTTGCAGATGATGGGCGGAGGATATATAGCACAGAGCATGCTGCTAAATAAACGTCAATGTTGCTCCTCGTGTTGGACCACCAGTAGTATCTGTGTGAGTTCTATGGGCAGTTGCAAGGCTGGATGGCCTGCCAGCCAAGAATTCTGACCCTTCTGCAGCACTTCCTATCTAGCAAAATGGGGGACAAAACTGGGGTGTCAAGGGGAAAAGGACTGGAGGCCGATGCTGCCCTCACTGCCTCTTTCACTGCTCCAGATGGGCTCTGGGACCACCTCAGACTCATCTGGAGCATGGATCCTGGAGAGATTGTGTTGGACATGCATTCTTACACCCAGGTATATGGGAGATGGTGAAATCGAAGCAAGACATCCCTCAGGAGAAGTACCAGGAGTGAACAACCCTGGATTCCCAGGAGCCATCTGAACCGGACCGACAGTAATATCTACTGACCTTCCCTCTCAGCCTCTGGAATGCTCTAGTTAGCACATCTGCAGGCAGAGCTTCCAGAGGGAGCCTTAAGGAACTGGAAACCAGGAGCTAGAAGAGGCTTCGCTGAGACAGAGTTAAGTGGCTCAGGAGTGCAATGAGAATGTCACTGCTGGATCGCCAAGAAGAGTCTGAACCAGGTTTAAACACCCTTACAGCACCTGCTGCAGTGAAAGCTCTCACTCAAGCCAGGTGCTCTGCATCAGCTGTCCCCATGGCGTTCAGGACAGAACGAAGACGTGGCTCCCAGTCTCTGAAACTACACGCCCCTCTTGAGACAGTGAGAACGGGCGTTGGCGTGTCCCGCTTTGGAGAGGCGGGGTGAGCGTAACACAGTTTGCAGGAGTTTTCAGTTCTCTAAAAATACATTTTGCTTGGTTTTCGATTCTCCACGATGATCAGGACAAAGCACAAGTTTGGCCTCCCTACTAGCCTTATGATTGTTTTATCGATCTTTTGACAGAGGTCATCTCTTTTTTCTTTCTCTCCAGTGAAATGAAGGAATTCATAGAGGAGGATCTCCAGAAGGGATTCATTGGACCATCCTCATCTAAAGCTTGTGCTGACTTCTTTTTCATCCAAAAGAAAGATGGAATACTGCATCCTAGCATGGGCTGAATAACATCACTGTCAATATCATCACTGTCACTGTCAATGACAGTTACCCTCTTACAGTTACCACTGATCTTTTCCCTGTTAGAAAAGATGAGTCAGGTTACAGTTCTCTCCAAATTGACCTGGGGGGGCCTACAACTTGGTACATATTAGGGAAAGAGATAAATGGAAGACAGCCTTCAACACGAGCTCTGGACACTACAAACTTCTTGTCATGCTTTTGGACGCTGTGATATGCCCGTAGTTTTCAAGAACTTGGTGAACGACATGCTTTCAGATTTCATCTTTCAGAATCTGGTCAATGATTTTTTGGATAGGTTCATGGTTGTGTACATCGATGACATCCTGATATTTTCTGTCTCTTTCAAAGATCATTTCCTGCATGTCAGGCAGGTTCTCCTGTGACTCTGCCAGCATCAGTTTGAATGAAAAACTAGACAAATGAAAATTTTGAGTACCTGAGGTCACCGTTCCGGTATAGTGTATTTCTCCTGAAGGTCTCCAAATGGATCTCCAGAAAGGGTTGGTGGTTTGAGACTGTTGCACACTCTCTACACTGAAGCATATCAGTGGGATCCACAAATTACAAGCACTGATTTATCTGCAACTTCAACTCAGGAGGATGGCTCCTATTACTGCTCTCACCAAGAAGGGACCTGACCAGGGCAAGTGGACTTACAAGGTTCAGAGGGCTTTTGAAGAGCTGAAGTGTTACTTCACTATGGCACTTCTGTTAAAATATGACTACCCTGTTTTGCCATTTAAGCTGAAGGTGGATGCATCTAATATAGAGGCTGGGGATGTCACAAAGTCTTCACCTGTGATTATTCAGCCAAGAATCTATTGGTGGTGGAGAAAAATGATGATGTGGGCATTCAGAAGGCACTTGCTGTGAAGCTGACCTTGGAACAGTCTCTGGTGAACAGCTTGCCACTGGGCTTGTGCTGTGTTCAAGGTGCAGCTGGACACTCCCTATGATGTGTGGCACCTACAGTATGCTCTTGGGTCTGTAACACCTTCACCTCCACCCCACTTCCTGGGGGAGTGACACTGGTCATGACAAACTGAATCGTCTGTCACCCACAGAGCTAATGCCCAAACCAATGTCTCCAAGGTTTTAGCAGGAGAATTAGGCAGAGGAAGAGCTACTGTGGAAGGCAGAATGGAGACAAGAGCAGCCAAGCAGAGCGAAGAAAAAGCTTGTTGCTATCTGTCATGGTGTCACATGTTTTTTATTGTTTCTTTTCATTTCACCACACTTACCTGCTGTGAACTTATATTTAATCCATGGCTAGCCAGTGGATTTCACCTTCGCCTGCTGTAATCGTATTGGTTTAGTCTTACTGTTATAAAACCTGACTGCTCTGCACTTACCTGACTGAGTGCAGCAGTCTGAGGCAGTAGGGTGAATCCAAGATCAGGCAAAGACAAGCGAGCAGGCTCATGAAAAGTTAACACACAGGTTGGTGTAGCAAGAGAGATACAGTCCAAAGCTGTAATGGGAAGCATTGCCAGATTTAAAGTTGGGAAGACACAGGACCAAAGGACATACTGTATAGGAATTCCTAAAGCATAGTCATAGTAATAAGCCAGGTTCGTAGCACAGAAGTGAGGTGGAGGCTTGCTTAGTAAAAACACTGGAGAACACAGGTGAAGCACAGGAATGATCTAGAGATTTACTTAAAAGCACAACCATAGCATAGAGAAGGAGAAACAAACAAAGAATGAGTGCAAACTGATTGCCAAGACTAGAGAAGAGGAACTGTCAAGGCTGATCTTAAACATCCTTCTGGTAAAGGTAATTAATTGCCTTACCTGATTAATCTATTGTACGCAAGTGGAATCATGTTGTCACAGCAATCGACTGATTGGCAGATTGACTAGAAACTTGACGGGCTGCCATGGTGTTTTGGGTGCACTGTCCAGTGCTCATTTGGAAGCAGGTGTGACAGTCTCTACTGTCAGTCTGCCCTCTATTGGCATTAGGGTATTGTGTTGTGACCAGCAGAAGAGTCACTAAACTGGTTGTGGTCATTGCTGAGGTAAATACAGGTAAGAGGATGTGTAATAAATAAAATAAGCAAGCCTTTGTGATTGTTGATGGCTTCTTAATTCTTGTATTATGTAAATGTAAAATAGTATTTAATTTTCTCAAATTCCTTGTAGCAGTATCATCCATGTGCAGTATATACAGTAAAGGAACAGGTAAGACCTCACACCTGAAGAAGGCTCCACAGCCGAAATGTTGCGTTTTCTTTCTTTTCTTTTCAGCATGGAATAAACCCGTTACCTGTTCCTTTGCAGCCTACGCATGCTGACACAGCTCCCTACTCGTTATATACAGTATGTATTTCCAGCTTTTCCTGCCAATAGAGATATGCATTTCAATTATTTGTGCTGTATAGCCACAGATATACTGAAGGAGCTCTGAAAAAAACACATGCCCATGGTGAGTGATTCTTTAAAGAAGTATTTCCTTGGTTTGCATAATGCCAGTGGTTGCCTTTTAGAATTAAAACTAAAGACAGTGAGTTGCATTTGACTAAAAAATAATCTGTTATGTGGATTAACTGTTCTGCCACACTCCAAAATACCTCTATCTCAATTATAGCTCAAATAAATCATCACAATACTGAGATAATAAGAGAAATGATTGCTTCACTGACATAATAGATTAAAATTATTTTATCCTACTGTAGATATCCATCCAATGAGATAAGAAGGTAACGGTATCCAGTTGTGGAGATTTTTTTTTATTATCCAGTGTTCCACATTGTCAAGGAATTACATTTGTTCAAGGAGGCCTACGGTTTTCCTACAAGTGCAATTTCAAAATAAATGAATGAATATGAGTGCTTGTAGATATTGTCCTCAGGAGCTTGTAAGGTGTTTGACTGGCCTGTTTGCAAAGGAATGGAGCCTCACAGAGCCAGGGAGGTGAAGAAGATCTGCTTCTGCAATTGCAAAGGACTTACACCTGTCTCCATGGCATCAGATCTCTTCCTGTAGTGCAGATCCCCCAGAGGTAAGGAAACTATGCCTCTTTCAGTATAATACTATTTAAACAGCACATCACTGTAGAGCACCTGCATTCCTCCCATAATACACCTGACTATAGGAAGGTTTGCTTGACTTTGTTTTTAAACAGTACCTCACCACAGAACACATACATGCTGTGTATCATTCTCCAGTGTGGTTGAAAAGTGTGGTTAAAAGTATCTAAATTAATAAACCATAGAATTTTAGAAATATGCACATTTGTCAATGTGCCTACCTACAATGTCTCTGCACATTATAATGTTTTACTCATTCTTTTCTACCACTATTTACAGAGCCTACTGAGGCAAACATAAAAGACACCTTCTGCAAAGCAAATAATCGCAAATTGTGTATGTAAGACTTCAACAAATGCACTACTTTTTTAAACCAGGCCAAGCATCACACAAGCTTTTTCTGACAAAAGGACATTAGAAGAAATGATTACTATAATATAGGGAAAAGGGCAAACTAACATTGTTCTTTAGAAATATCAAACATCGATGTAACCAGACTTGGTATTTTGTACTAATGAATCCCAATTAACCCTGCATTTGTTTATGTAACCACATGGTTGTTCTTCCAGGTACAATAATCTGTGTACACTGATCCAAAAATATATCAATAAATATACTACATGCAGCTGTTATACAGCACTTTTTCATTATATACAGACGTTTACACTTTGCTGTCTGTGCATGCAAAGTATTGCTAATAATATTGTAAGAAATGTTCTTCATGCCTATTTGGTTTTATTTCATACTTCAAGGATTTTTTTTTTAGTTTATTCTCCTCAACAAGTCTGGAAAAAGTACCGTGTGTTAAATATCGCCTACTCAACTCAGTCTGCTTGAAAAGTGTTTCAAACCCAGAAGTTTGCCTAATCCGACTTCCTGCATTCAACCAACGTAGGCGGCAGCAGTGAGCAGAAAACGTAAACCTCGCCTCCATTTTTTTTCTATTTTCTTCTGCCTCAAAACATTCAGATGAAACATGGCTAATCGTGGTGTTGCTTTTCGTCTTTTTCGCTGCAAAGAAATCCTGTTGCGTAGCGGATTGAGACTGAACTCCAGCAGTCTCGCTTCAGGGGGTTTGACTAGGTCATTCTGTGCGCAAACTCGGTCTGAGCGCCTGACCGTGAGGCTGCAGCAGGACGGAATAAGGTTAGACTCATGAGAAGACGTTTTATATGCAAGCAGAAGTGTTTATGTGTATATCGGCTCTAAACAGTGCATTAAGCGCGTTTATGTCTTTCTACAGCAGTGTCAGGTGTTTAATCATACATTTTATTTCTTCCCCGTACTGGTTCAAAACGTATTTTCTTGATCAGAAAAGTTACCTAGTCTAAAACAATCGCCGTTATCATTGGCTAGATAACCCCCCCCCCCCCCCCCCAAGTCGAACCGAAACACATTTGGGTGCTATACCGTATTTGCAATAATCTGTATTCAGGTCCGTGTAGAAATTAAAGCAATAAATCACGTCTAACGTGATATGCCCTTAACTTTGTTGCTAAGAATATTGCACCTAGTCAGGTATTTCCCAATACAATTAAAGGACAATGTATTTAAAGTTTCAATCGTTTTCCAATACTGCCGTTTGTGCATTTTACACGGTAACAAAGATCTTTTTTTTTATCTCCCTAGGAATATAATACTTAATGACCCCAAGAGAAGAAATACTTTATCCTTGTCAATGCTGAATTCTCTGCGGACCGATATATTGCACGAGATAGACAGCGATGACCTCAGGGTCATTATCATATCAGGTATTCCAAACAAAAAAGTGGGAATTTGCAAGAGGCTACCTTGTTGCTGGATAATATAATAATATGCATGGCTTGCAGACACGAACACATTTAGTTTAATTTAGAAAAAAGAGTGCTACTCTACATCATCCTGATTTAACTGAATAATAAGCTGTAGAGTTTTTACTCCTAACTTCCATAATGAATATTATGGGATCCATTTGTTGGGGTGGGTCGAAATAGTGTTTGTATTTCCTATGTGGTCTGAGGAACCAGTCGAAGTTGGCAATTGTTAATAAATACGTGAGTGCATTTTGGTTTTTTACTTCTTTAATGAAGCTGCCCGTTGTTTTCCAGCTGAAGGCCCAGTGTTCTCATCAGGACATGACCTGAAGGAGTTGACATTGGCCCAGGGACCGGAGCATCACAGCAGGGTGTTTGAGGTGTGCTCAGAGGTGAGGCCCTTGCTAAGGTCATCAGCCATTACTTTGTAACAAGTCATGATGAAAGCGAAAAATTCAGCTTCCCTAATCCTGAAATCTGTTTCAGTTTTTATGAACTGCTGGCTTCTGTACAGTATGTAGGCCAACAGTAGGTGCATTCTTACTAAGGTATTTTGGACATGTCAATGTAAGGAGGGGACAGTTTTGAAATGTGTGCTTTTCTGCTTCAGCAGTAAAGAGCCATTAGGAGATTACTAAACTGTTCTGTCCACATGGTTCTCAGAATGACAGATGTTATAATTTTAGTAAAAGCAAGAAAACACAGTCTTGAAAAAGAAGTCCTTTAACTATCTCTCTCTGAGAACAGAGATAGAAAAGGAAGAGGCTACAATAAATTATCAGTATATTCTGTATCATTGCCTGTTTGTTAAAATCACTGAGATTTATGTTTACAGCAACATACAGTAGACTAGTAAATGCAGATTCACATATCTGTCCTGGAAATGAGTCTCGTTTGAAATTCACATGCAAGCTGAAACTTCTTCCAGAAATAGGTTTTCAGGTTGTGATTTTATGCAAACACAGCATTCAGTAACTTCTATTTTCTATTTCTTTTCTAAGCTATATAAATTCAGCAACTTTTGAAAGGCATTATGGCTTATGAGAGCTAGATTTCTAGTGATAATTAACACATAACCATATTAAATTGCGGCCAACAGAAATGAAGACATCATCATCACTTTCCATAACGGATTATCCTTTTCAAGATCACAGCGGCTCAGATCCTATCCCAGGAAGCACTGGGCGCATGAAAGGAAACACTCTGGATGAGACACCTGTCCATCGCAGGGCAGACACACAGACACAAACACGCACACACACTCATGCCAGGGCCAATTTACAGAACCCAGTTAACCTACCAGTAAACCGGAGCACCCAGAGGAAACACACGCGAACATGGGGAGAACATGCAGACTCCACACAGACAGCACCTAGGTCTGGAATTGAACCCAGGGTTCCAGCTCTGCGAGGCACAAATGCTAACCACTATGTTACCCTAAAAATGAAGACATTAAATGAAATATATAACATACCGTACATTTAAAAAGTGATTTATTTTGTACATTTAGGGTTCTGTATATTGTTTTAATGATAGATGTGTTTAACGATACAGCCTGCAGATGGTGGCCCAACTCCCTATTATTGACATTACATTGGTGTTTCAGCCCACAGGTGATGGGCACATGTAATCTGTTTGCAGCGTTACTTCATTTCTTTACCCTATTGATACATATTGAAAAGCTACATTTGCAGTGCCGGCTTCTTTCATTCTTTTCCAGATCATGACGTTGATACAAGACATTCCCGTGCCAGTCATCGCCAAGGTCAGTGGCATGGCAACGGCAGCAGGATGCCAGCTGGTTGCCAGTTGTGATATCGCAGTTGCTTCTGAAAAGTCAACGTTTGCCACACCTGGAGTAAACGTTGGGCTTTTTTGTTCGACACCTGCTGTTGCCATTGGCAGGGCCATTCCAAGGAAGGTAATGCTCAGACTTCCTGAAAGGGGCAAGGAATAGGTTCCAAGTTCATGTTTGTGGTTCCGTTATCTTGATTTGATATTACAGTATATACTTTGTAAAAAATATTTCGATACACCCCTTGAACCAAACTTGCATGCAAGTCACAGCAACTAATGTATAATAACTAAATTGGCAATCATTTAATTCCACAATTTTTGGAATTTGCATAATTTATGAGGTGGCATGCATTGAGAAAGTTTAATGTTTCCTCAAAGAAAACAAGACAACGCACAACTGAAAAATGCAGCAATTACAGGTGTTCATTAACAAAACTCCAGCACGGATTTTCCGTCTTCTAATTATTTTTTACGTCACTAATGAAGACATTTTAAGAATGTTTTGCTTTACGGTATCGGTCCAACAAAGGTATTTTGAAATATGTTGATAGTACTTGGATGTAGCATTTATGAAAAAAACAATCAAGAATGTCTTCAAATAACTAGAGAAAGATCCTTTTTTGTCTTGGTTAGAATGTGTGTTAGGGAACTTATGGCAAGCTATGAGGCAGATCCATTTGGAATACCTGCAGTGTGTGAGTGTCAACTCAGCTTGACAGAATTTGATGCGCAAATGTTACCTTGTCATCAGAAGAGCTTTTCCACATAGTCGTGCAATTCACAATTCAAATAGTATTCATGACTTAGCAAAGGGTAAACAGCAAGTATGTGTAATGAAGCTCTGGGCATAATTATTTTTTTCATGCTTGTAAAAACAATGTGGGCTGTAGCTGAGATATGGTTTTAAAAAAGTATACGAAATTAAATCATTTAAAATCAGGAGCTAAATGTAGAACATTGTAGTTCAAAATGTTTTGAAAGCAGCCATAACTGAATCACAACAAGAGGACGAATGCACAATCTATTTTCAGTAAAATGCACCAGAATTTCCTCTGTCATGATAAATAGGAAATAGCTGTGCATCCAGGAAGATAAACAAACAGCCTATAAAGTAACTGCACAACAACCACATAAGCAATACATTTTAAGAAACAGTAAGTTAGGTCTTACAAGAAGGTGTTTAAAAAAGTCACTCCAGTGGCAAAAAACAATTGGTACCAGTGAAACCCTCAAGTATAAGATGGTATTTTCTGAAGAGGTTTGTTCAGGTGAATATCTTGCAGTGCATTTGAGTAAAAAATTCAGTTTGTATTATATTTTACGTAATTGTACATATTTTACCATTGCGTATTATGTAAAACATTTTGAGAAACCTGATGTAAGATAGGCTTAACTGACCATGAAATGACCTGGTGGCTACACAGTTTATGGAATGTTTCTTGCACGATATTTGAATAATATTCACCAAGCGCAGATATTATTCAATCCAGGCTTCATTATCCCCTGGGGGAAATTTGTATTATGGCAGAGTCCTGCACAACAATGCAACAAAAACGGACAAATATAATCAACAGGAGATCTGTGAGTTATTTGACATTGTTTGAGAGAGAGGGGGGCTGAAAGATTTCCTGGGTCTGTTACACCCAGGGACACAGAGGCGTCTCCCAGATGGGAGAGGTGTACATTCACAACAGTGGGAGTGTGCCACAGCTCTTGGCCTTCCTTACTACCCTCTGTTAGAGGACATTTAGGTTGATCTGATTTGCCTCAGAGATTTTCCAGCTTCTCTTCACTCATTTTCCCCAACCTATTACAAATTATGGTACTGATGTCACCAAACCAACAAGTAAAGATGGTATAAAACAAATTCAATAAACAGTTTCAATATGAAAAAACAGGTTCCGTTTTGTATGAAATTGTTAAACTTTAGCAGTGAAATTAAGTGTCCTACAAATAAGTCTCTGTTGGCCTTTTTTTTTATAAGAGTTGTAACAGCATTTTTCCCTCTCTGCTATAAATAAAAAGCCAACAGAGGCTCCTTAGTGTTTGTTTTATCTTTTAACATCCTTTTCTCTGTGGAGGTGGCGCTGGAAATGCTCTTTACTGGGAATCCCATCTCTGCCCAGGACGCCCTGCTTCACGGACTGGTCAGTAAGGTGGTCCCAGCAGAGAAGCTAGACGAGGAAACGCTGGCCATCGCCCGCAAAGTCTGTGCCGCCAGCAGGCCGGTCGTCGCTCTGGGGAAGCAGACTTTCTACAGACAGATGGCCCAGGATCGCAGTGCTGCCTATGCTACTGCTTCTAGGGTTATGGTGGACAACCTGGCTTTGAGAGATGGGCAGGAGGGCATTAAGGCTTTTATTGAGAAGCGCCGGCCTGAGTGGACACACAGCAGAGACCGGGCCCACGAGTGACATCCCACACCCATTCACTGCTCTGTGGGTCTTCTTGCTACTGCTGCATAAAGGCTAAGCCGTTTTTTTTTTGTTTATGCCAAATATTCTAAAGCACAGAGCAGAAAACAAAATCCTACAATGAAGGCAAATTGCAAAAAAAAAGAAGGAATTCTTTCGATAATCAGTCTTGTTTCTTTTTGCAGGTCATTTTTTTTTCTGTTGGCCAGACTTGATGTGTACAGAATGAACAAAAATAAAATATTAAATCAGATGCTGCCCTGGTGGTGGGGCAATTCATGCTACTGCCTTTCAGCTTTTTGGGTCTGAGGCTCATTTCCAATCTGGTGTGCAGTCTCTGTGGAGTTTGCATTTTCATGAGTGTTCTTACCTCCCAGAGCCGCACTGGCTCAGTTACTTGGTGCTGCTATATTGGCCCTGCAATTGCCATCTCATCCAGTGCCAAGCCAATCCTGCCTTCTGCCCTGTGTTTGCTAGGTTAGGATCTGGCTTGTTTTGACTCTCTAGGATGAAACAACAGTGGACGATGAAAGAATGTGTGGAAATCCTCCAGCAGGCACATGTAGAGTACTTTTTATTAAAAGAGTAGTGCACTTTTATCCAAAATACAACACTAACAATTCCTCCGAAATTGAATTGGTCAAGGAACGTCAGTAAAGAGGTGTTGGAAGATTAGACGAAGCTGCTTCAGTACTGACGTACTGATTTTTTTAAAGTGAAAATTCTTACCTAATGTTGCCTGTATTCATCTAAGGCTTTGGTTAGGATACTACTATCAGTGGGGAGGAGAGCAGAGTGACGAAGCCAGTTCATAGATGGAGATTATTAGGAGGCCATGATTGGGTAAAAGGCCAGTGGGAAATATGGCTAGGACCTTACTCTTTTCGAGAAACACCCTGGGATTTTTAATGACCACAGAGAGTCAGGACCTTGGCTTTATGTCTCATCTGAAGAACAGTGCCTTTTAACAGTATAGTACCCCCGTCACTATACAGGGGCAGGGTGAGAAACACCTCTGGTCCCAGTAACTTCTCTTCCAGCAGCACCCTTGACTTTCCCAGGAGGTCTCCCATCCAGGTACTGACCAGCCTCATACCTGCTTAACGTCAGTAGGATGCCAGTTGTGAGTTGCACTGCTATAAAAACAAAGTGGCAGTGCGATACTTATTTTAAAAACAACATCTGAGTAGTTGTTTTCAATGAGATTAGGGTGAGACAAATCCTAAAGACAGATAAATGACCTTAACTACAAGTCACAACTAACAGAAACTGTAATCATTTTTACCACTGAAGGTGCATTCTTATAAATAGTTCTGGAACTGCTAATTTGTGTGTTACTTGTACAGTTGTGGGTGTGGGTGTACAATTAGCAGTAGTCCTTTATTGCTTATTGCCAGGGTGAGTAGTGGTTCTCTGCCTTAGAACTGGAGTACCCCTGTGTGGTCTGCTTTTCATTCCTACTAAGCTCTTAATCACTGAGGCTGATTGATCCCTGTAATTGAGCTTCTTGCTTCAACAGACGTTTGGAAGCTATTTCTGTACTTTAGTCATATGTTTCAAAATTAATATTCTGCTGCAGGTACAGTTTTGAGAAGAAACGCAACAAGCAGAATTCAATCCGTTCCATCCTCAACTTGCTTATGAAGTGACTGCTGCCTTATTTCTGCCTAATTCAGTCTTAATAGGTGGCCAATTCATGATGGATAAACACAAGCCGGAATGACTTGATCAAGATTATATGCCAGCTGTTCTGTATTAGCTTCATTACTTGCATTCCGCACACCTCAATTATGGTAGTTATTAACCTCATGTGACTTTTTAAAAGCTTAAAGTAAAGTCTGGATGAAACATGGATCAATTAGTCCATTGCCTAAAAGCTCAGCTGGAGTAAAACCTGTAGGCACAGGAGTAGACCAAGACCGGAGCTGTGAAGAGCCGCTTTTTCACAGAGGGGAGTGCCTGTACTAAGAGTCAGATGTACATTTAGGTATAAAATGGTGCAGTATGTGAATAATTTCAGGACCGTTTTTGGAAACTTGTTTTCATTTTCAGTTTTAATGTGCATTAGTTATTTTCTCATGTTGGAGAAATGTGTGTGAATGGCCTCGTCATTTTTCCAATCATTTGTTATTGTAATGTTCGAACTGCAGTGAACACCATTAATACATTGTTGAAAGCTGAACTAAAGCCTGATTTTGGTCACCTCTTGGTCTAGATGTGACAGCGGGGTTTAGGATGCTTGTTATTGAAACAAAGTAAAAGGTAGAACAAGATATGACCACATGGTGGAGCTGTGGCTTAGGTCAGTGGAGATTTTGCAGTTTATATCAGATGAGAAAAATTAATAAACAGTATTTGTAAATCGAAGTTAAAAGCATAAGAAATGTTACTGATGAAGTGATGCTTAATTCTTGCCTAGCATTTTTGCTTATTAGTAGATAATTCATCTGAAAATTTCACCAAGCTGAGTACTGAAAGAAGCAAGTATCTGTTTCAACAACGTGGCTGGGTAGTGTGTTCCAGATTGTCACAGTCTTTTGTGTAAAAAAGTACCTCCTGTTCCCAGTTTTAATTGCGCGATCATGTAGTTTCCATGTGTCCTCTGGTTCATGTTTCACAGTTGGTTCTGCCAAATTGTATTGGGCTGACATTGTCAGTGCCTTGGGATGGTTAATAAAGTCACATCTCATTGTAGTGTTCTCTGTTCAAGTCTAAAAAGGATCACTTCTTTTAGTCTGTTAATGTAGGGCATTTGTTTGAGCCCAGAAATTTATCTGGTTGCTGTTTTCTGGACTGATTCCAGAATGAACTTTTTTGTAATTTGGTGACCAAAATGGTACATAAAATTCATATTACAGTAAGAATCCAGGTTATTTGGGTTCGTACTAGTGCTTTGTGAAATGTATACTTGGCACTTGTGTGGATTAAATGTCACCTGCCAGTTGGGCAGGACTGTCCAATCTTTGATTTTGTCTATAGGTCTTTCAGAATTCCTTTGCAGTTTTTACAGTGTTTGCTAGTCCTTCTATATGGGGTCATCTAGTCAACACAAGTATGCAGTTTTAATGATAATGATGTGAAAACAAAAGTTGTTTATCTTCCATTCTGTGTTTTAACTTGGAAGTTAATTTATCCAGTTGATCTGTTAAATTTAATTTGCTGTTAGGGTAAAAGGGATTTTTTTTTTTCAAATTAAATGTTGTCACATGATGTAGTTAAAAACATTTGTATAGAGAAGCAACACCTAAAAGTGAGGGAAAATAATCTTTAGGATAGAAAATTTGTTTCATATCAAATTCAGTAGGATATGTTTATTCTTCCATTGTAGTTAATGGTGAGAGGAAACAAAAAAAATCAGTAGTGTCTAAAATAGTGACTGTGTACTATACAAAACATCAAAGCTCCATCTTATTTATCAGGTACGAGACTTAAATTTATTTCAATTACTGTACTAACACCTGACCTGCGCAACATTAGGGTTGCTGTTGTCAAAAAGGTAAATAGGGATGATGACCTGTTGAGTATTCTGCTACGTGTATTTCGAAGTGAAAAGATTTTTCACAATTGTTTATTCTTGTTCTGAGTTGAGAGGATGAAAACGGGCCTCAGTGACGAGCTTCTGGCTGAGGTGATAACTTTGCTTTTAAATGTTTTGACATATTCAGTCCTCTTTCTAATGAATACACGTTTGTATCATGCGCTGATATGTAACATCCATAATTTTGTAATATAGTTTTTATCATTTGCTTTTTCCTACCCACACCTGAACTTTGTTTTCGTTTGTAATATCTCTTTGGTCCCAGTCAGAACCCGAGACTGGAAATCTGCTTCCAATTTCAGAACCCATTTCCAGTTCTGCCAGCAACGTGTGTAGAAACCAGACCAAAGTTTTATGCGCTGCAGATTACGAAATCGTCAGTCTTATCCCCACAAACCTGTGGGCTGCACTGTTCCTTCCAGCTTTATTACTTTTAAACTAATTTGTACTTAACATTTAAAGACCAATGTGCGGTGGATTAAATGCATGTGTAAATAAAGGAAAAGTCCTACATGCCCACAACTTTATTTATACTATTTAAACTCATTACCACGAGATAGCAACCGAGAAAACCCATAATACAACCGTCTAGTACATTAAGTCACTAAAACTACAACAAGATTTGATCTTTTTCATTAACCTCCTGTAGATATTTACTCTATCATTCATCTGTGGCTTCCTAGAGGAAACCTCGCATTCCTTTATCATGATGTTGTACAGACACACATATTTCTTCATATATCACATGTTCACGAAAAACCTGCTTCTTCTGTGTATAAGGATGTAAGGCAGAACTACGAAAAGATATGTCCGGTTCTAATCTCTGTATTACAGGATCAAAACTGGTTAGTACGGAAAATAACATCCTTATTACGCATACCCTTGACGTGACGTTTGGATATTGTTTCACGTACACTGCGCCTCTTTTTTTATTTTGCCTCTTTATACTGCATGTATCCTGCATTCTGAAATACTGTAATACGGCTTAAAACATTATTTTTAAAAGGCATTGAAAAGTATAATGTATTACTATTCAAAGCATTTCCCCGACACTTCTTCCAGATTGAATGTTAACACGAATATACACGTCTAATGTGGTTCTAAATATCAGAGATCGCAATAATTATATCTCTCCGATGCTCTAGTGTTCTTAAAAAGCTGTTTTGCCAGCTTCCTTCTGCCGTGTCAGATGGTAATCAAGAGCGAGTGTCACATGATCGGAATGCAGGTGCGACATAGTAACAATTCTTCTTCCAACATTCTTCTCAGGACTGAGGCAGGCTGAACAGGACTGGGGACGTGCAGAGGCGCTTGTTCTGACTGGTCCCCATAAATCAAGTCAGAACCTGTTCGACCACTGCTGAAGAAAAAATTAGCTCGGTCAGCGCTACAATACATACTGTACAAGACAGCGAGCTATACACCTGTTACGGCACTTTGTTTAAGCGATTTTTAAAGACATTTCGGCGAGCGTGAATAACTCAAGCTACAAGACATTACCAAAAGGGGATTTGTTCCTGTAATGGTCAACAGAGTGCACTGCCCCTCAGGCTAGCCATGTGCAGCTCTGGAGCTACCTCAGGAGGAGATACGGCGATGTGAGGATGCCCCCGGGCTGCAATGGTCGAGGCACCTGTGGCTTTAAGGATCAAGCGCTGCAATGTTTGCAAGAGGAAGAGCCAATGTAGGGCCGTGCGCTTGCGCCGTGGAGTAGAAATGAGAGGCTTTGGTTTCTCTGGAGTTAGTTACTGAAACAGTTTTGTACTGTAAAGGTGGGGCGATGGGTCTCCACACCACAACCCAGTAGGATGTTGATTTCAAGGAAACAGATCTGTAGTATCGGCAATAGCTAACGAGCTATTAAATTATTCTCCTAAAAAACTCCCGACTGTCTTGAAGTGTGAACCACCCAGTTTCCACACAAGAAAAGGTGAGTTACCTATTTTGCTCAACGATATTCTTTAACTGTGCAGCACATTAAGAGCACATCATTGAGTTTTAAAATATCCCAGTGTCATTGGTTTTTTGTTACAGTGTTAACACCACCTTAAAAACAGTATGAATTGCTTATAACCAATTTGGAATTCTTGGTATATGTTCATACCGTTATATAAAATACAGCTATCATATTTATTTATTCGTTTATGTTTATAATGTAAATCTGTTTAAAGTTTAATTCCTGTTGAAAGTAAAATACGTCATACAAATGCGTTCACATATTTGAATGATCCTGTAGATAAAAATGTTTTTTTATTATTATAATTATTGTGTTTAGAGGTGGTTGACCTACATACCTTACTCTGTTGTTTTTTAGTTGTCAAACTAGTCTAGCAACTTTACGGGTCTTTTTCATGGTGATGTCAGAGCTTTTGCTTTACAGTCATCCCAACGCCCAATGTTCGCAAACAGCATCTGTTTTTTTTTTTAAAAAACTCCTTAGAATCCACAATTAGAGTAACTATGTACAGCTAGTCCCATGACAAACCTTTTGGAGATGGGTGGCGTTTTGTGTTCCTCTGAGAGGTGGCTTGGCAGGTGGCTGTAAAAGAATAGTCTCCTTACGCAAACCCAGATCCCCGCGGGGAGAGCATATACAAGCTGTTTGAACTGTACCGTCTGCACTTCCCGGCTAAATTATCTTGAGTGTTTGTACTACATGTGGAAATACGGTCTAATTCCAACATCGCAGAACCCAGACGGGGTTTCTATCTGGTGCGCTCTGTTGTAAGCGTTGTCTGATGCGGATTCATTAACCATTTTACATCACCTCCTCAGTTTCAAGGTAAAGGGAAAAACTCTTAACCCTAGAGGTTTGTCCTAGCAACGACACCGTGAGGGAACCCGTATTAGCAACCGCAGAAATCATTAACTACTTAATTTACTAAATATTTATGGGAATACTCTGCCGAGTGAGACGTTTGTTGTGTAAACACAGTTCTTGAAGCGTTGGGAGCGAAATGACACATTTTGTTTTTAAAGTGAAAAGAATGTCAAACTCGAGAGCGTAGGTCGAGCTAGGTCTGTTGCGATCCCACACCTATAATGTACTGGGAGGTGGAAGCAGTTTCCTGCTTCAAATGCTCGTTTTAAAGATGCAATTGTAGTGTCTTACATTTTCAATCAATCTACCACCCTGAAAGCATTGTATTCACAGTAATAACAAGCTTATGTATCTGTAATACTTGAGCACTTCTTCCTGTTGGCTGAGGCACGGAAAGGAGGAGTAAAGTTTCTTCCTCCAGGTCAATTAGCCTAAAGCTTCCGAATGTGTCTTTTCACAGTATTTTCCCATTCATTTTGATTTTTCTTAAAAGGGGCCCGTAAAGCCCACAATCTTATTGCTTTTTGGTCTAAATCGTTTGCTTTTTCAACAGGAAGTATAAGGATATATACTGTATCTGTAGTAGTTCAGGTGGGGAGCTGCGTCAGCGTGCGTAGGCTGTAAAGGAACATGTAATAGGTTTATTCCATGCTGAAAAAAAAAGAAGAAAGAAAACACGACGTTTCGGCCGTGGAGCCTTCTTGAAGAAGGCTCCACAGCCGAAACGTCGTGTTGATTTGACGTCGTGTTTAATTTAACCGGGGATGGCCGGGAGTGGAGCAATTGCGCAATGTACTTCGTCTTATTTAAGGGCACAACCGCAGTCTCCACACCTGGCACACCTGGTATTGGCACCTGACCCTCCCAGAGTCCTAACTGCTTGCTCACTGCCACTGCTTATAAATAAAATTAATGACATCCTGAACCTCATTACCTCTAATGTGAGGTCAGAAACATTTGATATGCTGTTGATAACTGTCTCTGCTTGTGGGTAGGTAGCATAAAAATGATTTCGTTTTGATTCTATGGTTTTCGCTTGACATAAGATTTCCATAGCTGTTGAAAACAGGTTTCTGTCAGATTGTGCCTGCTGCTGTGCTGTGTGTACAGAGCAGGAGTTTATTCTGCGAGAAGCTTCCTGATTTAGTTCTTAGAAGAAGAAGAAGAAGGAGTATAAATAAAACAAGATTAAGTCATATGTGTGTATTGTTTCTGTTTCAGTGTGGGCTGTATGGGAAGACATACTGAGACAATGGGGCTGGTGTGAAGGGTTTGTATCCCACAAAGAAGATCGACCTGGGGAAATATCCCTTCTCTGTGAAATGCCAAGGGGGCACAGTGATCCCAGCTCCTTAAGCATGGATTTGCATCTCTCGTCAGCGCCCAGGCTACATTACGGAATTAATGGGAACCTGAACAACATCCAACGACATTCATTGAGCCGTAACTCTCACCTTGTAAGTAAACGTGCGCTGCCTTCTAATGATCGGCCATCCTTTTGGGCCACTGTGGCGAGGCCTATTTTCTATTTATATGATGTTTAGTTACGTTTTTTTTGGTATTCCTTCTGAGTTGGGATAACCCATTGTATTTTGGCTCACAGCTGTGAACCCTGCAGCTGAACGCGGGGGAGAATGAGTCTTTGGGCCCGCCCACCTTCAAGTCAATCATTCTTTAACACGTGGCAGGCGCCACAGCCTATACTGGAGGGCTTAGCACCAATTGGAGGAGAGGCACGTCACTCATCGACAGCACCGCGCGGGAATCCTGGGAAGCCGCGGGGGGGGCGTTGTGTCGGTAACCACACCCTACTGCAGCTCTCAGTCAGCTAGTGACCTGGGCCAGTCGCATACTGGACATGCAAACATGACACAAAACCGGAATGCTACTAGTTACAAGAAATACAATGCAGTCCACTATGGCTGATTGATTGACCAGTGTGAGAGGCAACAAGGAGTGGCAGACCCTGATGAAGTACAGGCTCAGCGACCACAACATGGCTGTAGAAACTGGGCTGCACAGGTAGACCTGACAGCCCAGAGGGGATGGGCTGTGCTCCCGCTACCAGCATGGAGAAGCAGAGACAGAGATGTACTTTGTGCCGTGCTTCCAGAAATACTCAGGAATTAGATCAGCATTGTTCCCAAAAATAATATTTCAGTTCCAAAATTCCAGCTACTGCCAGAATCAGAACAAATCTCAATCCCATTGGAGAAGGGGAGAGGGAAGTCGATAGAGCCACAGCCCAGTATGTGATCTCCTGTCACAGCCTGTTGAACAGAGAGTGACCCTCACTAAAAATAATAATAATAATAATTAGATGTTGTTGTAAACGTTCTTCTAATTGATGTTGCTTTGGCAACACTATAATTCATTGGTCCTGCCAATAATGTGCTTTGAATTTGAATTTGACATGACTCAGGCTTGGACCACAAGAGTCACAGGACTCAAGTGAGCACATTTACCAAATTAATCATCTTAGATTTGTTATTCATGTTTCCTTTCCTAAAACTTCAAAAATGAATTATACATTGTATCATATTTTGTAAGCCTTTTAGCAAGACCACTTTTTATCCCCAACAGTTTAACTGATCTGGACACACAGTATTGTTTTGTTTTTTTATTTGCTGTCTTGTGTGATTTTGATGTTTGTAGGAATAGAAAAGGGAAACTAAATGATAATCAACGGACAGTTTTTAGTTGTTTCCTGACTAAATTAGTGTTGGGGGAAAAAACACCTTTCTGTGCAGAACTGCAGCAGAAGAGTTCAATTTAAGGTGAATGATGAATTGCTAAAGAAAATACATTGAAGGAGGAGATGGTCAAATGATAATTGTCTTTAAAGAGAAAGAGCTCTTAAAAATGCCATTGGCTATTAAATTAATTATTTATTCATGATATCTTGTACAGGTATATCCTCGGTTGTGAGTCTTATTTACTGCTGTTAACCAGCCTAGGCAGCAAAGGGAAAACTTTATTTTTGCATTGCAAAATGAATCTGGCACACCCATGACTCTCAGTGCTTCATTGTTTATGTTCCAAAACTATTTTTTATGTCTCTGAACTTTCTATATCTTACTCATAAATTCCAGAACCTCGAAAAAGGCTTAACTTCATAACGACTTGGTATCACCTTGGAGTGACGCTCAAGTTTTAAACAGGTTTAACAACAGTTTTTACCATTGAGTGGTGCGTGTTCACATTAGAATCTGAGCAGTTTCAGTCGGGTGTGCCTACTGAGTTTAGCACCATTTATTCACCAGCTACACCTAGACAGAGACATTGTATCTAGTCAAGTCGTCCCACATGGGTTGACTCTTGAAAGAACATTTGGTAAGTGTTTCTGTGTCTCTGGATATGTCTCTTTTAGATTTCCTTTAGGCATCAATTTGGGGTTATAACTAAAACATACTATTACCTTTTTTCATCTTCTCGTGAACTCTTTAATACTGTGTTTCCAATTGATTCCCTACATTCCAGTTAGTGCATATTTAGAAGTCCTGGGAAGGATTACACTACTAATTGCTGGTAAAAAAGGAAGTTGTGTGTGAGTTAGTTTTCACTCTTTAGCAGATTTGTATGAGATTTTGTTTTGCATAAAAATGCTTAAGCCTGAACAAGATTAGCATAAAGAAAATAAGTGAATTACAATGCAAAGCAGGATAAAGGCAGCTCGTCTGTGCCTTTAATAACTTCATACAATACAACACCCAAAAAGGTAGAAACTGTATCAACTCGATGTCTTCTCCATCTGGCCTGTAATGCAGAATCTTGTGACAACAGAGGAATCAACAACAGTTTCTTAAAAACTTGGTCAATTTTAGACAAAGGGCAAGTTATTTGTAGTAACTGCATTTTGCTGTTTCAGTTCTGTGTACGTTGGTGCAGATGTTTACTGTGAATATGACTTGTAATCAAATACCTTCTGCTGTATTGGGTTGCAGCAGCATGAACGCAGCCTCTTTGTTGAAAAGAGAACAATGAACTGAGAGAGCCATTTGGTCCTGAGTGAATAACTTGCCTTGTTCAGAAAACACCTGGGCTTGTACAGTGGGAATGGTTCATGCTAGAAAAGTTTTAATGCTGGGTACCTATAAGTATTATATACAATATACTGTATGTGTATAACATATTGTATAGGACATTCTATGCATTATCTTATACAGTACATATAAGACATCCAGTGTTTTATTCCTTAAAAGCAACTTTTACAAATATAAAATGCTACTGTGCTCTTTTCCTGTGTCAGCTGCGTTTATTTTGTTCTCCTTATTCTAAAAATAGATCCTGTAAATGGTGTTTACTCACGGCTATAGACTGGGGCCTGTGGTTTCTAAGGCACGGATGACGGACAAGAAAGGCTAAAATGCTAATTATCATGTCGCACAAATACTTGACATTACTATTAAGCAAAGACAGGAATGGATTTCAAAAGCTGAAGAATCTGAAAGATGAATTTTATTTGAAGTCCTCTCAGTTATTTACAACTGTGTACTTGCAAATGCATTCTTTAAATCAGAAAATATGTTGATATTACAAACCAGGAACACACCTTTATAAACAAGTGGTCTGTAAATTGTCGAGATTTATCTCTTGCAATTTAACTTGATTTTGTAAGGTAAAGAATTCCAGGTTCATAAAAAGAGTTTTACTTTTAAGTATATGGTTAAATACAGACTTTACCATGGTGCTGGGGTATATTTGACATATTTATGAAACATTATATTAATATTTATTATCAGTTACTTTAAATTTTTTATCATGAACAATAAACAGTTCTGCATTGTATTAAAACACCATTACAGTGGTTTTCTTAAAGTTGGTTAAACCTGCTTATTAGTGCTTGGCAGTTTCTTTAGCAAAGTAATTTAAGGCTTTCTAGAATCGGGGAGAAAAAGCCTGATCAGCGGCTCCTAACAGATTAACCTCTCTGACGTCTCCCCTGTGTCTCTCTGAAGGAGGATGATGCCCTGCAGCACCTGAGCCAGGAGGAGAAGGAGTGCATCCTGTTCTTTGAGGAGACCATCGACTCCCTGGACGAAGAGCCGGAGGACCCAGATCTCTCCTCGGGGAGCAGTACTCCAGTGGAAGACTGCCCTACTCCAGCTTCTGCTGAAGACAGGAGTCCAGTCCTTAAGGAGCCGGACATCATTGACTTGGTGCAGATGAACTCTCAGCCCCCAGTGCTCAGGGAGCCAGTGTACCAGCCACATGTCACAGGTACTGGAATCGCATTCACTCTTCTCATCACGTCCGCTCTAACCTGTAGCGATAAAAATGATCCCCCCGTGAGGTATATTATTAATCATGAGATTTATCCTTTAAATTGGGTGTCCTTTGTCCTTTACATCAGGGATTCGCCATCACACTTAATGTGTAGTTAGGCGTGAACACCAGATCTTGATGTTGGAGATCCCACTTAAAGAGCTTATATTTTTTTTGTATTATGACTTTGTCTTAATAGCCCCTGTATTCTTCTGGCTTTTAGAAAGCTTTTGGTGTCTCACAAACACTGCATCACTGTGCCATTGTGTCCTTTATGGTAAAGAGTAATTTTCTTTTTTAGATTTTAGGAGCATCTCCACGACCCCAGAATCACATTTCGAGATCAAACCGAAACGGGAGTTGATGAAAAGCTACTCCTCTGAGTTTGTTTTTCCTCCTCTGCCTCCTCCTGTGGCAGATCACGAAACCGATTCCTTTCATTATCCCGCCTACCATCCTGTTGGCTCCATTCCCACACCTGTCCTCATTGCCCAGAAGATCGCAGAGAGCCAGAGAGGGAGTGGGCCTTTATCCCCCACCCCCCTACCCCCTGAGAGAAGAAGCCTGGAACCGGAGAAGAGCCCTCCCCCTTCTCCAGACTACCCAGGCAAACCGGGTCCCGCCACTGGGAGAAAACCCAGCAGGTACCCAGGCAACATCAACGTCACAAACAGCACCAAGGACTATAACCAAACCATTGCCAAAGCAGCTGTCAAAGTTCAAGAACGTAAAGCACAGGTTCTGGCCAACTTAACAGGCGGACCTCTCTCGCCAGACGAGTCATCAGAAGAGAGGCAAACAAGAAACCTTCCGGCACGGAGCTTTTCCTTCAGAGATCCAGCACCTGAGCAGTCAAGGCTGGAGGCTTTGTCTAAACTGGGCCTGACAAAAGAACATACCCCGGCAGGCCCCAGCGTCGGCAAACCCAAGGTTGTGTCGTCCACTTCAGTTTCACCAGGCAAGGTGGAAACTTTTTCTACTGACTGTCACAGCGTCAGTAATCCCAAAGCAGCAGCTGTCCCGTGTAGTTCAAGCCCCAAGCCAGTCGTCGCAAGCAGACCCGATCCCCGCAACTTGGACATCAAAGTTTCTCCAATTTCCCGCCACAGTGGTGCTCACAGTTTTCAGGTCACCAACACGGCAACCCTAGAACCAAGGGGACCCCTGTCTCCAGAGCTAAGGAGAGCTCGCTCTTCAACCAAGTCAGCATTCAGACCTCAGGGAATTACAGTGCAGTTCTCTGGCAGAGGAGCTACCGACGAGTCGCGCAGAGAAGCCCTGAGGAAACTTGGCCTTCTGAAGAACACATCTTGAAATGCTTAAAACTTCCGAGTGTGAAAAATACCTACTATTTTATAGATACGGTCTTGGGTAGATATGGTGCTACAGCCTGAATCTTTTATTTGAGAAACATAGTAATCTGCATATTAAACGGGCCTTATCGTGAATTCGACCTGTGACCAAAATTGGAGAACATCAAGACCTGTACCTTGCGCAGAACAGAAGGAATATTTCACACAGCTTTTGCGAAAGGAAACATGGGATGAAAGAACACACGGATTGACAGCTCCTAATAAACTTGGAAGATGGCAAGACATTTGTATAACTTGATAAGTTGTCTTTTTCAGAGCCAATCCTACATATTTTAATTATTGATTCCTCATATTTATTTGAATAGCAATATTCTATCATTGCTTCTTCATTTCTTTGTCTTCATTTTCACTGGTTTTTAAGTATCTACCAGCAGTGAAGAAACTCTTTTTTTTGGTCTTTATAAACATAATTAGCAATGGGTATAAAGATGAAGCAGTGGGCTCGTCAGTGGATCATTCAAATTCTAAGAGCTAGAATTTGATTTGAGCCCCATTTGAGAGACGTGCTTTCCTACTAGCCAGACTTTGGGCAAATGTCCCCATTTGGATTATGCACAAAATGCGGTTTAAAGCCACAAAAACCCAGCCCACAACATATCCGTGATCCTAGCCTTCCTAGCATTGGCAAGGATCCAGCAAGCTTATTATGATGTTATCAAATGGAGCTCTGCAGTCATTTGTCTGACTCACAAGCACCCCTGGTATAATAATAATAATAATAATAATAATAATAATAATAATTATAATTAATGGCAGCCTAACTGCACCAGTATGCTCACCATACACCAGCTATCAGTGGGGCGGAGAACAGAGTGGTGTAGCCAAATAATAGATTGGGATAGGGTGGGTTGAGTTGGTAACTGGCCTTTCTAAATTGGAGAGAACAGTTGGGGGCAGTGGTCGGACTAGTCTAATTTTGTTTTCAGAAACTGTGACAAGCTGTGAAAGTGCTACCCACAGCCATTCCAACTAAACTTTCAAGACTGTGAGCAATCTGATTTCTTTTATATATGCAGATAAATGGTGGTGGAAGTTGGCTTAAGCTATAACCCATTTCCATCAAAAATAATCAGTGTGATATTTATTAATTTGGTTCTGTATACAGTGGCCAGTAGCAGAGTTTTCTTAATCATGCCATCAGCTGTGGCCCATAGTTCAGATGGTCATCGGTCACAGGTGTTTAAAGTCCAATGGATAATTTTAACAGGATAATTCTAATATTGATTTCTATCCTTGTTTTCAGTTTCCTATCATGCACATATGCAATTTTCTTCGAATTATTTTCCGTAGTGTTTTCTACTCTTATTCCTGCTGACCTTGTCGGTCTTTGGCTGCATTGAATGGAAGTACTGTGTTCCATCTAGACGTACAGTACCACATCTCCTTTGTGTCTATTGCAGCACAGAACTCCTGTGTGTGGTGTGTGAGAGGGAGAACATGGTGTAGCTGCTGAATGTGTGAAGATGGTATCATACTGCATGTGTGATGGTGAAAGAACTGTGTGTATTTTTATATTTTTTTTTCTAAAACAGACTCCGGCTTTGTAGTTAATCTACAGTAAATAATGAAGTATTTGGTAGTATGTGGTTGTTTGTGCTGTAGTGTGTGTGTGTATAGTTCTCTTTAGACCAGGAGGTTTGCAGGAAATTTTCCCTCATTTACACAGTCTTTCTCTCGTGAATCTTGGCTATTTAGAATCACACCCTGCTTAAAATGTAGTTTTTAGCATTTATATAGCATATGAATTATTGGTATATACAGGGGAGGTGAGGCATCTGAAAACCCGTTTACATTAACCTCAGAATTTGATGTTTTATTTGGTGTATTCTATAAAACATTTATATTGTCAGACTGTCTATAAATAAAGGAGAATACTGTTTTCTTATTAACACTCGATATAGTTTGTTATCTGTTACATTTCTAAGTGTGTGTTATTTTGTAAGATGTGGAGTAGCTGCAGTGTAATGATTAATCCCACCTGCCTAGAAATCATTGACTGGCTGTGACCTTGATGTGCAAACCTCAAAGACAAAAATATTCTGGCCCACCAAAAACACACAGTGCTTTTAAATAGTAGGAGATCCAAGGCTTGGTGAATATATTGCCATAAAAAAAGGAGGTTACCGTGCTTCTTGTATGTTTTGGTAAGTACTGAACAAGTATGAGGTGTTCAGTCAGAGCAGATAAAGAAGATTCTCAAACACTGGAATCATACTGGTGTTCTTTATGTAGACAGGCGGATTGTTTCTATTGATAGTAAAAAAAAAAACACATAGCAACCCACAGCAATTTCCAGTAGTTCAGCTCATGGCCTATACATGTTAATAACTCTTATTTAAAAATATTCTGTGGTTTCTCTTTGATTCTGTTGTTTAATTGTGTTACCAGTACCAGGGAGAATGTAATAAAAGCCAAGTCAGAAACAACTTTGTAAAAGCCTCAACCCCACCCATTGAATGTCTTAATGAGCAGGTAACCAAAACCCATTATGGGTGGAATGTATTTGAAGAGAAATTGTATCTGGTGAATCTATTCTGAGGGACCTAGGACCTTGAATACTTGCTATTTTCAATCTTGATGCTCAGTGAGAAGTTGTAGAAGGTTAATTGTGCTCCTGTTCCCTTCCAGGCAACACTGTAATCAAATGTACGAGTCCATGTTCAGAAACAGTATAGTCAATGTCACATTGAAGTCAATTGCCTAAATTTTATTGGTGAATCACTGGAATTCAAAAGACAAAAACAAAACAGACATCAAGTATAAGCGTCCTTTTTAGAGCTGAAAGTAAATTTAAGAAAAGTCCTGTTAGACAGGTAATAGAATGGATCAGAGTAAACTTTTCCAATTTTAAGGAATTGCATATGCTTCCCAATTCTACAAATATGAGAGTGGGTGGGACGGCTTAAATCCATCCAAACACAACTATGCTTTTACCAATGTGAAGGAGAAAGAACTGACTGAGTTCTGGACAAAGAGTACACTGTACAGTTCTGAGGTACAAACATCAAAGGGCAACTGCAAGCCAGTTGCTAAGAAAACAGATTTTCAAGATTTGTTTTGAGACCATAAATTACAACACTGGCAAAAATGTGTTTGAGAAAAGACATTGAGGGTCTATTTAAAATGCAGTTTTGTTCCTCACATTTGTCATATGAAATGTGAATGTGTTCATTCTAATTTAGTTTTCATCCTCAAAGGAAAATGTTTTATTGGCCGTTTATTATTATTGTTTTATTTGAGAATGGATTCATTATTGGAACAGTTAATTTGGTCATGTGCTCATTTAATTATTTCCTTTGCCCTTTTTATGTGACAATAAAAATGTGTAAATTTCTCACCAAATGATTTCAATGGTATTATAGAATCCTGAACTCCGTAACTGCACTGAAATGGACTGTTTGGGTACCTGTTCAGTTCTGTTGGATTTTGGTTTCCTAATTAAGTTCAACCAATAATTATAAAAGGGGCGCCTTTCCAAGGAGGTGATGTTTTTGCTTGGCAGTAGACAGTTTGGAATGAAATGCCTGACTGCATTCCTTGGCAGTCTCTAAAATCAACACTGCAGTAAAAAATGAGAAACAACACTTATTCTCTTCAGCAGTGAGGAGATAAAGACTGCAAAGTTCAACCTTTTTGGAACCATGTGGTAAAATGGTGCCTTGCCTACATTTTGTAATAAACCTTCTGTCAGTAACACAGAGAATAAAATGTATGTGTGACGTGACACTCCAACAACCCTTTTTCTACTTTTTTTTTAAAAATGTTTTTACACAGACCAGCGGGACAGCTACAACACTGCAAGCACAACTTTCCCTCTACCCGCAAAAGGCTAAAACTCCTGTAAAAGACAGAAAAACCCACCATCACAAGTCTTAATATTGTGATTAAATATAAAACTGAAAAGTAAGAGGAATTAGAGAGGTAAAAGTAAAGGGAACCTCAGTATAAGTAATTTCTGCTAATAATATACAGGCCTCTATAACCTTATTATTCCTGTTAAATTATTTTTAAAAACTTCCTTTTTACTTTTGTTTAGACAATTTTGGGTTTTTGTGGCACTTTAATGACTTGTTTTGGCAAACCAGGAAAATCACAGTTTTAAATTTCAAATTTCTGGTGAAACAGGCATCAAGCTTCACAGAACATTTACAAACTTGTTAAATAGAGCAGATCGCAGATATCCCCATTTACCTATTACTAAATCAATACAACCACAATCATATCTGCTGACTCATGCTACCTTCAACAGTTGTGTCAGTCAGATCAGCTTCCATGGCTTTCATTTTAACAATATTTATATCACTATAGAAAACATTCACCTGAAAATATACACACACACTGAAACACAGGCAGTGCCACCCAGCTCCTCTATTTTAGAATATTCAAGAAACACCTAAAGATTTTAGATACACCCCAATTTTTAAGAATATTAGTACTGAATATAATTTCTTATCCCCTTGGTTGCACTAGCATTGTGTGGGAGGACAATCAGAAACACAGTACCTTTGGGACAATGTAAGGAAGCAATAAAAAAGGCCAATGTTAGAACATATAGTCAGGTGTGACACCCGAAGAAGGCTCCACCGCTGAAACGTCGTTTCTGCTCTTCTCTTTTACTTTTTTGGCTAAATAAAACACAGTTTTTAGCATTCAGCAGAGAAGGGTGCCCAGAAGTTCTAAAGGCACTGAGAAAATCAACTTTGTAGATGACATAAGAATCAAACATGAATGTGAAGCCAAAGGACAAAGTTGAAACTACAGGGAAGTGTATTTAAAATAGAACACAAAAGACTGTTGGCATACAGAACAAGCTATCCTACTTTGGTGTTGGAGCTGATAATGATATGCTGGCTTCATTCCAGAGGTGGCTGAATGAAATCCTCAGTTCAATGGGCTACCAGCAGCCTCTTTTATAATTTCCATGTTTTTATGATTCTCAAAGTGATTTGTAATTAATTTGTGTGCTTTAAGAGTTCTCCAATTTACAGTCAGTGAAAATTACATTGGCAATACCATTACAGATAAATGTGCAGCTATAAGGGACGTGTTTGATATTAAACAGTAATATTTATAGTTGGCATGCTGTGATAAGTTGATGGTAAAACACATTTTCAACCCTGCTCTTTTTGTTCAGTATTTACAGGACTCTTGCATTGTGCATTCTTGAACTTCACAAATATATAAAGCAAAATTACTACTATAAGGTATCACAATATATTAAATGTGTTCGTAATATTTTTGCAAGAATTCAACTTTAAAAAAAAAATAATTGTACATTAACTGTGTATCTGACAGCTGAAAAGAAACCTTACTATCTAATTTACACTGAAATCACTTTATATTAAAATTTATTTTGAGTGGCCCTTGATTTGATGGAGGAGCAGCACTATGTGAAGCATTACTTATATAATATGTTATCATTTATTATGTATGTTGCACTAAGTGTCCCAGCTGTGTGAAATGGTTACACAAGTGATGTAGTGCCTATATTTTCTTTGACACTGAATTTGACTGTTTTGCACATTTACCATCAGCCATTGCAGTCTATTTCTGAGCAAACTGACAGTCAACCACAGGTACTCAACAAGCAAGAAAATACAAGATGTTTCTTTATTTGACCAAAAGGTAGCTTCATAGGTTTAAGAAAATTATGACAATACAAACAGTTAAGAACTTTTACCTTCATTTAGAGTGCCTACAAAAGACTTTTGAATTAACTAGAACAAGACTTTCTTCAACATTCCTAAAACCATTATGAAAGCTACACTTTTACTTTAAAATTTCCCAATTTCATAGGCAGGAAAAGGAGATATTACCTTAACACAAATGCAGTATTTCAACTGAGATATTCCGGTTCTCTGGGGACTTGTATTCACTTAGAGAAGCTTGTCTTGCTTTTTAAAGAAAGGTTATGATCTCCAGTAAAAATATATTAATTCTGAATACAACAGACTGAAGGAAGGTGATGATGGAAAAGGTCAAGTTATAAAACAGACTTTACAGAAATAACGTTTGATGTGAAAAAGGAACTTGCCTTTTTGAATTTTTTTAAATTATTATGCAATACTGACACATTTACTCACAAAATACTCCATTTAAGTCATCACATTTAGGCATCACGCACAAGTGGACAGACAGGAAAAGGTTGGGCAACCTCACAAATATTTTTATGAATGCCTCTTCTCCCATTCATCTGCTAACTAAATGCATCTTTTCATGCGGGTAACGCCAGCTTCCAGTCACACAGTGTATTGCATTTTAGATGGTTTTTAGTCTGCAAACAACATACAGTAACTAAAAACTCTTAAGTATGTAAACAGGTTTTAAATAAAAAATGATATCCCATATCCATTAACATTTAAGTGTTTTCTTCCTTTCCAGGAATGTGAAGAAAGGTTTAGATATTAAATACCGACTACTCCCCAAAAATGAATGATTCTATACACACATGCCTATTCAATTCACTGTGCATAACACTTATTTTGCAATTTCCTTTAATAAATGTCATTTTAACAGAAAAGTTCTGTTTAACTTCTACTTAAAATTTGCTGGAGCAAAGGGAGCATTTAAAAATTCAATTTAATTTTTTTATACCCTGTGTATATTAGCATTAGACGAGTCTTTTTCTCTGGAACTCCTAACAGTGCATTCAAGAACAAGGGTGGCAGGAAGAAAGGAAATGGACTCTTTTGGGTCTATAATTATATGTAGCAAAGCAGACACACCCAGGAAAGAAAAATATACCTCCTCAAGAAACAGATGGGATTATACTCAACACAGAACTAAATCCAAGTGATTGAACTACAAGAAATTCTTATTTTGAAAAAACAGAAAACAAAATTACTCAAAAATAAATAATTCTGAAATATGCTGACAATACTATTTAGTTAAAAGCACATTTTATTATGTATTAAGAAGACAAAAAGAGTTCATATCGTTGTTTACTGCAGTATCAACAAGATGTGTCTTTACAGCTGGTGAAAATGGTCATGCAGTTCTTGAATAAGACAGTTAAGCAGACTGTAAAACAAGAAAAAAACTGAGATTTTAGAGGTTTGAAGACGTATCATTTACTGAATTTGCAATTCTTTATTTTAAATGGACTATAGCACAGCAAATCATATCCATACTAATCAACTAATGCAATGGCAAACATTTCACAACTTGGAAAAAAAAAACAGTAGAACTTTCAGTAATAAAAAAAATGAAAAAATAATTTCTTTTCAGTTCTCCTGACAAAAGGCTGGTCAGTAAAAGCTCTCCACATTGACCATGCAAATTTTAAGCTCTCTTTCATAAAACAGCCATCACACTATTGCACTGCTCATTTGAAGCACAAGTCCAGTGGCAGATAGGAGAAGCTATTTTGCAAATTCATCAAGGATTTTTGTTCCACGTTTGCAATCTGAAGCTCTAGCCGTGTTAATTTCTTTTCACATTTTTTTCTTTTCCTAAGCAAAACCCTATCCCCAAACACACCATTTTGCTTTCTTGTCCATGTGTTCAACAAATTAATTCAGTCCATCAGATGCTGATTACCTCTCTACCACGTCCTGTGCCCCACGTGCTTCATCTTTTTTTTTAAGGAACATCAAGCTCAAGATTGTGATTTAAAAATATTTAGGAAAAAGCAACAGACCAGAGTTAAGTCTAAATATTTTTTTTTGACTCCAGGAGTTACCCCTCTTGAAACTGTGTCTCTTTAATCTCCTTTGCAGCCACTCAGGTACGATGTGGCCATCTCCCAAATGCGCTCAATCGCGTGATGAAGACTACCACCCAATAGTGCTGTTGCTTTGGGCGCATCAAAACATTTTGGATGCCACTTTATGCTGCTGGTGTTCTGGCATGCATGTCTGCCCACGTTCTCCGTTTGGGACAAGAGTTTGCCCTGTGCTGATCTCGATGTCTCTGCTCTTCCTGTTCAAGTGACTGAGGACTCCTTTACCCACAGTATTGGAGACGGGGTGGGCAAATCGAACCGCCTTTCCCCTGCCTTTATCAACGTCTCCTGAAAACAAAGTGAGAGTAATTGGGAAAATGAAAGTTTCATTTAGAGTAAGATAGGAACATTTTCTTTCTACACTTATATTTGAAAAGGTTAAAGCAAAGAATAGGACCTCTACCAGGAAAATTAAATAATTTCACAGTAACATAGTTGATAGTATTATGTATAAATAAAGCACTGCCATAGAATTTACAGGCTTTCTTATTCCTGAGTCACTTTGTTTCTTCAGAACTACAAAAAACCAAGAAAATGTGCTTCAGTATACACACCTCTTATGTATACAGAGGATTCAATGGATGCTTTTCTCATTTAAAATGTGCAGGCATTTAACAAAAACGGTTAGCAAATCCCCTGACAGTGTCTCAGAGTGTCACTGATAAGTTGACAGGAATTTACTATTCTCTAGAATACAGCCTAATAGTATTAAACCAGCTATCTCATAAGAACACAATTATGCATTGAAATCAGATATACAAGCATTTTTAAAAGACTACTTCATGTCTGTAAATACCAGTATAGTTGCCAAAAGTTCAAATAAAATTGAAATATAAAAAGTAAATGGCACTGAACTGTAAATATGACAGGCAAAGAATTAATTTTAATTAATTTATTGCAGCAGAACAAAGTTCCTTGCATGGTTACAATAAGAATCTTTCCCTCTGGGATTGTGAGAACTAAGTTTCTCACCGTTAATTCTAAGCCACATGACTCAGCAGAAATGTGAAAATAAGTAGCAAAATAATTAGGGCAAATCAAATCAACTTAAATATCCTCCATGGAAAGTTATAAAGAAGGCCATGAGCATTAGAGAGTTTCTCACCCTCTCCATTGTGAATTTACCCTCCTCTGAGTGTAAAAGTAACAGACTAAAAAAATCTTTTTTGCCCATTGCAATATCAAATTCAACAAGCTTTCTTGTCATGACCAATGAATTAGTATTGCCAAGCACATACAATTAACAATATTTACAGTACAAAGATATTTTTGGACAGTTACATGCATCACATAAAAGATTAATGAGAGACAGACTCACTGTTCCTCAGGCTGTAACAAGAGTTCACATACTGGACTATCAGCTCTTTTGAGTTTCCTCCCCCCACCTCTAGTAGGATTGGAAATTGTTCTGATTCTGGCAGGTGTAGGAATTCTGGGATAGAATTTGCTCATTAGGGAAGAACGTCTGCCTAGAGTACTTCTCACGGTGCAGCAGAAAGTGCATCTATGTCTCTGCTACGCTCTGCTGCCAATGGGAACACAGCCTTTACTCTCTGGGCAGCCAGGTCTGGCTGTGTCACCCAGCTTCTATGGCCAGGCTATGGTATCTCAGCATATACATTGTCAGCGTCTGTTTCTCTTTGTTGTCTCTTATGCTGGTCAAATACACATACGCTAACAACAAAAACTTCAATGGTACAGGACCATAAAAATACACACTAGCTGGCTGTGTCCCAGTGAGGAGGAGTGTCGTGACTTGTGCTGTGATTTGCTTGATGTTGATTTGTGTTGTTTTAGCTATGCTATCCTGAGGTTGGTTGGTGTTAGTGAACTTCAGGACCAGCTGGCTGAATGGGGTCTTCTCTGGGCTCAGTTCTTGGCTCAGCAGAGGCTTGCAGTGGTAGGAAGTCTGGTCACTTTTTCAGCTGTTACCAATATTTTATTGGTCTTTTGTGTATTCTTTAGCAATGGGTATTAGGCTTAGTTGGCTCAGCATGAATTGTTAGATAGTTTTCTCTGCACAAATGTTTTTATAGAACTTTGTGCAGTGCTTCAATGAGATGTCCAATTTCTTGTAATCTTGGTCTGTGATTGGAGCCCACACTTCACTGCCATATAGAGCAATTGGTTGGATTACACTTTCAAATAATTTGTAGCCAGATGTTTATGGGGGGCTGTTTAATGTTCTAGCCTCCTTTTAATGACATAGAAAGCCCTTCATGGCCTCTCCTTCAGCAATGTCACTGCCAGATCAAAACTCCCAGATAAACTGATCGTCAGTGCTTTCTAAAACTGATTGTCAATCTAAGGTAAACATAGCTGGTTGTGTGTTTGTGTTTCAATGCAGTGTCGTTCAGTGTGAAGTAGTATCTATTTCACAGAGATCTGGCACTCTTCTGGAAAAACATGAGTCTGATCTCGTCCAGATTGACTGTCAGTACCCAGGTCTGACAGTACTGCTCCAGCTGTACTTTCAAACTTTCAAACTAAGCATCTTCTGTAACACCATTTTACCTCCTTCTCTGTTGGTAATATTTGTCTGTCCTTGTTGTGCTAGACTACTGTAAAACAGATTTCACCCAGGGGATAATAAAGCTTGAGCTAAATTGTATTATTTTCCATAACTTTCTGTATTTTTATAAACTGTACAAAACAGTTCAGGAAACCCATCTGTGATAGTTTCAAACACTAAAAACACACCATGCATCTTATTGAAGGCCAAAGACCAAAACTGCTCCCCAAATAACATGTAACAGTTATAGGCCCCTTGTTGACACAAAGAAGAAAAAGCTTAGAATGACTAAAAAGGATTTTTTGTTAATATTTTACATTTATACCTGATAAAATGTATTTGATCACTTACCTTAAGCATTTTACCATCTGGGATTGCGAAAAAACTTAGTTTCTCAGTTCATTCTCAAACATATGACTCAGTAAAAATGATTAGAAAAAATCTGTTACCTAATTAGAGAAAACGTTTTTTTTAACTTTTGGAATTGCCAATTAATCTCAGAAAAAATATGAGACCTTTTGAACACAGACCACTTAAAGAACACTTGTGTTGTAGGATGTTTGCATTTTGCCTTCAATCTTTTCTCAAACATTTGTTAACAATTCAAACATACATACTGTCCTCAAAACATTTACACTTAATATATAGTTTGATCTGTAACGCTTAAATGAGGAAAAAAAAAACCAACATAACTATTTCAAAAACAACACACAACCCAATAAAACAGCATGGATAAAAAAAGTACACAGAAAATGTTATTTTATATAAGCTGCTCCTGACTGCTTCTAATCACTCTGACTGAATGTTTTACAAGGGATGGATTAAAAATATTTTCCCACATCTGTAATTACTATTAATCTTTTCATAGTCCAGACAAAAGAGTATTAGTAACTTATACAACAGTATTTTGTGATAAAGGCACGTTTCTTACCTCCCTCCTGTCTTAAAGATGAGATCAGCATTGGGTGCTCCTTTAGGGTGCTGGTAGCGTGGCCGTCTTTCTCGGTTCGTGTTGGCAGGGGCTGGGCGCTGAGCCAGGGACTGCAGCATCTCTGCACAACAATCAAACACACAGCTCAGTGACCTAAGACTCCATCTTTATATCTAACAGCTATTTCATTTTAAGTGATGGAAGGCTCAGAATGGCTAACAAAATAAATGCCACTGTTTCGAGCATACACTGAAATGTTGTTTTGGCTGGAACATGTTCATTCAGGTTTAAATAAAAAGTACACTTTTTTGTGTGTGCTCTGTAGTCTCTCAGCCCATGAAAAACGAGAAAATGAAAAAGAGTCTAAATCAATGAATTCTGAAGAAAAGTTGAATTGTTTTACTGATGATTTACATGGCACACGTCTAAGACATCTCAATCTCCAGACAGCATGCTGTCTCAGGAATTGACTTTGTAAGGCAACTTAGCTATATAACACATCTGAACCTAATTATTCAAGATGTGCAATTGGAGACTCCAGAATAAAACACACAAGCAACTATGATTAAGCATGTTTCAATCTCTTTTGACAAAGCAATATAGGCAATGTTTTCATAAAGTTCTATTTGTATGTAGGGGCATACTAGAGTGGAAGGTAGCGCTGCTGTTTGACAGCTCTTGGGGTTTGGGTTAAAGGTCTGACAAAGGCTTCTGCTGTGTGGCACACGGTCTTTGGTGGGGGGGGGTGCTCATCATGAACTTTGTTTCTAACTTCATATAGTCATACAGACAAGGTTAACTGCCATGTCTAAATTATCCATGTTCTCATGTTTGAGTGAGTGCACATACATGTGTGCCCTGCAAGAGACTGCCATTTTGTGTAGTGTGTGGTTTTGTTTCAGGGCCTATACTTCTGGGATTGGCTCTGGGCTGCTAAGAACCTTATCAGTATATACCAGCTATTACTTATCAGAAATAAGTGCTGATAATGGATAAATTAATGTAAGAGCAATAAGAAAACAGAGCAAAAACAATAGGCAGCTTAGGAGAGTCCTGTATGATGAAATTATTTTAGTGGAATTCACCTTAAACTATCAGAAGAGAAACCAGAGGTGTGTGAATTTCACTCTAATGGTTAGACTAGGGTCTGATTACAAGAGCTTACAAGAAGACTAAACAACAAAAGGAAACTAAAAGGATAGAAATTCTTAAAACTAATATTCATCAACACCAAAGTTGAATGTATGTATTTTTACCTGCTTAGCAGCAAAAAATAACATTTTAAATGCTCTTTGGTTCTTGTTCTGACCAAGAATCGGTCCAGTCTAATAAAGACACCAGTGCCCAAACGTATTATATTACATTCATCAGATACTTAACAGCTATTAGAAAAGAAAAATGTACGGCTTCAAGTACAGCTCCTTTCCAAACTGAAGCCAGCTATTTATTTTACCACCATAAGCCAAATCTGTAAATGGTCACAATTTTTATAAGAAGCTCTGTTTCTAGTACTGGCAAATTAGCTAAAGAATTTTTTACATTCTCAAAACAGTTTTGTATTGTCACTGTGTGTAACTAACTTTTCCCAACCGGATATTGATTACATCCATTAGAAACACTGTGTATTGGCCAACTGCAATCAGCTTGTCTTTTTTAAGATGACTGGTAGTGTGATGTCTGCTGCCATGCCCACCACCCTAATTCCACTTAATCATAGGACTCAGCCTGCAATATTTAGACTCCTCTCTCGTCTCTCTCAGCTGCCAAGTGATGTCTGGCCCCACCAGGTACTTATGCCTCCTGTCAGCTCTGGTTCAGCTGGTCAACCCAGTTCCTCTGCAGTGCACTTCAACCCCATTGAGTCTAGCAAACAAACTACCACCGGTCCAAAACCTGTGACACCCTTAGTACAGACTAAGCTCAAGCATCCCTAGCTTTGGAGTCCCACAGGCTTGTGAGCCAGCCCAATCTGTTATTAATGAGAACTCCCCTTGGGAGGTTTCACTCACCTACTGAAACCTTTTTCCTCTTAGCTGGACTTATTTACCTCATAAACAGCCCAGAGGAGTGGCTAATTCCACACTGAGCCTATCCCTCAATAGCAATGTCAAAGTGCTAATTACTCATTCAGACTAGCTGTGCCTCATTCTCTCTCTTTTTTAATTAACAGGTGGCTATAGTAGCTCAAGGCTACAGCACTGAGCCTACATTCTGAGCCAAGGTGGTGGCTCTCTCACTATCTCACAAGGGGTAAGGAGCTTTACCCTGATAGTCCTCCTGCTCTTGGCGCTCGTTGATGTCCAGGGTCAGCTTCTTCATACGCATCCTCTCCTCTTGCTCTGCCTGCTGCTGGTTGAAGTGGTTGGCAGCAAGATGTGATGAAAGCGGGACATTAAGGATCTTGAACTGTAAATGAAAAAAAAATACTAGATGAAAGAGCTTGGCTATTTCTAGAATAAACTGATTTGTTTTTCCCCATGAGAGAACTCTATTTGATAAAATCAAATTATTCCACCCAAATGTTCAAAAAATAATTTGTAGCATTACCAGTGGCAAAATATATTTTTTTCACTGTCACAGACCATTAAAGAGTCTATGGCTCTAGAAGAGAGGAGTTGTTCTACAGCAAAAAAGAGGTTAAAATGAATCTAATTGCTGTTTTGACAGCAGAAGCCTCTTAGCTTTAAATGTTGCATGAACACTTTGCATGTTACTCAAAATGAGAAACCATAAAAGATCTATAGCTTTGTTTTAGCTCCTGGATTAAATAAAGCTTGGAAAACATTTTCAGCCCTAGCTCAATGAAATCAGTTCCTAGAATCGCTAGTTTTCACGTCGGGAACACCCACTCCCCTTTTAACACGATGAAAAACACCTTTCAAAACAAGGAATGGTTTCAGCCTCTTAACCACAAATTCCACTGGAATATTTTTGCAATCCAATATGCTGTGGCAAAAATCAAGATGTCTGTGCTGAAAGTCAACATTTTTACAAGTTGCATTCACAGACCTTATACTGTCTTAAAACATTAAGGAATATAAAGAACAGTCTTGTTAAAACTTAATTTGTAGCAAGCAAGACTACCCCAAAAAGTGCCAGTGATTCCATTTTAATCTTACTTTTAATTACACCTGCATTATTTACAAAATTAGTTATGCCCTAATGATTTTAAGCCACATAGAAACATCTAAGTTTCAAATTCTGCCTTTAATTAACCTAACCTTTTTGGTTTTACACTTATGTACGTTTAGTAAAAAACTGACAAAGACATTTTGTAAAAGCACAGCCTTCTCAGAGTAGTTTCAATCACAAGTGACAGATGAAAACAAACTACATGTACAAAACCTTCAGAACACAACATAATACTGCCAGCTCAATGGATGTTCTTAGCTCAAGAGAACAGCACAAACTGAGGTAGTTTAAAGATAAGTATCAAACATGGGAGTGTGCAGGAAATACCTCACTGCCTGCCTTTTTGAGTTCAAAAAGTAATCCATTAAAGCTTTAACACAACACCACCATGCACGCCTAACACTAGTGAACTAGTTGGAGTGTACTAACTTTACTAACAAACAAATGCAAGTGAAGTTATTGGTGATTGCGAAGCTCTTCTTAACACATCTTTGACAGTATAATTAGAGAAATCACACCTATTCATACTCCCAATTAAAAAGCAGAACTGTAAAACATAGAGGATTTATAGGTTTTTCATTTTATGTATCGATAATTAACGATGTTCACAAAGAAAAAACAATTTTAATGTTTTGGATTTGGATACATTAACATTAAGATCAATTAAAAACAATAATGTACATCAGAATGCAAATCACATGTAAGATAATGAAACAAGAGTAATCTTTTGAAAATGACACTTGTTCTAGTGAGATTCCTGAATAGATACCTCTAGCGAAAATGCTAGTCCTACTGAACAAAACTATCAGCTTAATCAAAATGTAAATTATTGAAAAAAATGCTGTAAGTATGGGAGAAGTTTACATTGTTCTTATGGGGTTCTTATTGTTCTTAAGGGTAAAAGTCCCTCTCTCGACGTTGTACCATTTAAATCAATTGTTAACTTTTTTTCTGCAATGCTCAAGTTGCAGATTTCACTAATAAAGTTGGACCTATTAGTTTGTAGGGGTTCATTCCTGAAAAAACTCCACAATACACCAATAAACACTATGTCAAAAATTGGGTCCAGTTCTCCAGCCTAGGCAGAGACATTGTTTTTAGTACCTACATTACACATTGTTTACACAATTAAAAAGTGTTAAGTATATTTTTATGTGGAGGAAATGTTATTAAATAATTATAAATTTTCATAATTATAAATATTACTGTTAGAGTTTCTTTATTAAGAATACCTGGAAAGAAACATATACTAAGCACAATATTACCTGGGGCAGTGTCTATAATTCATGTAACTTTGAAGGTCAAGAGCCACTTATTTTGGCTTCTATCCTTCCTCTTCTATGCGTTTCATGGTTGACTATATGAAGATTTTTCAGTTATTTTTACAATGTGGAGGCTGAACCACATTTCTAAGTTTTCAAACCAGCTTCTGCTGGCTCCAGCTTCTCTGCACAACCATGTTGCCATAGACACAAAACACTGTGGGTTACAGCAAATGGCAATAGCCCACAGTGCATTTTGTCTGTGTAAATAGGCAAATACGTATATTCATGAACACTAAAGACACAACTTGATTCCCCCCCCCCCAAATTAGATCAACAGTGTCTGTAACTCCAGAGATGATAAAGACGTATTTATACCCTAAGGTAAAGCCAACAGGAAGTTCCTTGTAATTCAGGGGACATGTAGGGACTGCGTACCTGCTGCTTGTTCCCCTTCCTGGTTAACATGACAAACTGCATTGTATCAACCATCTCGGTATCTCCTTCCCCACCTACTACTGGAGGTGGGCCCTTCTTCAGCTGGCTCTTCAGCTGCAGGGGAATAGCTACATCCAGCTGATGCACTTTGACTGATTCTCCACTCCGCTGCTACGTAAACCAAAGACAAAGAAAGGCTCAAAAGGGAACATCTTATCTAAAATGGAAACATTTAACATTTTAAATTAGAAACTTAAAGTGAAGTCAGCAGTGTAAAGTACCTGAAGATTCTCCAGCATCATTTTATCCAGAGCCTGAATAAATTCCTCATCCTCTGCACAGGCAACATGTTTAAGACCTCCACCCATTATAGTCACCTCCTAAAGGATTAGATGATAATACATGCAAAAAAATCACAGTGTTTACAAAATATATTTTGTGATGGCTTTTCATGAAAAATATGTAAGAAAACGTTTCACAAAGTGACAAGGTATAATGAGGTATTGTCACATCACAATAGTTTAATTTTAGCACCAGATGGGTAGTAAGCTTGTTTTGCTCATAGTCTCAGAAACCTGGGCTTGTATGACAAGTACAATAAATCTAGAAGATTTTCCTGACAGAACCAATGACAAGAACTGTGTTTTGATTTCAATCCAGTTTTAAAAATGAAAAAAAAAAACATTGCAAAGATCGCTCACTGTGTTTTCTTCATCGGTTTCATTCTCTTTATTGGAGTCTGTCAAGTAGTCAGTATTCTCCTCCTCCTCTTCCTCTCTGTCTTCTTCCTCGTTCTCTGAGACCTCCTGAAACAGAGAACACTCAGTCTGACTGGGCCATGAACTGCATATTTCATCTCACATCTGAGAACAATTTCTAGTACCACATCAAATTCAAATTTATAGAAGCGATACAAGGAAGTTAACCATTAAGTAAAAAACAATTTTAACAATTTAACATTTTAGTGTATTAAACCTATATATAACTGGCTAACGTTTATCACAAAGCAGGACACTAGATATTGTAACTGTGCATTTAACTAGGCAAACTACTATTTTTAAATGCTGCAACTAGCCAAGTACAATCAAAAAACATTTTGAGAACACTATTTTAAGGACAACTGTACAATAATACAATTAGATTTTACAAGACTAAAAAACTAATATCTTATGAAAAGAAACACAATACTGTCTGTGAAAGAAAACAAAACCTAGCTTCTAATCGTGAATGCACAGGATAAGCACGAAATAACACTGATGCATTATTTCAGTTCTCAATCCTTCTAATAATAAATCTGCAGTGCAAATTGACATATTAGGTTGTTACACAGTTGGGGATTTTTGTGGAGTTTTTCTACATCGAATCGTGAAGTATTTCAATGCCAAATGAGCAAAAAACAGATGCCATGATATTTAATATACATATACTAATCATGGGCTCATAGAAACAGCATACAGACCCGAATCAGGACTTCAAAATCCATGCAATAAAATCTAAAATGGCAAAAATGATGCAAGGTTTGGATCTATTTCAACACTGTACAACTGCACAGTAGCCTATATTACAAACTTTGTATGCATTCATTAAATTTACAATAAATTATTTTAAGAGATTTTTTTTAAATTGTTGATGCTTTTATCAATTCTATTTGTATTTAAGCATGTTACATTTAAATTCCTCAATTGGGGACAGCAATGACTTTTAAATCCAATTAGTAACGTTAACAGCTCTTCTTCTGCATGTGTATCTATGTGCTGTCCAGCCACTGCAACGCACTACCAGCCAATTACTGTCTTAGCCTGCTTTTGAAAAATACATGCGAGATTGGTGTGCATGTCTGTGAGCAAATGGAGGGCAGGGGATGGGAAGACATTGTATTCAAGAAGCAGAATACTTTTTGTATCACATTATTCATGATGTATTTTGTGGAATATACCACAAAATTGTGTGATTCTAAGTTATATGGAAAGATCATGTATACTGTTTATGTCTAAGTGAGTTTCAGAGCATTCATTTGCAGACTTTTTTCATTTTCTAGGTGGTGGTTAATCAGGCCTAAAAAAACACATCTTCTAATTTCCAGGTTTTCCAGGATACATTGGTACCCTCTGCAGGAAATGTCCTACACTGAGTCGAGTCTAAAAGAACTGAACCTTTTTAGCCTTGAACAAAAGAGACTGTGACTAGTATTCAAAATCCTCAAAGGCATTGGACAAACTACAAGGACACAAGCGGAAACTACGTAGGAATATATTTAAACCACCCAGCCATGTTGTTGAAGCTGATAACCTGGCGTAGTTGCCAGATGCTTGGATCAATAAACTACTAAATTACCTAACTCACTATACAGGCCAAATGACCACCTCTCAGTCAAAACCATTGTGTTCTCCTGTAAATATTTAATATTGCAGTTAATATTCTGGCAAAAGTGCAGTTCTTCACAAGTCTGGAAGATACACGTGCCTCAGTTTTAATGCTTGTTTTTTCTCAGCCAAGACCATGCTTCTCATTTAAACACTTGTACCAAATGTATCACAATTGAGTGGATTAATAGACGTATTCAAAAAATAATTTACTAAAATAGTCAGGTGAATGACCAAATCTGCATGAGATTCAGTATTCTATTCAGTATAATAGATCATTTTACCTCCTCCTCTGGCTCATTCAATTCACTCTCATTTCCAGACTGCTCCTCAGTTTCAGCCCCACCTTCCTCATCATCATCATCTTCCTCATCCTCCAGAGCCTCTCCTTCTTCCATGCTACTTGAGCCTTTGGAATCCTTATCATTGGCCAGACCTAAAAAAAAATTAGCATTTTCAAACACCTAATACAACCCAAGATATTTGTCTTACTCCTACCATGGCAAAAATATTTATGTTGCATGTACCTTGCATTAACTCATCAATCGGCACCCTTCCCAGCTCTACAGCATTCCAAGAAAAAGGAATGGGGAAGCTGTAGGCAATCCATTATATCCACCTTTAAACTATTTCCTTTTTTAAATAAATCATTTAAAACACTAGGCTGTCAGCAATTCCCTCATTGTCTTCTCTTAATATAAATCAAGCTTATCAAGAACTAGACTTGGGAATGCAAAAAATTGTTACCTTTGTACATGAATGATTGCTTACAAACCCCTTATCTGCGATAAGAACATATATATTGTATACAGGTATGCATACTATGTCATTCAAGTCATACACAGAAAAGCAAATGCTTTAAAATTGCAAATGATATTCCAGCACCAATGATTTGCATTCACAAATTTTAAGTCTACACAACAAAAGTTTAAATGAATAAAAAAGAATTTCAGTTTCTGTCTGTCTATTATGTGAATAGAATTACTGAATATAACCAAGCTAATGTCCTTCAAAGTTATGCAACAAAAACATAAAATTATCATCTGACAGTTTAAACAGTTAAATATATATACACATTTCCTAACATGTGTAGCTATAATTTTAACTTTCATAAATTATGAAAATGTAGCTATAGGTACATATTTTCTATTTCTAAAGTACACAGAAAAATAGTTATACAGGTCAGGCTATTACAAATATAAATTCTATAGTTTGATAAATTAATAATCTGAAAAATTAAAGCCGTAAAATATTTTCATAAATAAGGGGATTATTGCAAGCTACCTTCAAATATTAATATGTTCAAAAACGGTATTACCAATCTGTCATTTAGGAAGTAGGAGAACACTTTAAGAACATTTGCCTTTGTTCCGTTAATACACTTCACACGTTTCCTTAATTTCTAGTTTAAATAAGTTCCGAATTTGTAAGGTTTTACAAAACTGGTTTAGTTTGAGCTTGCGTATTTTTAAATCTACCTTGTCACTAAGAACAAATTGAACTCATAAATCTAAGTCCCACATTTCACACAAAAAGCCTATTAATCATACAGCTATTTAGAGACAGGATGATATTTAAACTATTTAAAGAATCTCCATTTGTTTTAAGGTCTTATCCTAACAAAAAGCATTCAGAAATACGTTAAATATCTGTAATTAATGCACTAATCAATAAGTTACAAGCAACCAGATAATAATATGAGCAGAATGGTTTCCGTTCGGTTGTAAACTGCTTTTATTTTCTTGTATTTGGGTTTGTGACCAAAACACTCACTTTGACTTATTGTGAAAGATTTGGAAGACTGAAATAATAAGTAAGAAATTAATTCTAAGAGATCCCTAAATGAAATAAAAACTAATTCCAGACAACTCAAATAAAAAAAATAAAATAAATGTATTTACAATCTGTGAAAGACGAATGCTTGAGTGTAGGCTTCAGTGTCCTTAAATTTATATAGTGATTTTCAGCACACAATAATCTCAAAGTGATTATATATAGAAATCTACCCCTGAAGTGCAGCAGTTCGCTAAAACTTGATAGGTTAGGTTACAGTAAAAATTGTTTAGAAATGTTACATGTACATGCACAATGATTTGCTGTATTTAGGTGTCTACAAGTAAAACACAGTCTAATTTACAGCCCCTACATCTACTCTACTCCATTGATTCTTAAGAAGCAGAAGTAGGGAGTGGAGTAGCCTTCCAACATTAAGTCAAACGGGCAAAGCTTATGCTCTTACAGTCCCTAACTGTGCCATATTTACATTTAATGTCATTTTACTGTAAATCATGACTTGCCCTTCCCTAATCCTGAAGCACATCAAAAACCTCCGTGTTAAAATATTCACGAGAAGGATGAATCTAGACTTCTTAAATTTGTCTGACACAATCTCTTTAAATTCCATCTTTACGTCAATATTGCAAAGAGCTGATGTTCAACACTGATCATAGAAACATTTTGCAAATTTCAGCAAAATGTGCTTCTATAGTTTAGAAGAATATATTGTAAAAAATGACCAGCCACAAAATGACGACAGTGACATGGAAGAGCATTATTTTCAAAAAGAAACACTCATAAACCATTTCTTGTAAATGTAATTGTGAGAAAGGTTAATTAATATTGAGAATAAAGTAATAAAGTTACACAATAAAAGCTGCCAAACCTCAACCCTGTGGTACTTGTAAAGAGATATTTTGAGATTACAGCTATCTCAACTGGCACTACATGTATGACTCAGAAGGAGTTAAGTCATTAGTTTCGTATTCCAAGGTAACACCTAGAGAGTTTAGAACAATCTACTGTTTAAGGAAAACACATTTTTATCTTTAACCCATTTCCCTGTATTGAATTGTGCTCTGACTCAAAGTCTTCGTACGGAGCATGACACCTACAACAGGAATGTGGTTTTCTTACTTCTTACTTGAAGTTTAGCATAAGGAACACATTTTGCTGCTCTATGAATATGCTTAATTTAGCACTCATGGAATTTGACAAATGAGTATCCTATTCATATTTGAAAAAAAATAAATGTCAGATTAATACTTTTCTTTAACATTCTCCCTATTAATTATTCTTAAGAAACATCTTATATTTGCCTTAAGGACACATTCTCTTTTTAATTTTAACTATTGGCTACATGTTATGGAGCACTATGATTGCGTTTGTATTTGGATCACTAACTGCTTATCATCTACGCCTACCTTGGTACATCAACTTGAAGCACACACAAGTACAATGTCTTGACCTACAATAAGTACAAGCTTCTGAAACATTAAGACACCACAGCATAATATACTGAATATCTCATTTTGTGTCTGGAAAGGTTTTTAAAAGTTCACTGCTCCTCCTCAAACCAAAAAGGTCTCAAAACAAAAACAACTCCCATTATTTTATTTGCTAAATAATGTTCCTCACAGAAACACAACCCCCTGCAGTGCTATTATGAATAAAAAGGGATTCAGTAAAATACTGATATTAAAATAAACTGGTAAGAATAAATGTGAAAAATATATCTGAAAACAAAGCCATCAACATCAATGGACTGTCTAGATAAATATAAAACATTATTCATATGCAATACAAACGACAAAAATCAGCATTACAATTTTTTTTTCTAACTAAATTTAAAGTAAGTTCAGATTCTAGTGTAATCTGAAAGTGAACTTTGTTCTGGTACACATAAAGAAGAAACAGATATTTAATAGATAAAAAACAATTCACTTCTGTCCTGTTTAGTTTCGGCTGTCCCGTTTCTGTTTACTTTTCTATGTAGATTTTGCTTTTACTTTCATGGTTTCCTAAATGGAAAATAAAATATTGTCTTGTTTTTTTACATTTGGGTCAGCTGAAATAATGTTTATAGTTGCATTATCAATATTAATGTATCCTTCATTTATAATGATTCTTATTGTGCAAGGAATACGTATGAATCAGGTTTGTTGTAAACCTGAAGTAAAAGGAAATATTTTCAAAAATGTTTCAAGGCAAGGAATCCAGTTCTGCAGCAGGAAAGAATGAAGAAAAACCTGTGCAGCCCCTCCTACTTTGCCACAATTAAATCATCCCATCTTACTAGAATTCCTCTTTTATTTAGGTACCAACTATCATTTCTAATGAGAGTATGTTTTATGGGAACTTGTCAGAGTGGGGAAAAAAAATTAAAAACCTAAAACCACAAAAACAGACCTTGGTCCTTCACACTGTTAATGAAGTAGTAGCTTAATCGTTTTTTAAGTTAAATGTGTTTTAAATAAAATACTTTGGAGGACATTCAACTATTCCAAGACTCCACTTGTGAACAATTCACATGCAAGCAATAGAGCATCTGTTTAATTTGTCTGTAACAAATTTAATTGAACAAGCTGGAATAGAGAAACGCTTACTATCTACTTACCAAGCTTTACCAGGAACTCTCGCTCAAGCTCTGCGACCTGCCTCATAGCCTCCTCCAGTGAGCAGCAGAGTTTCATCTTGGGACGTAGGAGCTCTAACGTGTCACTGATCATGTAGTCAATATCAATAGGAAAGGGGTGGTCTTTAGTCCACACGTCCAGGCTCTTTTTCCACCAGATATAACGCTAGAAACAAAGCAAAGGAAAATGTAATTATAGATCCATCGAACACATTCAACTATGATGGACCATTAATCAGGGCTGGAGAAAGTCATTTTTCATACACTACAGAATGAATTTTAAGGTCACAGGAAGAAAATCTGCCTTGAGAAATTGTAATTGATCCAGAAGACTTTAAAAGGAAATAATTCCTATTTCTTTAAAAAACAGCCCTTAAGACACAAAACATTACTTCTGCAATCTTGGTATTTAAATGGGAAAAGTGAGGAACCCAAGTCAACACTTAAATAATGTTAATCTAATTCACAATGAAAATGTATCATTTAGAATATACTATTTCAGTAGCTAACCTGGAAGTAAATGAGAAAGCAGTCAAGTTTCCTTTTGCTGGAGCCTCTGTCAAAGTACTGTCCGCAGGTGTCCAGCACAGTGCAAACCAGTCGGATGCGGAACAGGTGCTCTGGCGGGTCCAGTGGGCTTGGACTGCCATCGGGGTTTACACCGAACGAAATAAAGGAATACAGAGTCCGAAAGATAACTGCTGACTCCACCATTCTATAGTTGTATAATTCTCCCAAAAACTTAGCACTGCTGATACGCCTTTGATTGAATTTAGGCTGGTTAACCTGTGAAAATAACAGAAAAACACAAATACGTATAAGCCCTCAAAAAGGAAACATTTTCTTAATTGTGAACATTGACATTTGTACAGCTTGACATTTCAACAATTAACATTTCAGTTTTGTATTGCAAAATAATTGTATGTATGCCTCGATTTATTATATCATCTAGACTATTGCTTGGATTTTCTGAAAAAAATAAATAAAATGTAATTCATACTTATCCTAAACAGTATAAGTAAAATAATCATATAAAATACATCTTTATCCTAATTCATATTTTAAAACAGAATGAACACACAGGAACATTGCCTTTTCCACTGTACTAAAAAACCCATAATGATGTGAGTATTGGTCATTATAAAGAAAGTTACTTCTATGATTGCAGATTTTAACAAAGTACAGAAAAGCTTCTTCATATAATTTTATAAAGATTATCATTCATTTTTAGTCTTTTCATGAGAGAGAACTAAAAAAATGATAAAGGAAAATACCTTTTCAAAATTGTGCCTAAATGAACTCACCTCCATTCCCAGCCTGATGTCCTCTAAGACCCCATCTACCACGTGGATGCCCACATCCTCCTGATAAGCCACCAACCCTGCTAGCAGATTTGCCACACAGTGGATACTATTGTACTTCACATTCCAGATATTCACCATACAACAAATCAAATAGTTTTTTATCTCTGGGTCCTGCCAGGGCAATTTTCTCATCTGTCGCAAAACCTTAGAGAGAAAAGAGAAAATGGTAACTTTTTTTGTACAAGCATAAGAAATTAAATCTGGTTAACTAGGAAAATCAGAAGGAATTTGGAAACCATGGGCTATAGAAAAATTTTCACCACGTTAACTGGTATTAGTTATTTCTGTCACTGATATATAAAATTCTTCAACAGTCTTTTCATAACACAGAAATCTAAACAAATATCCCTGCTAGTATGATGTAAAAACTCTCACACATAGAAGTGAAACTGTATCAAATCAGGCTACCCATCATCTGTCATTTTTTGTCATACAACAGAAATGTGGTACCTTTTCAGTAGTGACTTTGGAAAGGTCCTTGTAAAGGAGTTTCCGGATGTATTCTTGAAGTGGAGGTCGCTTCTTCCGAACGGTTTTCTCAACAGGTGGTGGGTTACAGTAATAATAAGCATTTTCTACCATTGTAACGTAGCGGGCATCTAAGTGCATTGCCTGTTTCTTCCGCATCATTTGTTCCTGAGAGACAAATATGTATAGTAGAATTAGCAGTTATTTCAAAATAAACATGAATTTCAGGTCTAAACGCTAAAGACTTTAAGATGAAAAACACACTTTATTAGGTTCATCGGAATTACAACCACACAAATAAAAGTGTACTTCAAATGGAATCATTAAATATTTGCAAACTATGCAGATTTCGACAGGATGCAAAAGCAGCTTGGTGACATTTGCGTTTCAAAGGAATAACTGCTCAGATTTGTTCTAATGATTTCACTTTGTAAAACAAAGCAGAATCAGTATGTATTAGTGTAGCTGAAAAAACATTGCTTTGTCTCCTAGTTTTCTAAACTAAAAAAATATATACTGCTTCATAAATGAAGTGATTAATTCCACCTTACCAGAAGAACACTAGCTCTTAAGTGTGATTCTGGAGACCTGAAGAGAAACCTGCCGCAGGTCTCTAGAAGGGTGCATGCCATCTCAATGTGGTGATGAGAAAAGTCAGACAATAGCATCTGTAGAGATATATTACATGCATATTAATGGTAAAGGACAATTACAAATCTCATGCCAACTTGCTGCCAATTTCTTTCATGGGAAAAAATACTTGCCAATATTTGCTAAATGTGTAATTGGTACTTTCAGCTGTAACTTACTCCAGCGACAATTAGGTAAGGGATCTGGAATTCAAATGAGTGCCGTTGGAATATAAAGTGATCTTATTTATGTTATGATGGTATTTTTGCATGATATAAATTCTATTTTTCCAAATTAATCATTGCTCAAGGAGAAACAAGAACATAAAAAGAAGCAATTACTGAACACTATAAACAGGTTTCTGAAAACAAAAACCTAATTCCTAACCTGGAAATAAGACTCCAAATACATATGGTCACTTTCATTAATTCAGACAACCGAGACAGAAGGTTGCATCTTGTGTTTCAATTATTTGGCTGCACTTCAAATCAGGTTGCTTTATTTTCCCACTTTATCTAAAGTACAGCAGATCATACATTTTGCTACTATAAAACTAAAATGTAACACCATTTTCCAAATTAATGCCAAAAACACTGCTAACATTCTTAATTTACAAAAAAATGGCTAAATGTAGTAATCATTAAAATGTCTAATACTTTTAACATGGATTTACAATTTTTATAATTACTGACCTTTAAACAATGAAGTGTGTCAGTTTTAGAAAACATCTTGAACTTGGTTAGTTCACCAATAAACCTCACAGTTTTATTTTTTGTTTCTATGTTGATCTGATCCTTCTTCCTTATCTGTAAAATAAGAAAAAGAAAGCTACACATTATATTCACATCATAAAAATCATGAAACTAAAAAGATCTTTCACTGCACAAATTTCTCCAAAGAGACCATGTGAATTTATACACTAATTGGTTTTCAAAGACAGTCTTAAATTACTTGCGTCATGACTTCTTTAAACCGAGTTTTCATACCGAGTATGAAATCTTGGTAACAAAATAAATAAATTGACAGAGAAGCAAAATGTTAAAATTTCAAATTAAGCACAAAATTGTGAACTTTGTGAAAGTACTGTATGGTCACCAAGTTGTCGCAAACCACTGGTCTCACCACATAATGCAACCCTTCCTGCTCACTAGTCCTTACAAACCAAAAGGGTAACGGTCTCCAAACAATCTTAATCCTTTTTTGGCTTTCTTAGCTCACGTACATATTTTGAACATTTGGCTGTGCACAACATAGTGGTCGCATAAAAAACAGTATTTTCCAAGAGATATTCAACTAGCAAAGAGATGGGTAATAAACGTAGGCACTGATGTTGGTCCCATCGACAAGCTTTTGAACAAAATTCAGTGTTATCTATAAGCGAATAAGTACAGGTTGTGCAGCAGACATTTCACAGCAGAAATGTTCCAGCATGATCTGCATGCAGAATTAACTAGTAAGTAAATATGATTCAATAATTCAATTTCAATTGTACTCATTAAAACCAGCAGTCTAGATAAAACAAAGTAATCTTCTCAGTTTCAAAGCATCATATATAATTAATACAGTGGCAAAATTCACTTGGTCTAAAGCACGTGCTTTATTGCAACAGAAATAGATTGGTTTTCAAATATTGTCAATTTGAAATATTCTCTGCTTTGGAGTTCAAACGATTGTGAAGCCTGACAGTTTGTAAAATGAAATATATTTCCGATACTGAACCAAAACCTGTGCTCAAACCAGGTGCCATTCCTACCATTTTTGCCCATAAAAAGCAACTGATGAAAGCACACTAAGAACACAGTGAGAGGGTGATAATCTTGATAGAAAAATTATCTTCACAATTTAAGTAATTCCTTTTCATCATAATTATGTTTAAGGCCTAAGTTAAGATGTGCATTAAATATGGTTTATGACTAAGAGCAATCTTTCTACCAGATTAAAAGACATGTATTCACAAACTTGTTCACACTGTAGTAGGGCCTTTTCACTTCACCGGACGTTTTTTGCCTCGTTCTGAATCGCAGACAATGACTGCAATATAGCCCTACGCACATATGGAAATTTAGTCTCATTTGTTATGTAAATCGGACGTTTTACACATAACCATGTACTTTCACTGTGGTACTTTCACAAAGAATGCAGGTTTTTTATAACTCCGCAATGTAAACATAGCATTGCAGTTCCCCTTAAACTGGTCCAATGCTGGTCATGGAAGCCCAGTGTGTCCGCAGTTTTCATTCCACCTCGACTCTTAACGAGCTAAACCAGCTAGTCACTTGCTTAATTGGACCAGTTTAAAAGCTCCTTTCAGATCTACCAAGGACCTGAATGAGACACCCCCAGGCTAAACAAGTGCCTGAATATAAAAGGATTTCTACAGCAATACTGCACAAAAAAAAATTAGAATACACACATGAAACCTGAAATCTCCCTTCAACATTGAACACAGGTCCTCTGCCACGTCAGACATGCAAGGATGCAGTGTAGCAACTAGACGAGCATAAAATGGCAACAAGTCCAACCTGTGAAGAAAATAAAAAGTAGATAAAGACTGTTGGAAAAACTTTTGTTTTAATGAGTAACAAAATTTCAAACAGGTTTACTGACTAACACCAAAATGAGCAGCATTCCAATTTTTTGTTGCAAAATTAAATTACAAGGGTCTGGAACATGTTACTCTGCCATGATGTCAAAGATGACACCCTGGGTTCTTTCAGGAAAGGGCTGGATCCTTGGATCAATTAGCAACAGTACTAGCAAAGAAACATGCTACATATTTGTAATCATTCTTATTTAACTGGGAGAAAACACGATTGGCGATGACTATGCCTGAGTTCTTAAATTAAAATATTAAGGAATACGAGAGGATACAACTCTTAACATTGCTTATTAAATGATAACTTTCAGTTTTAAAGCCCTCAGTACCATTCATAAGACCTTTCATATTTCTTGATGTCTCCAATGTTTTCTCATTTAATGCACTGAGATGATATTAGTAAAAAATGAGAACACCTTCACTGTATACTTTTTATCTGAAGCACAATACTGTTTGGCTTGGTCAGTACAAAAGCTACACAAAACAGTGCCACCTTATGTCTAGACTGTGGAATAGGATAGAAACCAGATCGCTAACAGGTGTATAGAACTGCAACCTGTGGAGACATCTGCTCCAACATCCAGCCTGAACAGAGATGCTACAGATCTTCCGGGGAATGCATGCCTTGTGCCATCTAATTTCTGTCAGGAAACATACAATTTCTCTAGTCTTGAGTTCTAACAAGGGCATGTAGCTTCTACAATGGATTTTGATGTTATATACTTTCACCCTGTCCTCAAACAACCTCCCATCCTTAAAAACCTACCTGAAATATAAAAAATATTCTGATGCTACCAACTTGCAATTAAATAAATGTGTTTTAACTTTCAGAGACATGTTTAATAGAGATATCAATAAAATCTGTTAACGGAGGCAAAAATTTACTAATTTGAGATCCCCATTCTACCTTCCATTTTCAGTATCTTTTTAACTTAATGGATGAGTGCACTTTTCTCTTGTGCCGATTAACCTTTAACTAACTTTTGCAAACTTCAGCCCTTTCCCACAGAGTATGCAACAGTAAGCATTACTGTGCAAAAAAATCAACTACAGGATATCTCCCACTGGCACATGGCCTAAACGCTAAGCAGGCAAAGCAAATTGGGACAAATCAAAAGGGTGATTGTTCTGTACAAAGAAAAATGCCCAACCCTAGGTTACTATACAAAAGATCTGTTGCTTATATGATATTCACCTGTTTAAAAGTCTTGATGGACTTAAATTGCAAAGCAAATAAGAGTACAAAAGAATTTATTGTGGCATTGAACAGAAGCACACTCTTACTTGATTCAATAATACAACAAAAGCATTTAAATGGAATGTAGAAAGGCTAAAAATTGGAGCAATGCAACAAAGAGTAGCGCAAACTACAGCAATTTAACCGTTTCAACAAAAATTGAAGGCACCCTGCTTGATAACAACAAATTCTGCAGAAGGATCCTTTTTCATTGCCTATATTCAGATACAAATTCTTGATTTCTTAACTGTGCACCAGCTAATGGAATTCTTAAAAACCACCCTTAAGAATAATTTAATGGTCTACTGTTTCAGCTCTACTGATATCCCAGAGACGTACAGGAGCAACAGGTGAATATGGGATTATGAGTATGCACTAATTGTGAGTCAGTGTAAATAGGGATGCTCCTATAGAAGAAATGACAAAACACTCACCAGATCCATAAAAGGTCCATACTTGACACAGGCTCACATCTTGTATAAAATTTCTAGTACACTCTAAAGATGCAGAATGCACTACTCACAATATACTTCAGTTAAAACATGCTTTCTATGCATAGATAACAGTTCCAGAAACATTTACAGCTGACATAGCGGAGAATGCTAAGATTCACAGTTGAGGATTATTGAACACCTCAAAGTAAAAAGTCTGAAAAATTATTCTTTGAAATGCCATTAGATCACACATACATATTTTGAGAATACATTACCGTTGCCTAGGAACTGTGAAGAGAGCTCGGACAAGTTTTTTCCTATTAGATTTGGTGTTCATATTCATACAGAAATCCATCGCGGCCTGAGGAAATGCAAAAAGAACAAATGAGTTACTTTTTCCACTAACTATTTTTTTAAAAATGGTAACCTGTCAATTGACTTATTCAATTTCTGATTGACAGCATTCACATATATTACCTTGTCTATTAAGTCTCTATTCACACAGTTAGGCAGCTGCTGAAGAAAGGCATCCACAATCAGCTTCAGGTGGGACCCAGTGCTGGCTTCCTCGTCTTCTTGCTCTACAAGAAAGTGAAACTATTCAGCAGCTTTAAATAAAATGAAGCCTTTAAAGTGAAGCCAGAACACACTGCAGTTTTTAAATCAATATCTTCACAGTAAAATAGACCTCCCTTAAATGCAGGAGCCATGCTGCATATAAGAGAACCACTTCAAGTGTTTTAGTGTACTTTCAGATAAAATATCAGAAACCTACAACTGAGGCAAATTTTAATTAATCGCTTACCATCTTCAAACATTCTATAACAGTCTTACCTCCAGAAAAAGAGGCTCCCTCTCTTTCCTGACCTCTTCCTGTTAAAATAGTGTACATAGTGACTAACTGGATGGTCTAAAGACTATCAACACCTGACTCAATATCTACTCACCATCTCACTTTCTCTCAAATGCCTGTCTTCTAGATCTTCTGTAAATTCATCAAACCAATTAGTTGCATACACTTAGAAATTTCACCCTCCATCCAATTCTAACCATATTGCTGTAACAGTTTTGAAAACATACCTCAATTGTGATATGCTTTTTTCAACAGTAAACAAAGAAAGACGTCTGTGCTATGTAGTGAAATCTTTGGCAAGGAAAACATTTTACTGTGTTGACTACAGTAATTGAAGGCAGTATAGAACAATGGGCACAGAAGTATTAGGTTTAGATGTTTAGACTAACTATATTTAAAAGTGTTTTATACTGCCAATACAGTATAAACTGAGCACTTACACTGCTTTGAATGATTATACAAATATAAAAAAAATGCTTTATTCTCAGAAAAATGAGTCAAGCATGCCTAAGAGATAGTTAGGGAGCCTATACCATCGTCTCAATTACATTTATTGACCGTACTTACCTTGTTCATCCAGTAGCTTCTTAGCGAGGTCATCTGTGTCTGCCTCATCCCCTCCTTCCAGCTCGAGAGCGTCATCATTGATATCTAAGGTTTCCAACTCTAGTTCCAGCTCCTCAGTGCTCTGAACTTCCTTATCCTTCCCATCCTTAAAATCTGGAGGAAAAACACACCAACACATTCATTTCTGTTCAAGCTGATATCAGTTACTAATCACATTATAAACTGTTGAGGACCACCTCTGCAAAAAAGCTACACTTCGAAACATGGTGACATCCAGTAGGAATTAAGAAATAGAGGGTTTGTCAGCAGGTTTAATATCAGTATAGGGTTTGAATTTTGTGCTGTGTGTAGTGTTCTCTTAACTGTTAAACCAAAGCCATAAATGTATATCTTCCTGTTTAATTTGAAAAATCTAGGAATACTTCATTAAATGCAATATATCAGTGAAACAACTCAAGGCTAACAAATGCATATAATGGTCCAATTTCATGAAATACATACGCATCCTAATTTATCCTTGCCATTTTGTCTTTGCATGTGTTCCTACAGTAGGCATAAAGGTGCATAACAGAAATGCCCTGTTATGCAAATAATCAGTTTAAGTATAAAATGCTCTCTCCACTTCCCCTTTCCTATCTTCAGCCCTTTCTCTTTGTTTGTTATGCTTCTCTTTGTATTCTGCACATATGAATAAAGATTTACTTCCGGAACTAACAGAAAGGATACTTTTAAGTTCATAACCCCTAACCTTTTTGAACATTAAAGCATCTTAACTTAACTTCAGTATATCACCATTTAAAATACACTTACATACAGCCAATTTAAAAATTTGCATACTTCAAAATCTATGTAAATTATACCTGCTTCCATGGAGCTTGCTGCACTTCTATCAGATAAACTTATCAAGCAAATCCTCTGCAATGGAAAATTCAAGGCAGTGCGCTTATGAAAATTAACTACATACAATGATCAAAAGCACTGGGATGAAACCCTTCTTATACCGACACTGTTTAAATACCCCACTTATAAGCATCAAAATCTACTCGTAAGAAGGGAATTAACAGAACTGCCAAGGAGCACTTTTGTGAGAAAATGGCTCAATTTATGTAATGCACTAAAGTGACGATGAGAACAGCAAAGCTTGCAATTGCCAGAAACATCAGTCTCCATGATACTATTCAAATGCTTGCAAATTGTTGGTCTGAAGAGGATGCTTAAGCAATCTGGTATTTCTGGAATACAGAAAGTCTGGTTACAGCACCAATGGAGGAGGCCACAGCTGTTGAGCCAACAAAATAACTCGATGCACATAAAACCGTACAGTGGATAGATACCGGCTGCTTTTTGAATCACTGGTCTCCAAGACCAATGATAAACTTTAAGTGAGCTCTGGGAATGATGTAAAAGTAGATGACTGGAAACATTTCACAAAGGGCTAATTGTACACAGGACTCAATAATACCAGTTTCCTACATTGTCTTGAAAAGGTGGTTATGATTGTTGTTGAATGTGCAGTGACTCTGCTATGGCACAATATATTAATGTTTTAATATATTAAAACATTAGTCCAAAGACAGATGGCAAGACTGCAAAATAATTAATTTTAATTGATAGTTAAATAGTCTATTTTACTGGATTTGAATTTAGATACACAGCATACTGTAAGTGCACCTTCATATATTGTTTACTGTAGATTTAGATTTTGTATTTGGATCTTTAGTTCCAATAACGCATTACAGCATTAATACTTTACAGTTATTGTCTTATACAGAAGCACTTGATAAAAGGTGGGAAAAACACAAACAATTTTGGTGTGATCTTGTAACACATGTTTTGAAAGAATTTAGTTACAGTGAAAAAAAACTATTCCATTCCACTTTTAAGTATCAACCATTAACAAGAGTAAAATGGTCATGGACAGATGTGATACTTATAAGCATACCTCACTGTTATTCAATCTACATTGCAGGAGTTATACTTCAGCTCTCTGGTATTTTTAAGATTATTTATGTTAACCAAAATAGTATTTTTATTCCACTTTTGTTCCATTAATTCTATTATTGCCTTTTTGACATTCTTACTTGAATCAGGTTCTTTTCACAAAAATATAATAAGAAAATGAGCTATTTTCTATGAAACCCAAACTAATGACAAAAGCCTTTTGAAAAGCACGAAGTGATCTGTGATGAATGCGTAATGTTTAAAATAATTTTAAAATTATCAGTGTCCCAAAAGCCCCATTTCTAAGTCCTTTTTTGTCCATTGTTAGAAACTTCATTATGATTATTAACAGTGAAATAGATCTGTTCTGAATTTTTAAAAACTGTTACATTCTGCAATTTTATAAAGAAATATTGCATTGTTTTTTTTAAAGGTGTAGTTGTAAAAAGTTAAAACTTTAAACTACTCTGCGGAGTAAGAGCAAATATCTGCTGAACATTCATAAAATGCATGTTTCTCAACTGACAATCACTGCCATTTCCATTCTCATTGACTAATAAAAATCTGTATACAAATGTGTAACTTTCATAAATATGTAGATGCATATACACACCAAGCTTTTAATGTGTCTAGTTCTCAAGTACAATATTATTGCAAATGAACAGCAAAGAAAATGCTTTTAGTTTTTCAGTCCATTCAGACTTGAAAATGTGTTTGCCAATGTAAAGATTTAATAATGTAATCTAATCTAATATAATAATAACAACATTTTCATCATAGGTACACACTAACATTTACTAATTTATGTTTGGTTAAGGTGAGGTTATTAAGCATTACTTCTAATACTATTACCTATAATTGAGTATTGTGTAAATTCCCCGTTTTTTAAATTTAAAAAACAGGGAATTTACACAATACTCAATTGTGGCTTTGGTTGTTCTTTCACAAAGACTGTTTGCTACAATATAACTACTTTTTGTTTTCTAATTGATGAGATCTCAGGAACATAGAAAGAGCAAGACTGTTTTTACCAATTCTAATCATTATATTTGGCTGTAAATCCGCCTTTAGAAACACTGTAACCCAAAACATCGCACTCTATTATACATACTCATAATAATGGAGTATATTAGGATTATGAACAAATACTACAAAGTTACTCTGCAGAACAGACTGAAATAAAGGTGTGGGTGCTGCAGTAAATGTTTAATACTCCTCCAGACATTAGGAAACTGAATACCTTTTACATCCTCTTTGTCTTTGCTCTGAGAGCTCTTCTCATTGTCTTTGAACAATATAGCTGGCACAAAGGCTTTCAGGTCCACCATGTTTTCATAAAAATTCCTTGCATCCTCATCCTCCCAGATTCCTCCCTCCAGGTCATAATCTCCAGGTTTGCCAGGAGTAAAGATGTCTATTCCAGGTCCATGTTCTGCCAAGAAGAGGTTGAAAACCACATAAGAATAAAATATATTTCACAAGAAATAAAATAGAACCTTTTGGTATAATGTTTTTCATTCAAAACCCCCGAAAACAAGCCACTTTACAAGGTGCCTTGTACTGCCTGTCATGAACACTCTTTGTTTCCACAGAACAATCTGAAACATTTTAAATACTATTACCTGGCAAAAGTACTACTTACAAAAGTACTTGTATTGAACTAATTTCTAGAGCATACTTTTATGAACATGCAGCCAGACAGTTCCATCTAGTGGTAAATAGCCCACTTTACCATTAAAGGAGAACTGCAGTCCCAATTTCTCAAACAGTATTATATTTAGTTAACAAAACAAATGGCAGTATCGCAAAAGTTCACAAATTCCTAATTAAGCATACAATCGTGAACTTTGTGAAAGTACTGTATGGTCGCCATGTTGTCGCAAACTGCTGGTCTCACCAGAGGCGAGCGGGAGATTTTGCAAGAACTGTGGCCCTTCCTGTTCACTAGTCATTGTCGTGACTAATGTAATGTGATGAACAAGCAAATAAGCACAGGTTTTGCCGCAGACATTTCACTGCAGAAATGTTCCAATGTGATTCGTATGCAGAGTTAACAAATAAGTAGTATTTGTTGGCAAAACTGTCTTGACGTTGAGAGCAATACTTCCATGGGATTAAAGGAGATGTATTCACAAGCCTGCTTATTTACAATGTAAAAGGCATGCTTCACCACACCAGAAGTTTGGTTGTCTTGTTCGGAATCACAGAATATGGCACTGAGCATACCTGGAAATTTCATCTAGTTTGTGATGTAAATTGGAGGTTTTACATGTTATTGTTTACATTATAGTTTCATCATGAAATGTATCCATCAATGCGGATTCTTTCTAACCCTGAAATATAAAAATAGCAGTGCAGTTCCCCTTTGCAAAATTGCAGTACGGCTTCACCAAAATGTGATGCAGTATTACAAATGTTTACTATAAAGTAACCAGTAAAAAGAGTATATCTAAAACTATTTTCATTTGTGTTTTGATAGGATTAGATTTAAAATGTTACCTCTCCTATTTGTCCTATTCTAACACTACCATTCTGGAACTGTAGTAATACATACCACATACAGTAATGTGCAAATAGCTAGTCTTTTCCATTATATATATTTACAATTAACACATTTAACTACAAATAATTATGAAAGTATTTCACTATACTGAGACGAGTATGGTTTTGGGTTCAAACCAACAGTGATTGTGGTTTTCAGTTTCATTAAACACTGGATTATATTCAGTCAATGCAATATAGAATTTAAACATTCCTAACTGATAAACAGTTCAATGCTCGCATAACATTCATACCATTTTCTGTGAAGACCTCTTATTAACTGAGTAAAGATATAATAAGTTACATCAGTAAAAGGCCAAGTCACATGAAAGCACACGAAAGAAAAGTATCTTTTCCCTCAAAAGAAATTGTCACACCACAAAACATCAACTAAATATTTCACACTTCAGTATGAGAAGTTAATACAAAGACAAGACATGATATACATACCATGCATATAATATAGACTACAGTTTTTCAATTACCCTTCAAATTACCTTCTTGCACAGTTTTATCTTGAGGCAGCTCTGGCATGTTTTCATCTAGGAGATCTGCTAAGGACTGAGTGTTAGCAAGCAGCTTTTGGTAAGAAGTGGCAAACTCTTCATATTGTTTGTGTCGATCTTCACTCAGCTCCCCCTTGGAATGTAGAATACGCCTAGCACAATAAGGATATCCATAGGTCAAGAAGTAAATGAACAACCAGAACATGCTGTCCCTTCTAAAACATGAACAAATTCAACAGAAAATGAAAATGCTATCAACTATTACCTTGAAAGATTCATCCTTCTTTCACAAAGCTCACTGAATGGACAAGATCCAGATTATTTTAAGGACTACATGAGCACTGTATAATCCAGCTCTTAACCTTAGGCTTGCTGATTCTGGGCTTCTTGCTGAGCTGAAGACCAGTCAATGACCAACTGGTCTTCTCATGTGCAATACCATTTCTATGGAATGCATTGCTCAAATCTAATTGAGACTCAACAACTGTCATCTTTTTCAAAACTTGCTTAAAGACCTTACTCTTTTACTTGTGCTTTTTAATGTATAATTCAATCTTTCGCTCAGCTTCACAGTAACATTTCTGTACTTTTGGGTCTTTCACTTCATTTTTGTTTCTGCTGTATAATATGTATGCTGTTCTACATCAGGTTGGAATTCCTTGGAAAAACGCTCAAATAAAATTGATTTTTCCTTTCACTTTAATTTTTTCTCAATGATTCACCTTATTACAGCTAGAACTTCAAAAGTTACATCAAAGAAATGTAATTATAAACTTAGAAACGTCTGTAAATAAAAGCATCAGCCAAATAAATAATAACCAAGGGTTGTCTCTCCTCACCTGTTTTGTCTCTCAATGTTCTGCAGCTCTCTGTGATCCTTCTTAAGGTGTTTAGTCAGCGATGTGAAATACTCCCGCAGGAGGTTCTGGAAGGGCTGCTGCTTTTCTGTATTAATTATCTCACTTGGAGGGAAACTGAGGTTAAACTTCTCAGATGCCATCTTCATCTTCCTAGGCACTAGACCAGCAATATCATCCCCACAATGCTTGCAAAAACTGATAACCACTGAAACATGCATGTGTGTTTCACGGTCTATGTTGATGATAGTTTTTAGCTGCTCATAGATCAGGGACAGACCCTCTTTATCAGTAAAAATCCCAACAATTGTGAGCTCAGCAATAAACCGCAGATCTGTTCTAAGCTTGCTTACATTTGGTGTTTTTTCTTCCTTTCTTGCCTCAAAATGCTTTTTCCAGGCTTGGAGTAGTAATGGGGCAAAGTCAGCATATCGCTGATGGAAGAGAGAACACAAATGCACAGCACAGTTAACATCAGATATCTTCAGCTTGGCCTCCACAATGGAGCCCACGGCTTCGGCAATGTATTTACTCAGATTGAGGCTATTGAAATCATTCGAGAGAGAATCTCTCTGCTGCTCCGTGATCGTTTTCAGCTTCTTCACAAAGGCGGTGTTCTTCTTGAGACTGGAATCAAGCCTGCTAAAGAACGTCTCCTCTGGTCTGCCCTCCTGGGCATTCTGGTTTTTACTTCGCAGGTCTTTCCTTGCTTGGTGCCGTTCCCACGCTTCCTGGTGAAGCTGATGCGCTTCCTCTTTTTCTCTGAAAGAAAATCACCAGAAAATACATCTCTGTAGACGCAATAACATTTTTGCATACTTTGGACCACTAATCTCTGGTAGTGAATCAGGTAGAATGATTCACACAAGAAGCATACTTTGACCACAGATTTAAATTTTAGCCCTCAACAGTAAATGGGGAAGAAAAACTAAAAGCTGCAATATGGCCATTTCACTGACAAGCATTTTAAATAATTTGTCATTAGCTGTTTTCATTAGCCCTAGTGTAGAGGACAACACTGCGTGTGGTGTTTGCAAATAACTGGGGACTTATAATGAAACAAATCTTCAAATGGAGATAAAAACACTACTTCAGCAACAGAATGTGCAATACAAAGAAAACAGGCGGCTGGATTTGAAGCTGGCGTCTTACTTCAACCGAGCTGCCTCTTCTTCCCGCTGCCTCTTCTCCTCTTCCTCCTGCATCCTCTTCTCCTCTTCCTCCTGCTGTTTTTTCTCCTCCTCCTCCCTCTTGCGCTGCTCCTCTTCAGCTTTCAGCTTCTCCTCCTCTTTCTTCTTGCGCTCCTTCTCCTCCTTCTTGCGCTTCTCCTCTTCCAGCCTTCTCTTCTTCTCCTCTACAGTTTTGGCATTCTCTTTCTTACCACTGACCTTGGGGTCTTCCTTTCCCTTCTCCCTGGATGAGGCGGGGCGCCTGTCGCCACTCTCTTTCTCTTTGTTGCTGAAAGAACACACCTCTTTTTCATCCATACTGACTTCTTACGCTGCGCAGGCAATACTGTAAAACACAATTGGCTTCTTCATTAACAAAACTGCAAACTCATTTCTGCTATTCTCTTGAAAATGCACCCATCCATCAATTTTCGAACTGCTTCATCCAGCTCAGGGATGCAGAGCAGCCGTAGTCTATCCCTACGAGCAATGGTACTTGGCAGGTGACACCCTGGACAAACCGCCTGTCCATCACAGGACACCCACAGGCACAGACACACACCCACTCGAACCAGGGCCAATCTTCCCAGAGGCAAATTAACTTACCGGCATGTCTTTGGAGTGAGGGAGGAACCCCATACGAACACTGGGATAACATGCAAACTCCACACAGACAGAACCCCAGGTCCAGAAATGAACCCAGGGCCCCAGTGCTGCGAGGCAACAATGCTAACGACTGCTCCACCATGCTGCCCTCTCTTGAAAATCTATCAATTAACACAACGCCAAAACATACAACCCCAGTCTCTTCTCCAATAAGAAGAGATATTACATTCTGTAATTCTCCAATTACAGAAGGTTTTAAATTGTAAAAATAACAGTCTTCAAAAGGTAAGCGTTTGGTAGAAACATTAAAAGGTTCCATATTAATTTACATAATTATTAATAATGGTTGAGGTATTTGACTATAAACTAATAATGGTGAAATACACCCAAGTTTTATTCAAAGTAATTCTTTAACAACAATCCCCACAAAGTCAAGTATAAAGCCTTAAGTTGACACATACATAACTAAAGTATTCTTTACAAAAAGAGGCATAAAATTGATCTAATTAAAATAATTAATCGTGCTACAAGTACTCTTATGAAAGTCATATATACTGACTAAAGACAACATCTTCGTTTGACGTCCACGTTTCAATCTGCCACGATCTATAACTAAGATACAACTTCCATGGTAACATTTTCACCCCAAAACAAAACCTTTTAAAAGCTGAAATTCTCCCAACTATCACTTAGCAGAAAGACTGAACGACGTTCCCTTAAAAAGAAACGTCTTACCAGATCTGATAGGAGCTTAGATTCTGTTTTCCTCAGCGTAACGCCATCCTTGATCCATCAAGGCTCTGGAAACGAAGCCGCGGTTAGTTAATCACACTTGGGGAATGAAAGAAAGACAAACTTATGACTGTCGCCGGACAGTGTGCTGTAAAACTAATCCACCCCCGTCCAGAAAGCCGACCGTTAGCGGACTGACAGTTGAGCTGTTTCGCGAGAGGCGGAATGGTGGAACTGTCGGGCACTGGGCAGTTAGCAGATACAGAGCCGAGTGCGATAGGTGAAGGGGTAAGATTTCAGCCATGTAACAGGTTAATCACCCCGCATCTAACTCTGCGCATGAGGAAAGGTGCACTTGAAAAGATAAAAGATGTGAAAATACCTGGCGACACGGGACAAATAACGTTAATGTGGTAACTCGACTAATGTGCGACGTTCCAAACCCCAATTATATCTGTAACGCTATCCCACCGGAAACGTTTTAGGCCCAGAAAAATACAGACAAAAATGGAAAAAGAACATACACTACAGCAAAAGCAACTGTCAGAAAGCAATTGTTTTAAGAAAAATAAACAGGTGTAGTAGGCCTAATAAAAAAACACTTAAACGCTCTTTTCGGGTTTTACTGAAATGCGTGACTACTGACAGCAACATTCCAATTAATTCATAAACAAACCCTCACACAGGAGGAAAAAAACTAAGATTCTACAGAAAAATTAAAACACGATTACCTTCAATTCATGTAAGCATTAGGTTTGTTTGTAGTTAAAAAAACCTTCAGTACAGACGAAGGACCTCGTCAGCAGGTATTACGTGTAGCGCCTGAACTAAATAAAATAGCAGTAGATTGTCACGACGTAGAAGGCACCACTGCTTTGTGTACAATTGTAAATTGGATTTTAGATTTTAAAATGTTGAGTTTATTTCTATTTTTGGATAATAACTTTATTTAATGTGGATTCAAATTCGAAATGGCAATCCGAGGACACCTCTGGCACTATTAAGCCCATACGTCACAACCGGCAGTGATGGGATGAACTGAGAGCTAACACACGGGCATGGATATTTTAGTGGCATGTATTTCATGTTCATGGATGTTATGAAACAACGAGATCATACTTAAGCATGCAATTAAAAAAATTAAGCACATGTTTTGTTTTTCCCCCTAAACTGGTGTTCGATTACTTTGCTACGACTCAGAAAAGTAAACATTTTTATTTGCGCTGTAGAAAGACAAATAGCTTATTTATCCTGAACCTGTAAGAGTTCCCAGTTAAAATACAAACATACCACAGCTGCACTTCTACAACAACAATAATAATATTTGTATATGATATAAATGTAACAATGGATGCTCATAGTCCCTGTTGCAGTTAATGTAATGATACGATTGAGTTCCATCGAAACAGTTAAACTAACCGTGAGGTCTTTACGTGGAGCTATGTATCTAACCATTTTATCCCCACTTTAAGATGCTTGGTTTTTAATGTTTTGCTTCCCACAGACACGTACATTTCATTTACTTATATAAAACGCTCGAGTTACTGTTGCATGAAAGCGAACAGGTGAACATGCGCTTTGCTTGTCTCGCTGTTTTCCGTGAAACTAAATCCCACGCTGTTCAGCCAATCGGAGCTGGAGGTGTTGCTAAACCCCCTGTTCTGGAGAAAGTATGGCCGACTAATTGTACAGTGTGCAAGCTGAAAAAGTATTTGTTTTAAAATAAGATAAGCGAGTAAAACATGTCAGCATTTATTTTAGTTAGACCTTTCCATTTAGCAACAAGAACTTATCTGAATTCTGCCCGGCCACTTCTACGTAATTTATATCACACAGAGAGAGGCGTCTACGGATACAAACCAAAGAGGACTGACACAGACCCTAAATTGATCAAGAACGAACATATCTCTGCACATGATCAAGGTCAGTAGGATTATGCCTTTAAGGCATTTAATGTATCTGATTGTATTTAGATTGTATGTGTCACAGGCAACGGACACATTTCGTGTGGGTGTTAAATTATTTACATTACATAAAGCTTATTACAATAATCGAAACATTCATACATTTCATTGCAATCAAACAAGTGAAATGCCACGCACACAGTTTGGAGCTGGTTGTTTGGGTCATTTTACGGTTTGTCTATAAACCTGAATGTTTTTTTTTTGCTTATGAGCGGTTTATAGAGCTAGAATCAAATATGGGCCTGATCACTCCCCTGAATAAACAGTGTCAAATTGTACGTCTACAGTTCAAGGGGCGTCGTATCCCCTGCTCCCGGACGACTCGGTTGTCTGTAAGTTTACTTCAATTGACTTTTAAGAACATTAGAAAGATTACACACGAAAGGAGGCCGTTCGGCCGAACTGGGCCGTTTGCGAGAACCTGTGAAACCGGTCCACTTACATCACTAACCAGCTGGTTCTGCTTGTTAAACGTTGCGGTAAAATGAAAACGCACAGACACACCGACCCTCCAGGATTATGTTTGGACTCATCGGAATTATTCACGCATTTAAATAATTTATTTAAATATTTTTTTATTTATTTAAAATAAGGTAAAGTGTTGTAGCACAGCAGGGAAGTGGTCACAACATAAAGTGAACTGGTATCCTTCACCTGGATCGCCCCTTCCACATTATTAATGTCCGCTATCTTCAGTTTATCTTCAGATGCAGTGTTTAACCAAGGCCATTCAATGATCCCAAACAATATTTGAGAGGTCCAGGTGTCCCAACTTAATTTGCACTCTGGGCTTTTGTAAGCTAGTCTCCCTAATATTCACCCTGAATTAATCTGGTGAGGTGATTTGTAACCACTGTAGGTGATGTATTGTGTAGTAGGTTAGGACTAAAGTTACTCAAGTAGGTAGCTGTGTCTGCATGTGTAGGTTGCAAATGAACAAGTAAAGGTTAATTCTGAAATGGGAAGAAAAGAAACACAGTGTTTCGGCTGTGGAGCCTTCTTCGGGTATTTCTTTTCTTCTCTTTTCCACATGGAATTAACCTTGCTTGTTCCTTAGGACCATAGTTACACATGTAGGTGTTGCAAGGTAAGAATCATTACTGTAAAGCAGTAATCTTTTGGTTAAGTAAGGAGTGATTATGAGAGTTAAGTGCTTTTCTGAGCTACAGTCAACATCTTTTTCCTGTGCTTGTCTTTGTAGATCATGGGTTGGCACGGCTGGTCGAGGCATACCGAACTCATGGGCATAAGGCAGCAAAGATTAACCCCTTATTCACTGGGCAGGCAGTGATGGACATGGTGCCTGAAATCAGTTACTTAACTGAGGTGCTTCATGGGCCTTTCAATACAAGCAGTAAGTGATTTTTGTTTTACTTCTTATTTTAAAGAGAAATCTGACTGCATGTAGCTTTTTCCCCCCACTAAAGTTTGTTTCAGGGTACGTCCTTCTTAATGCTTCTCACAAATTTGAGCTTCTGATTTTTTGCTACACTGAAAGTCAAAAGTCTTCCACTTGAATGCAAAAATGTTCAAGGCCTTTTTGTTTAAACATTATCTTGTTCACATCTCAGTGTGACTGCAGTAGGACCATTTCTACGAAACGGTATCTAAGTATTTCACTAGCTCAACACCACGGAATCACCGTCTATATTTCTTTAACTGTCTGACTTATTGTTTTCAATAAAGCCTTAACTCACTTTGGGAAAGGAGAGGCCTCACTGGAAAATGTCTTGGCATACCTGGACCATACCTACTGTGGCCACATCAGTATCGAGACCAGCCAGCTGCAAAGCCTGGAGGAGAGAGAGTGGTTTGCCAGCAGGTTTGAGGAACTAAAGAAGGAAACTTTCTCCCCTGAAGAGAGGAGACAACTGGCCAAGCTCATGCTGGAATCTCAGGTAAGACAGAGGAGTCCCGCTGCAAATACATCCATCCATTTTCTGACTGCTTTATCCAATTCAGAGTTGCGGGAGAGCTGGAGCCTGTTTTGGCGAACAGGGGGCGCAAGGCAGGAGACACCCTGAACTAGATGCCAGTCCATGACTGGGCACACACACAGAGACACAAACACGCATGCACTCACACCAGGAAGCCAATGAACCTGTCAGTATGTCTTTGGACTGTGGGAGTATCCTGAATCAGCCGGAGGAAACCTTCATAAACACGGGGAGAACTCCGCACAGAAAGTATCCCAGGTCCAGAACTGAATCCAGGGTCCCAGCGCGACAAAGCAGCAATGCCAGCCACTGTGCCACCCTACTGTGAATACAGTATTGCTTCATTTTCAAAGGGCTGTTGGCGCTGATGATTCCTAAGATAAAAGCCTTGCGTTGCTCACAGGAGTCATCCTTGGAGGTTTCTGCACTCCAGCTCCAGAAGGTGTTATATAAAGTTGATGAGGTAGATTTTGGTGACCGGACTTACAGGATAGTCTGGATTGGATCCTTTTTATGTTACCTTACTGGAAAACTCTTCCCCACTGTCATTTACGATGATTTGCATTTGCAGAATGAGGTATCCGTTTTGCCTTGCAGGAATTTGACCACTTCTTGGCCACTAAGTTTGCAACAGTAAAGAGGTATGGGGGGGAAGGAGCAGAGAGCATGATGGGATTCTTCCATGAGCTGTTCCGCAGCGTGTCGTACAGTGGAGTGACGGACGTGATCATGGGCATGCCTCATCGCGGGAGACTCAACCTGCTCACTGGGCTCCTGCAGTTTCCACCGGAGGTCTGGATTCTTAACTACCAGATATTTTTCACAATGCAGAAAACACTCCTTAATCACTCCGTGCTGAGGCTGTCTTTCATGTCTTCAGTCTAATGTTTATAAGTTCATTTTTTTATCATTGTTTTTCTGAAGAAAGGTTTTACTGAAGCACAGCAGTTACTTTTCTGAGAATTATTATTTATATTACTAGATAAGCAACACTGTAGATATTTTTCTTTCTTTTGGTGGCTTTGAAGACCGTCGAAAATTGTTGGCATAATTTATCCCCTTCCCCTCTTTTTCCAGCTTATGTTTCGTAAGATGAGGGGTCTCAGCGAGTTTCCCGAGAACTCCCCATCCATTGGAGACGTGTTGTCCCACCTAACCTCCTCCGTAGATCTGGATTTTGGTTCAGGACACCCTCTCCATGTCACTATGCTGCCCAACCCCTCGCACCTGGAGGCTATCAACCCTGTCACAGTGGGCAAGACCAGAGGAAGACAGCAGTCCAAGAAGGATGGGGACTACTCTCCAGACAGCAGCGGTCAGCCTGGGGACAAAGTCATCTGTCTGCAGGTAAGATGGCCACTGGTGCTGACCCCATTGTCTTGGAGAACCATTCACCAAGAGCCATGGTTACATCATTTACATCTTCTGGACCACGTGGTGAAGCAATATAAAAGCTAAACAAAATGCTAAGACTTGATGGTGAAGAACAAAATTTAGATGAATGGCTGTCATGTTAATTTTGTTGAATACAGTGGTAAAACCAAATTTCAATTATTGTGTGCATTACTGTAAGCCACAGTACAAAAATGACAGTGCTCTAGAAGCAGTCCAGAGAAGACCCCATACATTGACAGGCTTAAAGAGCCTGTCAGCACTCACGGGCTAAAATTGATTAACCTTTTTAGTCTTGAATAGAGAAAGCTATGAGCGGGTCTGATCCAAGTATTCAGAATCCTCAAAGGCCTTAACAAGGTTAAACGTTTTCAGATTTAACAGTGGAACATGAACCAAGGTCAAAAGTGGAAGCTAGATGGAAGTGTGTTTAAAACCGAGAACAGGCACATCTTTACATAAAGGGTTATGGGACATACCCAGCCCTCCAGTAGCTCTGAAACGTCACCCGATTCTTCTGCTAATGCTCCAAAAAACACAAAAAAACAGGTGTTTGTCTTTCTTGCATAGAGCTTAACCAAATTTAGAATGAACCCTTTCATAGATTAAACGCTACAGAGTAATGCATGTCAGGACAGGCAGTGTACAAGGGTGCTTATGAGAAATGTATCCATTTTACTGTCTTTGAAGTTTAGAAGAAGCAAGTGAAATGGCCCAGCCGCCTCATGAAAGGTCTGTCTTTGGGTCCCAGGTTCACGGGGACGCGTCCTTCTCGGGCCAAGGAATCGTTGCAGAGACGTTCACCATTTCGAACCTCCCTCACTTCCGGGTGGGGGGCAGCATTCACCTGATCGTGAATAACCAAGTGGGCTACACCACTCCCGCCGAAAGGGGCAGATCCTCGCTGTACTGCAGCGATATCGGTAGGCCAGCGTCGTCTGTGCATCGGAAAACACGTCTTTGTGACGCAAACTTTGTTAAGCTCGACAAACTCTGGCCTCTGTGAAGCTAGCAACTGGAAAATGAAAAGCAGCTCATTTTCTACCAAGCCATGCACATTATTATTATTTTTATTACTGATAACTTTATTTTATTAGTGCCTTTACCGATGGCTTCCCAATGTGCCATGCAGTAAGGAAAAGTACACAATAAGCAGAAACGACAGGATTACACAATTACAATATATAGTAGTTGGATATTTTTTAATTCACATGGAAGAATTTGTGGAATTTCAGAAATAATGTAAAAATGAAAATTAAAATGATTTTCAGTATCTTATCTCACCGATTGTATGCCACGCGCGTGACGCGGTGCCGCACGCCCAGTGAATCGGTATTGGTGTTATCGCGGTCTTGACCGTGCTCTGCGGTCTGGCGCGGGGATTCCTCCCGCCTCCTCTCCACAGGCAAGATGGTGGGCTGTGCCGTGATCCACGTCAACGGGGACGACGCGGAGGAGGTGCTGCGGGCCACCCGGCTGGCAGTGGAGTACCAGCGGCGCTTCCGCAGGGACGTGATTGTCGACCTGCTGTGCTACCGGCAGTGGGGACACAACGAGCTGGACGAGCCTTTCTTCACGAACCCCGCCATGTACAAGATCATCAGGTGCGCTCCTGCCTGTTGAAGGAAGCCCTCAGGCCCTCAGTACGCTGGTTTTGAAGTCTAAATATATTTAGATTACATCAAGGGGAGCCGCAGTCCAAATTTCTCACACCGGATATTAAATCTCGGGGACAAAATAAATTCATTGATGGACCAGGAAAAATGTACACATTTCGAATTAAGCACAAAATCATGAACTTTGAGAAACTACTATAAGTTGCCATTTTGTTGCAAACCCCTTGTCTTGCCGTGGGCGAGAGAGCAAGAGTTCGCAGGAATTGTGACGTGATGCGGCCCTTCCTGCTCACTAGTCACTGTAATGACTAATGTAATCCTAAATTCCCCTTTCAGAATAGGATGTAATGTGATGTATAAGGAAATAGGTACAGGTTCTACAGCAGATATTTCACCGCAGAAAGTTTCTTGCATGCAGAGTTAACAGGCAAGTTCCATTCATTGGGGAAACCGTCTCAAAGTCGAGAGCATTATTTCTATTGGATTGAAAGCAGTGGATTCACGAGCCTGCTTGTTTACAGTGTAAAGAGTACAGAGTTGCTTTGCCTTACCGGATGTTTGTTGCCTCATTCTGAATCTCAGAACATGGCTCTGCGAATACCTGGAAATGTAATCTATTTTGGATGTTAATTGGAGGATTTACAAGTTACTGTTTACATTTTACTTCTATTGTGGTTTGAAATGCACTCATCAATGCTGATTCTTACTAATCCCGAAATATTAAATAGTGTTGCAGTTACCCTTTAAATATATACAAGTAATAGGTTTATTCCATGCTGAAAAAAAAGAAGAAAGAGAACACAACGTTTCGGCCGTGGAGCCTTCTTCAGGTGTCACACCTGATTCCTATAACAACACAACACAACATTTCGGCCGTGGAGCCTTCTTCAGGTGTCACACCTGAAGAAGGCTCCACGGCCGAAACGTTGTGTTCTCTTTCTTCTTTTTTTCAGCATGGAATAAACCTATTACTTGTTCCTTTGCAGCCTACGCATGCTGACGCAGCTACCCACTTTAAATATATATATATAACTTTGGATTGTATTTGTGTTATCCCCATCTGTATTTGTAGTCTTTCCAACATATTTGTCTTTCACTTGGTGTGGAATGTTAGTCAGTAACATTTTCCCAATGCAGTCATTTCAGTGTTTTCAGGAACACTTTAGGTTTACATGGGATTTGAAAATAAATCCTCATCCATCCGTTTTTCAAACTGCTTCATCCAATTTGGGGTTGCAGTGCAGCTGGAGCCTATCCTGACCAGTATGGGGCACAAGGCAGGATACACCTTGGATGGTACGCAGACACACACATTCACGTCAGTTTTCCCAGAAGCCAATGAACCTCCAGCATGTGTTTGGACTATGGGAGGAAACAAGAGCACCTGGATGAAACCCACATGAATATGTGGAGAACATACAAATTTCACACAGATAGCACCTCGGGAATGGAATCCAGGGTTCCTGCGCTGTGAGGCAGCAATGCTAACCACAGCACCAGGGAGACGGCCTTAATAACACCTGTTCAGTATAACTTGTCAGTACATGAGATATTTAACAAAACATCTAAATAAGACTTACGTATGGAGACGTTATCCTTTAGACATCAGAAAACATTGACTGTGGAAGAATTATCTTATCTCAAAAATGTGATTTTAAGTTTGAAGAGTGTAACCTGACGAGTGATGAAAAGTCTTTGTCGTTTTGTTCCCTTTCGCCCCACAGATCCAGAAAGAGTATTCCCGACTCCTATTCGGACCTGCTGATCGCAGAAGGGCTCATGACCGAGCAGGAGAGGGCTGAGATTAAGAGTGCCCACTACTCCCAGCTGAATGAGCGCTTGGCTAACATGACGCTCTACAGCCCACCCCCCACCAACCTGCAGGGGCACTGGCAAGACCTGGTGGAGCCCCAGGCAAAGATCAGCACCTGGGACACAGGCGTCCCTACAGAGCTGCTTCAGTTTGTGGGAGCCAAGTCTGTGAGCATCCCTGAGGAGATCCAGCTGCACAGCCACCTTAACAAGACACACGTTCAGGTACTGTGGGCCCCCCTTCATGCTTGTAGTGCATAGCCTCTCCTACAGCAATGCTGTTCTGACAGTAGCTCAGTAGTATATCAATACCATTTTACTTGCATTGTTAAGCGCCTTGGGGCAACCTTGTTGTGAAAGGCACTATCTAAAAATTAATTGAATAAAACTGATACAGACATAGTATCATAGTATATTTAAAAACAGCAGGACAGAATACGGATCAAGGCCAGTTCATTAATTGGTGTCATATAAGATATAAAATAGTATAAGGTTTATGCCACAGGTTATTTAGATTATTTTAATTTCATTTGATTAAATCTGTTCTTTTTCTGTTTCTACCCCTCTATATCCAGTAGATACATTTTAAAAATAAGACAAAGTAACTGTAAATTCTGTGGAAATTAAAGCTAAAAGCGACCGTGGAAGGTTTTGTGACACTTTGTTCACATATATATCTTTGCATTAAAAAAGAAATTCCAGTGACGGAACAAAAAACATTTTCAATCTCAGTGTTAACTTCTGATGTTCACAATTTCAGGCCAGACTTCAGAAACTAGAGGAGGGCATGAAACTTGATTGGTCTACAGCTGAGGCCTTGGCGTTCGGTTCCCTTCTGTGTCAAGGTATGAGTAAAATATAAAGACTATTATACACCGTTAAAATGTAAACAGCTTTAACACTGTACAAGCACATATGAGCATTGTGTTTTTATCATGTGCTAATATTACTAAGACAATTTGTTTTCCAGTAATACAGATTTTCCACTGCATAATAAAAGTGTGTCCTAGAATACAAAAAATACAAAATGGCAGATACAGGGGAAGTATTTTATTCACAAAATTAAGTTGGGTTATTTAATTTTCAGTGATTTGACATATAGTATAGTCTCGTGAATCTAAAGAGAATGTTCCACGTTAACTATCCAGTTTAGATAAACTCTTCACATACAGAATATGTTTTCTTCATTCATGAGGAAATTAAAATTATTCAAAATAATGGACATTGGTGTCTTTGGCTTACCTAACTTATATTTATATAAATATGTCCTACAATTTAAAAATGCATCAGATTCAGCAGAATATTTTAGATTACGGGCAGAGGCTTTAGAAAGTTAATTCAGGAACGTCTACTATTGTAACTGTTGTGTACCTCTGACCTGCCCCTGCTGGGATTCGATCCGGACACACAGAGTCACTCCCAAGACAGCAGAGATAACAAGGTGGCAACACCACCTTTGGAACTCGCTCACCGCACTGACCCCTGTTGAACGGCAACCCAAAAAATATTCACCCTGTAAAAGGTGTGGCATTGCGCGGGGGCGTGGCCAGCGTGGAGGCGGAGCCCTGGTAGAAGGGGGGACGCCTCGCCTTTGTAGTCCCAGCTGTCCCGGCTTCTAGATGATGAGCCAAAGCTGGGAAGGACCTGTAAAGGCACACTGGACACCCCCTGATGGGAGGAGCAGGGCCACCCCGGAAGGGGGAGTTTACACAGATAGTCCCGGAGGGGGGTTGCACCCGCGTAAGGCATTCCTTTTCTTTTTCTTTTTGCCTGTCCCATTACGTATTCTCACCGGGGCAGATACACACGCACAGACACCTTTTTCACGTGCCAAGTTTTGTTTTGGCCTTACACACCCCGCGCTACCGGCCTGGACCCCGTTAAATAGGGCAAGCCCAGCCTGGAGGCCTCGAGGCACAGCGATACACTTTCTTTTTGCTTTGTGTTTATTTGTCAGTCTTTTTGTGTTATTTTTGGTCCCTGCTAACCTCACCCGGGGCGTTGACTTTTTAACCGGTGCCGTCCGCACCGCCTCCCACTCTGCACTGTCACAAAGGCTTTTGTTCAAGTATCGCTTTGTTTGCTCATTCCTTTATGCACCGTCTCCTCTTGTCAGTGGAACAGTGAACACCATTTTCAAGTGTCATTGTCCCTTGAAGGCTTCAATATCCGCATCAGCGGGCAGGATGTCGGACGCGGCACTTTCAGTCAGCGCCATGCCATGGTTGTGTGCCAGGAGTCCAATGACATGTACATCCCTCTGAATCACATCATGCCAGAGCAGAATGGATTCTTAGAGGTAAATTCCAATTCTTCTAACGTGATGTTTTAACACTTTTGACAGATTCCGTAAAGCGTACACATTTCCCTAAGCCCAGCATTTGTAACTCATTAAAGGTACCCAAGGCACCTCTCTCTGGTGCCTAGGTAAAGTGGAGTATACAGAATTCCGCTTCTTCAGAAGTGCTGGGACTGCAGAGTCTAAACTAGGGTTTCCACTCTGAACTAGAAAAATTATTGTTTTGCAGGAATTTAATTAAGACTTAAATTAAGGCAATTATGTTTTACCATCATGGGTCAATTAAACAAATGCATAGTTTTGAGCCTTCTTATTTTGAAAGAGCAGAAGTATTGGGATAGTTGTGTAGGGGTTTTGTGTATTTCCTGGCACGACATTTAGTTGTAACAGTGACTTACGTAGTTGATGGGCAGGTATCTCCTGTGGCTCAGGTGTGGGTTGTTGAGTAATTAAGAACACAAGAAAGGTTATGAACAAGAGGAGGCCATCTGAACCATCTAGCCCATTTTGTAGTTGATAATTAATTGATCCACCTGTCTCATCCAGCAGTTTCAGAAAAGAAACAGGGTATTGGCTTCATCAACAGAACTGGGTAGCTTGTTCCAGACTCACACAAACCTTTGTGTAGAGAAGTAGCTTGAGACCAAAATGAAAACCAAAGTACTTACTGAGAAGGCAGGGAATTTTGAAGAAAAACACATTGAGAACTGTAGCACAGGAGATGGGGGGAAAAAAAAACAAAATTAACATTTTGGTACAATTACTGATCAAGGCAGAGCTGGGCCAAGATATATTTACCAAAGTGATGGGTAGGTGATGAAGGAACCTGTGCCTGTTAGAAATTAACAATTAGGCCCTCAGAACTGTTTCACTGTTCTGAACACTCACAGCTGGCTGAGGGTTCTTCAGGGTCTCTGGTGTGGAGATGTAACTCATGTATCCTAAGCATGATTTAGCAGCATGAAAGGGAACAGGGGTCTAAGCCGATTATGGTCTTGGTTAATTGCCCGGGGATGACCTATCTGCCTAACTTTCTGACCTTGTTTACACCTTATGGTAAGAAACTGCTACTCACCAATCATAAATGTATGTTTTTGTATGAAAATGTTGCTCATCGTCAAGAATAAAAGCCTGTTCCTGTTTTTAGAAAAGTGAGTGAGAGACAAGATGAATCAGTTATCTATGTCTGTCCTCCTTTCTTTATTTTAACAAAGACAATATCCAGCTTGATTTACCAAACCGTTAACTGAGAAGAGTCTATAAGTTAAAAAGTGGAGAAAGAAAGTAACTGCAAATGCTTCTAAGAGCAGCAGCTCATTTGTGAAGCCTGTTGATGGTCATTTCATGGCTTGGTCATGCATGTCTGCCACCAGAACTACAGCTGTTGCTAACGTCTGCGCTCTTTCTTGTTAGGTTTGTAACAGTGCTCTGTCGGAAGAAGCTGTGCTCGGGTTTGAGTATGGAATGAGTATTGAAAGCCCGAAGCTTTTGCCAATATGGGAAGCCCAATTTGGAGACTTCTTTAATGGAGCTCAGATCATATTTGACACGTTCATCTCTGGAGGTGAGAAAAGCTGTAGGTCCAACACAAAAAATCATGCGAGAGAGCATGAGTGTCAATCCTGATATACACATTACACACCTGTTGTGTGCTCATGAAGTCAGATCATCATCTAATCTTGAATACATACATATCTAACACATTGGACATTTAACCACACTAGCCATGCCCCATGACCAAAATAATAAAGTAAATCCGTAAATCAACAAATGATGATCAACCATTACAAGTCTAGTCTCTTGTGAGACTCCCAATCAGTAATTTTCAATATCTGTTAGTCTGTTAATTGCTACAGGTATAATTGTTCACCTGAGAATGTCTTTTTCACATTTGTGGTGTTTTAGTCTTCTCTGATCCAATTAGTAAATCTGTGGTCAAACTGCCAGATTTTAATGAGGAATTAGAAGAATCAGTTTTGAATCGCAGTAAAACAATAATCATTCTTGTTCCCGTGCATCCTTGCATCGTGTAATGTGTCCATCTGCAAGCAAAATTTTTGAAGAGTTATGTCATTAATGTTTTTGTTCTTCCGGTTTGCTTTTGGCTTAAGAACCGTGATTTGATTCAAGATGGCGATGGAGATGAGAATACCCAGTAGATATACATAGAAGTACTCAAAAATGAAATAGGCATTCCAACATCCTTGTCATTCATACTAGTGTCTTGATCACAAATTCAAATTGCAACACTGTAAATCAAAAATAAGTTTTGAACTTGCGGTTTCAATACTTTTGGCATGCACTCCAAATTTGTGAAAGGGGGATAATATGCTGCTTTTAGCATTATTTTCTTCTTATTTTTTTATACTATTTTCTCTCCGTTTAAAACTCCTTATGAGATTAAACTGGCGAGATTAACCCCAGCCCTCCCTGTCCAGTACAACTGAGACTTCCATGAATGATGTTACATATGCAGTGTGACAGTGAAAAGTTATCGATACTGGGTGTGCCTTTTCAGGTGAGGCTAAATGGCTCCTTCAGAGTGGTATGGTCATCCTCCTGCCTCATGGCTATGATGGTGCTGGCCCGGAGCACTCCTCCTGTCGCATCGAGAGGTTTCTGCAGGTGACTCGTCAACCTCCTGTAACGATAAGAGTGGCAGTAATTGATTACTGTATATACCCGTAGATCTACAAGTGTTGCTGAAATGAATTGCTATTGATATTTATAATGTAGTGCAATTTGCCATGACTACAGCACATGAATGCAAGGGATACAATTATCACATGTAATGAATATTTTTATTAAATTGGGTAAAAGAAGATTTTCCTTATGAAGAGAAAGGGTATTTGGTGACAGGATTTGGTACTTCATTAAGAACATTTTCATACACTTTTCAGAATTTAATTTGTTTTCATCTGCAGGATGATAAGAAACTGCTAAAGCTTTAATGTGGTGTTTAAAAAAATGTTTCCACAATTTGTGCTTTGTATAATTTGTTGCTTTACATTGACAAAAATCAGAACAGTGATCTTATTCACGTAAGCTTATCTTCTGTCGGTGATGAGCTTTAGTAACTCAACATTGTGGCGCTAATCTGTCCTTTGAGGTAAAGGATTTATATCAGGTAAAGGCTGTGGTGATGAAATTTAAAACCATTGAAAAAAACTTAATGAATATTGTGGAAATAATGCTAGCCACCCCCTGTGGTTAACAGGGGTGTCAAAATGAACTTTGAGAAGTCTCTTATGATCAGTCTAAATAAACCTAAGTGTTACTTAAAGTTGGAAAGGTTATTTTTTTGTGTATCAGAATCACTTTACAATTTACATTTATTTATGGGAAATTAAGACTGATCTAGACGTGGTGACATCTCTTTTTTAAAATGCACTAAAGCGCTGTTCCTATGCTGTTCAGTTGGCCATCAAGGTATTAAGTTTGAGGCTGTTGTCAGGGCGATTAGTTTGACCCTAGTTTTTCCTTCCCTTGTCAGCTGTGCGACAGTAAGGAGGAAGGTGTAGATGGGGACAACGTCAACATGTCTGTGGTCAATCCCACCACCCCAGCACAGTATTTCCACCTTCTGCGTCGGCAGATGATTAGAAATTTCCGAAAGTCCCTCATTGTAGCTTCGCCAAAGATGCTGCTCCGATTCTCGGTGAGAACCAGGGCGCTTCACCAAGAAGAGCCTGAAACGTCTTAAAACGCTGACCGTTTCCCCCTTTGGTGTTCCAGTGGTAAAGGCTTGATCTTCTGCACTAAGCACAATGCTGAGCTCTACCAGGGAGGAGGAAACTCACTGATGCTTAGCCTTAAAGGGGTTTCTCACATCAAAGGCCTCAGTTGTATTGTCAGATTAAAGACTAAAAAAATCAAATAAAACTCACATCAAAGGCCTCAGTTGTATTGTCAGATTAAAGACTTTAAAAAAATAAAATAAAAGTAAAGATAATGTATAACTAAGAGTAGATTATTCCAGACGAAATTGTGATTTTTCCAACACTGTGGATTGCATATTAAATCCTACAAACTGGAGATGGTTTGAAATGGCTAAGATTATGCTGTAGGCTCTAGCTCTAAGCTGCTTGTAGTGGTAAAACTGTTATTATTTCTGTGTTTAGAAGAACACCCTTATTTTTAATCAGTTTCAGCACATGGCTATATGTAGGACAGTGCAGTTTCAGTAGGAGCTCTCCATCGTGTAGTTGCCAGGTTTCATTATACAATGACAGGCTGAGGTGTAGGTCAGGTAAGTGTTGCTTTTGCAGAGGAAATTCATCTTGTGTAGCTACTAGTCTTTACAATGTGGGATATAGAAATAAAAAGGTAATTAGAAATCTTAAATATTATTAGAGATTTTAAAAAATCAAAGCTCTATTTCTGCTTTTGAAAGGGTTGGTAGTTGTTAATGATGTAGAATTGTGGTACAGTATATAAATTCTGTCTTGGGGATATTGATTGTGCACTTTACTTGTCTTTCCAGGGTGCTGTGTCAAGCTTGGCAGAAATGGCCTCAGGAACAACATTCAGACCTGTTTTTGGTGATCCTTCTGTGAATCCCAGCAAGTAAAGAATCTTGTTTTTAAGTCCTAGGGTTCAGTGTCAAAGTACTGAAAGAATTATTTGTGAACCTCTGAAATAATACCTTCCCAAATGATCTGAAAAACGTGAACTCAAAGCTATTGTTAAACATAATTACTTGAAACGACGGTACTATTAAATAATGTTTAGCTATTTCTAAGATTCTTCATGAGTAGCTTTGTGTGATAATTAGTAAAATTAGTTTGTTTTTGGAATTGTGGCTTTCCTGGTTTTCTCTGTGCTTTTAACGGTGTTGCACAGAAGTGTGACTTTTTATTTGAAGTCAGAAATGTATCTGGGTATATGCTGTTGTAATGGGTGGCACAGAGGTGCCATGTTTAGCGTTGCTGCTCACAGCGCTGGGCCCTGGGTTCAATTCCAGACCTGTGGTGTATTTCCCTGAGTTTGTATGTTCTCCCTGTGTTCGTGTGGATTTCCTCTGCATGCTCCAGTTTTCCCCCCACAGTCCAAAGACATGCTGGGAGACTAATTGGCTTCTGAAAAAAATTGGCCCTGGTTTGAGTGTGTGTTTATTTGAGTCTGCGTGTGCCCTTCAATGGACTGATATCCCATCCAGGGTTTATCCCATCTTGTGCCTGTTGCTTGCCGGGATAGGCTCCGGCTCCCTCAAACCTCGGAATTTAATGAGGTGATTAGGAAATGGATGGGGTGGCAGTATAAATGTTGAGTTTTTCCACTGTTGTTGTGGCTGATTGAAGCCAACATGGCTGCAGCTGCATTATCTGAAAGTCCCCTGCCTTCCCTGTCGCAGTGTGAGGCGCGTGGTGCTGTGCAGTGGAAAACACTATTACGCCCTGCTGAAACAGAGAGAGGCGTCCGGGGAAGCCCAGCAGAACACGGCCCTGATCCGGCTGGAGGAGCTGTGCCCTTTCCCTCTGGAGGCTCTGCAGCAGGAGCTCAGCAAGTACCGCCAAGTCAAAGGTCAGCCTGCCACACTCGGACAGCCTATTGGGTCCCCCAGCTGTGCAGAACAAATTTAAACTTGTGTGCTCAATGCGACGTATTTTTATTTCGGTTAAATCCAGCTCCCCCATACCTGCTGTCAGGCCTTAATTTCCAAAGAACTGGATTGTAAAAGTTGTTTTAACACTTTATTTCAGAGACTTCTGGAGATACTCAGTCCTTAAAATAGCGAGCCACTGTCCTCTCTGAGTAAACAAAGAAAATCTCTCCACCTAAATTCTTTGTCTGGCCAGACCTAAGATATGATAAGATAAAATCACCGGTCATTCCATACTGAAAATTACCAAAATATGTTCTTCTTGTGTGCTAAAATACCAACTCTTAAGGTGCTTGTTACTACATACGATGGTGGAAAAGACTGATGATGAGGTAAAAACAAGGGTACTGACCTGTTTCGGTATATTTTTCCCAGGTTCTGTGTATTTTCCCATCATTCTCACCCTTTTATTCCAAAAAAGAGCTGAAAAGTGTACCCATACGATGATACTACAGTACTGTCCTCATAACAGTCAGCTGCTGCCCTATCTGAATAAACAAAAGCTCTCCATTTACATTTTTTGTAGCTTATCCTGTCCCTGGTTTGGCCAGCCAGTCACCTGTTGGTCTCTGTAGAGAATATTTCCAAAACATATTGTTCTTGTGTGCTAAATTATCAACTCTGAAGGCCACTGCCAAAAATATTACTACATCACATGGGTGGTTTAGAAGTTTCACTACTTGAGCTTTGGCAGTGTTAAAGAAATACCAAGAAACAGAAAATAAAGAAATGGCAATAGATCTGGGTTTTACAAGCAAGATATCTTCGCTGTAGCGATCACAGAAAGTAATTCAATTTAACACTACATTCATTCTTAAGATGGTTAATACACAGAAAATTCTCACTACTCTGCATTACCTTTTGATTTATGGGATATATGATGTTTTCTTATAGGTTTCTAATAAAACAAGAAATTAAATACATCAGTTTTTTGCAGTTACTTTCTTTGATTTTAAATATACTCACTTTGTTCCTGGTATTATTCTTCTGGTTTTCTTGCAGATTTTATCTGGAGTCAAGAAGAGCCTCAGAATATGGGACCTTGGTCTTTTGTAGCACCCAGATTTGAAAAGCAGTTAGCCTGTAAGGTAAATGACTTTACGTTTAGTTAAATTTATGCTCATTCATTTATGCGTTTAAAATGATATGTTAAAGAAGTTCCAAATGCTTTAAATTGAATTTGGGGACCAATTTCAAGCATCTGCTTGTACAGGTCACAGCATCCACGGTTTCCTGAAAAAAGCTTTTAAGGTGCTCTACACATCCAGATGTAAAAAAAGATCAGTTGTATCCCATTTCTGCATATCATTTTTTAACAAGGTTTTATTTATATTTAATATGCAGGTAGATTGTTTCTAATATAGCTGGTTGTAAAAACATTTAATAAGTTAAGAACACAAGGATGCCCATAAATGAGATGAGGCCCGTTTTGCCCATCCAGATTGTTTGTTTACTAGTAGCTAATTGATTCAAGGATCTCATCCAGCTGGCCCTTAAACGAACCTGGGATGTTGTCTTACACACTGTGACTGGGTAGCTTGTTCCTGACTCCCACAATCCTTTGTGCAAAGACCTGCCTCCTGTCCCTGGTTTTAAGCATGCTTCACAGCTTCCACGTGTGTCCTCTGGTTTGTGCTTCTCTTTTGATTCTGAAATAGCCCATTGGTTTTGCCTTTCAGGGTTTTAAATACTTTAGAAATTAGATCATCCCACTGATTGTTGACTTTATGGTCATTTCAGGGTCGGTGCTTTCACAAACGGTAATGTACAGAGGAATGGTCTATGAATCTGAAGTCTTCTGCGGTTGAAATGAAATCAGTGCAGTCATCAGATTCCATGTGTTGATGAAAGAATTTGCAATATTATTAGAGCTGCCTTTCACTGAATGTTCTTTTCAGCAGTGAAGCACTCCGAGAAGTTCAAGAAAGTTTCCTTCTTGAGCAAAGGATTATCAGGTTTAATATATGAAGGTCTTAAATAATGGTGGAGTGTTTTCTAGAAATCACCGGTCACAGTTAGACTCTAGAGAGAATTGGAGCATACTATCAGCTCCAATCCACACAACTTCAAAAGCTGACTGACTTCTGCTCATTATTGCAAGACTTAATAGTTTTGCACAGATTCCACAATATTATTTTCCACAGTAAGCTGATTCGTTGTGTACGGTGTTCTGTCAGTTTAAGCACCATAGAATCTTCTGACTTAAAATGACACAAGTTCCCCACTGTGCTTTGAGAAGTTTCTATTCATGAGTGTTTACCAACCAACCAGTGGTGCAGAATAAACAGTGAAACACAATCCGAAGGATACCATTACAGACTACATCCGTGCATTAAACACCAAGCACAGGAGGCACTTCCTTACGGAAGAGGTTGTGGGAGTATCGAACATGCTTACCTAGCAATGTTATTGAAGCCGGCATCTTGGCTTTTTTTCCCTGAGAAAAGGCTGGATCGGTTAGCTACTGACAGCCAGATGAGTTGTTCCCGCTTGTACCCTGTCTTATGCTGCGATGCCGTGTGTCGCTCTGCAGCTGCGGCTGGTCAGCAGGCCTCCTCTGCCTGCTCCGGCTGTGGGGATCGGGACGCTGCACCATCAGCAGCAGGAGGCCATTCTCACCAGCTCCTTCGCCTGAGGGACAGCTGGAGCGCGCCGAGCTTGCTCCTCGAGACGAGAAGCAGGGGTCTCAGGGTTGACGGAACGGAAACGGAATCTGTTTTTCTGTCTTTTTTTTTTTTAAATCAACCATTTGAAGTGTAGGTGGTGAATGAAACGCATACAGTAGGAGTACCGGGGGGGTTGTCTTCAGTCGCTAACAATAAAGGGTGCAGGTAACTGGTCTCCAGGTTGCGTGGGACCAGCAGTGAAAAGTGCTCAAGGAAAAGGTTAAAGGTTCAGCTGAAGAAAGACCATGGTCTTTCCTCCTGCCCAGTTTAAATAAAAACTCCTTTTCCCTTTCGTTGTGTTCATTGGAGAAAGACAGTCGCAACTTTCCCCCGTTGTTATAGCAGGAGCTTCAGCCAATGAAGAAATACTGAAAAAATAACTGTAATCTGTTACATTACATTAATCAAAATGTTTATTCAAAATGCTGCCTATATCACATGCTTCTCCCATCTTCTTTAATTTGCAGAAAACAATTATTGTGCATTAAAGAATGGATCTTTAATTAACATCCCAAACAACAAAAACAACTTTTTTTAACTAACTCTTTAGAAATGGGGTTTGTTAATGTAACCCAGTAAGGTTTCCATGGCACGTAAGTTGCTGTTACGATGGTACAGAAATCTATATCCAAATTGTACATAATCAAGCTGTGCATCATTGATGACTAAGAAAACTACATGCCAGTAGGCTGTGTGTTTCCTCTGGTGTAATATATTTAAATGGAAGCTGAATGAATTGTGTTTTCACCTTGTGTTGGTATGAATGTGGCTGGCAGTTGTGACTCGCCTCACTGGACCTTCCGTACTAGATACGTTTTCTCAAAAAAACCTGGATCCTAAGTATGGTTTTGGAGGAAACAACCATGCAGACCAAAGGCTTTCAGCACCTAGTTAGTTCCCATTGCATTTCAAGGAGTTCATTGCATTGTAGCAGGCTATTGGTGGAAAATCAAATTAAGAAAACAGCACTTTTAACTGTGATTACAGGTAATGTAATACCTGTGCACATGTTTGACCCACACAATATTTGAGAAAATTTGTTGATTTTACCTTTGCAGGCATCTGTTGTTAATTCCTGGCTATGATCTGGGTTAAATGACTGATCACACTTTTTTACTAGTTGCTTGATGCAGGGAAATGGCTAAGGGAAAATCTTCATCCTTTTTGATGTATAGTAAAATCTGGATGTTTACATTTCAGTGCATCCGAAAGTATTTGTATTAATAGCAAATGTCTTTTTTTTCCTAAAAAAAATCATTTTCAAAGATTTGTGAATTCAATCTTATTATATTGAAGACTATAAAGCTTTTGCATTTGATTTATTTTTTAGAAAAAGCAGATAATCTACCACTTACTTAAGACATCAAAAATGGACATTAAAGTTGTACACAGCTTTTAGAATATCAAGTGGTATGTCATAACGCTGTTCTGTGTTGTAGTTTACATTCTGCGTTGCATGCATTTTAATTCGTTCTGGAGGGGAAAGCACAATAAACTTCATACAGATTTGACAGACTGTGTTGCAGATTTTGTCATCACCAAAATGGTATGTTTGTAACATTAAAGTGTTGGTTGCTTTAATCTTTGAAAAATCATTACTATACATTTATTTCAACATTTTTCATGAGACAGCTTCAAGTGAATCTTATTGACAGGTTATACCAAAAATGGGAGACGGTATAGCACTGGTATTTCTAAAATCAGCTGGTTTGAAAGTATGAACAACAGCCTTGTACATTTACATTTTATTGAGCTAATTAAAAACATTAGTTCTTCGTGTTTACTGTTTCCACAAATGTATGAAGTTAAGATAAAGCCTAATTATAATTATTCAAATAGTTAAGCACAAGACCGCAATTTCATACTCAAAGAAGTCTGTTCATTAAAAAACTGCATTTGCAAAGTCAAAACTCAGTGTGAATGAATGTTAATGGATAAAATTAAAATGATGACAACTAAGTTTGGACTACAGTATTTATTTAATGTATAAGCCACCAACGTTCCTGCTTAAATGTCCAGAAGAAGTGCAGAAAACAGGAATAAATATTTTGTGCTGCATTCGCAAATTCAAAAATATACTTTCCTCTTATGCAAAATACATGAAATCATGAATCTATCCACTCATTTTTTAACAGCTTCATCTCATTCAGGGTGATAGGGGGAATTGTGATCTGTCTCAGCAACAAATGGGCATAACCCGGGATACACTTAATGGGACGCCAGTACATTGCAAGGGGATGTGCAGACAGACACATATTCGCACCAGGGCCTTTTCTCCCAGAAACCAATTAACCTCCAGTACCAGTACGAGTTTGGGCTGTGTGTGGAAACTGGAGCACATGGAACAAACCCCATGCGGACTCCTGGAGGCCTCCATACAGATGACACCCCAGGTGTGGAATTGAACCCAGGACCCCAGCAGGATGCAGCAATGATGCTAACCACTGTGTCACAGCTTTTCAAATACACAAATCGCCAGTTGTTCGGCTATTGTGGTGTTTATTTCCAAACTGTGAAGATGGACAAAACACTTTGTTCACAATGCATACAGTGGAACACAATGCCAAAAGAGGTTAACAAGTTACACACAGAGGGCAACAGTTGTACAAAGGCTGTAAAAGATGTTCTAGTCCTTGAAATGCCTCAATCAGTTGCTTAGATGGAAGAGAACAGAACTGAATTAAAAAAATAATAATTGAACCAGATATATCAAATGAGGACATATAAAGCAAATACATATAGTGAAGCAACAAATGATATGAAGTTCAAGATCAGCGAGACCGGAAAAGGTTGAGATCCTTGGGTAGAAGTAATCTGTAAAAGTAGTTTGTAGGAAAACATCTGAAGACAAAGGGAATCAATGAGTGCAGTCAGGAGTGTAAAGATTTTCTGCTGTGGTCAGAGGAGTAAACAAATGCAGTAATTGCAGACACAGTGACTGACATATTTATAAAAACTAAATAAGAAGATGCCTTTATGATTCGAGACCAAACACTAAGGTCGTTTGTGTTTCTCCCATGGTGTGGGCCTGCTTATGACTTTTAGGGATTGTAATTACAAGAACATGCAGAAGGTTAGTCAGGAACAGTGGGCATTCGGCCCTGCATCCAAATCCATCCTACATGTTACACCTCTTTACCCCTAGACGCATGGGGTCGTTAACAATATGATACAAGGTTGGAAGCATTTCCTTATTAATTAAATTAATAATTAAATGTGTACCACATATTTTAATTACTTAAATTATTTTGTTGTTAAGGATGCTATTCTACATTAAAAAGATTGAACTTTGTCACATTTATTCCCTTTCATCTAAATATTTTTAGTCTAGAATTCCTTGGAATAGTTACCGTGGCTTCTAGAATCAAGTTTCTTACAGAAAACACGACTGAAAGAGCTGACCACAAGAGACAAGTCCTAACAAGTAAATGTGCCCATGTTCTCTTCCGCTGGATACGTCATATACAGTATATGCAATATCTCTTGCACTTTTTAAAATCTCCCTCAGCGGCTCCGTGGATAAGATACGGGTCCTTACATTTCGCTGTCTAGACCTTGCCTTACTAAAAAAAAATGCTGTTTAGCTAAAGTGACTTACATTTCAATGCAAACAGTAAATAGCGTTTGTAAATAAAACAGAGGGAAATAAGGGATTTCAGGCAGCTACGTGTGTACAGCTACACGTGTGACAATACAGTTGTCTCTGCTGGTGCCTGATTGGTTTCTTTAAGCAACAATAGCCGCTCTCGCAGGCGCAGTGATCTGCTCGGAAGGTGTGTACAGCTCTCAGTGATTATAGGCTGACGTGTACTACGGCTCCCTAGCCATCTTGTTTGGGGGCGTCACGTGACGTGTCCATTCCTTTCGGCGTCCCCCTGCACAGGGAGAGAAGGAGCAACAGAGAGGTGTAGCAGGGAGAGGGGCGAAAAATACACCCGTGATAAAAATCCACTCACCCTGTAACACCGTAACGAGGTCCTGAGCAATATGGGGAGTAAGTATGCGCTGATTTATATTTTTTACAAGGCTGTGTGAATCCTGGCGTGTGCAGTTCAAGTCTTTCCCAACTGACTGCATATGCTGTAACTTGCATTGCCCAGAGATGACCAGTGAGTGCTGTTAACTTGGCACAGTCATGAAAATTCAGCTTTTGTGGTTAAGTAAAAGATACATCTTGCAGCCACGATTTTACTGTTGAGTGCATATATATATAGAGAGAGATGAGGAATATATAAAGGAATTAGTTTAAACTGCATTTCTGTAAAACAAAACAAAAATGTCCAGAATAACAGTTTTTTACAAACTAATTTGTAAAATCGATTTTAGTACTTTATATTGTACTGGTATTTCATTATCTAAGAGTAACTGCTGTCTTTAGGTACACAAATTAAGTCAAATGTTTACTTGATAAAAGTTTATTCTGACGTTAGACATGCATGTTGTTTGTTTTAAATATCGTATGTTCCATTATGAAAAGTAACGAATAAAATAGGTCGGTAAACTATAAGTATTTACTTGTGTGACGTATACTATTTCTTGCGTTGATGTACTGTATAGTACGTGTTAGTTTCCAATCGCCAGGTCATGCTTTCTGTGCGTACTTTCCATGATGCATTACAAAAAAAGTTTCTGATATGATTACCTTTTAAGAAGACCAACGTGTACTGTGTGTATATATAGCATGATAAGAGTATTATCCCTTAAATAAAGTGTTCTTACAGCCAAGTTTCTTTTTAACCTTTATTTGTATTTTAATGTTAAATTCAGCGTTTTGTACATGGAGAACATTATATAAACTGTTAATATTTAGCACGAAGAAATCTTTGTTTTGTTTTTTTTTCCAGTTAAATTTTTAGAGGTCATAAAACCCTTCTGTGCTGTGCTACCTGAAATACAGAAGCCAGAAAGAAAGGTAAGGCTAAAGACCCTTTTGGGGATTGTTTAGAACAAAACAATGTTGTGTATTGTTTTGTTCTAATGATTTATATGTATTTTCTTAAATTCTTACGTTTTTCCTTGACCATTTTGTGGCTGTACTGAATGTAACGCGTTCATTGGAAGCTGCATTTGCTAGGTGAGAAACTTGTGAGGTGAGAAAAGTGTTTGACTTAACACCACAGATATTACAGTTTATTGGAATCGCTATTGTAATAATCATCAGAATTAGAACTCAAACAATCATCACTGAGTCTAAGCCTCATTTTGCTTCTCACTTATGTGATATAAGTGATATGTTTTCTTTGATATGTTTTCTCTTCATGTCTATTTTATAGATACAATTCAGGGAGAAGGTACTATGGACGGCTATTACACTCTTCATTTTCTTAGTGTGCTGTCAGGTAAGCCACTGGTGTTTGCTTTAGACCTCTGGTATTTTGTGATTTCTACCTTGTAAACCTTAGGTGTACCTTGTGACTTAAGTGAATGAATTCTGTCTGCGCCCCAGATTAAAGTTTTGTAGAGCTGCTCAGTATTGATAGACTGTTGTTTCTGCTGTTTATTGGATTGGTATAGATGTCTGTGCAAAGGAAAATTTATACATATCCAATAACTAGTTAAACTTCCACAAGCTAGTTCATATTTTTAATTTTTCCTTTATTTGACCTTGCTGTGAAATGTATTTAAAAAGTTTTTATCATAGTGTTAAGAACTTGGGAGATAACTGAAAATGCAAAGTCTAGTTGTCAGTTTTCAGTCTTCATAAAGTATAATAAGCATTTTTTACTTTTCTTAACAGATTCCATTATTTGGAATCATGTCATCAGACTCGGCAGATCCTTTCTATTGGATGAGAGTCATTCTGGCATCCAATAGAGGTAAGGGGGTTTTGGAAACGATGCCTCTCGGTTCATTTTTTTGGGAGTTTGAGAAATGGGGGAGGAGGGTATTCAGTACTCAAGGAGGGAAAGTTCCGTTAAGGCAATACAGTGGTGTTACCAAGAGTACTTGTATTTCTCTGATAGTCACAAACCAGATTGGGGTTAAGGGCCTTGCTCAGGGGGCTATGATGGCAGTGATGCTCACGGGGGCTTAATGACTTACTAACAAAATATTATAGGCCTGTTACTTTGTTTCCAGGTTTGCCCGTGTAACCCTGTCGTAAGGGGAGCTGGGTATTAAAACTGGCTATAATTGCTCACAGGTGTAGAGTGGGTTAACGAACTACAACTCCCATAAACGTACGGAGTGACTTCCTGACGGAGTCTATGTCACAGTCCCTCTTCTGCCTGGCTGTGGCAGGGCTCCCAGTCCTTGCAGCTTCACAGTTGGTCATGTTGTAATACCAGCATGGCATTCCCTTTTTTTTTTCCTTTTTAAAACAAAATTAGAAAAAAACATGGGAGGGTTTCCAGAGATAGTTACAAGTCGGAAGTACAGCAAGCTGGTAGTGAGGATCTAACTAGCTGCCTGTTTGAATTCTGTGCTACTCCCGACTTCTGTGCACCTCACCTCATCACCAGCTTACACCTGCATCACAAACAACAAATTTTGCTGGGGCATTATTTTATATTTAGGTTTGCAGGAGAGATTCAATAATTAAGGTTTAGTCAGTTTCCATGTATATTTCTGCAAAGTGCCATTTACAGAATATCAAGATCTGGAGAACAATATGGACTGGTATACGATCGTAACGGCATCTCTCAAGAGTTGCAGTCATCATTGTCTCCTAATAAAGACATCGGCAAAGATTCTGCCACTTCTACTGTAATACACATGCAGATGTTTGCCCCTGACAGTGGTTTTCAGTTGTTAGCAGGATAAGACCTTTGTATTTTCTCATGATTACTTTTACTGACTTAAAACTTACAGCCTAGACTTTCTAGAATATGTAATTATTGATGGGGTTTTTAATGTAAAGGGTGTTAGTGTGGAAGTCTTCATATTTTCTAAGTCTCTGTTAGATTATGTATTTCCAAATAACTTAATCAGAACTTTTATTATGACCGGTGGCACTTGGCCTGCTATTGCTTCAATAATCAAAAATTAATTATGTGTTATAAATGGTTGATTGAATGCTTGATTTTTTTTTTTCCCCGTTTACAGGCACATTGATGGAACTTGGTATCTCTCCAATTGTGACATCTGGACTTATAATGCAGCTCCTGGCTGGTGCTAAAATCATTGAGGTTGGAGATACACCGAAGGATAGAGCCCTCTTCAATGGGGCACAGAAATGTAAGGACCTGCACTATGCCATTCGTTATGAGTGTTCTGTTTTTTTATTCTTGAGTAACAGGCCTTAAACCTTATTGATGTTTGCTTGTGGTGTGACTTTTCCACCCTTAGTGTTCGGGATGATTATAACCATTGGCCAGGCCATTGTGTACGTGATGACTGGAATGTATGGAGACCCGGCAGAAATGGGGGCTGGCATCTGTCTCTTAATCATTATTCAGGTGAGCGGTCATTTGTCATACATCCTTGCTTCTGTTTGCCTTAAAAAGTTAGGGTAAAAGGTGGTGCAGCTTCACATAAGCACATAAATAATGAGAGGAAATCATTTGGCCCATCTCACTATTTTTGATAGCAGCTAACAGATCTGAGGATCCAAGGATCTCATCCAGCTGTGTTTTGAAGGAGGCCAGGATACCAGCTTCTAGAACATTGCAGGATGGCTTGTTTCAGAGTCCAACAAACTCGCTCTGGAATTTTTGTGTCTGTTATCATATACTTGTCGTTAAGGTGTTTCCTTCGTGTTGAGGAGCAAAAGGAACAGGACTCCTTTGGTAAAAGAACACGGTGTCATTTTTAAAAATGAAATACTGACCAAGTGAACGGTTGTGTTGCACAGCTTTTTGTTGCTGGCTTGATTGTGCTGCTGCTGGACGAGCTGCTGCAGAAGGGCTATGGCCTGGGATCTGGCATTTCCCTGTTTATCGCAACAAACATATGTGAGACAATTGTGTGGAAGGCCTTCAGCCCAACTACCATAAACACTGGCAGAGGTAATGTTTCAAACGTATTTAAATATATTTTTGCTGCAAGACGTGCACTGAGGACATATATTTGTCTCGCTATTGAAGTAATGTTGTTTTTAAAGCTTTCCATCAGAGATTTCCTTTTTTGTTTTTCAAGGGACCGAGTTTGAAGGTGCGGTGATTGCCCTCTTTCATCTGCTTGCAACTCGGTCCGACAAAGTCCGCGCTCTCAGAGAAGCCTTTTACCGCCAGAACCTCCCTAACCTCATGAACCTGATTGCAACGATCTTCGTTTTTGCTGTAGTCATATATTTCCAGGTAAGTAGATTAAGCTCAAGCTGTCAGTTGGCCCTAATGTATTTTGGTGTTAATGGATTAATCATTTATCAGACTTGTAGACTTTAAAGTGGTTTGTGTGCTGTCACTTACTTTGTTACCTGGGTATTCCTTGAACAGAAGAGAATTACCATTCTCTAAGCTACCACTCATTCATAACACTTTAGGTACTCAATGCTTGAGTATGTGCTCAAGCAGTTTGTTTTTAGAGTTTTACACAGTTTGCGTTGACGCTATTATTTTTTCCTCCCAGGGATTCCGCGTAGATCTGCCAATCAAGTCTGCCCGTTACCGTGGACAATACAGCAGCTATCCCATAAAGCTCTTCTACACCTCCAACATCCCAATCATCCTTCAGTCTGCTCTGGTTTCCAACCTTTATGTCATCTCTCAAATGCTGTCTGTTCGTTTCAGCGGGAACTTCCTGGTCAATCTGCTGGGACAGTGGGCGGTATGTGCTTGCATTTAAACAATTGTGAGGATGTAGTTGCAGTTACCCAGTGAAGCTCACAAACCTAGTGGTCTTCTGTTATCTTGTTTATCATATATATTTTATAGAATGTCTATGAATAAGTTCCCATTTATATAATCCTTAGCAGTTACCACATTTTCCTACAAGGAAACCCTCGAAGGCTCAAAACTAGCTTGTTAAAGGTTCTCATATAGACTATGGGTTGGCAGTAGACTAAGTGACATGTGAAGTAAGATCTTCTCATTTTTTGCCGTAGTTTTTCCTGTGAGGTAGCTTCAGAGAGGCGCCACCCGTCCTGTCAGTGCTGACTTTCATGTCAGGAACTGCAGAGCAGCGTGTCGGATGAATAAGTCCCGCTGCATAGTACAGGAGTTCAAGTCTAAAAAAGTGCCAGATTTGGAGACCTATATAATGAATTAGGGTTCCACGATCTGTGCTTTCTGCTTGCAAATGTGACCTAATGGGGGGGGGGGAGGGTATAAAAAGAAACTGATTTATTTTTAAGATTGCTTGCTCTGAGAATGCAGGAACGTACCACATCCGATGGGCCGTCAGTTCTAAAGGGTGGACTGTGTGTGTTCACTGTTGAATTCCCAGGATGTGGGGGGCGGAGGGCCTGCTCGCTCCTACCCTGTCGGCGGTCTCTGCTACTACCTCTCCCCCCCCGAGTCCATCGGCGCAATTTTCGAAGACCCTATCCATGTCGTCGTCTACATCATTTTCATGCTGGGGTCGTGTGCCTTCTTTTCAAAGACGTGGATTGATGTTTCTGGATCCTCTGCCAAGGATGTGAGTTTTTTCTTTAATAGGATATTGGAGATTGGCATTTTTTTTAGAGAATAGCAGACTGTATCGAAAGAAACCAGTGGCACTCAATGATATTAATAGGGAGTTTGGCTACTAGCACTTCTTAGCAACACGGCAACTATTCTGATCTCCATTCAGGTGTTCAAAATAGTGAAATGGTTTTCTTCAGCCTTGCGGGGATATGAACAACGTCTTTAATTTCTGCAGGTAGCAAAACAGCTGAAAGAACAGCAGATGGTGATGAGAGGACACAGAGAAACATCGATGGTCCATGAACTTAACAGGTAAAAGCAGTTTTACATAAACATAAATCCCTTGCTAGTGGGGTATTTTATGTTCCATTTATAATCTGTTTCTGTTGTGTTTTTTAGGTATATCCCTACTGCAGCAGCCTTTGGAGGTCTGTGCATTGGAGCTCTGTCGGTCTTAGCCGACTTCTTGGGAGCCATAGGGTCAGGCACTGGGATTTTGCTTGCCGTTACGATCATATACCAATATTTTGAAATCTTCGTCAAAGAGCAAGCAGAGGTTGGCGGGATGGGGGCTTTGTTTTTCTAACTGCCCTGTAGACGAAGCGCTGCCTTATTTAAGTGCTAAAGGAGATCTATTTTTCTGTTGTACATCAGTCATGTCTAGAGGAATACCGTATTTTTGCTTATCCATGTTGACAGCGTGGAATAACCCCCACTTTTGAAATGGGACTTGAACTCTGCCTGCACGCAGCATTTAGTGCCAGCTGCCTTAAAATGTTTACAGTTCCTTGTAAAGTATCAGGTGTTACATGTAATGCTGAGACCCAATGTATGCACATGCACACAGTATGTACCTGTTTTGAACACTACAGAATTGCAATGAAATGTAATTTAAGCCATTTTCATATTGTTAAGTGCTTTGATGGCACGTGTAGAAAATTAGGAATGTTTCCTATTTTATGCATCTTTTTACCAATTTTAAAAGCTGTAAATGCAGGAATCATGGCAAGCAGTATTGTTTTCACAAAGAATGTGAGGAATGTGTATTCTGAGATAGTCTTGGACCCATTGTATTGTGTTGCAGTAATGTAATGGGTCTAATCTCCTATTTCTTTGAACCTTGAAGAGGGATGTGGAGTTTCAGTGACATGCTGTTCAGTAATTATGGAATTATGGAGTCCAGTCTTCAATTCAACTGGTAAATCAGGTATGCAGGATCAAAATGGAGGGTATTAAATTATTCGATGTTGGTACAGTCTCGTTTAAAAAAAAAAACATAAAATAAACTTTTCATTATTAAAATACACAGGGTTTGTAAATGTTTTTTTCTGAGGTTCACATTTTTCATTAAAATGTGCAGGTATGAGTATTGTCAAGTGAGTAAAGCAAAAACAAGAACAAAAGTATCCCCAATTGTTTTTTCCTCATTTGTTGAACAAGGTAAAAGAAAGTGATTTTCTTCATTTTCATTTTATTTTTCGTTTTCAAGTTAAAATGATTAAAAACAACAGCACTAAATAATGAATTCAGGCACAAGCTAAAAATATTTTGGAAAGACCCAAAGAATGAAAGAATAGTACAGCAGTAAGATCTTTCAGTTCAGCAACGTCTAAAGATGGTTAAGGATGACGCAAACTGTCTCCTCGACATTGTATATCTTGACAATAATAGGAAAATACTAAGCAACTATTTTATTCAGATGTTCACTAAGGAAGAACTTAATATTACACCAGTGGAAGTACAGAGTTCTTCACTAGAGTTGGAATAGAAGAAGCGGAAGTGTTTTGCATACTAGACACACTCAAGATTAATAAATCCCCAGGAGCTTGTGGTATCTTGCCAATCGTGCTCACGGCAACAAGATTAAACTATTACCCTTGTCTTGAGTAACTATTGTGAGAGTTGTGTAAATGATATCTTAATAACAGAATGTTATAAGTATCCATGGATTGGAGAACTGCTCATGTAGTTCCCATCCACAAGAAGGGTGACAGAATGTACCCATGTAATTATGGACCAATAGGACTGACTATGTTAATATGTAAGCTTGTACAAACTAAATTAGATCACCTATAGTCAACAAAGAAGAATAGTCAACCTGAATTCAGAAGAGGTGTCAAGTAACAACAGTAAAGGATAAACAGAGAGCACATGATATGGAATAACTAGATTTTCAGAAGGCTTTTGATAAAGTTTCTCATAAAAGATAAATTTTCACAATGCAAGCAGTAGGCCTTCAGGGACTTTAGTTCACCTGGCAGATGGCTTTTAATATAGACAAGAGAAGGGTATTGCATGAAGTAAAAACAAACTAAATACAAACTGGGAAACAGTTAATTATGAAAAAGACAGATGTTTGTTGAATATTGGGTACACTTTATTGCAACAAATCTGGATAATTTGTTTACAAACCAGGCAAGAAAAAGAGACCATTCCACCATAAAACAAAGAATACAAGGGTAAGAAAACTGATTTTTCAACACTGGATTTTGAAACAGGAATGTAAGGCACTATGGTGGATCATCTGTGCACTTCATCTAAAATTCAGTATTTTTTCAACTGGATTATCGTACATTAAGGAATGCGTTCGCAGACCCACGCAAGAACATCAGAATGCTAGAGGAAGCCAGTCTTTCTTCACTGCTTGAGAACTGGCAGTTCTTTCGGCTTGGCTGTTGCCAGTGTCATTCCCATTGCATAGGCGTAGACTTTGGTATCTACAACTACGTGTTCCTTCTTCACAATTTCTTGAAAATTAGAGGGGAGAAGAAACCAATTTTTTAAACAAAAGTCAGAGTGCGAAACAACCACTGTCTAAATATTAACTGTCTCACAGGATAACAAAATCGAAAACCGTAGAATCGTACATTCTAAAATCCAAATACATTTTACATCAAAATCATTTTTAATATTTTAAAGAAATATCCATTTACTATACAATTGCTAAGGTTAAATATTCACAGCTATTTGTGTTTATCTGCTAATTATGTTCTTCCTGGTCATGAGAAAACTACATATTTTTATATTTTGGGGTTAGAAAGAATCGGCATTGATGAGTGCATTTCAAACCACAATGAAAGAAAAATGAACACAGAAACTTGTAAAACCTCCAATGTACATCACAAAATCAAACTTTCCAAGTGTGCACAGTGCCATATTCTGACATTCAGAACGGGCTGGTTTTCCTGATAAACTGTTGACGAGTCATTTGTTAAAAATATTTTTATTTTTATTTTTTGCTTTAAAGAAGTAGGTTTTGTATATTTCAAATAATGGCTAATTCAAAGTGTCCCGACTAAGCTTTAAAGCAAAAAAAACTGCAAGAGTCTGAATACTTCAGCAATGCACTATTTCTGAGGCTAGCAATAGATAATATTGATATTAACATTTGCTTCTGATATTGTAACAGACTAAAGACAAACACTTTCCAATTCAGAATTAGAATTAGTTTTAATTTTAATATGCAATTAGATGAGAAAAGTTTCTCAAAGGAAATAAAACAATACCAAGATTGATTAATTCTATACTAATTAACTTGCTACTGCATTAAGAAATGGAAACATTTAATGTTCTAAGCAGAATACGGAACAAAGTGTATTTAAAAAACACTTACCATTAATTTTGTCTTGAAAGTGATGTAGAGGTATAAGCAGTACTTCAACAAACTCTGCAATTAGCAAACTAGAATTAGCAGTCACTCAAAACTGTCAATTTATGGCATTCAGATATCCTTCCATCCATTTTCTAACCATATAATCCAATACAGTCACAGGAGAACTAGAGCCTATCCCAGCAAGCAACTGGTGCAAGGCAGGGCACACCCGGGACAGGACACCAGTCCCTCGCAGGGCAGACACACACACTCACACTCACACTGAGGGCCATAATTAATCTACCAGTATGTCTTTGTATTGTGGGAAGAAACCAAAGTACCTGGGGGAACATGGGGCGGACATACAAACAGCACCCCAGGTCTGAAACTGAGGCAGCACTGCTAACTGCTGCACCACTCCCATTGAAATATGTAAAGCAAAAACATACCTCCTTCCGCTGAAAGAGAAGAAAAAAAAAGTTATTTAGAGGAGTTTTAAGATGCATTTATAAAAAATTTGGAAATACAGTCCAAAAACAAAAAAGCCTTTCTTACCAAGTTGTTGTGCTGGCCTGATGTTTTCTGGATCATCTCCATTGATGTTAACGCTGACTATATGAGTTGTACAATTTGACAAACCGGGATCAATACAAGTTACTAAAAAGAAATAAAAAATGTATTCAAGGACGAGGAAGAAAAAATATATTTCTAGAACGTAAAATAGACATTTCCATCACATCCCTATGATTCCTACAGCTGTAGAATTTATTTAACAGATTCATTATGAATTTACATGTAATGCCTAATCCAGAGAGGAAGACAGGCAACTGGCAGTACCAGTATAAATTAAAACACAAAGTATTGCAATCTGCCTTCCAGAAATTGAAACAAAAATATATTTTAAATATTATTACAGATAAACACTTTTACCAGGACTTTAAATCTTCAGTGCCCACCGTCAAAATTTACTAACGCTTGTAAACCTATGAACTTTTTACATCATAATCAGCTGATTTCACTGTAAGTCTGAAGGTAGTGGTTTTCAGAATCACTGCGAATAGAATACAGTACACAAACTTACTGAAAATGAAGGATTATGAACTAAGAATTGTGAGGGAAACAGTTATATTTACAACAAGCCAAACACACACACAGAAACTCTACCTGGAGAAATTCCTACTACTTCTCCTTTATACCCAGTTTCCTCTTGCAGTTCCCTCAAAGCTGCAGCTTCTGCGCTTTCATTTTCATCGATGAGGCCTAAAAGATTATAAACACTCTCACAAAACGTACAGCAAGAAGCCTTAGGGCTCTAGAGTGAAAGCTGCCTGGTTTGATTTAACAAAACTACAAACTTCACAGAAAGTCTTCTAGAAAGAGGTGAAATCACCCTTCTGCTAAAACCATTTTCAAATTTCTATCTAACCCCTTCACTGTACATAAATCAATTTGGTAAAGATTCGCTATTCATTAGGAAAAGTATGGGGGTTGCTGATAATCACATGATGTATTTTTTATTTGAAATTATTAAACATTCTTTATAAAGTACCGATGTTTAGAATGTTCTTCAGAGTGTATGGAATGAGATGAAGAAACCAGTAGCACAAAAAACCCAAGAACATTTAAGAAACATGAGGCTTGATATTATATTACATTCTTAATACTTGAGGACAAACCGTGGACAGTAATTTCAACTGGAAATATTCTTAGGAGACCTTACAATTTATTCATTCTTCCTGTTCCAAAAGGATTTATTTAATAACTGAAACAAAATGCAAGCCTTTATTAAAATCCACAATTGCACCATGAAAATGTATTTAAATTCATTCCAATTTAAGGTTTAGAATTGTACAAAGCGAGAAAAGAGAAAACAGAACTTTACCTGCTGGAAATTCCAGACAGTAGCACCCCATTGGCGGCCGAAACTGTTTTACCATTACAACACAGTCATAATGGAGAGTTCTTTTCAGAACGGCAAATATGCCCACTCCTAATTGGAAGTAAAGTACAGAAGATTAACATTTTCGTTCCACTCCATCCAACAAAGGGTTGCATAGGCAAGCAACAGGCACAAGGCATTCGCAGAGCCCCGCGCAGGGCACTCACAGACACAAACTCCCACACAGCAACAAAAGGGCCAGTTTTCCCAGACGCCGTTGAACTTACTGTACCAATCTGTCTTGGACTGAGGAAACCCACACTAACGCAGGTGGTACATGCAAACTCCACGCACACAGCACTGAATGCAGGGTCCAGCTAACCACTGCGCCAACACGCCACCAGATTTAACGTTTTCAACATACATACAGTACTAGATGCACAGTTTTTCCATTTGATCTTTCAATCAGTGTCAGATACACTTTAACCTACAAATTTACATACCGTCAGCTGAGGAATTCTTTTTTGTTGTCCTCTTCACCGTTTCCCAGATTCTAATTCAAGACAAACACAGAACTGATGAAAAAGTTAAAAAACTGCAATTACTTTTCACCATTTCCCATACTGCAGCTAATTGTTTATAAAAATTGATCCAATTATGCACTGCCAGGTGCATGCCTTTACTCAACATGATAACGAACTGCACAAAGATAACGAAAGATATTACTTTAAGTATTTTCCCATGTAGAGTACTCACTTTATCACTTTATCACTATAGTAACTGTAAGTAACCCATTCTAGAGACAGTAAACCCTTGGTTTAACAGAATAATAGGGATGATGAATTGTCTGATATTGCCAAAAGTCGGATCTATCAAGAATTATGTTTTTTCAACCCCAGAACAATATATATATACACTTTAGGTGGGGAGCTGTGTCAGCATGTGTAGGCTGCAAAGGAACAAGTAATAGGTTTATTCCATGCTGAAAAGAGAAAAAAGAAAACACAATGTTTAGGCCGTGGAGCCTTCTTCAGGCTAAACTATGATTCAGTAATAAGGAGGATTAATTTTTCTGAGAAAATTTAAAACCAAATAAGAAAGTTAATCTTTTTTACCATGTTACAATTACTGAAACATTTCTATCAAACCTACCTTACATTTCCAGAAGGGTCAACATAGGTGGTCTTTTCAAATTTGACCCATTTTCCTTCTGTAATTACCTGTACAGAAAGCATTGTATTATGCATTAGTCCAGGTTAATAGGATGAATAGTCCCCTACTACATTGACTACTAGGCCTTCCTCGCTCTGTCATACTTTCATATATATAGGAAGCAAAAGTACTCATCACTCAGCTGACTTTCTCGAATTCCCAAGTGAAGCCCATGATAACATTCGTCAATGAAAAACAGAAAATAACATCTAATCAAATCTGCTTTGTTTAGTGGAAACCCACTGATTGCTCTGTCTCCATCCCGGTTTTAAAATTACACTCAATCCTGCTGACTGACAAAGATGTCCTGAGATAACAAGAAGATAAGGATGATTAAGTGTTCCTATTCAATGGTTTGCACACCTCTTCTTTAAGGACTGACGATGTAGAGCTCTTAGATGAAGCACCCCCTTCGTGGCTCATGTTTGTAGCCCTGGTGAATGAAGCAGTGACAGTCTCAAAGTCCAGACGATGCAACTTTGCAATCAATATTATCGCAGCAGGATTGCCTAGCAAGAAGGACAAGCAAAACAAATGGTCAAAATAATATTTTTATTTTTCATGTATCAGTGGAGGATTGTGTCATAACTGGACAGGAAATAATATTGCCTTAATACAGACTTTTAGCAAGTAATTGACATACATTCATACATTGAATAATCTCTATTTCACAAAAGAAAACTAGGGTTCCATTTTTTTGCTGCCTCACAAACAAGCAGTTGAAACTGTGCCTACACTTTTCTGGTGAGCCTGCAGATGCACTTATCTGTGAAGTAACCAAAACAAAAACAACAAATAATAAATTCACCATTAATGGTACTGGTTTTCGTTTAATATCTAACCCGAAAAAGACCCATTCTTTGCGATTATTAATTAAAAAATTGTATTCTAAATTGCCAGTTTATGTTTTAATATGAAAGGAAAGATAGCACATTAGAAAAAAACATCACCGACAAAGTGAAGATGAGAAGAACATTACTATACCATGGAATATCACACAATTCAGTTTACACTAAGAATTAGGCTAACCTGAGATTCTAAGTACAATGGATGATAATACAAAGGGATGTAGTCAAATGCATCCAGGATAATAAAAGTACATAAGCTGAAACTACATGGAAGTCCATTGAAAACAGAACAAGAGGCAATGCTTTACACAGAGGTTTGTGGGAGCATGGAACAAGCTACCAAACTGTGTTGTTGGACCCAATACCCTGGTTTATTCAAGAAACAGCTGGGTTTGTACCCCATCTTATGTTGTTATGGTTCCCTACATCAGTTCAATAAATGCTAACATTTTTAAGTGTTTCAGGGTTGGAAATGATTTAGGACAGATCTCTACACAGAGCTGAAACTGAACATGAGCTTCTTCGTATTATTCTTGACCCTGACCACTCTTTTAAAAAGCATATTTGTAATGCATCTAACGTTTGCAGCATAACAAATATATACACCAATTGTATGTATTTTTAGTGTAAGCTACTGTATGTCTCATTTTATCCATTTACTGTTGTAAAGGTATATTATTATGACGTGAGACGTGCTATGTAAAAAAATCTTATTACAAAAAATCTTTCTTAAGACGTTTTCAGATTTTTCAGTCAAGACAATTTTAGGATTATGAACTACAAACATAAAACATGACAGATTTTTTTGATTTCTTATGAATAAAAAACGATGATTAATCTCCATGTCGTAGGAATTGGGTGCCTCTTCATTGTTATCATGAACTTAATTCAGACAGGGAGTCCCAATGTTTTTTGGATGTACTTTACAGAGATTCAGCTACAGTACAATCTACAAACGTATTACTACCACTGCCTGTACGGTTCATTCATCTTACATTTTCTACCCCTCGGTACACTGCACCTGGCTTCAATAAAGCCTCGCAGAGTTACCGCTGATAAATAGCTCTCTTAGCAGTGATTACCTCAGCTTTTGGGAAAAACGGAGTGAAGAGGAATATTTCTTTTCTAGTAGACTCTAATACTTTAAACAACCGTTTAAAGCGCATGATACTTGTGATCTGAATAATTCAATCCTCTGAACAACATAACCCAAAGAAGAAACATTATTAAAACAGTCGATTACAATTAATATACACAGAACATAATAGACATCCATACCTTATTCGCCAGCAACCAAGATACTTTCATCAGTGTGATCACAGCACTGCACTAATGCTACCCATTCCCCCCAACGTAGTGCAACTCGAAACACCTCCCCCTGAGCGCCACTCCTTCTTGAATCTCGCGTCAGCTAATAAAATTCAGTTTAGACAAAATGCACGCATATAAGTTAATAAGATAAATATTTTAACAATATGAATATCACAAAGCTTCTTTGAAAAAAAAGTTTTAAATATATGTAGATTGGTGGAATCCGATAGGTACGACCGCTGTTCTCCTCAGTGGAGGAGTTGTTTTCTATCGGACACTTCCTGTCAATAGACGAAGCATGAAGAAAGAGCAGGTTGTAAACTGTCAGTTTTCGGTGTGGTACACATTATTCAAGAAGCACACGATTAAAAGGTATGACATTTACTTTTCCTGTATGTAATTATTAAAATCCCAGCGTAGAGCTTGATCTTACAATGCTGATGTGTTACACTGATATCATCTAATTTGTTACTGAACCGGCAGTGCTTGTTATCGACGCTTAAGTTTAAAATTATTTTTTAAGAAGAACTCGGACTTTCAGTTTTTCCGTCTATGTAATAAGCATGAATGACCATTAATACCCAATGCTTGTGTTAACACTCTTTGTTTTTGTGTTACAGTTTAATTCTTCCTTTGCCACAGAATGTGATCGATTATTTACTGGATGACGGCACTCTTGTGGTTTCAGGGAGGTACGTTTGTCTAGGCTGGGTGTTTTTTCGCTCTTCAGATCTACTCTAGACTTTGAATCTTCCACATCTCACAATTCCTATCTGTTTTTCGTAGTTACTGGTACTATAGAAAATCTGAATTATATGAGGAATCTGCTAATAGGCTAATTTTTAAGTCACGGGAAAGTGCTGTCATTTGTTTGGTGTATTCAGTGTAACTCAGAAATGTATCTGTTAAGCAAGTTATGTGAAGTCAAGCATTGTAATGAATTATAGTGGAAGGGCTAAATGAAATCAAAAACATCCATGAAGATCATGATTTTGTCTATATGGGTCCATGACTCATAACTTGACTAAAAGAAGATTATTAGCACATGATTCTACGTTTTACACGCACGCACTATGTACGTGTGCAAGTAAAATTCTGACTCAGGTCAGAAAGCCCAGACTGCCTGTTTAACTGGGAGCTTTGTTTTCCATTAGTTGTAGTATGCGCAGATTACCAGCAGATGGCTCCAGCAAGCATGGACGCTAACTGGCTGCGTGCACTTCAGGTTGAGCTTTATGGGACTAGATCTCGGCCGGCCTTATTCTCAGGGATCCGCCTGGCCAGCGTGATGAATCACAGCTCAGTCCCTCTAAGAGGAGCCTTTAATTCTCTGCTATTACTGACTGTGTTAGTCATTTATTTATTTTTGTTGTCGTAACCCATTTTGTGGCCAAGGCTGAAATCCTCCCCAACCTTGACACGTCCATATGTTAACATTGTGTTCCATCTTCTTAATGTCCATGTGGCCACCCTGATTTATCCGGTTATTTATTACCTGAAGTGGGACATTACTGTTTAACCACTGTGTGGAAGTGTGGAAGTGCTGGGATCTGCTAATTTAGCCTTTAACAAAGGTCATGCTAAGATATAATGAAGCTGACTTGCTTGCACAGCTCCAGTGACTTACACTACATAACAAAAGGTAGGACCAACACCCATAAACAATCAAACCATAAACATGATAAAGCAGATCAATGTCTGCTGCATCTCAAAGGACAGGACTTCAAATAGGACAAAGCAGTTCAACTTTTGCTACATTTCAAAGGACAGAATAAATATACATAACAAGCCATAAAACTGTGAAACTAAGACTTCTTTCTGTACAGTATATAAGGGTTGGAAACCTCTTTCAGGGGCTCTGTTCTGCAGGACAGACCCAGTGGATGTTGCTGTCCTTATTGAGCTCAATAAAATTGAATCTGCACAAAACTGTGTCCTGCTCCTCTGATGAAGAATTCCCCACAACAATTCTGCTCCATCCCATTTTGCCTAATTTATACGCTGTTTCAGAAATCCATCTCTGTGTTACCATGAAATTGTCTCTCAGTATCTATTCTTGTTCATCTTTATCTGTTGTCAGCTATTTCATGCTGTATGTTTTAGGGCAGTAGTGTGGAGAAGTGGTTAGGGACTGCAGACTGGAGCATTGTGGGTTCAGATCTCGACTACAATACAGCTATTGTGCCTCTGAGCAAGATAGTTCACTCACATTGCTCCAGTAAATGCCCTGTTGTACAAAAGAATGTGAGAGGGTCAAGGGTCAGCAGGGAAAAATGACTCGGAGGTCACAAAGGTGAAACCCGGGGACAGTGCATCTACTGTAAATCAGAGCCCATGAAGCTCTTTTTCATACAAATGTTTGTGGGAGTCAGGAACAAGCTTGTTAAAACTGATACCCTCACTTCCTTCAGAAAATGATGGGATGAGATCAGTTGGTTTTGAGCACCCAAACAAGTGAGAAAGGATGAACAGCCTCCTTTCTATTTGTAACCTTTTGTGTGTTCTTATGTTTACAGTCTTTAAAAATCCTAAGCTGATACACGGCACAGGAGAGACACCAACAACCTTGACATTTGGTCTTGTAAATCTTTCAAATAAATCATTTTCATTTGGCTTCCATGCAATCGTCGTGGAATTTAAAGTAGACAATTTGAGAAATGCTACAATGCATCTTTCAGATTGAATTTGTTCCTTTTGTTGTCACATCCTTTGAGGTTTTAGTTTCTCCAGGAAGACAAGGGACTGTATAAATGAATAAGTTATTGTAATTTTGCTCTTTTTTTAACGCTATATGAATAGTCTGTTATTCTGTTTTTTGCAGAGTAGATCCCCCTCAGAATTCTCAGACAAACAATAGTGACTGTGATGAGGAAGACGATATACAGGTACAATTTTAGTCATAGTATTCATGTGCGGTATAGCTACTGTTGGTACAAATATATAGTCATATAGTCATCTGTCAGTATACATATATTATACTTTTTCAAATAAAGTATTTAATATTTAATGCACAATATTTAATTAATATACAGTATGTCATGCAAATTTATAACATAAATAAATGTATGTTTAGTTTTGTAATTTAAAGTAGTAAATGTCTTATATTTTTCCTTAACCCATCCAGAAACATTCCCAGTTACAAATAGTTTCTAATGCCTTAGGACCGTTAAAGGCAAGTTCAGTACTTTTGTTAAAGGAACACTAGATGCTTATTGTCTGAGAAGACATTACGTGTTAAACTGGTATGTAGGTTTAACCTGACAATACCCTGATCAAGACGAGCTTGAAGGTGTTTGTTTAGAACCTTATAAGCCAGCTCTCTTAGCCAGGGCTTGTGTGGCTCTGCTCAGTCTGTCACTATAGATATTATCCCATAAGTTTACAAAATGGAGATTGGGGCAAGAATTCTGGACATCTTGTCGATTGTTTTTTTTTTAAAATATATATTTTGGTTTTGTTGTAATAGTGGTCAGATGACGAGACTACATCAACGGTTACTGTAAGTATTAAAAATATTTCATTTGAGTTAGCTTATTATCAGCAGGCTTAAATGGTAATCGGTTAACCGTTTCTATTACACTGTGACTAAGTCTTTTAGATATAGGTGCCTTTGTTTACTATATCTGCTCCAAGTGTACAGACTGCAAGAGCAACTCTTCATATTTGCTTAAGGTATCATTCTCCTTGCTAGTTAGGTAATGGATATACCAATCATTAAAACTCATCTGTTTGTAGTTGTAGTTGTTATCTGTATTTCTTCTTTAAGTATGATAAACAATTGCCTCGATTACAAATTAAGGCATCCTGACTGTATATTTAGTTCTTTAAAGATGTATAGTGATAACTTTTGTTTGTGTTAAGTTTGAAAGCCCTGATAGTTTCCCTTTGTGGTTAAGGCTCCTGAATTCCCCGAGTTCCATGCCAAAGTACAGGAAGCAATCAACGCTCTTGGGGGCAGCATCTTCCCGAAGCTGAACTGGAGTGCTCCAAGGGTAAGGCTTAAATATCAGTAAAGATTTTACTGTATTGGACATTTTGGTTTTAGTTTCTCCAACATGCATTTAAATCTGGGAACTGGAGGTACTTCTTTCCCCAAAGGGTGGTGGGAGCATGGAACATGTTTGTGAAGCAGATACCCGATATCTTTCAAGAAACGGCTGGATGACATATTCTTGACAAGCCACCTGGGTTTACTTTCCTTAATCTTGGTGAATTGTCCAGTTACATTCAGTCTGGTTTTGTTTCATAGGCAAAACTGAGGTAAAAACCATCCCTTCTGACAACTGTTTATTACCCTTGATTTATTACAAGGCTGTTAAACTTCTTAATGTAGTCCCTATTCAAGCCCATATAAAAGATATGACTTTTCAGTGATTAGTATAATATGCCCATGCTTCTGATATTATTCTGATATTATTTTCAGAAAGGTTTTATTTCAAACCTGCATTCTTCACTTTAAAACCTTGAAGACTTAAAGAGAGAATAAATAACCCTTCTTTTGTGCATTATTTTACTTTCTTCCTTATATATCTGTATATACGTAGGATGCTAACTGGATTGCAATGAACAGTTCTTTAAGATGCCAGAGCCTGAGTGACATTTTTCTGCTTTTCAAGAGTTCAGACTTCATCACCCATGACTTCACTCAGCCGTAAGTGCTCCTATTTGAAGTGCTTTACGACTATTATTAATAAGCAGATTTTATAATCATTGTGCTGTTTCAACATATTTAGGAGCTATTCCCGTGCTCTTAAGTACTGTCTTTTAAAGCCCAAATGTTATCTCATACCCTTAAGTACTGTATTTTAACGACTAAACGCTACTGACCTGAATGCATTAACTTCTAATAACTCATTCAAATCCCTTTTGTCGGCATCCAATTTTAAAATTAGTGTTCTTTGCCATAGGAAAATCTAAAAATCAATATGTTCAGTGTCCACAAAGCCTTTTGAGTTTGGGATTTTAAAACAATTTACCCCAGAATGGCTTTATCCATTAATGGTAAAGGTCAGCCTGCATCTCCTGATTTCATTCCCACAGTCTCATAGTGACCTTCGCTTTCTCTGTGTTCAGCTCTTCACTGGTATTGATTGCTGCCTTTGTGAAGATCTTTTTTTTTCAGGTGCAGCAGAATAGGACTGCAGTAAGTGGCAATGTCCACAGAGTGCAGTGATTTATTTCAGAGTATAAAAGGCAGCTTTTCATTCCCAAAAAATGTGTAGTGGCCTTTTTCTCTTCCCGTGTCTTGCCTGCTTTGGGACTATTGAACTTCCAAAGAAGAAGGAAGAAAATTAGTTTTGTGAGATGAATCCATGTTCACTTTGATTAGTTTTTTTTTTGCCTGGACCCCCACAAGGTGGACTGACTTCAAAAACAGCGTGGAGTTGTGTTTAGTGCTTTGGACTGAGACCAGAGGATCTTGGCTTCAGATCCTGGGTGGCACGATGTTAGTGTACCCTTGAGCAAAAACATTTCACTCAAAGCGCTCCAGTACATTTCACTGCTGTAAAAAATGGGGCTCCAGCTCATCATTGTGAATATGAATTTGTTCTGATAAAATGTCCTCTTCCATCACCAGTCAAGGTAGGCTCAGATATGGAGCGTGCACAGTTCTTCCTGTTGAGTTTATAACACTGCTGCGCGGAACTTGCAAAGTTTAGGCTTATAATTTGACTACTGAATCAGTAACAATCATAGTTCTTTTGTGCATTACAAAATTCTCAGCCTCATTGCCTCGTGTATTAGTTTTGTTTTGTTTTGTTAATTATTTCAGAGTTAACAGGGTAAACTTGTTTACAACGTGTTGTTTTCAGGTTCCTTCGTTGTAATGATGATTCCCCAGATCCATCAATAAACTACGAGGTGGGTGGCTGTACTGAAGGCAGTGTCATTCTCTACCCTGCCTCATCAAGCACCCATTTCCCTTTCACTGTGTTGTGAATCTTACTTTCTTGGGCTAATGCTGATTACTTCATTGAACTCATCGCATGCATGTTAATTGTTACATGAAATACAAATTGTAGTAATTTTAAATTACTACATCCCAGACAGATCTCGTTCAGATCTGATTTCTGACCAAGTGGAACTGCTTTACAGTAATAAATGACTCTGCAGCACCTGAAAACATACTGTGAGGAAAGTTAAGAAGTGTTTTTGCATGGGAGGGGACAGTAACAGTAACAGGTTGAGGGGGTGCCTTTAATGGGAGAAATTAAGGTCTCATTCTACTGCAGTTGTCTCAGCTCACCTTATATTAAAAGTCGCAGCACACTGAGATGAGAATTTATATCCTATTTGCTGAAGGTATTCCAATGGGGGAGCATACAGCTATTAACATATTTAATATGCTAAACAAATATTTTGTTTTTCAAGCTGGTCCTGAGAAAATGGTGTGAATTGATCCCTGGTGGAGAGTTCAGATGTTTTGTCAAGGAAAACAAGCTAATAGGTATGGAGAGTATTTTCCTTTATAAGTGCAGTGATCCTGTAGAGTTTTATGCCCTTGGATGTGGATGTTGTAAAGGAGGGGTTGGAATTCATTAAGAGGTTTTATTATTTGTCTATACAAATATAAACAGAAACGTTAGAAATTTGTGCTTATTACATATATAATAATACCCACTGTCCCAACTTGAAAGGCTAATATATATCAGAGTCCTGAACTGCACAGAATCAAATTAAAAGAGAAAGTGGGCATTGATTTATTGTCATTGAATCTTCAGACGAGAAAAAATAACATTAATAAAAATGAAGATCCACCTATTCTTGACATGATGTCTTCTGTATCGAACATCTTAAAGTGTTTAGTGGATCCCAAAGGTTGGAAATATCATTTTCTATTGCTTACCATAGTATTCCAAAATAAAAGGACTGCGCTTCTCTGTTTGCTGTTTCTTGTTTGTTTTATAATGTCTGGAATGGAATGTCCTATGGCTTTATAGATCAGAACAGGCCCTTGTGTTTATTTACTCAACTGGCCTCCCAAATCTCCACCAAATTTGGTAAATCACTGAAGTAGTGGAAAATCTTGGCAGATAGCTATAGGAGCTGTACCCTGCTGGTGCTATACTGTATATTAATGTATGACGGAAGCAAGTAAGGGTGGTTAATGATCTGTAACTACGAATGTTATACAAGAGTAGGTCCTGATGTGTTTTACTTTTTAGGAATCTCACAGAGAGATTACACACAGCACTATGATCACATTTCACATCAGGAAGATGACATTTGTAGATCAATCCAGGATTTCTTCAGGGACAATATTCAGTACAAGTTCCTGGATGAGGACTGTAAGTATGTGGAAATAATTAATTAACCGTAACAAGTGTGTTGTAGGGAATACTTAATGAAAATCCTGAACATTAAATGTACTTTTTCAGGGTTTTACACCTTTCTCTTGACAGTGTCATTGTTGACATCAGTATCTGACAAGCTTAATCTACTAGTGTTGCAATGTCAGGTGTCATTAATCTAGTTTGTGAAATACTGAAAAAGACATTCTGCAGTTCTTCTTTTCATTGACCGTTGATCTGGATATACCATTTTTATGTTGTACATTTTACCTTTTTATAGGTCCCTTGGTAATGTTAGCTGAATTACTGCAAAATAAGAGATAATGTCACAATGACATTAGAGATAAGAAAAGTTCATTATAAGCTTTTATTATTATTTGGTGCTTTTTTGCTCCTTTTTTCCATCCATCTGTCCTGCCATTTTTCCATTTTAAATTCTGCTTCCTTCATAAATTTAGAATCACTGGTTTCTTTCCTTCTTTTGTATCTGTAAATTTGAATTTGCCAAAGAAAAACCCCAGACTGCATATACCCTCACAAAAGTATATGATCAAGGAACATGATGTTATGGTCATGCTGAGTTTTAGATTACCATTCTAATATCTGTGGCTGTGACCTGGATGAATTTATTGGGTTTAAAAGGAAAGAATGATTAGTGAGTCTAAAAGACAGAAGAAAGTTATTTTTCATTATCAAATAAAATGTTGTTTTTTTCCACAGTTGTGATTGATGTCTACAGAGATAGTCAGGTTAGTAAATGTTTTATATTCTGTGCTTTCATTAATAACAAAAATAGAAAGTAGTAAAAGCTTCGGTTGTGAACTGGTTAAAGGTTACATTCTCTGCAGTATGTGTGCTAAGGAAAGCTCTTGAACTCGGTCTTTTTCTGATGGTGTTTTTTCAGGGTAGGGTGTGGTTGATAGATCTGAACCCGTTTGGTGAGGTGACGGACTCGTTGCTGTTCACCTGGGAAGAGCTGACTTCAGGAAACAGTCTCAGAGGGGACCACGTTGAAGGGGAAAATACAGATCAGGTGCGAATTTGTGGTAGATGAGCCTGCAATTAAGAAAAAGAGAATTTAACTTTCCCAGTCGTCAGTGGATGTATGCTGTGTCTACCTAGATGAATCCAGTCCTGGAGAGCCTTTGTGTGTCTTTGTGTTTGTTTTCTGAGTTCCTTTTATAAAAAGATCTCGAAAACCTGCAGACACACTGGCCCTCCAGGACCAAAATTTGACTCCCATGGTGTAGACCCTGTACATAGCCTTTATACTGTTTTTACATACTGTAAATGTCTTAATTTCCTTACTTTTTTGCTTCTAGCACTCATATTTACTTATATAATAAATCAGGTACGATTGCTGCAGGTGTTGGATATAAAAATATTGATGTAACAAAACTATAACAAGACCGAGGCTGTGCTTATAGGCATTAAACATCAGCTTTGGTGAATTGTTTGTCAGTGAATTCAGCACAAATGATGATGTTGTTGCTGAAATCAGACCCTTGATGGAAATAGAAACCATGGTGTTGTCATTTGATTACGATATATATGTCCTCTACGCTAAAGATCAGCTTTAAAATAATCCAGAATTATGCACATTCTTTTCAAAATTTGAATACATATACATTTATTTGTAAGAAGATACAAATGCAGCAGAGCACAAACAGATAGCATGAAATCACATCTGATGAGAAGTTACGTTTAAGGCTACTTTATGCTAACATGTAGTGCATGTCCTACCTTAAAGTACTCTGCATCAGCACATAACTCCCATATAAATTGTGCTGGTTCCCTATGACATTTGCAGTGGACATTAAAGGTTCACTTGTGGAGGCTTGGAAAGCACTCGGAAAGGACTGTGGGAGTGCAGAACAAGATACCCAGCGATACCCTGGCTTCTGTGATGAAACAGCCGGATGAGATCCAATTGGCTATTAACTACCGAATGGCCTCCTCTTGTTCTGATGTTCTTATTTTTTCCCCTTTTGGGGGAAAAAAGCAGTAGTTTGGTTACAGATGATGGTGAAGTATACTGTTATGTTTTCTGATGATGGAATGGAACGTAATTTTGGGTATGAATATGATGATTTCTAGCTTTGAAACACTTCCGTTTGACTTGTCTTCGATGGTGTTCAAAGATGCCCCAATAAGGTTAATCAGCCACTGTGCAGTGGCCGCTGTGCCTTACACTCTGTGTCATGACTGTCCGACAGGACGCCCCAGCATTCCGATACACCACCAGTGAGGTGACGGTGCAGCCAAGCCCCTGCCTCAGCTACCGGATCCCCAGGGACTTCGTAGATCTCTCCACCGGGGAAGATGCGTACAAACTTATCGACTTCCTCAAGCTGGTAAGAGTCCTTCGCTTCTTTTTGTCTTCCACTCTCATGCTTCTACAGGGAAGATGCAGATAAGCCTGAAAGACAGTTGGAAGGTGGGCTAATGCTAGATCTCCATACATCTGACAAAGGAAGGTGAAGACAAATCATCATATATTTTCCAGAAGCCTTGAAGCCATTCATTTTCTTCTTTCATTCAGGGAGTAGGGATCCACATTGCAAGACAAGTTGCTGAAACTGATGCCCTGTCTGAATAACAACAACAACAATAATAATAATAATATTACTAATAATAATAATAATTGAATAAACAAGGAACTTTCTCCCATGTAATAATGAGTACAGTGTTGAATCATCAGCGAGTGTAGTCAGAAATGCGACCAGAAGACGAGCAGTGTGCTCTGGCGCTCAAAGTCAAGGCAAATTCGCCTGAAGAGGAGTGAGAGGAGTAGCTGAACCACCACCACTGCACTGTGAAACAAAGAAATTACTTTTACGTGCTTGGATAACCTCTTGGATAAAAAACGTTGTGTCTCTTCTTTAATAGACACACAGGTATGCTCTTTCCTTGGCAATGAGTAATGCCAACAAGCATTGAAATCTACTTACAGTAGTTTCTGTAGTTACAGTAGCTACTCAACAGCTGGATGAACGAAAGAGGTGAATAAACACACCTAGGTTTTTAATGGATTTGACATTAAGAATTTTTTCTTGCACTCCTCCACTCCCAGAAGCACTTAGTGCCCCCCAGATTGGGAATCACTGGTTTACACTATCCTTTGAACGCACACCGAAGCAGCTTGTGTCCTGAAATTCATGTCTCTGATGATTCGGAAGGTGATATGCTCTCTCTTCAAAGAGTGCCTCTTTTTTCTTTTTCAGAAAAAAGGTCAGCAAGAGGAATCTGATGAAGAATCTTAAACATTTTGCTAACAGCAATAAAAGACTGTTAAAGGCTGCATTGGTCTGTCAAACTCTATAAATAATAGATCTGGATAGATGAAATAAACCAACAGTCAATACATGCATGAGGAAAGGTCTGGTATTCAGCATGCTGGAAGGAAAATTGTCCCTTAGAATGTTTTTATATGATGGATTTGTAGGGATATATTATATGCATTTTATATAATTACATAAAGATATATATAAATTACAACTCTAGTTAATACAATAAAACACTTGTTTTACTTTTTCCTGCAAATAGGGATGTCAAACATGTATTAAAAAAGTTGATTTGTTTGTGATTTGCAGCTGTAAAGGAAAAAACAATTAGCATGTTTTGTAATGTGATTTATGTTTCTAAATGAGGAAATTATGTTGCTTCCCTAATGAATTAAAACTTCTTAGTATAGGCTTGAAATTAATGTCTGTGTAGATGAAATTAATTTCAATCACTTTGAAAGTAATTGAAAACTAAATCTTGTCCTTAATTGTGTATCATCTGAATTGAACAGATGTAGAAAATAGTCTTTAGAGGGTATGAATAATTAATATAAGAATAGAATATTTATATTTCTAATCTGTAAGGAGGTAGAATGGTTCTAATGTATTTGGGTCTGCTCTAGAATTAAATTAATGTAATAAACTATTCACATTTTATATTGAATATCCATTAGAAAGCTTAAAGTATGAATTTAGTCGAACTATATAAAGTAAAAGATGGTAAAGCTCTATTTATGGAAGATATTTTCATAAAAATTAAAATCTAAAGCAACATGCTCATGATGAAATAAGTCATTTAAATACAGTACACCATTCTTTGTAATCCTATAGATTCTTTACAAGCTGAAAATTAAGTAAGCTCTCTTATTTAAAGATAATAAGGAACTGACAGGTACTGTATCTCTATTATTACTTTTTGCTATGAAGACTTCACACACTGTTACTTTTTGTAGCATTTAGTTCAGTGTGCATGTTCAATGTGTGTCCTGAGTGTCTCTGGCCTATGGTGTGTAATGTGGCCATCTGTCCAATATGGATGTTGGTGACCAGAGTTTGCATTACATGTTTCAGCAACATGATGTTTTTTGGTTCTGGTTTGCATTTTGCATCATTGAAGTGAGAAACTCTCATTGCACAATACAGTACGCATAAATGGCTGATTTGTCATCGTTAGAATATTTTATAAGGTAAGATTTATTGTCAACGAAGATAATCTATACTAAGATGACATGATGTTGTTCTCACAGATGTTTTTTACATACACAGTTTAGATGATCTGAGTGTTCCACAGACACTCGAGCAGAATTGTAATGCTCTCATGTTCCTCACTGCAGTGCTCTTGAGCTGAAAACTGTTCACCTGGAGTTCAAGTTTGAGAAGATGTACAGTATAGCTTTCCAAAGTTTTAAGTCATCTTTGATAAAGTTTTCATTGTTCACACAGTTATAACATGCCCTTGTCACAATTAAAAAATGTTCTGCTCAACAAAATCATTTTTTCATGTATTTGTATTGAGTATTCAAGTGTATTGTAACCATTCTTCTGGTATTAAAATTTTGTTTTAACTTAGGGTGACATTTAGTGTGAAGATCATGATCAACATTATAAACTACTTAGACTTGCATTAAAATATTTTTTAAAAATGTTGCATAAATGCATCAGTATAAAAACATGATAGATTTAATAATTTGGACCTATGTAATTGGGGTTGGATTGGGTGCAATTCAGAATTTATTTTGTAGCCGGAAACAAAACAGCCTAACAAAACTATCATTTTATCAAACTGTCATTTCAGGTGTTTGAACATGTGAATTGAAAATAACACTGGGGAACCATTGAATGCATTTGCTTTTTAAACAGAGAAAGATTGCTGCAAAATACAAATATTGATTTCAGAGCTGAATAAACAAACAGTTCTGATCAGGAACACATACCTCATAAAGAGAGAACTGATGCTTTGTTTTTCCTTTCTCTTCTCGTGTTATTCTGCGCATTTCATCTTGAAAAATAATATCTACTACAGTGGCCTTCAAAAGTATTCACCTGCTTAGACTTTTTTTTGCCATTGATCCAAAACACTAGAACATGAAAGTTAAAACAAAATGCTGTATATGCTCCTAAATTAATTATATATATACAATTATTGTTTTCACTTTGAAATTAGAAAGTGTTTTTTGTTTACCTGTTTTAACTAAGATATGGTTTTTGTAATGTCTGAATGCAATCCAAAAATGTGAAATAGAAGATTGAATATCTTAATAATTTAATGCACGGACCTCAACCCTAAATAAGCACTGAATTTTCAAGGTTTTCTATTAGATACAGTCACATCAGCATTTATAATTCTCTGCTGTTATCTACAACATTATGGATATAATTAAAATTCAATGTGTCTACATGTGGTCTTTATTGAAAATATCAGAACTGTAAGGCTAGTAATATTAGTCAAAATCATTATTGTGGTAGATGTTTATGGGTTTTAGTCTACCTTACTCTACTGCAAGATCTAATGTGCACTTCTTAAATTTTAAATTACACAAAGATTTCACAATTCATTACTTAAAACTAGACACTACTGTAGGCTGCATTTAGGAACATATCAAATCGGTTCAATTGAAAGGGGCTTTGTCATTAACTTGTAATTTAGGCTGACACAGCTTTCTGCTCTGTAACAGACTTGAGAGCCAAAGTGGTGAAGAGATTTTTTTTAATCAAGAACTGCAGCAGTTTGCCTCTGGCATACTCATCAGCTATGTTTAGAAAAGATCACAGGGCTTGCAGTGGTCATCGAAAAAATTGTAGTTCAATATTATGTCATTTGTTTCTATTTCTAACCCATAAAAGAATAAATGTATAAAAAGCACAGTGAAAAAGAAGGGCATTGGATACAAAATGTGTCCAGTGAATTGCATGCCTCCCGCAGAGGAACATGGTTTTGCAAATGTGATATTTTTTTATCTATACAGTAAATGCAGTGTTCTACTATTGTAGACAAAGAGTGCATGTGTTATATACTGTATATTTAAGGATATTTTATCTTTTATTTTGAAATCAAGTTATGTTTCTTTCCATTCAGCCCCTCCCTCAATTTGGAATTAGCTGTTCATAACTAGTTCTTCCTAACAGCACAAGAGGGTACAGTGGAGGTTTTGCAGGTGTTGCCTGCAGAACAACATTTCCCAGCAATCTCCCACTTCTCACACTGCGAGCCCCACGGAGCCTCTGTGATGGGGTGGGACTCTGTCCCTGCCCTGTCAAGATTCAGTCGCGGTCGCCTGGGAGTTCGGCCCATACATGGCTCCACTACTCCGAGAAACCAGGCCTTCTGTCACAGGAGAAGCCTGCACGATCCTCCAAGGAGCTGACATCACCTCTGTGGCTCGGTCAGTGCTGCTGAGCACTGATTAATTGGAGAGATATGGCAGTACCCAAGGTGTGAGCAGTGTGTCACAGGGGTTACTGTCGCTTGACAGACCGAGAATACCCTGACAGACAAAGCGCCAGCCAGCCCTGGCAGCATGCAGCCATTTCTGTGCCATCACTTAGCGACTTCCAGGCACGAGGCCAGGTTGATAATAGTTTTGGATAGGTGCAAACTGATGCAGACTGCAGTAAACATACTGTATATGGATAAGCACCACTGTCTTCAAAAGGAAGGAGGTGTGATGTGTGCAATTGTAATTTTATAATAAACTTGCAATAAAAATCCATGCAGATAGCAGCCCAGGTCTGCAAGGCAGCAATGTTTGGAGTTTGGTTGTCCTCCCAAGCTTATGTGAGTTTCATCCAGGTGCTCTGGTTTCCTCCCATAGTCCATGGCATAGTGGGAGGTTAAATGCCTTCTGGAAAAAGGAAAAAAAACTGTCCCTGGTGTGACCATGTGTTTGTGTCTGTGTGTGTTCTGTGACAAACTGGCGTCCTGTCCAGGGTGTATCTCGCCTTTCAGCGACCCTGTATTGGATAACGTGGTTAGAAAATGGATGGATTCATGTGTTCATTGCAAGACACTACACTAGTCTGCAGAGCATCCTACTTCTTAGCCCAGTATGTTGAGTTCAAGACAAATTATCAACTATAGTCAGTTTTTGTAATTAATGCAATTTATTGTTGTAGATCTGTGAAATATCGGGTTATGTAGGTGGCTCATTGGTGTTCCAATCATTATTACCAACCTGCTACAGAGGGTGAGCAGTTCAGTGATCAGTCCTCTTTAGGGAAACAGCTGTAGCCATGCCTGCTTGTGTGACAAGAGCAGCTAACTCTGCCCCTGCTGGGATTTGATCCCGGTCACTCGCGGATTCCGAACACAGCATCGCCCCCTAGACAGCAGATAACTCCGGCACAACGAAACACAGATCCTCTGGTGCAGCAAATGGTTACTTTTTTCTAGACTCCAGCAGGAGGCTGACCTCACTTAACTGCATGACCCCCATTGCGCTTGTCCTCCACAAAGCAGTACTTGGGGTCTTGAAATACGATTGGGGAATATATAACTGTTTTGTGACTGTTGTGATGAGATCAAGGCACAACAGACTTATTGCTTGTCAGGGAACAAATTGGAGGATTGCGGTGTTTTCTTCCATTCAGACACACAGTAGGTTTTGTTCCCTTTTCATGAATTCCAGATGACTTTGTTAATTTGGAATTGTAACAGTTTCATTGTGTATTAAAATAACTTTAGTTGCAGCTCAGAATAAAGGTCAGAAGTGTTGGGAGCGTGCCAGGTAAACTTGGAAGATTTTTCCTTTTCAAGCTGTAGCACTGGCAGCAGGAGATGGGCTTAGAAATGCTTACCAAGTGTATACTTTGAAAAGCATCAATAATGCTGATAATTCAAAAAGGCCAAAGCAGTTTCCACGAGATTCTTACATGAATTTTTTATTTGGAGTTTCACTTCCAAGTTATTACTCCTACAGTTTGCTATGGAAGTTCCTATATATCAATTTAAGCAGTTTCTGCAATCATTGCTGAACCTTCAAGGTTTTGTATGATACTTCGCAATTTAAATAATTCCTCAACTTTTAAATGGTTCTTTTTGTCAAAAAAGAGATATCGGTTTAGCTATGTACTGTAAAAGGCACAGTGTGGATTTCTGAGACGAAGGCTGTGCATTATAGACATCATAGCCTCACTCAGCCAAGAGGAATCATTATACAATGTCTTTTGAGGACATAGAAAAGTAATCTGGGCACGAATAAATGAAAAACTCTAAAAAGCCTGTGTATTAAAATATAAACATAGAAATATGATTATTGGTGAAGAAGAAAGAGGAAAGTTCAGACTGAGTTATATTTTTAAAATCATATTTGCCAGTTAGGTTAGCACAGAGGTTCGCATTGCTGTCTTGCAGCACTGGGACCCTGTGTTCAGTTCCTGGGGTGCTATGTGTGTGAAGTTTGCATGTTCTCCCCTAGTTTGTGTGGATTTCCACCTGCTGCTCTGGTTTCCTCCCACAGTCCAAAGACACAATGGCAGGTCTGTGAAATTGGCCCTGCTGTGAGAGTCTGTGTGTGCCCAGCAATGGACTAGTACACTAGGGTGTATCCCACTGCTTGCTGGGATAGGCTCCAGGTCACTGAATTGAAAGTGCTGGTGCTTTACCAATTATTTTTTATATAACCACCAGATTTTGAAGTGGACCTTATCTCAGTACCAATGTCTCAGCTCATCGCAACAACCTCTTCACTCACATTGGGAGAATGAGGCTATGCGGATTAGCTCTTCCAATAACGTCTTTCATCTTCGGACGAGCCACAGCCCATGAAGTACATAAAAAAAGATTCAGTATGGCTGGAGGAGGGGTGTGACCTTCAGTGTTTTCACTGCGATCATCTAGGGACCAGGAAAGTTAGATTTATTCTAAGCCTTTTTTTTAACTTTCGCGTTTATAACACGATTCGCCCAGATTTAGAATCAGCCCACCCACCCACCCACCTCTTTAACACATTCATGTAATCATTTTTACTACCAAAAATGTCTTTCAGTTCACATCAAATCAGGAGCTGTTACACATTTTCATAAACATTTACAGCCTGATCTGCTTTAGGGTTGTGAGTCTTATAATGTATCAAATCCAGCTTTCTATTGTCACCCCAGACACCCCTCGCCCCAGACGTCTTACGGAAAATATTACGGTATTAAGGAGATTAAGGAGGGGCCGATTCCAAGCGAATCAGGTACAGTAAATAGTGTTACACAATTCAACTGTTCTAAACGGAACAGATACAGTACATAACAGAATAGATAACAGGGCCGATTTAATTTTCTGGTGTAGATTAGGTGAAATTCGTAACCACCCACAACGCAACCCTTCTCAGAAACGAAAAAACAAACGATTCTTCATCTGAAAACGGAAAGGAGCGCCTAACGGGGTGAACTTTGCATATACTGTATGTGACCTCTGTTTTTCGTTATTCTCTTAAGACTGTTGCAGATGCATGTACTGTATTTTGTGTGAATCTGGGTAACATGTACAATAATTGTCTGATAAAATTCTCCTTAAATCTGAATCTAATTTTGTACAAAATTATATCACATTTCATTCTATACAGTACATTACAACAGGTGTGCGAAACCAGGGATTTTATCATTACACATACAGTGTTAACTGAATGGCCATACTACCCATCGGCCTTTACCAATCATGGCCTTCTTAATAATCCCCATCTATGAACTGGCTTCATCACTCTGTTCTCCTCCCCACTGAGTGATACCTGGTGTGTGGTGAGCGTGATAGCGCACTATGGCCGGCATCGGGTAGAAGGGAGTCCTCATTACCAGTAAAGTGCTTTGAGCGGAGTGTCCAGAAAAGCGCTAAGTGTAAGGATTAAATATTATCTGTTACATATGTACTGTACAGTATATGATTTCGCTGAAGATCTGGTTTCTTTCATTCAGTTGTAACTTTAAAGTTCAGAGTGGAAACACAAGTTGTGGAAATGGGGTAATTATATTCTCACTCTTATCAATCGGCTAGTGTTTTGATGTACAGGTTGGTTCGGAAATCGCATCACCTGAACCAGAGCTGACTGGGACCCTAGACTGAGAGTTTTAAAACACTAAAAAAATAAAGGCTCTCAGTTATTCATGGGACATGTTGGCACTACTACAGAAATCTGAAACATGCGTTTCGTACTATTACATTGCACTGTACTTATCTTCACAGGAACCTACTGCTCTACTGCATTCAAGAGAATAATTCAGCCTAATTGTAGAAATAGCTACCATGATATGAGCATGAATCAGAGTGAATTTGTGGTCGTCACTGGTAATCAGCGGTCTGAATCCAGTCATTAGCTCCCACATTAAACAACTGTTTTCTGGAAATATGTGAAAATAGTCATTCTTACAATTCCACTTCGTCTTTTAATTGCTTTTCACATTTATTTTCAAAATATTTTTAAAGACCTCACTCGTTCCAAAGTTGGAGAAAGAGACCCAAGTTACTCGCTTTGAGGCCAAGGTACTGTACGGTATGTCGTATATACAGTACATTAAGTCTATCCCATTTTACCATTATCGAAACGAGAGCGCCGTGCGGAGTGGAAGTCGTCTTGAGCATTAACTGAGCCCACTCGACAGTCTCGTTTGCTGCACTTCACGTGAAAACCCATTTGTTTCCTAATCGTTCGCTATTTAATTCAGAACAACCTGCTGCAAAAGACTCCCCCTGTAGTACAACCCCTCGTCTTTGACGTGAGCCCGGTTTTGGTGCAATGCGAATTATCTCTAGTCATTCAGGCACACACGGATGCACACACAAGCGCAACGCCGACAGCCAGAGCGCAGAGCAGCATCCTCCTCGCATTGCCATAACAACCGATGGCACAGTCAGAATGGTTCAATAAAAATATATTTCCCGACAATAAGCATTTTGATGAAAGACTTCTACGAGCGTTTACAGGTTTTCTGAACTGTGAGAACTCTGGCTGACAAGATAACGGCAGCAGAAAACGAAGAAAACACGCCTCTGCCCACCAACATTTACGGCGGCCAAACAAAATTTTAACCTTAAGAGGTTCAACAGCCAGAAGAAAGCCAACCAGTTACACGGCGTGCAAAACCGAAACATCAGTGCGTGAGAGGGGGGGTGGGGGGAGAAAAGAGACCAAGTTAAATAAAGGGCGGCGACTTATCGAAAAGGAAAACAATAGAAAAAAACTGTATCTTTGAACGCGTGTTTGCCAGTGAGAGCAGGAAGTCCCAACGTGAAGTTTGTGGAAGCCGCCTAATCCACTCGGGTCTGTAAAAATCCACTTGTTTTCTCAATTTGCACGATGGCTCGGGAGAACGGAGAGTCCGGTAAGGAGTCGTGGAAAAAGCAAGTGGATGACATCAAGAAGCTGTTCGAGTTCAAAGAAATCCTTGGAACGTGAGTAACTTTTAAATTGTACATGGTTGTGCTCCGTAAAACAAACAAAAAAAAAAGTTATGCTTCAAAGCTCCTACCGTTTCCGAATGATCAAACTTTTTACCATTTGCAAACGATTCTTTGAAACCCTCTCTGAAGTTGACATTTTTAGTGACCCGAATATCGTGAAATTATTTTCCGTGTTTTGTATCAGAAACACAGAAAGCTGTAGCGGAAAGCTATGTATCTTCAGTTCAGTGTGAATTTCTGATTTTCTCTCAGCACTTCCCCCATTTGTAAGAAACAATAAAATATGGGGCATTTGCGTTGGATTTTTACAGCGCAGCTCTAGATCTTTGCAATTTGTCCACATTAGACCCTGTGAAATCACCGGTAAGATCAAACGCTTCAATCCCTGTATTTTATTTGTGAATCAAACATGTGATTTATAAGCCGCAGGCAACCGTAATTCATTTTTCTGAGGGCAGAGAGAAGGTTTGGTATTGATGTCACGCTTCGAATCACAAATATTTTTTTCAGCAAAACCGAACGATCTAGATTAGAAAACATTTTGATCATTTACTATTTTTTTTAAAAAGCAGGTTTACGATATTGCGCTGATTCTTTTTTAAAAAAATATTGCATATCGTCTTTGAACATTTAGGCTAGTGATGAGTTTAAGCGGTATTTATAGCCATATTTATTATTGTCACATAATCAGTTAACCCAGGGGTTTACATTCAAAACTTAGCCGGTGGTGGTTTGGAGTTACTGTACCTGAAGAGTGTTTCCACATGTGTTTAGGTGATCTTTCAGTTTAAAATTATTCGTATTACAAAATTAGTTTAACTTACATCTTAGTGTACAGTATGAAAATAAAACACGTTCCGTTACCATTATAATACATCGTTATATTCTAAGAAATCTAGAGCAAGTGACGTTGTTGCGTGTCCTTGTGTATTTGTCCTGATCTGATCTGAGTGTTTCATTATTAATGGTCCTTGGCCAAACGCTTTAGACAAATTTAAAGAGTGCAATTTCTGGCCATTATTAGATTCCTTTGAGGCACCAGTACAGATTAGTTATAAAATCCTTATAGTCTCCACAGACCGGCAGAGACGCTTTTCCCCTTGGTATTGTTACAGTGTGCTGTAGATATTCATATCCATAAAGGGAAAGGTAGTGATTTCTCGTTTTTTCCCCCCTCTGGCAGTGTAATTGAATTCTTTTTGGCTGAATTGAAGCGTATTGGCAGGAGGACAAACGAATCTCGAACATTCTGAGATTAACAGCCTCAGATTAGAGGACAGGGGAAAAGCCCCTGGGAGCATCTCTTGTTTAGATTTTCCTTACATTCCCCATGTTTATTATTATAGTTCTGCCCTTTGAAATCCGATTCTCTGGTGTTGAATCCAAACATTAGGCTGCGTAGTGCATCTCATCACCCTTTTCTCAGCCCCTTTTGAAATATTGCCTTTTAATTACGTTTCTTCGGCCGTTAGGAAAGATTGATGTACTGCGGATGATCAATTTGATAACCATCGTGACTCATGTCCACTGCCAAACCATGCACCTCCTCTCACACAGCAAGCCCATATGGCCAGTGTCAGAACTAAGACATCATGTCTTAGATCTGACATTAGAATAGAAGCAGATCTATGTAACGCATAGAATATACGCAGTTATCTTACAAATCATACTGATAATCACAGAATTCTAGCAATGCCTGGGGATCCAGGTTGTGCAGCAATTCACAGGCAGTCTTGCTGACATAAGTCCATCTAACTCACTCAGTCGGAGCCCTAAGTCACTTGTGTGCAAGGGAAGAGAGAATCCGGGTAAAGTTGGCTAACTAAGCCTCCCTGTCCCATTAAGAGGTCCTTGAATCATTAGCTGCCAAAGTTATTTGTCCTGATCTGATCTGAGTGTTTATAGCCATATTTATTATTGTGTCACATTATCAGTTAATCCAGGGTTTTGCCATATTTATATATAACTTTATGTCATGTGTGTTGCCTTGGTTCTGTGGAGTGCAGTGTGATTAAGGTCAGTGGATGGTAATCACCAGTCGCCAGTAAAGTACCAGTAATTCTGCCCATTGCATCCAGATTCTTCAAGAGGGAAGGTAACGGAGCTCCCAGCTCAACACAAATCTGAAAGACGTCTTGGCATCAAGGCTGTACCAAAGCTCAGCCTGTCATTGGTAATGTACTGCATCGAGCATGTGCGTGATATCTTTGGCTGTGTCTGTGAAAAGGTCACAGTAAACCCACTTACTAATACTGAAACTTTATTGTTCTCTGTTTAATATAAGGCTATAGTTCAGAGCACATGCTGTTTCTAAATTGATTGGAAATACTGTAGCTTTGTTGGACCTAACTCGGTTGTCCTGATTCATGGAGCCAATGAAAAGGGAATCCTAATATGTAGTCTGGGAGCCTACAAGCTTAATTTCGTGTGCCAAGTCAAGAAAAATAACCCTGGTTCCTCTACTTTATGGTAGCTGCTACAAAAAGCAGATGGCAGTTTTAACCTTTCCAAATCTGCTTAATATAATGAATGAAAATACTACAAATCCCATTTAAAATGCATCTGATTTCTTAAGTTTCTGTTCTTTTGGGAGTTTCATGTTCTGAAACCACTCTTTGCATTGGTTCTTTTGATTTCGGTAGTAAGCTAAATGATTAACTTGTAATATTGTTTAGCAGTCATAGAAGATCACTGTGAAAGTTTTTATCTTTCAATGCAAAAATGAAACCAGTTGAAATAAGATAGGTCTGGTCAATTTACAATCCCTTAAGTAATGTTTCTTTTAATATAAAAAAAGGTCAACCATTATGCCCTCTTCCGTTACGTCTGTCATTATTTCTGAACATGCTATATGGGTTTGAATGTGAAATATTTCTTAAAGAAATGATTTTACTCCTAGAAGAATACTAAAGATCTATGATTGTGTTATTTAAAGGGTAACTACAACACTATTTTTGTAGTCATCGGAAGTGCATGAGTGCATTTCAAATTGAAACAAAAGTAAAACGTACACAGTAATGTTTCAAACCTTAAATTTACATCACATAGTGGATGAAATTCAGGTTTGAGGAGCGCCGTATTGCTGTCATTGCCTGCGATTCAGAGCAAGCTAACAAAACGTCCAGTGATGTGAAACGGCCCTATTACACTGTAGACAAGCAGGCTTGTGAATACGTCTGTTTTAATCCAATAGAATATTACTCTCGAGTTTGAGATGGTTTTGCCGACAAACACTATCTGTTAACTCTGCATGCAGATCATGTTGGAACATTTCTGGGGTCTGCTGCACAACCTGTACTTATTCCCTTGAACATCGCAGTACATTAGTCATTACAGTGACTAGTGAGCAGGAAGGGCGGCTTCATGTTGCAATCCATGCAAATCCTTGGTTTCACGGTTTGTGACAGCAAGGGCGACCATAGAGTACTTTCACACAGTTCACGATTTTATGCTTAATTTGGAATTAGTAAAACTGTGCAATACTGTCAGTGAATTTATTTTGTTACCGAGATTTAATAACCGAGCTCAGAAATTTGGACGGCAGTTTCCCTTTAAAGGGAAGTACATTTTATAGTAGTGTAAGTTTAAAATCGTTATTTTGTCAACACGGCTTTCATTCTCCTGTTTACTTCCAGGCTTTGTTGTGAAGATCTCTTTGCCTTATGTTTACCCAAAACATGCTTGGCTAAACTTTTAACAGTGCCATCTGCAAAGACACCATGCCTCGTGCTCGGTGATAAAAAAGGATTCAGTGTAGAATTTCAAAGGCTCTTGTGCCATCGTGCTTACAGTAGCATATCAAAATCACGAGGGTTTATTCGATTGTTGAAAAAAATCTTTTGTTAACATGAAAAAAACAACAACTCCCACACTAGATGTCTAAATGAGTTAAACGGAAACCTCCTTGAGATTCTCAGATCGCAGTAATACATTTTATCATTGTGGCAAGCAGTGAGTGTGGCTGCCTTGAAGCTGTGGGGTCCTGGCTTGGACTGTCTGTCTGTGGAGAGTTTACATGTTCTCCTCATGTCTGTGTGTTTTTTTCTCTGGATGCTTCAGTTTCCTCCCATTTTCAGGAGATATTCTGGATATGTTTGATTTGTGACTCTATTTTGTGCTTTTCTCCTTTGTCCTACGATGGACTGAATACTTAAGTACCTTCCCAAACTAAAAATCTGAATGCCACATAGACTAGATCCAATTGTAACTGAAGCCAGTTCATGTCGATCGTGTCAAAATTGAAATTCAAAGCCAACTCTACCCTTTTAATGGTTGTAAAATAAATTTAGTAATTTCACAGGCAAAATGGGTTACACTGTGTCAAAGGCTGTCAACTTCGGATGTGTTTTATGTGAGAAATAAGTATGCTAATTTCTAGAAAAAGGACAAATACTGTTTAATAAAATAAGCTGTTATGGCACAAAGAAAAATGGACAAATGTGGGTAAATGAATATCTATGCAGGATGGATGCTGAACGTTTGTTTTGCTGATTTATGGGTAGTTGTGAATAGAAAATAACTGCGAAGTAGGTATTGTTAATTGTTTTATAGCTGGCATGTGTTTGTTAACTGCAATCCCATTAACTGATATATGAATCATAAATGTTTGCATGTCACTGTGGTGCCAGTAAAGAAGCTCAGTATTGGACATTTGGTCTCTGGTTGTACTTACTGTAGGTAAGCGATAAGTAAGTTACATAGGTCTGCCTGTTGAAGTCATAGTCTCATAGATGGACGTAGACAGTTCCCACATGATGTTTACTGTACTATTATTAACTAAGTTAACATTTTGTATATGGCTAATAGTAAAGAATGAATATGATATCTTTTTGACATAATGCCAGAAAATCCAATCATACCGAGTAATTACGCAGTACCAGTCTTACTCTATGGTGGGTTTATCTCTTGACAGACGGCTGTAAGGTCTTGTGTAAACACGCCTATTTTCATGCCCTCATATCATTTGCTGCTCAGACTGTAGCCATTGCTTTCAGACATAAGTGCCAAAGATTTATGGAGTATTTTTGCCTTTCCACAATATATACCGACGTCTACGAGACCTCAGTTATTTAGGTTAGGGTTCGATGGGAAAACAAAAGACATGTATTTTCCAAGCTGTTCTAATCCGTGGTACAGTATTTGATAACCAAACCATTTTTTGCTTATTTCTATAGATACAACAGAGGAAACCGTGTACCTGAAACAAATGTACAGTATTCTTTTTTACATGAGACTTATTCAGTTTTTAACAAATTAATTTTCACGGTTTAGTTGAGAGAGACATTTTGACCTTGATCTACTCCTTCTCGGTAAGAATATATGAAAGCAGTTTTAATGATATTAAAACCACATAACAGATTAAAATATACAAAAAAAACATGTAATTGAAAATTATATCAGAGCTAAAGGTTTTAATCTGTATTGTGCCTAAAATGAATTCTAAAGAGAGGTCAAGTGAGTTCTCTATATTTAAAATCAAAATTCAGACTGTGATATTTGCCAGTTTTTTGTTAAATAGTAGTGAAGATTGAGGTGACATTTTCCAGTAGTGAAAGGCTGTCACCAAATCAAAATGATTTGTTTCAGTATGGGGGACATTTCCCAAGATGGTCCTTGTGAGGAGAGTCTGTAAATCTGAGACTTCACAATGCCATTCCAGACTGAAAGCTCTTTCCTGAACTTCAGACTATTCTTCTAAGTTGTTTAGGAGTAGGAACCAGAGTTTGTTACTTATGTTTTATTGTTTTTTATGAGCTTATTAAGCTAATAAAAATACATTTGAAAAAAGTTGACAGTCATCTCAAAACATCAAGTATCACAATATAAATGAGTATAAAGTCTGTTAGTTAGCATTCTTTTCCATTTTGACAGGGGTCATACTGCTGGGGAGAATGGAAGGTGGAGTAAAAAAGAACAAGCTTCCAGAAACATAAAATCATTATTATTGTGTAATATAAATAATCCACCTCTCCCAATATCTCTTAAAGACCTCCTTCTGGAGTCTTAACTGATAGGTTAATTTTTTTCATTTCGTAAATCTCTGAAATAATAACAATCCAGTTTTCTTTGGTTGGGGGATCTCCGTGTAATCATTTACATGTTATAGCTTTCTTGCTTGCTGCCAAAAATGCTTTAAGCAAGTATTTGATCTCTTCCCTCAACCTCATCAGGCAGATTACCCAGATATAGAGGATTTTAGAATTTCTAAACATAAAACAGTATATCTTGAATCAGAGACCACAGTTCTTCCCAGTTCCTAAGATCGGTTTCTTGGATCCAATATACTGTGCCAATATACTGTGTATGGGAATGTCTTGCATGTCTGTTACCACACTCTCTCCGACGTGGTTGTGGCAAACCAAGCTGGGAGGCCATCATATACACTAGATCTGTAGAACAAAGTCACCTGACATGTCTGAATCTGTAAAGTCATCACTGTTGGGTATTCCTTCAACTTCAAAAGAGAAAGCGTCATTTGTTTGTCCACCTCAGAGGTGATTTTGAACATTTGTGAAAGAATTTTGAAATTGCTCTGCTTTCTGGTTACCTCATCACTCTTCGTTTGCCCTTATCGAGTTACCAACAATGAATTATCTTCATCTGGTGAAAATGAAATTGGGAATTAAGTACGTGCATAAAATTGACTTGAAGATCTTTATGAAATGCAAGAAACAGTGGAGAGCATGTACAGTAAATGAATTTTGGCTGAGCAATTTAACATCCTGTCTTGTCCTATTTTAAAGACCAATCACTTCATTTTCCTAGGGTCATTTTCATATTGATTTGTATAGAAAGAATAGTAAAAATTCAGTTGTATCTTTATTCGATGCAAAAAAATCTTCACTTGGCTATTAAGCTGAGAATTTGAGACACTGTTTTTAAATGTATTATGCTCTTTATACTCCGAGGCAAATTGCACACCTTTTGAACAGTGAAATTCCAGGAAGTGAATCTGTCTCTTGAGTTAATTTCTGTTAATTACAGTAAAAGAGTTGCAGTGCTAACGTAATAAAAAAATGTGACATTGGATATCCAGCTGTTCTAAGGCAAACTCTACAGCTGGCCAGGACTGAAGATGTCCTGCAGGGCCAGCTTGGTCTGAGCCCTGCTGAAATACGGAGACGTTCAAAAATCTCATTATTACTAATGGTACTGTGGCTATTATATTATACCCAAGAATAATTCTGCATCATGTGGATCTTTTGGGGAGATAACGGCAAAACACCTTTATGCATATGTCAAAATAAATTATAGATTAAAAATAATAAGAAGGTTAGAACATTTTTCCAGGTGATTAATGTAGAAGGGTTCTTTAACAGTTATAGCATTATAGAGCACTTCAAACTGTTACATCGAACTGTTACATCACAGACTTGTGAATCACAAATCTTACATCACAGGTAAAGGCAACATATGATGTTTAGGGGTCTGTTCTGACTGATTATAACTGAAGCTTACAAAGACAGGCCTGGCAGCGCCTCAAGCAGTTAGCACATAAGGTACCTCTGACTGCCTCAGCGTGTTTCTGTGTGATAATAAGTACACATTGGCATGACTCTAAGTAAAAGCATTACTTGCAGATCAAATGTGACCTTTAAACATGCTGCAGAGAAGAACTGCAGAGAAGAGTATTGTCTGTAGTGAATGGTTAACCACACAATGGTAATGAGAAAAAACATAAGCAAACGAAAGATGAATTAGGCTTCTGAGTGCATCATGGTATCTGTTGCACTGCACTTGGCAGTTAAAATCCTGCCATTCTTTCCTGGCTTTCAGGCTTTTCAGATGGATTATGGGGATGGACTAATCTGCCTGATCTGTGCAAAAGCTCGGTGTTCATTAGGGGAAGAGACGGAGCTTATCCGTCCCAGAAGCCCTCCATCAATAGGGGGATCAGATAGTCTTCTGTTTCAATTCAGCTCTAAATGGAGTTCTTTATAGAGCTGTAAATCGTCTGCTAAGTTTCCCTCTGCAGTCTTCTCATCTGCTTGATTACAGTGTAGTAAAAACGTAAGGAAGGTTATAGGCATGAGGCCATTTGGTCCATTTAGCTTGTTTGGTTTTGAGTGCTCTGATTACCCTCATGTTTTGTACTTCTTAATACAATAAGAATAGTAGATGGTTTTATTAACTATAGATGTATGATATTTATAAATTATGGATAGACTTGGCATTTACTGCTTTGGCAAGCTGTGGTAATGGGTTGAGAGGAAATCTAAATTTCTATGGTTTACAAGAAATGAACTGACAAGGCTGCACAAAAAGAGCCGATTTCAAATTAAAGATGTATAGTAATTAGTATACTGGCCTAAAGCCACAGTTTTAACAATATTACTAACACAGCACCTCAAGCACTGTAATTCCATGACATACAAAGAAGCATTTTCAAATACGTATTATTAAATGCCATCCTATAATCTGATTACCTTTCCATTAATAGAGTCATAGGATGAGTGGAACCAGGAGACATTCAGTAGCATGCTTCAGCTTAAGTCTTAAGTCCAGACACATGCATTTAGAAACTGTCTAAACTATTTCTAGTACTGTCTCTAATGTGTAAATCCATCTTGTATATCACAGAGGACTTCACTCAGAGACAATATTTCACATAGAATAGCAGTTTATACTGTAGCAGTTGTGAATAATTTAACTTCCTTTGAATCTGTGGTCTGTTTTATCAACATTTTGTGATGCCAGCATTCCTGTTTCTGTTGGGTCACACATGAGCTGTTGTTTGCTCAACATGCACTAGTGTACATATTATTATCTACTGCGCAAAGTCTGTTCAATTGTAGCTGTTTTTGCTTTCTTGTGAAATCTGTGCACTAATGAAAATGGGAAATGTTGGGTCTCAGTCATCCTAAGATTTTGTTTTTTTTATATTTCCCCGTGGAAAGTAGTGGAAATGCCACCTCTAAAATTAACTCGTTTCATCATGGAAAAAGAAGAAGTATCAAATAAAAGTCACCTCCGATTCTACAAACTACTAATGAAACAGTTTTTATGTGTCACAGTGCTATGAGAGCATGCATGTGTTTCGTCAAACAGGACCATGACCTTGTAAGCGCAAATCCTGAACAGTTCATAACCATCTGCAGTCAAAATCTAGCTTCCTTACAACAGATGCCGAGAATGAGTATTGGCTGAATGTATATTTTATACATCACAGAAAAATAATTAATCTGACTACATTTTTAAAATACATTTTTACAAATTGAAAGCAACATAAATCTTTTACCGAGAGCCTTAGGGAACATGTAAATTCTCAGTGTAGACAATTACAACATTTTAGCAGTTTCATTTTAATCTTTGAGCCTGGAGACTTCCACAGACACAATTTAAGAAATTATGTTTTAAGACCACGATATGTAGTGCATTATCCTGATATGTATGTTTTTCTGTTTTCGTTTAATTCTATATATATAGGTAAATGACAGGTGAAGCTTTTGTGAAACAGCGTATACACCTCTAATATCCATGACTTCAGGCTCTTTGTCTTGATCCTCCTAACTTCACATAGAGGTGGTGTGTAAATGCAAGTCAGGAAGTACTACTACCTTTAAAATATCTGTGCCCCATAGGGGCCATCATACTGATTTGCATGTGCACGCCATGCTTATCTGCTTTTTTTTGTCATGAAAAATGCTTGGTTGCAGACATTATTTATCATGTGAAAAATTTGATTATTTTTTAGATATTCGTTGAATTGTTACCTCTTTCAATTTCACATCAAAAACCATATTCTTTAAAGGAAAATCAGTGAGAAGCCTCAGGAGCACAAGCTCAGGTGTTTTAGTAAATCTCTGTACCAAAATACATGGCCAACAATCCTACTAATTTTAAACAGTTGCATTTTGATGCTGATAATTACAATTGCAATCGTCAGCATCACTAGCGAGACGACCGCATTAGTAGAGAAGACAGGAACATTTTGTTGGATTTCCTGCACTTGTTTGGCCAGGGCAGGATATTTGATTTATACAGCTATGGAAAACCACGTGAATATGCAGCATGTATATGTAGTGAGTGTATTAGTGTGTGTTGTGGGATTCCTGTTATACCTTTGAAAATGCCAGGTCCTTCACCCCTGAATAATACATTTTTTTTTTGGTTTAACTTTATCTTTTTTAAAGTAATTTGTTCTTTTGATCTTTGGTCTTTTTATGTTTGAAGTTTGTTAGAAGCGTCTCCCGAAGCCCAGTGAGGAAATATAACAGTGAATAAAACATCCTCTTAGTTATATTTACACAGTTCTCAAACCTATCAGCATCAGTTTCAATGGCAGTGCCCTGCTGCTCCCCACAAATCTGTATTGGATAATGCAGTTAGGAAGTGGACAGATGGATGGACATATTGTATATATTTTAGGTGGGTAGCTGCGTCAGCATGCGTAGGCTGCAAAGGAACAAGTAATAGGTTTATTCCATGCTGAAAACAAGAAGAGAGAAAAAACACAACGTTTCGGCTGTGGAGCCTTCTTCAGGTGTGCCCTTGTACATAAAATAGTTTACAACCACTGGACAGAAAAGCACTCATCACAATGGGTTTGTGATAATCACTGTCAGATAAGCAATCTGATAACCAAGTCACAGGTCATACATGACTTCCAACAGCCACACCTTCATTAGATTACTTCCTATTTGCTTTACATCCCTTTCATGTCTGCATCAAGATAAGCTGAGCATGAAAATCTCCAAAAAGGTTAAAGCGATTGGGCGTCAGCAGCAACCTCTTCTAAGCCCTTCCAAATCAATCATTTCCTCATACAAACAGCAGGTGACAATAACATTATTTGTAACTGCACTTACATTGGGGAAACATCTTTTAGGGTGATGTTGGTAGATGTCAGCATCCAAATTTGCTTTGAGTAGCATACCTTTATCGGTATCTCAGAAATTAATTTCAACATCATTAAGCTTGTACCCAAAATATTTAATGCAGCTGGACATTGCTGAACTGAAAACGGTGCTTCTTTCGATATGACACAAGGCGCGACTGTAAACTGAGAAGTGTTTACATGCAGGCTAGGGAAATCATATTTTTTTCTTTGTTAAACAGAAGGGATTGTGGCCACTAATGAAAGCATCATTTGTGACAAAGTTTTTACTTTTCAAGGGAAGTTCTTGAAATGTCTCGCTTGCCTCTCAATTTGTGCTAAGAGTTGATTTTTTTTTTTGCTTCGGCAGAATTCAGCAGTGTAGTTGAAGCAGTGTTTTAAGCTGTTGGAAATCAGATGATGGCATTACCTGTCTTATCTTTCACAAAACAAATGCTCAAGTAAGTGATTGACACAACATTGTTTCTTCTTTAATTCTGTTTTTACATAACCTGTAGCTCCCCCACATTGCTGCTTTCACTGACACAGCTTAGACTAATGGGCAGAGACAGTTGCTGTGGATGCTAATGACTCAGCTGCTATAGTCTGTCAGTCACTGGATGCACGAAAGGCTAATTTCAGAGCTTTAAGCCAACTTTATTCTCTTGGACTCTCTGGCTTGTCTTCCTGTACTCTGTTTATCTTCCAACATAGTTTCTAAATAAATCCTGATTATTGTCTATATAAATTCACACCGTCTGGACACTTGACCTCAGTGGGCAATAAACTGATCCCCTTTAAACCTCTTTTCCTACATTACAGAAGGACAGAACATTGAATCCACAAGATTTTCAATATATTGCATTAACGCTTGTTAGGATATACATGTGTTGTCTGATTTAGTTCCATAAAATCATAATTTCAGGTGCAATTGTGTGCTTTCACCTTTGAGTCCAAAGTGCTTGGCTGTGCTTGAGTCAACAATACACAAAAAGAGCGAACATTTAAAAGGTTGGAATTGTTGAGCTGTATTATTCATTATGTTTACATCCCTAAACTTTTATCTGTGTTATAACTGTATATTATTTGTTTGCTCTTTTACATCTGGCTGACAGAAGGTTGGGTAAACAGTTCTGGTAGGAGGTTTGGTAAGACGATGACCTGCTTCTTGAAGTTTCATACATATTTGAAATGAAATATTTTAAGTAGGACAGCCTTTTCAGTTTTCATCTTGCTCTGCTTAGGGAGCTCTTTCTTGGTACCCAAAAGGTTTTAAGATTGGCATATTCTAACAATGTGTTTTAGGAGCTGGTCAGCCTGAATCTCTGGGTACAGATAGACAAAATGAACACTCATCTAGCCTTTGTATTGTCACGGACTGCAGTTCTCCACTCCCATTATGCCTGATCAAATCAGTCATCTGCTGTTGCTTTCACTTATGGTGAACTCTGTCACGCTGTCTGCCATGCTGTCTGCCACTTTAATGACATTAAGTGCTTTGACACTAGGAGGAAGGAGACTTGGAGCTTAACTCTAGCTCTCTCGGGACTGATAGAACCTCAGGTTCGGTACATGTGCATGTAAATTTCTGTGTGTTCCAGATGTATGGTTTGTCTCCTCGGGCATGCGGTGGCTGAGAGCAGGCTGACCCTGAAAGTGACAGCCCACACCATCCCCCTGAACTTAATGCTTGCTTTCTCTTTGCAGTCAGTTGCAGGAAATCTGACACCTACAATGTCATTTTTTTCTCGGTGCACATTTTTATTTTGTGAGAGTCCCGAGTTAGTCATTGTTTCAACCACGCTGTGCGAAAGCCATTAGTAAGACAAGGAGTTCAACTATCCTTTCACGCCCACTGGGATTCTCTGTACCTTGTTTTTCAGGCTTCTAGCTGATAAGGTTGTTTTCTGTAGTAATTTTATTTTTTAAATGTGAGACCACAGTTCCATTCAAGTAAAGCTGGTAAGAAAAAAGTTAATGCCATTAGATATTTTGTCCAGTACACAATGGAAATAGAGAATTTTAAAATAAATTACTCCATTTTGATCCTTAATAATTAAATTAATGATTAATGTACATGTGGGTAAAATCTATTCAGAATTGTTGTTCACTTCAAATTGGGTTATGTCCATTACATGAGATAATGCAAAGTTTAATATCAAGCCCCTAAGAAATTTGGAGATCAGGGAAAGGTAAATACAATTAAAAAATATACTGATGAACTGATAAATGATCTGTGTTATACATTCAAACACTTACAAATGACTCCTCATCGCATGCTAAAAATTGATTGACCGTTTATGTTGTGTTTGAGACCTAGTTTGAAACTTTCCTATTAGAAGATTTTTCTCTTCAGGGACATTTAAAGCAGATGCTATAAAAATGTGTCCCAGTTGTACTGCAGAACAGTGTCCTTGAACAGGGAACTGTACAAGTTCCTCCAACTGCGGCTGGTCTCTCACACTAGAGGCACTATAGCCCTGGGGCTGCACGAGACCTGGTCAGGCCAAGCTCCGCCTGAATTCCTGCTGCTCTAGGAAACGCAAGATAAAGATTTCCTTCTCATTTGCTGCAAGCATAGACTTGCATCATGACGGCTGATTCATTCCTGCAACAGTCCCAATAATCACACAGGCCCCCATAGTTCCTTTTGTGTGATGTGTTACTGTCATTGTGGTGCTTACTAACAGAAGTAATTGAACAGTGGAGCAGACAGTATCCATTTTTATATGCTTGTTAATGCTTGATTCATTTTCTCTGAAAGGACTTTGAAATAATCATTCCTACAGCTTTATTACCAATGCCATCCAAATCAGTTAAGTTATATTTAGGTGCTGGCAGATCTCGTTAGCTACAATATTGAAAATATGCACTTACCGGTAAGAATTAGGATTGTTTTACATGGTACTTTTTTGAAAATAGTCAATATTTATTTTTACAGGCATAGGGATCTTGCTGCTATGGAGAGTATGTATGGCACTTGATACTACATGTGGTAGGACTGAATAGCTCAAATGATTTGTAGATTATGGTCATACTGTCAATTGGTTTGAAGGGTACTGAGAATACAAGTTTAATGACTGCTCAAATTAGAGCTACTGATTTTAGCATGGAAAAATAATATGTTCATAATGAACATAAACACATTAAACACTATTCTAATATAAGAAAGGGGATTAGAAATAAAGAAGAAATGTAACAGTAAAAATAGTAGTTCATATTTATAGTCAAGAAATATAGTTTAGTAAACTTTTAAAATCAGAAGTTTAAATGTTTGCTACAGATGAATATAGGAACATTAAAACTTAAGGGTCTTATTTTTGGAAATGTTTAATTTATGATATGTTGCACATTAAAAACAGTTACACTTATAGTTGATAACATTTTCACATAGTTTTTATCAGGAAAACTATTTTATTCAGGGTATTGATGTTTTATTGAAGCATTTCATTGAAGCTGTATGTCTGCGATGAGTGCTTTGCACAAAGTAGCAGTTGCCATCTGTAGGAATTCTGCTATATTTCTATTACATTCCTGAAGTCTCTGTTATCTGCTCACTCTCTGAGTACCAGATGCTACTGCACATGTCCAAAGCTCATCCCACAAATGTTTTGTGGGCCTCAAGTCTAGTAAGCAGAGAATCCAAGGCATAAGAGTCACGTTCTCATCTCATCTGTTGTTACACAAGTAGCTTGTCGATGCGGGTTGTCCTGCTGGAGTGATGTTGTGTCAGGATGAGCCCTCATGCTCAGAAAGAGAGGTCCCAGAACGTGATCACTGTAGAGCAGTACAGTGAGGTTGCCATCAGTCTCTACATGTGGAGATTTGAAGAAGCTGGGCTCTTCCTGCCTGTCCAGACCACTGCACTTGGATAGACTTGGACCTACCTGTTAATCTTGGTGAGGGGTACTGACTCATGGTCTCCCAGATCATGGCCTGCCATTGGCTGACTATATTTCCAAGGTATGTGCAGACATAGTCCTACCTCCAACATATTGATGACAAGAAGCTCTCTCGATAAGCAGGGCATATTGATTTCTTTTTTGTACTTCTTATTTACTTATTTACTTCTTGATGTTCAACAAGTTGAATTACCTCATCATAGTGCCCAATCTGCTCTTTCTCCACTAAACTGATGTATCGCAACAATTAGATTGATACAGAAGTATCTTGGTCAGTCATGAGTGATCAGTTCATCAAAATGATCACAAAAACATTTGCATATTATGTAAAATCTGTAATTTAACTCACAACACATACATAGTGATGTTTTTTATGCTTAGTATTTATATTCTAACAGTTTGAAAATAGTAATCTTTTCATGGATGTTAATAAGAAATTGATTATGATGATGTAATGCAAGTGAATTCAGTGTCTCTCATGGTTATTGTCATGATTTTCAGTCCATTTGCCTTGGTTTGCTTCTTCTTGTTTAAGCCCTATTTGGACAGGTGCTTTTTTGAAATACAATTTATTGAGAATCATATCTAGCAAACCCTTGAGGCTCTGCGCTGGATTAAAATGTCGCCGGAGACGAGGTATAACTGAAGATGAAAGATTATGCCTAAGAGACGGCTCTCAAGGAAACTACTGGTGCATTTCACTTCATGCAAGGGAGTAACCATCATAGAAGCTTAAGCACAATGACCATTTATTGTTCACCAAAAAATAACTCATTTATATACAACAAAAGCTGCAATTAAGAAACATTTACAAAGACCTAGTATATAGTTGATTTAAAATTACTTATTTTTTATAGAGAAACATAATAACATAACTTAAAAGATCAAATAACTGGTACACTGAAAAACTGTACTATAGCATTATTTAAATCAACTTTTTCATTGTGAGAATTCTAACATTCTTAAACAAAAACTAGATGTATTCAAAAAAGGAAGCATTAGCAGAAGGAAATTGCTCTTGCTATAGCGTTCCTATAACAAGTTCGTTTTATTAATTAACTGAGGTTTGTTGTAGGTTTACTAATGTAATATCTCCACAATCTCTTTGATAAGTGTGAATGAAAGCTCCCTAAAGGTAATGGTGTTCAATCATAGTTCACCTCAATTTCTATGATCTACATTTTGATGTTGTATCAACAACGAAAGAAGTTAGCGAAGTTAACGTAGTAAAGATGAGACTTTTTTAAAGAAAAAATGAAAGTGAATTGTGTTATCATTCTGACATTATTGTGGCTGATAACCAAGCAGTGGTGTTAAAAGGACACCTAACACAAGTATTTTTTGTTGTTCTATGAGGAAAAAAAAATGGAAACTAACTGATAAATCCACTTAATGGCTTTAATAGATGACTACAGTTTTACCACTGAAGTTTCATATGTACTGTGGTTTGTCTCTCATTTTCCTAGACTGTTGTTTTATTTGACTGTTGACAATCAGTTAAACAGAGATTTCTTTACAGATGAAAAGGCTGTGGCAGAAAACTCCTTTGTCCGTCTGGTGAAGGGGATATAAAATGCAGCTGGCTGTAACCTGATTTAACCATGCGTGTCTTGTGATCTTTGTTGTCTTTTACTTTTGTGATGAGTGAAAGTGAGTTTAAAGCTTAGTACTCGAGTAGTTTGATCCTTGCTAATGAAGAAGCTCGGGAAGAAATCAGAGACACTGAATGAACCCAGATTCCATTCTAAATTGTTGTTTACAAGCACCAAAAATACAAACATATGTAGACATTTTATGGTACAGAAGGTTGTATATGGATGGTATTGGGGCACAAATAGTTTTCACCACTGTGACATCACACTACATGAGTTACAGACAGGTAAGCTTTATTTAATATTTCATTTCTGTAGTCTCCACCGGAGCCAAAGACAACTTCATTTCTCACCAAATGGTAGATCCTAGCATTTACCCTAAATAACATTTACTCACTATAAATTAAATGCCGTGAGCAAAACTTCCCAGTGTTAATTTAAGTAGTAGAACACCTGCAGTTGGTAACCAGTGTACATTATGCAGTGCATTTGTACAAGGATGTCATAAGGAAGCCAACCATAATTAAGTTTTGTTCTTTATAGACGACCCTGTCATGAAACAGGTTTTTTATTTTCTAATTAAGAATGACAGTACTGTCTTGTATTATTGCTAATGCATATTCACTAGAGATTAATGAAATCAGTAATTTCTGTTCATTGCTGTTTGCCCAAAGTTCAAAAGTTCAGTCCTTGCTGATTCTGTTTTCCTACCAGTGATAGCTGATGTGTGGTTAGTGTACTGGAGCACTAGTGCTGCCTTCGCCTCATCCAGGTGGATGCTGCACGTTGGTGCTGGTGGAAGGGAGTCCTCATTACCTGTAAAGTGCTTTGAGTGGAGTCTCCAGAAAAATGCTGTATAAGTGTAAGAAATTAAATTAATTAAATACAGGAGAGCCCAGGAAGATTCTCCACTTTTATAGATCTCCCTGGAGGCGGGTAGGGTTCCTTGTGGTAGGAGCCATATGCCAAAGCTCCCATCATGAGAGAGAGAGCCCTTATTTCCACTAGAGAAGCACCTGTCGTAGCCTGAGCACACTACAGCCTTTAGTGTACCTTTAGTGTTCCTGCTGCAGGTGCTATTTGATGTAGTAAAAACGTTCTTCTTTTACCTACACCCCTCTTCTCCTCAGTGATAACCACTTAGTCAGTTCTGCTGCAGTGGGGTGCTGAAACACATTTGATTAGCAAGCAAAGTGCCTAGCAAGGAAGGTAACATGCCGCAGGTGTTCCAACATCTTGCTTAGCAAGTGAAAAGTCATGTAACCCTGTTTTCTTCAATAAGTGTTCTAGCGAAAAGAGAGAGTATGATGACTTAGTTTCTAAATATATTTCTAATGTGTACAGGCATTGAAAGAGGAAACCAATGTTACATTCACTCTTCCATGTCAACAGTAGTGTTGATTGCTCCTTTTCAGAACTTGTCAGAATATTACTTTTCAGAACGTTCTGTAGACTCAGTAAAAAGGGTATCTTTACATTACGTACTGCCTACTTTCTAGTGTAACATCTAAATAATGTTCTCTGAAAAAGGTAGATCAACCTAGTAAAATGACTAAATCTGTTGATGCGAGCATAACCGTGTTATTAAACTAACCCCAGTACAATTCAGAAAGATTCCCAAAGGTTCTCAGCATTTGACTAATTATGTCCATCTATATGAGCAAAACTTTACAATTAAGGCACAGTGTGCTTTTGAAGAAAACCCTTTTTTAAAATAAATAGGTTGAAATAAGGTAAACTGGGTATTTGAACAAGTAGAGGTTATTTTCTTCAGCTGAAATTATTATTTTTAGCATTTTCTACTCATTTCTTTCCAATTTGCAAGCTATTGCAGCTCCAACTCTAAACTAGGTATTGGACATGATGCAAAATAACTACAGGATTAAATAAAAACAGTTCTTAATATTAACAACGGAAATACTGCAAGAGACATTTTGACAACTGCCTGTTATTAAATGAGCAGTTATTAAATGAGTGTTATTTTGATTTCATTGTTGTCAGTTTACATTATTTTGTGCTCACTATTTACATTGACTGTTAATATTGCATTGGCTTGAAATATAGGGTTTTCTATGCTCAAATTAAATAGTTAATAACATTCTTGCTATGATTAAAAAAGCTGTTTCTTGGGCATAATGACATCAGAAATGATAACTACATTTTGTTTTTAAGTAGAACAACATATGAATATACTGTATCAATTAAACTCAACATAATTCTAGATCATGTGCAGTATAGCTAAATAGATATACTGGGCACTTACTATAAATCTAGCATCCACTGGGTTTCTTAGAAAGGGCAGTTGTGGGTTACTAGTTTTTCTTGTTCTTTGGCCACGTCTGAGTTTCTGTCATGCTTGTCTTGTCAACTGTGCAATTTCATGATTTTCACACATTTTTCAGCAATGTCACTCAAAAGCTTGGGGCACACATTGCCAACACGTACAGTAACACACAACTGGCAGATTTACATGCACTACACACACGCCATCAGCGCCCAAACCAAATCATTGCACAAGTGTGATGTATCATTCTGTGCCAAACCCTGCATCAGAAGTTTGGGATACACCTGTCATTCTAGATAGGAGGACATTTTTCCACTGCAAATTGTTGCAGCTATTTTTTTGCTATAGTAGTTCATACTCACTGTTTATGATTATTCTCATGCCGAATTATGTATATGACAAAATGCTGCTTGCTCTCTGCTTCTCATATGTGTCTCACGCCCATTTTCTCAGGAAGCGTGCTATCCAATGTATTTAATTCTTCAAGATTTTTCCACCTGTTAGGTTCCAGCTGTTGCAAACGACACCCCTCCTAAGAAACACCAACCAGACCACAAGCTTAGATATTTTTTTGTGTTTTGTGAATGAATGATTTCCAAATCCGTAATGCATATTCATAAGCTCAGTGATTCAGAAGAGCGAATTAGATTGTTGCCAGCCGAACTGAGAAATCAACACGCTCTCTTCTCTCTGGGGATGAGCTGTCTGTGAGCAGCAGCATTTTTTAAAGTAAATCGAGCAATTTGTAAAATCTCTGCTCTAATCCAAAAAGATTTCAGTCTCCTTGGCTGGCCTAGAAGCAGTTTGTCACCATAAGTGTACTCTTTTCCAATGAAAATGAGGTTCTGTTAACTGCTCGTAGGTCGGAACTAATGTCTTTATCTAGGAAATCTGCTTTAAGTGATTTGCATGTTTGTTTTAAAGCAGTGCTTTTTTAGAGGTCATTTATACAATGGTCATCTGCTTTGAATGCTTTTTACTGTGATGTTTAATGCACTGTATGTATTTTTATGGATAAATTGACTGATATGGTTTTAGTATCTATATTTTTAGGATCGTAAGACCTAGTGTGTCCATGTGTTTCTTATTTTTGTTTTTTAAGTATTCAGATTTTATAACAGAAATGTTTTTTTTGGCTAAGATGGCTGTGTGTTAAGAATATGAATATAACCTCACTGAATAGTTGAGAAGAAATGGCTTTATTCATAGATCGTTTGGATTGTCAAAACAGTGGAACTGTGTTTAAAAACAAGCTTGTAACTTCCAATTAGAAATCCAATAAACCAAGAATCCAATAATGTCAGAGTAACATCAGTTAAAAGATATGAAATGTTCTGGAAATTGTGATTATTTCAGCCTTAATAGCTCAGGAGGAATAGTGATGTAGGAAGAAAAACCTGCCAGCCTCCAAGGCTGAATTTGTAAGCTTGTAAGTTTCAAGTATATTGATTGAAGTCTGAAATAAAAGCATCTTTGAAAAATCTCTCAGATTTCAGACAAGCTAAAGGTCTGTATTTGTTGCCCAACTTACTTTGGCCTAGCTGCTCTTTATCTTCTTTGACAAAGATTGGCAATCTCACTTCAGGTAAAAGACCTCATTCATGACCCAAGAAGTGCCAAATAGATGCAAATATTATTTGCTTCAAGAATAAACACTTGCATATAAAATATTTAATGTTTAAAAAGTCTGTGAAATTGGTTTTCACTAACACTAAACACCTGTACCTGTATTTGTTAGTTTTTACTTAGGATGTAGGGGGATGTTTCTGAGAGAATGTCTAGATGTGAAGTGAAAATGGGCTGGTGTAGTCACATCACAGTAACGTTTCAGCATAGTTTTATAGAGATGCATCCTGCTCTGTGCTGCTAAACCTGAAACTGTTTATAAACGGGAATCTATCCAAAGCTCATACTGGAATACTATAGGTCAGCAACCAGAGCAGATTATTATTGGTAGCAAATACCTTTTTCTTTCCTTTCCAGTCAAAATCTCTAACTTTCATCCTTATCTCACAGGACTAAATTATTTTGACCTTGGTGCTCATTTGACAGTTTTTTCTTGTTTGTTTTTATAATAATGATAAGGGCAATTATGACCTTAGATAAAAATTGCTCATGTAGAATGTATGTTGTGTTTCAAATGTGTATTTTGGGGAATATGAGCAGTTTCCTTGGATATTTTATATTCTCAAAGTCACAGCAAAGCTGCAGCACAAAAAACAGTATACAATGTAAAGCAATAGATGTTCTAATGGTGTAGAAATTCACTTTTTGCTTAATCTGTACAGAATATATCAGATTCTTTTTAAACATGCCCTGGGAAACGAGGAGCTTAATGATCAGATGCTGTGTTTAGCCTGTGGTGTCCTTGTCTCACAACAGATGTGCTGTGTGCTTGCTGATAAGCCCCCATCAACCTCAGCCCATGGGGAATGCTGAGGTCTTCCTATCCCTCCTCTTGTATGCAGCTCTCTGTATGAAATATTTCACAAATACATTGAACAGCACCCTGATTTCAGCTATAACATTTCAAGTGGAGGAGAAAAAAAGAAAAAAGCCCAGTAGTTACTAAGTCTATACCAATGTAAGGCAAGGCTACTATTGGCTGAACAAAACTTAGCTTTTTTCTCAAGGCACAATATTTCCAATATACTGAATGTATGGGATAATCACAATTTTGTATTTTCTCCTGTTATATTTAAAACGATTAAGTTTTAAAATTATAGTGTACTGAAAATTCCACTAGAGTTCTTGACAAGCCATCTTTTATACTGTGATAATTGATTCTGACAGCAGCCTCTCATGCCTGATCCAATCCATGATCGTAGCTCTAGACGGCTTGTATTTCATTGTTTTTGTAGAAGTGATCTCTTTTCCTCTTTTTTTATTTATAAATGTATTCCAGAATTTATAAAGTGTACAGACTGAAAACTAAACAGATCTGATTCTTTATAATTTGAGGGAATAATTAGTGGGCAAAAGGCTCAGAATGATGAAAGACATTTCAAGTATACATTTCGGCTCAGAAGGTGCTATTGATCATACAGGGTGACTACCCCTCCCAACTCAGTACAAAAAGAAAACACTGTTTTGCTGTGGGAGTATTTTCATATAATGATTTTCCAAGATTTATTTAGAGATCCTACACTGCATTTTCTATTGATTGCTGTATGAGATTCATTCTCCAGATATAATAATGGAAAACCCATCCTTGTCTTTAAAGGAGAAAGGGTTAAGTACTTGGATTCTATGGTAAAATTAACAATAATTCCAGAATAATATACTGAACCAATTAAGGTACGTATTGCAATTTTATGGTGTCTCTAACATACTGTAGGTGACAGCTGTAGGTTTGTTACTCACATTAGAAATGTATTAACTTGGATAATGTTTTTTTCATTATGAGAACTACAAAGAACTGATTAGAATGTTTTTTCTGCAGAGACATATATGGATGATTCGCTAGTTAATTAGTTCTGGTATTACCAGTACAGTATAAGGCTTTGCCAGTCTTAAGTCTTCTACCCACTTTCCTTTGCTAACTGGGTGAACAGGTAAGAAAATGGTCAGTAGTCAATGATCAAGTTGGATGGGTGATTTAAAGTGAAACTGAGGATTTTGACATTTGGATTTTAAAATAAGTAATTGCTTTTTATTTTTATTACAAAATAAAAGAATAAAACCAAACCTTCCTATTTCCTGCATGCCCAAGAATAAATGATAATCTATCTCCTGTTTCTAAAGATACATCACCAAATTAGGAGAAAATGTTTTTAGCCTGTTGGTTCCATAATAAAGGAAATCAGAATTTCCTCATAATAAATAGGAAGTAATAATAATAAAAAATAATAATTATTATTTATAATAATATACACCTGAAGAAGGCTCCACGGCCAAAATGTTGTGTTCTCTTTCTTCTTTTTTTCAGCATGGAATAAACCTATTACTTGTTCCTTTGCAGCCTACGCATGCTGACGCAGCTACCCACCTGAAATAATAAATAATAGGACATCAGACTTTCTAAAACAAGGTTCAAATGAGTAAGCCAGAATCTGGTCTCCAAGACCATAACAAAGTTATGATCATAACAAAGTTCTCTCGCCTGGCACAAACGTAGAGCAAGAGACAGGTGATGGTGTGTTTTCTGTCTGCCTGTTTCTGTCTTCTTTTTGTTTCCTCGTCTTTTCTATTTCCTGTATTTTATGCAGTGTTTCTATGTGTAGAATGTTTATTCTTTATTATGATATTAACCAGTGAACTTCACTTTGATCATTGGTCTCTCAGCACTCCTACAGCTAGGTAAACATTTTGAATTCTAAGCTTTGTTTGTAGGCTTTGATACAAGACTTTGATAACAGAAGGTCATAACGATATGTTAATAATTCTATACTATTATTTTATAGAGCAGAATAACACTAGATAACAATTGGTCTCTCACCCTTGAACGGTCTATAATAACACAAAAATAATATTGATCTTACACATTGTGTTGGTAGAATGCTTTTTCCGAGCACAACAAATCAATTCAGTAGCTCCTTCCAGCCATAGAAGAACAAATTGTTTACATTTTTTGTAGAAAATGTCATAGATTTCTTTCTCAAACAAAAGTTCTCCTCAATCCTGAAATGTAAATAAATTAGTTTGACTTATATAATACAAGAAACCAAACTAGGGCCCCCTAGATTGACATCCTCTTTTGAGTTTATTTTCTGTACTATTTCTCTGTTGTTCCCTCTACTGAATAATTTAGCTTTTCCGGAAAATGATCTGTTTTAGTATTTAGACCGTTTGGTCCGTGTTGGAGAAGGCACTTGAATTCACATTGAGTTCATTAGCTGCTAGATTGCCAGTCACAAAGGTTCACTTCAAGGTTTCATTTCCTAAGCACTGAAGTGACGAATGCCATGTGAAGACATACAAAGATGTAATTATATTGTGTCCAAGTGTACCTTTCTTGTCTTTCATGTTCCATTTATTGTTGTAGTATGCAAAAAATTATCAGAAAAGAAAAAAGATTATCAGAAAAAAAATGCAAAAGATTATCAGAAAAGAAAGTTGGAAACATGTGAAACAACTATGAAACACTTCTGAATAAGGAGAGCATAGAATAACACTAGCTCTTGCTAGCATTAGTACATACTGTATAAAACTAAGACAGAATTTCACAAGGAGCTCTCACATGATATTTGTATGTGTGCCAGTCTGCTTCAGAATTTAAAATGCAAGGTCATGCTATATATACCCCTGGCTCTTGTATGGTATTCACAAAATGTGTATTGTATGATTAAATGAATAACTGACTGCTAAAATCAGATGAAAAAGGAATATAATCCACCACTGTGGATTTATTATTAATAATGATGATAACTGGTGACAGTTTGACCTGATATGTTTGTCCTTTTCAGTGGTTAAGACAGTACACATTACTGAGAACTGTGCAAATTCTAGAAGTCTGACTTGATCAATTTTTGTCATTGAAGAATTAGCCTCTCATCTCAGGGTAGATCCCATATCTTCTGTAAACATTACAGTCGGGTAAAACACAGATAATTTAAAGGCATATACTATTAAAAGCTTTATAACCCACATGAAAACACTGTACAGTTCACACTGGAATAAAATTGATTGTCTGTATAGTCCTATATAGGAGTATTTAACTACACTGTTCGACCTTTGACATTTAGTTCGATACGATTATCTGTGAAACATTGTTTGGCTATCTTTGGTGGCCTCACTTTGGGACGCTTGGCATTCCATGTCAGTGAGTTTGTCTGGCTTGAGAATTCTAATGCTAATTATGTACAGACATTCCAAAACCTTTTGGAACATTACATTAGTAATAATTGCAAAGCTGTAATCCACTTCTAACTTCATGCATATTTAAAATACTTCAAGAAAACAGAAATGAGTTATCAGTGCTGCTTAAGTAGGCAATATGGTAAAGTAGGCAAAGTTTTAGAAGTATTTGTTTTATTGTGCACTGAAAAACCTTTAATTGGCACTGAACCCTTTTGGAAAATTGTATTTGTATTGTCATTTTCTATTTTATAGTAGTAACCTGATTATTTTATTTTGCAAAGGAGGTTAAAATTATTGTGATTAACCTTACAGCTAGAAGAGAATAAAGATGAAAAAGTGTTCCAGGGCTGTCTTTTCCCAAAGCAATTCTCTAGCTCTTATACCATGTTGCTATAAGTTTCAGCTAATGTACTATAGCAAATATATAGTTTTAGGGTGATGATGTAAAATACAATGTTTTTCGATACCCTATGTATTCGAAGAAACTATAACCTAAAGTACCTTTAGATTCTTAAGCATCGGGTAACTACAAACTTTAAATTAATGTTGCAACTGATTATATTTTATGTGAAATAGTATCCTAGTTACTATGATTCTGTTTTTATAAAGCACATTGGCTAATTAATCAAATATGAACCAGAAAACACTTCAGGAATGCAATTATAATCAAGTAAAAGTATCAACCGGTAATAAAAATAATCACTCAACGTTTATTAACAATAATTAGGTATGTAAACTAATATGATGATTTATCCTTTCAAAACATCTATGGAGCAGAGTTTTTCAGAAGAAGACCCTGTCATCCACTGAGAAATAACTTACTGTAACTAATGATTTATATTTTTCTTTCCAAAGTATCACGTATTTACATTGTTAAACTTGTATAACAAAAGGAATAATAATTGTGGTATGTATCTTAGATTATTAAAATTGCCTATCGTATGAAAAAAGAATTCATGCAATCTTAAACAGCACAGTGCTGCTACACTATTTACTGTATAAGAACAAAAGCCTGCAAACCTGATGTCCTGTTTGCAAAGCCTTGCCCATGATGGTCTGACCACCATACTATTTTGGTACATGGTATCTGCTGAGCTCATGCACTTCCTTCCTTCTGAAATGGGAAAGGATTCTGTTAATGCGCAAATCAAAAATAAAAAATTAGTTGCACCTTTTTTGCCAAGCTGTCCGACCAGTCAGGATTTTTAGAGTTTACATCATCCTGTAGCGACAGAAGAGCCTCACCAAAATACAAATTTTACAATCCATGCCAATTGGGGGAGGAGAAAAATGATTATCCAAAGGCTATATCTTGTTCACTGTCAGAAGATATGGTGACAGGAATTCCTGTTAGAAGTATACTGGCGTGGAAGAAAAATCCCAGTGATACAGAACTCGACATGAAGATGTTTTCGAAAATCAAGGCTGAAGGTCAATACGTTTTGTCTACAACAGAACAAACCAACAATACTAATCTGTGATATATTAGTTATGTTTTCACTTATTGATTAATAAGTGTGATTGCAGTTCATCTCTTGACTGCAGTGCCATTAACCTTATGACTGAACACTATTACCAGTGACATTAAGTGACAAATATTAGGCCTTTGGCAAGTTAAAGGATGTACTACAGATGTCATGAAGATTAATCAGAAGATCTACACTATTTAGAAAAAGATTTAGCAATAGATTATTGATGAAATCTAGCTTACTTGCCTAAGTGAAAACTCAGAAAAAATCAAATAACAAAATGACTGCATGTTTTAAAATACTTGAAATGGCCTTAAATATTTGAAATATCATAACTTTAATTTTGGCTAATCCATTTATCTCTCCGTTTTCCTACCATTTTATCCAGTACAAGGTCAAGGAGGAGCTAGGAATCTGGCTAATATTTATTAAAGTTCTGCTGTGTGATAGCTTACACTATTGATTGCTGTGATTATGCCAGACTCAACTTTTCTACAAATGTGTGAAAGAAGCAATAGAATTATTAATTTTGCTAGCTACCTGATCCCCCAAAGGAAAAATGCTGACATTTGGTTACACTGTGTCGAATGAGTGGAAAAGATCACTCTTGTCTATGCTGACAGCCTCTGTGAATGGCAGTTAAACTGCAAAACAGTACAGGCAATAGCAGTGATGCTTGGTATAACCTGCTCTAAATGGACAATTAACAGATCCATTGTACCTTAACAGCACTCCCGCCCTAACACAAAATATAATGCATTTTATATTACACCATCATTCAGTATACAGCATCTTTTTGCTTACAACATTGACTTAACTATACTTCTGTGTTTACAAAGCTCAGACCCTGTTAATAATTGATAATTATAATATTGTATCTTTCAATGAATGAAAAGAGTTTCTGACTGAAGCATTACTGTCTTGTGCACCGACCTGATGTCATCAGATTTGGTCATTAGCATCAGCAGCCATATCACCCTGCAACTCGCAACTGGCAACCCACTGAAGCTCAGCAGGTGTGAGCCTGGTCAGTACCTGGATGGGAGACCTCCTGGGAAAAACTATGGTTGCTGCTGGAAGAGGTGTTAATGGGGCCAGCAGGGGGCGCTCACCCTGCGGTCCATGTGGATCCTAATGCCCCAGTATAGTGATGGGGGCACTATACTGTAAATAAGCGCCGTCCTTCGGATGAGATGTAAAACCAATGTCCTGACTCTCTGTGGTCATCCCAGGGCATTTCTCGAAAAGAGTAAGGGTGTAACCCCGGCGTCCTGGCCAAATTTCCCATTGGCCCTTACCAATCATGGCCTCCTAATAATCCCCGTCTATGAATTGGATTCATCACTCTGCTTTCCTCCCCACTGATAGCTGATGTGTGGTGAGTGTTCTGGCGCACTATGGCTGCCGTCGCATCATCCAGGTGGATGCTGCACACTGGTGGTGCTGGAGGGGAGTCCCTATTACCTGTTAAGCGCTTTGAGTGGAGTGTCCAGAAAAGTGCTATATAAGTATAACCTATTATTATTATTATTATTATTATTATTATTATTATTATTATTATTATTACTAGGGTGGGAGAACTCCAGGGAAAACCAGGCTGCTGTTGTAAGGGATGCTGGTGGAACAGTAGATGGTTCTCTTTTCTCTGGAACTGCCTTGGTGTGGTGACAGGGGACACTGTGCGGTAGATGCTGTCCTCTGGGTGAGATGTTAAATTAGATCTTAGCTACCTGATCACTAGAGTTTCAAGTGCATATTAGAAATATACACAGTGCATACTAACATATAGATTAGTAGGAACACAATGTTTTGACTAAAGAAGTTACTTTAAAGAACTTGTGACATATTAATTGGTGATGATTTGAACTTGCTGTTAAGAATTAAAAATGAGAGAAAAGTCTGCTACAAATATGTATACTTAAATAATTAAATTCAGACCCTTTCTTAAGTACAAAATGTCATGTTTTCTAAGTGTATATACTGTATATGCTACGTTTGCATTTTTAGTACAAATGGACAATTAGTTGTTTTCATATGTTCACTGTTAAGAAATTAGCAATTGTTGATTAATTCATCTCACTGTGACCTGCATGGTGGGCATGCTCTGAAGTGTGCCCTTGTGTGATACGCCTACAGTGTTTTAAAAGTGGCTTGGCTTTAGCTGAAGGGTTGATGCACCTCTCAGCAACAACACTGTAAGCTCACAGGTGACAAGCTAGTTCTAGCGTAGCTATTGTATGGAGAACCAAATAAACTTGAGCCAACTCAGGTCCATTTGATCCTGACAACGTTCATCCAGTTGAGCAGATTCAGATTTAATCAAATCAGGCAATCATAAAAATTAGCTGACATTAACAATAATAACTAAGTGCTTTTTTGAAAATTCTGCTTATGAGTACCATCTTTGGAATTAAATCGTTCAATATCCTGCCAATCACTGTGACATTAACATGATTAAAAATTGCTTAAACATAGCTTAAAATTAGCTCACTGCATACCTGTGGAAACAGTTATAAATTCAGTAAAAAATAAAGAAAATATATACCCCAAAAATTGATTTCAAACAACCTTTTTTAACCAATAAAACACAAGATAACAAACTTCACTAAAATGGCAAGGGATTCGCATAGAATAAATGTATCATATGTTGAGGGCTGCTGCTGCCTTTGAACAAAATTAATGAGCAAACTCATTAATACACTGTGACTTAATATTTGAGCCTGCTGTTAAATTGCAACAAATCGGAACATTTGTTTCCAAACAACTATTGAGTTGTTTGGAAATTTAACAGTGCTACAGTGCTTTGAAGAGAAAACTTAACCTTAAAAATCTACAAAAGGCCAATCTTTCATCCAATTTGAAATGAGAAAATAACAATGAATATATAATTACAAGGATTTTAATTCAGGATTTTAAAGACTTTATTTTGGCAGAGAGTATACATTTCTCTTTCAGTACGCAAGCGGCAATGTGAAAATCTGAGACAGCCCAGTAGCCAACATTTAATGTAAGGACATTAAGTAACTGTACAGTAAGTAAATTACTATGGCAGTTAATTGTCATATCAACAGTACAATATCATATTCATAAGTCTATAGTTACTTTTCTCAAGAAGTAATAAAAGAGGAGAAATTTGTCTGCATGGAGTTTGTCTCAATCATTAAATAACGTGCTCCCCCAATCCAAAAGTAATGAAGGCATTAGAAGGAAATAACTAAAAAAGACAACAAGGCTATTAGAATATCCAATGCTAATCATCTCCCAACCAGATCTCAGCTTGCTGCTGATTTCAGTTTAACATCAGATCTCTTGCTATAAAAGGGGAACCACATCTTTGAGAAATTGACATGATAAGGGAGTGTTGCAATCTAAAGCCTTTGTTTTCAGATGAGCAAAACATAAAAAACTCTTAAAACAGGGATTGAATCACAAGGATAGATCAGATGAGCTTCGGAGAAGGTTCAGAGTGAGTTAAGGCAGTTTGGGAATTTTCATCTCGAAAGGTAAACAGTGTAGAAAAGAAGACAAGGAATTGAGATGTAGTCTAGTCAGAGGTGTCATATAGTGGCTACAGTAAAACGTGAAGATGATGAAATGGAAGACATGGGGTTGTTTTAATGGTGTAAAAACAACAGATATGCGATAAGCTTAAAACAATTTGTCACCTTCATCTTGACGATTTTGTTTCGCAAAGCACTGGTGACCCTACACTGCCACTGGAGATTGCACTTAATTGCTTAATAAAAAAACTAACAAGTAACAGACTGTAAAACTGAGGTGTCTTGTTAGTTCCCTTATCTCAACCTATGTTGTAGGATAAACCTGTCATGAAAGTAGGAAAAACATGTTTCCTCCTTATACTCTGGTAAATTAGTATGATGCAGTTAATAAAAATGTCAGCTGACTACTAAACCTGTATGATAAAGTGTTTTGACTGCTTGCAGCTGTGATTGATGTTGAGATATTTTCATTATAAAAGTTATCAGTCATACAACAGTAAAACTTAATCTAGTGCATTGTTAGGTCCGATTTGTTTTTCAGGTGTGAGCAAGAAGACTCCACGGCCAAAACGTTGTGTTTTCTTTCTTCTTTTTTTTCAGCATGGAATAAACCTATTACTTGTTCCTTTGCAGCCTACCCATGCTGACGCAGCTACCCACCTGAAATAATTCAAGCTGCCCTTTTACTTAGTTCTGTATTTCTTAAGACTTCTAATGTGACCTCACAGTAGTTTAGACCACCAGGGTATACACTGTATGTGAGGATGCAGTGGGAGGGCCAGTGTTTATGCTCAGAGAATACGCCAGGTAGTCAATAGAAACAGCTAAAAACAGCTTCCCTTAGGAAATCACAAATGATGTTATACAATCACTTGAAAGTTCATAAGGCTTGCAGAGGGTATGGCCAAGAAAGTGATACTGTGCTCTAGGAACTGGAAAAAATTGCTGAAGAAAAAGCAATTGACTTTTCAGTGCTTTTCTTAATTGAATTTCTCATTCTCTGTCTAATAAAACCACATTGCCCTTTACTGGAGATTTATTTTGTTCATCTGTTGGGGGCTTTAATTTAACTATTAAGATGAACAGGGTAACAGGAGATCACATGACACATTCTTTTGTTCTCATCTTTTTGTTATAGTATTACATTGTTATACTGTCAGGCATGACGGTAATGTTGAAGAAATAGAATCATTGCCTCTTTCCTCCTTGATTAAAAAAAAGTGAAGGACTTTGGTTCTTTTGATTTAGCTAAAATGGCTGCTCTGCTCTCACAGTCAACAAAGCAGCAGGCGAGTATGATGCATGTGAGTTCATGGATTGTTGCAATAGGTACAGACTTCAACTCTCAAATATCAACTATTCAGCAACTCAACTGGAAATTTGAATCTGGCTTCATTTTGGGTGAAAGAATAGAACAGGAAAAGGTAGTGAATTCTCATGGAGTGAGACTGAAAAGTTTGAAATTCATGATTGTCAAGCTGGAACAGAACAAGCACATAGTGTTTCCTTTAGGGGGAACTATGGGAGACGATCCTGCGGGACTCTTGAAGAAAATCCTTTAATGAATTACAGCTCTGGCATAGCAGTATCCAATATATATTTGCACACTATATTCTTTAACAAGATATGTTCTCAATTATGTTTCATATATGGTGAATATACGTTTTTCTATATATTTATGACATTTTTACAAGGATGCAGTTTGTGTTTTTGATATTTTTGAATCATCGGTCTTTTGACTTTATGTGATAGCAGGATAGTTGCAGTGGATTCATTACCCAAGTCAGCGTTTTTAGACCTTAGTTGCAAACATTCCACATGATAGATTACCATACTTTTAAAGTAAAATAATGAAGAATAAATGTATTGTGTCATAAATATATTAATATTAACCCCTTATTACATACAGTATGTATAGTACATTTTAGAGTAAATGAACATGAACCAACTGTGATGCCACATGGGGCGTCACAGCTGGGGCACAGGTTCTCAGGTAGCTCTCTGAACACGGACATTCCCCCCACACAAGGCTTTTAAGTTAAACAATGATTTAGTGATTGGAACTGTGTGAATTTTAGCTTGTACCCTGCTCAGTAGACAGGCATGGTCATTGTCTTTTCCGAGGTAGCTCAGTGTGTAGCAGAGGCGTGTCTGTAGTAGTCTTCCCCCTGTGGCAATGTCAGTGTTCTAGCAGTCTACAAAGTTGTCTGCACAGCATAGCTAACTTTGAGAGAGACCCTACTGATGGGTCAGGGAGATTGAGAAGGATTGAATGGACTGTGAGAAATTATGTTTTGTGGTTGATTTTTTTTTTCCACAAGATGAAACAGATTAACAGATTTACTTTGCACTTTAAATATATGTACAACTTGTTGATAAAATATAAAACCTTATGTTGAATATTTCAGTTTCTCTTTACTCCCCGCCCTTATAAGCATTTTCATGTACAAAAGATAAAGAAGTCATTTTATTTGGAATTAGAAGATTCATCAGTTTATTGGAGCAATATTTACTGTGAATTTAAATTAAATTATTAGAGGAGAAATCATGTAAATCTCTGAGCCTGGAATGCAAGAAGCTTGCTGCAGGGATAAGGATGCACATTTCATTCATAACAGACATACGTCTGAAGCACTGGTATTGTATGTCAGGTGTTAAATGTTTAAATGTAATTAAAATCGACAAAGTGTGTGAATCATCATAAATCTGTGCTTAGATATTCCACATTTTTTGGGCTTAATAGCATTGACAAATTGGGCCTCAGCAGTGAACAATAAGCAAGAGCCTCTGTCAGTAGAACTGTAGCAGTGACAATAGTGTTTATAATTGGTATTTAGGTGCTTCCTTAGCAACCGTGCAATTAAAACCATGCAATGATGTGAAAGTGCTAAATGCATGAGGTTACAAAAAGGATTTTGTGTTATTCGCAGCAGTGGTAAAATGCCTTCTACAAAAGAGGTTGTTAAGAGATCTAAAAAAATCCCATCTTAATTGCCTTAATTGCCTATGCTACAAAAATAATGCAAATAAGCAAATTGGTATCCTGAGAAAATGTAATATTTAACTATCAGAACTAAAAGCATAAGAGCACAAAGGTAAGTATTATCAAATTATGGTTCACCGATTATAGTAAAAATCCAGTGGACAGCCTCCCGTCTACCACTTGACCAACTGCATATTTTTCTGGCTGTGAAGCAATTACCTGAATGATTGTGTCATTGTACATCACCCTTGCCCACGGAAAGAGTAAAGAGTTTGACTAAACCCTATTTACTTGCCTGGAAATTTCCCTGGCTACCACATTAGGGACACAAATAAAGCTTCACTAAATCTACAGGTATTCTGAAAGAGGAGTGGCAAAGCATTGCAAACAATATTGATCAAATTTAAGTGATGATTTTCATGTATTGCCGCTGTTGGTAGATCTTAATCTTAAATTTAATCTTAGATGCAAGACGTCTCCTGATAAAAAGCTACTATCAAGTAAAGGGGTTATAATTTATAAAAGGTGGCTAGTTTGAAATTCAGATTGAAACCAGATTGAAACCTGCTGATTGAAACCTGATAGAAGTGTAAGCCAAATCTCTTGTGGCACCTTACAACTGGCAACTGCTGCTATCTTAAATCTTTCTTAAAAAGTGAAAAGAAGCAAACTTCCTGAGCCAGAGCATGGGAAATTGTAAAGATTTTGTACATTCTCTTTAGATTAGGCAAACCACATCCTTAGAGGAGTCAATAAAACCTAAATTGTGCAAATGTGTCTTTTTAATGTTTAAGGACATTAAGTTTAGCCTGATTCATTCTTGCAATAAAACTGCAAGGGCTACTTGTACAAACTGCAATACTGCAATTACTACAATAATTTGACAGTTCTTACTTTGATTTAACACGACACCAAATCCAAAACAATTTGTTTAGAATAATCAAGAAAAATGATAGTTATAATCCATTGCAGTTAAGAATAGAGTTGGTGGGTCTAAAACCAAAACTCAAACCCACTTGCCAGTCTGTAATTATACTGATGGAAAAAAGAAACGCAGCACCTCCTCCTCCACACTCTGGCCTTCCCGTCTGCGTGGAACAGGCTGAAGAGTGACTCATCTGTGAAGAGGACCTGATGCCACTGCCGACTAATCCATCGCAGCCTCTGTCTGGCCCAAGCCAGCTGGGTGTGACGTCTAGGAGGTGTGAGCAGAGGGCCTCTGACAGGTCGCCTTGCTCTAAGGCCTGCAGCATGGAGCTTCACTGTTCTGTCACTGAGCTTGGACGGTCATCTGTCCTGCCAGTCTGTTGAAACCCGCTTTTGGTGACATTCGAGGCATTACGGAATGCACAGAAAACTGACTTACGGAAAGTGTGGCCTTTTTCTTGCAGTGACCTAAGCTTTGAATTAAGACCTTTTTAAAGCTGACCTGATCAGGCATTGTTCCACCTGGACCTTGTTGGGTAAAAGTGCACCTCACGAGCTTTCCTGTGATTGGCAAGTTGCAGTACCCCACTGCACAAGCTGTATTGCTGGTCAGGGGGCTTCAAACAAATGACAACTTTTTGTGAAAGTCCATAAGCTATAACTATAGTATTCTCATCCCAGAAAATGTTGCGTTTCTTTTTGCCATCAGTTTATAATCCTGGTGGGAAGGAGGATGAAGCCTTTTAAACACAAAAGGCTGCACTGAAAGTTTACACAGTCTCTGGAACATAACAGTAAAGATTACAGCTTCTTAATGAAGAAACATGAGTGTAAAATTCGAATTGATCTTTTGAATTTTAACTTAATTTATTAATACTGTAATGACAAGGTAAAAACAAGTTTGATTTTTTGTTTTGCTTTTATCATATAAATATTGGGTTATTTGTAGTTGTCTTGACTATTTCTGTTTCATTGTTGGCATGTTGAAAACCATTTAGAAGTCAAGCTGCTGAACCAAATATTAGCCGGTGCTTTACTTTTGAGAAATGCTGATAATGACTAGAATTGGGTTCCCTGATGTCTGTCTGATCTGCCTTGTATAATGTCAGGGCAGTGATGTGTTTGCTGGTCGTTTGTGAGTTCAAAGGATCATGCTGTTTACAGACAGAAACAGTAAAAAGCAGCAGAGAAAGCTGGTCATGCTGTGCAAGCAGTGTGATTTTGCAGGTCACAATTTCCTGTAGCTTGCTGTCAGAAGAGGTTCGCTGTCTTTGAACTAAAAGGCACTGAATCCCATGCGTGGTTTTCTGTAAAGCCCTGTTTAACAAGGTCTGCATTAGAATTCTGCAGCATCGCATCTTAAATCTCAGACTTCATTCACTGTAATGGGTTACACGGCTAATTTTCACCACTGCCGTATGTAGAAATATGTTTTTTTCCCTTTATGGCATGCAGGGGAGACTTTTAGTTTCATGACTTTAAATTTGCTTATCAGTCTTGGACTGCTTGCAAGCACAAATCATCTGCTTTCTAGACTGATTTATTAAGTTATGCTAAATCCACGTTTATTTTTTATCAATCACTTATCATTATCCATCTCCTGCATGCCGTATGTTTTCAGTCATTGGAATTGTTATGCTGTTTCTGGCCTCCTTGAGTGCTGCAATGAGTCGTAAATGACATGAGTGAAGATCTGTAAATTGAATGTAATGAGAAGCTCTTTAAAGCGTATTTTGTTCATGAGCTTTCCTCTCATCAGGTTTAATTTCTGTTTTTCCTCCTGAGTTCATTTGAAGTTCACATCACATCTCTAGGGTCAGTAGCTCGGGCCCTGTGAGTTGTTCTTTTCTCTCCTGGTTTGGGTCTCTGCTGCACTGTAGTGAGTGTGGGGTTAATGGACCACATGTGAAGAGAAACAGTGAACTTTAAACTCCGCAGGCTAAGAGTGAAGGCACCTCTTTACACCCACAGCCTGGCAACAAAGGTGCAGCTCTGTATTACATACAGTACATGCCTATACAAATTGACTGGTTTGTATTAGTACTGACTGGCTTTTAGCTTAAAATAAGGAGAATGGTCATCCTTCAAAGTTAGGGTGGGAGTAAAGAGCAGCAATCAAAATGAATTTTGTGTATGAATAAGAATTAGCTATTTATTTAGTCACAATACAAGAGGATCTAGAAATGTCCTAAACTTCTCCTTCCATCTTTTTGTGCATGTGAATTGCGGTTAGCAACCATGGATGGCTATTTGCCTTTAGGGTTTATCAGTGTGATATACAGTAGCTAACATTGATCAGTGACATATACAGATATATGCAGGTGTCATTTTGTACGTGTAGGTGTCTGCTGCTGTGATTTTTTAAAATAAATAATTTAAAGATTTCAACTTGTTTTAAGCTGTTGTTAACTTTATGGTCTCTTTACATTTTGGATCTGTTAGGTACTTGTTACCATGTTCTTATTTTTTTTTCTAAAGATATCAATTAGTTACTAGAGTTAATGAGTAAAATTGTCTTACAATTGCAATGATTATGCTATTATTTTAAATAAATTAATGAATCATTTATTAATGAATCCAGTTTAAAAATTAGTAACCTTGAACAATTGACCTGTGCATTAAAACAATGTGCATAATCTTTAGAGAAGATAGATTATTAAATAGAGAGCATGTAGAGATTAATTCAATTTTAGAACCACTCATAATCATTTGGGACTAATCTTTAAAGGAGGTACTGTATATTGAAGCCAAATGATGCAATTTGAGGAGATCTGGTAATACCAGGTATTAAAACTCTTCAGTCCAATATGTGACTTATTTGTTATATTTTTAGCATACCTTAGGTCAATTCTGCAAATATCTCTTTAGCCTGTCACCAATTTTACAAGCACCTAAAAATATTTCTCCTTCAGCATGTTTTGGGGATCAATTTTGAATTATTTAACAAATCTGTTTGTACTGTAGAATATCAGGTAGCATATTACTGAAAGACATCAACCTATCTTTGAAGTGTCACTTCTGCATTGCCCTACATTTTACCGTGGGGAAATCAGAGTGGAAGTGACACTTGAGAACAGAGCGGGTGTCTAATATAATCTCAATGCTTGAGAAATGCTACTTTAGACATGTTCATTTGCATATTTATGTCATTTACCTATGTAGCTGTAGATAATGAAAACCTGCACAATTATGGGATATAAAATGATGTATCTAAAATGAGGTGCTTCAGTGTTCAGTAGGTGTTTCACTAGAATCTTCATAATCTTGATCATTTTTATTTTTTTATCACAAACATATTGCTCTATCGATCTCTTTATTGACATTACATACGGGTAGTGGACAAAAAAATGAAAAGACCGGGGTAAATGAGAGACAAAAGAACTGTATATCGAAAGCAAGGGTGGATAAAATGGCTCATATAAAAATGGCGTAGAGTCTGTGTTGTCTGTGACTATGGCTAGTGTGGCAGCAAGAGGAGATCTCAGTGACTTTGAAAGGTGGGAGATTGCTGAAACACATTTAGCAGGAGATTCAGTGATCAAGACAGGTCATTTTGCTGATGTTTCAGTAGCAGTGGTGTCTAAGATGATGTCAGCACGGAACTCAAGAGGGAAAGGCATTATCTGCAAATGGCAACAGCGGGCAGAAACACCCACTCCTGCAATGTCATATTTGTGCATGATGCTAATTCGAAATGCAGGGCAAAACAGGCATTCGATGGCAGATCAATTGACTGCAAATTATAACCTGAGGCATGAACAGCCAGTTTAATCAAAAATGATTATTATGATTGGTGGCACAGCAGAGCAATGGTTAGCATTGCTGTCCTGCAGTACTGGGGCCCTAAGTTCAACTCTGGACCTTGGTGCTGCCTGTGTGGCATTTGTGTGTTCTCCCCGTGTTTGTGTGGGTTTACTTTGGGTTTTCTGGTTTCCTTCCATAGTCCAAGGAAATACTGGTAGCTTAATTGGCTACTGTAAATTGGCCATGATGTGAGTGAGTTTGTGTCTGTGTGTGCCCTGCAATGGACTGGCATGTTGTCCAGGGTGTATCCTGCCTGCTATAAAGATAACACAATAGTCACTGAAATAAATGCCATTCCCAAACACAATCACTCAGTAATGATTGTATCTTGAAGGTTGCATATCAAAATGAAAAAATAATTACTAACAGTTATATTGAAAAATCTTCAATTGTTTCTTTGTCCTGTAATGCCAAGTATATTTTCACACTTTGGAGTCAAGTTTTGAAAGTTTTCTAAATATATGATTTTTTCATGCATCATGCTCCTAAAGCACATTAGGATGGCTCTGAAGAATCACTTCTGTGCTAGTTGCATTGTGTGCTGTAATTGCCAGAGTAGGGGTGATATTTTACAGCAATCTTGATAGTTTTCATACAATATAAACATGTGAAAGTCTGCAAAGGAGAGGAGCCCATTTGGCATGAGAAACATGAGAGAAAAATGAGAAAGTCTGCAAATGAGACGAGCACATTTTGCCCCTCTAGGTTGTTTGTTTTGTAGCTAATTGTCTCCTATCTCTTTTAAAAAATATATTTCCATTTGAAACCATAGCCATAGTCATCTGCGGGGTTGGCTTTGTTTGTCACAGTAAAGATTTTGAATATTTGAATAGGGAGACCTTATATTCTTCTGTGGTCAAGACAAGCAAGAAAAACAAGAGGTCTTAAGTCCATCATAATATAGGCCTGGTTGCTTTTCTTTGTATTCGTTCCAGAGCATGTTGTGTGTTGGTCTTACTAGTGCACTGTACAATTTAATAATCACAACATCCTTCAATTTAAAGTTTATTTTAGTCTTAAATATTAACATATTATTTGTCTTTTTTATTGCTGTGCATTCCCCAGAAGGCACAAGTGATGTGTCAGCATCATCATAAACACCTAAGGCTTTCTAATATGTTCCTTCTTGTTGTTCTAAGGTTGTTCTTACTTCCTGCACATAAAACTCATTCTCAACAAATCTTTGCTTGAAGAATATTGGACTGCAAAGGATGGGATTATTAATATATTTAAAAAATAATAGACGTACACAGTGTTAGAATGTGATCAATTAACAATCAATGAAGAACTAGATGTAAGTAATTATATAATCATTTTTTGTTGAGATTTTGTCTTTACAGCAGTTTTCTGTTGTAGAATCAGACCTGACCTTCATTCATTCCTGACCCAGACCTGATTGCATTTTAAATAACAGACATCTGTTGTATGTGACATTTCAGAAATAACTGAAAGGCAGGGATAGCATTATCAGAAATAGCCATTGTTCTATGTGTGGAAGTATTTTGTATTGTTCTAATGCGTATGCAGTGGTTGCTTCTAAACACCCTTTCATGGTAAAAGCAGAGAGGAACCAGAGCTGTACTCAGACTATAAAACTTCCTGCAGAACTTCTTCAATTCAGAGCACCAGGGGCGATACATCTTGTGCGTGTCACCTTTGGTTTTCTCTGGAAATGGGCTTTTTCATCACAAATTAAAAGTCATTTCAACGCTTTGCTGAACTGCACTGTGACTTCTTTGTATCTCTACACATTCATGTTTACAGTTAACTAAAACTATTTTGTTTAACCCTTTCCTAAGGATCCAGACTCTTCTATGGAGTCATGTTTACATATTGTTTGTACGTGGTGTGCAGAGGACTCATAATATTCCCATGGTTTATGTAACATAACGTGGATACTTTCGTCTAATTTCCCTTCATATTATTTTATGAGGATATAAGGAATTTCTGTGCGTCCTATAACAGCTTGAGTGTTCAAAGTAACCCTGATGTTTAACTACCCATTTCAAGTTTTCTTCCATATTTAACAACAAAACACAATGAAAGAAATGACAGAGTAGTTACAGAGCTTCTTTTCACCTTTTTTCACTTGCTTTCTCATTCACAGGCATTTTAACACTAGTTTGGACACCTCTTATTGCCTATCAATATCTTTGCTGTCAGTGTTGAAGCTTGATACTACCATCATACAGTCTAGCAGCGATCTGTCTTGGTGACATTGCAATATGTTTTTTGCCATTATTTTGTATTTGGTTTTGCACCTGTCTAAATTGGAGCTTAAATGAAAAAATGTAATTTGCCTGTTCTGACAATTACAGAATATCTGAAGCACTCGAGCAGAACATCCTCTCTGACTTGTCTTGGTTTTAGAGTATCCTGTGCAGCAGCCTTTTGTCACAGGGCCCTGTCTTTTATGGGCATTGTTATTTCCATACAGCGTAAATAATACTTCAGAGAATGAAGCAGAATCAGGTAGCATTTGCTCATTTTGTTACCTAAAACGCATGGAAATAGACATGGATTTTCATTAAGTGGACAGGAATATTTAGTATATATATATAAAAAAAAGTTTTTGTTCCTTGAAAATAAGAATCACAGAGAACAGCAATACAAAAACACAAAAATGGGATCTCACACTAAAGATGGTGGAAAATGGCATGATTTAGCATGGTTCTGAAGATGAGAAAAGGCATCAGACACTCCTGTCACTGCTGACGCACTTTCAAAATGTCACGTAGCACTTCTTCTTTCCATAAGCTTGTCTTCCTCTCTGTCCTAGGTAAAGGTAACTGGGAAGTGAGTTATTTTAGATGAAAAGCTGATGTAGAAAAAACACTAGACCCCTTATTTGACAAGTCAGATTAATTAGATCAGCCATGAAGAAGGTTTTTATCATCTTATACTGTATGGTTATAGAATTGTTTGTACATTGTCTTGATGCACTGTTTGCACTTTGTCTTGTTTTTTACACTTGTTTTACAATCGAGAGACTTTCTGTAAGAATTCCATTGTACCAGTACCGGTTACATATGGCAATAAAGTTCAAGTTCAAGTTCATATCTCATGGATGAAACTAAACTGATTATTATTAACTTACAGTATATGTTAATGCAAGGACAAGACAGTGGCACAGTGGAGTGGAGTCGTGGGTTCAATTTCACGCCCGAAGTGCTGTCTATGTGGCGTTTGAATGTTCTCTCTATGTTCATGTGGGTTTCCTCTGGGTGCTTCACTTTCTTCCCACAATCTAAAGACATGCTGGTAGCTTAGCCGGCTTCTGGGAACATTGGCTCTGATGTGAGTGTGTATTTGTGCCCTGTGATGGACTGTTCATGGGGTATCCCACCTTGTGCCCATTGCTTGCTGGGATAGCTTCACCATGGCTCTGTATTGGGTGAAACGGTTAGAAAATGGATGGATGTTAATGCTTCTGTGCACTGTTGAAGAAATGTGCCACTAGGACTTTTTTTTTTCTTTTGAAACTCTGTTTTAAGCCATTTTAAGGTAGATAGAACTATTTTAACACTGTTTTACAAGTCATTTGTAGAAAGTTTCTTAACATACTAAGTCACTTGGTGGTTTGGAATAATCAGTGCTGTTAATTGCTATACTGTAGGTTGGGACAATTAGTGAATATGAATAGCAATATAAACGGGGTAAATCAAATCCACTTAAATATCCTTTACAAACAAAATGTTGTAAAGGAGGCCAAGAGCATTATGGAGTGTGTGTTTCACCCCCGTCGGTGTGAACTTGTTGTAAAGTAACTCAGGAAATCTTTAATCCCCACTGCAATATCATCTAGAACAATGTAAAGTATCTTTTCTCTCATCTATGGTTACACTATTGTACTGTCTTCTCTGTTGGTAATATTTGTTTGTCCTGGTATTGTTGTATTGGACTGTCATAAAACAAATTTCCCCCAGGGGATAATAAAGCTTGAATTTAATTAAAACTTAAAAAGTTGGCATCACATTTAGAATATTATATTCAAGACTTTCTTAATTAGCTGTTGAAATATTTTTCCTGTGTACTTCAAAAGGTATTAAAAAAATTAGATTTATAACGCAATTAAAGTTAGAAACTCACAGTATTCTCAAAGGAATGTACTATGGTACTAGTTCATATACAATTGAAGTACACATTGTTATGGACTTCATATTTTCATAGTGCAATTGGGTACATAAGTGGCATCCTTCTGTCATTTTATTTTCTACTTATTTTAATGTTCATCACAATCCTGTCATGGTGACTCAAGGGACTCATTTTACATTGTCTGATTCTCATGCAATTTCCGGCAGTTATCTGTGAGCACTGAGAGTACATTACATTCTACACAATTATTAAAGTAATAATACAGACTGTTTTTCTTTTTTTTATTGTTTTTCTTCATTAAAATGTTGATTGTCACGCATTGTTGAATAAACCACACTTTTGCAAATGATGTTCTAAAACTTAAGTGCTCTTTCAGACCAGCCTGGAACATGTCTTGTTTTTTAATGTCACCTTGGCCCCTTTTTTCACAGTTGCTAAAAATAAAACCACATTTGGACATAAGTGAGGACATTTTTAGATGTTTTCTCCTGTAATACATGATGAAGATTTGTGCAAGACCAAAATAGGTATTGTGGCAGGTTGGCCTCGTGCAGTTCCAGGTAGGAACCATCAGGGGGTGACAGCACTTCCCTGAGGAGTAGGGTGCTCAGGCAGCGTTGTGGCATTAACTGAAGAATCCTCAGGACCCAGGAGCTGTATAAAGGGGTGTGCAGAGAGAGAACGCAGTGTCTGCTGCAAGCCTTAGCACGGTGAGGCAGTTAGATTGCCGTTGGAGAAGGGCAAACGAGGCATGGCCACTCCTTCTTCCTAGGCACTGCGCCTCTCCAGCAGGTATTGCAGGGAATGACCACACCTTCTTCCTTTTGTGTTGACTACATCGAGGACTTCAAATTCAGGTCCCCTCATCATCATCTCTACCTCAGAGGGGTAGAATATTACTGTGAGCCTGAGAATGTATCTGGTCATTCTTCATTGGGCTGAATCCAGAAGAGAAATATCTCTTTTGCAACATGGTGACCGAAGTCTACATTCTACACGTTTAACCAAATGTTGCCCAGAACTGTGTCCCTTTGTCGCCTTTTAATGCTTACTTACCTCAAAGATTAAAATGTATCAACAAAAACACCGGTCATTCTCACAAGTACCTCTTTGAGCACTCTATTTCACATCGTACATTTATTGATTTGAATGCAGCTACCTGAATGCATCATTCTCCACTTGCCTCCATTAAATCAACAAGGTGTTTACCCAGCCTTGAATCTTGAAGTCTTTTTGATCCTCCTTTGAAGCATCTACACTGTTTGATAAAAACATTCACATTTACACTGATCCAGTGACCTGTTAATACAGCATTTACTGGAACAATTTGGATAATTTGATTAGGTGTAACAGCATTTCACACAGAGTTTTTTGTTTTTTTTTAGTTTACTGGCTACCAGAATGTAGATCAATGTACAAATTAAAATTAACTGGTCCTTATACTGACCCCTGTGGTATTCCATTAAGTATATGACCTGAATTTGAGCCCACAGCACTTTACATATCCTGCAAGAATTCGTTTTTATGAATATCCTTATGCAATCTTCAATGTCTTGTGCTTTGTATTCTTTACTGCTGTTGCTTTTTCAGAGAACTCTAAAAAGTTAGTAAAGCAAGTCTTATCTTTTCTAAATCTGTTCAGTATCCCCTTGGTATATAACCTTTCCATAACCTTGCTTATAACAGAAATAGTTTATTTGATCTGCAATTCCTTGATTTAGTATTGCTGACCTTTTTATGGGTGTGTAATTGGACCTTACATTGGTAAGATACAATCAGACGCTGGAAATGTCTTTAAATTAAGTGCCCCTTCTGTGCTAATTCTATTTAATATAAAACTTTGTCTTTTCCTAGGATTAAGCCCTTCTTTGTTACAGCTGCTATAAAGTTATTTTTTCTCCTTGTATTTTTTCAATTTATTAAACAATTTGGGTGACTGCTGTCTAGCAGTTAACTACTCTTGTGTTAGATATGGTGCCTTTCCAGTGATTTTCACTGCAAAGTGAGGTACCCAGATTTCATTCTGCCTTATTATCCAACATTTGCTGTGGTAGCTCAGATGGCGAGGGTGTCTAGCTCCTGACCAGAAGGTCCCAGGTTCAATCCCAGGTAGGGGCAAGCAATGAAGTTTGCTCTAATTCCTTCCAGATGGCTCCCAGGTCCACTCAGCCTGCTTTCCAAATGAGTACTGGGGGTTAATCCTTCTGGGGGTAACAGGCCGGCCGGAGTGTTGATGGTGACCACATTACCTCCACATCCAGTGTCGGGTGGTTGAGAAAAGTGGTGGCCGTTGCCCCCCATTCCCCGCATGGGCCTTTATGGCCTAAAAAGGGGACCTTACCTACCTTATTTTACAAAAGAGAAATGCCTTATCTAGAATTTCAAAACTTTCAAAGCGTTTAGTACAGTTTCTAAGCATATACCATAGCAACGGTTACAAACCAGCCTAACCCATTTGGTATTTTGTAGCTAATTGATCAGAAGATACTCTTCAGCCATATCTATAAAGAAGCCAGTGTATCGTCTTATAATAATAATAATAATGTTTCTTTATTAGCCCTATACAATTTCTTGCATTAGGAATTCGTCTTTTCTCATACCCCAGCCTTTTCTCCATGGAAAAAACACAGACACACAGACAGGGAGAGAAGCTTGGGGTCAGAGCGCAGGGTCTGCCATTGTACGGCGCCCCTGGAGCAGTTAGGGTTAAGGGCCTTGCTCAGGGGCCCAATGAAGTAGGACTCCTCTGCCGGCCACGGGATTTTAACCGGCAACCTTCCAGTCACAGGCGCAGATCCTTAGCCACATAGCCATCGCTCCGCGATCTTCAATAACGTGGCAAGATAGGTAGCTCCATACTCCCACAATGCTTTATACAAAGGTGCCTCCTGTTCTCAGTTTTTAAATGCTTTATAGTTGCCAGTTGTCTTCTGATTCTTCTGATTCTTTTGGCCTGTCTTCCACTCAGCCCATGGCTCATTCATGTTGCCATCCAACAGTTGTCCACAGTGACTCGCCATGGATGTGATCGTTTTTGTGTAGTTTGTGAAATTCTGAAGCACTTGAGTTTCTGCTTGTGGATTATAGCTAAGCAATATTGTTTTGTTTTTTTTCATCTACAGGATTTTACATTTCATACAGTACAGTATATCGCAGTTTGTTATCCACGTGCCACATAGTGCTTTCAGCTGAAATTAAAATGATATTATTGTGTTTATTTTTCATATCTACCCTCACTAGGAGAGGTCTGTCTGAAAAGGGATGGATGTTTATGTGTGTATGTATGGCAGGCCTCATGAATATGTAATTTTGTTCGCCTAAATAGACAAGCATCTTCTGGTAGTCATTTCAAAAGCTATCAACAAGACTGCAACTTTTTTAACAATCTAGCGACTGTTTATACAAGCTCTCTCAAGGGAAAGATAGCAAATAAGGATGACTTTTCCCACAGGGAACATTGTAGACTGTTTTTGTAACTCTAATTTCAATTTGAAAAAAAATGTATTCATTTGATCCCATTTTTCTTTTTGAGGCATTCAGTCTATTAAATACTTATTGAAAAATAGGTGTTAAATGTTAAGGTTGGGCTGATGTAAGGAGGCCAGGGTATCTTACCTGGGAATATCTTTTTGGCCTCAGGTTAAGGTTGTGTGGCTGCGTTGTACAGGGTATTATTAAAGGATTTAATAACTGCAAAAGCTTAACTGACAATCAGGATTTAATTATTTGCTGGATGTGAAACAAGCCCACTATTGCAAAATACACAATGCACTAAAGTAACCCATAGACAACAGCTTTTGAACATACTTCGCCAGAGTTAACAGCATCTGCCATTGAGGACGAAAAGTCCCTGGTTTATTTCATATGGATTGTTTCCAGGAACTGAGTCATCATTTTTATAAAGTATTGGACTACATATCATAAAAGTATTTTAAATCATTTAGGACACCTAAAATGTGTTCTGTGTAGTTAATAACCTTTCTGAAATTGGAGAAAAGGTTTTATCTTGAAGTAAAGAGATAATAACAGCAATTCCAGCCATCAGATAGAACATAATCATTCCTAAAAGATTTCTTTAGAAGTTTTTGAGTCCTATATGGAAATGTCACTATATCTATCTAATGACTTTTAAATGATTAAATGGCTGTCATAAATATGTCAATTGTGAATTTAACTGACAGTAAATCAAGAATGCATGCCTTTGTGTTTACAAAAAAACTAAATTTAAAAAATGCATTATATATTCCTCTCAAAGAGTGTATTTTTTAATACAAATAATGTTAACTTCAACTTATTAATACTATACCTGAAAAACTTATAAATAGTAGAACTAGGTGAACTAGGGAGTTATTAAATAACTGCAGATATATATCACATAAGCACATATAGTGCAAAGTGATATAACTTTGGGGTTTAATTAGTTTTCTTATATAAACCATATTCACCGATGTACTAGGTAGACTGTTTCTCTATATCTTTTTCTATATCTGAATTCTGATTTGAAATAGGCAACACTAATCAATTTTTTTACTCGGAATGGGTCTTCTGAAATCAGTGGAATCCTTTATTAAAAGGACTGAAGAAATGTTCAACAGAAGAAATCAATATACTGTAACTAAGAAAATTAATTTTACCAGACATCTCTTCTGTGGAAGTATATTTTCATTCACTTACAGTACAGTATGTAATTGTATAAAGTCAGCTACATTATCTATGAACCGCAGCTTGAAATGAGGCAGAGGCTCTAAGATTGAGATGTTTATTCCTTTATTTTAACAAGGTTAAGCCTGGGTATTTTTGGCCATAAACACTAGTTCCAGTCATATCCAGGGGGTACAACAGCAAATTAGAGTTAGCCCAGCTGAGACCATTCAAGCTTTAAGCTTTCCTTACTGTCTAAAGCTACACCACAAGGCATCCAATTAATGAAGCTGAGCAGTTCGTTTCATGAATCAATGTTTTTTTTATTCTCTGTCCTGAAGGCAAAGGGTTAGCCTACTGTTAATGCAACTGACCCCTTTGCCATACATTCATAATTCCCAAACATTGGAGCAGTTCTGTATTAACACCATCTGTCAGTTTGGCTTTGCTTGCAAATAATATCCCCTCCCCTCATATGATTGAGTTGTACATCTTCTTATATTACTTTTTCCTCTTGACATCAGTACATGTTCTGTCATAAGCAAGTTTACTAGATTTCCAGAGGTGAGGGTCTACCTTCTAGACATGTGTCTCCCCCTAGGGGCATGAGTGGAGGAAGTTCCCCCAACAGATACATTTTTACTGGTTTTCCCCTTTCTTTCCAGCAAGAAAGACAGCATATTCAAAAACACATCCTTGCTACACCTTAGTGTACTACAGTTGCACTATTTTACCAGTACTTTCCTTTTTGTATTTGGAATTATTATTGATTCAGTCCTTCAAAACTGGGACAATTTCATTCTCCTACAGTTTCTGACTGGGACACGAAAGATAACTCTAAAAACTGGGACAATCCCAGTTAAACTGGGACGTTTGGTAACCCTAATAAAATTAACTTCAGCAGGAATGACTTTTCTTCTTAGCTCAATGGTAAGTTTTGAAATTCAGAGGAAGAATATTTAGGTTCAGGTACTGTACATAATTTTACTTTCCATTTTGGGATTCATAAATATTTCCCAACATATAATTCAGTCTTGTTTTGTTAAATTAATTCCTTTGCACTTTTTTAACTTCTTTTTAATTCCATTTCAGTTCTTGAAGTATAATTCTGCTGTATACTGTATGTTTAGCACATCACTTGATTAATTCTGATAGTTTAGTTTCTTATTTTGCATAGACTGTATTAAATGTACTTCACTGTTTACTGCATGTAAATATCATTGCCTACTTGTTACCATCAGTGAAACAATAGAGCTATGACTATAGCACAGACTACTCTGCAGATCTGAAAAGAATCGCTCCTATTAGTTTGGCAAGTCACTACAGTACTGCCAAATATAGGCTGTACATACATATCCCATGTGGTCCCCAGCTACAGAGCTGTATGAAGAATAAATACATTGTCCCTGGAGGGATTGTTGTTGTCCTATAAAAACGAATAGAGCATTTAAATGGACATGTGGTTTGCAATATTCCCAGACAATCTGGCCAATGCACCATTTTCAACAGATATTTGAGGGCTGGTTTATAGTAAGCAACTGTCTGATAGGTAGCTACAGTACAAATCTCTGAGAGCTACAATGGTGAAATAAAAAACATAAAGAGGACATAAAGCCAGTAGTCCTAATTTAAAAGACTTGCAAAAGGTTATTGAAAATGGTTCTGAAGTAATATGACAAAATGCCAGAAATTCTTTTTTCCTTAATTTGATGACATGACATTTGCTGAACCGCTTTATACCGTACAGTGTCGCAGGAAGCCGGACCCTACCTGGCAAGCAACAAGCGCAAGGCAGGGTACACCCTGGACAGGGCGCCAGTCCATCACAGGGCAAGTGCAAGCCAGTCATACACGGGGACAATTTTGAGGCCATGGTAAAGGCCAAAGGGGGAAATTTGGCCTGGGCACCAGGATAACTCCCTACTCTTGTCGAGAAATGCTCGGGGATATTTAATGACCACGTAGAGTCAGGACCTCAGTTTAACGTCTCATCCAAAAGGTGGCGCCCACTACAGTATAGTGTCCCTGCCATTATACTGGGGCATTAGGACCCACACAGACCGCAGGGTGGGTGACCCCTGCCGGTCCCACAAACACCACTTCCAGAAGCGACCATAGCTTCCCAGGAGGTCTCCCATCCAGTTACTGACCAGGCTCAACCCTGCTGAGCTTCAGTGGGCTGCCAGTTGAGAGCTGCAGGGTGATATGGCTGCTAGCCATTTGAAAATGTAAGGTTAGCAAAAAGTTTGAGATTTTAATGTGTCAGGATCACTTTTCATCAGTAATTCTCCAGGATAGTTGAGTGGGAGTTCTCCTGTGAATGTCTACAAGAAAGTTTGAATTTAAGCCCTAAAGGACTGCAGATGCTGTAATGGTTTGGGAAGCAATTTGGTCCATTTGTCTCTCCGGTCTCACATTTTTTTTGACAAGGCTATTACAAAAGCTTCAGGCAGCCAGTTATTGACTGTAGTGTAATTTCTAAACTAGAGCACTGTGTTACAGAATGAAAACGTTCAGTCAGCCAAAAGGAAGTGGTTGCCCAGGTTAACCTCTGCATATAGATTTATCTTAATGTTGTTTTTTATTGAATGGCTGGCTGCCACTTGAATCATACCATCCATAGATGCCATCTGTTATATGTGGAGAAACATTGCCTCTAATTCCTTTTTAATGCATACATACAGTATATACTGTATGAGTAAATTACGACCTGCTAAAAGACTTCTGAATTTTGGAGATATTTTGGTATTTTGGCAGAAAGATTCATCTCTCAATAAAATTGTGCAACATAAATGAAAAAAGCCTGAAAATTAACTGAAAAGATTAAAGAAAAGAAAAAAACACATGACAATTCTCCCCACAGAGGTGTATCACTTAAGGAAGATCATGTTGCAAACTGAATTTCATTCATTAGCAGAAAAACACGGTAGCATAGCAACAGGCACACATTGACGAAACAATTTTTATTTTAAAAAAAAAGCTTTAATGTTTGTGACAGATGGTGCAGAAGGTCTGCTTTTACCAGCATCAGCAAATGGTTATTTTGAATATCTGAAAGGCAATTAGCAAGAAAGAATATGAGAAGAGAGAACCCAGCACCCAAACTTTGGCCCTTGTTCTGATTTATAAATGTGGGCTGGAGAGAACACTTCGCTTGGAACCTAATAAGCCACTGACATTAAGTTAAATCGACATTTATATAACAATTGCACTGTTACTAATAGAATTCATTGTGCAAAGAAGAGTTTTAGCTCATAATTATACTGTTTGATCAACCCACAAATAAGATGTACTTATTATACTGGGTTGATTGTCATTTTTAATTAATAATTTAACTTTTTTTCTACTTGGACAAGACTAAAAGGCACTTGATTTCGGTTACAAAATATTTCAGCCCTTGCTTTTTTATTTTTTGTCATATTGTACAGTACATTTTTTTTTTAAATGAAATTGTCTAGTGCAAAGTAAAGAGGTTTAAAGGGGGTCCTTTCTGCAGCTTATACTGATGGAGAACACTAACAGTATTGACAGCACGGAGATCTCAGACTGTAAGGTCCTTAAGGTAATTTTTTATCATTGCATGATATCAATGCATTCATGAGAAACAAATTGGAATAACCCAAGATCTTATTTTCCATCCTGGTACAATACATTTTTGGAGATCTATTTTAGGCTGTATCTATAATACTTGTGAACTAGTTTGATGGATCTTGTATCTTATTGCATAACATAATGCCTATAGATTTTCTGTTATTTATAGTTGTTCATACTTGTGAAAATAGCAACACAGCAAAGCTTTTATTTTACTCATGTAAAATCCCTTGCTTTCTGTGTCTTGGGGACGTCAGAATTCCAGGTGCAATATATCTTTTTTCATATATCAAACATGGCAGGCTTGTTATATTCTCAGATTATCCAATAATAAGGCATGAAGTAGCCTTCAGATGCAGAATAGGTGTAGATTTTTACTTGTGGCAGTGGTTGTTCCCAGTATTTGTTTCGAAAATTGGTAGCATTTTTCAGTAATTGTGGTTATTCGCTCTGCAAATAATCACCTGGTTAAATCAAGAAAAGACGTAGGCTATAAATAAGCAATCATGCAAATTGATTACTTCCTTTTGTGTGCTTTACTTCTCCTCAGTGCTGTTTAAAAGTGGATTCATTTAACAAAAGGAAAAAGCACTCTTTGTGTTTAAGGACTGGAAATATGAAAATGCTGGGTTACTGTCAAATTTGAAAAACCTGCAAAGGAACAGAACTTGCAATTTGTTTTTTTTTCCCTACACGTCCTTTGTATGCTTTGTTATGTAAATAATCTTGAATGTGGCATTAAACAGCACAATACCACACTGCCAAATGCTTTTGACATGGAAACATTACATTCCTCGTTTGCAACAGAGATGAATTTGATTAAATGAGATCATCACATATTCTATCTCTGTCATTGTTTCTGCCTTATGCACTTGGAAAGAACAGCACAGTTGCACTTTTTACACAAAGGAAGAAGCTTTTAGATTCAGTTACATCCATCACACATGGAGAAAATCTGACCATAACACCATTGTACATTAAGTAGGTCTATTACAGTATATCGTAATAATCCTTTATACTGGGGCATTTCCACTATGTTTTTACTAACAACTAAAGTATTTTTGTCTTAAGTCCACTTGAAAAATAAATATATCATATTTATAATTGATCACAATTCTCCCTCACACAACAAGTGTGATTATTAATCTAATGATTTGTCATCAAACTGATTTTACCATGGAGGTCATTTAAAATGAGATGCAAATCTTAAAATATTAACTATTAATGTAACTACTAATATTAATGGAGCCTGTAAGTGAGTAGCACCTCAGAGAAGTCTGGAATGTTTTGGATTTAAATAGTCCTTTATGGTAGTTGTGTGATGTAAAAATGTCTGCAGTGAGTGATTATAACAGGATCTGGGCTTTTTGAATTTTGGATCAGACGATATCTGTAATTTAAGACACCTGTTAAAAAAATAAAGGACTCAAATGGTTTAGATCTAGTTTGTATAATCTTTTTTTCTTTACCAAGACAAAAAAATGGCTTATGTATGGTAATATGCTTAAAAACGTTTCTATATATACTCAAAAATCTTGAATAGTGATGATCATAAAGGCGCAGTGTTGTTATATTAGTAGTTAGTCTGTAGATTGAATTGAATTAATGGCAACTGAAAAAATAGAAAAAAACCTTCTAAAGGAGTTTTAAAGATGATGCGAATAGATGAACAAAATATGCATTTTCATTTGAATTTTCTTTGTTCCTTCATCAAAGCAATTATAAGTAGATAAGTATATCTACAGAAGGGCAAGCCTATAATACGTACGTAGATACTTGTACCTTTAAAATGGCAAAGTTGGTTGCTTAAACTTTTTTACACTTCTCTATTACAGTTTCTTTGCCTGGAGACCTAAAGTGCCCTACTGTTTTTTTCTTAGTTAATTTCTGTTTATAGATGTATTGTTTTTAATTGCTTTATCTTTATGGGTACGCATAACAGTAATTAAGCGAGCTTATGAGTAGTGCATTCAGTGGCATGCATTGGTAATGAGAAAATCTGAATACTGGCAAGCACCTGTGAATTACAGATTCATGGCTGTCAGTTTAAAGTAGCACTTGAGCAGTGCTAGATTGGCACTTTTCAAGTGATTGATCCAGCCAGAGGGGTTGAATTTCGAGACTGGGTAATCCTCATTCCCGGCACTTCTCTCCATCTCTGACATGCAGGGCTCTTGTTAATCAAATAAGTATCCTAAGGGAGAACACCAGAAAAGGGGGAAAAATATTTCGTAAAATACTAACTACTGGCAAAATGTGGTCCTAAGGGAATTGAATCGACTTTTTATGTGATGTAACATTCTTTAATTATTGTAAACGTGTTACAAAGGGATGGCAGGTTGGCGCAGTGGTCAGCATTGCTGCCTTGCAGCTCTGGAGTCCTGGGTTCAGTTTCGGGCCTGGGGCGCTGTCTGTGTGGAGTTCGTATGTTCTCCCTGTGTTTTTGGTTGTTTCCCTTCCAGTCCAAAATCATACTGGTAGGTTCATTTGCCCAGGGGAAATTGCATGTCTGTGTGGGCCTGCGATGGCTCTGTATTCCCCATTGCGCCCGGGATAGGCTCTGTCTCCCCTGCAACCCTCTATTGGATAAAGCTGATAGAAAATGGGTGAATGGATTATTCAATAGTATCAGGTTCTAGAAAGGAAATTCCCTATATACGGTGAGAAGCATTCAATTCTGGAGCCACTAAACATATCCATTTCCTTTGGAGCCGCACTCATAGATGTGTCTTAGGAATCAGAGATGCTTATTGATTTTTTTTACTTGGGTCTGAGCTGCTATTCCCCGTTAGGTGTCTAAAAAAAAGTGAATTAATGGCAATATTTTGTTGTCTTTCAGTGGAGCATTTTCTGAAGTTGTGCTGGCTGAGGAAAAGGCAACTGGAAAGATGTTTGCCGTCAAGTGCATCCCAAAGAAAGCGCTGAAGGGCAAAGAGAGCAGCATCGAGAATGAAATTGCTGTTCTTAGAAAGTAAGTACTGAATGCGTTTAGGATTTCATCATTGTGCTATCTAAGGACTGTAATGAAGCTCTTTCAAAATTCAGCATGTGTGTTTAAATTTTGTTTTATTTTGGCTAACACGGCCGAGTTTAACACAAAGTAATCCATAATCCATATTCTTGCTTTCACAAATATTTTCTCTAAACACAAAGTAGTTGAAGTAGCAGTGAAAGCTGCAGTACTGTAGTAATTGTTAGCCTACATGTCTTATTTTATTATATTAATTTTTAATTAGCTCTTTTTAGTGGAAATATCTTTACAGTATATTTCAGGGTGTTAGTTGTGTCCTTTTAATGGAAGCATTATTTGCTATATTTTCTTGTTCACTTTCGAGCGAACATAATGATGTGCTTTTGTCATTATGTGACATAAAATGGTTTTCTGTAGGACCTTTGTAAAATAGTAAAGCTGCATAATTCTGATATTATTATAGGTATAAATGTTAATATAAAGGTTAACCTGCATATGCTGAAAATTGCTTTTGGCCTATATGCAGAGATTGAGACTAATGGTGTTCACATAGAGGGACTCCAGTCACTTTGTCTAGACTCTAGAGTGTTAAAGGCAGGCTGAGCTTAGAAGAAAGAGTAATCTTTGATTTTCTGTATAGAAACACCAAAAGCCATGTAACCTATGCAAAATGAATGGGAAATAGCTCTGTATACACGAATGAAGAACAAACAGTTTTCACTACTCATCTGAAGACTAAACTGATTTCAGAGCAGTGGGCTGCTTTGTCAGCAGTTTTAGTGGCTGGGAACTTGCACCTGAGCAGCGAGCTCACTGTTTCTCCAGCCAGCAAGAAACTACAACTGTAGGCCGTAACAGACAGCCTTCTGGAAAATATGAATTCTTTATTTATGCCTGCTAAGCATCAAAAGAAACTTTGTGTGAACAGTATGTCTTTAGAATAACGAAGTATATGGATACTGATTACATTTTGTGTGTCTTTTTAATTAATTCATCATTTGTTATTCAGTGTGATGGACATGAGTGACTTTTAACAGCTGCAAAAAAAGCATATTAGTGAGAGAATTGATTGGGCGCAGGTGATGAGGTAATTCAATCAAGTTGATGAATCAAGATTTTGGAAATCAGATAAGTGTGGTGCAGATGTGCAGAACTAAATTGAACATAATTGAATTAAACATTATTTTGATGGGGAGGTCTAAGATGTGATGATCTGGTCTCCTCGCTAGGGATCTCGGCTTGTTGTAATGGATGGAAATCTGATTAGATGGTGCAACATTGATCAAGTTCTGGGGCCTCGCTTACTGCCCTTCCTGTAGGCTCATCCTGGTGGGAGGACATTCCAGCAGGACAGTGCAGATCCCCCTGCTGCTTGTGAAACAACAGTTCTATTGCAAGATAAGAAGTTGACCATTATGGCCGGTAACATTCTTAATAATTGTCACATTAAAGTACTTAATTGCCAGGCCTCAGCCCTATTGAACATTAGTGGCATGAACTGGGACAGCGTGTGGCATGACGCATGACGCATGCACTCAAGGCTCTATGAGAGAAGTGGGACAGAATCCCTCAAGACAGGATCTGCAGCCAGGTGCAAAGCATGAGTCACAGATCTACAGCCTGTACTGCTTCCAACAGTGACCACATGCTACTAGATTGTGACTTTCACAGTAGACACCCTGTTGATCATCCCTGTTGTTAGTGTTAATAGGTATGATGAATTTACTCATGTTAGGTATGTGTTCAGTGAAATGTCAGTGCATCTTCTAAAGAAAAGATGGTGATATTAACTTTGTGAATTTATTGCAATTATAAGTGATATGTTTTCATGTTCAATGCAACTGTAATGCAGGCTTGTTAAGACATTAAAGGGAGACAGACATTCTGTTAGCCATTCTTTTGGAGAGCTGTTTTTTTGTTTTTATAATAATTTTATTTTATTTTGTATCACAACAGAAATGCTTTTCAAGGCTGAGTATCTTTTTAACAGGTCTTGTTTTGAAATCTATAACCTCGCTTGGATCACATTGATATGTTAGACTGACACTTTAATCCATCAGGGACAAACAAAGCATCTTTGAAAAGTAAAGTGATAGAAGAATTGTAGGAAACAACTAATAGAATAATAAGCCTCGAAGGTACAGATATAATAGTCTGCTGTCTTTTGTTTTTGTGAAATGATACATTTATGTCCGAACAATTCAACACTTTAGCTAGTAAAATGTGAATTAGGTAACTTTCAAGAATTGTATGAGATTTTAGAACATTACGATTGTTGTGGAATTTCTTTATTGACAGGAATTTTTCCAAAGGCACAGAAAGTACAACAAAAAAAACAACAAACAGTTTAGAAACACAGAAGGGTAAAGTAGGGCTTTCATAGCATTGCACTGTTTGGACATTAATAGAACATTGGAAGTGCTCTACATTCTTTAAGTAATCCAGAGTCCTAGAAATTTCTTGTGCTAAAACAATGCTGCTTTTGGAAACACAGGGTTTACTATTTATTTGGGACCACCTTCTTTAATCTTCAACTTTAACTAAAGCTCTCAAAAGAGCTAATAGAAAAAAGAAAGAAAGATATAAATGAAAAAGCTGATTAGGATAATTCTGCTGTGAAAATGTCAAGCTTTGTCAGAAAACTCGAATGAAAAGAATGTTGTCTGAAATATTTAATGTGCACAAATAATCAGGTCTTTATAGTGTAAACTAGTAAACCCCTGCAGTGTCAGTGTAACGAACAGTTCTTTCCGGACCCTATGCGGACGACACAGTCCGACGGAGTGGGGAAACACTGGGGAAACGTCATGCAGGAAAACGGGGCTGAAGACAGGGGGGCGTGTCCAAGGTGCGCTGGTGCACGGGGGAGGCGTGGCCGAGGCGAACAATCCCAGAGAGTAATCCTTAGAGTATCCAAAAACACATGAGTAAGTCCAAAACCAGGAGATCCATCAAAAGAAGGGAATTAAAACCACGAAGGCCGGGTCGGAACCGGCGGACAGGGAACGGGAACGGGAACCGAGATTAAAACCTTAACGGGACCAGGCACTTCCAGGTCCCGGACTCGCACGATATGGAAATCAGATGCAGAGCCCGGATGAGCGTCAGGGCCTGGCTTTTAAGGTGGGCTGGGAATAGGGAGCAGGTGCATAGAATAAAGTCTTGAGTGATAGGGCTGGAGCGCCCTTAAGGAGGGGGAACTAATATCGTGACAGTCAGTTTGCAAAGCTTTTCTTACGTTAACAAACGTGTTATAGCAGTGCTGTGTAATGAGAAAATACTTATGGAAGAATATAGTTCCAGGGGTTTGGAAGAGGATGCAGTTGAACCATACCTTCAGTGAGTTTTTTAGCTGTTTGTATTTTCATAGATTTTTATAAACTTTACCTTATGATCAAGGTGAAGCTGTGGAAGGAAATTAAATTATTTGATGAGGCCAGAGGTGATCTTAGATTGTGGCTGAAATCCTTTTCCTAAATTAAAGTGACTAGATGACACCATAATCTCTGCCCCATAATCCCAGGAACACTGCATGGTAGAACATGTTTCATATTTTCCCAAAGGTTTGAAGTAAGTAATATGGTTTTTAACTTTTTATATACTGTATTGCAGCACCTGGGAGTTGAAAGTTTCTTATCATAGTCTTATGCATGAATACGTTTGTTAACATTTTTATGGTCCATTACCTGTTCTACATTAAATCCATTCCCAGTAGGGCTAAGGGAGTTACAGTATTATTTTTTTCAACAAATACTTATTATTTTTCATAGTACATTATTAAGAACCCTTTACATTAAATCATCCAGCAGGCATCTCTATAGAACTCCCAGTTTTGTACATTGGATTTTCACAAGTAACAGACAAAAATTATTTTTGTGTTTATGAAAGACATTTTTCAACTGTGATGCTTTATAAGTTTGACAGGGGATACACATTTAGTACTGCATCAGTACCAATTCATATCATTATAAATCAGACATTTTCATACAATGAATTTAAAGATCTGTTGCTTAGCAACAACCAGAAACATTTGGATGAATGCCGTTTTTCTAAAATCTTTCTAATGGAAAGACAGACGATGAGGTGTTTGTTTAAGTATTTCTGGCAGATTATTTTAAATTCGGACAAGTGATTGCTTTGTGAAATTAGTAATAGTTGAAGCAATAATGTATTTTAGTAGCTTGTCACATTGTATCAGATATCACTTGCTTCTGAGTCATAATGTGTACTCAGCATCATATTCCATGCAAAATGTTCAAACCCACATAAATGCACAATAAAATTAAATTGCAGTACCATTGTAAAATACAGCATAGTGTCCTAATGATTTATTCCTCCCTAAGATTTTCAAGGTAACAATTAGACATGCCCTGTTGCCTTGCAGAGACTTCACCTTGGGTCTGTCTTTACCAGTCAGCTTCAAATCCGAGGAATGAAGCAACTTAGCTTGAGATAATTGGGAATAGGTCCTCATCAGAACAGATTGCATTGTTTAGTCACCGCCAATGACTATTCTCACTGGCAGTCAAAAATACAATTAGTCAACTGTTTTTTTTAACAGTTAAACTGTTATTTAATCTGCTTCTAAATGTTGAATTTCACATTTTCTTTCACATTAACTTTTAGTTGCTGATGTAATAGAGTTGAATAAATTAGATATCAGCATAATATAAAGGTAATGGTAGTCAACTTTTTGTTTTGTATTCTTTAGTTTAAACTGATGCCAGATGTTTTCAATTACTGGTGTACTCTGGGCCTATTATGAAAGATTTTATAAGGTCTGTCTGTAAACCCTTCCATTTTCTAAACACTGCCTTGTTTACAGTATATTTGCCACAATTCAAAACCATCTAGCTTTCCAAGCAAATTTATCACTGCATCAGAATATATTGCATATCCAAAGTACGAGTTCTATCACTAACCTGCTTAATCATTGTCTATATAGAAATTGTTTAATTTTAATGTAATTGAAGGAAAAGGTAATTAATTCAAATATTAGTAGTATTTAACTACATATGCATTATCCATATAGTTCTTCTGCTTTTTCTGTACTGTGAATTGTTTCTGAGAACATACATTGCACAAGAGCAAGGCAAAATGCCGGCCTAGTGAATATAATAAAACATATTAAACAGATATCAAACAGAATAAAAGAGAAGAACAGTTTTTCTGCATACTGTGCATTTAATTCATGCCACAATGAATACATTCATGAGCAGAAAATGAACATGACTGGTTTAGATGGTAACAATAACGAAGTATTAGGGCGCAGGTTAGTCTTTTAAGAGCAGATAATGATGAATACAAATTCAAGTAAATTCAAGTAAGTCATTACTTTTATAGACTAAATGATGAGAAGCAAAAATAAAGAAAGTCACTTGTCCAAAGGGAACTTGGCTTTTTTGCTATTACACTTGTCTTAGGTCAATCGGAATGAAACTCCAGGTGTAATAATCACTTTTTAATGTCAGTTAACCTCCTCAGAGCATATACTATACCAAAAACATTGGAGAATAAACATTATACTTGTTGTGTCTTAGTACAACAGTTTGTTTTTGTAATGAGATCATAAGATAAAGAGAGCTGCTAGTAATACAAAATACTCAGATCTATTGCATTATTAAAATATGTTATACATATCACAGTTAAAATCACTGAAAATGTGAACATAACAAGATCAAAGAGTTATAAAAAGCTTTCAAAAAATGTAACACTGTCAAATTTGAATTTTAAACAGTTAGAGACAAATTTGATCTCCACCGCTAATGTATAGACCTGATGTGTCAGTGGAAAGAGTGCTGTAGGATGTTTCACCACTCTTCTTGTGCAGCTGTATCCCACCTGGTAAAGGCTGGCCTGTCACAGTTGTCTGCTATTGATAGCATTGGCGAGTTGGTCTGTTAGTTGTGTTATTTTCCCCTACAAAACCTTGACATTGTTTTCTTGAAGTCATTTTGAATGGCCTGTTTATTCAGATTCTTAATCAACATATTTTGCCAATTTGAACTAAGCTCAAATGCCATGCTGTATAATAAGCAGTGTAGTTTCTTATATTATGTCATTGTAACCCTTGTTAGAAAATCCATGAGTAGTAAGGTTGCCCTCAATCTGCAACAAGGGTGTTCTTGTTTGTTTGACATTGTTATCTTGTAATTGTGCCTCCAGTTTGAACAATGCAGTAGTCAGAATTACTCTCATCACACTTGATCTTTCTTAACTCTGTCAAGGGCAAAATAGTATTCATCAGTGAAAAAGCACTACACGAATCTCTCTACTGCCAACTCCAATGTTATTTGTCCCATTGAAGATACCAATTCCATCTCTCAACTATTATTCTTGAATGGCCTTCAACCATGCAGGCTGTGAGCTGTAGTACCTTTGCTGATGCATGGGTTATTTTGTTCCAGTGCCTTTTCATGCTGAAGCCACAACACTCTGAAGACTATTACTATTACTGATGTAGCAGTGTCCCTCTGCCTTCTAGAATCTAACCTGTCCTGTTTTCCTGGTTCCTGTTGGTGAAACAGCTGATTGTTGAAGCAGAACATCTCATTCTGTGGAAAATCTCTGTCATAGATTGGCTGTCTTCATTCATGCTGATTGCAACCCATGTGACCTTCATTATTCAGCTACTGTAGGTCTTGTTTATATCTTTCACCGTTATAATCATGGCTGTTTAACTAGTCAGCACAAACCCTACTGTGAAGCATGGTGGTGGTATCTTGATGTTCTTCTGCTTCCCATCAGTGGGGACTAGTGAAGCTTGTCAAGACTGATGTAAACCTCCTGTAGATGGAACAAAGTCATGGCAAATCTTTGAGGATAAGATCTCTTTAGACCTAATACTGGGACAGAAATACACCTTTCATCAGGACAATAATCCAAAGAACAAAGCTGCACTGGAATGAGAATGAGACTTGAGGAAGTGAATGTCCTTGAGGTCAGTTCAAAGTCCTGATTTGATAATCTGGGGATAATCTGCTGCCAAAGGTTCTTCCACCAAATATTGAGTTCAGGGGTCTGAATAGTTATGTAACCAACATATTTCATTATTTACTTTTGAATTTTTGCTGATGTTTAATAGTAACTTCCCTTACCTTTAGAAGTACCCAGTCTGAGCAGTCAGGTTTTGAATGAAATATTAAGTTTCATAAAACGGGTGTGCAGTTATTTTGTAATTTCATAATAAGATATGGAACACCACAGAAGGGTCTGAATACTTTTGCAAGGTACTGTATCTCTGAATCATTTAACCTTTCTTTAGCGTGACTAAACTGGCCTTTAAGAGTGTGATCTTTAAACTTCATATTAAATACTGAAAACTGTTTTTTTACAGTGTTGTGCAACATGATTAAGCCTACAGGAGATGTAATGAGGTGCCTGTGCAGTACAGTAATTATTTCCTTTCAGCCAAATGATGAGGGCAGGATTATCTGTGGTAGAAGAGGTCACTGGATTAAGCAATGGGTATCAAAATGCTTGCTGTGCCGCAGACTCTTTTATTTTAAAGCTGAAGGGAGACCTTTAAAGATAATCTGTGGTCTGATTTCTTTCAATGTGTGCAAGTAACAGTTTAATGGAGAAACCTTTACAACCAGACATACCACTAGTTATGACTTGTGAAGACAGTAAAAAATCACCCACTTAAACAGTTAAGTGCTGTTCGCTGATCTGTACGCACACATACAGTAATGGTTACATCAGTTTTCTAAGTGGTGAAAAGTAAAGGTTTCATGGTAATATCCTGTTATACTGGTAAATATTAGGTTGGTGGAAAAAGTACCAGTGAGATACTAGACGTCAAGGCTTTTCATTAGTGGCAGCAATAATCTTAGAAAGTTCAATTTCTGAAGCACTGTATCTGAATAGGATGTTTTGCACCAATGCTAAAATATTTCCTTTAAGAGCTACTTTTTTAGGTCTCAGCATGAGGTTTGTTTTGTACCATTCATACCTTGTCTGTACTTCATCTCACCACTCCAAAATGATTAATTCGGTCACTAAAAAAAATAAATGTTACCCTATTTCCTTGTAAAAGACGATCGCCTACCAAACAATTAAATATTTCCAAACACAAGTTGGAGAGGATTAAGCTTCTATACCAGTGCTGCCAATAGGCTAGAAAGGATTATGACCCCTTAACTCTTTCTCTAGGATGTGTAGGACTGGGTCTGTCTCTTTCGCATTCATAGACTCTCAGGTGCTGCCAAACAACACAATGAGTTTGGTGTCTGGTCCTTCCTTTCAGGAAATGAGGGTGCAAGAGTGATGCAAAACTGTTTCGAAGATGAGCCACCGAAAAAAACCCAACAGCTTTATGTGGCAGGCCCAGCGTGCAGCTCAGGGTCCTTATACTGTACTTACAGTAGGCATCTGGTATGCAGTGGAGTGATGTCACTGAGATGAGACTAACTTCGAGCCAGTATGGCATCAAAATTGAAAAACCTCACACATACTGCAGTGAGTGGCTTAGCCAACCATTCAAGTCTGAGCCACACTCCTCTTTATTTTATTCTGTGAAATCTTTTTTTAAAATAAGCAGTTCTTTTAAGAGCTACTTTTTGAGGTCTCAGCATGAGGTTTCTTTTGTACCACTCCTACTGTCTGTACTTAAGGCAATAGTGAAAATGGTCTGCTTTTTCTTCTCCTTCTCCTCTTTGGTGTTTCTTTTAAAAAGGGGCTGGAATTAGGACCCAGTTGAGGTATTGAGTTGCTCCTTTGCCCCTCTTGCTTTCTTGTCTTCTCTTGTTTATCTATGGGGTCAGTTTCTTTGTCTCTGTTTCCTTTACTTTTATTTTTTCTGATCTCCAAATACAACCAAGAGGAGAGACTTTCCTTTCTTTTCGTAACAAAGAACCTGATATTACACTGTTGGTTTGTGGCAGGACTTCAGAATGAAATTAATAATGGGTGGATTTCAATGACGTGTTGAAAGGAGTGATTGGGCAATATAAAAAAAATAGCACATCATCGGCATAAACTGAGAACAGTCTGGTCAGTGAAGCATAGAAATTAAAAGTCATTGGGCCATAAACTGAAATAAAATCAATTTAAAAACAGTCCTAAAATGCAGTCTCTACTTCTCCATAACTCCTTTAAACTAAAATAGAAAATGGAACACTATGGTGTTGTAAAAAAAGCAAAAAGCCCACATTTTATTGTTAGCAGAACAGAAAGCAGAAGCATGATACTTTTTATGTAAATCTATCTTGGTAAGCATTTTGTTGTGGGAGATGAGATTTGTGTTTAAGGGTAATGGCCACTTTCTTTCAGTACAATAATCCAGGGCTCTAACACATGTATTAGGTTAGTTTAAAATAATTCAGAAATAATGAATTTATATAGGGATATAAAAAGTGCAAGGATTATGTAAACAAAGCATAGTGTTCCAGATTGAGGCTGAAGACAAAAACAGTCTTGTACAGTAATAATAAACATATAACAAACCCTAATACTCAGCTATTTGGCAACACTTTTAGTTTAACAATTAACTCTAAACTTTTTTATTTTTTAATAGTTTTTGAAAGCCTGTCTTGTTTTTGAATACCAAGTTGTTTTTTGCCTCATTAATATCTTTTTTCTAATAGTTGATATAAACTACAACAACACAAGTAATAGTCTGTTTTATAAGCCGTCTTGATTGTAACTAAAACGAGGTGTGAGTGGATGTCACTGGATATACATTTTCTTGCACCATAGATCTGATTTACTTTTCGTCTTTATTTTTGTTATTGTTTTAGCTTGATGAAATGTCAAAAGACATAGTAGTCAAGTGTTGTTTCACAATGCTTACCCTTTCATGCAATCACAAAAGATACTTATTGTATGGCAGTTACTTCTTTGTGTATTATTTGAACACGATGAACAGGAACTGTTATAACAAAGTTCACGTGCAGCAATGCCTCTATTGCATTCTGTGAGGACAGAAAATGAAAAGCTGCAGTACCTTCTCATTTTATATGAGGTTTAACCCAGTGGACAGTCTAAAGTCTGTGTAAAAATACAATGTACTGTATATGAAAAACATGGAGAAAAAGTAAAAAAGAAAGGAAGCACTGTTGTTAAATGTGGCAATACAAAAGCATATTTCAGAGAAAAAAACAGAAACTGACTGAACAAGAGATATTACAGTATGATTAAATATTTTACCCATTTTAAATTCTTATTATTTTTAATGAGGAATGAATTAGAATAAATTAACTAATGGACAATCTAATACCGATGATGATTTTAATAGCAATTTTCTCATTAGTTTTAAAATTACATTTGGTTCTCTGGACCAGTATGTAATTTGGAAATGAGTTTTATTCTTAGAACATAAGACATGAAATTTGTATGAAATTTTGAAACCAATTTACTATTCTTCAGATTATTTTGTCAGTTTTAAAATGGTTTTCCACTATGGTTAGAGTTATTAAGGTACTTTCTGTTAATTCTTTTGAAAGTAATTAACTGTTCTGTTCCATGGATCACTTCAGGAAAATTGATTTTTCGTTAAAAAAGCATCACAGCTACATTATTCTCTGGCTTTATCATCACGTCACTTTCAATAACCACTTATCCCGTTCATGGTCAGTCGCCTGGAGCATATCCTGGGAAGCAAGGCTGGAGCAAGAAGGGATACGCCCTGGATGAGATGCCTTTGCAGAGCACATACGGACACAATTACGCACACACTCACACCCTGCCCAGGGTTTAAAGAAGCCAGTTAACCTACCATCATGTCTTTGCACTGTGAGAGGAAACCAGAGCACCTGGAGGAAGCCCTAGTGAACACAGGAAGAACATCCCAATTCCACACAGACAACACGCCAGGAATTGAGGCCAGGGCACCAGCATTATGTAGGCACTGATGCCAGCCAATTTGCCACCATGCTGCTCTAATCTAGCTTTATGAATCTTGGCAATCTTCCATCTAACATGCAGTATGAACGAAGCTTAGTTTCTGTAATGTGGTCCATTCGATTTATGTGTTTAAATCTGTCCACTGCTAGCATACTGTGGGTGAAAGGTTCACGGTACTGGTCATTGTTCATGGTACAGTAAAAAGCTTCTTTTGCAAATGTGTTTTATCTTGCTTGTTTGGTAAAATAGAGGCAGTGTTTTTGTTTTAATTGGATATTCCAGTTAAAATCAAACCGGCTTTGGTTTAATAATAATAATGGATTAGTACAGGTGATGCATGTGTTGCCCATGACCTCTAGGAAGTGAAACCAGTGATAATAGAAAAACGTTTTGTGTGTCAATTTAAATTTTGTTTGTATGTGTTGAATTCCAGTACATGAATGCCGTTTAAGCTGTGTTGTGCTCAGGCTATGTTTTTTGTACTGTATATAAAATACAGTCCGTGGTGTATTTATAATGTAGGTCATTGTCTCCCAGATGTTTGAATAATAGAGACTAGAAAATGTCACTTTGCAAGACATCATTTTTCTAAGGATTTTCGGACCTGAAGTTAGCTAGTTTTGTGTCTCATTGCAAGTTGCGCTTATACTTCCCCACTTTAAAATATACTGCCCAATATGTAAACCTTTGCTAAAAATGTAGCTTCTTCTTACATAACAGAGAAAATATATGTAATTTCATTTTTGAGTGTTACCATGTCTATTCAATGCTGAAATTTCCAAGTTAATATCTATAAGTGGTTGTCATGGCAAAGCCTGACTGAAATGTTAATGTCATCAGCAAAGGAGATGATGAAAGGACTGAACTTTCAATCTCTGAATCGTTTTGTTGCAATAAAGAAAGGAATCCTTGTAAAACTAAAATATTTGAGGTCTTAGTTACAAAGTTAAGACTTTGTATCTTTGCAAAACTGGAAGACATATTTCCAAGTAATGCAAAAGGGGAACACTCTTGGAACAGTAGTACTATGAACTGACTGAATCCAAGAAATCTAAGCATTGAGCTGAGCTGCTGTTTGCAAAGTCTTGAAAAGATCCTGTCAATCGATTAGAATGAATTGTTGTCAGCATCAAATGAGTATAATTTCAGCACTTATCATTTTTATAAATTTTGCTAAACTATGATTAACAACATGGAAGAGGGTTAGATTGGTTCTAGCATAATATAAAGGTGATGCATTTAGAAAATGCAGACTTCTACAAGTCTGTGTTATGTCAATTATTTTGTAAGCACAGTAGCTAATTACATTGAGTTTTGAAGTAAAACCTTTTAGAGGCAATTATTCTTAGCAGATGAGTACTTGAAATAGTGAAGTAACTGCAAATAAAAAACAGCTTAAAAGCTTTATTGTAATCATCTGACTTAGTGTGTGACAAATGGGAAATGGTGTTTTTTTAAGTATTCTTGTATAGTTAGTTTAATTGATGAGTGCATTTGAGCTCTATTGCTCTTTTTTCTTTCAGTTACAGCTGCTTAAATGGGTCAAAAACGTGTCTTATATTTTTCATTGTAATTACTGATCTGCTAAGGAAAAGTAGTGTATTTCACTGAAATGTTTAAGAGTTTGATTGCACAGCATTATGCAGGTCAGAAGGTCTACATACAGTATAGGCCTTAGCAGTTCACAGAAACGCATTGCTGCACTCCACAAGTCTCAAGAACCCTACATTGAAAGAAGTGTGTATTGCTTATTACTGTAATTGGTTCTTACGTCCTAGCCTTAATTGTTTTAAGTCATGATCTTATTTGCATCAATTTAAAAACCTAATAATGTGCCAGGGCTGCTATGACACCATGATTTATGATTATGATTTATTCCATTTTAATGCATACTGCTTTTATTTAGTTAGAACATTTGTTTTTCTATTGTGTTGTTATTGTCACTGATGTCACTATGTTTGGACTTTTGTCAACATACTCGGATCTTTTAATTTTTTTATTTTTTTTTACACAATGAAATTATTGGATGAGGTGTTTAGATTATTTAATTAATTAAATATGAAATGTTGTGGTTAAAAACAGATGCATTATTACTTCTCCATATGGAAACCCCCAGTTGTCATAGAAACATAGTCAGTGGCACGTGACGTCTTTGAGTAATTGTATTACTACACTGCACATAATCTATTGTGAGGGAAGCACCAAGATACACCATGATGGATGTAATAAAAGTCCAGTGTTAAGGAAAATGGTTGTATTTTTTGGAACGTTATGTATTAGGATATGTACTGTATATAAACCCTGAAAACAGCAATAAATAACCAGAAATAACTGTAGAAAATAGAAATAGAATTGAAAAGAGGAAGCCCTAATTATGAATTAACATATTACAGTTGTAATGGATCCCAAAACTGCCACTGAAAGATTCTCAGAAGCATAAATGTAGGCTAATTTTAATAAGTTCCAAAAGGACAAAAATGCAATAAGATATTCCTGTTTGAGAAATATGCTGGGCATAAGAACATAAGAATGGTTACAATTGAGAGGGGGCTATTTAGCCCATCTAGCCTAATTGCTTGTTAGTAGCTAATTGGTCCCAAGATCACGTTCAGCTTCTTCTTCAGGAAGCCAGGTCTGAATACACTAGGGTCAACCAGGTGCAGGTTGAAGGACAGTCATGTGTGTTGCTGTGCAAAAGACATAGACATTCAAGTCACTGTCAGGCATTACAGTGTATGGATGGTAAGAGCATCAACAATTTGCTTAAAGCTTCCACTACTGTATTTTTTCTACAATACTAGTTTTGACAGTTATCAATGGAGATTTGCCTGGGTGAGAAGAAACTGAGATAGCCATTTAGTAATCTCCAGTTCACCTTGAGTAGAATCTTCATAAACTTTATAAGAATTCCAGGTAAAAAATACATTTTAATAACCTGAACACATACCAAAAGATTTTGGCTAAACACCCTCTGCTAAGAAGCTCTAGCCTGACCAAAATTTGACATTTTAGCATGACAATGATAGAAAACATACATCAAAATTGACAAAGGAACAGTTTACTGCAAACAAAAGTCCATCTCTCTTCAGATGTCAATCCAATTGAATGTTTATGATTCTAGCTGAAGATGGTGTTCTCTAAAGGAACCTACTGTGTCAGAAGGACCTAAGGCAGTTCTACAGGATGGAATGTTCATACATTTTCCCTATAAAGTCCCAGCACCTCAAAGCACACTACAGGGGTATAAATAAATGTGACTTCTGTGTTTTTCTGAAGTTGTTTTTATGACAAACATGGATTTGCTCTGTGTTATGATTATTCTATAATAAGAGACATTATTAAATATCTTAACTGATGTGTATTATTCCTATTTCATCAAGTTTTTGAGTACATTTGGAGCACTGTGGCTTTGTGTTGATTTTCTTTTCTTCTGCTACTGTAACTAAAACATGGTAATTACAGACAGGATCTTACAGGTGTCATTAATCCTAGTGCTTGCAAGACCCCAGTCCAGGAGGTTCGATATGTCACTCTAAATCACCAGTTATTGGTAACTGTTAATATCTGTAAGTTATTAAATAATTAAGCAAGAACTTTGTTTAGATTAAGGAACTCTGGTTAACCTGCTTCATAAATACTTTCTACAAATCATGTTGCATTGGAGCATTTCAGGACTGCAGTTGGGTGCCAGTGTATTTTAGTGGGGATTGTGCAAGCAGATGGTCTTTCTGCAGATTTTCATTTCAGCTCTACTCTTAAAGATTTAAAATATTGACTTAATTGGACAAATTCAACAACTTCAGATGCTGGTGCTTGAGAGTCTTAGAAAACCTGCAGATATACCAGGCCTATAGGACCAGGATTGCAGATCCTTGCTCTAGCAGTTTCCTTAAGTACTAATCTGGGTCAAAAATCTGAATGTATATCTTTATAATTGTCAAGGACTAGAGTTTCTTTATTGACTACAGTTCTTAACCAATAACCTGCAAGTGTTCCTAATCTTTTAATGAAAGTTGATGTTGTGTGACCTGTAAAACCAACTGGGTCTCTACAAACCAGGATTGGAGACCACTTTACCAGAACACAGGTGTTAAATGGGATTCCAGTCCTTGAGGCTCAGATCTGGCAGGTTATCTGTGTCTGTTTCAATAAAAAACTAACCTTAGAAAAATGTTAAGCTGGTCCAGTTAAGCTATATTTTTCAATTAGGTCATTATGTGCAGAGGTAGAACATAATCCCCAGACACAGCCTCTCTCCAGGCCTGGAGTTGTGCACCGCCATGTTAGAATCTTACAATGGCAGTAAACAATGGTTTTGATTTGTTTTATAAAACCTACAGGTGTTAATGTGTTCTTTTAGGTTTTTCTTCTCTATAGCTTTTTAGTCCTCTTTTTGCAATGTGGATAGTTTAGAATGTGTTAGTTGTTCTTGTACTCAGTTTGTCTACAACAAGAATGACATATCAGACTAAGGACTTTGTTTAATCAATGCCATATTTTCTGTTTATTATCACTTTTCATTTGGTATCTTTTTTTTACTTTTGTTTGATTTTTATTCCATCTTTCATGCTTGTCTTATTTCATGTTTCATATCAGTAACGATGTGACAGTTAACGTTATTCATTGAAATAACCTTGGAAACTGCGCACCACAGGATATTAGTACACAATGCAGTTTGCTATGCATCTCTGCCAATGTCTGAAAAACAGGCTAATGCTACAATTTTAAAAAATGCTTTCTGTCTTACAGCAAAAATCACTCTGCATAATGAAATACACAGAACACTTTAAACCAAATCATCAGACTATGAATATATCTTGATTAGAAACGTTTATTGAAACGTAATTCATACATAAGCTGTCTCAGTTTAATTTTGTGGTGACAGTAATGTAAGTTTCATAATAACATCTCTACCCTTAATGCCTAAGCTGCAATGCAGTGCAGTCACTCTGAAGGCTGAACTGTGAAGCCAGGGAGACTGGCTCCCTGCCAGAACTCTAGCTTTATTTCCTGCAGGGTATTTCTAATGGATTTGCCCTTCATAAAAAGAAGTTTAAAAAAAAGGCTTACAAAACTTATGCCCGTCTCACAGACTCAGTAACGATGCATTATTTTATGGTTTGCCATAGTTTATACATTAAATTTGAGTGTAAAAGTTTTCAAGCAATATAAATTGAGCACTAATCTCTTTCTGTTAACTTAAAATATCTTCTTTAAGACGTCATGGCATTATTTTAAATTATTTTGAAGTACATGTTAATTTGAGATGCTGGAACAAAGAAAAAGATGTTGGCCCTATTATTAGAGCCTTTATCTTGACAATCGGTTGTAGGGTTGGGTGTCACGCCAGAGTTGCATCCCCCAGGACCCATGAACTGGACATGAACTCAGATTTGACTGATTTCCATGGGTGTTGCCTTACCGGCAGTGGGCTGTGGAAGCTTAAAAATGTTCTGTATCTGCGTGCATCCGTGGTGTTTATTTAAAAGCCCCAATCCCTGTGCTTTCCTGCAGTGGGCTGGGCTTCCTCAGCCCACTTCATTAAATTTCTGTCCTTGTCCGTCTTGTTTCTCTCCACAGTCCAGGCAAAGGGCAGCATGTCTCCCCCTGGAGGCTGTGGCTCTTTCCGTTAAGACATTTTTCTTAGCAGGTTCTCGATCTTTGTGATTTGTATTTGGAGAACATTTTAAAACACCACAATATAAATAAAACTTCTAGCACTTAGTGGATTCCATAATAAAATGTCTCCTAAGAACAGTGTTACAACTTGTGTCTTCTAGTACATACTACCCAGTTTTCTTTGGAATGCTATTGGCACTAAAATGGCAGCTAGTGTAAAAAATGCCTAACTATAGTTCCTTTTAAAAACTTTAGCTCTGATGCAATTTAGTAGTTGCAGGTGTAAAATCACTGATATTATCTGGTGCATAGTGCAGTTCTGAAAGAGCTACATTAAACAGCTGCACACTTTTCAGCTGAAGGGGTTGGTCTGGATACACTTGATTGAAAAAGGACTTCCTAATGTGTTAGTCCATTTAGATAATATCTGCAGTGAATCTGTAACCTTTTTAGCTGCATGCTGTGTGGGTTAAAATAAAAGGTACTTTAAACGTCAATGTCTAGTTTTCTCATTACAACCTGAAATGAGAAATATGTGATAGTTCACTTTACCAAGCACTGAACTATAAAGTAAGTAGCTTTAACATTAATTAATCCGCTTTGTTCTTTCTCATTTGTTAAAGGGTTTTTGGTGACATCTCACTGTGCTACAATAGCAATGTTTTACCAAATGTTTTAAAATGGACAATTCCAATGCATTTAAACATTTCAGTGCACTTTAAATTACCTTTTGAAGAACAGTTATAAAAAGTTAGAAGTAGAAAGAAAGCTGACTGGTTCTCTGCCTTTGAAGAGCTTTGTTAATGCCAGCAGGACTTTTATTATAAATGCAATTAGCTGTGTTCTCTACATGTGTTTTTTTTTCTTTTCTGCAGGATCAAGCATGAAAATATTGTTGCTTTAGAAGATATTTATGAGAGCCCCAACCACTTATACCTTGTAATGCAACTGTAAGTATATGTACATTTATTTATAAATTGATATTGTTTCTATTGCCCCAGATAAAAAAAAGTATATTTTCTTTTTAATGTTCCCTTTTGCATTTTGACAATAATGCAGAAGTGGTATAGATATGCTTTATTTTTTTTCTTTGTAGGATATGAGGGTTAACAGTGAAAACCACAAACATTGCCCATATGTAACTTGCATACATATTAAAATATGTTGTTTTCTACATTTAGGTTTGGAAAACTTTTACTCAATTACTTAATATATAGCTGTAACAAGTCAGTAACACCCATGGTTTTGCTTCAATCTGTTAACATATGAGCAAAACCCACAATGTGCTGTGGATTATAAAATCAGAAAATAATGAAATTGAGTTATTAAATTGATATTGCGGGTTAGATTGACATACACAATTTAATTTTAAATTTTAAATGTTTTCATTTAATTTTAATTCCACAGTGGACATACAGTAATTACGCAGTCCACTTGCTGACTTTTAGTCAGAAAAGTCTGACTTCCACTTCCTGACTTCTTCTCCTCGAAATCCACTCTACTAGGGAGTGCAAGAACTGAAACTGTACCCTTGACTGGGGTCTGTTCACCCCTGTTGCAAAAATATAACTTAAGCAACAAATGTGTGCCCAAGTCTGCAACCATCACTTCCCTCTGCAGATCTGTTGTAATACAAAACATTTGTAGGATTCTTTATCCAAATCTTAACATTTCATAATAGCCCTAATTACCCACAAGAGTTCTAATTACCTTGGAGTAAACCAGTAATAAAGAGGATATTTTAAATTGTTTGCATAGAAGCACCTGTCTAGTTACTGTAAATCTTTGCAAGCCTTTGCAGAGATTTTTTTAAAGCATTGCTTCTGTGTTTATTCTGAATCCCCCAACTGTCTAGTTGAAAGTGAAGCTCAGATAAGAGATCAGAGAAATGGCTGGCGCAGTGGCCACAATCCCACAGTATAATTAACATTCTCCTCCTACACGATGTCTTAAATCTCAGAGCTGACGGCCCACTCTCTCCCTCTGCAGTGCCTCTGTGCCAAGCACATTACGCACTGTAATGTGGACTGTACAGGCATACTAAATGACTTTTTTACCACCAACGATAGCATCAGGTAATTGTATTGACGCAGGAATCTTAGAATGAAAAACCAAGATTTCTTTTATAAATACAAACCTGTAACAGTCAATCCTAAACATATTTGGCCTTCCCTTGAAAGCCGTTTTCCACATCAGATATGCACCCTACAAACTGGCTTGCTTATATGGCTTAAGTATAAAAGGAACAACAGATAAAAATACATCCTTCTATTAAGACTCTTAATAGAAAATTATCAATTTTGTGTAGTCACAAAACAAACTCCTCTCCTAAAAATGTTCTTTGTAATATGCTGTAAAACAACAACAAAGGCTATTGTTTCCAATAACCATTTACTTCCTCTCAGTATACACTATTTTCCCATGGTGGAGCTATAAACAACACTTTCACCTTCCAGGAATGCTCTAGAATATCTAGATGTTTAAGGGGAATCCTTCCTTTTTCTCTAACGGATCAGAAATAAAAAGATGTAGGACTAATAGTTTTTGTGGCACTGGAGCATGAGTAGAGATTGCAGCATGAAATTAAGGACCACGCTCATTTAAGGTATGGAGGTGACAGACTCTTTTATTTAGTTTAGAAACTGAAGTCTTAAAGGAACAAGATGAACAGTAAAAACAAATACTGTACCATTGAATCTGTGGATCCTTGTTCATTTGTGTGGAGGAGAGCAGAAATAGGAAGCAAAAGGTTGTTGTGGGAAGGTAAAGGAAATCATGTGAATGAGTAGGAGGAGGTGAAAAGCAGGGTAAAGAAATCGAAATCTGGTTAACAGATTCCAGGGAAACGTGGAAGGCAGAAATCCGTAAACGAATGGAGAGATCAGAAAGAATTTAGTCTACTGTTGAAGTACATTCGTAGAAAACCAGAATGTTGTATTTTTACAGAAAGGGAGCAGAAAATGTAATTACATGGCCTGAATTGATGTGCTTTGATGTGCTAGTTTGTGACCCTTATGCTGCCTTGTTTTAAAACCTTCCACATGCTGTCACATTATGTCTAATCTGCCAAATATTAGGGTCATAGGCCCATAAATCAGTGTAGAAACGAATAGACTTTCATCATTTGGGTGCAGTATATGTGCAATTATGATGTCAACATTAATATACTGCTATTTCAATAGGTGCTTTTTTGTTTCAATTCAGGAAGTGGAAATCCATACAGTAAGCAGAAAAAAAGAAAACCGAATGTATTATATAATTATATAAGTATTTGCTACATAACAGTCTGAAATATCTTAAAAATAACAGCTTTGGTGTCCTTAAAATCAGATTAATGTACAGTAGTGTTATTTATGGAGCTGCGGTATACAGCCGAGCTAAGGTCACAGCAGGGCAAGGTGAGCCTCACATCTAAGAAGCGAGGGCAGAGACGAGCAGCGTGACATGTACTCCAGGATCAATTTCCAGAAAACGGTTAGTGCGTTCACAGAAAACACGGAAAGCTTTCTGTTAGCCTTCCAGCTCTGGGCAGATAAAATAATATACAGTAACTGCATATCCAGGCTTTTTTATGTGAGGTTTGCACACGTAGGTCTTTTTAGTTTCTGTTATTGTAAAAACATGCAGTACCTTTTCATGTACTTTTCATGCAGTACTAGTGCTGTGCTTTTACAGCCTCAGTCCAGTAAAAAATAAAGATGTCAGTACAACAAAAAATAAAATTAGCTTTTGTCAATTGTAATTGTAAACTAGACACTAAATTGCATTTGTGTATGAAACAAGAAACTGCAGTTAGATGCCAAAATGCCTTAAATATTCTATTAACCAGCTTAGATAAGCTGTTCTTATGAAATATTTGTTTTTATCTAATTAAGTGATAATAGGTAGTAATAATAGATAATGACATAGGTTGTTCTGACAAATTCTAGTGTAGAATTGTTTATGATGAAAATATAAGTTTTAACTTCTTTATTTATAATCTCAGAAATTCTAATCTAATTCAAGCCTTATGTTTATGTATACAGACTTCACAGTGTTATGCAAAAGTATTCACACCTTATAAAGTTTCCACATTTGCTGCCACCTGTTGCTTGCAATAATGACACTTTTAGATAGGATCTAATCCAAACTGAACAATTTAAAAATGCTGTTAATACTATATTTGTATAAGTCAGAATTTCAAGGAAACTCAGAAGATGCTTAAATGGTATCCAATTCTTTTGCTATGCCACCCCTAAATCATTTAATGAGCATAACCTTAGTTTTAAATGTCACTATTTCAGAGTAAATTCATATGTGTCTGTTAGATATTGAATTATGGAGTGAGAATTCACATATTGATATGGGAAACCAACCATGAAAACCAAGTACGTTTCAAACAAGTCAGAGATAATGTACAGTAGTAGAGAAGCAGAGATTAGAAGAAAATAACAAGTTTCTAAAAAATGTGTAACCAATCCAAAATGTTGCTGGCTGTCATACCTTCCAGAGCTGCTAGATCAGGTTACCCTTCCAAAATGATCGGGTGGGCAAGCAGAACACTGATTAGAGATGTCACTGTTACAATGTGACATGAGTGGCATCAATTAACAGTAACCCAGTCCCTATACAAACCTATCCTGTATGGACAAGTGCCAAGAAAGCAAATGTTACTGCATACAGTATGTTGCAAAAGGTTTTCAGATGAGACAAAAAACGTGTGGTCTAAATGGCAAAATGTTATGTTTGGCACCAGATCGCCATGATGCTGACACGAACAGGATTGACATCACCTAGTTAGCCTGTAAGCCTCTATCAGCCACCTTGATTGTCAAGCAGCTACTGGGAAACTTCTCGGGGTTTAGTGGAAAATAGATGCAAATGCCAAATTACAGGCAAACCCTCTTGAGACCACAAAGAAACTAAAACCGAGTCCAAAATTCATGTTTCAGCAGGACAGTTACCTGAACTGCTGTACAAGATAAGATCACTTTATCAGCCCTATACAGTTTCTTGCATTAGGAATTTGTCTTTTCGCATACCCCACTTTGCTCTCCATGAGACACACAGACACAGAGAGAAGCTAGGGGTCAGAGCAGAGGGTCAGCCATTGCGCCCCTGGAGCACCTGGGGTTAAGGGCCTTGCTCAGGAGCCCAACGGAGTAAGATTCTTCTGCCGGGCGCGGGAATCGAACCGGCAACCTTCCAGCCACAGGTGAAGATCCTTAGCCACAGAGCCACCTCTCCGTCCCTAGGCCAAAACCACACTGTGTTGATAAGAACATAAGAAAGGTTCCAAACAAGAAGAGGCCCATCTAACTTCTTTGGTCGTAGTTAATTGATCCAAGGATCTCATGCAGCCATGTCTTAAAAGAAACTCGGATGACTGAATGGGAATGATGATAAAGAATAAGAAAAGAATGTATATCCTTGAGTGCCTGTGTCACAGTTCTTGTTAAAGATGAGTTTAGGGATCCTATGCAAAAGAGGAATCGGTTAAAGTATATCTAAAATGCAGTCCAAAATCATAGGCAAGAGATGAAAGCCAAGGGTCAAAGTAACCAAAGAAGGTATAAAGCCAAGTCCAAACCGTAATCCAAGGATCTACGTCAGGGGGAAACACAAACCGTAGCCAGGAAAGCACCAAAGTTTAGGTCCATCACAAACCGGAAGAGTAGCTCACTAGATAAGACCAATACTGAGCAAGGAGTTAAAGGTAGCCTGGGTTTAAGGATGCTAAACGGTGGAGGTGTGGCGGTGAGTGAGGGATCTGATTGGTTAAGTGCTTCTAAGTCTTTGCTTGATGTGTCTGGAAGCCAGCACCGTAACGGTTCCGTCTTGAATCCAATAGAAGATTTACAGTATCTCGAGACTTGAAGACTGCAGCCTATCAGCGATCCCCAACGAACGTTTCAGAAGCAGAGCAATTTTTCCAGCAAGAGTGCGAAAAGATTACTCCATCCCATTGTACAAAGCTGTTAGAGGCCTGTTCAAAGACTCATATGGGTTCCAACACCTACCTAGTGGAGTGAATACTTAATGCAGTCATCTTTTTTTAAATGTGTACATTGTTTTTGCAGGTTTTACTGATTCAAAGCTTCCTTTGCATACAGTATAACAGTGTTCAGTTTTGAATTTTCAATTTTGAATATAATTTAAAAAATACACTATTTGTGATTCATCATAACAACAGTATGGGTAGAGTGTGAAAACCTTTGAACTGTATGTTTTGTATCACTGAACTATACTGAAAGGATTTTGTAAAATGTATTAAATAGTCACAGATTTAGAATTAAACCCATGTACAGTACATTGTTTCTGAATTACAGTAGAACCTAGATAGGACATCGATGAGTGTTATACTGTAATATTATAACTTATCTAACTGTATCATAAACAGCTATGAGGTCAAAGGCAATCAAGATTAAAGGCGATACTGATGAGGAAGCTTCACAGGGTTTAGATTTCTTTTTTCCTTATAAAGAACATTTCCAAGTTTTGTTTTAAATCATGTGCCAGAATAAACAAACAACTCTGAAACAGCGATATTAAATTAGTAACGTAACATCATGCTCAAAATGGAATTTTATCTGGTAGCTTGGCATTTTACATTGTGCAGGGCCAGATGCAGATGGTCGTGCAAAAGATGATATTTTTTACAGACACAGATGTGCTGTGGAAAGTTTGGATGCTTTCCTTTTTTTTTATTTCAGCACCACATTTTTCATCTGTCAGAGTCCTGTTATACAAAAAGGATGTATCAGCCTGTAATCAGAATTAGCATTTGATTGTCAGCCCAGCAAAAAGGTTTGAAAAGAACTGCTTTGGAAGAAAATTAGACTTAAAATTAAACAGCTCGCTTGTAATGAGATGCAGCAGATCTCTGATAACACAAGGCCCATCATTTGTAAAACCTGTTTTCACTCCAGGATACGTTGTCCATAAAAAAGTATATATCTGTCTGTCAGACCTTTTTCTGCTGTAATGAAAGTGCTAGTTATACAGTCCAGAAAAGCAATGGAAACTTTTTATTACCAGTATTGCTAAGATCCCATTATCTGCTGAGAAGGCTCTGTATTTGTGATGACCTTTACCCAGAGGGGTTTAAAATGTAATCTACAACAGCTTGACTGGAAAGGCCACCTGTGTAATCTCATAGGAGGAATTAAGAAAAAAACAACAGCAAAAAAAACAACAACAGATCATTATGTAATAACTCAGTTCAGAACACTACTTTTCTTTAAATGGGTTACTTATTACTACATGGTTTATGAAGTCCCCCTATTTCACCTATTTTTCCTTTCCTAATTTGATGCCTGCTCAAGTTAAAAGCTGTTTGTTTGCAGAGCCAGCTGGACTGGGGCCAGAGTTCATTTCTTTCTGTTGCAAATACACCTGTCTCTCCCTGCTCAGTGAGGGATTGTGCTGGGGTCGGCTTGTTCTTCTCTGGAGAACGCCCTGCCACGAGTAGACAACCCAACACAAACATACTTTACATCATTTTTCTTCTGTCGTTCTGTGCCTTTTCTTTTTTTGTCATTTTCAGAATTGGTGTTATTGGCATTTGCGTTAGCTCTTTATAGTATAGTATAGTAACTATTTCTTTATAGTTACTATAACGAATTAACAGTCTTTTTGTTGTTTGTTCAAAAACCCCAGAAGAATATAGTTTTGTCCTTAGGCAGCTAGCATTGCCTGGGAACTTTTCTAACCCCTTTGGGGTCTTTTTTCTGCCCTTAGAGTTCCTAGACTAAAACATTCCTTATAATATTATTTAGTAAATCAATAATAGTCAATTTCAGCTTGTCATGGAAGACAACTACATTTTATAAGATCCAATGAATCACAGTTGTTGTTGAAAGAGTGTACATAGAATTCAGTATTGAAATGTTGCAGCATCTGTACTTTAATGAAGTACTATATAAAAGTCTTTTGTGATTCAAACGCCAGTTTTCAGATTGTTGTACTTAAATCTTAGAATGAAGCTGTGAGCTAAACTGAACTGTATAGAAGGGTAGAGATGAAGTTAAGATTTTTTTCTCTCAAGTTTTATCTTGACTTTACAGCTATTATTTGAAATATCCTGATGTACAAATTGACATGGAATGAATAAAATATTTAAAATTCAAAATCATAGAAAATGTGAAAATGAGAATACAGATCAGAGAATCGATATGAAAGCCTTCAGTTTGAAATGTACTACATTCTCGGAATGAAAATAATATGAAACTGGTATTGGTCATGACCTCCCTGAGCAGTTATCCAATCCACCCCCAGCCATTACCACATCAGCCTCCAGATATCAGCTGCAGCAGGAGCCATCACCTCTTGTCGTTGGTATTGGCAAGTTGGAACCATAAACTGCATGTTTCTTTGGATTTATGAGAAAAACTGGAAGAAAAACTTCATTGCGTGTTTTTGAAATTGTCATTATAATCATAGCATATTGCGGTCAGTCATTGTTCTACTGGAAAATTGTCACTACCAGATCGTCAGTGAGTAGCGATATACCCCTTAAACGTAAGCATTCAGTAGGTAGTAAAGGATGCTCCTCTTACATTTAAAGGACACTGCTTTCATATCATCATACTTCCACTGCTTCACTGACTGGCTTGAGCAATGTGACTGTGATCATAGTGCTCACTGCCACCTTCTACAGTACATGCATTGTCCTCTGCACCGTCCAGTCTGGCATGGGCAAAACAACTAATATATGAATATAATGCTCCTAGTAATGTCTGTTCCGCCACCTCAGACAATTTGTGTTGAAATGGCCTTCAAGAATGCACATTTTAATGCAGTCAGCTACAGTTATTCTGCTGATTTGCAGGGTTGTGAGATTATGGAACAAGCTACTCAAAAGTTATTAAACCTCACCTCTATTAAGAAGTAGGTTGAGATTCTTGGATCAGTTACCGTATAACTATCACTAGCAGTAGGTATGTAATAATAATAATTAATAATAATAATAATAATAATAATAATGGCTTACATTTATATAGGAATTTTATGGACCCTCCACTTTAAGCACTTTACAGGTAATGGGGACTCCCCTCCACCACCAATGTGCACCATCCACCTAGAAGATGCAATGGCAGCCAGAATGCTGACCACACATCAGCTATCAGTGGGGAGGAGAACAGAGTTATGAAGCTAATTCATAGATGGGGATTATTAGGAGGCCATGATTGGTAAGTGCCAATGGGAAATTTGGCCTCAATGCCGGGGTAACACCCCTACGTATCCTTTCTTCTGTTCTCTGTTCTTGATACTTTGGTTATTTCCTCTGGGAATTTCACATACTGCAGCAACTGCAGTCTGAAAAAAACTATGCAGATGAATCGGGAGGATATGACTATTTGGTGTCAAATTTAAACTTTTGCATTTTCATTGTGCCTCAATATAATTAAATACAATAAATAATTCATATGAGAATAATCTCTTTAATATATATTTATAATCATAGATTTTTATGACTGTGTTTGAAAAGGAATGCAAAGAGCTGCACAAAAATGCTTAAACATTTTTTTGGCCATTAAGCCTTGTCAGATAAGTAATGAGAAATTTCATCTTTGTAAAGTACCTGTGGGAATACACTAGAGAGGAGTTTTTGTTATAACAAACAAACCTTCATAAGTGATCAGCATGCGCCTTTTCTTATCTTTCTCTAAGGTACGCTGTATGTAAAAACACAAGGAGTTCTCAAAACAGTGTACTAGGAAAAATATTCATACACATCATTTAAATTACACGACACAGCCGAAACACACAAGAGCAACCTACAAGTGATAACATGATAAGTTCTTGCCAGTAAGAGAAATCTATCTTTTCAGAATGAAATGGCTGTAGCTATTTCTATTGTTAGGGAAGCACAGAGCAAATTTCAAGTAGTGAGAATGTATTTTATAAAGATCCTTTGATTGGTGCAAACTGGAGCTGTCAAACTATGAAAAGAACCTTGGTCATCTCAGCTACACAATTTAAGATGGAAGCTGAGAATGTTAAAATAATGCATTCATGTGAAGTGAAAATTATACAGTTCAGCTGATAGTGATCTCCTGAGATTTCGCTCTGGGTCTGGATTTAACAATGAAAAAAGTATCTAAACATTTCTTAGTTATGTTTACTTCTGTTTATTCCACGTTCCAGGGACTTAGACAACTGAATTTCTTTAACATAGAAGAAAGATTGAATTAAAGTTTTTGAGTTGTTCAGAATACTGCATGGCATGGATGAAGCCAGGTGACCTAAGATCTATATAATCTCCTTCTCAAATATAATCAATTCCTTGACTAAACACTGTAACTGTTTTTGGTACTTTCAAATTAACATACAGAATTAATGCAGTATCACATTAAAATAAAAAGCAGATCAATAGTGCAGTCACAATTATAAAGACCCTGTTCAGCAAGAATGTGTTCCAAGTGCTTTTACTTGTACAAAACTCCAGCATAAGCAAATCGTTGTAAATGTGCAATACAATTTAATTTGTTAAGTTGGATTTATGATTGCATAAGCACACGTCATGCAAAATTGAAAGCCTCCAACCAGTTGAAAATGAGGGTAGTAATGTCTACAACCGGCAAAACTTTGAGTGACATCACATTTAAGAGTCCTGCGCCTGCATTAGCGAACAGAGGGAGAGAGGTCTGTATATCTTTTAAGTAATAAATAGCTTTTAGGTTTTCTGGTGCTCTTTGATGTTTAAAGCAGATGGGCTGTGCTGTAGCTTCTTGAATACCCCTTATTCTTCGGAGACAAAGTATGTTCCCAGTTTCACAGGACAGTGTGAAATACATGTGGTGGTTACTAAGCAAATGTACTGTAGCAACATGTATTTTCTTTAAAGTTAAGAATGACCAAAATTCTTCCCTGCTGGTTGCTGAAAGGCACTGTAAAATCCATGAGTAAGCTGATCACTTTGTAGAGGTGTTGCGTTGAACATCTTAATATCTGTGCTGTAAAACTGGCTGACGTTAAAAATTACTCGTGTTGGAAAACATGGTAGTTTTCTCAAATTTGGAGATGTGCCAATAGAGCGGCGATGTTGCAGGGATTCTTAGCAGTTTCCCTGACATGGTGGTACAGGCAATGTAGTCAGCTAAAAAAATACAGCAGATCAGAGTTTGGCTAAACCGCCGCTGTGCAGTAAGGTCTATATCAGTTTATTAGCTGTAGACCCGGGCTTCCAGTAGTAACATAGCTGAACTGAAACTTTCAATTAAATTACATTTATTGTTTTACATGGACTGGTTCATCTCATTGAAATCTCAAGCTTTTACAACAAATTGTTTCTTGCAGATAACAATATACATTTATATATTGAATGTAATATGACGTTTATCATGTCAATAACAACAACAATAATGTGGCAAAAAAATCACATTCTGTGTAGGCAGCACTGCTTACTCCTGTAAAAGGCACTGCTCACACTGCCTGCAGTGTGATGTTAATACAGCCATTCAGTGCAGCCACCTCTAACTTATTGCCCGAGCTAGCCGCTGCCTGAACAATCTGTATTCATTGTGGAGGCAACTTTATTTTTCATTTTGGAGCATGTAGCTCCAGCTAGTAGTACAGAAATTACAGTTCATGAAAAGGAAAGCAAAGGTTTTTATAAATATAAATGATAGAGGAGATACAAAACATAGAATAGGTTATACTTATATTTTACAGCTTATTCTGCCAAGGAAATACTGTATGCAACACGCTAGGAATGCATTTTTGTATTTGTATTTTAGAACATACATGTGCTAGAATATAACTAGAATGACAGAATCATGGCTAACAAAGTGATGAAGATTTGTGAAATATTTGGTCAAATGTGTTTCACATTTCCACTGTCAACTAGAGAATTGGATATATCCAACTAGAGATGGATATAGAATAGGAAACATAAACAAACTTACTGAGTTTTGTGAACAGCCACCAGCTGTAATGGATACAGAGCATAATGGTATGATATATTCCCCATAAATGAATTCTTAAAAATGAAGGTTTTATTTTTTCAAGGTAATACACATACAGTATTGGGATTCAGAACTGGTTACTGGATATAAATGATATCCACTACTTAAAAATTCTCAAGCTGGGACGATGTAATTGGTGGTGTGCCACAGGGATCTATTTTAGGACCAGTGCTGCTCTTATTTATATGATATCAGTGATCTAGATTTGGGTATTGCTAGTAAAGTAGTCAACTTCAGTTTATTCCAATAAGGAAGTATAAGCAAACATGGTAGAAATTGCAAAGGAAATTCCAAGTTTTCAAACTGGGTAAATACTTAGTCAATGAGATTTAATGTAGACAAGTGCAGGGTGTTGCAATCAGATAGCATATACATTCTGATTGTAAGAAAACAAAACACTAATATTGAGGAAGATTAGTGACAAATCTCTGACATAGACGTGAGCGTCAATGTGTTCTGTGTGTCCCATTTTCTTTTTCTAGACAATGCAGGAAATAAAATGAACTGAATGTTAAGATGCATATTGTAGAAAAATGTGTAGAATATAAATCGGAGAAGCTATATTAACATCACGCAATGTCTATCTAAAGGTTAATTTAAAATATTGTATACAATTCTGGTCACCACATTACAAAAATGATCAAAAACGAAATCCAAACTAAAATAAATTATTATTTTTAGTCTTGAAAAGAGAAGGCTGCAAGATTAAAGGGGAAGAAAGAGTGGAAACTAGTTAGGCAGGTTATGCATTTAAATGTTACTGCCCTATCTTTCCTACACCCAAAGAAGGCTCCACAGTTTTCTTTCTTCTCTTTTCAGCATGCAGTAAACCTATTACTTGTTCCTAGCCAAATTGTTTGTTGACATATTCAAGTCTGCGAAGTTCAGTATAAATATTTCTGTTTTAGTATTTATTCATGTCCTGGGAACTGAGGCCTGATGTACCCTAAGTATTATCTTTTGAAAGCTATTTTACAATCACAAGAAGACAAGACGTTAAGAGGTAGAAAAATGTCCGTGCTTCTTTCTTGGTAATAGATAGAGTATTGCTATCTGATATTTCTCTTTTTCTGTGCATTAGCTGAGTCGCTTTTATTTACACTAAGTTTTATCACATGTACAGGCCTTGTCAGAGAGTGTTGTTTGATCATTTAAAGGTGATAAATCCACACAGAAATGTATGGTCTGGGTGTTGTATATCCTCTCTGGAAGAAAGATTTATGGGGAGCCAGTAGATTAATGTTCTTTGAAAGATTATCTAAACTTACAGTACCTTTAGAAATTCCTGTACTTAGGTTCACTTTGAAGACATTCAGGACTGTGAGAATGTCTGAAAACCCAGTTCTACATGCAAATCCTGTGTGTCTTAAATGTATATTCTTTCTTTTTTCATACTAGTACTATTAATTATATTTTAAAGTATGAAATGAAAAACTTCTTTTAAATTAAGAGCAAGCCTCTCCATTCAGGTACTCTGTATATAGTAGATCTTGTAATCTGGATAGTTTGAGCAGTAAATGTTAGGTGCCTCCTGTTTTTTGATCATCCCAGTTTTTGTGTTTCACTTTGTATAAATATGTAATCAAAATGACTGGTTCCCTGTTGCTATTTTATTAAAATATTATTTCTATTAAATGTTTCCTTCTTCATCTTCTGACAGTATTTCATAGTTTTACAATGGAATTGTTGCTACTGTATGTGGAGGACAGAAGCTAAATACTGTATATAAGTGACAGGGCTGTCAGAGGACAGGGTTATCATTAAAAAACTAAGAATAAAAGCAATTGTGTCTGCACTGGACTTTTCCAGGGGGTTTCATTTAGCAGAACACATGTCTAACTGTTGAAGAGTAAGTAAAGACCTCCTTTACTCTATCAGAGTGGGAGAGTTATCAGAATATATACTGTAATAATGTGTATTGTGCTGTGGGAAGCCTTGCTAGTGCATCTGTAATCTAACACAGAACAACAACTAATTCTCAGAAACAAGCTCTCAACAGTAATTTCTTTAATTTAGAATAAATGTCACTCTGCTCCATTAACATGACAGGAGACATTTTACATTTATGGTTGTACAATACTCAAAGGGCCTCATGTATTAACATTTTATGACGATTGCAATCAAGAGCAAAACATTTAATGATGGCCCTACTGACAAATTACAGAGTAATAAAATGTGGGGATGCCAAGAGCTACAGTTATAAAACAGAACACTGTGTTCTGCCTGGCACCTTCATTTCTATATGTTAGAATAGGTTTTTCTGGATAAAATGCAACAACTCTTTAGAGATAATATAAATAACTAAACTATACACAACAAAGTTCAGTTATATTTCTCTGTTCCTTCCTGGCACATCTGCCACCAGCTTGTCTTACTCCTCCACAATAGATAACAGACACAGAACCTAGTCCTTTTCTTCCCTTTTCATGCACAGCCTCAGGGCAGCTGTGTGGTTCTGGGCCTATGGCCTCTAGCACCTGGTGGGGAGATCATGGTCCTTAATCCCCAAAGGAAGTTCCATCTAGAACTCTGTCTGCCCTCTTAAAGCTGAAACATGCCTGCTAGCCCACAAAGAAAGCTAAGTGAAAATCGAAAAGGTCAGTACAGCCCCGTCCCAGTGGCCTTTCAGGATGGCTCTTGTGACTGGTGTTATGTTCAGAACCAGTTGGAGAAATAGCGAGGAGGATCCTAGGCAGAGTTTTATGGTGCGTAAAGGGAATATAAACCAGACAGAGCTGAAGAGACGTTCGAAAACCAAGGTCAGGAGAAAATACAAGTCCAGCAACATGAAAGTCGAAACCAGAACCAAAATATAATTCAAGAAACAAAGTCAGAAAATATCCAAGTTCTAAGCCAGACAACAGAGATAGCCAAAAAACGCTACACAAAAAAGACGCAGGGAATAGCACACTAGGAAAGGCGATAATACTAAGCAATGAGATTAGTATTATCACTTTTATTCACCAGTACGCATCAGGTACAGGAATTTGCCTTGGTACATTTGGAACCTGCTCAACACGAAACCCACACAGGTGCAAAACAATAGGGTAGTGCTGGGGGTGTGGCGTAGAACAGGGAAGCCGAGAGGTTATGTGCTAAACAGAGGTTCACACCTTCTTAAAGGGGCTGTGCATGATACCGGGGTTGTAACAACTGGAGTGTAATTTCTGTCTCTATGGAGGTGTTTCAGACCACTCTTCAGTGACGGTACAGTATGTAATTTTTGTCTCTAGGCAGGTGTTTGGCACCCTCCTCCCTTTGCAGCTCAGTTGGTGCACACTGTACTTGGCACTTCCTCTCAGCTGCTACTGCTGGTTCTGGGGGATCCTTCATGTGCTCCTCTGTAATAGGATATGCAACTACCACAGACCCTCACCAGGGGAGTTTGAGCTCCATGAAGCTGCCCCCCCCCTACAAACAGCACAAAAGATGAAAACCACTTCATTTGTTAGTGCTACATTAATGCTGGTTCTCGCTCAAAATTTGAGAGTGGAGCTTTGGACAGCTGTCATGGAAGAGCAGAATGACAAGATGTCCTGGTAGCAAGAGAAGCAGCTTTCAAGGTCATAGGCTAAACTCCCATTTTGATCTACAGTAGATACGGGAGAACATGTAGGACCGAGCAAGATCCCATCTCCCAGCTGAAACTATGGGTTGGCCTCCTGGTGTGGCTCCACCCCACACACTGGACTGCTGTCACGCCAGGAATATTAGAGGTGTAGGACCCTAAACAATTTCCGAGCCAGGGCTTAAAGGCGATAAGAAGGGAGAGAGAAAGGATGCCGAGTGTACTTAGCCAGTAAATCAAATCCAAAGTCATAGATGTTTAAATGGCGCAGGTCAGTTGGCCAGGAGATCAGAAAACTATCTGCACATAGAGGAAGGGAAGACACAAGTAGGCACTTCACTGTGTGACCCAATACTAGACATCGTGAAGAAGGTAAAGAGCTCTTAAGCATTCTAGAAATCTAGGGGTGTGGTAGTAATTGAGGAGTGTGATAGGGTAATTAATTCAGATGGTGTCGTTTGCAGGAATTCTCAGATGCTTGATTCTGATTGTCGGAGGCTGTGTCAATTTGACAGCAGTGTTTACTCTGATTAACCGTGACAACTGCCCTGCTGCTTTTGGGTGCATATGTCAAATCGGGCTCACCCTTTCAGGTATTAAGTGTGCAAATTTAGTCTAACTCTACTAAATTTTTATTTTTATTTTGTGGATTTATTACCCATCATAAACTTTTATTATTGATAAATTTAGTATTGATATTGATATTCTTGATCAAAGCTTCTCCTCCAGCTTATAGTTAATTAAATTCACTGAAGCAAAGGGGTGAAGTAGCGTCTGTCTTTCATGTTAAATTGCCAAATAACAATTCTAATTGCAATAATAATCAGGTCAATTTTTAAAAAGCATTTGCTGAATACCTTTCTTTTTACCTTCACATTTTGACAGTCTTATTTTATTTAGAAGTTGTCTAGTATTTACATGTTATTTAGGTTTTTCAGTCACATTGACGTAGCAATGTTTGTTAAATACACAACCTGCTTCATATGCTCCTTTTTGCTCCACATACTCAACACAAAACAGAAGGTAAATAATACAAAAGAAAAAGGAAAAGTCATGATTGCATGATCTAATTTAGGTACACAAAGTTACATTCATGAACTGCTCCAGAAATTGATCATGACATTTTAATTGACTGTATTTTAAAGTTGATTGGTGTTGCAGTAAATGTGCTCATATGAATTACAGTAGATTATATTGTTTAGTGTAATACATAGTAATATGTGTTTCCTTTTGGGAGACTTTATGAAGTTTCACAGATATTAATAGTGGTATCCCGACACATGTTACCTTTGTAGTTTCATTGGTATGCTGATGATGCTCAATTGTATATCTTGGTGTAACTTGGTGATGAAGAGATATCTCAAACATCACATCACAATATATATGACATAATAAGTCCTGCTATTAAATTTTGGTAAGCAATCAATCTTAATAAGATAAGATAGAACTTTATTATCCATCTAAAGGAATGGAAATTTGTTTTTGGTTCTACTGTACAAAACTACAAAAAACAAATAAGGACAAAAATAAATACACATTCAAAACAAAAGACATGCAACAGCATGTACTGTATACACACATTTGGTTCTGCACATACTGTATTACACTACCATTACATGTAATCTGATAGCTCCCTAAATGGAAAAAACAGTCACTTGGCTGCATTTTATATACTGATTGCACAGGGAACAAAATATTCCTTGCATACATTTTCTTGGCCATAGGCACTGTAAATTGCTTCTCTGAATACGATGGTACGGTGAGCTTTTTTTAACAGCAATATAATCAGCTCATTAAGCTATTTGTTTAATAGCTAGCAATATTAACAATCATGGCCTCTTTCACTTTACTCTCAATACTCAGGCTCCCATACCATACAGGAATACCAAAAGTAAGGATGTTTAACAGTAGGTTCTAGGCAACAACTTCACTATACAAGAGTAGATTTACTGTACAGTATGTGCCTGGAGTCCCAATCTAAAATACAGAGTAAAATATATAGGTGTCATTCCTGATTAAGAACTCCATTCTGACACTCCCACATTCAAAATATTATATGTTTAATTCTTTAGGGATATTAAAATAGTATCATTTTGTCACTTGTTTTCATTTCATCCAAAATGAATTTTTTGAATGCCCTTTGTACTGGTATCACAAGACAAATGTCACATTTGTGGGTGGTGTAGAAGGAGCTATAACTGTAAACCCATATTACCTCATTGCACAGAATTAATTTCAATATCTTATTGATTATATACAGATTTTAAATGGAATGGCAGCCGAACATATCACAGCTATTTTGTGCCCCCATTGTGCTTTAGGTCTTTGTCTCATGACGACATGAGCATTTTTAAGGCTTATTTGCTAGGCTAATTTCTGACTTTTTATATATACAGTACAGTATATAAGATCCTAAAATTTAATGTGGTTGTGTTCATTTACTGTCCCTGGTGATTGCTTTATACTGTAGTTGGACATATTTCTGTAAATTCTTAGCTCATCCTGTTACTAATTGTTTACTTTGATTTGGAGTTATTTGTCTGTAAACTGATCTGAAAACTCCTTTGAATTGAACGATTTTCAATTCTAATAGTGTCGCACCCATAAATATAAAGGATGACACAATCAAAACCAAGTTATTATATACTAATGAATCTATTAGGTTGACTTTGTCAACGCCTTCTAGGCTTTTCAATACTTCAAGCAAACCTCCTTTCAGCCCTCTCTGTTCAATACATCTCTTGTAGTTCAGTTCTTTCTGCCTAGCAGTGTAGGACATGCCTTGATCCTGGGATTGTATCTGGTTGATCTTCTTTTTTTCCAACACTCAAAAACAGCAAACAGCAAGGACAATGTATATCTTGGGAATGGGAATCCACCCTTGAGTAAGCAGTCATTCTCTCTATTACGAGACTGACAGTTGATTTCTCTGAATAAGTACTGTAACACACCTACTGTATTTTAAGTGTTAATACCTACTGTATCCAAAGTCCAGCTGCAGCTACTGTAAATATAACCCAGCAACAAGACTGGATTCCTCAGTTAATAGTGCAAGTTGCTATAAAATGGTGTCTGCCTTTAAAAGGTTTAGCCTTCAAGACTTTAAACTATAGATTAGCAGTACCAACAATATTTCCAGTATTTGGTTTTTCGTGGTGTGCTATAAGACCGACTGGATTGTGATTCGAGACCTGTGCTCTAAGGGTTTTACTACCTTATAATACAGCAAAGTACAGCCCACCTACAGGTATTAATACACAGTTAGACACTCGTGATGTATTTTTGGAAGCTAATCATGCTGCTGATTAGATTATAACTACAATAAATGAATTTATAGACTGAAAGCATGATAGAATGACAGGATATTTCAAACTGGTTTAACAGAGTGAAAAAAGGCAGAAAAAGAAGTAACACACAAGAATGCCTGACTAAAGCATCTAAGGACACCATGACACCCATCTCATAGACTGGTTAATTCTCCTTCTATGAGCTTCACTTCTTTTGTAAAAGGTGACTTAAATGCAGTTGCTGTGACAGTATTTCTGTTCAAAGTCCTTTGAAAGGAAAATACAATTGAACATGCTGTTATCAAATAGCAGGAAAAAAAGGTGATTTAGAATTCTGACATCTTAACAATGAGGAAGAAAACAAATTGATGAGATATAGACAGAAGTCTTTTTTTTTGCAAAACTAGTAAAATGTTTTTGGAAGACTTTTGCACTTGTAGGCAAATACATTTGAAACTACAGTTTGATGTAGGACACTAAACTATACAACCCAGCTATTATAGGAAGAATGAGAAATGAGATGGTGGGCACAGAAAGAAACTGAAAACTATTTTATAGAGAGTCTAATGTCTGAAACAAGTTTCAAATCATTCGTTTTTAATCTTTTACCTGGATTGCTGAATTTATCCACAATGATAGAGGTTATGGGAGTATGACAATTTGTTTATGATAGCAGAATCAAATCAGTGATTTCACAAATATAGAAAATGGCACTGAAGTGAAGTTATAAAAAGGCTTTTACCATGTATATTAGACATTTTACGAAAAATAATACCTTCTTTGCCACAAATACAGCAGTTTTACATGTATGATACATGTTTTTTACATGTATGATACAGTATATAGTACAGGGATTGAAAGTGAAACTTACAAAGAGCATATTGTGAGCAGTCATCTTACACAGCACACAGCAGCTGTTTCTAGCCTAAGTCATTTTAGTAATCTAAGATGCAGGGGATTTAGTAGGTTGTGTATAATTATGTTTCAACTGAACATAAGATCGAAAAATGAGGTGTTAGTTTTTCCATCTGAGCAATCATCATCCTCATTTTATTTTTAAAATTCCAGGTGCTAGCTTTCAAGGTTGACTGTACATTGATAAATTCAAGAAAAAAACATTCCGGCTGGTAAATTATGTAAAAGTATGTGACACTAATACAGAGAGTGGCAGTGTTTCGTTGATTTGCCCAACATTAAAGCAATTTGGTCCTTCTGTAGTCTGTTCCCTGAATACAAATTCAATTATTTCAAAATAATGAACTTGCTGTTCTGTGAGTAATACTAATTTATCAGAGTTGCATGCATGATGCACAACACCAGTCAAATCACTTTTTGCCTTTCAGGTTCTGTAGCTGCATTTTTACACCATCTGAATAAAACAATTCCATTTTAATCATTATTAACAGATGACCGTAAGATTTGTATAGAAAAGAATATTGTATGGCTGCAGTAGCTGTAATTTAAAAATAAATGTATTATAAAATAAGGTCACTTAGAATGTCCATCAAGCTGTAACTTGCATTTCCCAAAATGCAATAGAGTGGTTTTGCCCAGTTCTCCTTGAAGCAAAAATATGTCACTACCAGCTCTGAAGAGCAGCATATTACAGCTCATCTCTGTCCCTGTTTCTGAAGAAACCCCTCAGAGTATTCATCTGAATCAACTCTAATTGGATCCGGCACTCTTGCTATAACCTTGGGCCCGTACATGTGTATATCCCATTTGTTAATTAGCACTCTGTATGCCAAGTTGAAGGAGAAGAGCATTGTATGCATTTGTATTAAACACAAAGCCCTTTATTTCTTATTTAGAAAGAGAACTAAAAGTTGTTATTGCTTTCCTTGCAATTCATCCATCTGTTCTTCGTGTGTCTGTAACAAAACAAATTTCCGAAAGTCAATTGTTGCCTAATAATTTAAAAATAGTATGAACTAGATTCAGAGAAATTCACACAAGCCTCTATTGTTTGGATTCGGAAAATAAGACGTGTGGTAAAGTGGTCGAAACGGTGATTTAGGAACTGTAAAAGTGTCATTGTTAAAATTTCTAGTGTCCCGTCTAGAAAATTGTTGGCCTGGTATAGTGTTCTTCTGCCCAGCAGATCATCCTGGTATGGCAGAACAAAATGAGCAGGGAAGCAAGTACGGAGAAGCCATCTGTCTCTAAAAAACAAACTGGAGCAGCTCTGGAAAGAGACAAATCAGAATAACGAATTGGTGATTAATTTTATAAATTACAAACAGGAAGTTTAGGCATGCACTCAGATTGGGCCACCTTTCATTGTGAAGAACCTTTATCTGTCTTGTCTTTCGATATGTATATATATATATTTTATGCCAGGAAAAAAAAAATTAATACCTGACTTTTTAATCTCTTCTTTATTCTGAAATGCTTAGAAACATTGAATCCCCAAAATACTGAGCAATATATTCAGAATTTGAAAAAAAGAAGATAGCAGTTTTGTTTTTAAGATGATAACAGCAGCTTTTTTCTGTTGCTGTACCACTTGAAATAGACATTATTGTTTATTGTACCAGAAGGGGGAGCTATAAACCATAAAACATAAACAATTAAACACAAACTTAGATTGTAAATATATCAAGAATTACGTGGTTTCATTTGCCGATTTGACTTGACAGATATCTTTTGTAATTATTTTTTGAAGAAGTGCACTCATTTTTATTTCAAGTGTTTGTGTGGCTCCATAGATCAATGAAATCCCCTAGATTAGAAGGCATCCAGATGTCCACAGAAAATGACAGTTATACTTACAAAGAGTATCACTCATTAAAAAAAACCCTGATCATGTTAATTCATATGCTTTGAAATCAAAGAGAGTGCAGAATGAGCACCTGCTCCAGTTTAATTAAAATGGATCGTGACATACAGGAACCTTTTGACTTGGCCTCTCAAGTCTGCTGCTTACTGAAGCATGTGTTCCAAAAGTGTCATGAACTGGCACAAAAATGAAATTGCTACTGTAAGTGTCTTAAATAGAGGATAAAAGCTGCAAAACTATAGCTCACCACGATAAAACTTCAGTGTCTAAAAAGACATGCTGTGAATATAGCTGTCAGGGGTGAAAAATACTTAATAATATGAATAGTTTTTAGAACATAATGACCATACTGTATGTAGCCTAAGGGCTTAGATTTTGCTGGTACCATGACATGATGCATCTTAATGCTGAAGATCTGCATTAAGACTCTTTGATATTGACTAATAGTAGGAAGAATAAGACAGTTACTTCACTAGCGTCTACTGAATATGCAAAATGAATGGTAATGTATTCACATGATGTGGGAAGATAGTGCTAATGACATGCATACAGTGTTCAAATAACCGTACAAACGATAAGGCATGCAGTGTTATGCTTTATAGAACTGATGTAAAGCAAATGTAAATAGCTAGATTTTATAAAAAGCTTCCTTTCAAGACGGTCATGTTTTTTGCTCATCATGATATTTCTTGCCAACAGAGAAAAGTACCATTGTCAAATGAGAAAGGAAGAAGAAGGGCTGAAATCCCTTCTATATACAGATTTAATTATCTATTTCTTTCATAACTCTGTTCTTTCCAAACAACAACTATTACAATTACAGATTATATAGTGAATACAAGTATGTATACAGATAAGATAAGAAAAGTAATACACTAAAAGGATTGTATGTATTTATGGTAGAAAAAGATTAATACATTAATTTCTTAATAAATAGTGGTTTCCTCCCACAGTGCAAAGACATAGTGATAGGGTAATTGGCTTCTGGGAAAATTGGCCTTGCTGTGAGTGTGTGCGTGTTTGTGTCTGTGTGTGCCCTGTGATGGACTGGCGTCATGTCCAGGGTGGACACTATCTTGCACCTGTTGCTTGCTGGGATAGGCTCCAGTTGCCCTACAGCCCTGTACTTAATAAAGTAGTTTATAAAATGAATGGTAAATGGATTAATAAATAGTGGTGGGTAGTATTTTTAACAGTATGCTTATTGACATCACAGGTTGGGGATTGTGATAACGGCTGTGAGTCATGGGGGATTGGAGAAGAACATCTGTCCCTTAAGAATTCCTAAGTGATGGTGAAAGGGAATCAAGTAACGAATGAGAGCTTCAGCTGGTCAAAGTAATTTTGAACAGAATTCTGAGATATATGCAAATTTTGCAGTGTGTGTGTTTTTTTTTGGAGATTAAGGAAGTGCTTTTTTTTCTCATCTTGTCCATTGTCAAAAGAGAGTGAGGCAGCCTGCTTCCATTGTTAAACGATGAGTCATCTGGACAGGAGAGTTATTCAGTGTCAGAGCATAAGACTGTGCCCTGAATATAACTGAATATCCACTTGATTAGAAAATCCAAATTAAAATAAGTGTAGGTCTAAGGGGTATTAGAATTTGGTAGCTAGTAGCTGGTTGATCTCATCTGACATTTTTCTTCAATGCCAGCCAAGGTATTGGCTGAGTAGTCCATACTCCCGCAACATATTTTCTGTAAAACATTGTCTCTTGTTCTCTGTTTTAAATGGACTCCTGTGTAGTTTCTCCTTGTTTCCTCTGGTTCGTGTTTTACTGTTCATTCTTAAGAGGTCCACTGGGTGGGACAATCAAGGACAAGTCAGAAAAACTCTACATGATTCACTGTAATAGGAGGATCCGGAGCAACAATGATTGCGTCATTGTCACATTAGATCTATATTTAGTTTTATATTTATGTTTTTCTAAGAAAAACAGTAAATCGCAGTACAATTGGTATATATACGATAGCTACGGTTTTAAAGTATCTACAGTATGATACTGTGTATACAGTATTTTATAATCCAAATCTAAATTAAAATATTCATTTCTTGTTGTTGAAATTAGAATTAAGACAAAATATGGGTTAGTTCAATGTGAATGTAAACCTGAGAAAAAGACCATTGCGATCAAAACAAAGAATGATGATGTCCTATTTTTATATATCTGGCTGAGTAGTTTTGCCTTGTGAAACAGCCCTGCTTTAATTTTTAATAATAAAACTTGTGTATTGACCAGGAATCGAACCTGGGACCTTCCAATTAGCAGGCAAGCATTTTTCCACTGTACTGTACGAAGTTGACTGGGTGGAATGATGTGGAATGACCTTACAAAATATGAGCATTTTATTTTCCATTATAACAATAATGACAGCAAAATGTAGTTAAAATGAACATGTATTGTTTGCAGTTTCCAAAATAATCACAAGTGATTGAGTTAAAGAATTTGATACAGATATTTATGAACAAGTGGAATACAATACCACTACCAGCTTTATACATATTATATTTATATCCATAAAAAAACATTAAAAAAGTTAAAACATTATTAGTGTTTTATAGAATACGTAAACTTTATATACAGTAGTTAGAACGAGCACGGCAAAAACGTTTCCAAAATAACCACAGAAAGTGACAGAGTTAAAGATTTTGATGCAAAAATGTTTATGAAGAAGGTGGAATAATGTTATGTCACATATTTTTTGTTTTTACAGTCACTACCACTACCAGCTATGTACAGCATGTACTGTGTAATATATTTCTATTTGTAAATAAATATCATTTATGACATTCAGAGATGTTATGCTTCTGTTATTTTTAATTTCAGCTAACAAAATTTCATTAAATAATTTCATGTTAATATTTCATATTAAGTGGATTTAAAGAAGTACAGTAGGGAAACAGTGACTGCATCTGTATCTGTTCTCCAGAACACAGCTGCTTCTGAATGTTGTCTCTCCTATACTGTACCTATTCATATTTGCTCCTCCCTTACTAGTTAGTAGTACCTGTTTGTGGTGTCATTTCATTAAAGCACCTTCGGGTTAACCAAAGGCATGCCTTTAGGAGTTCTGCCAACTTTTGGCTGGTTTTGCTCAGTTATTGATTTAATAATGTTATTCATCACGTGTTTCTCAATATCAGTTGTTCGTATTAGAGAATACCACCTCACAAATAGCTATAAGAAACATACTGTATAAGAAGACAGAGTTGGGATGCATCTTATTCTACTTCGGAGAATCTTTCAAAAAGACCTGCTGGCACAAACCTGCTAACAGCGCCCCCTACCACAGTGATCTGTGAGTCAACAATTCTATTGAACCATTTCCCCTGAGTTCACTAGTGAAAAACAGTCATTTGTGATGTTCATCTTATTATTCTACATTTCTACAGTAAATCAACAGAAAAAATGAAATTTAGGAATGTTATCATCTTACAGCAAAATAAACATCAATATGCTTAAGAAATAAAGCTGCGTATAAAGCCACTTATGTGTCTGTCTTCCTGCAGATTGGAAGTCTGGCTAGGGAATAGACAAACTCTGTTTATTTTCTGACTAGTAAAATTAATAATAATAATAGTTTCTTAATTGTTCGGCTAGATTCTCCTCTTACTTTCCACATAGGAAACTTCATCTGCCACTGAGTGCAGCACTACCTGGGAGACATGTGGGAGACATTATGCACCAGCAGCCCTGCTACAAATCAGATCAGGCAGACATGCAAGAATTGCTTCACCAATTTAATTAAGAGGGAACTGTAGAAAGGCCAGATTGTAAAATGCAGGAATGGAATATAGCCGGGGCATGGGGGTTAACACCTCCATTATGTCAAAAGTGAGAGCGTTCTGTTTAATGAACTCTTGGGGAACTTGTGTCTGATTAAGTTTTAAACTTACAAAATCGATAGTCTTTTCTAGGTACAGTACACTTTGATTGGAAGCCTTTTAAATTGTGCCCTCCAACATGTTAACTCTAGTCATTAAGTATATTATATACCCTCCTTATGACTCATAAAAGCTGAATTTTATTGTTAGGCAAGGAATGTTGCTGGCAGATGCATACTCCAGCAGCTTACAATGTGGAACTAATGAGTTACAATTAGGCATAATCATAGCAAATTAAAAGTAACTTTTTTTTTTACTTTAGCAACCATGTCAAGTCTTCTCAAATCATAAAATATACAATCCACAATCATGTTAATTAAATGAAAATAAGAACACAAGAAAGGTTATAAAAAAGAGGAGGCCATTTGGTCAGTGTGGTTTCTAGGTGCTAACTGATATGACGATCTCATCCAGGCATTTCTGGACAAGGCATCAGCTTCAGTAGCATGGCTGGGTATTTCGGTCTGTTCTCCCACATCCCTTTCTGTATAGAAGTGCCTCCCATCCTCACATCTTAAGTGCACTTCCACATAGTTTCCACTTTTGTCCTGTGGTTTCTCTTTCACTGTCCACTGGTTACCTTTGTCAGTGCCTTTGAGAAATTGTAATTCTTGTATCACGGGCCCTCTTAGTCTTCTCTGTTCATTACTAAAAAGGTTCAGTTCTTTCAGCCTACCATTATAGGATGATCATTTAAACCTAGGAATGCATGTGGGTGTCTTTCTGGGTTGATTTTAGAGCAACAATAATTTTATGTAATGTGGTAATAAAAATTCTCAATCAAGTTGTCAGGGATCTGGCAGGTAGTTCTCCGGGGTTCCTGTGCGTAGCCATGAACTCTGCGGGGTGCATTCCAAAATCGTAATCTAGAAGCAAGGTCGATAGGAGAAGCAAGAGATCAGTAAACCAGAAAGGGCCGAGACAAACCGAGAAGACAGTCCAAAAGGCGAAATACAAGAGACGAGATCAAAAGGGAAGAGTTAAGTCCAAAAACCGGGAAATCCAACAAGAAAATAACACGCACTATAGGCGGCTTTTCAATAGTGAGCATGGTTTGGTGCATGAGGGAACTTAAAATAGTGAAGGGAGGGGGACGTGGTTGGATAATTGGTTCAGGAGAGAGAATCTGTGGAATCTGGTACTTGTGAGAATTTGATGGGTTCAGTTAGAAATGAGATCGTGAAACAGTGGGTTTGGGAATGTAATGGCATTTGCGAGGGCGAGTGCGTGGCGTGACACAAGTCTCACTATACAGTATCTATAGTTTATGTTTTTGTTACCTGCCTGTGAGATTCTGTACTTGTGTGCATCTGCAAGGCGTTTGCAGAATCTTTAATTCTATTCAAATATTTTTTCATTGTAATTAATGCAGCTTCTACTACAGGCCTACAGAGCTGGGGCCCTTCCAGTCTTCTCAATACGATAATTTTATTACCTCCTCCTCAATTGCTGTATTGATCCTTCTGATTATTAGTCAAATAATTAAGAAGCTGGTTGTGGCAAAAATCTGAAATGTCAAAGGAACACAGGTTGTGAAGTCCGGTTCTACAGGTCAGGTGGGTAGCTGCGTACGCATTTGTAGGCTGCAAAGGAACAAGTGATAGGTTTATTCCATGCTGAAAAGAGAAGAACGAAAACACAACGTTGCGGCTGTGGAGCCGCCTTCTTCTTCACAACCGAAGAAGGCTCCACAGCTGAAACGTGTTTTCTTTCTTCTCTTTTCAGCATGGAATAAACCTATTACTTGTTCCTGTCCGACAGTGGTTGCTGATCCTCCTGTATCATCTTCAAAATTGACTTAACCAGCAATACCAGAATCCCGATACAAACCTCATACAGATCCCTTCAGTATTCCACTAGTTATTTCATCCCTGACTAAGATATTTACCCCGTACCATATCCAAGTCTACAAGTCTAGGTTCCCCATTGACGTGGATACATTTTACTTTTATTCTTTCCCGTTTCTTTTCCTGTTTTAACTCTGAAATGAACAATTAATTGCTGTATTGATTTTAGTCTCTGTTTTAATGTGGCTCTCTTTATCCCCTTTGGCCCTTTGAATGGCTATTTTGCTTGTTCTTCAGATTTATTACATACCTTTTCTTTAATTAGATGCTGTTTTTTAAAATTATTTAATACTTTACTTTCTTCCTGCATGTATATTTATTTATAACAGTAGATCATATGGGGAACTGCTTTGTAACCTTTGATTTACTTCCACTTGGGATTCATCTGTTCTGTCCTTAAAATGCCATCTCTGTAAGCTGTTGCTACCCATTTTCTGATGTTGTATCTGTCATATCCCATTGCTATTCTATAAAAGTTCTGTTTCATTTCTACACTACATAGTCTTCTTTCCTTCAATTCTAGGCCTTTGTTTCGGACTGTGCCTGTACAAGTCTACAGTATACATCAAGCTACATACACTGATCAAAGCTCTGATTTCTGTATCCCTCACTCTGTCATGCTTTATAAAGACTAGATCAATACACACATTCCCTCATTTAGGTGTTCTGACACGCTGAGTAAAGAATAGGTCATTATCCATACATATGTTTTTATGCTCCAGATATTCTTATTTATTTTCTGAGTCTATGAGGAAAGTTGAAATCTCCCATGAGAATATCTTCTTCCTTTACACACATGTTCCTAGTCCCCTCATGTAGTGTTCAGTTATAATTAATATTTTAATTAAGTTGCCTGTTGCATTTACTTAACACATGCCTTACAGTAAGTCCAGCCCATATAAATTCCAAGACCGTTAATTCCACTAGGATACTGTATGTTGCTCTGCCTGAATACTGGTTTTGATGTGTAGTGCTTCACTTGCCCCTCTTCTGTTTTTCTTGTCTCTGAAACACTACTGTATGTATCCATCACATTTTATTCTTCTTCATCCCTGTACGTTAGCCATGTAAATTCCAATTACATCATCATTGCCTGCTACTCTCATGTATTTCCCATGCATTTCCAGAACTCCTAATATTTAAGTGTAAGCCCTTAACTACTCAGTCCTTTGATGTTTTGTTTTTTGGGGGTTCTCTTTTTGTCTTAACAACCTGTTTATCTTTCTTGTGTATTTTCTATGTATTCTCCCCCCTTCGATTCCATTCCAATGTTTTTCTTTTTTTTTCTGTGGATCGTTGCACAAGATGTCTACATACAGCATATAGCAAAGAAAACTCTGAAATGAAAGCCTTTGGGTAGAATTTTAGAAGAAAATTAAATGTAATTTTATAATAATAATATGAGAGATGAAATATCTATTGCACAGATTGTACTTCCTTAAAACAATTATATAGTATGAGAAGAGGATATTAATGATTTTTTTTAATGACATCAGCACCCTTATCTTGCAACTCATTTTTATCCGTATGGAAAAGCTGTTCTTACTTAATGTTAAGGTAAATAAAGTTAAGTATTCTTTTCCATCAAGTAGCATTTCTTACTTTTATTGCTGAAATTAAAATAGAATCTTCCATTGCAACATAAACAATGGAATTTACACTAAACAGGATAATTCTGCTCCAAGAAAATCACCTTGGCATAACAACCACTCTAAGATAGAGTAGTTGAATTTGTTGCTCATATTGTTCCTCAGATTATAATCTGTTTTGTGAATGTTATATACAGATGTGGTATGTTTTTTTTATCAGATAAAGCAAGCAATCTTTTATTCTCTTCTTTCACAGCGTCTCTGGAGGTGAGCTGTTTGATCGAATAGTGGAAAAGGGATTTTACACAGAGCAGGATGCTAGCACTCTGATACGGCAGGTCCTGGATGCAGTCAATTATCTGCACAATATGGGCATTGTGCACAGAGACCTCAAGGTAACACTTCATTCATTGAATCTCCTTTGTTTGGTAATAGCTTATACAGAACAGCATTCCGATTTCTTGATAATGTTCTTTGGTAAATGTTGAACTGGCTGGTATATTTCTTTAAGCTCACTCCGAATGGGAATCACCAGTCTTTAATCAACTGCTTTACCAGTGTAACTGTTCTACCAACATAGAAGTGATAGAGCTTATACACACTCTCCTATGGAACCTCTTTATTATTTACACTGTGAGCCCCAGAGTACCACAGCTGTAGAAGGGCGCAGCTTGTCTAGGCATTAATCAGCAGGTTGCTGTGGTTTGGCAGCTGTGGTGACCAGCTCGAGCCCACCCATCCCTTACAACTCTTTGCCAACTCTGTACCACCTCCTGAGGCATCCTAGTCACAGCTCTGAACATGTCTGGACTGTAAACCTTGCAGATTAAGGTAGCTTTTCTAGCTTTGTATTCCTTCTTTTTTCAGATATTATTAAATCAAAGAATATAAATTATGTAAGAGATCTGCTATCTTATAATGTGGGACTTATACATTTCTGTATCACATAAATGAGATAAATATGTCACTGATTAAATGTGATTTTACCAAGGTCTGGGTCAAAACCACATTCCTTAAGACAAGCTGTCATGTTAGTTTTAAATTGTGTGTTCTCCGTCTGCTTTCCTCAATAGCATCATAAGAAAGGTATCTGCACGAACACAGCTCGGCTAGTTGTTTTGTCTCTTGGAGATTTTTTTCTGTTGTATACAGTTACTGTATGAATTCATTGGTTATTTCCCTTTCATTCAGCATAGACCCTTGATTTCTAGCAGATAATTAATTGTACACTTAAACTTCTATAAATACAGGACTAGAAAAAAGCTGTGATCTTTGGCACTGTCACTATTTGCCACATTGTGTATAGTATACAGCTACAATGAAAAAAACTCTAAGTTATAACAAAAGCTACTGGCCTTCTGATGCATATAATGTGAAGTTTGGAAGTAAGCTTTAAAGGTCAATGCATACTGTACTTTTCCAAATGAAAAAATCTGAACATTAAAATAATAGTTCTACTAAACTTTGAAATCTGTTACCAGATGTATACTGTAAGTGTATTACCTTGACAGTATTTTACTCTGTGCTCAAATATTTTTCAGGTAATACTATTCTCTTAAAACATTACTGATTTTTAAGCAAGGATATTTGTAGTATATCAGTACCAGTTGTCCCAAATCTTTTTGGAATGACTAAAATGTACTGTATATTGCATAAGCTGAAAATAAAAGATAACAGTTACCGTTTTTAAATTTAAATGTATTTGTAAATACTAAATAGAGCTCAATCTTCATGACATAAAAGGCTCTCTTTAATTTCAAACAGCTGTTCGTACATCTTATTAGATCAAATGAATGAGTGGTATAAAAATGTTGTAGTAAAACAGGCAGCATGTTAATATTGCACTTTAAGGCTGTTAGATGTAACAGTACAGAGAGTGCTGAGGTTTACTGGAGTTCCAGGGTTTGATACAGACTTTAACCCTCATTGTCATTTTGGAAATATATTATTTATCTATCAGTTAAAATGGATTGTGGTTATTAGTATGTTTACTGTAATAGCCTGCCACATGTGTCTTCTCCTTTTCTTTAGCCAGAAAACCTCTTATACTTTAACCCTGCGGATGAGTCCAAGATCATGATCAGTGACTTTGGATTGTCCAAAATGGAGGGCACAGGAGACGTCATGTCCACAGCATGTGGGACCCCAGGTTATGTAGGTAAGATACTACAGAGCAAAAAAAGGAGTTTTATAAGGTATTAATATGGACTTAAAATAAATAATGGTCAGTTTTAAAGTAAGCTGGCTGTAGACAATCATAAGTACATTATTATTAAGGTATCCATATTTCAGGAATCAGAAAAGAGCCCAAGAGTTAACTGCAGTCTCTGATGTCTGTCTTTGTGTTTGTCGTTTAGAGTAAATATAGTAGCAAATTTGTACCTTACCACCTCATAGATACATAGGAGATTTTCTCAACATGTGATGTTTGCCTGAACGTAATCCATCAGCCAAAGTGAAACAAGCGTCCAGTGGGTCCACACTAAATCCATGGTGAAACAATGTGAAAGCCCATCAACACCCAATCACTGAATAGAATCACTGCTCTTAAAATGTTTTACACTTGACACAAAACTGTTGTTCACCATTGTAAACCCTTTTGGTAAAAAATGTACTTTTCCTTTATCACTGATGCAGAGTTATTGCTATGATTCACTTGTTCTTAGATAATCAACCACTATGCCATACAATATAAAGAACTGTATGTGAAGCACTAGTTTATAAAGAACCACGTCCAAGTAAATGGAGAAGGTATTTGTTAAATTATTTTTATGACTGAGAATGAGAACCTGCAAATACCCTCCTTCGACACCTTTCAGAGTTGTTGGTCTGCAGTCTTCATCTTGCTTTAAAGGAGAGTTAGCACAGAGTTGCAGAGCAACCTGACTCTCATGGATGTCACTGCAAGCATGCAAGCACAACACAGGACTTGGTGATAAGCTGTAACCAAGAGGTCCCTGGCCAGCTAACGCCCAGCCCAATCCAAGCAGTATCCTGCCAGTTGTGTTCTACTGCTTAAGGGAATCCTGGTCATAACAGGCTGATAACAAAATCCAGCCAGTGATACCTGGACCTTAAGGCTCAGCCTGCACTGTCACTGAACTGTTCTGGCACTTGCGAGCCACCATTTTGTTTTTCAACTATGTTTCTATCACACATTTTCTAACCACTTCATCAAGTTTAGGGTCGCGGGGGAACCAGTGTCCAGTCCATCAAGGCAGGATTCAACCCGTTCGGAATGCCAGTCCATTGCAGAGCACACTGAGACACAGGCATGCACATATTCAGAGCAGGGCCAGTTTTCCCAGAAACCAATCATCCTACCAGTATGTCTTTGGACATTTGGAGGAAACCGTAGTATCCGGAGGAAACCCATACAAACATACTACATTTATTTTTCAAAAACTAAGTAAATAAAGCACTTCAGGCATTGTACTTTGAAAATATTCAAATTAATTTGACCTTTGAGTAAAAGCGGTGGTACTGCCATATTGCATGATGGATACTTGAAAAAATTAAAGGACTTAGTAGCAGATGTGGTTAAGTTACTATATTATTTTCTCATGCTACACATAAAAAAGCACTGTGTTTCCCCAACTTGAAAAAAACAGTAAACTAACAAATTAATTCAGGTCTGTTTAGAATTTATCAGCACTATATTGCAGTCCTTTGTGCTTATCGTTGAACTTGAAATATTTAGACAGACATCAACCTGATAGCTCTCAGAGCGATTCCTTCAGGATATTTTGATTGAGCACATGTGAATGCCTCACTCATGTGGTGCCTCATTCATAGCACCATGTATCGGGGCTCAGTGCCAGTGTCATTTCAAAAGAAATGAAAGCCTACCAGGTCAGTATATGCACACTCACTTTGTAGTTAAACAAAATATACTGTACCACAGTTTGATAATGTTAGTGCAACAGCAGATTGACTTGAAAAGTGTCTGGACAGAATCATCCAGTACAACATATAATGCACCTCAACTTTCTGGAGTCAATGTGCATTATATAATTTGCAGAAAGGTTTCAAAATTTCAGAATTTCAGAAAATGGTGGCTTTTGGTTCCAAGATTTCTAACAAAGGATGCATTTCAACAACCTGGCCTTGAATGCCTGTTCAAGCTTTTTGCAGATTCAATTAACGTTTTTACTTGGGCAATCTTGATTTCTGTCAAAGCAGTTCTGCTTCTCACTCTCCCTGAACTCCTCTGTGACCTTGGACAGAGGAAGGTCACTGGGAGATACAAAAGATTTCACTGTAAAAAGTTTAGCGGCTTCAAAAGGATCTTGCAGTACTTGGTCCAGAGAGCAGAATGCATTGTATAGATTGGAGTTCTCTTTCTGCAGTGCCAAAAGCATTACAGCAAGAAGTGGTATTTGTTGTCCTAATTCAGGAAACTGAAATATATTATAAATTCGGGAGAATAAAATGTCATAGATTTTTCTAGCAATGTGTTCTGTATTTTAGTGACTCATTCCCAAATGCCACTCTCAGTGTTACACTTGAGAATTCCTTCGTGCCTTAAAACTCTCAATGCAGTCAGCCAGAATTAACCAGTGACTCTTTCTGTAAATAACCAGATTTGTATATTCACACACTGTCTGAAGTATTGCTTTAATTGTATCTTCCAGAAAGGCAGAAATGACTGATTCATTGTTTTTAGCCAATAAGATTTGGCGATGGGTCAAACTGGTAGATTGGTGAGTAAATCACCGAAGTGACACTTCAGTCAAACTGCAGCTCTTTCATGTTTAGCTAGCATTACAGATGCCTCCTCCAATATAAATCCCACAATTTTCTCCACGGGGTACATGTCTTGTCCATTTTCCAAACAGTCAATGACGGCTGCCCAGATTTTTTAGCTTTGTACCACTCACTTACATTATTACAATTAAACTTAAAACCTCAGAGCAAACTTTGTCACAATTCACGTAGGTAAGCTGTTGAGTCTTTTCACTATGGTCATTATCCCCATCACACATTGTTAACATTGAGCGTCTTTTGCTGCTTTAATAGTTTAACAGTCTCACGGTAAAGATGGCAAATTAAATCCACGATGTTTCTGCACACAGTTTTGCCTCTGCAGTGCAGTCTGTAAAAGGATCAGGTTTTTTCTTTGAACACAGTGCCTGCTGTAAATGACGATTTGGTCTTTGCTCTTTTGTGCAACTTCGATATCGTAGTTAGAAAAACTGGTTTTACCTGGTTTGATCTTTGTGCTTTGGGCTCCTCTACAAAGTTACCCAACTCTACATTCAATTTGTTTTGAAGTCCTGCATATTTTCTGCACCACGTCTCCGGGTGGTTGTGAGCTACAGCTGACTTCAGATGTTTTCATTGCTTGTGCAGCTCATAAAATAATCTTTTAAAATGATATTTTTAAAATTCATTGTAATATTATCCACACTTTTTTTTCCATTGGTTTGAAAGAAAAAGTGTACACAACATTGAATGTAGTAACTACTTTGAATTTACGATACTGCAGTATGTTTTTAATTAAGTCAGACTGATGCTGGGTATGCACCACACCAAAGAAAAATAAATCACTATGATATGATCTATATAATATTATTGCACAGTTAGATTCTGTAGATATAGTAGTACTGTGGAAGTATAATATTAGGCAAATCTTGTACCCAGGTTTAATATACTTGAAAACCTATTTTTATAATTTGTTGTTTCTTAATGTATACAAGTCTCTGAGCAAGTTTGAAAACAATCATCCTCTTAAAATTCATTGCAATTCTTGCAATTCATGTTAGCACAATAAATGTGTTTTTACAATATTGCGTTTAAAAATAACATCATGAGCATTTGCTGCTTTTATGTACTGTACTGTAGTTCACGTTTTTTTAGGTGTTATCACCCTCATTTGTATCACACTAAAAATAATATTTTTGAAAAGGGGGCTTTTGTCAGGTTGATCTTTTTTGTTAGTTACATGGAAATTACTGCATAATTCAATTGACCTTTGACAAATCCCTGTTTGGAAAAAACTTCATTATTTGAAGTTATTCATTATTTGGCCACCATTTTGTATCTCTTTAGTAATAACCAAAAAGAATTGTGTCCAATTGCCCTTAAAAATTAATTTGTCTTAAACACATGAAAAGCAGGAGGATACATTTTTGTTTATTTTCAACAGGAAAGTTGGAGGAAAACGTTTGTCGTTATTGGGAAATTGATTAATAGGAATATTGCCTAGAAGGAGTATGTCTTTTCATGCCAAATTTCTCAACACCTACACTTACTTTAGTATTGTATTACCTGTAAATCCCAGCGCACAGCTGCACTCACGATTATTAGTTCATGAAAAGGTCACGGTAATTTCTGTAAGAGCCTGTGATACATCGTCAGAAATACAGTTGTACAAGTCTTGCTTTTTGTATGGTAATGAAGATGCTGAAAATTGCTGTGAACAAGTAGACTAAAGTTTTAAACTGAGTCATATTAGACAGCCTCTTCCAATGTGTTTTTACATGTCTAGATATTTTTAGTCTGCTTTTAATAAAAAGAAAAGTGTTTTGTCTTTCAAAGCTGAGGTACTGCCAGAATGAATCCCTCTGTACTCTTAGTCACACAGAGCCTGGAGACTTAACAATAATTCATACATATTGGCACCCTCTGTATATCCTCAGGTTTGCCTATCCCACCTGGGTCTATTAAATATGGTCCAGGTATAGAGTGGGATGTTTATGAATGTAATTTCTAAATGCTGCAACCTCTGTTTGTGTGTCAGAATTACTGTATAGTATTTTTACTTGATGTGAAAATGTTTGAATATAGAGCATAGGTACTGTATGTGCTCAGTCATTTTAATAAATCTGGAACATTTCTTACATAGAATAATACACTGGCGTTGTACCATTTTAAGACCAAATAACATTGCCAGCGTATTATTCTACGTAAGAAATGTTCCAGATTTACTCAAATGGCTGAGCACATGGATGTCAGCACATAATGTTTGAATCATCTCTCCACTGATGGTCCATGTGATCCATGTCTGTTATCTCTCAATTAGAATGTCTAAGAATAGAATGCACAATGATCAAATTCAGCTGCTTTTGATGGTGTTTATGTGATCATAAACATATATTTTTCTCTTATTATAGTTATTTACATTGTTGGTTTGGGAGAAATAACAAAAAACCCAGTGGAAAACAAAATTCAAAGCTAATTGCAAAAAAGTCATTTCCTTCCTTTTCTTCTTCTGAAAGAATTACAAAAGTGAGTTCTTAATATAAACATTATTGAAGGCATTAGAGTAGAATACATTTTTATTTTATGTGCACGTCTTTGAAATAACTGTTTACTGGCTTTATTTGTTACTTACTTTGACATGTGTTTTGGCCAGTTTTATCCAGTTTTTTGGCCACACTCTCAGTCAGTCACACATTTACTTGCGGACTGACTCCAATAATGCTTGGTTGTCAATCACATGCCCTGGCATAGCAGGGGGTGCATCCAATAGGAAGCACTCTGATTGCTGCTGACTAGCAAAGCACATGAGTTCTCTGTCCCTCCAAGTATACATACTGTAGGCAACATGTACAATCCAAGCTGCTTCATAATAGGGGGCTACTGTCTAACATCACCCACCGGAAATTATACAAATGTCTGTCATTCAACTGCATATTTATAAACCACACTGACTTTAAACCATATTGACTGACAGTCTTTTGCCTTTTTATTCTTTCATTGCCACTGTGGTTTTTGCTGTCTTTTGGACAATGGAGTGTACTGGGTGCCACTGTCTGTTACCCCTCTATAGACAAATCCTTTGACCTCCTCACACAAAGCTGTGTCATGCAGACTCCGCTGCTGGAACAAGTAATAAATTGGCAAACATGACTGTCATATAACACTACTAGACTGAACTGAATCCTTGAGGACATCACATCCAGGTCATACAGCTTGCGGGAATGAATTAAAATTCTGTCGTTATTACTGGGATTTGATTAGACCGAGAACCAGTTGAGAATCACATCTATGTGTGAATCGCAAAAATAAAGCACATACCATCTCACACCTAAAGACGCATCAAGCAGTGACATTCTTAATGATAAACCATACCCTCTTGTGCCTGCTCTATTAACATACTCTATTGAACTGCACTTAGAGATTTAGAACATAGAAATATAGTAAATGATTGGCTTTTCTCACTGTTTGCACTGTCCAAAAAAGCAACTAGGCAGCAGTTTAAGCTGATATTAGATATCAGCTGGTCAGTTTCAGGAGAGAACAAATGCATTGTCAATTCTGTAAGTATTAACCCCTAGGAAAAATGCACACACTCCTTGATACTGTTTTTTTTATCAAAAAGAAATATCTGGTGCCATTCAATTTTGTCCGATTCCAACTGTAAAAACATATGAGGCCTATAGTACCGATTTTGGGGAGCCATCTCTCAATTAAGCTTTGGTCTGCCATCCGTGTTCTTTGATATCCTTGGGCTCTGGTTCCAAATTAAAATCATAAAGCTTTGAAGAATCTCACAGTCATGCTCAAATGCAACAGTAAATGTGCACGTGTTGGAGAACAAAGTTAACCATGTAAAGAAGAACAGATCTGTGTAGCTTATGAAATATCGTTTCCATTTGTAAATCTGATGTTAAGTTTAAGTTAAATAAGATATAAAATGTAAGAGGTGGTTAGATTATTTTTTTTAAGTACCCAGAGATCTAGAATTTATGTGATCACAGGGAATTCTGTAATATATTATTGAAGGGTTCATAAGGTTGTTTTACAGGAATGTTCTGCAGACTTTTAACTTATTATGTTTTTAATTAAAAACACAGCCAGGGAAGAATTTGAAGTTGAGTTCTTAAGAGAGAAATATACTGGCTATGAATATTTTATAAATACATAACATCTTCCACATTCAGCACAGCATCAAGTCAGGAAATGGAAACATCAATATGATACTTTGCTATATATTATGAAAACAATGTTTGTTTCTGTGTCTGTTTTTAAAGACCAGTATTGAATGCTTTAATTTGAAGATTGTTTTCTCAAGATTTTTAATGTGAGGGCTCCATGAACTTTTCTATGTTTAGATGAACTAAGTTTAGAATATTCCAATTTAAACCAGACTCTCTGTTTTCAGTTTCTGGAACAGTAAGTACTGTCTTTTGGGTTTTGTTCTATGCAGACTCTGTTACATAGTTCGACAAACTAACCTCATAATTGTAATACTTCAGCCAGTTTTCCAAGGTGTTCTACAGGGACACCTTTAATGATGCCAATGGTTTGAGTAAGAAAAATCCCCTTTGTCTAAGAAAATAATTAGTTAATTTGTTCCACTTACTGTTCAGATAGCTACAAAAACCAGAGACACTAGGCCCTCTAATAACTGCACTTGAGACCCCTGCTTTAGACTGATAAACTTACCTTTTCAGTATATTTGTAAAATAGTTGTCTTAACATATTGTTGCAAATTAGGTGTGTGGAATAATAAAGTAGGCTATTAAATCAATATGAAAATCAGGTTGTGACACCAGCTTCCTATTCAAACAAGCAATAAAAAGTAATAATTTCATCCCCCAAGGTCAGGGATTACAGAGTGTTACACGGCACATGTTCTTTCATTCTCCAGTATAGCTTGGTAATAGGGTAATTATGAAGCCAAAACCTAGAGAAGACAAAGATTTACTGACAATAATTTACACACGGTTACACTGTTAGATTATGTGCAAATATTTATATTTCTGTATCTTTCAAAGCCCTAGCTTCTGTAGTCATAGAAGATTCCAGAATTTTGTTTATACGGTAAAACCTAAAAAAAATCAACCATTAACTAGCCAAAGAGAGAACCAGCATCCTAACAAATGTATACAACCTAGGACTAAATCTCCTCACTACACAGATGCACACAAATTGATGGGAAATAATTTCTGTATATTTAACGAAGGCATCATTAAAATGGACGAGATGCATTTAGCCCGCAGAAGCTGTCACGTCTGAAGCTTTTGATTAAGAGGAAGATGAGAACTATCCTTTTTCCTGCATGTTCCTCTTTGTGTCCTCTCTGCCTCTGTTCCTGTATTTATGTTGTGGTCCATTCCTCTGGAGGCAGACTGAGTTACCTCACTAGGAATGTCCCCCACCCCCCATCATCTTGAAATAAATATTTTTTCTGATACTACCGCTCTCTTACAATATTAAATTGTGTATCTGAAAATGTGGAATTAAAGCAAAATTAAGAATAGTTTGTTAAAAGGCCTCATAACAGAAAAGCCAATTATCCATCTCTATGTATCTTTTGAGGAGAAAGCTGATTAGTCACTATTCTATTTTTCAACATTACTGTGCAGTAATGGAAATGCTCAGAAAATATCAGATATGATTAGCGAAGACAACGGGGAAATAGTGGTTTCTTACAGAGCATGGGTTTAGATGTTAAATGTAATGGAGGTTATATTGAAAACAGATGTCTCTTTAAGTGGAAATGGAAAAATAAGACCAATTACCATAATTGTGCATCACAAAATATACGGCTATTTTTCATTTTCAGTTTCGTCTCCTGCTGGATTGTAATTCACATGGATTTTTCTGGAGCTCTAAGGAGCTTTACTTCAACTTTCAACTTTATTGTTATTATACTTACACAGGTGCATAGTATAGTGAAACATGTTTCTCACCCTAGTCACGTCACCCAGGTTCAGTATATAAATAGAACAGAAGATAAGACAATAGACAGTAACACAATAACAATAACAGTGTAATAACGTAATCAAAACTGCAAAATTCACAAACGGAGAAAAGAATACAACAGAACAAAAACAGTGCAAGGTCATTCGGGGGGAAATAAAACAGTGCAAAAAATAGTACAGTGATTAATAAATATTACAACTAATACAGTTTTACTGAGCTATCGAAGGGACAGTACAATTTCGGCTTACATTCAGTTGTCGTGTATGTAGTGGTGTTGGAGTACAGTCATTGTGGATATGCACACCAATATATACCAATAAACACACCAATTGGTTTACCACCAATATAATGGTTCTCAAGTGCATTAAAAATATGTACACCGAAGTATATATAATGGTGAATAGAAACACAAAATGCACTGGACCACCTGCTAAGACAGAAGGATTATAATTATGCTTTAGAAACTTAACCTTTCTGCAACTTTTATTAACAGTAATTCAAGTTTTACAATCTCTATTTTGCAAGACAAGATATAAAAATATGATGTTAAAATTGAAAACCTGGAGCAGCTAAGAAAGTCTAAAATATATGTAAACAATGGCCAATCAGTTTATTTTGTCGATATATATAGATAATGAAGAAGGTTCTAAAAGAGTAACCTGTTTTGACAGTCCCAAAGCAAGCAGAAGATAAGCTGTTTAGAAAATTAAGAAAGGATCCTTGTTTCATTAATGCATTTCACCACAAAATGTTCTCAGGAAAAATAACTTAACTCACTATAGAGAATACAATATAATACAGTATTATGCTGTATTAGTTCAGGTGGGGACCTGCGTCAGTGTGCGTAGGCTGCAAAGGAACAAGTAATAGGTTTATTCCATGCTGAAAAAAAGTAGAAAGAAAACACAACATTTCGGCCGTGGAGCCTTCTTCAGGTGTATTATACTGTATTGTTTTCAGTTTCTTTTGCAAATAAGGTTTTGCAGTCAAAAATTAAGGTGCGCAAAAACTTGAATGCCATACTGTATAGCATCCTCTGATATACTGTATATCAGGGTCCAACAATTGCACTACCCAGCCAGATGCTCTTTATCAAATGTGAAACCAAAGCTTTAAAGTTACTAAGTGCCTGGTCCCTGAAGGTGTGCCAGAAGAAGCCAATATATCCGCCCGAATTTTCTCTCTCTTTTAAGTCTGCACAAGCCAAAACAATTTTCTTTTCTCCTATGAAGCCTTCCACTGTCCTTTATGAAGATAAATATTGAAGTCAGGATGAGGGCCACACATTAATGTAAAAACCAATAGCCAAAATAAACATATCTATATAAATGATCGGATATAGTATTTCAATCAATTGAAACTTGTTTTTTTTTTATTTAACTTTTAATTTTTATTAAGGGTGGATTTGGTGATTTTTTTATGATTTAGTCGGAAGTTTGATTGGCGTGGCAAGAAAAGATAAGAGCCTTGTCTGCAAAGCTGTAGGCAGCTGGTTAGGACACAGGCAGGTTCTGTAGGTCATTGCCATGGGGATCCTGAGCAGGGCTGACTAAAACAGACAGAAAGGATATTAGATCCTATTAGATAACTGCGTGCTTTTGACCCGCCACTCATAAGTGCACAGACCTTTTCGTGCTGCACATTCGATTAAGGTGGTGTGAAATCTCAGCATGTGTCAAGATAGCAGTTCCTTTCAGCAGATTTACTTCCCAATATTTAGAGTACTTCTCCAGAAATCTCTCTCTAAAGTATTAAGGGCTTGTTGCTGTTATTAACCCCTTTCTTTGACAGCAAGGAAAAATCATTATTCGGAACTTATAGGCTAATAGTGACTGTTGAAGCAAATTTCAAAGCTTTAACAATTTTCAGAATACATTTTATTTTAGTGTTGCTCTTACTCTGATCTTTGAATGTTTGTTTGATTTTTACTGTATTTATTTTGTCTTACATTTGAATTCAATTACATTGTAAACTGCATGAAAAACTATGATTATCATAATGAATGATACCCATTATAATTTTATTACTTACAGTATACTGTAGTTTACTGATTCTTCTTTGTTAATTTATTACCACTTATTGAAGAGAATTATTTGATTCCTCTCTATATTAGTAACCAGCTAGAGAATGCCAATTGCTGACAAGATGGTGCACTGCAGTATTTCATACAGAGGCAGAACCGATTATGCATTAAGGCCTTCAGGAGTTAAACTGAAACATTATAGTATAAAAAGACATTACTTTTTGGACACATGCCCACAAACACATTTTTAGGAGAAACCCCCAGGGGTTAGTAATAAAATAAACTTGAAGAAGTGCATATCGTGTAGACTTTCTAAGTTTGGGTTACTGTGTTGTTTTTATTTGGCCTTTGAACTCACAGATTCTGGGCCTGTATTTGTGGTATTTATATACATGTTGTTAGTGCCCTTTTATAATTTAAGTTTTCATAAAAGGTTACAAAGAGACTAAATGTAATTGGATGCCAGGTAAATTGGTCTGTGGATCATGTGGATGATTTATCAGCAAATGTACCAGGAGTGTGTGTGCTGTGTGCTTATACTGACATATTGACAACTTATACTGATATCACATTGTCTCTCCAGTACTGGCATTCCGCACCAATCAGAACAGAATGTTATACCTCTGGCAAATCATTAGACGTGTGTCTGCTGATGTCTGCCAAAGCTACAAAACATGCAGGGACCACCACTTCATGCGCATCTTATACAGTAACTGATGAGCAGATGTATTTCCACATATTTCTTTATTTCCACTCTGAATATATCCCAGAGCACAGGTCCAGGAGGCAGCATACGGTACCACTGGTAATATCAAGCTGAACCTCACAGCCTGGCAGGAGGTACAATGTACACTTCATTCCTACCAAGTCCCGGGTCTCTGAGACTTGAGCCCGGTGGTACAAAGACTTGTTTATATACAGTAATAGAGGGGTGAGGTAAAGGAGGCCACCTATGCAGGTGCCTCTCACTCAGTGTCAGGTAAGTTGAAGCTGAACTGGATCACAGAACATGTCAGATGGAGCTTAAATGGCTTGAGGCCAGTTATCTTTATGAATGATTCCTGTGTGCTTCTGGACAACACAAGCGGTAGGACAAGGGCCTGCAGAAGAGTCAGACAGTTGTAGAGCATGACAGAAATGGATGGGGGGGTCTATTATTATTTATTCTAAGAATTCATATGGAAGGCAAAAGGGACCTGTACATTTTACAGAATGCCACACTGCCAGGTGTACAATGTGGAGATGTGGTGCTTGACAATATTGTGAAAACTTTGGTGGGTATGAAACAGGTCCCAGCTTAATTTTAATAAATGATTATGCTCAGTTCCATAATGTAGAGTTGTTAACCATTACCAGGTGAAGCAGACCATAGGATGGTCTAGTATTTTACATTCATAAACCTAAGCCCTAATTAACATGTCTAGAAAATATTAGTATATTAGTGTAAGCAGTTATTATAATGATTAAGTATTATTATCTAGGTTCCTGAGTCAACATGGTCAGACGAATGTTGTTTCCCGTTTGCTTAGTTCATAACTTCTCTGTATTCTTTTGCAGCTCCAGAAGTCTTGGCTCAGAAACCCTACAGCAAAGCTGTTGACTGCTGGTCAATTGGAGTTATTGCCTACATTCTGTGAGTGCACGTCTAGTTCTAAACCCGTAGCATCTTCAGAGAAATACTGTGTAGGGAAAGAGAGAGAACTGCTGTGTTTATTTTTCTTGACAAGACTGAATGTAGAAAAACACAGATAAAAATTAAAAAAGGATGCTTGTGTGTAATGAGAAGTGGGGGATAAAATGGTCTTGTTGTGTTTAGTATGTTAGGAAAATTAACAGGGAACAGTTTAATGAGGTTATTCACTAGCTGATTGTTGTAAAATTGGCTACAGATGTAGTCTGACTCAACCTCATGTAGTAACCTTTTATGGCCATTGTTTAATTTTTAAAGTAAACAATTTTAAAAAATAACCTTTGGGTAAATATTTTTGTTAATTTCATCCCAATTAGATATAAGTACATGAACATAATATTAACACATTAGCAACCTATTTACTGTGGTTACAAAGGTAAAGTTACTGGATGAACATTGAGCGAGCTAGATCATTTACAAAGCATCCAAAAAGGGCTCTGGAAACAAATGTGGCTGTGTATGATTTGAAAAAATACAATTAATCTAGGATCACAGTGAAAATGGTTGTGATAAATGGACCCAAAAGATGAAAGAAAAAATGTTCAGACAGAGCTAATCTGAGTGGTCATCAGATTATCTTGTTTTCAGTGACATTGTAAAACCGTGGTTTACTGAATTGTAAGGACACTACAAATAAGAGCCCTCTTGTGATGTTTTCCTACTTTCACAACCCACACAGCGCTTAGGCTACCTGTGTACCATTGTGTAGTGTTGCACCACTGGTGGTATAAAACCTGCCTTTCACATTTGTCAGTTCTCTTCATTCATTGAAATCCGGTCTTATAATAGGAAAGATCTTGAAAAGTGACTTCATGTTAATTTTTTACTTTCTTGGCTGCTACCTGACTGATTCTTAAAGAATGAATATACTGTATAATGTCTTTGCAAGATTTTGTACTGTACTGTACATAAACAGTACTGTATATGCTGCATTATAAACCTTGAATAAGACAGCAAAGTCTTAAAGCTGTTTAGGCTTAGACGTACACCAAAACTGAATTCCACAGTATTAAATATAGATTTTCTGTGCATGATTTGTCACTCCTAAAGTTCAGACATACCTTTATTGGAGCATTGAATGGACAGCTTCCAGTATAAGGTCCTTACCTTCCCACCCTGCGGTGGTAACACTTATCTACAGTTCCAGTCAGGCCTGTGGCATTGTGCTTGGATCCGAATACCAGGATAAACAAACACATCCAGACAGGCTGGTGAGGTACTCTTCTGAAAATGTACGTGTGCACTTCAAGTGATTTTTACTAACCAATTAAAAAAGGAATGTAGACCTAAGCGTATAAAAAAACACTGTAACAACTTGCGGACTAATTTAATGGAATAATTTTTATGCAATGTGAGTTCAATTAAATTTGAAGTACGGGAAAAAATAACATTGAAACAGAAAATCTGAAGCCAAAGTGTGATGTCGTTTTCTTAGCAACCATGGCAGTTCCTATGTCAATATTTTGATGTCGCCTCACTAATTAAAAGTCCATACACCAGTTCACATGTGCATGAAAAGATCCTACTGGATTAAACTTAAACCTGATTCCCTGAAATTTCTAACAATTCCTAAAGTATTTAAAAATGTGAATGCATGGAAGGCATTCTTTTGTGACAAGAGACTTAAATGTATGTGCTTATTTGTAAATTCAATTATAATGACAAGAGTTTCTCAGCAGAGACATTGTTACCCTCTAAAAAAAGAAGTTGTCTGTGAAGTAATTTCAAGGTATTCAGAATGCCAAGTGAATGACTAAGGAAACTGAGCAAGGCAGCCCACACTCCCCACTCTGTATGATCTTTGCAGCTTCTGTGAGGGATAAAAGTAAAATTGTATGCTTTAGGATACTTTACCCTTTTAAAATTAATTTCTCATGTTTAGATTTGAAAGAAGGGACAGGTGCCCAACCAGAATGAGTAAAACATACTCTTAATTACTGTACACAATAGAAATATTTGTACTACACAGGAAATGTTAAAATAAATTTTATGGCCTTGTCTGCTTACAGGAGGGAATTTTTCCCTTTTCCCTTTATGCAGTAGCAGTAGTAGTGTTCCCAAAACCTGCGGCTGCAGTCTTGTCTTCTTCTGTTTCCTTTGTTTTCTCTCTCTTGCCTGAGGCACAGGTGGACTTGGCTACACCTGGTCATGTGACCCAATTCCACCAATCAAAACCTGACAGCAGTGCTGTGGTGTATCAGGCATATTTGGTTTTCATTACATTACATGACTTACACACATTAGGCACTGACCACTCTGTCAACGGACTGGAACATACACTAAACAAAACAACTGAAAAACAGACATTGAATAACAATCTTAACATTCCATAGCTAAAGGTGTTAGAATAATTCAGTAACAAAGAGAAAGGATATAAGGAATTGCGAAGAAAATTCAATAATGTAAGAATAATACTATAGGAAAATAAGAATGGAATAGAGAAATATATACAATATGATAGGTCAGAAAGATGAATGTTATAAGGAAAAAAGAAAATTATTATAAGTAAAAACTTCTACACTTGCTGATGCCAGATTTTTATTGATTGTGCATTTTGTTGTAAAAATAACTAACATAATGTCACATTTTTGTAATATTATTAGCCTTATCCAAAGACTTTATTTCTATTCTGACAGAATGAGCTGTGTTTAAGCTCTGATTCATTATGACTTTCGGACCATCTGTCTTGCAAATTGGAATGATTTAGTGGTCATTCCTTACTTGCATGAAGTAGAGTTATTAAAAAAACAGAGCTGTTAATCATTTTTTATTACACAGGAAAAATAATAAGGGAAATAAATATTCTGCATTTTTTTCAACATTTGTCTACATTTGAAAGACATTGTTTTATATGTTAGATTTTATAAATGTTCCGTGATACATGGGTATTGATATTGGTATGTTGCTTGTTTTCTTAAATGCTTTTTACCAAATTGACAGTCCCTGGGAACATTTGCAGTGCCTTGGTCTTTTATTGTGGTTATTTGTTGACATGCTTCCAAACCCAAGTGGCCAAACTGTTCACTTTATAATGTTTTTATTTAAAACGGCATTTACAATTGACCAGTATGTGTTGTTTGTAAGTTTACAGAGCCTTAGTTAGAATTGGTAATACAGACTGTTAGCACTTGTTTGTATCTGAATTACTAGAATTAGGTAGGAGTACAATGACTGTGTGATGGCCATTTTGTCTCATTTGTTTCTTATACTGTACATATAATACCGCTTCCTCCCTTAAATGAAACATCTAGGGATCCAGGAATTGCCACTGTAATGTGCATGATCTTTTGAATGCTGCGTGGTGACCGATGCTTAGATTAAAAAAGGCTCGGATGGCTTTGACCCTTATCTGCTGGAAAAAGCTGAGAGAGTCACAGCTCTTCAGGAAACCCACAAAGGGATGTTTCATGTAGTATAATATCAGGAAGTTCATTCTGTGAACACTGCTCCTGAAAGTGCCGCTCTCAGGTTTTCAAGATTTTAAATCCACAGTATAGATTTTGTTTTAACCTACCATCTAATTTGGAAAAATAGGAATGTTAAAGCACATGTGCTGGCTTCTTTCTAGAAACCTTCTGAGATCCTCAGATCAATTAGCTACTAGCAACCAAACAGATGGATGGACTGTATGGCCACCTCTCACTTTTAACCTTTCTTATGGTCTGACAATTGTGCTAGCTCTCTTTTTATGAAGACAATAAGCGCTTTGTCTCTGTGCCTCTGTAGTACAGGTCATGAGAAATGAACAGTTTGAACTTCATTCACAGCATGCACTTTGCAATTTGCATGCAGAGTTTTATGTCACTAGAGCTTAGCTTTCTGAATACCTTTTATTTGAATGTGTCACATTTTCATTTGTCTGCTAAGACATGCAGTAAGTCCCTACACACAATTAAATGTAGACAGAATTCAGAGTTCTCGTTGTTTCATTCAGTAGTCTAATAAGTTCAACATATCTTTCAATTTATTTTCTTAGAAAGTAGTGTGGTGATTAGGAAAACGTTAATGTTTTCTGTGTGGGCACTCCTTTTCATAAAATAGTTTCATTCTGAAAAACTAGCAAAATTAATACTCCTTTTAAATGCAGAATTTATTTGAGATATACTATCTGAATGCATCTTTATTTGATACAATTTGTTACCATACTATAGAGAGATCACAAACAATCACATCAGTAGTGAAACAAGGAGGTAGAGGGTTCAATTCCCAGGTGGGGCACAGCTGTTGTAGCCTTATGCCATTTGGCTCAGGTTGTTCCAATAATATACTCATCTGTACAAGGGGTTAGAAATGTAAGCTTCTTTGGATAAAAATACTATTATCAGACAAGTAAATGAAGAATTGCTGCACAGATAAATTAATAATGTTCATGGCTTCCAAAACCTCTGGCCACCTCCTGATTTGGATGATTCAAAAAGGGGTGATAGAACTTCTATAGTTTCTAGCCCACTGTGCAAGCTCTATTACCCTGGTGTTCTTGGCTCTTTTCTACATTCTGCATTGTTTGAATCTGTCCAGATGTTTCTGAGGTTTGAATCAGGTACACTCAAGCCTCTCAAAGCTTCTTGGGAAGCAGATCCTACTGGACCTCCATCTTTTTCCCCATCTACAATATCACTATAGAATAGATGATAAGGCATCCTCTTCTATTGTCTTTCTGACCCTGCAGCGTACATTTAGAGACATTATTCTGATGGAACCAAACATGAGGGAATGCATCTTTCAGCAGGTTGCACAGATATTGGAAAGTCAAGGATAAATCATGCAGGACCAAAATAACAGGTAGCATAGGGTTGAGGGGGCTCTGGGAGGTGACTTGGATCCACAGAAGAAAAAAGCTGGGTGCTCTGAGAAAGGGTGAGACTTAAGAAGTGTAGGAGGTGATACTAAACTGGACTTTATTTCTGTGTAATTGCTGTTGTGTATGATACAGAATTGAATGCAGACATTAAGCACGAAGAATAAGCTTTCATTTGGATTGACTCCATGTTAACAGCACACAATCTAACAAATGTCTTACCTGTAAAAGTAATAAGAGCTTTACAAGTATCTTATCTTAAAACTGAGTCTGGAAAATGTTATCACTATTCTTCAGCTCTGTCGCTTGTAAGACTTTAATTAACTAAGCAGAGCAAATGTTTCTAGCATGCCAGTTTCTGGAGTACATATGAGCCTGCACAGCCAGGTGGCCTTAAGATCCTCACAAGGCTATATAAGGATAAGTGCAGGTGAATGAAAGTTTAAGAAGCTAATTGCTTTGCCAAATTGGACTAGTCTTGGAGTACACATTTTTTTTTTCCGTTTTTCTTTCTGTTCTGCTGATGGCCATTTTCATCCAGTAGTCCTCCATCTTATTCAAGCAAAATAAAAAATGCCCGCAGAATGCATTAGAAATCAGATGTACTGTCAGTCCTGGCCTTAGAGAAGAACCTACTGTAATCACGAGTTTTTCTTATATTTATGTGTTTATGTAATCTGCATTTCCTAAATGTTAAGTGCAAGCTTTATTTTATGTCAGGGCAACTTCTCATCGAATTTGTATGCTTGTATTTTTAATACTCCAGACAAAAGTGTCCCTGCAACAGAAATTTGGATAAATCGCAGTCATGTAGACAGTTGGTTACAAGACAGCTCCCAATTCCCAGATCTTAGCACAATCACAGAAAAGAGAAAAAAATATTTATATCACAAGATCTTTTGAAAAAGCCTGAAATATCAGTCTGTTGACTTTGGCTGTAATTGTCTTGGGCTTGGATATACAGTAGTAAAAAATGCATGTAAAAATACTTTTTGTTTTTGTCTTTTTTTACTGCATATTCTCTATTTTCATTGTATTAGTCATATTAAAATACATATTTGTCACTCAGTGCATTACTTTTACCTTCTTCCAAAGGAACAGAAAAGCCTAAATTTATAACAGCTGGTGATAAGGAAAATCACTAAGATTTAGTTCATTTGAAAAATACATAATATACAACAAAATGATCTACTATCTATTTATAATAGAAGGAAGGAAGTTTCTCGGGGATATATACTATATGTATATAAATGGCAGCATGCATATTTAAGGATATATAAAATGCAGATTTGAAGAAAAATATATTTGTTCTTTGATTTTGTAAGTATGACACTGGTGTAATGTTGTTCTTACAAACCTCATACATTATAGAACAATTTTGTTTCTGCCTTGTAATTTCTTTTCCCCTTTTAAGTTTCTAAGAGTACTGTGTTCAAATCTCTCTTTGATATTGACTTCTCATAATTAGCATTGTAAGGCTCACTAAAGCCACTTCAGGTGTGAAGATTGCTTTTGTAGGCAGGAAAAATAATTTTCTTCTTCACAACTGACTGAAGTTAATATCTTTCATATTTGACTGAATGTGTAAACATAAAAAATATATAACCAATTCTACTTCATTCATGCAGAAAATTATATTCCTGCATGAATGAATATCACTGCATACAGTTTATTACTAGTTTATTAATGCTCTTTTACCAATTAAGAGGTAGCTTTATAGTACTACTTCTTAATTTAACCATGTGTACTACAAATAGCTAGATGTAAAGAAATTCTGGTTTGTAACATTTTGTGCTGCCATTTGTATTTACTGTATAGAACATATACAGAGAGTTCTATGTGTACATAAATACAAAAAAAAAGGATTTGATTTAGTAAAATTGTATACATTAAGGAAGTTGTTTCAGATTTCCTGGGTGAGCCAGCAATCTAGGGTGCAGGCCCTGTGAACAAAAACATTAATACCAGTGCTAAATATAGCTGACTGGAAATAATAGAATGTCTTTGTTGAATACTCTTTGGATAGTGTATATTTATTTACTCTACAGAAGCACTTTTAACATTTTATCTCCATTTCTTTTCGTGGGAAATTTGTTGCGGTCCTTACAGATTTAAAAACAAATGTTATTCTGCAGTTTCCAGATGTGGTCCCAGCAATTATTATGTGATTATCTAATTTCTACTTTGCAGACTAACTTTGCAACACAGGTGTCTCCTGGACCTCATCAGCACTCAGACATGTAATTCCACCCTATCCACTCTAGTCCTGATACTGTATCTCTCTCAGCTGCATACAGCTTAGAAAACAATTTTAAAATGCCCCAGACTAGCCAGTGAAAAATGTCTTCCTGTCATCAAACTGTGTAGTATGAAAGCATTTTCATTCAGCAATGGAAAAAAAGACTAATCTTTTTTGAAAGAATTTTGTAAGGAAGGTCAAAATCATGTTATGCACTATAACACAATTATCAAAGCTGAGCATCATCATTAACATTTGGAATATAAAATCTGTTCTTTTTTGCCTTTTTGTGACGTACAATCCTTTTTTTTCTAGGTTGTGTGGTTACCCCCCCTTCTATGATGAAAATGACTCTAAGCTTTTTGAACAGATTTTAAAAGCTGAGTATGAGTTTGATGCTCCATACTGGGATGACATATCAGATTCAGGTAGGTTGTGGTTTGCATATTAGACAACACAATACAAATACAGTAAACTAAATGTTGGATGTACAATGTATTTTGCAATAGGAAATTGGTTGATACCAGCAAACTGAAATATAATGATCCAGCAACTACGAATGTTTTTTTTTCACTGCATTTTTGATTCCAGGAGTTTATTTAAATCTTGCATTGTATACTGTGTCTAAACCTGAAAAAGCCCACTGATCTGATTTAGCTTCAAGTCCTGAGCTGTCTTTCCGTCTGACACTACATTGAGATGCCCCAAAGCAGAAAGTACAATAGCCGCTAGTACAGTATACACCATCTGCTAGGGCCCTGAAGTTAATATGGACTGAGAATTGGGAACAGAAAACTGGCTACTATAGCTCAGAGACACTGCATTGCCTGGACAAACCACACTTCCCATAAACACCGGAGGCCAACTTGCTGAAGTGTGTCTACGTCACAGTGGCAGTGTCAGTAGTGACATCCTGCATGTCTTTCCCAGGAACCGGTAGAGTCAATCCATATGGGATCGCGTATTTAAAGGTTTATTTTCTGAAAATGAGAGAATATGAGAGAGGATAGTATACAGATGTTTTCTCAGGATGGCACAGGATACATGAATGGCAGATAGTAGCAGGAAACTAACTGGCAACCTGCGTGAGGACACAACTCCCATTCCCTGTGCCCTGACCTTGCCACCTGGTTACACATGTACTATAGGGTACTTACACTCACACAAGAAGATAAGAAATGTCTACAAATGAGAAGGAGCCATTTTGTTTAGTAGTTAAGTAACTAAGTTAATCTAAAATTTTGTTTAGCCATTTGGGCCCTAACCACCTGTCTGGGAAGCCACATTAACATTTTACTAACTTGGTAAATGAGCGATTCATATCTTATAGTTTTTAACAACATATCCTATAATCTGTAAGAAGACAGAAGTTGTACTACTGTGCATTCTGTGATAATGTAACATAAAATGTAAGGTCTCGTTTTTAATTGTTTCTTTTACAAAAATCAATTTTTACTTTGGTCTGTTTTTTTTTTTTATATGATCAGTAAAAAAAGTGCTGAAACTTCACATGAATCTGATTCATGAAAATAGTTGGTAATTGTTCACAGAAACCTGGAAAATATGCAACAAACACAAAATGTTTGTCTCAGATTGTATGTAGATAAACAGAACTTCATCATTTGAACTTCAGTTCCTTTTAAAGAAATGGTTACAGTTCTGTTGCAGCCAACCACATAAAATATTAATAGATTTAGCATGCTACAAAACAACTGTATCCAAATGATATGATAGAATAATTCCCATATGATATATGCACCATTATGTAAACTCTACAATATGTAAAACCTATTTGGAATAAGTCCCAGATATAGTACTCTTCATTTCACTTAAAACATTACCTGAGCCATATGGTCTGTAGTCTGGCAGTGCTCTTTGCTGAAGTCAGAGCTAAGGAATTCAGTACATTTGAAATGGGTAGTGAAGGCTACTGATTTACACCCTCCAGATTTCCACTCATTTAAATTGCAATTTGAATACCACTCAAGACTTTGAAATTAGGCTCAGACCACTAACCAGCAGGCCTGAAACTTCAGGACTAATCAGTAGCTGCTTGTTGCCAGTAAAGAAAATAAAAAACAAGGTCTGCATTTACAGGAAAAGAAGCTGACGGATAAGGTAGGCATGCAATAAACAGACTTGGATCAGTTTTGTGGGCACAGATCCGAGTCCTGTTTGTAAGCCAAGACTTGGAGACAGTCCATCTTCACATTAAACAATCAGAACTCCTTCTTTCCTGTTTGTTAAAGGGAACCTACTGCAAAACATGATTTTTTATGAGAATCAAAAGGTTAAGATTCGTAAATATCAATAATGTGTCTAGCCACATTTGCAATAGGAATACATCTTTGGACATACATACTGTATCAGTTCATATACATTTATTCTTACTGATTTTAGCTCACTTCCTGATTGTTCTTCACCTGCCTGTGCTTTTGAGGATTCCAAGTGCAAATGGATTGTTAACCCAGGTGCTCAGGACACCCATACTCTAGCACCACTAGTCATGCTGAAAATTATATAAGCCAAACAGTGTGAGTAAATGGTATGTTTGATTCTGCAAAAGTTCCATCAGCTTCATTGACCAGTTATTATAGAAAAATGTGGTCCCTTGAAGCTGTTCCTTCATTTTCTCCTCTGTTTTACAAGTCCCTGATTAACCATGTGTGTCTGTTGAGTTGTTTGCTTTGCATAATTCTTCTTTGAATTGAGTATAATTTGGATAATACACAATTAACAATGAGAAACACTTGTTTTCCAGCTAAAGATTTTATTAGCAGTTTGATGGAGAAGGATCCCAATAAAAGATACACGTGTGATCAGGCACTGCGACACCCCTGGTGAGTGACCGTCTGGGCTCATACCTGAGCTCATGGGGTCCTGAGGTGACTCGTGCATTAAAAATCCTTTCTGAATGAATACCTTCCAATTACTAGTCTGCACATTATCTATTTTATTGATATGAGTGAACAGTTAAGAGTGGTGTCTAAAGTGTTGTCAAGTAAAAGTTTACTACAAATATCCTGGGAAGGTAAAATGGTACCATGGGTGCCAACTTTTCAAATTTGCGGTGGGAGAAATTCCAACCTCCCCACTCCCCCCCGTGATGTTTTCAGTTACTGTAGATATAAAATTGCTAAGTGTCATTTAATAGTGGGGTAGTTCTTCATGTATCATCACCACCATAAACATAAGAAAGACTTAGACTTCAAAATGGTATAAAATGGTACTGTACATGCATCATGAAACTTGTATCACATAAATTAAAATCTAGGTGAAATTTAGTGAAAGGCTGTTCAGTCCTAGAAAAGATTTGAAAGGTCTGAAGCAACATATAATTCTATGTGTATCTAGGTCCTGCAGTTTGGATACTGAGTTATAAAACTGCCGTGACTAAAACTGAAATGACTGTGAGTTTTTTACATTGAAAATGTAGTATCCAAAGCAACGGAAACAACAAATATCTAAAGTATATTCAGCTTTCAGTTCATTGAGTAGTTTTTAATTTGGAGATTTGTTATTCACCCTGTTATTGAGTTGGTTTCATCACTTTCTATCTTTGTACCTCTCAGACAAAAAGTATGCCTGGGAATGTTTAAGCAGCACCATCTGCCAATAACCAGTTAGTGTAAGCAATACGTGCTGGGAAAGTGGATGAAATTGTGCTTAGATCATTTTGTCCTAACCAGTAACAACACATTGTTCACAACAGCCTGCCAGAAGACAATGCTACTGAACATGCATTTGGGTCGTGTTTTGTATATGGGTCACCCATATTGGGTCATATATCTATTTTTGTTCTACAGGAGACATAACAGTTTCAATTCAATCAGCTCCACCAAAGCACTAAAAAGAAACAATTGACCTTTATTTGTTGAGGTATAAACACTAATCACAAATTGTAATTTGCAATAGTTATAAGCAATGAAGCCAAATTATTTCTTCACAATTTTATTTCACACAAATATGTCAAATCTTTTCAAACCTGAGCCAAATCAGATATTGGCCATCTATAGACTCGTTGTAAATTCCATAATAATTATTTTAAAAATTCTATTATTGGTATTTTATCACAATAATATTAGTAGGTGTCAGTGTGCATGTATTACTATATACTCTAAAGCAGAATACAGTTGTTAGTATAGTTACCATGATTTCTGTCTTGTTTCAGGATTGCTGGAGATACAGCTCTCTGCAAGAACATTCATGAGTCTGTTAGTCGACAGATCAGAAAGAACTTTGCAAAAAGCAAGTGGAGGGTATGTTTGTGATGTGAATACCTAATTACTGTAGGCAAAATCACTGATGTCTTGTTTCCTTTTTTTGTTTTCTTACACTGATCTTTTTCTGTATGTCACAATGAAATGTATAAGGCTGAGCTGTTCATGTTTAGACCAATATAAGCTCATATTTAAATGGAAGTTCTTTACTGAAGTTCAGGAGGGATAATGACAGACAAGCCAATCTCACCCTGCTGTTAGAAATCACAATCATTACTGACTTTCACTATATATATATATAGAACTCTTGCACACGTCTCTTCTCACTTTTGTTCCATTCATTCTATAAGTGAACCAGGCTTCATACAACAGGTGGGAAAGAGAAAAGATGAGAGAACAGAAAAAATATGTTCTTGTTTCACATTTGCCTTAGATTTTTATTGCATTTTTGTAACTTTCATTTTATATGTGGACCATGTTCCAAACAACAAGCAGAAAAAGCAAAAATCAGACAGAACAAAAAAAATGTGCTTTTTGTTGTGCATTTATCGTGGATTTTTATGACATTCATTCTGTATATGGACCGTGGTTCAAACAGGCAGGAAAGCGAATATACTACTTGTTTCACATTCTCCTCACATTTTTATCACATTTATTCTACCCATGGACCGTGCTCCAAACAACAAACAGGAAAAGCTAAAAAAAAGACAGAACAGAAGAGAAAAATATGCTACTTGTTTCACATTCGCCTCCTACATTCACCTTGCATTATTATACAGGAAATCAGGGAAGTGAAAAAAATGCTGTTTGTCTCACATTTGCCTCATGCATTATTCATCTATACATGGACCATGCTTCTCAGAATTGCAAGCATCACACCTTCTTACTTTGTGTTCTTTATTTTTAATCTCTTCTTATTCTCCTGCAATGCCTTCTGCTTCTGTTCCCTGGCATCCAACATGGCCCTGGGTTCCTCACTCTTGGCCCTGCTGCTCCTGATGTCATCTCCACCCTGTTTTTTTTCCAACATCTTAGCTCCGTTTCAGTCAGTAGTCGCCCTACAGTTTAGACTATCCCTGGCATCCAACTCAGCCCTGGGTCTGTCTGGCATCCCACAGTTTTAACTTTCCCAGGCATCCAACTCAGCCCTGGGTCTGTATGGCATTCTACAGTTCAAACTTTCCCTGGCATCCAACTCAGCCCTGGGTCTGTCTGGCATCCTACAGTTTAAACCTTCCCAGGCATCCAACTCAGCCCTGGGTCTGCCTGGCATCCTACAGTTTAAACTTTGTCTGGTGTCCTACCTCCTGCTCAGTCAGTAGGCATCCTATACGTATCCCCATTATATATATATTATATATGGAATATATACTATCCCCAGCATCCAACTCAGCTACAGTTACCTTACTCTGGGCCATTGCTGTTCCTGCTGCCAGTTCCTCGGTCCTGTGTTTCTCCAATGTCCTGGGTCTGGCTCAGCCAATAGGCATCCCACAGCTTTTAACGTCTGCCCTTTTCTTTTAACATAATGTACGTTTACATGTTCCTTCTGTCTGTTTCTGCATTGGTTTTGGGGTTCACTTGTTGCTTTTGGAGATTGAGCGTTCCAAGGGGTCCTCTCTCTTGAAAGCCATCTCCTTGGCCCCGGCTCAATTAGCAGGTGTCCTACAGCTTTTAATGTCTGCCTTCTCTTTCTGTCTTATCCTGCATTTCTGTCCTATGCCTCTACATTCCTTCCTTCTTTCTTTATGCACTGCTGGTTTCTAGATTAACTTGTTTCTTACTGGGCCACAAGCCTCCTCATCCTATGGACCAGAATGCTTATCACCAGGCAGATTACGCCTAAACTTACTATACATTAATATTCAATAAACATTCACAAAGCATCTGATTCTTGGATGTCTTTATTCCTAGTGAAATGAAAGTTCTTAACTGAAGTTTGGGAGGAGTAATGCCAGACATACCAGTCTCACTCAGCTGTTTTAAATCACAATCTTTACTGATTTTCAATATATGAAATCATTGTTGCACACGCCTCTTCTTGTCACATTCATCTCACTTCCGTCCCATCTTCACCTTTGTAGCTACCTCCTTGGTTAGCCCCTCTCTTTGAATGAGAGGTCAAGCCTCTTTGTCCTAAGGCCCGGGGGCTTCCTCTTAATCAAACCGGAGAAACCAAAACTTAGTATACTTAAATACTCGATAAATATGTTGTTATTCCATGTGATTTCAGTTTATACTGCAATATTTTTTATTATAATAATTATAATAATTTCAGTGGTTTATAGGTGTCATTTTCACCAGCACCTAAGTTTTTAAATCCTTACTGTACCCACTAGGGTACTTAATCATTCTCTATATTCTCATTCTCTTTATTTCCAGCAAGCCTTTAATGCCACTGCTGTTGTCAGGCACATGAGAAGACTGCACTTGGGAAGCAGTATAGAGGGCTCACACCAACAGAATCCTGGGACTGGCCCGCACCTTAACAGCCCTCCAACAGACACCACAGCTCGCAAGGATTGTAAGTGCTGTAGCCATTCGTTACTCTCACATGCAGAATGGGCATGACTAATGGGCATCGACTTAATGGAATACTCTGACAGAGATTTTGTGCAGGACTGTGTATTGATAATTTAACCTAATTATTCAAATTCTCAAACCATAGATGAGGTATTAAAATAATTTCAGGAGAGTCAAGATTTTAACAACGCAAGGCTGTTAAGACAATCGTAATTATTGTTGACTTTGTAAAGCGACGTGAACAATAATTACGATTCATTGAAGGATTTTGAAATGTCCGCATGGTATTTCACTCATATGATTTCTTTTCCTATCAACCCAGCTCCAAAAAGAGCCAGCTGACCTCAGTCTTTCAGATTCCAAACATGTGAATCACTCCACAATGTCTAACCAAATCTGCACTGCTTTTCAAAGAGCACATTTAAAATGTCAGCAAGCCCTGCTGGTGCTTAATCCTTGTTACAGGATCCTGCATTCCCTCCTACAAAAAGACAATATACTGTTTACTTTACACAATCACTGTTCTAATGAAAGTAGGCAAAGCTTTAGTTAATTTACCAGAGACAAAACCATTAAAGCCCAAGCGCAGTAGTGAACCACAGCTGTAATTGTAGCTTATGAAGACTTTTAATAATTTCAGTTAAATAAGTGAACGTTAGGAAAAAAGCCATTTTATTTTTAGAACAAGAATGCTGACAATTCATTTATGTATAAACAAAGTAATTATGTGGGATCCATTTAAAGCAGAGGCAAGATAAACAGAGAGGTACTGACACTTTCAACTGTATTATCTCATCAATCACTCGGTAAGAGTGTCACTGACGTTTTTTGGGCAGAGAAATTAGATAAAATCGACCCCTTTCGGGCCGTGCCCGTGAAGAGCAGCGAGGGCTGATTGCCATACGGAGGCTGCCGGTCTCTCTCTCTCTGAGCTCTCTCTCTCTTTTCCTCCCCCTCAGGTATGTCCCCCTCCACCCCCTGTAGCCTGGCATCTGCAGCTTCGTCCCCGTCCCCTGTGCTGTCCCCCATGGGGGCGGAGCACAGGCCGCGGCCCTCCACCGTCGCCACAGTGCACACCGGCGGCAAGTGACGGCCAGCCCTGTGCCGAGTCGCGCGGAAAGCCACGCCGCGCTGAGATGTGTCCCTGCATTCTCCAGGAGGCCTCATCCTGCCATGTGCACTAAAGCCTGGAAGGACTGGAAGAGCGCGAGACTTTTTATGGCCATATTTTCTACTGCAGCTACAAGAGAGTCTCATCTGTCATGGATCTTGTATTGAACTGCATCTTATGGGATTTGATTACTTTCCAGCTCTGTGCATATTCTGGTTAAAAAAAGAGGGTGTTATTTTTATTGTTTTTCTTATTATGTTTTGCTATCGTGTTTCTTTTAGTTTTCAGTTTTCGGAGTTTTAACTGGATTACCAGGTTTTTCAAGTGTTCTGTTTCGTAAATTGTGGTTTGGGGTTTTGTATGTTTTCAACGCTGATCTATGTGCTCAAGACAAGGAAGTGCTTTGGGGTATTGGAGGGGTATTTTTTCAACTAATTTATTTAATGCAGCTTTTGATGACTTTCAAAAGAGCTTTATCTGAACAGTTATATATCAGAGTAAGTCGCTATTGGCATTGATTTGCAAAGACATTTTTGGATTGTAAGCAGTTTAAGATCCCATAGTGGGGTCACAGCATTGTAAAATTTTGCATCTATGTTAATTGAAACATTAATATGTTTCGTTATTTTCTTACTTTGAAAAAAACTTTTATAATTCAATATATCAAAAAACCCTTTACATTATCTGTTTTTAGTCTCTGAAATCAGCTTTCAAAAGAGAGATAATTTAGGAAAAGATCTGTTTTACCCCACAGTTACAATAAATTCAGAGCTTAATTGAGATAGTGGCATTGCGTCCCATGTGATAATTGAAAAAGCCTTCTTTCATTTCAAAAGTGATAGCTCTCAGGGAAATGAGTAATAGCTGGGTTAGTATGTTGACTCAATATGGATGATAAATCCTGTATTGTGTGTGTATTCCCATGAAAGAATGACCATTAGGACTAGGCTTTCTCAGTCAAGAAGGCTGTGATTACTTTTACTCATGTTCTATTGCATTTCCTTCTTCTGTTTTTGCCGATAGTTACACTGACATTTTTTCTCATTAACCTTTAAAACTATTAAGAACAAAAAAGATATACCAATATACTTAAGTGCCAGTAGTGCTTTTGTCATATTTCTAATGATCCTTCAAAAATACAGTAATTGAAATGTATTTAATACATACACAGCATGTATGTGTTGCTCATTCTGGATATAGTTTCAAACGCAAATCAAAACTGAGAATTTGCACTGTGGTTGGTCAACAGCGGACTGGAATACTGATATTTGAGCACAGAACACATTCTGTCTTTTTTGTTACCTTTTCATTCTACCCGTAACACTTTACTATGCACAAGAAAGAAATGTGTGTTTCTTTTTTAGCTCTTCTGTGCTCACCCCTGACTGTATACAAGGCCATGTTTGTGAGCTCTGCATCTACTCATTTTAGGTGCACTGCAACTTAAGTCCCCTTCACCAAAACCTCATTTCACAACTCAGTGCATTCCATCTCCTGCAAACTGCCCCCACGACGTCAGCACTACTGAGGTATAAAAATCTCCGAGGGCTTGGTTTCACAGACCAACTATTCTACTCGACACGTTTACGTTAACTTACGTTAGATATTCCAAGATCAGGGCTAATTGGGGTCTGTGAAACCACTGTTAAGTGTTTCCATAAATTAAAAAATATATTTTATTTTTTTACCAGAAATATATTTCTTAGTTTCTTTTCTTTTGCAAAAGTTTTATGTATTTTTTTGTAAATCACTGATTAAATATATGTATTAAAATTCTATTGAATTATCACTGTTAACATGAGGGCATATTAGCCTCGCTTTTCTTTTTTTCCTTTAAAAAAACCTCAGTCCAGCTATATACTGTATCACAGTATCTAACATGCAGTTAGATTAATGGAGTAAAAATAACACTGTAAAGTATAGTTCCAAATAGTAACAATATATTGAGTTGTAAACTATTGTATATTTTAGTAATTTAATTCTATGGCTGAAACAGGCCTGCTTAGAAGAAAAAAAAAACTAGCTTTGTTTTATTGTGTAATATTTTTTTTTTCAAATATTAGCTGTGTTTGGTAACAGTTTTGTTTTGTAAATGAAGGCAAAATGCAACAATCATTGGACTTACCTATCCTTTAGCTCTCAGCAGCTTATTGAATGACATTTACCTTTTTATCTATTTTTCACAGTTACAGATAGTTTTGTGACTACACAACCTGATAAATATTAGATTGATAATCTTCTGCAAACGTCATATGCACATAAAGAATGAAGTAATGTCCTTTTTTATTATTGGGCTTATTTATTGAGTGAGTGGAGGGCAAAAGGTTATTAGGATTAATTTCTCAGCAAGGTTTTTTTAACGATTTACTTTCTTTAATTATTTAAATTTTAAATGCCCAGATTACATTCATATCCCATCACATTAAACTCTCATTAATTGTCAGTATATATTGTATACAACGTAAACTGAAAAATACTTTGATGATTCTGTCTCCTGTGTAAGTAACATACAGTACAAGAGGATGTACAGTCATTCTAATGTTTCAGCCTTCAGTTAGTATGCACAAGTGTGGAGATCCTTTATGAGATGTGAACATTACTGCCATCATGTTCTATCAGTAACTGGCACATAGTGATAAGATGTGTTTTGGTCTGGCAGAATTAGGCAAGTGTCATGTTTCAGTGATGTACTGTATTTGGTTTTAGTGCACAGTACTGAATAGTGGGTGATGCTACTCTGCCACTTGCAAATTGTGTATTTTGATACCTCATTTGTTTCCTTTGTGCTTTTATGAACTGCTATATAAAATACAGAAAGCTAAAGCCCTCACTTCCAGTGATGCAGCTACCCTTTTGTTACCTACGGTGTGGGCTGTAAAAAGTACATCTTATTCATGCCTATGAAGGGCAGAATCTGCACTGTGCAAAACTAATACCCTAAACTAATACATCGTCCTAAAGTCATATTGTTCTCTACGTAGTATTAAGACAAAGTCACTCTGTATTATAAATAAATTCAGTTACTGTATTTAGAATTGTAACAGGGATCAACTGGAGATTAATTTTAGTTCTTTAACTAATCCTGCCAATATCCATTAAGTTGGCTTTTAATGGAAGATGACAGACTCAGAGCTGACAAGCCATTTTCTCATCTGAGATGGGATTCCTGAAGTGCAGTAGTGGTTTCAGAGTTAAGACTGCCCGATATATCAAAATGAAATTGGGAATTTGTTATTCACCCCTTAATTTAAAATCACAAGCTGCAGGCATGTGTAGGCTCCCCAAACAGTAAATAATGGTAATAAGATTTCATTATTTGCTGTTATCACTGGGATTGTCTCTGCTCTCCCCTTTTCACAGATGAAAAGAAAGTTTTAGCCAGCGCTTCGGTGTTCTGTTGAGATTTTTCCTTGGAGATTGTGGTATATTTGGGAGCTGCTAGCCCAGAACTTTGGGAAGCTCAACATGACAGGTGCTACAGTATGTAAACGAACATAAAGGTCAGAATCAGAGGAGCCCATTCTGCCCTTCCAGCACAAAGCTCAAATGTACTGTAACATGTCTGATAGTCGGTGGTGAGGATACACATACTGTATCAGCTAACCACCGTCTTGTCAGTCACTCTGAATCTTTGGGCAAATGTACTGTATTTCAAAGAGGCTGCCTTTCGCCAACTACACCAGCACGTTTCAGTGTGCTGTATTTTTATCATCCCAAAAAACTGAAGCAGAATCTGTGTAATTACAGTTAATGTGTTCCCCTCACCTACCTAGTAAGTAATACTGCCTATGAAAAAAGTGGCATGCACAGCATTAAGTATAAGATTTTTGCGGACGATGTTTTTGTTTAAGTGGTGTCAAAGGAAACTGTTAATACTGAAACAATTTGAAATTGTTCAAATAAATTGAGATCTGCTAAGCACCTATTAAACCAATTTAGTTTGTTCTCATGTGTGAGTGAGCTGTGTGTGTGCTGTCTCCCCTAATAGTATCTAACATAACAAACACTATTGAAGTACCAAGTGTCTAGTATTGAAAACCTGAAAGGGCATCATTCCTGGTTTTTAATGATCACTATTAAATACCAAGTAACCAATTAATTGTTACTGAAACAGATGCCCTTAACGTGGCAGAAAACGTGCCATGCCTAGATCATTATGAGACCCTGTTTGAAATATAGCTGAATATATAAAATCTTCATTGCCATCGGCTTGTCATTCATCCGTTCAAGCAGACACCCCAACAGCTTTTAGAGCATCTTCTGAGCACATCTGTGCTGTTCAAGATGATTAGTGCAGCAACGGCCATCGTTTCAATGCGTTTCATGTGCTTTTAAACTGCTAATGTATCTACAAATGTTCTCAAGTGTTTCATACTATTTTCAATGTTATAACTTTCTTTCTTTTTTAAAGTGTTGGTCAATTCAAAGTTTTCTGTACTATTCCCATTTAGCTAAAACAACTGCTTTTTATGTTAGTTTGTAGCTATAAAGATCAATGTCAATTTTAATTGCTAACCAAAGAAAATTTGCAGAATAGTCAAAAGAGCAGTTGGTTACCATTGAGGTGAACTACTGACTGCTGATGGATTTCCCTGTTTTAAAGCATAAAAGTGCTACAATGTATAAACATTAAGGGCTGACTTGAAATGGCAATCGTAACTTAGTCCAAATATCACATCCCACATTGTCTATGACCTCGGACAGAAACGGGAAGTGCACACTGCTGGCGTTTCTTTTTCTTTTTTGCTTTTAATCACAGCTAAAAAAACAAATGAAAAGATCTATAATTTAAACAAATGCATGACTGCATGAGCCAATGAAAGATGTTTCAAAATATAGAGAATTTACCGCTGTCTTAATATTGTACATTCCAGACCAAGACACTGTTTTATTGTGTTTTTCTTAATTGCAACAGCGTTGTGTTGTTACTGTATGTTCAGAACTTGTACTGCTGAGTATGTTGAACACTGGTTGTCCTTGGTTTTTCTTCCATTATTAAACGTGTTGTTTTAGGCTATCTCATTTTTTATTTAATTCAGAAAAATCATTCTGTTGATCTTAACTCTATGTTTTTCAGAAATAAATCATGTGTTGTTAAATGTTGTAAATCTGTTGATAATGTTTTCAAACAGGAAAGCTCTGAGAATGGTGTATGAATGTCTGTTAGCTGGTATAAGCGCAGGCTGTATTAGAAATGAATGTTGGATCTGTATTCAAGGAATTTCAGTTCGGCTAGCTTTCCTAAATATCATGCATATCTTAATGCATACTGTATGCAGCCTAGTTTCATATTATTACAAAATTAGCCAAAATATAATTTTAGCTTTCTTAAGAATTCTTTTCATTTTATTAAACATTTCAAATTGTTTGGATATAATGGCAAGTTATACATGCATTCAGTAACTTTTTACTAATGTTTTAAAGCTCTGGGACATGCTAGGTCCCAAAGCTCTTTCAAAGAGTTGTTGTAGAAATGAATTTGTCCATGCAGATTTTCTTCAAGGTTAAGAAAATGTACAGGTAAAAGGCGCTAAACTGTTTTTTCCAGTAAAGTAGGATGTTTGAGTGGTCCGAGCAATCCCTAATACATAATATTGTCACACTAAATTCCTGAGTATTGTACATTTAATTCACAGACTTCTTTTTCTGGGAATCTGACATCTGTGCACAGTAGAAATGCTTGTAAAAGATATTAATGATCAGTGGGTGAACTGATCCCATATGCTTTATAAGAATTTTCATGACATGCAAGCATGTTTAAGTGCTTAATCTTCAAGCCCAGAAGTATTGGTCCACCTGATATACATCCATACATATATAAATATATAATAAAAGAATACAGCACCAACAAAAAACAGAGGTCTTGTGATTGCTACATTTTCATAGCGATACTGTCCAAAATGAAATGAAATGTGAAGCATTTACTCTTTGCATGTAATAAAGATTATCACATTTTGAAGTGGCATTTACTGTGGTGTTGCAAATTGTTATGGGGCCTATATAGCAGATGCCTTTGACAATCATGTATACATATCGAAAATTTCTTATCATGATGAAAAGTAAGATGATAATGATTGTTTTTTCTCCAATAAATTCAGATTGATCATGACATGATGCCTTTTTTATTTCTAATGCTTGGGTAAGGTAGCATTGAAGAGGAAGTGCATTTTATCTTTAAATAATTATTCTAGATTAAATGATGGGAAAGGGACTGGGAATATATTTTACAGCAATCATAAATTAACCTGCTCGTGAAATCGCTCTTTAAATAATCATTCTTAAGGTTACAGTGCTCTGAGATTTAATGTTTTTACAACAGAATAATTACATGTACCCTATATGCAATTGCATTCTTGCAATTTAGATTCCTCTTGGCATATACAGATGGCAGCAAAAACTGAGGACTTCATTTCAAATTCAATTTAAAAACCACTTTCAAACATTTTTGCTTCTAATGCTCTGTGGCCTGGCAGTGCCACCTGCATTGCAATCCATATGGCTGCTCAGTGCCTGATTTTCTGACTAAGGTGACATTTCTGTCCCTAACCCAGTGTTCAGCCTTGTCTTCAGTGGCGTTCGGCACTCTCCTTAGGGGGAACAACTAACTGTACATGCTAACTACACACAGATTAAAAAAAAACTAAAATTGGCTAAAATTATACCAATGGAGTCCCAAGGAAAAGTTTAATCCATAATCTATAATGACTAGAAATGTTAGGGTTGGGAGGGCTTCAGTTTTTCATGCTGCATCTTGACATTGGCATACAGTAAGCCATTGATCAAGGATGTCAAGGCTAACCAATAAAAGCACTAAAAAATGAAAGTTCGTAAGTCTTGTTTAGTCTTGTCTTGTTTAACTAACATCTTCTTTGAACAAGCAAAAGTGTTGATGGAGACAAACACCACATGACAAACGTCTATTACCTCAAGGATCTGTATCAGAACTACTGATAGTAGTCTTTCTGACTTTTTTCCAGTGATCTCTTCTGATTCTGGTATTGCTATTGATTCTGGTATTGTCAGCCAGTCAGCCAAAACCAAAACAGGGTGATTGGGAAACATTGTAGAAGCTGGAAAGTAACTTGGTATACTGTAGATCACATTAAGGACTGGTTAAACACCTGGCATATGACAGTTACTGTAGACAAGCCAGGGTTTTGAATCTTCAAAGGCATTGATAAGTCTATTAGGGTACTGAAAATGGTTGAGAACGAATCATGAAACATGAACCAGAGCACAAAAATGGAAACTTTGTGGAAGTGCAATTGAACTAGAACAGGAGCCATTTCTTTGCACAAAGCATTGTGGAGGTCTACAACCAGCTAATCACACCGCTGAAGCTGTTACCCTGGCTTCATTCAAGAAATGGTTGAAAGAGGTTCTTGTATCACAAAATTACTAAAAAGACAAAACCACTAACCAAAACCGCATCTAATCAAACCAGCTAGATGGGTCCAAACAAACAGCCTCTTCTCAGTTATTATTACATTAATTCCTACATTATGTGCTTATGCCACTATTTAGAAATTGCCTAGAAAGTGAATATAAGCAACCCAATTCCCCTGACCTGAGCTATGTACTCAAGGAAGGGCTGTCAACATTGTTATTATCTTCTCTATGGATTATCACACTAAAAACTGGTTATGAAGGTATCAGAAATCTTTAAAAAATTAACTGTGAAACTATTTGGAACAAGAATTTTGAGTGGTGTTTGTGTTTGACCAGCTATAGACTAAAATACTCCCATCCCCAAAATGCAATTTCAGACAAAGATGGATTAGGAATGCCACATTTTTGCTCTGTATCATTCCTGGCTCCCCTTCAAAGTCAATATGTTTTTCCGTTTCCTACAGTATTTCTCTCCACAGCTCAGTTTAAACATAAATATTGAAACATTCTTCTCTGCTCACAGACATATTTTTGAGTCAATTGTGCATAAATAAATCTTTGAAGTTTATTACCAGATTGCCATTGTAACACGATTTGAAAAATGAAGATGGAAACATTTTTCTCTGAGCCCTGTGAGATGTGCACAGTCACTCAAGTTAAATGGACATAAAATGTCCCAGAGGACATCTGAGGAATGGAAAGCACATTAGAAAAACAAAACAAAAAACACTTGCAGGTCATTAGTTGCACCCTTCCTCTGAACTGTAAAATTAGAATTTTTTTAGAGGATTAATTTATATAATTGTTCACAAATGTTTCCTAAAGGCTTGATCACATTATAGTTAATAAGTAATGAAAAAACAAAAACTCAGTAGAGGAAAACGGTGAAGCAGTAGAATGGAGTAAAAATACTTCTAGTATAAACAATTCCTAGGTGCGCTTGCAAGTTCTCTATTATGTGCTTTCTATACAATGTCAAAAAGTGCAGACTGGATTTGTTTTTTCATTTTGACGACAGCTTTGCTAAAATGAATGAATCACTGCGTATGGACTATGCCCTGTTTGTTAAGGCTGGTTCGTACCATTTATAAGAGGCACATGTAATGATGATGCAGCAAGACCTATGAGCCTGGTCTCACACCCATACTGCTGAACAGTGTTAAAGATGTGTTTTAAAGCCACTACTATACCAAAAATGCCAATGAAAGGCTACTATATGATTTTTACACTCGGGTCTTCCTGGCAAACCTAGATGGGAAACACACGCAGCTTACTGAATTAAACAGATGTTATTAATTGAAGTTTGGGAGGAACAATGACAAGCCAATCTCACACAGCTTCCCACCAAACTGGTACATAAACTGAACTCCTCTTCCCCATCTCCTCCTTGCAGATACCCCTCAATTCAATCCGTCTGAATGGGGTTTGAGGCTCCTTGCCTGTGGCCAGGGGGCTACTCACTAACCAAGCAAGTTAAGCCACTAAGTATTCCTTGCATTCACTCCTCGGATGCCGTTGTCCCTAGTGAACCCTTTCAAGCTCAGAGTGACACTGGCCTAAAGGGAAGTAGAAAGGGCAAGGCTTGCTGCCAAGATCAACACGCTCTGGATACTCAGGAGCTGACAGAGGAATTCCCAGAGCCACAGCACTCCTGCACTGCCAAGCATGCAGCAGTGAAAAAGGACTAGGCCCATCTGCAGCGAAACTCAATCACAAGGTCATCAGAACAGAGCCTCTCAGGAGAACTGCCGGCACCTGGAAAGAAGGCTGAAATACGCCCTGGAGAGGCTGAGGGAATCTCTGCCTGGATAACCTGGAGTTCACGAGGAATGACAGCAGCCGAAAGCTTGGGAGAAATTAGAATCATTTATTGGGATGTGGAGATTTGGCGTAACCCACTTGGCTGAGGGCCAACCTCCCGGCCGTCGGACGGGGAGGATAGGACCCCCATGCGACCAATGGGGCAGCTGCAAAGGTGGAGAGGGGGTGGAGGAGGGATGCAGAAAACGAACGAGGAAGAGGAGAGGGTGACGTTTGATATATATGGAGACCGGTTGCTTACGTCAGAATTAGTGGGAATTGCAACAGCTGTGTCGAATGAGCTCGGCTGCCTTCATTCCTCCTGAACTTTCATAAAAAACTCCATAAAGCCTCAGCAGCAGAAGCCTCTGAACTAAAACAGGTAGATCAATGTTAAACATGGCGAGGTGGATTTCAGCTGCTGCAGCAGGCAAAAGCAGACAGGGCCTACCCTGCTGGTGAGCCGTCTCTTACTAGACCTGTGCTCCGTGCAGTACCTCACTACTGAGAAACGAATCTGTCATTATGTGTCCTTAACTGGCACAATAATTGTAAAGTCATAATATGCATGGACACCAACAGAGGAAACACTAACAACGTTCCTCAATAAAAATGGCACTCTCACTTCTAACTTTATGTTTATTTGACTAGAAATAACAACACGCAGGAATCAAGAGTACTGAAGGATTATGGAGTGTTTAGTCAAAATGTGGCTCGACCTGCTTGGCTGAGGGCTGACCTCCTGGCCAGAGAACGAGGAGGCTGGGACACCCAGCAGAGTGAGGGGTGACCAAGGGGCAGCTGGAGAAGGGGTGGAGGTGGGATTTAAAAAAGATGAATACGAGGGAGAGAAGGGGATCACGTCCAGTATTTATAGTGTTTTCGGAGAGGGAATGACATCAGGAGTGATTGCAGATTACTGACAGCCGAGTCTGATTGAACTTGTTGCCATCCCTCCTGAACCTTTGTTATAAACTCCTGTCACCGGCCAAGTGACCAGGCTTGGCTCAGAAGAAAAGAAACTCCCACAAGCAGTCTTCAAATGCAAACAAAACTGGATTTATTGCCAAAACAAATTAGGGATAACCCCAAAAAAAAAAACCCTCACAGGAGTACCCTCCACACCTTTCCTCCAAGGCACCCCCCTCCATCCTGAGCTCTCCCAGTCCCTTTTATAGCCCCTCTTCTTCTAAGGACCATCTTCTTAAAGGGACTCCTCACATTTTCTTAACAGAGATGGGCAGTTTGCTCAAAATAAAGTATTCAACCATAAAAAAGTATACATTTTAACAGAGTCAAGCAACCGTGATATATTCATTTAAACAAAACACCTAACCTTACATCGGTTATTTATAGATGGCTCACCGCTAACCTTTCCCTTTAAGATCATTTGTGTGATACTAAAAACAGGAAATGTGACTGGTGGCCATCTTGATCAACACAAAACAATGCAATACAATACTCCAAATGGGGAAAACACAAAAAGGGTAAGTATCATTCGTATCACATACACTCTCTCAAACATACCAGAAGGGTAGGGGGACGTATTGGAGTGTTTCACATTCAGAAAGAAAAAAATAACAAGCTAAGAAAATAACTGTCACAACTCCATTAAAGATTTTCTCACAAACAAAAACAACAAAGGAAGAAGACAACGCCATTCGCAATAGAAAATGGTACGCCTAAACAAGTCATGCCCAACTGCACCATTGCGAAAGCAGCAACATTATTTTTTTTTTACTAAGTGTTACGAATAATCAACATGGATGTAAAGAAGTGGCTTGGTTACAACAGTTGTCTTCGTGAAGTAAATTCTCTGTGTGGCCAGGGAAGCACATAATGGCACATATGAGTAGTGCTTTGTACAGTTCTAACATAACATTCCTTAATTTACATTGCACATGTTTAACTATATAAGCTAGAATTCTTTTTGCTTCCCCACATTGCCTGAAAGATGTAATTGAGGTGCCAACAGTAACATATGTACTTCTTGTTCATAAGCAGCTTCTTCCAGCTCAATGTTTTACATTTTGTATCTATAGTTTATTCTTTTGGTACCTGTAGCAGTCTGTAGATTTCCACATTGAATATTTTCAGCCAGGTGTTTGCAAAGTCTTGAATTTTATCGAAAACTGTTTGAATCCTCCTACTGTATATAGTTTTAGTGTGCAAACCTGACAGTTTGTTAAGTATGCATATGCCATACCAGAATCTACATCTTGACATAAATTAGGCAGAGCAGAGGAGGATTATGTGCCAGTGTAAACATTTTAATCATAAATAATGAAGCTAATTAAAAAAAGTTGTAAGGATAACGTCATAATGTACTGCATGCTGATGATCAACTTGTGTTTCAAAAACGACAATTGTATTAGTTTTATATTAATATATTTGAAAAATTTGTACTGAGAAATTCTCATTTAATTGTGTGTGCTTTATGCATTCTGCTCAATTTAACCCCTTAAAGTTATGAAGAAGAATAAAGTTTTAACGCTTCAAATATAATACTTTTGTATCTTATGCTAAATCTATCTCAAATGCTACTCAGATAAACAATTAGAAAACAACAAGGCAATGTAAGTTTGGTGACAGAACATTATTTCTTATCAAAAATCTGTAACAGAAAGCTAGTCCTTTACTGGCTTAATATTTGAAATTAAACATAAAAACAGCCCTGTGTCTGTGCTGCAAAATGTATAAAAGTGATGGAACATATTTTTTATGATTCCTAAAATACATTGTTTTAATGGGGATGTCACAGGCTGAGGGAGAAGAAGATGAAGAATTTCAGTTAAAATCCCTGTCAGTTCAACATTTGCCAAAGTGTTGCTGGATGCTTGGAGAGCAGAACTCAGTGACCCCGCCAAGGTGTGTGGAAGGCCAGCTCTCAGAGAGCTGGACAAATATCTCATTAAAAGAAGCATTTCAGACCAAGCACTTTTTTTATAATAACCTGAGAAAGGCTGTGAGTTTAACACCCAGACCCAGTAATGAGCACTGCTCATTTCAAGCATATTTCTGAGCTCCTGTAGCTCATGTTATCTCTGAGCAATTACATAAACGTTCAGGGCATCTTGGTCCTTTTCTCTCAAGTCACAAGCATGTTTCAACTTAGTGACGTGTGAAACAACAGAGTGTGTTCATAACTCAGTTTTTACCACTGTAAATGAGTAGACACATGGACCACATTTTCACAGAGAAATTTAAGTGACATGACCCTTTTATGTAATCCTTTATACACCTGTGGAAAACTTTACCAAAACCTGCCTGTGGAAAGTTTGTAGTATATAAAGTGTAGACCACGGAAAATCTCACTTGACACCACAGGTGGGGTTAGGGTTAGCAATCACAGACTACATAGACAGTTTTTATGCTCAGTGCTGGACGTTGGGGCCCATATCAGTTTTAGGATGGGTGGTTTTGAAGTCCTATCTGAAAATTATTTTCCAGAACTTCTGGGGCCTGGGTGGCGTGGTGCACAGCTCAGTAGTTGTATCCCAAAACCATGTTGGTGGGATCAAAAGTTGTCACCAAACATTATTGAATCTCATTTCATTGCAAGAGCATTGATCAATGGTCTTGATTGTTTCCCACTCATACCTTTAGGATTGGGGAACATGTCTAAATTTGATGCCCAGAGAAGTTCAGATATAGATCACGGAAATGCTCACTTGGCACCCCAGGTAGGGTTAGGGTTAGCATTCACACACTACCTAGACAATTTTAATGCTCTGTGCTGGATTTTGGGACCCAAATCAGTTTTAGGACAGGTGGTTTTGAAGTCCTATCTTTTTTTTTTTTTCAGAAACTCTCTGGGGTCCGGGTGGTTCTGTGCACTGTGCAGTAGTTGTATCCCAAAACTTTATCGGTGGAATTAAAAGTTGTCACCAAGAAATATTGAATCTCAATTAATTGCAAGTGCGTTGATCAAATGTCTTGATTGTTTCCCACTCATCCCTTTACATTTGGGTAACTTTGTCAAAATCTGATGCCAGGACAGCCTCAAATATATTGTAGATAGCGGTAATGCTCACTTGACACCCCAGATAGATTTAGGGTTAGGATTCACACACTACGTAGACAATTTTTAAGCTTAGTGCTGGATTATGGGGACCATGTCAGGTTTAGGACGGGTGGTTTCGTAGTCCAATCTGAAAAAAAATGTTTTAGACAACTGGTCATGCAACATTCTCCTGACAATTTGTGCACTTTACAAACCAAAGTCTTAGCAGCTTTTCAAATATAAGAACATCTAGAGTTTTTTAAATAAAGTTCAAGAGGAGGTCAGACTCTAATCTTGTCTAGTTCTTCTCCCTAGAAGAATAAATCTCTCTTCTCCTGTGCACCTCTTTACATAGTCTATCTTTTCTTGGATGTCAGCTTTGGATTTCAAAGAAGTCACGCTTACCTCGTCTTAGTCTGCTTTCTCTGTTCTTTGCCATCCTCGGTTCCTCCCTCTAGAGATATGGATCTTCATCCAGATTCAGGCAATCCCCTTCCATGTCTCTTCATCTCCAACTTTTATCCTCGATCCTTCCTGTGCGTCCTCCACACCCACTGCCTTCTTCCTGACTCTCTGCATGGCCATCGTTTGACTCCCACCCTCATCTTCTCCTTGGGCTTTTCTAGCACAGCTAGACCTAGTGACCTGACCACTGTTCTCCTCCTCCAAGCCAGTTAAACCAGTCTGACCCTTGTTCCTGTCTCCACCAGTGAACCCATCATTTCCCCAACCACTCTGAGCACAGTACTCATTCCCAGTGCTCCTCCACGCTCTCCTTGAAGTCACGTTCATCGAATATCTGAGACTGAACCATGACCATTCAAGGAGGACCCCTTAGGGCTGGGGACTCCCCTTTCCTCGCTCCACCTCGGACAAGCATTTCTTTGCATTTGTTGCAGTTGTCATGATGTCTGCTCTTCTCTTCCATTTCCTCCTATTGTCATCATCCTTCCCTGGGGCACCAGCGCAACTGAAACCTGGGGCCAATTCTCTTCCTCCTTCCTGTCCTCCTCTTCCCCCTTTGCCTGCTTGTCTTACTCTTTCTGCCCAGTGACATTGATGGGCATCCAACCCACTGCACTTTCTCTTTGAGCTGTATCCTTGATATATTAATCTCTTCCCCTCGGCTCCTTTCCAGTTGGGAGTTCTACCGATCTCTGGGCCTCACAGCACCATTCTGTGTCCAGTGCCCATTGCCTGGCTGCCACTCAGGCAATGCAGGTGATGAATTCCCTCCCCACTGACAGTCAACTGGGAGCAATGTTAGCCCAGACTCTCTTCCTCTTCTCCAAGCTCTTCTACTTGTGGTCATTGTAGAGGTCTTCTCAAGCATACCAGTCTCCTACTTACCCTCAAGGTGCACTGCTTTAGCCACTATTTCTGGGGTTTGGTCTGGAGCAAACAGTCCATCCAATATCCATTCAGACAAAGCAAACAGACCAGACAGGTCAATAATCTGTAGAAGAGTCGTTTCAACCCCACACCGAGTTCAAAGGAGAACAACCACTCTAATTCCTGGTCTGAAAGGAACGTAATGTAAAGAAACTTTACTTCCTTACCTTCTGATTCAGTTATGCTAAACCGTGAAATGTGTTGATGAAATGTGCCATCCAGGGGACACATCTTTAAGACTATCAACAAAATGAGCACCCAGGGACACACATGGACAAACATTTAAGAACTTTCAGTAAAGCTATCAGGAAAGTAATACTGCATATAGGGTAATGGGGGTCTGCAGTCTTATAATTTTAATCAACTCCGATTTGTCACAGGTACAGTATCTGTAGTGTCTGTGATATGGAGGGGTGGCTAAAATACCTGCAAGCATAAAGGCAGAACTGCCCCTGCCAATCACCTGTTGAGTAAGGTGGGCCAAACGTTCTGTTCTCAGTTCTTACATTCATATGTTCTGGAAATCTCTTAATTTAATTGGATTCATCCTAAGTCCTACTCATATTGATCTCCAGTTATAGTGTGTATGTACAGTAAAAGTTAAATTACCATGAAGTACATAAGGGAAAGTATGGAGTCTGCACCATAAGTTATACCTTCTCGGACATTTCATACACACTTGTGTTAGTTTTCCTTCCCAAACTTATGTTACACACACAGAGGTGAAAGATTAATTGATTCAACAGTTGCTGTACAGATGGTATTTTTTGGTTTTGGGTGGCACAGCTGCACTGGAAACATAATGCCTGCAATGAATTAAACAGAAACTCAATGGTGAGCTGTACATTAACCCTAATACGGCTTGTGTGGAATTTTTTGAGGGGCATCAGATGTCCATTGGTTAATGATGTGGATTATGACTTGGAGACATGAATCTTGCAATGTCTCCAAGACATGAGGTTAAATGCCCATTGTGTGTTCCACGGTTCCCCAGAAGTCACAGTGGGAAAAATAGAAGCTGAATCAGTCCTCCCCAAATGAGCTACCTTTAGTATCCTCTGAGTCGTCCAGATCAAGATTTACTAGACAATTCTTGGGGTTTTTTTTATGGTGCTATTACAAAGTAAGATGTAATATTGTCTATCAAGGTGATGCTGTTTTAATGTTTTACTAATGTGTCTTCATGCAGCTCTTGCTTTAGGAAGGCAGCAGACCAGCCTGAAAAGAGCAACCGAGCTGTTCCCTTGCACTGGGAGAAATGACAATTCAGTGTCACTCTGTTCCCCTGCTTTCCAATAGAGTCTGTCAAAGAGCCTGTTTGTGTCTCTGTTAGTGTCTCTGCTAACAAGCCGAGTAAGCACACTCCAAAAGAGTCGCAAGGAAAGATGCAGGGTTGAAAGCACAAAGGCACAGAAGGAGATCTGATCCGAAGACAAAAACTGGTGCACAGGCAAAAGGTTAAAAAGAAATCCCCAAAAAGGTGCTGAAAAGGAAATCCAAAAAGTGAAGTGAAGAATAATCAAAAAACCCTAACACAAAGCAGAACACAAGGAATAAGGCTGAGACACACATGAGTGTCGTGATATCAGAAGGGTTTTAAATAACTAGGTACCAGATGCGTTCGGGTGGGTTTGGTTTCTGCCGAAACCTCCTTGTCGTGACAGCAGGCTGATTGGAAGGTCTGGCAATGGCTGAGCAGGCATGATAGTCTCATAGTAGATACTTTTCTCTGTGGAAAAATGGACCCAACACAGGTACTGTATGTGCAGAGCTGTAAATGTGGATGTACTGTAGCACATCCAGCAGTGTTCTAGTTTCGGAACAAAACACACAGGGGGTTGGCATGCATATTACATTTGCATTGTACTGTAATCATTTGTATTGGTTTGTTCACTTTATAGTATTTTTATATTATTACATTATAAATTGAATTGTTTTTTGTACAGTTTGTCACTTGTGGTATTGCATAACAACAGTATACAGTACACATCTTTACAATTCTGTAATTGTGTGTATTTTTTTATTTGAGAATTGCTTTTTATTTTTGTTGGGTCCACCCATTTTGGAATCACCAGCTCAGTTTTCTTCACGTCTCGTCTCTCAGCTTTGATCCCTCTGATGACACACACATGGTTAAAATTAAGAACTATAGGCAGATTCCCCTGGTAAGCTCACCTTTGAGACACTCATATTTGTATAGTGCGGAGATACCAAAACCCATTACCGGAGGTTCAGCTCCGATTGCAGAAAAGGTATGTAACTTACTGATGGCAATACATGCCTGCAGCCAAACAGGAGTTCACAGGGGTGGCTAAGATGCTGCACACTGGTGGTGGTGGAGGGGAGTCCCTATTACCTGTAAAGCGCTTTGAGTGGAGAGTCCAGAAAAGGGCTATATAAGTGTAAGCAATTATTAAATTATTATTAAGAGCTGAGAGACATCTGCCAATACATCCTACCCTTCAGTGCTTGGCAGTGCTCAGCCACTTTGGAATCCTGGTGAACTGACCCAGCTTCGAGCCTGTGACTGGATTAGCGCCTTTAGCAATTGACCCACTCAGCAGGCTCTTAAATTGAGTGTTTGAAAGCAAGTCGCCTTGAACAAAACTGTAAACAACTTACTCAGCAATTTAAGAATTTCTAGGATTTATTGAGTGACTTCAAGGTAGTAATCAAGATGGCTTATTGTGATGGTAACGGGTCTCTGCCTTCATACATCAAGAATTTTTATAGGTAATAGCTAACACAGCCACGAGAGGCTGGTATCTTCCACAGACTGTGTTCTTTTAAAACTAATTGTTGTCACAACAAGGTGTTTCAGAAATTAAATTAAATTGACAGGCTCACTCAGCAAAAAATGTTTTCATAGTAGCAACATTTAAAAAAATATGCAGATGCTGCCTGTTTGTTCATCTTAATGTTGTGTTTGCATTGGCTCAATGCAAGTTAAAGAAAGTATCACCATTCACATAATTCAGTGGCTGTACTAATTGTATTCAAGTGTATTTCCCTTTTACTTCAAAGGATAAACAACCAAATAGTATTATTTCATTTAACATTTTAACCCTTACAAAGATAAGGACAAAGTTGTCTCCATAGCAACTGTGATACATCATTTAATAAACGAAGAGAAAACACCATGTTTCCTTCTTCTTAAGATTTATGGATTTTAAAACTGCACCCAAGAAAGATTACTTGTCAGACATGTATAGATATACACATCCAAAGAACAACACTGAGCTGTGAAGTACTGATCCCAGCCAGAAAGTGTTTTATGTTGCTTATGTTCTGCATTATCTTGCTGGCCATTAGCAGAGCAGAAGTACATACAAACAGTTTAGCTTTTGGTTAATTTCTGTAGGTGTTCCAGAAACGTGCAACAGCAGTACAAAACCCCTGATTTTCATTCATGGCCAAACCCCTGGTGCATCTCCCTTTGTCTTAAAGCTTAGCCACAGCTCCAATCAGGTCATTTTGATGTGAACCCAAAGAAGATTAGATCTGTGACTGAAAGAAAGAATGCAGAGAGATCTAACGTTACACTTGTCAGAAGCTTTGTGTACTGGCTCCTTACACAGATAATGGACATTTTTACTGTGTTTAAACTATTCCAGGTAAAAATGCACTGTGAGCTAAGACTTCACATCCTAAACGGAATGTTTAGAGTAACATTGTTTTATTTTTTATATTGTTTTAACTCTTGGAATTATCTGAATACTAAAAACATGTCCATCTTCCAGTATGTTTCAAATCAAAAGTAGGCCTTTATCACAACTCATGTAATTTCCTGATACGAATAATAAAGATACACATCTGTATTATACAGTACTCTATGAAAAGCTGTGGTTCTATGCTTCACAGTCCAGCTATAATTTTGGTAACTTTCCCTGTGAAAGTTCCAGAAATAAAACTGCACATCTCGAAGTCAGTTCAGCGTATTAAAAAATGAGAAAAAAGGAAACAATAAAACTGTTGTTTTTTAAAAAAAACAGCTTTTAAAACTAGTGTGTACAGTACTTCTCACACAGTGCAATGCAAACTTTACAGTCTTAATTTAAAATAAATGTGATGACCGCTGAAGGCACTTTTTCTTCAGTAGCAAAAAAATATTGTTTGCTCTCTAAGACATTACAGTGTTGCACTGATGAATGTTTTCTTTGACTAAAGGCTACAGGAGAACAATAAACATTTCCATGAAGTGTGCTGGGTGCTTCGGGGTTTCTATGTACTCACTCACTGTCATGCCTGGCTGCCTGTAGTTTCGTCTTAATTGCTACACTGATTTAATGTCGACAGTCTCTATGAGAACAAGGTCAATGGTAGAAATCAATAGTCTGTAAACACCCAAGTTCTCTCCAGGCAAAGACACACTTTGCATTTAAAGTCAGGGCACAGGAGGTGGTACATTTTATGACTAAACTGTGTTACTATTCAACATAATTAATAATAAATAATATGCTACAGAACCTTTTAATGACATACTTTATTACCATGCTGTAGTCATGTTAGCTTGCATTCTGAAAACATCTCGGTATTTGTCTATGTAAAATTAGTCAAATAAACTTTGGAAAATAAATATGTTCCAGTTACCTGCACAGAAAGCCATGATGAGCATCAAGCAAGACCCCTGAAGCAGTCAGAAGTATAATTGAAGGATTACTCTGACACTGTTACCTGCTTAGCTGATTTTTATGGAGGCAATCCCACAGTCCTTAGCAAGCTTTTCTCCTGGGTGAGGTCAACTGCATAATAAAAACTGAAACTTTTAAGTTTAATTGAATGGTTAAATTATTCTGTCTAGCACAGTAAATCACAGTAAAAAAGGAGTTAATATAATGCATACAATTGTTCTAAAGAAATAATCTTTTCCCTGTTTTTTAATTGTTATGCCTAAAGTACAACAATTTAAAAAGAACTCAAGCAACATTTACATACAGCCTTTGGAGAACTTCAAAGAAATATATTAGCACTTCTAATTCCCTTTTACAAAAATTACAATTTATAATTTCATATTTAAGCCTCTCACCTAGCAGTAACTAGCTGTTTAAGATATGCTTTCTGCTGCACACAAGTTCAGAGTACAAGCCAATTACAATTCATTGTAGCAGGTGGGGTAAAGACCTGGCATCAGAAATACACAAAAAGCACTATTACAAAGTACCTTGGATAGTGTCTTATGAGAATGTATCACTGTTTTAACAGTAAAGCACAAAACAGCAAAAGAAAATAAGCAAAACGGACTTCAAGAGATTTCACAGTGGATGGTCTGCTAAATGCTATAGAGTCACAGTAATCAGGTTTTCAATTATAACTTAAGGTTTAAAATACAGTAAACTGCTCAAATGAATGGGTAGAAGCGAAGCACAAGATCGAAACTAAGAAAAGCACTGAAAAACAAGATCAAAGCAAAAAAGTTTTTAAGAAAAACAATTACACTATTTTACTATGTTATTGCAATACTGTACTGTATGTCATAGTTCATGTTAGCAAATCATGTAAGGTAGATTGTATTGAAGTAGACAGTGTTTCTAAGCACTGAATGCAGTGGTTTAATCTCTCATTACAGAAAACATAAATTTTGATTGTTGAACTGCACAGTTAAGTCAATAAGTGGATTCTGTCAATGGAAATTTCTGTCATTTTCCATTAGGCATCATCTTCCATGAGTTGTCATAGTAACCATAGCAACAAGCAAGCTGACTCACAGCCTTAGCATAAAGCATAAATCCTCAAGCATAAAGCCTTAAGAAAATATTTGACATGACACAACTTTGTTTTTACAACAGCATAATTCATGTTACCCTATTTATTGGAGAAAAATTGTTACTGGAGTCTAGGCTGGGGCTGTGCTATATAGATTATTTTTTAAGTTAACCACTAATTCTGTTAATGAGTGACCGACACTGTACAACCAGGAGTAGCAAAGCCCCTGGTCTGATTCTATATCAGACTGATAATGCACCCCACAGCATTATTTAGGTTAAAAACTATGTATTTCAGTTTTACACTTTTATACCTGTTAGCTTGCAGCTAGTTCTCCCACAAAACTCACAAACAAACTCCATGTCAAGTGTAAAAGCAAAGTACCTGCACACACTTTTCACATCCTTCGACTTGTTTCATGGATAGAGACAGGGGAGCTTTTTCATTACTGTAGAATAAAAAGGGACCACAACACAGCAGGTCTCTTCTTCTGTGTAAACTTACTTATGTTCCATTTCTTCAGTCTATAGTTAATATAGCCTTTAGTTTTTTTTTTGTTTTATATGATTCTCCTGGCTACAAACCTATTTAAGAGGCAGCAAACACTAATATACTGTATAATACTCAGAACATAAATATTATTCAATGAGGAGCTAAATCAATTAATTTTGAAATTTAAAAAAATATTACAGTGAAAATGTGAGCTGGGACTGGGAAAGAGACTGGGATAGGGACATGGACTGGGAGTGAGACAGGAATAGAGACTGGGACTGGGATTGGGACTGGGAAAGAGACTGGGACAGGGAATGGGACAGGGATAGGGACTGGGACTGGGATAGGGAATGGGAAAGAAACTGGAATAGGGACTGGAAAAGAGACTGGGATAGGGACAGTGACATGGAAGGGGACCTGTAACATAAGGGTAGGGAGCAGACAACCCTACACCACAAGTGTCAGGTTCCAGCAAGTTTCAAAAGTACCTTCCCTGATTAAGATCTGGAAAAACACGGTTGATTGGAGTGCTTACCCATTTAATCACTTCAGTTGAGTGGTGAAGTTTGGAGAAAGATTCTGAACACCACAAACATGTGTGGCACCTCTTTGGGGAGGGGTGGGTAACAACAGGATGATGAGGTGGGATGAGGGACAGATTTCAGAGAGAGGTGCGAAGCAGCAACCTGTAAATTACCGCACAGACTAGAGTAGCCAATTGTTGAACTCTGTCTGAATGCACAAATCCAGTCTTACACATCATTTGACTTACAATGTTTCTCCGGCGCAGGTGACTTTGATTCCCTGTGAACAGATTTTTCTGATTTACCTCAGGAGATGTAAATTTGTGGACTATTTGCCTAAGATAGACAGCCAGTCTTCTTCCTGTTTCTCTGATGTAAATGCTGGGACACTTTCTAGAAGAAATGCTAGAAATGAGATTATTAGACTAGTATTAAACTAGCTCATCAATCTCTCTCATTTACAATGACTGTAGTGATCTTGTGTCCTGGATAGACCTGTTTTAAAGAGGTTAGCAGGAGTAGTAATCTAATTAATGACTTGAGGTTTTTAATAGAAAGTACTTTTAAGTTGAGTAAAATCAAATAATTGCTGAAAAAAAATGTCTTTCAGCCATAGGTTATTGTATAACACAACATAAATCCTATCACACATCTTTAATCTGACATTTGATTTCTCCTAACAGAATTGTGCACACTGTTTTCAAACCTGCCCCAGTCTGTTTGCTGTTACTCTGAAATCAGGTCTCCATCCATCCATTTTCTAACTGCTTAATCCAATACAGGAACATTGTGGAGCTTGGAGCCTACCCTGGCAAACAACAGGTTTAACGAAAATACACTCTGGAAGGGACACTACAGATACACACCCATTAGGGCCACTTTCCCAAGAAGCCAGTATGTCTTCGGACTGTTGGATGAAACTGGAGAACACTCTAGAAACCCACACAACTGTGGGGAGAACATACAAACTCCTTAAATCAGGACTAAAACTGAATATCCTCAAGGCATAACATAAAACGTCTTATGAATGTTTATCGAAAAAGTTTGACATAAAGGGTTTTGGCTTAACCTCCTTGGCTGAGGGCCAAACACCTGGCAGTGTGAACAGGAAGTCAGGACCTCCTGCAGAGTGAGGAGTTAACCACAGGGCAGCTGCAGAGGTGGAGATGGGATAGAGGAGGAATGCAAAAGAATGTGAGCTCCTTACTGTGATTTTTGTAGCATTTTGGGATTCAACATCATAGAGGATTACAACTAAGATCAGCGAAGATGATGGGGAATTTGGAGGTCACAAACTCCATTAGCAGATGAACACTTTAATCCAGGGATGCCCAACCTTTTTAAATGTAAGAGCTACTTTTTCATTTGCCAGTCCAGCGCGATCTACCACTGTGAATTTGAAGCTCCGATATACGGAAAACAGACTGTGGGCACATCAGTACAACAATGATACCCATCACTAAAATGACAGCAAATAAAAGCAAGTGACTCATGTTTCAGTGAACAAGTGACGTTCCCCATTTTAGAAAAAAGAATATCCCACCTTAATGCGAGCATTGGCATTGAGAAGCTTACTTGAGAACACTTATAATTTTGGGGGGAACGTGTTGACGCTGCTGATCATGTCGATGACACTTTGATTTTGTCCCTGCAGCTCGGCGTTCAGCAACTCCTTGATTTCAGGCAACAGCTGTCTGAAATGTTTGTTTTTGAAATCTCCAAACAGCGAGTCAGCAGCCAAAGCAAATGCTTTTATTACTTCTCGATCCCTGAATGACATTTTGTGTTTAGCCAGGACGTGGCTCACACGGAAACGATGCGATGATTGCCGCTTTCCCTCTCGTATTGGGCCTCGTGAAAACCGTCTCTCAGCAGCTGTATTGAAAAAAGAATTCCTTATACTTACAGTACATAGCACTTTCCTGGACACTCCACTCAAAGTGTTTTACAGGTAATGGGGATTCCCCTCCACCACCACCAATGAGCAGCCCCACCTGGATGATGCGACAGCAGCCACAGTGCACCAGAACGCTCAACACACACCAGCTATCAGTGGGGAGGAGAACAGAGTGATCAAGCCAATTCGTAGATGAAGATTATGAGGAGGCCATGATTGGTAAAGGCCAGAGGAAAATTTGGCCAGGACACAGGGGTTACACCCCTACGCTTTTCGAGAAACGCCCTGGGATTCCTAATGACCACAGAGAGTTAGGACCTCGGTTTTACGTTTCATCTAAAGGATGGCATATTTTTACAGCATAGTTTCCTTGTTACTATACTGGGGCATTAGGGCCCACCCAGACCACAGGGTGAGCGCCCCCTGCTGGTCCCACTTAACACCTCTACAACCTTAGTTTTTCCCAGGAGGTCTCCATCCAGGCACTGGCTAGCTCCAGTGGGCTGCCAGTTGTGAGTTGCAGGGTGATATAGATGCTGGCAAAAAAGTTTGCAGAATTCCAGCAGGAGTAATTAATGGTCTCCTGTTGGCAAGTTTTAATTGTACACTTCATTGTTAATCCTGTTTAAGGACAAAGACTTACTGACAGGATGTCTGCATGAAATCTAGTTCCTGGTGAGCAACCCAGTCAGATATTTGGGAGATGTCAGGTCTTCTTGCCCTCACAATAATTCTGAATGATATGTCTAGTGCTGGAACACAATATTCAATCATTTCTTTTCTTATTCTAGCCCATAGTCTAGACACAACGCACTTTCAAAGCATAATTTGAATTCACATCAATCATCCTTATTTGCAAAAGTGTAAGATCACACATTAGGTATGGAAAAAAGAGAGTACTGTAAATTGAATGAATTGTGAATTGCTTTCTTGGATTTATTTAATTAATAAATTCTGATTAACACAAGGTGACTATGCTGTACATGCTGCGATAAAATACATTTTGGTTATCTCACCCAATTTTAGTAGAACTGGTTTGCCAATGAACAAAAAAAGTTGTGCTGAATTAACTGCATAATGATTTTTCTCTTAGCAGTGTTTTTTTTTAACATCAATCATTAATTTTCTTATTTAATCAAATTCAGATAGTTTTATTGAAAAAAAATCAGTCATACCAAACCTACGGAGAGAACACTGAGTGAATTACATAGTACAAATATCTGAAATATAAAAAGAAATATCAGAGCTATGTGCAATAAAATACTCTATTGACAAATTAGCATATAACCAGAACTGTCTGAGATATTTATAAAAGTAACCTTTTTAACCTTCTTTCCTCCTAGAAATACACCACTCACAGTAAGAGAGACTGCCCAGCAATCTCCAGAGAGCCCAGTACAACAGGGCGAGAGTCCCAGTATCCTGAGGTGACATTTTAATCTCGCCCTGTTCATTGCACTTTGATGAAGACCGAAGGCGAGTTCTCCTGTTTGATGGAGTTGAGATGGCGGTTGACTTCGCTGGCTTCTGCCGACAGTTTCTCCTGCAGCTTCCTGTTGTCCTGCGCCATGCGCCGGCTGTCCTTGCGCGCCCGCCGCAGCGACCTCTTGACCTTCCTGACCCGATCCCGCAACTGCCTGTTGCGCTTCTCCAAAAGCTGCACCTTCTCCTGCAGCTTCTTGACGCGATCCTCCTCCTCGAAGAGCGCCATCTGTACTGAGGAGCACAAGAGCTGCAGGAGAGAGGAAGAGAGAGGAAGCGTCAGCCCACGACACAATCTGCCCAGGGCTACTAGTCACAACCATCTATCCATCTATCCATCCATTTTCTACTTACTGTACTTCATCCACTTCAGGGTAGCGGGGGAGCTGGAGCCTATCCCAGCAAGCAACACCATGGACAGGACAATAGTCCATCACAGGGCACACACTGACACAAACACTCACACCAGGGCCAGTTTTCCCAGAAGCCAAGTAACCTACCAGTATATCTTTGAACAGAGACTCCCTCACCAGGAACCCGCATTGCCCCCGGGACAAAGCGCTATGGGGCAGAACGGACAAAACTTTTCAACTCCTGGGAGCGGGAGAGGTGCTCAGTTACCAGTGCATCCAGCTGGGGCTGGCACCAATTGGATTTGATAAAGGGACACAGTACTTGCTTTGGCTGCTGGTGTCCCTGATAAAACACGAACTGTTGGACACAAGGAACACTCTCATCCAGCACAACGCAGAGTGGGGAGCGAGAGAGCTGGAGGAGAGGATCCTTGCGGACCTCAGAAGGAGGATGAAGCGCAATGTCGCCAAATGGGGCCACTTGCCAAATGGGGAGCGCTGGACAAAAGGCAAGTGTAAGGGCTTGGAGGGACTCTTTAATTGAGCAAATCCGGTCCCCTCATCCACTTGCACTGATTGAAAATGGACAATCACGGCTTTCAGAAAGTTTTTATTTCATGGTAGTTTCATAAGGTGTTAGCACGTGTATGGATTGTGAGAATGTTTACTATTTTGAGATGTTTTTCTTTGAAATAAAGTTTATTTTGATAGAAAAAATATATATTTGAACTGTGGGAGGAAACTGGAGCACCCAGAGGAAACGCACATGAACACAGGGAAAACATAAGAACTCTACGCAGATAGCACCCCAGCAATTGAACCCAGGGCCCCAGCGCTGCAAGGCAGCAGTGTTAACAACTGGGACACGGTGCCGCCCTATAGTGAGAACCATTACTCATTAAACTTATCATATTACAAGTAAAAAGATAGCATACACACAAAAGCCACTCACTATGACTACCAATAAATCAGATTTTACACCAGTGTTTCAGGGGAATTTTAAAATATTTCATTTAAAAAGTACCCTTCATTAAATTAAGCCAGTAGCTTACCAGCTTTAATGACACAGGCACTTATTTTGCTGTGTATATCCTATATGTCTTTTTCTAGTCATTGATTTGTTGTGTCATCTACTATTTCCCACCATTTCATAACAAATACACAAGCGAATTACTAGGCATTACTGTGCAGTTGCATCCCTGGCTCTTTGTACAGTATGTAAAATGTACACATTGCAATGGAAGATGGGTCTATTAGCACAACCTCAATTTTCCATCTGCTGTTTTTAAAGGTGCCTCAGTAGATTCTGGCTACAGAATCAGCAGCCTGCAGATGTTTTGTATGATCTTTAGAAGTATGTTTAAAATAAACTTTGCAAGAGAAGATCTTTGAAAAAAAAACATTCATCAACACATTACCTTTTCCTTTCCCCAAACATTGTGCTCTTAATATGACAACTAATAAAGAAAATATCTGATACCCTTTATTCACAGGAAAAAGTACATCTGTCTATATGTCTTCCATTACAGCTGAGACAGTTGGCATACAGACTGAGATCCATTCTAGCCAAGTATTTAGTCTGGGAATCAAATTATGATCATCTTTCAATGCTAAGAGTAAATTTTGAAACACAACCTTGCTTAAAATGTTTCAATGTCTTCTGAAGATGAAAGAAAGTAATGCAGTATAACAAAACACAATTCCCCTAAAGTCTGAGTGAGACACTTGTTGCCATGAAGCGTTCAAGCTTACCTTGGGTATTCCTTGTGCAAAAAGAGGACATTTTAGAGCTTACATTGGTGTACCTTATTTTAAAAGCCAGTCCTTTACTCCACCACCACCCCATCATCAGAGTTAGGAACATTCTCTTACTGAGATTTAAAATTGTGAGAGACACTAGATCATTCAAGAAGGAGATCCTCTTTAAAAGCTGAAGGGGAGATGACACCAGTCCCAGTACAGCATACTGGGATGTGAAGTATATGATCATCACTTCTCAAGAGTACACAGACAACAGAGTCAAGTGGCAGCTCAGCAAATCAGGTACGGAGCCTTTACTGGGTTTTCACTGGATTGCCACTGCTGCCCACCTACAAAGTGCACAGCTTATACTCTTCTTGTCTTCTTCATTGTGCATTTCATTTTTTTCTCATTTGGCATTTGCTCTCACCAGAAAGAGTCCTTACTGTGCTACATGGCTCCATTTTTCTTACATCTGCTTCAATGCTTCCAATCACTCCAGCTCATTTGAATGCGAAACCAAACCAAACATTTTTAAAAATCCCCATCGTTGCCTTCTTTCAAGTCTACCACAAGTCCTTCTGACAATGATGGCCAATTACGTATGTCCCTATCCTTCTCCTCCGGGTCCCCTTCTCTCCTGCCAAACTGCTGGACCCTGAGGTATCATGGAGCCGGCTTTTCTCACCCCAGCTTGAAGAAGCACATCTTTGAATTCTACCTCTCCTAGCCTCATGGAAATCAATCAGTTCACTGGAGTTCCCTTGATACTGCTCAATACTGACTTCTGTGCACCTCCTCATCAGGTTTGGCTGCCTTAAGACATTTTCATCATCACTCCATCATCACTCCTTCGGCTTTTATTCGACAAGAACCTTTTCTGTTACTTCACAACACTGTGAACTATGAACATCATCTCTCAATGTCACTTATCTTCTCGACTCCTTAATGAGAAGCGAGGAACTCCATACCAATGCAAGGAATGAGTGAAAGAAGAGATCAGAGCTGAAACTGCCTTAGTTAACACTTTGAAGAAGATGTGTAGGGAACCCCTTGTACATGGTAGTAGAAATAGGGCTTTTTGAAAGGAGTGCCTGTAAAGAATGATTTAAGGTCATGAATGAGTGGAAAGCTTGATGTGTGAAACTCGGAAGAAGTGAACCATGAAGGTGACACAGCTGTCAGAGGAAGAGATGCAGGAGAAAAGATGTAGACCTGGCTTGGAGGTCCTGAATTTCTGAAAAAAGAGGAGAACCCGTGAACACTACCTAATAAGAACAAGGGTGCAGACAAAACCCAGATGAGTTTTCTGTGATGGTTCATGATCATTTGAAAGACTTTAAAATATGTACTAAGGATATATGACTGAATGGATGAGAATGTATTTAAGTGGAACCCCAAAGAAGATGGGCAATGAATTTTTTTATTATAATATAGTTTTTCTGTACCTGCGTCCAAGCATTATGTTGTAGGTAATAGAGTAAACCATGGTGTATATGTTCACAGAAAGCTTCTTAACTTTTGTTTATTTTGTTGTAGAAATAAACTCTACTATTACTCATATGCAAAGACCTTTTTAATTTGAATTACCTCCCATTTGAATAACACAGTTCCGAACGAAAGCTGAAGCCTGAAGGTCTAAAGTGTATTCTGGAGTTCCCAAGAAAAAAGCGAAAGAAAACATTCATTCACAGAGCTCAGCCTTTCTTGTCAGGCAGGAAATGAACATGAGCAATCTCCAAGACATCTGTCTGATCTCAAAGCCATGGCTCCTCAGCATAGGCAGTTAATATCAGAGGTACCAGGACTCTCAAGACCTGCAGCTGCGGGCTCTTTGTCTTCAAGCAACAATCTATTTCCATCTTGTAAACTGATCCCCTTAATTGTAAATATGGAACAAAAAGGAGGTCTTGAGTCCTGCTTAGACCTTCACCAGTGCAAACTAATTCACAGCAGGCTTCCCACACAAAAGAGGAAAGCTAATAGTTAGATTGCAAGTGGAATGCCACAGTCACAGCAGATTATATCTTTGAGCCAGTTCACTGTTCACAGTGCGGACATAATGCAAAACCTGCCAGGCAGTGAAGTTTCATAGCGGATGAAATGAGCCCCTTCCTTTATGTTAAGGGCTTTGGAATCCTGCTGGGTAAAAAATGGCTACACAAAATACAAAAGGAATTACATGAACAATTGGAAAATTACAGCCTTTCCTTATGTGTCTGCTTCACAAATAATAATACAAAAATGCCAGGTCCTGCAGAGGAGTAGGTGTCAGCAAGGATTATGGGTTTTAAAAAAACAACACTTCACACATGAAGTATGAATAGGAAAAGATGTTTTCTTTATGCCATGATGTTATTTTAGTCTGGCCCAGGCCAAGGAATGGCAATAGGCACAAAGACATCCTTCCCTCTCCAATAAACACAGATTTTGTGCTTCTGACCTAATTTCCAGAGGATTGAAGTACACTGAAGCAACCTGATAATTAAACTAACCCTTTGGTTCCTAAGCCATGTAGCCTTAATCTTTATCTAGTGTGTGGACTGATCTGTTATCCCTCAGAAAGTGGGGACCTCAAATTACTTTGTGTATAATGTTATAAAATACAACAGAATTAACCATCCTACAAATATAATATGCACGTTTTTATACCTTCATTACCCTTTATTCTTGATCTTCAGTTTAGAAGCCTTCACAGCTTAACCAGCCATTATCAACAAATGTTTAAGACTGTGCATGTGTAATACACAGAACATTTCATGATTGTTTGAAAATTATACTTGTGCAATTCATAGAACTACCCACTGTCATTCAATCTCCATTTTAAATTAATAGATTGATATGGAATTAACTAAACAGAGACGAGCTGACAAATATTTGTCAACACAAAATGGAAATCAAGCAGGCTTCCGGCAGAATTAGGGGTTTAAAAGTACAGTTACTATTGTTCATGTTAAGCACTAATAATTAAAAAAAGTTATGTAATTAACACATTAATGAAGTGAAATCTCTCTTGGCACCTGCTAAAATACTCTAAGTATTGCTCTGTTAAGTCAATGGATGATCCCCTGATCAGAATCTCTAAAATGAGCTCTAAAACACCTCAATCAGGAAAAAAACAATCTTAAGTCCATCTGGCTATAACAAACATCCTTAGTAACTGTATAACCCCAGCGTCGTGGCCAAATTTTCCATTGGTCCTTATCAATCATGGCCTCCTAATAATCCCCATCTATAAATTGGCTTAATTACTCTGCTCTCCTCCCCACTGATAGCTGATGTGTGGTGAGTGTACTGGAGCACTCTGGCTGCCGTCGCATCATACAGGTGGATGCTGCACATTGGTGGTGGTGGAGGGGAGTCCCTATTACCTGTAAAGCGCTTTGAGTGGAGTATCCAGATATATATATAAGAGTAAGCATTATTATTATTATTATTATTATTATTATTATTAAACCACTTAAAAAGAAAAATGTACACGGTAACTTGTAAAACCACCAATGTACATCACTAAATTTCTGAAATTTCTAGGTTTGCTCAGCACCATATTCTACGATTCAGAACGAGGCAACCAAACGTCCGGTGATGTAATGAGGGCCTAGCACATTGTAAACAAGCAGCCTTGTAAATACATCTCTTTTCCAAAATAAATATTGCTTTTGATTATGAGATGATTTTGCTGACAAATACTACCTACTTGTTAACTCTGCATGGAGATCATGTTGGAACATTTGTGGTAAATGTCTACTGTACAACCTGTACTTACTCACTCGTGTATCGCATTACATTCGTCATTACAGTGACTAGCGAGCAGGAAGGGCCACTTTATATCACAATTCTCACAATTCTCCTGCACGTGGCAAGACCAGGGGTTTGCAACTATGTAGAGACCATACAGTACTTTCACAAAGTTCATGATTTTGTGCTTAAGTAGGATTGTCAATTAATGTATTTTCTGCAAGAGATTTAATAATCGGTCTGAGAAATTTAGACTGTTGTTCCCCTTTAACTATTCATTGTTGAGGCTGTCTCCTCTTCTTATACTATAGTTATAGCAGAGCCAAAGCATCAGTGCTTCTCTCCTTTTCTTACTAAAACAGAATTAGCCTGTAGACGAATGCGGGAGCTCAGAGTGGAACTGATTGTTGGGATGTTTAATGTCAGGCTCCAAGCACAGATGTCTGGGAGGGGCAGTTTGTCAATCCTTCCCCCTGGTTTGCTGCAGTGCGTCATTATAGCAAAAGCAAAGTAGAGTGAAGTACAGTTGAATTAACTGATAGTACTGATGGTAAGGAGATGTATGGTACAATATGACACATAGAACAATAAATCCTGGCAGAACAAAGGAAATGCATAGTGCGTGTAAAGTAAAGTCATGATAAAACTGTTGGAATACTGGGGAGTTTTACCATGATACAATTTCTTAGGGGTGCTATTGCTGAGCCATTCAAAACTGGGCAAAGCTAAGCAATTTCTCTCGTATGATTAATGAAATTACACAAAATAGCTACATAACACAAACACTGTACATAAACTACTAGATACTGTGAGGGTAAGGCAGTTTCAGACAAATGGCAGGTCTAGCCTGACCTAACATTTCCCAGAAACTCATGGGGAATGTCCTGCTACCCTCGGTTGCCTGACTAAGTAGGAGAAGACAATTGGTCAACCAAGGGGTAGTGTTTTCCAGGATAGAACAAATGACCCTGTGTGGAACAGAGCTTGTGTTATCAGAGTGGTGATAAAAGTTTCAGAAAGAGACTTGGTTTTGGAGTAAAATGCTTTCAGCAGAATCTTAGAGAGACTTCAGAGTTTTGGAATCTTTCTATGAAGCTGTTAAGCAGCTTAGCTGCCCAGAGTCTGTAGAGAGGGACTTATAGACATTTAGGAAGTATCTCAAAGAAGAGCTTAGCCTTGTTCTGTTTTGTTTTGTTTTGTTTTGTTTTATTAGTATTAATAAAGAGCACAAGCTTTGTGCCTTATGGCTGTGTTTGTGTCTGTTTTCCTGAGACCCATCTATTAAAACACTTACTTATTACAACCCCAACCCCCAGGTGCATCACAATACACAGGCACTTTTATTTCACACTGAAATACATGTAAAACCAAGAACAGGAGGCACTTCCTTCCCAAAGGCTTTAGGAACTAGCTACTCAGTACTCTTGTTTGTGCACGTTTCTTATCAGTATGATTTTTTTTCCAGAGAGAGTGAGTATAAATGTGTCTATGGGAGTACACTGTAGATGTTACTCATTCTCCAAAATACTTTTTTAGCAAAGAAAATATATTTAAAAGTTCACTTGTGGTTTAATTAAAGAGCACTCTTACAGTAAAAGAGCAGAGTGCCCTTTGCTGACTTTAAATGAAGTGCTGCTATCCTTTGTAATACACTGCGTAACTATCAACTTCACTCAAAAGAACAAAAACAAATTGATTAGACAAGCAGCAGGCACAGTCATTCTTTAACAATATGAGTCTGAGATGAAAGCTAGAAGCATTAAAAAAGGAATTAAATTACTACACCACAATAAAAGACCACATTGCATTTAAGAAGGTAACGTGGAGTACCTCAATCATTTATCCTGAGATGAAGACAAATTCAAATGCAGAAACTAAGTCCGTAATTTTAAACATGTAGTACATACTATAGTAAACATGAAATCATTTAAAATATATAGACTTATAGTTGTCAGCAGGCCAATAAATGACCATGCTGACATTTTGGAAACACTATCTCGGACAGCTGTTAGCCAGTCTGAATGTGGCTCTGACATTATAACAGGTTCCCACATAACCAGCAGTTGTGATGTCTAGGACAGGCCTGGACAACATTTTCAGAAGCTAATTATCATTCTCTGGGCAATGGGTCATTTTACAGTCTTAAATTGTACTAAATCATTTTACTGAGATTGTTTCAACAAAAATGGTAAAGTTAGGAATGCGTTTCTTCTGAATGTCAATTAGACTGTCAGCTGTCAGTTACAGGAACATACTGCACATATTAACAAATAAACTTTATTTTATATAGTGCCTTTGAAATAATTTCTCAAAGTGCTTAACAGTTAGAAAAGAAACAATAGGTCATAAAATAGTTTGGACAATATAAATCAAGGGTTTTGAGCACAGAAGAAAAGTCAAATGATCCGATACAGACATCAATTAAGTAAAAGCCTTCTGAAAAAGGTTTTGAGTCTGGATTTGAAAGTGCTCAGAGAGGGTGACTCTCTGATACCCTTGGGAATAGGACTTCAGAGCTTTCTGGCATGGCAAGAGAAGGCCCTATCAACCATAGGGTGTACAAGGGCTTGGGGAACCAAGAGGAGACTAGAGTCAGATGACCCAAGGCTGAGATGTGGGGAGGAGGAAGAGGATAAATCGGATAGGTACTGAGGTGTCAAGCCATGTTTAGCCTTATAGGTTAGCGTGAGGACTTTTAAGGCAACTCAAAGCCTTATAGAAAGCCAGTGCAAGGACTCCTGGACAGGAGTAATGTGATCACTTGAATACAACCTGGTCAGGATTCTGTCTGCTGAAGTCTGAAGATATTGGAGTTTGTTCAGTGTGGATTTAGAAACCCCTAGTGAGAAGGGAATTGCAGTAATCAATTCTAGAGAAGAGGAATGTGATGACCAGCTTTTCAGCCAAACACAACAAGGAGTGTAGTCTGGTAAAATTTCAGGCAAAACTAATTAGTTTTTAAGTAATAGGTAAAACATCCTTCACAGGAAGCCCGAAACAGCAAACAGTTGTCACAGCCATCATTATTTCTGTCATCACACACCAATAACTAATTAATCACCTATGCAAACCAAAATAATTCATTTGCTTACTTCTACAGCCTGAACCACCATCTCTGCAGCAATTTAGGAAGCACTGGTTCCACCACATCGTCTTGAACACATACAATATCGTCTACACACTTTCAAACTGAGTCAGATTAGCTGATCAGCTGCCGGATACTCGACCAGCACCTGCCTCCACTGCGTCAAAGCAGAACGTTCTCACTGTGCACTCCAGTTCACCTTCCTCTCTCCAGTCTGACAGCACAGGCCCCAAGCACTGACGAGATAATTCATGGACAGTGCTACTTTGAAAGTCAAGTCTGACTAAAGACCATAATCATAAAACAGGTGTTGCCAATCATTTGCACTTACATTATAATTATATTGGTAATGCATGATTTCCTTCGAGCTCTATGTGCACAACAAGCTTCTGTATGACAGTTTATCAGCTATTATTGTTGCCACATTCAGAACCAAAGCAAGACTGGGACTGGTCTATATTGGAATGGGAGACCTCAAAGGAAAACCAGGTTGCTGCTATAAGTGGTGTTGGAGGACCTGCAAGTGATGCTATTTCATCTGGACCAGAATTTCCAAAACCAAAGCCTCAGTATGGTGACAGGGGATGCTGTGCTGCAAGAGGTATTTTGAAAGAGGCTTTAAACCGAGGACCAGACTGCTTGTGATTATTAAAGATCCCTGTGAGAGGGCAGTGACTCCAGACAAGATGGAGGCTCTTGCCTGGACCACATTTCCCAGAATGCCGTGGGAGAATGTGTTGCTGCCCTCAGTCACCTGACCAGTTGGCGCAAGACATTTGGTCAGGCAACCGTTTTTTACAGAGGTTGTACAGTGGGCAGATCCTCTGCTATGCAAGCTGCTGCTGACGAGCCAATGAAGGAAGCCCCAGATAGACTGAATGAGTGGAACTGTGAGCTGTGAGTTTTGTGATGAGCCTCAGATTAATAAAAACTGGCAAGCAGCCTCACTGTGCAGTTTGACAGTTAGGGACTGAAGACGTCAGTCAGGAGCTTGAAGAAGAACTAGGTTTTTGTTCAGTCGTTTCAGTGTTTGGTGTTATGTTTCCTGCACCTGGTTCGTATCTTAAGAGCAGGAGTGTTACCCCCGGTGTCCTGGCTCAGTTCCACTCTCTCCTTGTAGTTAGGTATCTCATCTACCTGTAGTTTCCCATGAACAAAATGATTAATTTCTCAGTTTTACACCTGACCTGTCATGCTGTGGAGCTGCTAGCCCATAATGGCTACCACATGTCAACCTGTTTGGTGCTAGTCTTCAGTGGTGGATGAAGTGAATCCCCTACTGTATACAGTACATAACGTGCTTTGAGATGAAAAGTACTGTAGAAATGCAATTATTATTATTCCGCTACGAGTTATAATGTAAGATCCCTACGGGGCTTCACAGGCAAGGGGAGTGTAGAAAGATATGCAGCCACGTACAGTATTGTTCTCCTCTACCTGACAAGTTCAAAAGAACGTATGAGCGGAAAACAAAACAAAAAAAACCTGCTCTTCACTCAGATGCTGTCCATTTCTGCTGCACACAGTCCAAAGGAATATTTTCACTTCAGCACAAGCCTTCTCAGGGGATTACAGAGGATTCACTTCTTTCACCAGCTTACAATCAACTGACAGACTCATGAAATCTCCGTCCATACTTTCAGGTTTGAGTGGCATTTCTTAAAAATATAATAGAAGACAAAAGAATTACAGAAGAAAAGGCCCATGTTACTGCATGAAAAAAATACCTGCTGTGGACTTACTGTATGAAAGCAAGAGTTTGTCATGCTACGTGTTGTATTAGTATTTCTATTAGTATTAGTAGTGTAGCATAATAAATACTGAAAAATAATGTACATCCTGACTAAACTAAATACATTTACTGAGCCATTTAAAATGCAATAAATGCCACAGTTCCAATACTCCTTTGTTACATGTTAAATAACTATCGGTGCTATGAAATAGTGTAATTCAGGAATATTTAACATGACCCTCTAGAGAATTCCTGCAACAGTCAAGTCACTGTAAATGTGATTAAATGCACAGAAACTAAAAGAGGCAAAGGGTGGAAATACAAAGCAGCCCAATAGAAGGGTCTTACTGCGAGTTCCCAGATGTTCACCAGGGTTGAGAGCAGGGGTCAACAATCCCAGTCATGATTACCCCAGTGCCTGATTCTTATCTACACAGCTTAGCTCCTCGTTTCTTAATCCAACCTTCCACCAAACTAATAATTAGCTTAATTAGAAATGTTTTCCCTTGAGCGCCTATTAGACTGCTAGTGAACGGTGAGATCGTGAAGTAGATCAACACACCTCTTTTTAGGCAGATAAAAACGTTGTCAACCGTCTAATTAAGCAAATAACTAATTAAATAAAGAATCTGATCAAGAGGGCAACGAAGCTCTGCAGATACTGGGAGTGTTCAGCCAGGGCCAGAGAGGCTGCTACTACTCCCAAGAAGAAGGATGCCTTGGACAATATCCTTGGCAACAATCAGCATCTACCAACATCTACTGCAACTGACTAAAAAAACTGTCTGTAGGGTATTATTATTCCTCAGTTGCCGAAGATACATCAAGCTAACTTTCATCAAAAGACCGAAAATTAAAGTGTCCTGATTAACACCAGCATAAAACAATTTTTGTTTGTTTTTGATAAGAATGCCTTAAAAACAACTGCCACAAGACTCAATTCCCTTTATTGTAAATGAAATGTTGAAACATTTTTAACTCTTTGCAACTTAAGCTCTTTAAGACTGAACCAGTGCAAGACTTTTGATTTTTTGTTTTTTAAATCAAACTCCCTGCATGAAACAATTTGCGATTTATGTCTGGGCACAACCTGGGAAAGGTAACAGCATGCTTGTCAAAGATAAATCTCTGCAAGACAAGACATGTTGTTCTGAGGATCTACAGTGAGTGTGTCTCAGGTTCCCACGGAAATTAAACTTTTTTAAAAATAATGTGTTGACTTATAAAATTCACCAGTATCAACACAGCTGAGTTCATTAAGGTAATCTTCTTGATCTCTCTTGTCTTGCATTTTTGGTCAGGATCTGTTGATTTTAGGTGTAGAAGGATAGACCTCTGTTTTTCCTTACATTTCTTTGGTCTTTGTAAATGCTTCCTAAAAGGGATCAGTGCAAATCAAGTATTCAATACTATTTAATGCTCTCAACCTTAGAAGAAAAAGAAACCCCAATAATTGGACTTTTTAGTAATAAATCAGTATCATCATGATTAAAATTTGTTTCAGTCAAAAAAATGTTTTTTTGCTGGATCATAGTACTCTAAAACTAATATGACCATTTCGTTTCACAATTAATGGATCACAAGACCTAATAAAATGTCTGCATTTCTGAATACTCTACTTTGAGAAAGGTTGTTAACCAAAACACAAAAACCATAAATTATGTAGAATAAAACAACATACTTGTCGTCTGAACTGCACGACTGGTTGTCAGATTTAATGTGCTACAAGGGAGAAAATACTGCCTTCAAAATAAAGCTGTTGCACATGAAGAACCGTAATTCCTTGTGGGCAAATATGCATATGCTTGAAGAAATTTCCAGCAGTTCTCCATTGTTAGTTGAGGCCATGGTTATTTCACAATGTAAGGACATCATTATCATCCTTGTTATAAGGCATAAGCTACTGTAAACTCATAATTTCAAACATGCAGTATATACTTACTGTAGGAAACATGAAAGTACTTAAAATATAACGACTGTGACAATACATTTTGCTATGTATCAGTCCAATAAGAATGAGTCATTAGTTGGCAACCAGGTAAAGTTGTTTTTCTAGTAGTAGGGGGTGAATACTGATATTGTAGCTAGATTTACTGTAAGTACTCTCATGCTTTCAATTAAGCATTGATGAAATGTTTCATTTTCTCAAAAAAGGTTTAGATATTTTTTTAGAAATGTTTAGGCATGTGCTTCAAAACAAAGTTAAGAAGTTAATGGACTCATAGTATCTAACAGATTATTCGATCGAAATAAGAATATCACAATACTCGAAAGTTGAGGTTTAGAAAATGGTGCCTTCTCATTCATACAGCACAAAGCAGGGGAGCCTAACTGTGGCCCTGGGGGCTGTAATCCATCAGGATTTATAGGTCTCTTTAAATCAGCAGGCTTCCCAGCTTCCCAACTTCAGAGCCGGGAAGAGCTGTTAGGCTGCTCCTCTTAAAACAACAGCTCTCTTCAGAGCTCAGCTGCAAGGAAAACGTGCAAATAGTGTGACCATGCAGGCAGGGAGTTGGGCTTTGCCTGAATAAAGCCATGGTGGTATGAGACAAAGGAAAAGGGAAATACAGTAATGTAACATCTGACACAAGCCAGTTCCCCAAGGGGAGAATAATTTTATTTTGGGATCCTTACTTAAATGTTCCTTGTTCTGTATGTTGTAATGCTGTTGTCTAAGGCCCAAAATATGAGCTTGATTGACAGCTTTTCTATTCTATCGTCACCTCATTGCACAATAGTTACCAACACAGGGATCTGTAATGGCTTACTCACAAAAGGAATACTTAAGGAAAGGATTTTTCATAAAAGGAACCAGATTAGTTTGTGCTTATTGTTCACTTTAGATCTAAAATGCAACACAATCTGAAAAAAATGTATGTCTAACCACTGTGTAATTATTCTAAACCACACATATTTAAAGCTAAAATCTACATTAGGAGTAAATCAGAAACATCACAGATCTATCTTTCTGATTTTAAAAATGAAAAACAAATGACCCCTTAAAACAACGGACCTGCCAGTACAAAAGCAAAGTCTGTAAGAGCAATGAAGATTGTCCGTTATCTTTATTTGTTTTTGTCAAGAGATTGCTGTGAAGACTAAAAAAATTCATGGCTGTGGAGAGCAAGATCACTTTGTTTTTACTGTTTTCATTCTATTTTTGTAAATGGTGTCCTTCCCCAGGATGATTTAATAAGGCAATTTCCTGTGTGGAGACCACTTGACCTCTCAACATCAACTACTTTATTTTGAATTGGATCTGACAAAGGAGCAATGTAAATCAGTAATGAGGAGGAGAATAACTTCAACCATTTTACATAAAAGGCCCCAGAGATTCCTGCCAGGTTCTCATACTCATAAACAAACATGAAAAAAAAAACACTTTATAAGCCATTGAGTACAGTAGTCCATTCTCTGTGAGAACACTGTGCTTTGATCAGCTTATTTTACTTAGCTTAGCTGATGGCAAAACTTATTAATAAAGAGGAAAATCCTCAAGATCTGATTTCACCGGCCAAGCCAAGACTATCTTCAAAATAAAAAAAAAGAAAAATCATCAAACTGCGCAGCCAGAGCAGGTCATGGATATCAAAAGCAACTCTGTAGGCTTCATATGGACCTCTGCGTGAAAATACCTCTAATCCACAAAGCAGCTCCTTGAACAAGCACATCACTTGGGTCAGCTGCTCTAATGAAATACAAAGTCAACAGCGAGGAGCAGTATCTCTCCCCAAACCTCAGAGCTTTTCTACCTTCTCCTACAAAAGAACTACAACTGCTTTAAAAAAAAAACAGGATGATACATTTTGTGTCGATATAGTAGCAGACATTACTAACGATGAAAATATTGCTCGGCTCAGAGATTTATAAAGTATGATGTGACATACACCCATAACTTTACAGCACATTTGACCTGTTATTACAGAGTTTCAATCCTAATTCTAAAAACACATTCAGTTGTATTCCGTGTATCCACTGTCGTGTTTCTGACCCTCTAGTTGAAAGGCCAGTGCTGCCTAGAAGGCATTTTTTAGCATTTATTTTGCTGACCTTTATCTAAAGCAGCTTACCTTCGCACCCATTAATACAACTGGGTATTTTACTGAAACAACCTGACTGAAATTCCTTCCTCATGGGTACAACAGTAACCCACCTGTAATGTGAACCCCCAATCCAATTACAAGTCCAGAGCCCTAACCTCTATTTCTTTTGTAAGACTATAATAAGAATACCAACCATACTATGTCATTACCTTATTCTCTATACTGTATATACTATTAACAAGGTTAACATTTAACTTCCTTTTATCTTCTGTTTTTGTATATCCTTAACCATCTAATAACAGTGTTATTTAGAGGTTTTTCCTAGAAATCTAGTTGTGGGTTTCTTTTTTTCAAACGCCTTTGACATTTTCAGACCTGAAATGCAGTTTTATAAGTTTAAGCTTATATAAACTTTTATAAGTTTGGTATACTGTACATACCAAATCAAGCCTCCCTTTAGCTCAAATCCTGGGCTGAATTTTTGAGATCACCACAAATCTGTCACTGCCTTGTATCATGTTAATATTCACAGGCATCACATACAGTAATCATACATTTGTCATGACATTTGACATAATCATCCTCCTGCCTTCACAACAGAATTTCACCCTTTTAAATATGAATTATTATATATTTTAAAGGCTGTTTTAACATTGTGTTTAAACATTTTCAGCAGAAAAAACAGCACCAGCAATGTCTATATTCCATACTATAACTTTCTTGACAATATATTTCTGTTAAGTACTGACATTTCAAGAAAGGGTTTGGTAACACCCTTTGTCTAATTTTCCCTAAATCAAAGAGTAAACATTGCCTTGCTCCTTGATTATATTTTCCACACACAGATATTCACATCATTTTGAGCAATTCATCAACCAATCCATTTTCAATAAGTCTTGATGAGTGCCATGAAGCCATCTTTGCATTATCAGAAATCCATTCATTTTTGGTGAGGGACACAGCAGTCTAGAGAATATTCCAGAAGAGCGGGGAACAAAGCAGGACATTAGTCCATCACAGGGCTCACATACTGCAGCTCTGCATTGCTTTAGCTTTGGTTGAGCAAAATGACTTTTCCTTCTTCCTTTCAAGGCTTTTTGCTTGGAATTTCTCCTTAGCTGTTTTATGAGGAACTAACACATCATCATCACAATCTTAATTATGATTAATAGGGATGAACTTCACTTACAGATGTGTGTGCAATCATGTAGGGAACAATTACTCTTCTACAAAGTAATAAGTAATGCAAATTACTCAAATTACTCAATTGCTGGTATACGAAAATGTTAAATCTGCACTACAAAAGGGTCTGTTATTAAATTAAGACATTTACTTTGAAAAACAAAAAATAGTTGAAACACAATGTCAAAGATTACTGAAACACAAATGTCATGACATTTGTGGCAGAAGTCTTTCAAAGATACGGTCATTTTTGCTTCCATTTTATTCTTGTGTTTGATTTGGAGAAGCAGATTAAAACATTTAGGAAATTAGCCCTATAGGTAAATGTGAAACATCACTGCTGGAAAGTGCAGATTCCTGTGTTTTTTTAAATATCACAGAGCAAAAAACAAGTGTTCTTCAATATTTCTGCTTCACGCAAATGATCTTCAATATCCCCGCTTCACAGTTTTGGATCTCCATCTATCGTCTCCTCTCCCACGGGAACATTTTCACTTTGCTTATAAGTTATTTTCTTTCTTTTTTTACAGCTCAGTGAAAAGCTATCCTCACATTTAAACTCATGGCCAACTTGCAGAGTGAAAATGGCCAACTTCACCTGAAAATGAGATTTCACAAATAATTGGGGAAAAAAAGTGAAATTGCTTAGTGGCTGGAGTGTGATTTTAGTAAGTTTTTACCATTTAACTTGTTTTATTTCACATTTAATGATCCTTGACTATTATGTTCGGGCATCTGAAACTAGAGAAAGGTGGGGCACTGTGTAAATGTAGGAAATAAAATGATTGTAAAATTAACAGCTTCAGCAATCACTCTGACATTTTTTTCAAATTCGATACTTGATTGTTGATTTGACTGAGGACAACTGAAAGTCACTTACAGTGGACACTGAAAAGCTCAGTCTCTAAAAATCCCGACGTTTGACATCAAATTGTGATTCAGGAAATCCTTGCTCCTAATAATTACAATCCCCCAGACAGCCATAAACTCATACCTTTCCACGGTAATGATGTTACTTGCCTGAAACACATTTTTCTCACAAAACGACTTCCCTGTTATTACATTCTACTGCCACTACATAAACTCTCAAGTGCGTCCTTAACTTTAACCTAATTACAGCTTCTGGTGTAACTCGAACACATGTTTGCAGCAACAGTCTGACAGAGTCAAACAAAAAGCTGGTCCACTACAGCAAACCAGGCAAACCTACAGATTTGAAACTAGTAAAAGATAAATGTTTTCATTTTTATCCAGAGAAGCAGAAGAGTGTCAACATATTATGTACAAATAATAATTCAGTAGTTTGCTCAGACCCTTATTTCCATCCATTCATCCGTTTTGTACAGTAACTGTACATATACTGATGAAAAAAAGAAAGGCAACATTTTCTGGGATGAGAATACTATAGCTATAGCTTTTGTACTGTCACAAAAAGTTGTCAGTTTGTATTAAGCCCTCTGACCAACAATACAACTTGTGTAGTGAGGCGTTGCAACTTGCCAATCACATGAAAGCTCGTTAGGAGCACTTTTACCCAAAAAAGTCCAGGTGGAACAATGCCTGATCAGGTCACCTTTAAAAAGGCCTAATTCAAAGCTTAGGTCACTGCAAGAAAAAGGCCACACTTAGTCAATTTCCTGTGCATTCCATAATGCCTCCAATGTCACCAGAAGCAGGTTTCAGCAGACCGGCAGGACAGATGACCGTCCAAGATCCAGTCGCCCTCGAGTGACCACACCAGAGCAGGACCGACACATCAGACTGGTCCATCTGCGAGATTGTTTCAGATCTGCCACCCGTACTGCTGCTGAAACTGTCGGCAGACACAATGCCTGCATCAGTGACAGGACAGTGAGGCTCCATGCTGCTGGCCTTAGAGCAAGGCGACCTGTCAGAGGCCCTCTGCTCATACCTCCTAGACGTCACACCCGACTGATTTGGGCCAAACAGAGGCTGCAATGGACTCATCAGCAGTAGCATCAGGTCCTCTTCACGGATGAGTCACTCTTCAGCCTGTTCCACGCAGACGGGAGGGCCAGAGTGTGGAGGAGGAGGTGTTGCGTTCCTTTTTTCCATCAGTATATATAAGTAGTTGGAAAGGCTCACCTACTGTAGCTAAGAGAATGAAATCCTATCCAAATCTTGATAGGTGTCCCCCACCACCCACACCCCCAATACGAAGAGGCGTGAGCTGGGACGTTTGCAACAAGGGGACTGAAGGACAGGCAGAGAGTGTCAGAGAGATACATGAAGGGAAGTGCAAGATGCAAGGCTTATAGTATATTCGTAGGTGAGCTAAAGTGTGCAAAATTCTAAACATCCTTAAGTTTGGTGAAGCACAATGCATTGACTCCTGATTAGACCTTTTATCACCTCACCTCAGAGAGCAATAACTTCAGGACTGTTTCCAGTCCTGTCACTTTTATTGCCATCCGCTCGGTTGGCTCGTAGCACATTCACCAGGTGCACAGACTTCTCATTTAAATGTTGCAGGTTTGCCACTTTTGCATGAGGGTAGTAGTCTTGTATAGTTCTATCTGACCCGTAACTAGAAAAGCAGTTTCCTCAGACACATCCCCTGTCCATATCATTCAAGAGAATGGCGCACACCACAATAGGTGAGGAAAGCAAAAAGACAAGAGCTGAGCAAACCCCTGGGCTAGGAATGTGCAAGTAGTATGTAAACCCCTGACCTCCTGATAAATAGACCCAGACAGTGTTGAAGTATCCAAAGGGTTTTGTCTGTATTTCATTGAAAATCATCTTTTAGGTTAATGTAGCTGCTTTCATAACCATAATTACAGTGCGCTCTAACAAATCAATACCTCCCCATTTTGCACTTAAGTTACTGTGTCTGTGTCACTTGAAATAGCAAGAATACAAAAATTGGCGAGAATTCAAAAGCTTTCCCATTCTTTTCAGAAACTCCTTCCTGGAAACTCAAAACAGCTCCACTAAAATGCAGTTCGCCACCTGGCTGTTACATAAATAGGCAGGTTTCTCACAGATGAAAGGAAAGGATTTGTTAAACTCTCTGATGTTAGTTTAGCGGCTTAATGTATAATCTTACTGTATCTCATCAGCAGAGCTGTTCATGTCTTAGTTGTGAGAGTCTTGGCTACAAAATATTCCTTTTTACTTGTTCACAGACTGTATTTTATTCTGACCTGTCAGTTCATTACACTACAAATCACAAAAAGCTGAATATTAAATATACAGTATGTGAAACAAAAATCTTTTTTACAGAAGTAATGCACATCAGAAAACCAGGTGAAAAAGAACTTCTGAATAATGCTTATTTCTTAATTACAATAAGTGATTGTTCTGTGGTTCGGACTGGATGATAATGTTGATTGTGCTTTATGTTTCCTTGAGATAGGGTGATTCTCCTGTTATGTGATGCCAGAACTGCAATAAATTAAACTATTTATTGTGTGCGAACAATCATTCTGTTTGCGCCTTGTGCAAAATAAAAAGATGAAGCTACAGAACACAATGGAAAAAAAGTATTCTGCATACAGGTACAAACAGGGCCAGACACATCAATACAAACTTTTCAGGCAGTATTAGTGACAGATCCAAAATGAGTTTACTTTGTCATACTGACAGGAAATTCATGAAAAGGGCTGAATTCGTTGGGACATTAACAACAACGTCTACTTCAATGTTTAAAGGATTACATTTAATTAGAAAATAGTCTGCAATTGTTTTTAATTACTGTTCCTAAAATGTGAAATTTCCTTTAAATAAAGTAAAGAGTTCTGTGTGAAATAAGGAAATTGAAAGCCCTAAGACAAGCAGTGTGCATACTCCGTGCACAGCTATTTCACGAGCCTGTACATTCCTGTCACAGTGGGAAAAAGCCCTGAGCATTTCATTTAAGGCTTGATTTATGGCCCTTTTGAAAGTTGTGTATTCTGCTATAGTATTCACTCCAATACTTCTTTTTCTCTTCTCATATACAGTATGCACCTTTCACAAACGATTTTGAAAGCGATTTTTAAAGTATGATAAAACCAATTTCTAGCCACAGCACAGCTGATAAACCTGCCATAACCATGTTTCTATAAGCACTTTTTAAAACTATATAGAAATGGATAAAAATCTCAGTAACTAGTAATTCCCATCTTAAACTTGATCAAATTACCCTTCTTACTGGGAACTTCTCTCACCTACACTTGTTCATTTAAAATTGCTTTTGTTGGGAAAAGAAAGATTTTCGTCATGTTCTAATGACACGAATTTAACCTCTAACCATAAGCGGTGCTTGTGTATCACACCTTTATAACCTCCTAGAAAGAAAAGAAGAAACAAGGCATTGAAAGTAACATTTAAAATCAAGCAGAAAAAAAATCCAATAATGCCAATAATGCCAAGGAATTTAAATGAAATTAAATCTATCTTATTGCCCACATAATATCTGCCTGGGGTGACAAAGACTAAAGGCAAATGTGATCACAGTCTGGTTTTGCTCGGTTTATGTCCCTTGGTGAAATGGAACATCAGGAATTTTGCCAGCTTGTTGCCTGATGGTTTTTTAAACTTCCAAAAGGGTGATGGGGACTGTATCTTCAGGGTTGATGTCTGATGTGAATGTCTGGGAAATAGCCATTCTTGTAAATCCTGGGAAATTGTTATCTGAATCATGGCATAAGGGAATGACAATTTTAAAGGGGATCTTAAATCCTTTCTTTATTGGGAAAAGGAGGTGGAGAGGGAGCAGGGAACTAGGTTTCATAACTCCCCTACCGTTTTAAAAGCTTGCTTTACACAAAGATTAGTGATTATCTGTTAATCCCTGTTGCAATGTTTATTGTGTGTGTTTCTCTGGCTCTGACCTTTCTCAAATTAAAAAAAAAACACACACAGGAGAAGATGCAGAAGAATCAGCATGCGTCAACAGTTTTCACGGTCAGAGTATCCGTTCCAGAAAAGAAAGCTTCAAACGGGATTCACATAATAAGGAGGAATAGAGGGGTCACTGTCATTGCAGTGGGCGTGCTATGAATGTTAATAGGGAGAAAAGGGTAGGCAGAGCCACAGAACAGTCCTGTGAATGAGAAAGGCATGAGATGCGTCACTGCTCCATCCCCATCAGACAAGTCTCTCCACCTCCATCTTCAGGAGAAGCTGGAGGTCTGACTGAGGAACAACAAAACAAAATGTACACATCAGCAGATAGAGACATGCAAAACTGATAGCAATCTGCCTGTGATTCTGTCTCTACAGGAACTGGCAGCTGGAATGAGCTAACCTTCCTCTTGCTCTTCTCTAAACCGGGACAAAATCATTTTGTATCAGCCTTTTGAAATTGCAGAAAACAAAATTGTAAACCTTACTATTAAATCCTTACTTATAATAGTAACAAGTTGCTAGTAAGGACTGTTTTTTTCAAAGGCTCCTCCTGGATTCTGTCTTATTTTCCTAGGATTGGGCAATGGCATTATTATCTGTAGGAAGATGATTAAATATCTGACACACAACCAGCAGGTCAGCACCTGCCAATGTGTGGGGAAGCCAGCACTGTAAAGAGGGAATTTGATGTACTCCAGGCCTTACATCGCTGGTGGGAGAAGAAACATTTACCAGAATGCTCTCCAGTTACACATAACCACAGATTTACCCTTAAACCTCAGACATTTACAAGAGTTTGAACATTTGTGGGGCCGGGTGCTTTCAATAAGATTTCTTTTTTCACAGCATATACATTTTCACAAACAAGTAAATCACAGATAAAGCATTACTCATATAACACAAGACAAATTTAGCTTGCTTCATTGCATGATCACAGTAACTACACATGCATTTGTATACAGTATGTGCCCATGTGTTTACTTTTTCCAGAAGTTTTGTATTTTCTTTTTTGTATTTTTGCCACTTCCACAACTTTCCTTGCCTGAAAAAACAAAACCCAAGTTCTTTAATGAGTGTAAACAAACTGTGTTCACCTTACAGAAACAGATTTTTTCCAATCCATCACTGTCAATTACTCATTTCTTTGTGTGTGATTATTTCTAGGCTGCCACTTACTCTTCTCAATGTTTATTTCTACCTCGAGCTGAATGTCTGACTCACGGCTTTGTCTGAGGAAGAACAGTAACGCTTGCCATTAAAAGAGAGACAAGGTGAGAAGGAGCAAGAGGGAAGAGAGGAATACCTTTAACCATTGTGTAGCGAAACTAAACACTATGGGGACAGTAAAAAAGAGAAGGGGTGGTTATTTAATGTCTGGACAAAAAATCAAATGAGTGCAGTGGTACGTATTACCTCATTATGATGGTGAATGTGAAGGCCGAACTGTCTGCTGACTGAGAACCTTCAGAGTGCAGTTGGGAGTGGTGAATCTTACCCTGCTGTCCTCCTGCATCTCCCAGTCCGCGCTGAAGGCCTGCAGTGTCTGTCCCTGGGAGCAGTTGGAGAACTGGAAAAGGCTGGAGAAGGTTCTCCTGTTCTCCTGCGTGTCCGGGAAAATGGCATCCTGAAAGTTCACCCCGTGAGGCAGGATGTTGTAGTTTTCGTCCATCCTGTTCAAATGTCAAATAAAAACAAGAAGCACGAGACTGGGGTGGTGACTAGGAGCAGTTTAATTCTGCTTCATTGCTCATTTGTGGCAGAGGCAGACCTTGAGGTAGTTCATCACAAACCAGCACCATGACAGCTAATCTGTCCCAGTAGAAATATACGGGCATTACCTTCAATATACCTGGTGTCAGGAGATATTGATAAGAGACCTAAGAATAGACCATGAAGTCCAATTAATTGGTAGATTAGTTTAGAATGGGTAATCTAAACTGATGATGATGAAATAAATAGTGCTGATGAAACAAACTGTATCTCAGGTGTGGTATAAAAAATTGGGGGCACTGATTAATCGACTTGTCAAGGATTGCTCAACTATGATTGTTCAGAGCTATGGACTTAAACTGCCATAAAATTAACTGATCAGTGGGATGCGATATATAGTATTGAATTATGTGAACACCAAAATTGCAATTCTAGTAACACCCGGAGACATAAGAGATTCTCAGATGCTTCTTGGATACATGAGAAGTTACACTAAAGCAAGAATTTTCCAGTTATTAATCACTGTACTGTACAGTATATCAATCATTTTTGTTACTATTTTTACAGGCATTATATAGTAGAGGTATAGAAGGAGTATAGACGATATAGCTATTACACTCAGAACACAAAGATTTTGAACATTGTGGATTCACTGTGGGTTCTCTGCATCTACAACCAAGTAATTTCCTTAATCAAAAAAGGCTCCAATCACTCTCAACAGTATCTAGTGCTGTCATCTATAAGGTGCACCACCACTTACTACCACCAGAGGTCACTGTGCTCAGACTGTATCGCATCAATCACATAATGGGTTTCTTTCAAACAACAGGACTGACACATTAAATTACCCTCAACTACACATTTAATCATGACAACCAAGGGGCCTTAGTATAATAATACCTTACATTTACATACCACTTTTCACCCAAAAGGTTGCCAAAGAGCTTTGAATATACTGTATCTATCACACACCCCAGTACTCATCTGATCAGGTACTTAAGGTAAACCAGTGCGAGTCCTGAGTGGAACTGAAGATCAGCACCTCCTACAGCAGTATCACTGGTGACCATACTGGGACTTTGGTTTGGAAAGTTGGGTCTATAGTGAAGTGTGTAGCCTACTAGTCCACCAATACAACTTTCTGCAGCAAGCTGCTTTTCCTTGGAGATCTCCCATCTCAATCCTGTCCAGGCCCAGCCTTAAATTAAAAGCCTTAGAAAGCGGCAACAGTCTTGTTTCTCATCCAACTACTAACATTTGTGTAACTGAGATGTAAGACAGAAATGATGAAACCTAGCAGATACAATTAGTGTACTTTTAATTGGGTAATTTCCATATCCAAGCCATAGCAGCTCAGCAGTCCAGAGTTCATCCTGGTTTCCATTGTGACAAGTGAACGATAGAGCCCATGAAGGAGACAACAAGAAAGGGAGAGAACTCCCCCCAGGATGGAACACAACCCCCCCCCCAGCAATGCTGTTTCCCAGCCATACAGCTGAGTGGACTGGAGCAACTGGGGGCAAGTACCCAATGGGACAACAGCAGAGTCTGTTGGGCAGACTTGAATCCTCAACCCAGTGGTTATGACACCAGAGACCAGAGACTTACCCATTATACTACACTGCCACCAGGTACCTTTAATTAACTGACTTATTTTACATGCTGACCTCCATTTCCTTCCTTGTGCTGGTAGACCAGAGGTGGTCCAACTTGGAAAAGGATTCATAATCCAAGTCATGTGCAACAGCACTGTCTCTACAGGAAGGAAAATTTTTAATGGTAGCGTTTGCTCTGCACAATATTTTTTAATTTCCAAAACAAAATAATCTGCGGGCCACCCAAGCTTCTGGCTAATGCTGCCTTGAAAAACGATGAGTTTTGTATGTGGAGGTCCTCAATTTGTCAACGGTGTTGATGCCAAACAACATACAGCGGAGTGACTTTTAATGTGGACTGTCTGTACATACTTGTTACGGCTGACATGACAAGAATAACAACAACCGACACATTAAGTTAGGTTCAGTTAGGCATAGGACGTTTTGGCCTAACCCACCTGGATGAAGGAAGCCAAGACCAACATACAGAGTACAGAGGTAAGTCTGGAGAGGAGGAGGGGTACAGATATACAAATCCAAGGAGAATTGGGGAATGCGGTCTTTATAGCGTAATGAGAAGTGAAGAAGGAATTGGTTATTGTCATTCCTCCCAAATGTCGACTCAAAACACCATTTGTGGATGATGTTTCTTAAAAAAAACATAATTGTGGAACAATGTTTTATTCTTTTTCATTTTTTTTTTGTTATCAATGTTTTATTTTTGGGGTTTATAATAATAATCATGGCTTCAAAACATGCCTTTCAGAGTTCTGAAAATACAAATGCACAGCCAAAGGAAATCTTAAGTACCTAGCATAAAACTGATCACATTTCATCTCGGAGAACGCTGTTTCGAAACTCTCACTCCAGGATTTGGATATGTGTGACCAAAACTAATGTGCTGCAGAATTCAGATTTAAATCACATCATCGAAAAAACATTTCCTTCAACTGCAGCATTCAAGTTTACCTTCCCAACACGTGCAGTGCTGTTGCCTTGTGGTCTGTATACCATCATTGAGTAAGGAGGTCAGATGTGGTTGCGTGGATTCTTTTACAAATCAAAACCAAACAAAACTAAGGCCCAAATTTCGCTCCAGAATAGGAAAATCCAGACTGCTACAGAAAAAGAACTAGTCTGGTCTCCCTAATTACAGGTTGATTAACCAGAATTCTACCAACTAAGGCAAAACCAAAACAACTGGTGTCATGTTCTGCTTAATACCCTTATTTGGCCTCTCCCCCTAGGTTAATTAATGACATCATCACCAAGCGTTCTGGGAAATGTAGTGTTCTGAACCCAGATTACTTCTCCAAATACAAGTAAAACACAGAGTACTTATATTGAGCATTGACTGTCCGTGACCCTGCCTATTACAGCACCACGGTAAACACTGATTATTTTAAAAACAATGTCAGAGTCCCAGATTTCTTCTGGAAGGGAGTGTAGTTAGGAGTGTAAGCATGGTAGGTCCTATCCCCCATAATTTGTAGTTTTGTAATGAGAGTTTAGTAGTAAAACAGATAAATGATCAGACAAACACAGGGGAGCCAAAACTTTAAAAATCAACAGATTTTTTATCGCGCGCAGTTTCCAAGTCAGGAGTAATGTGATCACTTGACACTTTACAGAACAAAGGCTTGGTCAATGTTCTGGCTCCTGACCTTTAATCATGTCACACTTTGTTGAAGGTCATCTATTAATTGCCTACTTTTCCATTTCAGTTATCTAAGTCCTAAAGAACACGATTAGAAACAGTTTTATAACCATCAGGATCTATATTACTTTTACCTTCCAACTGTGAAAATTGGAACCTTTCTCTGCCGCCCATGGAAACCATCAGTGACCTGTGAACTCCTCCTGGGACTGCGACACCCGCCAGACAGAGATACTAAACAATGGCAGTAAAGCAACTGCTCAGATACAAACCATTCCTGGATTTTAGAATCAAAGAGTATTACAGTATATCCCATGTTTTGGGATAAAATCTAGTTCTGGGAGTTTTCAGTTCCAATATGGAATATTTCTGAGTCCCTTTCTGACAAAGACTAGGACTAATCAAAATTGGTGAAATATTGCCACAGTGTTTCAGTGACAGGCATAAGAACACAGAATGATATATTTGACCATTCTTAAAAAAAAAAAAGCAGCTGTTTCTCCAGAAAGCCAGGATAAAAAAAATAGCTTTTCCCCATTCCATCCACTGTGCAGACTCAACAAAGGGCCTTATTTGAACATTACTCACCAGGTAGAGACATTCAAGACAAGAGCCTAGTGGTTAGAAAAAAATAATTATCTTCAAAATCTAATTTCTCAAAATGATCAAATTCCTCCAGTACTTGCTGTTGAATAGATGTAAAGGCAGTGATTTATGTATACAAAATGAAGTTTATTCTATTTAATTTTGTAATATGCTTTGAATTGAAATGAAGGGTGAAAAGGACAGGTGATAAGGTTATACATGTACAGTAACTGTGGAATTCAGTATTCAATACAGTGGTACCCTGAGCCCCAGGGCTCTGATGATATACCGACACTACTCTCACCTACATATTCTTCCAAGTCATTTGGATCAGTCTTTTCCAAAGCACTTTTAAATGACTAATAAATCAAATAAAGTGAGCAGCCGAGTGAAAATAAACGAGGAACAACCGCATAGCTGATACAGAACAAAATGATATGGAACAAAAAAAGGTCCTGCTCCCCCTTTTAACATCTCCTGGAACCTTATTCTGGCCATTGCCTCAGCGTAGTGGATAATATCCAATTTTCTGAATGCCCGATTTATTGTACCTCATAAACACAGTTCCTGTACCAAAATGTTTAGGGACTGTGTGGGAATATCTGTGGCTTCACTGTTATATTTTCGGGAGCCAATAGCTTGTGAAATTTTGCATAAACCTGTTATGTAATATAAATCCTTCCTGTAAGCTTCAGCAGCCCTTCATATTTAGAATACAACCTAAAGCCAACACAGTTCTGAACTTAGTGTGAATTTTATTAATGAATATTTGGGAAACCTCGAGAACTACAGGACAGGGGGCATATTGACTGTGAATTTAATGCATCTGACTTTAACTAGTGGCAGCATATTCCCAATCCTGCTTAGACATAAACAATACTTTCCTACATTATCTTCATTAAACATTAGCCTTGTTTGTAATAACAAAGACACCAAAGATTATGGAGCAGTACAGACAAAAACTCATTAATTTGTCATTTTGTGGGAGAAACAAATACAGTGTTGCCAAAGAAAGGTCACATGGATAAGAGTCATTCATATACAGTAACGTGTAAACTAGTTTCAGGATGCTGAAATGGGGCAATAGTATTATTAGATTATAACAATTATGGACAGAGCCACTAAGGATACATTCAGGCTTAGCTAGATGGTTACATCTTATGTATTTCCATCCATTTTCTAGCTGCTTCATCCAATACAAAACCATGGGAGAACTGGAGTCTGACCCCACAAGCAGCAGGTACAAGGCAGGATACGCCCTGGGTGGGACGCCAGTCCATCACAGTTCACACACAGACACAAATACACACACACTCTCAGCTAGTTTTCCCTCAACCCATTTAACCTACCAGTATGTCTTTGGACTGTGTGAGGAAACTGGAGCACCTGGAGGAAACTCATGCAAACTTGGGGAGGACATACAAACTCCATACAGAAGCACCCCAGGAATGCTAACCATTGAGCCACTGTGCATCTAATATAACAAATTAAAAGACAATAATATAAGGAATTTGTATGAAAAGCACCACATTCCACCGAAACCAGTCCAAACACAGAAATGGTGTTAAGCTATAAAACGTCTTAAGCAGGTTTTCAAATTTAGGAATGCGGGACTTCTGAATTGACAAGTTCCAACTGACTGAGTGGTTCGGTTATAAAAAAAAATTACAACAGAAAAAGTGTAGCACTGAAACTCTTTCCCGCATTCTTCAGATTCCAGAACGAGAAGCGTTTCACATACAGAACACACAGTGGAGCTGAACCTTGACAATGCTGTGTGGAATGAAAAGTTAAGCTCAGAGCACAGAAGAGAGGTGCAGCAGTGAAGGTGATTTTAAGACACAGAAAACAGGTTTTCACTACACAGTGTAAGTGCTCCTCCCACTCACTCACAGTGCAAATCCTGCAACTTCAAAATACCCAGTTGTCAGTTGTACAAATGCCTTTTTTTCCCCATCCAAGTCCCCAGCCTCCATATCTTGATGTTTCCTTCTTAATGTATGTTGTGAATTTCATGATATTCTCAAAATATCCACTTATTCGAAAACTCAAGAGATCTACCTAATTTGGGAAAAAAACCTTTATACGATCCAGCTGGATGAGGATAAGCAAAGAAAAAAGTTTGTAGATGGGTTCTGCGTGGAACTTTATTCTGCAGAGAATTATGTACTGTATATTTTGTAATATTTCCAGATAAAATGTTTTTAATTTAAAATGAAATACATCTATATATATGCATGGAATTCAATTTGAAGTACAGCATGCCCTTAATTTGAACAACAGTAGATTGTCACATGTTGGTGGTGGGCCAGTAGGTGGCACTCTTCACCTGGATCAGAATTTACAAACCAATTGGCCAGTACAGCGGGCAGCACAGTGGCGTAGTGGTTAGCATTGCTGCTTCCCCCAGCCCTGGAGCCCTGGGCCCATTCCCGGACCTGGGGTGCTATCTGTGTGGAGTTTGTATGTTCTCCCTGTGTTTGCATAGGTTTCCCCCAGTGCTCCAGTTGCCCCCCACAGTCCAAAGGCACACTGATAGGTTAACTGGCTCCTGGGAAAGCTGGCCCAGGCATGAGTGTGTACGTTTCTGTCTTTGTGTGTTTGTGTGTGTCCTTCCTTGTGCCTGTTGCTCACTGGGATAGGCTCCAGCTCTCCTGAGACCCTGTATTGGATAAATGACCCAGTTTGGTGACCAGGGACCCTCTGCTGTTGGAGGTTTTGCTCTTGAAAAGAGATGTTCTACCAAGGTAAGTGTTCTTAAAATGCATTTTTAATACTAAAACCACTACTAATAATAGTGGTTTTTAATAAAGTGAAATGCATTCATTTGCAGTATTCCTAGTGTGAAAAACCCATTAATTAAGTGCTTTATAATAATTCACACGGTTTACCTTGACTGCTCAACATTTCAATTTGAACTAATCATTCTGACTGGACCAAACCGTCGCACTCACCTCAGGAAGAAGATGTAGGAGTAATTCTGGACGACAGTGTGGGACTGGCAGGAAAAGTAGCCCAGGCCCGTGAGATTGAGCCTCGACCCAGCAGGTACTTCCAACATGCTGCCCCAGGCTTGGTCACAGAGCAGCTCTATCTCCGCTGAGTAGAACAGTCCCCCTTCCGTGCCCTCGTACTGATAAGGCAGGTAATTATACATGCTGTACGCTTCCTGATGGATCGCCAGGACCTTAGCGTAGACTATGATTTCTACGAGCTCCGCTCTGCATCCCTCGCTAAGTGGTCTCCAATCCGAGGGCAGCTGACATCCCGAACTGAACTTTATTTCACATGCTAGAAAGCCCATTGATATTAAAAACACCAGGAGCATCTTGCAGTTGAACTCAGTCTTGATACCTCAGAAGAAAGGACGGTTCTCTCAAAGAGCGAGGTTTGATTTCCGATGTGGACGCTATAGCAATCAAATATAATTGGGGTAGGGAGAAAAAATATTGAATGACCTGTGCAATACGTGAAAAACTCTTTCAACTTACGTGAATTGGGCCAGTTTGTTAAAAAAAAAATACTCCAGTTCGGATGGCGGAGCAGACATTTGAAATTTCCTGAAATTAATTTCAGTTTGCTACTCACTCACTCCGTTTTTTCAAGTCCCACCCTTCATTTGTTGCTCACCCGTGCCAATCAGTCCGAAATCTTTACATTTTCCAGACTTACATTTAAACGCAACCAAAGAAACGTTTTGTTAAGCAAATGTTTGGTCTTAGAATTCTGCTTTACTTGGATGAAAAGTTATAAACCAGCAAAATCGCCGAGATTTCAGCAACACACAGCCTGTTATTTGCTCACTGTTGTTAAATAAAGCCTGCTGAAGACAGTTTTGCAGTCCCGTCCCTTGTCAGAACTTGTCGATCGGTGCGCAGCTTTGGAGACGAAGGCTTCTGTATGGGAGATGCGCACGGTCGCATTGAGACATTCCTAAACCCATTTCCAAGTTTTCAGGGAGACGAAACCGGCAAGGTTGTTTTGGAAAAGCCAATGAGAGGGAACCTTAAATTTGGGCCAGCCAATAGCCGCATCCTGTTAGAGGTTCATCTGTCCTTCAAGAAATCGAAATATCTTTTGGATTACAGAATTGCAGATAACACATCTCCTATAATCAAATAATAAAACACAATGACAGAAACTTTAAAAAGCTCAGTGTTTCTCTTATATGATGCCACAGGGAGAAAAAAAAGTTTTGCTATACCTAATTTTGAATTTGTATGTCAAACAGTGATTGAAAAACATTCCACCTTGCCAGACGTCATAACTGTTTCGTCATTTTTGTAGAAAGGAGACGTTAATGTGTTTAACATAACTGAAATAATAATAATTATCCGTACAATGGATGTAATCTGTCATGCGTCTGAGTCACCACAATAAGAGTTATATCTCTTGAGGAGCCTTAATGTTCTCATACACTACAGCAGCACTCAAAGAGAATTCTTGAATGGATTTGAACGGCAAATTACATTCACTCCCTGTGGTACATTATTGGCCAACACTGAAATTCCCTTCGCGTTCATTCATTTTGATGGGAAATGAACCTGTTAATTACTCATTGCTAATTGGAAAGAGACTGAACCTCACAGTCTCTTTGTCTTGTTGAATAGCTCTAGTTCAGCGCGATGTCCTACGAAAACAAAGACTTCTTTGATAATCTTTGGGATCCGCAAGCATCCAGCGACGAAGGCTTTTTCAGCCGACTACTGCTGGCGAACGTCTCCTTGTTGATTTTGTGGTGCAACAGTGCCACCTGCTGGCGTGGACTGCCCCTTGCAATACAATAATGTGTTGGCTGTACAACACGGCATTGCAAATTGACCAGGCCTCTAGCCTGCATCTTGTATTGTAGATTACATATAAGTATATATGTGAATGTACTGCATATTCTCAATACAAGAACATAAAATCACCGCAACGTAAACGCACATTTCTACAGCTGTCAGCGTCGACAGCTGTTAAAAACCCAGTAATATCTATATATATGTTGTGAGTCATTTACTGTACATGGGCTGAGGAACATCCCGTATGAAACCAAGGGGTAATGCGTCAAGGGTTAATCGTGGGCGCGGACAGGAGGGGAAGTCCCTCGACGTAACGCGGCGTGCTCGGGGGTTTTCAGGGACTGACGTCACCGCGGCTGTCAGCTGAGCGAGGAGGAGTTCTGCCCGGGCTAGCGCTCTGCCCGTGAAGAGCAGGAAGCGCACAGCTGTGTTTGCAGCACGGGGAAGTAAAACTTGCATGTCACCATCCTACTTGTTTTCGAGCGTGTGCGTTTTAAAGTACACCTTTTCCAGCGATACAGAAGCGTTTTTTTGAAAACTCTGCGTCATTACCGAGTACCTTTTCAAACACCCAGAATGCACTGGAGAGCAATTAAGTAGCGACGTTGTTGTGTGAGTATCTAAGCTTTTTATTAAATGCTCACTGTTTGTTTGGTTTTATTATTATCATGGTCCTATGAATACATTTCATGCCTATATACAGGCTACAAATCTGTTTCATGTATGTTGTTGTTTACCACGTTTCGCTAACTAATGAAAGTGAAAGTTGAAAGTCAACAAAGCAGGACTAGGTAAAGTAATTAACAGACTCATTTCGTATTTTTACTAGTCTTTGGTGTTAATATGATATATTATTAATAACGGCTTCAGTAGTATTCGTGTGGTTTAGTAGGTCTTGTAAATATATTGTCTTTTTCCATATGAAGTGGCGTAATCTGTGATTCGTAGTTTTAGCTGCCTGTCATTTGTCATGAACGACACAGAATCAACATGTTTTTTAAAACCGCAATAATGTAAGGCCCTCGTTAAAGAGTGTATGTTATTGACACATACCGTATAATAAGGCATTCGCAACACCGCTGTTTAGGAAAAGAGGTTTCTCTTACTTGATTATAGACGATGTACTGTATATGCAGATTCGGTCATCTTTTTATAATCAGGTATTACTGCTGAGCCTCGTCTGACCTGCGAATTCAGAGGCGTTACCGACTACAGCATTGGTAAGGGAATGTGAAGTGCAGGAAGAAAATAAAACTTTATTTGTGTTTGTTGTTGTTTAAGCCCTTTCTCATTACATAGAATTGCAGCAATCCTTAGCTGTGTTATAACAATTTGATAATAGTACAGTATACGTAGCTCAATTTCAGAGCATTTGTGTGAGGTTAACTTAAATTATTTTACAGCAGGGTTACACATGAGAGTTGGCCCATTTAGCCTGTTTGGTAGTTAGTTGCTAATTGATCCAAGGCTCTAATCCAGCCATTTCTTTAATGAAGCCTAAGTATTGGCTTCAGCCCTATGGCAAGGTGCTTGTTCTGTTCTTCCACAAGGTAAAGAAGTGCCTCCTGTTCCTGTTTTTTAATGCACATCCACATACAGTAAACCTGAGTCCTTCGATTTGTGTTTCGCTTTTCATTTTGGTGAAAACTACAGGGTTGACTTTGTCAGTTGCCTTCGAGGCCCCTCGTGGCTCTGTCTGTCCGAGACTTTTTCGCTGTTGACTACCTTCTGCCTTCTTCGCTCAGAATCATAGACCAGCACAGCAATGGCTTCCGGCGCGCCGATGGTAAATGGGGAAGATCCGCAGGGTCCGGAGAGATCTCGCCAAGGGCAGGCAAATGGGGCTCAGGCCGCCCCCCATGTTGGCACCCCAGAGGAGACCCTGCAGCAGATGAACATCCTCATCAAAGAGAACAGTGAGCTGAAAGGCAAGGAACGCAGGGTTTTCTTGAGTGCTGCTGTTTCCTGGGAAGTAACAATGTAGTTTTTGTAGTTTGTGGTATGTAAGAAGGTCTTTACTTGAACAGATGGGACTCCATACAATTTCATAAATAGTGCACATGGTTAGCATTCCTGTCTCACAGCTCTGGGGCCCTGCGTTCAATTCCTGGGGTGCTATCTGCATGGAGCTGGTATGACTGTGTTCATGTGGGTTTTCTCCGAGAGCTGCAGTTTCCTCCCCCAGTCCAAAGACACACTGGTAGCTTAACTGGCTTCAGGGAAAATTGCAAAGGAACAAGTGTTTGGTTTATTCCATACTGAAAAGAGAAGAAAAGAAACACAACGTTTCGGATGTGGAGCCTTCTTCGAATGTTGACACCCAGCTGAAACGTTGCGTTTCTTTTGGAATAAACCTTGACTTGTTACTTTGCAGCCTGCGCATGCTGACGCAGCTGCCTACTTGAGCTACTTCTGGGAAAGTTGGCCTACTGTGAGTGTGTCTGTGTGCGCCCTGCGATGGGCTGGTGTGCCGTCCAGGATGAACCCTGCCTTGCTCTTGTTGCTTGCTGAGCTCCCCCATGACCCTGTTTTGGATAAGCCGGTGAGAAGATGGATGGATAAATAGTGTTTTTTCTTATGTGCTGCAGAAGCCCTGAAACAAACTAATACGTCTATGAAAGAGCGTTTTGAGGGCCTTGCTGCATGGAAGGAAAAGCAGAAGGAGGAGCGTGAGTTTCTGGAGAACAAGTTTCTGGAGGCGAAGAATCGCGTGACTGCCCTTACCAAGCGCAATGAAGAGCTCAGGAAAAGATTACAGCATCTGGAAGGGAATGAAGAAGGGACTTGTCAGGTAAGAAATAGTTAAGCTACAGAGATCTAGAGAAGATAACATCTGAGACCAGAAATGGCACACTTTAACCAACAGGGATTTGCATACAAACAAATTATACACATTTGCAGAAAATGTATTTTGAGCACAGTTTCTGAACAATAGTGTGTAGGCTCTGGGATTGTGTTATCCTTTTAGTAAAAGGAGAGACAGTGGATTATTGTGTCTTGTCTGCTTTGATCAGCTCAACTAATAGTTAGATTCCCAAACCCCTGGTGTACAGCTTCTGAGAGTTCATGTTAGTTTCATACTTACAGGAATGTGTTCATTTTAAACCTTCACGAAAAGGAATATAAATATTCTGGTATATTTTCTGTAACATGAAAGGAATGTTTAATCTCTATAAGTTCTCTTCCCCTTTTGTCCCCAGCTATTGTATTCAGAACAAGCAGACCAGTGTAACCATAGATTAGGTTAAGATGGTAAAAGTTTAAATCAGAACTTTACTTTAAAACTATGTATTACACTGTACAAAAGCAGGATATGGACATGTAAAAACAAAATTAAACTAATAATAATAATAAACTTTTCTATTTTTAAAGTTGAATGACAACAACATCCCAAAAAACACACAAGAAATACACTCTGAAAATAGACAATGAGATGAGACAGTAAATGGGATATTGAATGCAGTAGGAGCTTAGGGGTACATTAACAGAACCGGTTAAGTAAAGACCCTTCTAGAGAAGAAGGTTTTGAGTCTAGCAAATAATATACTTTGTGCATTAAAACATCGAAGTTGCTACACTTTATACAGTATACTGTATGTGGTAGTGTTGACAGAGTCACATGTTTTCTTTAATTTTTATTTTAAAGGAGATGCCATCATCTACCATGCCATCAGAGGTGGTCAATAAGGCAGTAAATATGCTGCAGTGCTTGGAGGACTTTTTATGCTCTTCTATTATCTGAACATTGCGCCACATAAAGAATGAAATTAATTTAGATCGAAGAGAAAGCATGGCATTTCTGTCTGGGTCATTATGTTTTTATTACCACATATAATAAAAAACAACAAAACCAGGGCTTCAGACTTCAATATTTCAGTTATTTAAGGACCAAAGATGCAAAATCCCCGAAAAACTGAGTATGTCCTCTGTCTGAATCTGTGAAAGTGATGGGGGCTTTGGGGAAATCTTACATTTCGAGCTGTGCCGAACCTTGTCGGCAGACTACCACAGCTGGTAGCTTTCCCAGTGTAACTGCAGTCTTGTTTTTCTGTGTGGTGTAGAGTGAGATGGGGGGCCAGAGCTCGGAGGTGGAAGCGCTGAAGGTCGTGATTGCACGGCTTCAGGCGGAGAAGAGCGACCTGCTGGCCATGAACTCAGAGCTTCAGCTGAAACTGGGGCGAGGGCTCCCTGATGATGCCTTCATTGAGATCAGAATTGCAGTAAGTTACCTGTACCATGAATAAACCTCAGAATGTTTAGTGACCGTATATGCCGATTGCTTTTAAAACGCACCATTAACACTGAATTCCAGTTCAGGCCTTTCCCATCTTGTAATTATGGTGAGTCTGGGTCAGGAAAATGATGAATGCATTCATTTTCTTTTAGAAGGAAGGAGACCTGAAACTAACTAAGGATTTGCCAAGCAGTGAAAAAGATCCATCTGCTGCATATATGTAAGTATTGGTATCTATTGTTGTGCCCCTTCTATGAACCACAAAAAAAAAATAATGTATGTTGAGCCAAATCTATAACTTCGGCACTGACGTTTTTCTTCATAAGCAGGCCTAAGTCTGATGAAACAAATGAACGAATGGAGCCTGAGGAGTTGACTGTCAGCCAGTTGCTTCAGTCCTTGCGACACGAGTCTCAGAAGGTGGAGAAGCTGGAGCTTGAGCTCCAAGCTTACAGAGAAAGGTACAGTATCCCACACTACTTACGATTACTCACTAAAATGAGCAATGCATACCTTCATACTGTATGCTGTACATACCTATACATAAATATACGTACCTATTCTTGTTAGATGAGTGAAGGTCACCCAATAATACAAGCTCCAAGTGTGTACCTCGTTCTGTTACTTTTATTTTTTGCTCCACTCTACTGTTGTATTAACTATCTCATCAGGAATTGTAGGAGTAATAGACTAGTTACAGTATGTTGTAGAACAATATTTTGAATGCATAATTTATAAAAATAATATTGAAACATGCATTTTAATATTTTGCACAATTGTATACAATATAAATGCATGGTATGGATATCACCAGACAGCTTGGTGCTCTCTTTTTGAACAGTTTTGGGTTTTATTCTGTTTTTGATTGCACAAAGGTTATTAACCATCATAATAACAAAACTGATTTCTGTAAGAGATTTTGAAATGTAGTGCTAGGTATTTTTTAAATAAAATTGTTATAAAACATAAAAAGGTGGTAAATTCTACTTTTATAAAAGTAGCTGTAACATACTGTACATCGGATAAGATCCTAAACTCAGTTAGTTTATGTTCAGTTATGATTACTTAGAACAAATCAGAGACTTTTTCCATATAGGATATCACCTACGAGCTGCTCTTATAGCAAGAGAGTACACAATTGGGTTGTATTTGAACAAAGATTAAGCTGTTGCTGCTTTATTACGTGCTGTGTTCTTAAAGAATACACTGTGGTAGTATTTTACAACATAATATGGGTTCCTCTGTTTTTAAAAGTATGACCTGCTGGGTATTGTTTAATATGTTATTTATTGCTCTGCAAATAACTGCAACCACAAGCCGGTTTCTAAAACACTGACTGGGCACCTTTGTTTTGTTTTGATGCAATAAAGGTCAGTATCATTTTTTTCACCAGGATATCGGTATTGGAGAAAAAGGCAGAAATGGTTGTAGAGAGTGCAACTCAGACATCACTGATAGTTGAAGGGAATATTCCTTCTGAGCCAGTGGGGATTGAAAGCACATCTAAATGTGAAGCTGATATCAAAGTTCAACAGAGTGTGTCAGCTATGCATGATACGGTAAGATAACAGATATTTATTACATCACATCTTCTGATGATTTAAAAATGTGTCGTGTATTTCTTCTATGCTTTTTGAGCTGAAATTGACATTTGAAATGATCACCTGCTCAATGCTGAAAACCACCTGAGCAAGATAAATAGCTCCTATTTAGATCACAACTGTCCTACAAAAGACAAAACCAGCTGCTGCACAACTCCTGGCTTCATAGGCATTGTGCTAAGTATGCATTTTTGCCCCAGCAGTTGTATCCATGCAAAGACAATTTTCCATGTCTAACTTTGGAGATGCCGCTTTGCTCTTCTTTTGGAATCCCGGCAATTATCAGCATCTCGCTAGGTGTGGCATCCAGGACTTGTTTTGAAAACGAAAGAGCCTGAGCCTTTTGTGTGCCTTAAACCTCTGGGGGGTTTATGTTCTTTTCAGTCTACAACCGAGGTGGAGAATTTGAAGTCCCAGATGAAGTCCTTGTTTAAAGAGCTACAGCAGGCCCAGTCCAAACTGGATGATGCTGAAGATATGAAGAGAAACCTGCACAACAAGTGAGAATGAGCAGGAGGATCAGCTTTAGCAGTAGTGCCATGTGTTTGTAAATGTGACTAACGCAGAGCATCAAAAACCCCTTTGATATAGAAATAGAAACTGCACACATTTTCTCGGCTGGTGCTCTAAAACCTTAATATTTCCGAAGGGTAAATACGATCAATTCTAGGGAGCTGTGATGATTTGCTTAAGATCTTTTTTAAATAGGTAAATGTTTTGATTTATGACTGTGGCTGGTGGAGCTGTTTGTAGAGAGCTCTTCCGTTCCAGCTTGATCTCCTGCATCTCCACTTCATACGTGTTTTGTAGATGTCGTGAAATCGAGCAGGATCTTTCTACTCTCCGCGCGCAGTTGGTGGACAAGCAGAAAGTTCAGAATGAGAGCGACAAGCTGAAACTTCAGCTGGAAAGCATGCAGTCTGTTGGTAAAATGGAACAGAGGAAGATGGAGGAGGAAAAGTAAGTGGCCCCCTTTAAATTTAAACTCGCATTCCATGGACTTTATTATAGTGCATCCTCTCCTATTGGGGAAAAAATAAATATCCTAATAGTTGTATAAATAACACTGTGTTTGAAAAGGTGTTCAGCTGTGTAGATCAAGTTGTGCTACAAGGGAGACTTAATTGATTTAAACTTCATCAACTCAGTTAAGCTTTTTCGGTCTTTGGCCCATTGCTCTAATGTTTCTTCAGTTTTAAGAAGAGCTTTAGTAAAACTGTCTTGTAGCTGTTCCTGATACGTTATATTGATATAGGTTTCTTTGTACATTTAGCATTTATTCCTAGAAAAATCATCAGAGAATCCTCAAAGGATTAAGTTTGCAAGAGTATCAAATTTTTTTTTCTTTTCAATCAAATGCTTCTAAGGTTGTCCTGTATGCATAGTGGAAGGGAAGTTCAGTAAGTTTAGGGTTGTCAATCCTGGTCCTGAAAGGACCACATACTGCACCTGCTTGTTTTTATTTCGGCCAATTTCTGAGTTACACAGTTGAAATCTTAATTGACTTCCTAATATAATTAATTTATTGTGTGACTGTTTTCTGCCCTTGCAGTTGTTGAAGGATGCCTAATAGCTATTGCATTTCTTCAGTAAAACAATATCCCACACTTCTGAGTAGAATAATTTGACAGTATGCCAATCAAGATATTTTTTTCCGCACCATTAAGGTATGAGTCAGGTAATTAACCTCCTCTGGTATGAACAGCAGCAGGTGTGTGAGTGTCCAGGACCAGAATTGGAATCCCCTGCACTAAAAAGACAGGAAAGAGCGTTTCTTTTAAAGAGCAGCCATTTTTATTTGTGACATCTGCACCCAAGTATCACGGCAGTAAAAAAACACTGGTATTTTAAATGCAGCACATCTATACATGTGAAATGTATATTGATATAACTAATAAAATGTTCCCCTGACCCTAACCCTGTTCTCAAACAGGAGAAAAATGACTCAGCTGAAGGATGCCTACACAAAGCTTTTTGAAGATTATAATGAGATCAAGAAAGCAGCAGATGGAAACAAGAGGACAGAGGTGACAAGACCACATTGATTTCTCCTGTTACTGAAGGCAAACCAGTGATATCATTTGGTTAAAGGCTAGGGTCAAAAGAGACTTTTTTTCCCCCGTGAGTAGACAAAAAGAAAGGTGTATTTCACCTTGATTTCTGTTAACCTTTACTTCCACTGTTAGAACAGTTAACGTTCTTTTCATTTGACCTAAGAGTTACAGTTCTGGGGAGGAATATAAAGAACCCTCAAACTTCACGCAATGATTAGTATGTAAAATATTCTAAACAATGAAACGTGAAATGTGTCTTTGATTTTCTTTACTTCATTTTCACTTATGCTTTAGTCTTTTGACTCACTTGTCATAAGTTGTTAAATCAAATTTCTTTTTTTTTTGTTTTTGAAAGCCATACAGGCTGTTTTCTTAATACTTAAAAAACTGGAAGTTTTCTGGTGAACTTTGGATAATTACCGTTTTAACTTCTTTATCTGTCTGTCTGTGCAATGTCTCCTCCCAAAGGATGACGTGATCGAGCTGAACAAGAAACTCGCAGTGGCGGAGCAGGCTTTGGCTGCGAAGCAGCTGCAGATCGACGAAATGAAGCAGGACATTTTTAAAAAGGAACAGGAGCTGGATACCATTTCTGTGTTCAAAGCACAGGTAATGAACGACGCATACAGACAAGCTCCGAGACCGGAGAAGAGCTGGCCGAGTCTTCTCGTTTCCGGTGGCTAGTCCAGACGTTGTGCTGTTTCTGCAGGCCGAGGTGTACTCTTCTGATTTCTATGCTGAAAGAGCAGCGAGAGAGAAGATCCATGAGGAGAAGGAACGGCTAGCAGCACAATTGGAGTTTGTGAAAAAGCAAAACAGCCAGCTCCAAGAGGAGATGGAGTCTTTGGGAAGGTAACTCGCATCCAGGGTTTCTGTTTAAGTGCAGAAGTTGCTTAACTACTTTTAAGCAACCTTCCGAGGTGCTTCACCTTTGAACATGCCTCAGAAATGCTGAAGGTCATGTCAAGCAAGTATAAAATTGCCCGTGAAGACCTCAGAGTGGGAAAAATCTCACAGCTTTTAGAACTGGAGTGCAGTACCCATGTTTCAATGAAACCTTGTGTTTATCTGATAACTCCTGAAGAGGCAGAAAACAAGCCATAAATGGAAGGATGTATTACCATTGTTTTTTCTTCAGCGTTCCAAAGATCGAAGATACTTGTTTCAAGTCGTCAAAAACAACAGGCATTCATCTCCTCAGGCATTCATTTGAAAATGTGTGTTCTTAAGTATTTTTTATGAAATTGAAGCTGATTAAAATGCCTCTTGGTGTTGGGTTTTGTATAATTTTTATTGTGATTATGTTTTAATGAAGTGTTTGCATGGAACAGTTAAGTGCAGATTATCGACCAGAATGCTAATGTTTGAGGTGTGTGTTGCGTATAGTACACATTAATGTGCATGATTGCATTACAGACAGTCTCTGAATGAAATGCAGCGTCGCCACGTGCCCAGGGGCATGAACCCCCACGGAAATCCTCCACAGCAGAACGCACCAGGAGCAAGAGGCAAGTGCAGCAGTTCCTTGTCATGCAGCGTTTTTGTTTTTTAGTCCACCGAAATAACAAGGTCTTATCAATGACAAGCTGTCATTCAACCCTCTTTCATATTTACAGTTCATGCTGGGGAATTTTTAAATGTGATCTCAGAAAGTTCTGAAGTATAAGAGTATTAAACCACTGTACGTCGCTTCTTTATGGAGTAGTAATAATACTAATGTACCAGAATTATATATTAGTGAGTCTGTAGACTGTTTTTTCTGAATCCCAGAACTTCTCCCCACTCTTTCACACTGATCCTTAATAGGGAAAATTGATTCATGATCCACTGATCCACAGTCCAGTGCACTTTCCAAGAACACCCCCCCAAAATATACTGGGGTATGACTTTAAATGAATAAAAGCATAAATGCCTTTTCATTTAATTTCAGAAAAAGACCCATATTTAATGATTATTTGATCGTTCATATTGTGTCTTCCAGTCGTTGGTTAACTTTTCTAACTGAATAATGTGAACATTTATGTTAAATTATTGTTAAAAAACAAATAAGTGAAAGAAATTGCTTTTCCCTGAAAAGCAGAAAGGAAGTTCTTTATGCAGGCCCATGATTTCAGGTTTAATTTTATCTACTACTAATCAAAAAAGATTGCCGAAATAGTCATTAATTCAAATTGGATTTTATATGAAGGAGCAGTTTTCCGTAGATCTCAGAACTGGAGTATCCTGATAAATAATACAAGGGAAAAGTGGTGCACTCATCAGAGTGGCACATATTTTAGCTCTTAGTAAACCCACCCGGAATTATAGATTAATTTTTAGGAATCTCTGAAAAAGGTTACTTCAAGCTTCTTCCTGCAAGTTTTATTTTGTCCAATGAAGCTATGGATAATGGCTGCTTAGGCAGTTTCCCACCCTTTACACTTCAAGTTTTATTTATTTTTAGATTGTCTGTTTTTCAGGAAGCTGTAAATTACTGAATAAAAAGATGCAATATCCAGGGTGCAATGACAGAAATGATCATTATAACCATGGATGGATGGATGTTCGCCCGTTATGCCTTCCAGCACTTCGGGGCAGAAGCTTCCTGTTGCTGTTACTGTAACATTTGGTTTTTACAGGACAGGGTTGTACCCAACATGGAAGACGTGGCACCCAACGTGGGACACGAACCCACTACCCTGAGCTTATAAGTCTCATGATCTTCCAACAGAGCTAGCCAGGACGCTAATTATAACCATATTGCCATTAATTAAACCTAAAGTGTTATGCTTAAATGGATGTTGTGAGCAGGGGTCCTCTGTAATGCCTGTCCTCTCTGTTCCCTGAGCAGGTGCAGATAACAGAGACTGGCAGCAGCAGGTGAATATCCCGGAGCATGCGTGTCCAAAATGCAATGAAATCCTGCCAGACCTCGACAGTCTCCAGATCCACATCATGGACTGCATCATATAAGCGTGTTGCAAAGAACAATTGCTTGCTATGTAACTGCTCTGCACCTACCCATTTGAATGCATATGTCTCAGTAAATACAGTTTGTATACCTCATATGAGCACACCACCTAAAAGAATCTGTATCTGCAGTGCATCTTCGGGTTATGCAAAGTTTGCTGTTGATTAGAAGAGCAAAATATGCAGCTATAAAGACTTCAGTTTGAGCGTATGCTTTATTAATAGCCATTACTGCAACATAAGAAGTTATAAATGGGGTGTAATGTGCTGTAATAATGTTAAGTATAATAGTAAGGAAATTATTTACCTATAAAATATGAATAACGCAACTAAATACAACATTGAAGTATCATTACTGGTGTCTTGCTGGAGAAAAGTTGTTCAAGCGAGCTATTCTTAGCAAAATTAGGTTGGTGTAAGGGTAAAACACTCTAATCAAAGGTATAGTTAAAGGAAAGAGCAGGCACTTTTTGATAAAGAAATTACTCTCTCAGCACCTTGCCACTAAATAAAATGATTGCTCTGAATTAAAAACTTACTTTTATTGTAGGTTTTACTTTTATTTGTTGTTTTTTCATGAGCTTTCTTGGGTTTCTTTGAAGAAATACTGTACAAATCAATTATTTAAAATGTTACAAGATTGGTAAAAGATTAAAGCACTGGAAGTAAAGTTTTGTGGAAATTTCTTCTAAATCTAATGTGACCCAATAATACAATTTAATAAAATTATACAAATATAAAATTGTTAAAATTATTACAGTATTTAAACTGTACTGGAATTATATTATTCAGATTTAGGAGGCTATTTTATTGTAAAAATATTTAAGGTGTTCTAATTGGGGGACAATACAATGGGTTATATTGTGTTTGCAATATTATGCAATGGTGAATCCTCTAATATACACTTTCCCTTTAAATTGGCTTAAAAAGTTGAATTCATAAATAATAAATGCAGAAAATAAATGGACTGAAATAAATTGAAATGACTGAAATGGAGTTTATTAATTTTACTGTGTGGTAGGTAATGTGCTCTATATTAAAATATTTCTGCACAAATGAAAGGTATGCAAGTAAAGAAAAAAAGTTTTACTGAATACAACACAGAGTACAGTACTGTATTGTTCACTAGTGGGGGTTATAATTTTCTGATGGCTGACTGTAATGCACTTGTTTTGGTTTGTCTCTAATTTCTATCACAATAACTTAAATAGAATGTATAAATTTAAACTTGTTTCCTTTATCTTTAAAATTGTGTGGAGTGGTCTAAAATGGGGTGACACGGTGGCAAAGTGGTTGGCATTGCTGGGTTTGATTTCCTGGGGTGCTGTCTGTGTGGAGTTGGTATGCTCTCCCCGTGTTCATGTGGGTTTCCTCCAGGTGCTCTGGTTCCCTGCCACAGTCCAAAGACATGCTGGTAGGTTAATTGGCTTCTGGGAATGTTGGCCCTGGTGTGAGTGTGTTGGTGTCAGTTTGTGCCCTGTGATGGACTGGTTTCCATCCAGGGTGTGCCCTGCCTTGTACCTGTTGCTTGCTGGGATAGACACCATCTCCCCTCCTACCCTATACGGCATAAAGTGGTTAAAAAATGGATGACGTTTTATTGGCATTACCCCCTAATAAATGTCATGTATTCACAGAGTTGCAGGGGAGCCAGAGCCTATACCCTCAGGCAACGGACACATGTCCATCACAGGGCACTTAGAAACAGACATGCACACACTCACACCAGGGCCAGTTTTTGCATAGACACATTAACCTAATAGTATGTTTTGGACTGTGGGAGGAAACGGAAGCACCTGGTCTGGAATTGAACCCAGGGTCCCAGCACTGTAAGGCAGCAATGCTAACCACTGTGTTACCAAAGAAAGATACTTATTCTTCTGAATACAGTAAAATCTCAATCTTTAGTTCATCTTGAATTATCCAAACATCAAAGACTAGATAGGAAATTCACATTCATTAACAATTTTGCTAAGGAGAATGGTCACAATTCCACAATCCCTGCCCATAACAACTCACAGCAGTAATTACAGCTAAAGACACTTCCACAAAGTACTGACTTTGGGGGCTGAATAGTTATGCAGTCTTTAAATTTCACTTTGCATATCTTCATTGTAGGTTTTGCTGGCATTCGGACTCCTTCACATGGTCAGTTTCTTTAAAGGTTATGAATAGAAAATATTGATTTGAAAAACAATATCCAAAATAATATATACTAGATATATTATATAAAATTCATATATGATATACACAAATGTGATACTGGTAGGGAGTGAATACTTCTGCAGGGAGCTGTAAGTGTTCGTGGTTTGTCAGGGGTGACCAGTCATGGTGCTAGAGAACCACAATCCAGCACCTCATGTGCTGTGTATCACCCTTAAATCACCGACCTGTACAGAGTAGGAATATGTGTGGATTTAAATTGTGTCAGTCAATTGATTAAATTAACCTGGGAATTGCCAGATGTGGGCCTTCTGAGCCACAAGATGCTGTGTTTTGTGTTTGATCGCTAAGCTAGTTAATTGAATACTGTATTTCACCAGAAAAATGAAACTGTCCCAGCTGTTTAGAGAATGATGTTTGGAGGGTGATCCCTAAAACATGCTATACTGTGGGACTTCAGGAGGTTGGCCTCCCTTGGTATATACAGTAATAACACCTTATGGACATTCAGAAGGATCAACAACGTCCCCAGTAGGAATGAAAGCCGTGTCATTTTTATAGGCACCTGGCTGGTGGCCATCTATTCTGGGAAAAAAGAGGTCATCATCTCTGTGCAGAGACCACCAAGAATACAGTGGCTACAGGATGTCTACCCACCTTTTCCCAAGTAACACATTTTGTGCACAAAAGGCTGAAATCAAAATAAACCTGAATCTGTTGTCTTTATTTACAAGTTGTAACACACAACTTCCAAGCGAAAAACAAATTCTCCAACATTGTGAAACTACTTACGGATGAAAACCCATGAAAAATGGGTTGGATACGTGCACACTTGAGTGTTCTTGAGTTAGTACTTGGCAGAAGTGCCTTTTGCTTGAATTACAGCCGCAATTCGGTTTGGATAGGTCTGTACTAACATACTGTACCACACCTAGATTTGGCACGTTTGCCCATTCCTCTTTAAAGAACTGTTCAGGCACAGTCAAATAGAGAGAGGATTGTTGGTCAGCTGCAACTTTCAACTAATTCTACGGATTTTTAACTGGGCCACTCAAGGACGTTTACCCCCGTCAAAGTCTTATAGACACTGCATGTAACGTACCGTTACTAATAATTTGTTAACCTTGTTAAACCCAACTTTTTAAAACTCATCGTGGTGGTAACTTCCAGCAAAGTCATTCATCTGCTTTTAATGCTCTTTAAATAAATGATAGAAGAAGACGTGAGGTACATGCTATGACAACGGATACGAGTGTACTGTATGTTTACGTTGTACTGTAGACTTCAAACTAAAATTCAAGATATCTCCAGAATCAATTACTGCCGCAAAACGCTTGGACAGTGAGGAGCAGTTTCACCAATTTAATTTGTTGCTAAAGCAATTTATCTGAAAGAGACCGGACAAAAAAAGGTTTCGCGGTTCACACAACAAAAGACCACGCCGACAGAAACTAGACGGTCCGTATACAATAAACACCCATTCCCGCAGCACCGAAGCAGCAACACAGAGCCCCGCACTGCTGGTTCTGGATTTAAAGACCTCACTTATGTTGCCTGCCTGCGCCTGGTTCAAATTAATTTTTGCTTCCACAAAAATGAAAGGCGTCAGGAAAAATGAGACTAGTAGAACGAAAATAGACTTAACTTGCACCCAGAAATATATATGATTGAATGGTTTCTGTCATTTTCACTTTTTTTAAACACCGGCATTACATTGGTCACCTAAATATTTGCTGCGGTAGGGCCTGAGTTTGGCGCTAGATTTCAGTTCTTTTTGTATCCAGACAAGGAAAGACAACAAATCAGGTAAGAATAATATATCTATATATATATTCTGAGATATTATTTGGTTTAGAGAGTGGCATTTCTGGATATTATTTGTGATCAAAGTAATATGCATAGTGTAATGTAAAGCATGGTTAATGGGGAAAACTGAAATTTGAGTTGTTTATGTACTAGTGAACTTAGTTACTGTAGTTTTACCTTGTTATTAGAAATACGCACGTCTACTGGACTTAACATTCAAAACTGGAAAATGTTTTTGTTTAATATTAATGATCTTCTCATAATGAATGCCAAGATGTCTATGGAGACGTTTAAAGATGTTACTTTAGCTCCCGTTTATTTTGTAGTTAAGTCATGGATCATGTTACTGTAAGTTGAATTGACGATTTTATAGAAAACGGCATTACGGTACATTTTGATCACAGTTTACATTAATTCTGGGTCTCGGTCAGAGGAGTAACGTCTTGAATAATGTTCCAGATTGACTGTGCGCATCACCACGGATAACAGGGCATTTAACCATGGAAGGTACGTCCGTTTTCTCACCAAGAGTTAATGTTTCTGTATGCAGGTAATTTACAAATGAAATAATTACCATATTGCAAGAAGTAAAAGGTTTCTGCATGCTTATGGATTGCTCAGGAGCCTTAAAGTTGTGTTGTTGTTGTTGTTTTAAGTCTTTGCTATCTAAGATTGAAGTTTTAATCGGTGAATGAGCATTTACAGTACAGTACTCTGTCACAAATGTCTTTTTTTTCTTGTCGGTATTAAGTATTTTATTTGTCTGGCCTGCACAACAGTCAACAGTACTCGGAGGTGTTTTATTAACCAGGAGCGCTAAACATTGGAAGTAGTCAGTTGTAGAGGTGAACATTTCGAAATGATGTTTTATCGCGTCGTAAACCGGGGGCACTGGTTTACGAAAAAATCATATTTGGCAGGAAAGCATTATGTTATACGTACAAATAAGGAAACACGTGTATTCTCGTAACGTATACATTATGCTGTTTACCGTCCGTGATTCTCAGCCTAGGACGTGGCTTAGTTTTTTTAAAATGTCAGATGTGCGCCCGGGTTTTGTACAACTACGATCAGTAGTTGAGATACAGATGTAGCTATGTGGCAGCGGCTGTCAGACTTTCTTCAGAGCAGATGAGAAGCAGATCTTCATACCTCAGAATCGGCGCCAAGTCGCTGGTTTGGCGACACGATCTGATTGGTATTCGAAATTGGGAAAATAAGAACTAGTTATCACCTAGTAACCTTTTTGTTTTTAAAGATGGCTATATACAGAACTTCAATTACATCTGTACTCTTACTAAGCCGTGATTTGTCGTGCTGTTCTATATCCTGCGACTTGTGTCTTAACAGCTGTAAACACCATAACTTACAGTCTCAGACTAGAAGGACATCGCATCTGAAGTGCAATAGAAAACACAAAAAGTACAATACCACGCAAGCTCATAATAGAGTACTTCTCAAATGTACCGTCATTTTGCCCAGCTCGCTATGCAGAGAGCTGTCGATGCCAGGAGATAATCAGTTTGAAAGGCAGAGTCAGAAAACAGCCCCACATGTTACTTCTGCTTTGCTGGGTTTGTTTTTTTCTGTGTCGCTTTTTGGGAAATGAAAGCCATAAAAGCCAACAGCTAAATCACCCTGTAGCTCTCAACTGGCTGCCCACTGAAGCTCAGCAGGGTTGAGCCTGGTCAGTACCTGGATGAGAGACCTCCTGGGAAGCTATGGTCGCTGCTGGAAGTGGTGTTAGTGGGACCAGCAGGGGGCGCCCACTCTGCGGTCTGTGTGGGTCCTAATGCCCCAGTATAATGGCAGGGACACTATACTGTAGTGGGCGCCATCTTTTGGATGAGACGTTAAACTGAGGTCCTGACTCTACATGGTCATTAAATATCCCCGAGCATTTCTCGACAAGAGTAGGGAGTTATCCTGGTGCCCAGGCCAAATTTCCCCCTTTGGCCTTTACCATGGCCTCAAAATTGTCCGCATGTATGACTGGCTTGCACTTGCCCTGTGATGGACTGGCGCCCTGTCCAGGGTGTACCCTGCCTTGCGTTCATTGCTTGCTGGGTAGGGTCCGGCTTCCCGCGACACTGTATGGTATAAAGTGGTTCAGCAAATGACATGACGTGACAAAGCCATAAAAAGGTGGTAAGGTGTTGAAAGTTCAGTACACGGCATTTTTTCTTTCCTGCGTAATATTTTCTTGTCCACGTGGTTTCCTTTTTTCTTTAAAAAAAACTTTGACAGCTGTCAAATCATTGAATAAGGCAGTGTTTACAGTAAGTCACTGTGTGGCCACAATCCTATGACAAATGTTTTTTTTCCACGTACTTTATCACATCTTTTCATAATGTTTCCAGTGTGTCTGAGCTCATGCAGCTCATAGATGCACCTGCTCAGATGCACCTGTGTATCACACTTTGTTCCAGAGGATTAATTACACGTATTACAAAAAGTAAAAAAAACAATTGAGCTGTTTTTTAAATTGCATTCCAATCATACCTGTGGTTGCACACAAGTTAGACCTCAATCTGTTTAATCAGATCAGCTGCTACAAAATTACTGGAAGTGTCATTTTTTTTTTCAAAATTCATCATCAGGGCTTAAAGCTTTTTTTGATCAGATCCTTTCGTCCCGCAGCCTGTGTCCGGACTATGAAATGCTCTGCATGAGCATATGATTCCCACCCGTCAGAAACTGCACAGACTCCCAGTGAAATTTAGAGTGGACTTTGTGTCCTGGACACATACAAGGCACTGAATAGTCTAGCTCCAGGTCATCTTAAGGGTTTATTGTGTGAGTGTAGTCCATCTCTTTATATGAGATCTGCTTACTCAGCCAAAGGCTTGGCTCTGGCTTCATACTGTGGGCGTTAACAGAGCTTTTGCAGAAGCAGTACCACATCTATGGAGCTCAGCACCAAACGTGTTTAGCAGATTTATCACTCTCAATGTTTTACAACTCATTTATAAAGACCTTTCTTCTGACTAAATGCTTCATTAGGTTCAGCACTTGGTTTTACAGAGTGTTGTGCTTTTTTGTGAATTCTCTTATTTATTTGAAGTGCTGTTGCACTGCTCTTTGTCTTACTTCAAAAATAGTCGTAGATGATAAAAAAGGGTTCATTTTCCTGTCAGATATGACATGACTCAGCATAGTAGGGGTGTCGGTGACTTTCCGTGATCACCATTGCTAAGCAAGTTCACTCTCAGTTGAATGCCCATCATGTGCACGAGGATGTTTATATCCAACAGCCTAGTTCTTTCATTATTTTGTTCTATCAGTCTATTTGTTCCATTATCTTTGATTTGATCAGAGTAGTTCATTCTTGATTCCTTTAAATCTGAAAGCTTGCAAGGCATGAGGCAGTAAAGCACTTTGAACAAGTCTGCCCTGCCTCCCCCCTCCGTCCTGCAGGAGAGGAAGACCTGGACCTGCTGGCCTCGCTGCTAGAGGAGAATGAGAAGGCAGAACAGGGGGGCCTGCAGCCGCAGGAGGGGGAGGGGGATGACCTGGAGGACCTGTTCGATAATGAAGACGGAGAAGAGTATAACGAGGGGTCCGAGGAGGAAGAGGACAGGGCCGCCAGGGAGCAGGAGGATGGTGTAACTGCATTGTTTGGAGATGTGGCTGATTTAGAGGAAGAGGAGCCAACCGGGAAACAGTTCAGAGAAGCACAAGCTGAGGAAACGCAAGACAAATCCAAACAGGACTTGGAAGGTATGTAGGTTAAACAAGTCCATATAGGTTGCAAATAATGTAATGTTGGATTACCCTTGATTTCAAAGACTCTGTAAAACAATAATTAGTGCATATAGCCCCTTTTACTTTCCATAGCTGTTTCTAAAAGTTCATTACATACTATTTCATGGTAGTGGCATCTGTTATCCCTGCCGTTAATGCCCAGTGGTTGGTCATTTGCAGCGGAGCTGAGAAAAATGCAGGAGCAAATGAAGAAATTACAGCAGCAGCTGGAAGCCACACAGAAGACCATCACAAGCCCTCCTCACAGATCACCGACTGGCAAGCAGAATGTGCAACCAGGTACCAGGCGCATAAGGCTACAATTATAATGTGCTACAATTATAATTGAAGACCTAGACATGCTATGGATGTAAAAAAATAAGATGTCCAGGTGTTATAGAAATGTATGTTCTGTATATACTTTAAAATGCATAGCTCCATTTTAATGAGTTCTTTTTCTGTTTTTATACAGAAAAGTCCACACCCACTTCCCTGGAGAAAAGTGAAATAAGAAGAATCCAGGAGTCCCCTGCTTTCTCTTCCCAGCTTAATAATATCAGTCATTTCAAATCCAAGCAAAGACCAGCCCATCAGCCAAAAGCTGCAAAACCAGGTGAGGACTGGATCTGTTCGCAGTCACGTTCTTGGCACAAGATCACAAGGGTCGCTCAATAAGCGGGGGCGAGGCCTCACAATTGAAGATGTTACTTTTTGGCCAGAAACGGAAATGATACTGAAGGACTGGATCTTAATGGGATCCGTTGACTTCGGTGATTTGATTTTTTTTCTCCTTCGGTCCCTGACTGGCTATAGCGAACCGGAGCCCGCCAGGGAGAAGCGTGTGCCCGAGTTCCACGGCGCAGCCCCCCCAGAGCAGCGGTAACCCCAGCCCCGCCTTGCGACCCCCCCCTCCAGGGGGCACTGTTCCCAGCAGCTCCACACCTGCCCCTCAGGACTGTGCTGTGGAAAAGTTCTCTGGACTCAGGCTGAGGTGACCAGGATTCATTTCACTCCCTCTTCTTACTCAACTGTCAAGTCACTCTTCTTCTCTCTTTGCTCTGTTTTAATTTTTTTTTTTTTGAGTGCTAAGTAAAGGTTCATTCGAAAGCTTGGCTCACAGTTGCATGGTTAGTCATGATTTGATACCGGTGTGGTTTTGGTCTTGCAGAAGCCTTTGCAACATCATTTTGTTACTTTTCCTATGTATATTGTTGCACATTCGCGGGTATTGTTCAAAAATAAGAAATATCAAATCTGTCTCAAAATCAGGCCCTAGCACCAGGTTGTGACGCATGCAAGCAAAATATAAAATGAGCAGTTGTTAGTCATGGAACTCAGTTTTCCTTAGCTCATGAGTCCATGGTTTTCCTGGTAATGAAGCTGCACTGGGCAGTAATCAAGATAGCCGACCTCGCTCGGAATGATCCAGTCAGTGTTAAATATTGATGTTCTAAGATGTCTGCTTTTCTGCTTAAATCAAGTTAACGATTAGCGGCATTTTTTGTTTTCTCCCCTGGCTCTCTCTTCGCTGTCACTGCCTCAGTTGAGATGATCAGATAACAGGAGATATGCCATCCTATTAGAATGGTGTGTTTTTCTTAGAAACTCCAAACCTGTAGCTGTCCCTCATACTACAGCAATATGTGATCACAGAAAGGAAAGGCACAGTGGTGTAGTAGAATGAGCTGCCACCTCACTGCTCGACTTACACGTTTTTATCTTGTTTCCGTGGGTATGTGCTGGTTCCTCCTATTTCCTCCTGCCTTCCAAAGTCAAGTTAATGGTTAAGTTAATGAGAGTCTCTAAATTCTCCTTTGGTTTGTGTTTGTCCTCTGATGGACTGGTATCGTGTCCAGAGACCTACCTGCCTTGCGCTCTGTTTTTCTGTGAGAATCTCTGGGTGGCTGGGGTCCCTACCAGGCATGAGTTAGCTTCTTGATAATGGATATGTAATAGTCCACATTTCAATGACTGAAAACTAATAAGAGCTGTTGGCGGGACGTGTTCTCTGTAGGAAGCCACGGGTGTCCTCTACAGAAATGGAGTGCAAGATGGCAGAGCGCAGACTGATCCGTCTGTCCCAGCTGCCCGAGAGAGTGGCACGGGAGAACCTGGAGGACAGCGACTGGGTCACTTTCGGGGTGATCATCAGCAAGGTCACCCCACAGAGCTCCAACAGTGTGAGTGACGGTAACAAACTCCAGGACAAAGGTGTGCAATTTCAGGAAAAGCTGACCGTCCAGGAATTAGATACTGTAGGGCTTTAAGAGAACTAACATGGAGCATTAATGTGTCTGCTTCAAGCACACGATAGACGCATCCCAAGAGTAAGTGAATCAAAGACGAAAAAGTTAGTGTCCCAGATGGTTTGGTAAATCCATTAAGAAAAAGTATGGGGGAGGAAACCAATTCATATGATAAAATATTTGAAACGGAAAGGCATCCGCTTGCATACTGTAAATGGCGTGCAATAAATTGCAAAAACAGATAAAAGATATCAGAAAAGTAGTAAGAGAAAAAATATTATAATGGAGGTTAAATAAGTTTTTTTTCAATGTCACAAATGCAAAGAAACATAAAAGGGTAAACTTTTTTCTGAGATAACTAGCACTAGATATTTAGGGGAAAATGTATTATTTCAAATTAGAATTTCATCCCGAGGATGGTATTTAACATAGAAGAAACATACCTCTTCATAAGCTAAAAACAAACTTCTGTTTTAAATAGTATTAGAAGAGCTAGACGTGCTATAGGTATTACAAGCACTATGGGTCTCCAGGTCCTCGTGATTTTCTTCCACCATACGTGAAGAAAAGAGATTGGCAAAATTGCTAATGTGGCACTTATTCATTTAAAGGGGGGCAAGAGAACTGAAATAAGTATTAATAGACCAATAAATCTACTTACTTTGATTACATGTGAGCTTATGGAGACCTTAAACCTTAGAATTGCTGAGGTCTACGTGTAGTGTTATATATTCAATATAAGCCTGGTCAGTTTCATGCATTACATTAAAATGTATCTTTATGTTTCTTTAGGGTAAAACGTTCAGTATATGGCGTCTTAATGATCTCCGCAATCTGGATATATTCGTGTCTCTGTTCCTCTTCGGAGAAGTTCACAAGCAGCACTGGAAGACTGACCCTGGTACTGTCATTGGGATTCTCAACCCCAACCTCATGAAGCCCAAGGAGGGCTCGGATGGTGTGAGTGTCTTCTCAGACTTCCACGTTCAGACAAGCCTCAATTTAAAAAACATGAGCTTTCGAGTCTTTAATGACTTTTGTTTTTCTGCAGGCATCGCTCTCTTAAAAAAAATCTCTTCTTTCGAAAATGTTTAAATATGAACAATATTTGATGATGATTATTATGAAATATGTTTTTCAAAGACAGCCTGAGGTGCTGTTTTTGTATTGTCAGTTATTCACAGAAATAAGTGTCTCTGAGTTTATTTATGCTCTGAATTCTAGGTATGTCTGTCTGTGGACAACCCACAGAAAATTTTGCTCATGGGTGAAGCTCTGGACTTTGGGACTTGTAAATCGAAGAAGAAAAATGGAGATCCCTGCAGCCAGATTGTGAACTTGGTGAGTAGTATTTTCTGTACCTTATCAATAATATGACAGAGTCCTACCTTGTACTAAGACAAAATTCTAAAGTGGTGGACAAACCATGTCTTTGTAGGGAACCATTTAATAACGTTTATTTTTTTGTTTTCTCCCTAAAATGTGTTTATTACTAAAAAAGTTGTCTTCTGTGGAGGTATTCATGGCGGAACGTTCAACTGAAACTAAGTTTATAAGGATCTGTCTTGCCTTCTTGCTCATTTGGTTTACATTTGCTTGTTAATCAGGGATCTCATACAGCCATTTCTTGAAGGATCCTAAGGTGTCTACTTTGACTAATGACCTTGTTCCAAACACCCACCTGTTTTTCAGAATGCGTATCTACTTTACCTCTGCCATGCATCCTTGTTTCAATCGTGTCCACAGGTGTACAGAGATTCCATTGCTTTAATCTGTCTTTGGGTAGCGTTTCTGGAGCGGTGGCTCTGTGGCTAAGGATCTGCGCCTGTGAGTGGAAGGTTGCCGGTTCAAATCCCGCGGCCGGCAGAGGAATCCAACTCCGTTAGGCCCCTGAGCAAGGCCCTTAACCCTAACTTAGACCCTGCGCTCTGACCCCAAGCTTCTCCCTGTCTGTGTGTCTTTGTCTCCATGGAGAAAAGCTGGGGTATGCGAAAAGACGAATTCCTAATGCAAGAAATTGTACAGGGCTAATAAAGAAACATTAACATTAACAATCCTTGAAGCTCAGGGAGTTGCAATTCTTTTAACTGGTTTAAACTGCAAAACATTTGTATGCGTGTGGATCATCACGTTTTGGCATGCGTGATTCATCAAGAAAGAGCAATAAAGCAAAACTAAAAAACACTCAGCCATTTTTCCATTCCGTGTTACTTACTGTCTCCTCCAAACAGCTGTAATACATCTGTTACTTTCACATACAGTATGTAAGCACAGAAGAACTCTTTGGGCTTGTTAAATGGAATGAAACCTTGTCTGTCGAGTAGGTACGGTATATTGATATTCAAAGCTTTAACGCTTAGTTATCCAATTAGAAAACCGTGATGCTGTACTCCTGATACTCCAGATGCTGTAACCTGAACCATTACACCTCAAAGCCAGGAATTACACTAATTCTATTTTAGCACAGGTCCCGGAACTGCTAGTGTTGATGGTTTCCTGCTGCAGAGTATTGCTTGATGTGCTGAGGCTCTAATGCTCTTGCCTGTTGTTGCAGAGTGAGTGCCAGTTTTGTCAGTACCATGTGAAAGCGCAGTATAAGAAGATGAGCTCCAAGAGGGCAGAGCTGCAGTCCAGCTACTCTGGGAAAGCCCCTAACCAAGTGAGGAGGAAGGGGGGCAGCCTGAAAGAGAGACTTTGTCAGGAAGGTTTCCACTATGGAGGAGTGTCTTCAGCAGCCTGTGCAACATCTCTGTAAGGAATCCAGCAGCAGGCTTCCTGTCTGTCATGTGTTTGAAGTTACCGTCTTGTACGCTTTGTCTTAGAAGAAATGGTAGAAGTGAGTTTTCTTCAGATCCATGATCCTGCAAAAACCTAGGCCAAAGGTTAAATTTTTATTGTTAAGAGCTAGTGGGGAAAAAAATCTGAACTTGAATGTGCGTCATCTTTTTTGTTTGTGTCTTCTTCAGTTCCGCCTCTGTTCCAAAGAAACCAAGTCAGACAACATTAAGTAACCTGTTTGTAAAAGGATCGGACCAAATTATGAGAGACGCCAAGAAAATAGGTAAGAAAACACAGCAGATATTTAATTTTTCTTTACAAGAATACTTGAGAAATTTCAGTCAGTCACTGGAATATAACAATATTGAATTTCGATATGACATTTTGGCCAGCAGATAATCCATTAATTTTCTTTCCAGAGTGTATAATGTTTTCCCATGAAAACACAAATAAATGTTCCGTTTACAGCAGTAGAATGTGGTCTAGCTAGCTGATAACTGATAATACAATGTTTCACTGGTTTGAAAATGCCATAGTAAAAAAAAACAAGGGCAATGTTCGAATATTGGCTCCTTTATCAATTATGTGGGTCTTTTCCAAATGATACACAAATTGTCTGTATTAAGTGCCTGCAGGACTTATTTAATATTTCTAGTGATACCATCTCATGTTTACACTGAGCCCAAGATGATTTAATTTTCAGATATGGGAAATTACCTAGGGCAATTAACATTATTATTAAATGTAGCTGATGACAGTTTGACTAATTTATTGTTTTTTTCTTTTTCTTTAAAAATATTGTCCTCAAGAAATGGATTATTTAGTTTACCTAGGAATTAAGTGAAGAAATTCCATACTTTCGAGTAAGTGGGGGAAAAAATAGGCTTAAACAGGCAACTAAGTGACTAATCGCCAGAAGGTTGCTTGCTGCAGCACTGGCTTTATATAATCCATAGGCTTCCCTATTGTGTCTTACATCTCTAGTTGGGTACAGTGTTGAGTCTGTAAAGGTCTTAACACCATTAGCCTGATTTATAATGAAGTCTGTGAAAGGAAGTTTTCTTGACAATCGCATAAATGAATGTATGTCTCATTTCCAGCAATGCTGTCCAACGGTGTCACAGGATGCTCTGAAGATTTTAAGAACCTATTGGCCATGCCAACTCCAGGGGCCCTGAATTTGAAAAGGCACTTAAACCATGTAAAACCTACAGGTACTGCACCCTTTTTGATATCTTATTTGTACTTTTTTATCTATATCTTGAGCTTTGTCCTATTATAATTTTCCAGCCAGTTGCCCAATGTAGTTTTCCCTGGAGTTAAAGCTAGAATAGCTTTATATCTCATTTTAAAAATAATGCACACATTTAATTTTAAATAATCATGCCTAGCACTGGATTACTGCTAATGTGAGAACTGTGATCTTGTTTTAAACACAACTAAATAGTAGGCCAGATGTCTCGGAGACTAAGGAAAAAGGCTTTTTACCAGGAGGTTCCTGATATAAAGGCTCTATCCTACTGCTGATTCCTTACACGTTGCAGGTTACTTCACCTTGTTCTGCAGTGCTCATATGATGGGAACTCAAGGACATCTTGCAACTGATTTAGTAGTGCTGTTGTTCATCATCCAGCCTTTGTAATTCATTTTAAGTAAAGTGACTGCAGAATAACTAATAACACAGAACATGTACCACTGATGTACAGTAAAACATCATACAGTTAACGCCACTGACTAACGTCTGTGAAACGCGTATTCTCCAAGTTAAATAAGATCTCTTCCACTCTCTTGATCATGACATAATCCCTCTCACCCATTGTCAGCTGATTTTCATATGTTCATAAGCAGCATGCAGTAGTGTGTTTAGTTTTGAAATGTAACTTTTAAATCATCCTTTTTTTTTCCAGCCGGTTCTAATGGTCAGCCGGGGGCAGCCATTCAGTCAGTATCTGCCTCCCAGCTCCTGAAACAGCAAAAACAGCAAATGCTGGAATCGAGAAGGAAGAGAGCCGAAGAGATTCAGAGAAGGTGGGTGTGTATTTGTATAATGGCCTTACAGTACTGTAGTTTTTCAGGGCTGTACATTGGAAATACTTTAAAAACAATATCATTGGACTTTAATGAAATTCCGAATCATAGCTTAATTTTATTGACATTGCTTGTATTTGTTAGGAAAATGGTAATCATTTACACTTTTGCTATAGAAATAGATGAGTCATATATCTTACGTTTGATAGGACACCGAACTATGACACAGCCAGACATTGCATAGATAGTAATGCAGGTGCAGTACGAATAGAGTTCACCATCTTAAAGACAGTTGTTGCTGTTGAGTGTTCGACATTCGGGCTGCTGTCTACATTTCTTCTCTTTCTCGCTTCACCAGGTTTATGCAGAACTGTGGGAAACCTGGCGTCCCCGCGACCCCCACCCCAGGGAGACCAGTTCTGTCCCCGAGGGCGGGCGCCGAGTTCCCCACACAAGACAAGACCGTAGCCACGCTACAGACGCCCAAACTGGGCTGCGGCTTGGACGAAGGACAGGACGTCTTGTTTTTCGACGGCTCTCCTCCACCTGCACCCACCCCAAGCTTATCAGCTGCCAGGGTACTTTCACCAGATGTTAAATTTAATTTGACGTGTGCCTTGCCATGTATAACATGTGTAGTTACTTCTCTGACCCCCCCATATCACCTTTTAGCACATCACAGCCTAGATACTGTAGCTCCAAACTGGAGGTTCAGCGCCAGTTGGAGGAGTGGCACAGGGCTCAGAGGTTGTTGCAATTGAGAGAGAGAGACAGAGCTCTGAGAGGCTAATCCCACCCTGCTGGCTCAGCCAATTGTGTCCTGCATCTTGGGAAATCCTTAGCACAGTCAGCTCGTGACATGCTCCCACGGCTTGAGCCTGCGACACCTGGATCTTAGAGATCAACCTCCGCTCGGGCGAGGGCCTTTACTAGTTGAGCCACTTGCGAGTCCCATAACAACTTTTCATTGTAAGGCTTCTTTCCTTGTAATTTCTCCATTTTTCAGGCAGCTGCTTTAAAGAAGTTGCGGGCAAAAGGAGCAGTGATCCCAAAAGCAGATCCTAATGCTGTTAAGCGGAAGAGATTGAACACCAGCAGCAGTGAAGTAACTGCGAGAGTGGAGAGGAACCTGGCGTCGCCTGACAGTAAGTACTGTTTATCACAGTGCTCTGGAGTTTCTATCTTGAAAGCAAACTTCACTAACGAACTAATTGGTACTTTATCTCTATATATAGTGTGTATATGAAACCGCATGATAGATTTGAGTAGAATGGAAAGGATTGTTAATTACATAGAAAACAAAGTGTACACGACACAGAATTTAATTGGTATGAGACGCCAACAAGGGACAAAATCAGCCATGTTCGAGTTGTGTGTTCTGTGCTCATGCTTTTATGGAGTTTAAATTTAATACAGCTGTCACAAAATGTGGTATTGTCCAGTGTCATATTAAGGGATGCATCTCTTTTTTTTTTTTTTTACCATTCACCTATCAGACGAGCAGCCTGAGGCAGGAGAGGACCAGCCTGCTGCGAAGAAGCGCCGGGAAACCCTGGAGTATCTGAAGTCTGAAGAGTTTCAGGAAATACTCAAAGCCACGTCGAGACACACGGGGGCGCTGAAAGCGGTAGAAATCAGTCTTTTTCTGTTACCCGTGTCATCGCGTGTGCTTGTGCACTTCTCTCTATATCTAGATGAGACAAAACATATACTGCTGGATGAAGACTGAGCAGACTCGCTTATTGAAGGTTATCTCCATTTTGGGGGGGGCGGCAGCGGCGGCGATTGGGCCCTCCTTTCTAGTCCTTCACGCTTATAGCAGTGCAGGAATTTGATTACTTTGTTAGATGGTAGCCTGCTAAGAGCTCAAGAACTATCAAGAGTTGCAAAACATACAGTCCAAGCTCTAGAAGATGCACAAAGGTGTCCTAAACTCCTGTGTAAAACAAATCCCTGTGGCCTCAGATGGAGAAAGAAATCATTCAGGAGCTTCTGAGGTTTTTAACAATTATTATGATGCTGAAGGTTGTTAGTAGAAGTCATGAGGACGCATGTATAAGCACTCCTAATTCCTCCAGATCCGAACCTTCAACAAAAAACAGTAGCTAGACTGAATAAAGGATTGTATAGGACAATACTCAGTAGGTGCAATAAATTATGAGGCTCCATATGGTTCTTTTTTTATTTGGACCTCTGTAACGTGCTGTTTTCTTTATTAGGATCCCTAAGAAAAAACAAGGTAATAAAGTAGGTTGTTTTCATTAACTTGTAAGTAATTGCCTAAGATCTATGCAATTATTCATCCATGTTTTTAAAAATTACAGTACATATATTTGGGATATTAAATATTTTTTTTACATCATTTGATTAAGTGATCATTCATGATTCACCGTGATACACTTGAGGCTTTGCTGCATAGGTGCCAACTCACCTCATTAATTAACATTTTGGCTGGGAACAGGTGACGAAGGGGAGTTTATTCTGTAAAGTGTCAAGCGTGATCAAAATCCAGGTAGAGAAACAGAAAAAGTAACCAATATTATCAATGCCTTGATGCAGTATTTTGGAGATGTGGGATTTAGGTCAGTGCATTGTTTCTTTGTAGTGTCCTCAGAGTCAGCATTTTCTGACTCGGCTAGTCGTCAATTACTGTCATTTACTGGCTGCAGTCTTAGTCACTACAAGTCACAACACAGTCTGAGTAGGAGTGTGTTGTGGAGGAGTGGTTGTTACACAGCTCTACTTGTAGTGTTGTAGTGAATGACATCTGCCTGACTGCACAGTGCTGCACTGATGAAGTCCTGGGAGCTTGCCTACCTCCCTGCAGGCTCATCCTGTTTATTCAACAGTTTATTCAACTTTATTGTCATTAAACTTACACAGGTGCATAGTATAATGAAAAGTGTTTCTCATTAGTCACTCAGGTGCAGTATATAAATAGGACAGAAGATAAGACAATAGACAGTTACACAATAGCAATAACAGTAACATGTAATAACATAACATAAATAACATGTAATCAAGTAATCAAAACTGTGCAAAATTCCTCAAACAGAGAAAATTTAACAGGACAAAAACAGTGCAAGGTAATTCTTGGAACAGTGCAAAAAAATAGTGTGGTTAAAAGTAGTATGGTTAATTAATAAATATTAGATATTATAATGCCTGTTACAATTTTACTGGGCTATCGAGGGGACAGTACAATTTTGGCTTACATGTGTGTGTGGTGGTGTAGGAGTACAGTAGTTGTGGGTACAGGAGGATGTTAGAAGAGATCATAATAAGGTGGAAGGGAGTGGGGGCGTCACCAACTTGACAGCTCTGGGGAAGAAGCTATTTTGGAGTCTAGTTGTGTGCGACTGGAGTGACCAGAACCTTCTGCCAGATGGTAGGGGAACAAACAAGTTATGACCGGGGTGAGTGGGGTCAGACATAATTTTGGTGGCTTTTTTCAGACTCCTGGTGTTGTATATTTCCTGGATGGATGGTAAGGCACTGCCGATGATGTGTTGGGCAGTTTTGACCACCCGCTGTAGTGCCTTACGGTCGGATACGGTGCAGTTGCCGTACCAGACTGTGATGCAGCTGGTCAGTATGCTCTCCACCGTACATCTGTAGAAGTTGGTGAGGATCAGTGGGTGTAGGTGTATTTTCTTCAGCCTTCTCAGGAAGTACAGCTGCTGTTGTGCCTTCTTGATGAGACTGGAGGTGTTCAGTGTCCATGTAAGGTCCTTAGAGATGTGAACGCCTAGGAATTTGAAGTTATTCACCATCTCCACCGCAGACCCTTCTGTGTAGATGGGGGAGTGAACTTTTCCTTGTCTTCTGAAGTAAACAATCAGCTCTTTGGTTTTGCTGATGTTGAGACATAGGTTGTTGGTTCAGCACCAGTCTGCGAGTTGTTTTATCTCCTCCCTGTAGGCAGTCTCATCGTTGTCAGTGATCAGGCCCACGACTGTGGTATCGTCAGCATACTTGGTGATGGTGTTTGTGCTGAACTTAGCAGTACAGTCGTGAACTGTAAATCATCCTGACATGATAACATTCCAACAAAACAACCCTCTTCCTCAAGAGCTGCTTGATTTCTTGCCAGTTCTTTTGTGAGACATCTGCTTGGAGATGCAAGATTTCTTCTGAGATAAGAATGTGTCTGTAATGATTGATATCCCACTTAATAGACTTCAGCTCAGTTAAATGTTTCTGGGGCGTCTAGGGCTCGGAGACCAGTGAAAAGGCACATGCTTTTTCAGTCTTTATGTGAGCAATAGCACCAAATCCCACAAGTGATTCTGATGCAAAGTGTCACATGTACAACTTTCATTCCTTTCAACAGTGACCACATACACACTACTAACTTGCAGCTTTTGTTGTAGACCCTTTTTTTGAGGACAGCTTAATTAGCACAATTAAATTTTTAGTCCGTTCAACTAAACTCTCAGTGTAGCCTCTGCAAAATAAATGGTATAATGTCCATGATAAATTTGTGAACGTTACCATTACAAGTGACAAGTTTATTTTGATGATCAGCATAAAATAGAGATAGTGAAACTTTTCATCAGGTTCAGACTACTGAAGCAACTGACTAATGACCTCTAGCTCGTGACCAACTTTTTTGTTAGTGCTCAAAACAGCACATTTGTCCCTATTTTCCTTACATATTTCCTTATAATTTATATTTTTAAAATGATGTTTTAGCGTAATATATGGAAATGTTTCTTGGTGAGGTTGTAACTTGCTGGTGAGTTGATCTTTCAATGTACCCTTATGTGTTTTGTAATGTCAGGTTGTTCACTTTCTGACCCTTAAGCTTTTGCTTAAGTTTGGAGTGTGTTGCTGCTGTAAAATGCCTGCTAACAGATATCCTTAAACCCCTCCGTGTTCCAGGCCGAAATACAAATCCAGGAGCAGTACTTTGAGCCTCTGGTGAAAAAAGAGCAAATGGAGGAAAAGATGAGAAACATTCGCGAACTGAAGTGCAGAGCTGTAACATGTAAAACGGTAAATAGGTTATGAATGATTTGTTTTATAGAAGCCAAGCTATACAGTGCCATAGACTCCGCCTCCCTCTTGTGCTCCTGATTTTGGCACAACTGTGCTGATTTTCTGCACAGATGGAGCACAGAAGGGTAGCATCAGGGATTCTGTGCTTAACGCAGGGGGCGCTGTCCAGGACGGGGTCCTTGGCTTTTGTCGACAGCGTGGTGGTGCAGTGGTTAGCAGTGCTGGGGCCCTGGGTTCAATTCCAACTCTGGGGTGCTGTCTGGGTGGAGTTTGCATGTTATCCCCATGTTCATGTGAGATTCCTCCAGGAACTTCAGTTTCCCCACCCAGTCCAAAGATAGGGTGAGGAATAGGTTAATGGGCTTCTGGGGAAGCGTTGGCCCTGGTGTGAGAGTGTACATGTTTTTGCCTGTGTCTGCCCTGTGATGGACTGGTCCAGAGCATATCCCACTTTGCACCTGGTTCTTCCTGGGATAGGCTAACTTACAGTGAATTTAGTAAATGTGTATTTGCTTATTTTTTCAGTTTTATTATCAAATGGGTTTTTTTCTTGAACAACTGACTGCACTTATTCCAAGTATTAAACTATCCTAAGAAATCATTATCTCCATTATGTAATTTCTCTTTGCAGTGTAAATATACGTATTTCAAGCCCTTGGACAAATGTGTTGATGAGAATCATGATTATCACTGGCATGACGCAGTGAAGCGCTTCTTCAAATGCCCATGTGGTCAAAGAGCAATATCTCTGGACAGGCTGCCTCATAAACATTGCAGGTAAAGACAGCAAACAGAACAGACTAGTTACTTATTAAAAGAAATGTAAATGTACTTTTCATGAAGAACGGTACTTCTAAAGTTAAGCTGTGTTACCTTATCATTGAAGAGACAGTTTGTTGCAGATTTTAATTATTGTTTGAAATTGTCATGTATCTTTTTGCATTTTGCCTCACTTATGTTACAGCTTTCTAACCGTTCCTGTTAATTTTATAATTTCAGCAATTGTGGTCTTTTCAAGTGGGAAAGAGATGGAATGTTAAAGGTATGATTTTCACTCATCCGTAGTATACTATGGTTTGACACTGAGTTTTTTTTATAAGTTTTAATGAAATAGTTCCTGGAGGTTGTGCAGTTTGCATCTCAGATCTGTCAGTCTGATGATAGTTAAAAAAAGCTTCTTCCCTTCCATGCCCAACAGGATCAGTTCCACCCTTGCTGAATCATGCCAGATTCAGAGCATTGCTTTTATTTAATGCTCATCTCTAAAAGGCCTCTGAAGTTGTATCTGTAGAAATTAGCATTTTTTTCTGACCTGAGATCAGTTCTAATTAAAATTACAATTACAATTATTATAAGTATGCTGTGGTCATTTTAGTCATAGATTTATACTAAATTATTTTAGAGGAACTCCAAGCTTAGATTAAACTTGATCTTACCATTGGCTCTAATCTTATCCGTATCCTTAGTCTTAAGCTTTACCCGGCATCCTTATCTTAGCTTTAATATCAAACCTAACCTTATCACAAGAATAGGTGTATTTCTGCATACAATGGGTGATACATAGCATACATAGCTCTTGCTATGCCCCAGAGCTCTGGAATTCTATCCCCGGTTATATCAGAGTGTCACCTTTCCTGAAAACTTTCAAATCCAGACTCAAAACCTTCTTCTTCAGGAAGTTTTTTTTAAATTAATGCCTTTGTCTGCCCCTTGGATCATCTGCTGCATTCTAAACCCTTGTTTTCAGTTGTGCTAATTGTGTTATCTCCTTTTTTCTTCTTAATGTAAAGAGATTTGAGAAGTTACATACAGTATAAAGGTGTTATATTAATTATTGTTATTACAAACAGGAGACAACCATTTGGCCCTTATAGCTTCTGACCTGTCCTGTCATGACTTTTCCCTAAGCCCAGCCTTAAAATACTCTCAAGGTTTTGACATTATTGCTCCATTTAATTATGCAATCATGAAGCAAGATCAGTGATGTTCTCTGTGTTTCTTTCTTTAGGAGAGGAGTGGCCCAAAGATTGGAGGAGAGCTGTTGTTGACCAGAGGAGAAGAGCATCAGAAATTCCTCACCAGTTTGAAATGATAACAGGACTCGGGACTTTCTGGCGACAGGATCATGTGAAAGAGCAGCAGTCATTGGTTTTTGTTCATACCCTGCCAGCATGTTAATGTGTTGTCCTTTCACGGCCCTTTTGACTACATTATCCTTATTTTACAGGCAAAATGTTTTTATCACCAGTCGTTGATGTGATTTTTTTATATATATATATATTCTTATAAAGCATTAGAAAACGCCAACATGCATTTATGTGGTGTGTACCACCATTTAAAAAATCTGAAGGTCACTATCTGATGATGAAAGTCCTTTTTGTTTTCACTTTCACCCAAGTGTAGAACTTGTGACGAAACTGAGTACCTTTGACAGTTAGCATGTCTCTGAGAAACGTTTTAGGAATGATGTGCCTTTCATTTTTCAAAATCACATACCAGCAGATTTTTTTTTAATGCAGGAAATGTTTTTATGTATAGTCATTGTCATTTAAATGTATTAAAATCCGTACACATCATGCATGTTTTCTGTCTTTGGGCTTTGTGGATTTTAGCCGGTTTTCTTTTTCTTTATTCCTCCACTCATGGAATTTCTCCGTCTTAAATGTTACACTGAGTTGGTGCTGTTGGTAAATTCTCTCTATATATACAGTAGCTGTTCGAGGGAGGGTCTGTGTCAGCATGCGCTGCTGTAAGGAACAAATGTAGAAAGGAAACACTTGTTCAAGGTGTCACCTGAAGCCTTAACAGCTAGGGTTAGGGTTCTTATTACACATACTGCACCTAACTAGCTACCTAAACTTAAGTGTTCTTATCTTTGCACAAAAATATCAGTTATTAATAATTTGGCTGATGCTTTTATTTATATCCACTTATACAGCAGCCTGAGTGAAGTACCTTGCTCAAGGGTACAACAGCAGTGGCAGTGCTCTGTCTAGGACTTGAGCCCACATCCTTCCAGTTAGAAGTCCAGAGCCACTACTCCACACAGCAGTCCCGCTAAAAACTGGTATGTATTGTCAATATACAATACAACAGTAATTTCTTACACTTATATAGTGCATTTCTGGACACTCCACTCAAAGTGCTTTACAGGTAATGGGGACTCCCCTCCACCAATGTGGGGAAGAGAACAGAGTGATGAAGCCAGTTCATAGATGGGGGTTATTAGGAGGCCATGATTGGTAAGGGCCAATGGGAAATATGACCAGGATGCTGGGGTTACACCCCTACTCTTAACGAGAAACACCACAGAGAGTCAGGACCTCGGTTTTACATCTCATATGAAGGATTGGGGCATTAGGACCCACGTAGACTGCAGGGTGAGCGCCCCCTGCTGGTCCCACTAACACCTCTTCAAGCAGCAGCCTTAGTTTTTTCCCAGGAGGTCTCCCATCCAGGTACTGACCAAGCTCACACCTGCTGAAATTCAGTGGGCTGCCAGTTGTGAATTGATAGTATGAATAGTATTTAATAGTTTTGTGAATACTATTATAAAGGTACTGGCAATATACTTTTTGTATATGTCACACCAGTGTTGTGTGATCAAGCACCTAAAGATAAATTGAGGATTTATATGAATTGTCAGGTAGAAACTTACTCATCTATAACCCACTACCTCACTGAACGTCTAATTGTACAAATTGTGATTTATTGTCAGTAAGAATGCTTAAGAAGAGAGATGCACATTTAGAATTTATACAATGTTTATTTCATAGCCATGATAAAAGTGTACCAGACAACAATGTCTTTTTTTAGCTATTCTATCATTACATAGCAGATACATAGTCTGTTTAATATTGTCAGAAGATTGGCATCTACTGGTGTTTTTAATTTTACTGGTATTTATAGATATATTTACCTTTTTAAACAATCATGCGTGTAATATCACTCCAGGCTGGACACTGGGCTGATGTTTTAAGAAGCAGTTAATACTACGCTGTTTGACATTATTTCAAATTATCTAGACAACCTCTCTGCGGTCTGCTTTATGCAGGTATTTGTTCTTATTAATTGCTTGAGTCTTGTTTCAGATTTATTTTCGCTAATATTATAGTATTCATTCATTAAATGGAGACTTGCAATATAGTATTGTTCCTGCAACATGCAAGGTTAAAATATAAATCACAAAAGTATCAAATGTAACCAAAAGATCCCGCATTTACCAGTCACCTCAACATGCAGTATAGATCACCATAATCTATATAGTATCAGATTAAAAAGAAACAGGCATTCTCTTCAGAAAACATGAGCACTCTCGTTTCTTTTTAATGTGATCACGGTACATAATCCAATAATCCATAGAAAAGGAACAACAGGAATATAATGTCCTGCACTGCATTTCTCAATGACTCGTGGCTCTTTTTATTCAGAGCTTGGGGCTCTTGAAACTGCCTGTATTTTTTTTTTTTCGTGGAGCAAAATATAAAGATGTGAAACACGTTCTTCAACAGACTCCAGGTCAGTTTTCTTTTTTTTTTTAAGATACAAACATCTTAAAACAAACTATTAAAAACATAGTAATTAAAGTTGTATTGTTTGCTTTATATCGTATACCTGTATTCGACAAATGACAAAAATAGATCTAACTTTTACAATATGTTAAACGCAGTCTACGTTTTTTTTTTACAGAAAAGTTTAAGAAAGCTTAGATTTACTACAGCGCCGCCATATGTAAAGCTGCATCAAAAATAACTTGATTTTCTTCTGACAGCTGCAATATTCTTGTACGTCTGAGTAAGGCACCAGCATCGGGTGTCATTCCATCGCGGTGTCCCTGTGTCGGTGTAACTAGTTGTAGTGGCGATTGTAGTAGTAGGAGGGTGAAAGCCCATCGTAGTGAAATTCACGCCACTGCTCGGTCTTCTCACGGGTTCTCTCGTACTGCTCTGTTTGACAAAGGAGAAACATCCGTTATCTGTGGGAATACAGGGGCTAGTCTTCAGCGGCGCATTGCTAGCCCATCATTACAGGAGCCAAACTTCTGGGCACGTACTGTAGTTGCTTTAACGACACCGATTTTATATTGTATTAAAAGAACAGGAATGCCTTATATAGACCCCTCGCTAGGGATATCCGCCCAATCGTGTTTTGCTTTCAACGTTACACTTTTCTTGACCGAAAACAACATTGGTTTAACGTTTCTCAAAATATCGCGAACACAAGAGATCCTCTAAACACAACCATTAAGTTTGTTTTCAGTTTTGTGAAACGTTTGTAATATACAAATAGTGTAATGCTCACAACAGCACTTTGTACAGAAACTGGCCAATGGTTGAATAATATAATTTTTTACCAGCAAAAACAAAGTACAACACCTCGGACTATATATGACAAAACACAAGACAGCCAGAGCTTTTCAGAACTAGATACATCAGCATAAAGCAAATTGATATTTTTTCATAGGAATATTAATCTCGCATTTCAATTTACAGAAGCACCTAAGTATATAGATAATTTACTGTTTCTCCAGCAAAATGCAAGCGCAAAAACAAAATTTCACTAAAATATCTAGAGAGTTCTCCCTTACCTTTAAAAAGTACTTTCATTTTACTCTGTAAATTTGCAAGTTTATAAAAACAATACATTCTGCAACAAATAAAGCTGCTGAAGCTTTCCTATGTGTTTAAATTGACCGCTATAGAAAAAGCTCATTTAATAGGTTGAAATAGCTGTTATTCAGCAAATTCTGGCCATTCAGAGATTGAAACCCTCCTCTTGATAGAAAACGTGCATTTATTTTTATTAAATCTGTTTCTTATGAGTACTGTAAGTACATAAGTACCTGAAATGTAATGTAATGTTTTTTTAAAACTGTGAACATTATAAGAAGCCTATCTATGACCAGCAGTAGTGAAATACAACAGTAAAAATAGTACATTTATTCTTTTCATTTTATAACTTTTTTTTGAAGGCTGAGAAAATGAACACAGGCCCTGTCTTCAGATAAAACGTCATGCAGATTTTTAGATATTTGTTCAATCATTTTCAATTTTTTATCTGAGGCAGTAGACATTGTAGAGAAGTCCTTGAAAAAGACATTTACATCCAAGGCGTGCCACAGCTTGAGAAACTGACTTTTGAAGAAAGACAATAGTCTGTTTTTTCCTGTTTTTGTTCTGGATGTTTCTTTCTAATTTGTGTACTGAGAAATACTTTCCAAGATAATTCAAGATATTAAAGGACACATCCATTCCAGGAGGATATTGACCTGGACTTTCATTTGGGGGAGGGGGTGGAAAACAGTGTTTGGACTCTGGTGTGGTGTTGAAACTCCACTTTGCATGACTTATGTTATTCCCAGTCAAGCATTTACAGTAAATAAACCTTTTTAGTCTTTGTGATAAAACTCTCTTGTTAGCTGTTTTGCTGTGGAGATTAGAGGAGCTTTGTGCATTAACTATGCAGGGGGAACTGTGTTTAATGAGGTCCAATAATTATGATTTTGTGTTGATCTCATTGAGACTTACCATCACGCTCCTCCTCAACAAAATTTTCATATTCATTTCTCTGCTCCTCGTAGTACTCCCTTCTGCGTTCGTCAGCAGCTAGTCTCTGCCTGTGTTCAGCTGTGAATTGAGACAAAAAATATTTAGGCTCACACACTCCTTCAATAATAACCAAGCCATTTTGGTCAGCTGATAGAATAAATGTGTTTTTGAAAGGAAGCTAGGTCAGTTCAATGAGAAGCATGACACTGCTCTCATGTAAACCATTGCGTATGATTCCCAGAGGAGAACATCTGGATATGTTTCTACTTGCGTTCCAAAACAAGGTGTAGAAAATCACAATATGAATGAATGTCAATCAGAGGGTCGTTGGTTGAACTGTGCAAAATACCATGTGCTGTAGCGATCAGTGCCCACTGTGAACTTACACAAGTGAGCTTTTCATTTCTGTTAACTGCTGTTCATCACAATGTCCGCTCAGGAGGCACTTACTCAGGTGTTAGTGGGCAACTTGCACAAGAGTCATGGATTTAATTCCCTCTACAGCCTCTCTTGTTCTTCTTGAAGGTTCGTGACCTCCTCAGAAGCCAAGAGTCAGAACTCCAAAGAAAGGCTTTACCTACATCTTTTGTGTTATTAACCTGTGGTTGTGGGAAGTCAAATGCCCTGGACGATATAAATATGAGGAAGCCAGATATGGAGCTTTTTTTTCATTACAGCAGGAAAGTAAAATTTGGCCACAGCAGCCATTGGCAACAGCATGTACCATGTCGGCTGAGAACATGTGCATCACACATTTAATCACCTGCACTTTCAGAATGATGGTGTCAATGAAAAATGTGACTGTGCGCAGGACAGATTTATCACAGGCTCAACGGTTTTTAAATCCTGTCTCGAACGATGCGGTTTTCACTCGGCACTGAAGCAATGAGCAATGGGGCGAATCCGTGGTCAGTTCTGCAACTCGGTGATCGTTCTTTTGTGTGGCTGCCTGAGGTCTGGCTGCCCTGGGCATTCGCATGCCTGAAGACAACCCTGAAAAGCAAATACTGGCCCAAAGGCGACACTGAAGTGGGACGGGTGAAAACCCATGGCCAACCCAAAGGTCAACACCAGCAAACCCACTTGACCACTGGATTGAGGAAGCAGGCTGGCCTTGAGCGGTCTGGCCGCAGCAGCAGGTGCTGTTCACCGCGCAGGAGCGTGGAGCTCGTTCTGCTTCTTCTGGACAGAAACAGCAGGGCTGCTCGTCATCGCAAGGCATTTGTTTTGCACAGAAAAGGGGGTGGATGTTTCTCCCGTTTACTGCTTTGGATTTTCTGTGCCCGTGTGCCTGTTTTATTAACAGTCTGGATGAGGGAAGGGAATCGGTTTGGATATTATGGAATTTTAAAGCTGGAAAATGCCATACCACCTTATCTCTCACCATCCCATCAAACTGTATTTTCTTGGATAAAAACTGGAATAACATTTAAAATGCTACAGTATAACCGCAATTAATCAGTTTATAGATTGATTTTTACTGTGTCATCTTTTTTATTTCAATATTTTCCTGTCGTTATTAGAATTCAAAGACTCATTTTGAGAATTGACCCTCGTGTTTGCTCTTAAGTATCTTCAGATTCTTACTTTGTCAATCTTTTTTTCCTGTGGTTTAATCAGCTAAATAGCAGTAAGGGGTGTCTGATTAGGGAGATGCTTTTAGAAGTGCAGTTTTTGAGGAAGTCATTCACAGCTGGATTACTAGTGTGAGGTGAGTTCAAGAGGTTGAAGGATAATTGGAAAGAGTCTGAAAGTTGATTTTTTCTAGATGTGACCAGATACCAACAGTGTACGCAAGTATAAAATAGTGCAATGATTATCTGAGGCCTTCCCAGAGAACAACCTTTATGTCAGAACATGTCTTCTTGAATATTTGCTTGAAGGTGGAAGTCTAATATGGATATCAGACAAGTAAAGTACTTATCCAGCAAAACAGGTTGTTGGAGCCTTAAATACAGCCGATCTTCACTGGCCTTCACCCCTCCCCCACGTCACACAAGTGAGAGGCCAGCGTCTGGCTGTGTGATCTACAGCCGTGCGGCGTAAACACCTTCTCGCACTCCTGGGGCTAAAACTGTTCAACTTTCCGGGCTAATTTTCATTCCTGCTCACGACAAGACCAACAGTGCTCCCTCTCTCAAACCTGGGCTAGCACTGTAATTTCAGCGGAGCGTGCAGGCGTGACGGCAGCAGTAAAGGCAGGGTAGAGAGAAACTGTCAAATCCCTTTTTAACCGAGTCCAATCAGACTGTTTTTATTCTCGGGTGCCTGAAAGATGCAGGAGTGTAAAAAGGAGAGGGAGAGTGGAACTGCTTCCACACGTATCAAAAGGTTTTGGGTGCTGGCTTCTCCATTCTATCCTGTGACTCCTTGCGCTGCCTGTGGGCGTCAGGCACATTCTATAACTCCTTTAACACACCGAGCACCTGAAAACCTCACTCGCAGAGAGAAGTGCCTCAGACGATCCACTTCTGCTCATTCTGAGAAATGCATTTTCCACTTGGACACAACCCTCTCTGCATGCAATCACATCAGCTGTTTTTCTCCTCAGGCTAACATGGACTTTCCAATGTGTTCACCTGCGTTTCACTTTTAAATCCTAGCTATCATCTGTTCCCAGAATCTGCCCATCACAATGCTCAAAAGAAAAGGCAGTGTCAGATCATTTCTACAGAAATGATTTCAGCAGAATTCCTCTTTTAGTCCGGGGCTACATGCTTTCAGCAGCCCTCCTTCATAAATGCTTGGAGTGCCTCTAGGGAACTGTGAGGTGGAACAAAAACTTAGTTGAAAATATTTAAAAAAAAACAGCCTCACCATTCACTTCATCTCTGGACTTTGTGGATCTCTTGCCACGTCGTTTAAAGAAGCTGGATGCATCTGATTCAGGCATGAAAATCCTTTTCAGCTCTGCAATTTGAAATCAGATTTTTAAAAACTCCTGACATATGTCCCAACAGCTAATTTAAGCACCAGGTAAAGTGAGGGCTTTGCTGTACTTACTTTCTGCATTCTTTGGTTTGACGTCTGTGTTATCATCTCGGACTGCTGCACTCCCAGCTTCACGGGCAACTTGAGAAATGAGAAAGATTTTGTGAGGAAAAGGTTCCATTGGTGGAAATCCAATAAGAAAGAAAACTTGCAATATAATAATTCATGCATAAATAGCAGTTAAAGTAGATTCAGTTTTTGTGTCCTATTTTAATGCAAAAGGCCTGTATAAAAATACAGCATCAGTGGTTTTGAAAGAAGAAAAGATAAGAAAAGGACAGCATCAGTCATTTTAAAAGAAGAATTCCTGTTGTCGTGAATTACGAAAGCCGCGGTCATGAAATTAAGATGTTTATTCCCAGTGCAGTTCTCATCTTCGAAAAAGGCTGGCCGCTTTACTTACTTGCCAAAATTAAGACAGTCGCAAGGAAGGACAGGAGGATTATCCGAGTCCAGAGCATTTTTGCGCCACTCTCGCTGGAGGGATCAGAGCAATGGTGAATGAGAGAAGTCTGCACGCTCGGATTGAAAATTCCTCATCTGTCAGATGGGGAGGCAGGGAGCTGGAATTCCGTGTGTGTGGAGGGGAGGGGAGGGGCCCGGGGAGCCACAGCTGCCGGGTAGCATCTAGTGCGAGCTGACCACATCAACACTCCCGCCAGTCAGCAGCCCACCTGGGCGGCGCTGGGCTTGGTGGCAGATGGGCGGGAGGGAGCCGCTAGTTTCATGTAGCGGAAAGCTGCTAGATGTTGTGGAGGAAAGTGAGAAACGGTGTCGACCACTTGTGAGCCCTTCTCACCTGGCTCCCACCACAGCTGGCCTCTGGCCTCCATGTCCGTGCTTTGCTCATTATGTCCAGGCTGCTTTTAAATGGCCACTTCAACACGTGTAGCCATTTTCTTTGTGTTTTCGACCTTTTTTCATGGTCGTGCACACCTCTTGTGTGCTGTGCGGTTCTCACGGGGGATAATTGTCTTGTGCTGCTGATTGGTGTTCGACGTGAAGCCATCTTCCAACTACTAATACAGGGTCACAGGGAAGCTGGAGCCTGTCCCTGCAAGCAAGGGGCACAAGGCAGTGTACACCCTGGACAGGACACCAAGGCACACAAAGACACACACTCACAACGGGGCCGATATTCCCAGAAGCAAATTAGCCTACCAGTATGTCTTTAGACTGTGGGAGGAAACAGGAGCACTCAGGGGAAACCCAAGTGTACACGGAGAGAACATACACACTCCACACAGATGGCACCCCAGGTCTGGAATTGAACCCAGGGCCCCAGTGCTTTGAAGCACGAACGCTAACCACTGCACCACCGTGCCACCCCTAAAACCCAGACATACGTTTAATAAAAGACTGGGGAAGGGAAACGGGATTGCAGAGACCACAGAAAATATTACTAAATCTGATCCCTTTCAACTTCTCTTTAGTTTTCAGTGACTGGCAGTGAGTATGTGCTATGTTAAAGCACTTGTCTGTTTAGAAGCTTCCAAACAAATTGAAAAGGCTTTGACATGAGTGGAGTATTTTCTCAGTAAATTTCATAATAGCTTTTCTCAAGGTAGTAATAGTTAGTCATTTGGTGTGTTTTAAAGAGTTAACAGCTTTAAAGTAACAGCAAATCCTTGGAAAATATGTACTATTCAGCATTATAAGCTATTTTGATAAAATAATCAGCTCTGTGTGGAAGAGCAATTGGAGAATGTGTAGGGAGGTCCAGGTTAATAATCCTGTATAGTTCTATAAGCACACATAAGTACAATCAACTGAAGGCCTTTAACCTCATTGTACACTGATTTCACCTCCTTTGAGAATGTGCTTGTAGTTTCTACTGTCTGTGTTAAACGTTTTTTGTATCAAAATCCTTTATTTTGTTCCAAATAACTCCATCTAATCTGTAATTTAGACGCTTTCCAATTTCACAACAACCAATGAAATGAAACAGGATTCAACTCAGGATTTTAACTGGGCTCCTCGAGGAAGTTCACTTTCTTATGGTCACGCCTCTCCAGTGTAGCTCTGGCTTCATGCCTCAGATCATTGTCCTGCTTAAAGGTGAATTCTGGGACAGCTCTGAGGTCTGAAGCATGTTTTCTTCTAAGAGTTGGCAGTACTTTGTGCCACCCCTGTTCCCATCAGTGTTGACAAGCTTTGCAGTCCCTGCTGGTGAGAAGCAGAACTCGAACATGATGCTGCCACATCTGTAGGGCTGGTGTTGAGTGAGTGCTGCACTCTGTTAGCTTTGCGTCAGATGTAACACTTTACATTTAGACCAGACAGTTCCAGTCTTGTCCTGTCCGACCACAAAAACATTTGCCACGTGCTTACAGTATCACTGAGGTGTTTTGTTGTAGTCCCCCTGCTGGATTTGAGATGTTTTTTTTTTTTTTCAGTTTCATGCAGGCCACCTTTGTGAAGTGACTGAGATATTGTAGACTCCAGGACAGCTTCTCCCATCTCAGCCACTGCAACTGTGCAACTCTTTCAAACGTGACATGCTGGCTGTCAGGAGTTCTGAAAGGGGTGAGTTGTCGGACCTGTGCGAAGCCGTGAGCAAAAGCAAAAAGTACTACGAGCAAAAGTAAATCCAAGATTCCAAATTCAAGTTGTTAGGCAAGAGCGAAGTCAAAAGTAGGAGAACCAGGTCGAGTAATCAAGGAGTCAGGTCAAGAGTATTTGAGTGCACAAGAGAAAGCTGTGGAAGGCTTCTCAACAGTGAACGTAGGTCAGCCGGTGAAGAGTGTTAAATTATTGAAAAGAGAGAGCCATGGTTGGATGATTAGTTCCTGGATGAGCATGTGTGGAATTTAGTACGCGTGGGAATGCAAAGGGGACTTACGGGAGAAGGGACGAGTCATGACAGAGGCAATCCTACTCAGTTTCCTTCTCGCTCAGATGCTCAGTTTGTATGAACAGCCTGATCTAGCCAGTAGCTGCTTGTCTTCCACTTCTCACCATGCTCAAAGAGATAGTAAGAGATATTGTTTTGAAAGCTCCTTGATCTTCATGGTAGAATCCTTTCATGAAATTCACTACCTGACTGAGGGACATTGCAAAGACAGGTGTATTTATTGTAAATAAATCATGTGAACCACTATTAATGCACACAGGGACCACTCAACTTATTGTGTGGCACATTGAGACACTTCTGTGCATCTGAATTAATTAACGTTTGTAACAGCAAAGGGTTTGAATGCTTTTGCAATATTTTTTCAATTTTTCTTTCATATTTATTAGTTCTGTTTTTTTGCAAAAAAAAAAACTCTCTTTAAAGCCGTTAAAGAGCATGCCTGTTAATCTTGCAGAAATCAAAATATACCAGCAGGTTTAACCAGAATCAAGATCCTTTTCAGGCTTGGGTCCTCCTCCAGATGAAGGCTAGCTACAATTAATTTTAAATTCCTTCTTAACTTTTCTCTCTGCACCTCATTACAGCAGTGTAAACATCCACACCTCAGCCTTGATTTTTTTAATTGGCCTGTTTCCTGTGCTGATTATTTCTGCACAGTTGTGTCCATACAGCTGGGTTTGTCATTTCATTTATCTACTAAGGCTAGTAGTCTCCTATCCATCTCTTATCGTTTACCTCCATCCCTCATTCTATTCACAGTACGAATACAGCGAACAAGTCTCCAAATTCCATTGCTGCTTTTGGGGATACAATTGGGAACTCAGGCCCTTAACCATTCAGATAACACCGCCATTTTTTTGTCAATTTAATAATACCAGTGACTTCCTTTCCCATTTACAAACCTCTTGCAAATCTGGAGCTATTTTTGGACGTTTCTTCCAACTCAAGGCTGCCTTCTTAATGCTCATACGTATTTATTTTAAAAAGCAACTCACCTAGGTCTTCAGAAGCCTTCCTTCTTTACATACAGTGACCCTAAACAAACACTCCCTCAGCTGTTCTCCAACCTCTGCGATGACCCACAGTTCACACCACGAATTCTTCTTACCTTTTCCATGCTTCATAATCCTGCATTGGTGGTTTGGGGGTCCTGCTTGGTTTTCTAGGGGGCCCTGGTCTCCTTGTCCTCTGGCCGGGAGGCCAGCCCTCAGCCAAGCAGGTTAAGCCACAATTTCGCTACACGACGCTTTTGTCTTGAGTGTTTGTCATTCCTAGTGAAATGTGGTACACCACTAATTTCATCACCCCAATCTGAGTGTTCTCTCCTTATCTTATCCCACTGCTTTCTATTCTTTAAACTCTTCTCAATTCACATGCCTCAATACTACAGTATGGCATACGATTTGAAAATCTTTTTCAAGGAAATTTATGAAAAGATAAATGCACTGTATTGTATGCACCACGTACATATACTGTATCTGGCACTGGTGCTGAACTCTTAACACGTTAGTTCAAACCTAGATTTTCTAAATCCATATTGACTAGCTCATCAGAAGAGAAGTAAGAGAAGTCAAACATATTGGTCTACGTTTACATTGTTAATAATTATAACTAATGGATATAATATTTGAGATTAGCATTAGTCTCCAATTGCATTTGCTCTTGCAAGGCAGTCTGTGTGAGTAAAAACACTTCATACATCAGTGCCAGGCACAAAAACAGGAATAATTAACCACTGGATTGCAAAGTTACTTAGAAACAAGCGCTATCAAGGTTTGCGGTGTTTTAGCTAAATTCGAGACAAGGTGTAAAATGTATTGCAGTGATTCTTCCGTTATATCTTCGTCAACCATTTCCTTCCAACAAATGGAACTCATTGAGGTATTAGGGGTGCAGTGTATCACCAGGAAACTATGCAGTTTCTGTGCATTTATTTTTCTTCAAGTTCTGGACGAGTCCCAGACTTCAGTGAATGTATAAATTGTTTTCCGAGTTGCCTGCAGTTAAGGAGCGAGGTGCTGCTCTGCTCTGGGTAACAGAGCCGCCTGTGTGAGAGAAAAGGGGCTGGGAATCTGAGCCCCAGTCTCTACTGTCTCAGAGTTGCTGTGCGATGTATCTGCTCAGGACGGTAAAGGAAACGCAGGCCCATACACACCGCTTACTTAGTCCTATTTGTGTTTCCTCTTACAGCACATGACTTCTCATGTTCATTCCCAGCCTTGAACAGAACAAGAACTTCATCATCCACGTATTATGAACTAAAAGAAATGTGATGATTTTTTATTCAGGGCATGGAATTACCATAGGTACTGTGATAGAAGCATCTGCATTTGGTTTTACGTGTACGTTTTTGAAATGTGCAATTTATAGTTTTCCGATTTCACCTAAAAAAAATTAATTCTTAAAAAAATTTCCAAATAAATACACTGTGTTTATAATTCAACACTATGGGCTTAGCAAAACAAAATCATGTGCAGAAGTTAAATTTACAAATCTCCACAGATTATATGATGTGCATTATGTACCGTATATTCTTGAAACGAGGTAATTCCTCTCCACTGGAATTTATTTTAATTTTTAATGATATACTGTTTGGTTCTATTCTTTATTCAGACAATATACTGACGCAACATTCAATCAGAAAGTTTCAGAATCCTAAATTAAGAACTGAATCACTTTAGATACAGTATATGTTTTCATCAGTACGTAATGATTAGCACATTATTTAATAAAATGAGGAGGCCATTAATGTCTGCTTTAGTAGTCTTCTTGCTGGTGTCAGTGGTATAACCCCTGCACACCTATATGCTGACATTTTGAGTTCCGTTCATCATCTGTGTTGCAGCAACACAAACATTACTGTAATTCCTTAATCCTCCAACACAATATGTCTACCCACGTACATGATTGTTTGTGTCAATTTGGGGTTGTGCATTGATCTGTGATATTAGCGCAACCAAGCACCTGTGAGAGGCTAATGTTTTTTAGTAGACCTGTCATGAACGGGTTCAATTGGATGCTGAAAAACAGAACGAAACAGAACGAAAACAAATGGTTTGGCTGCCAAGCCAGCTTATGATGTGCGAGAGAGAGAGGGAGAGAGCAGAAATGTGAGGGAAAAGGTAGGGTGTGGACACAGTGAAAACAGAAAATGTCAAGGAGGAAGGGCAGGATGAGAAAATTAATATCTCAGAGACAGATTCCAAAGGGAGGTGTGGAAGACAGTTGTGACACACCCTGGAGCTGGGTGTCACAAACAGGAACACTGGCAGGCAGGTCAAGATACAACAGACACAAAGAACAGCCATAAACGAAATAATTTTATTTATAGTGAGAGAAACCCAAAAAACAAAACATGCACGCCTCTTTGAGCTACTAACCTCCTTCATCAAAAGCCTGTAGCTGGGCTGCTAAACTGCTTACTAGCTTCCCAGAAATCTTTCAAATGCAAGTCTTTTTCCGAGACTATCTCTGAAACTAATTCTCTCTCTGAATACTTCTCTAAAACTCACTTAGTCGATTGGTCTCTTCCTTCTTGTAAATTTGCACTGCAATATTCTTGCACTAATTGGTCATGTTGACTGAGGATGGCAGGTCGTTCCCAGGGGCTTTCTTGGGAATGTACAGCATTTCTGACAAGAGTCTCCGCCTCATCTGAACCCACCACCCTCTCACAGCAGCACACAGCATCAGTCTCCAAACGAATAAGATTGTTTGCACGACATTACAGAGAATAAACTCTGTAAAGGAACAAGGTCCATTTGTGGTATAAGAAGTGCAAATAAGTCAAAACCTAGTTTAGTCACAATGCATTTGGACCTACCAAACATGATATTCTGGAGACACCTTGAGCTGTTTTTCCTATTATTTTATCATTAGAAAAAGAACTGCTGTGTTTTATGTTACTTGACAAGCACAAATAACCAAAATCCACCTTAGAAGCATACAGTAAATTTATGAAGTCACTTATAATTTGTATTAGGATAAGCATTACTGTATTATATTCTTACCAATGTGAAATTTAAAGCCCAGAAAAGGACTACAAAGGAGTAAAGAGCATAGGAATGCTACAAATGAGAGAAGCTATTTTGACCCCTCTGGTTCTTTTGGAGGATAGTAGCTAGTCAATCGAGGATCTCAATTAACTGATTCTTAAAAGAAATTAATTGTATTGGTTTGGACCACATGACTGGGGACTCCTATAATCCTTAATATGGGAAGCATTCACCTAGCTTCACATAAGCAGATTTCATTGAATCTTTATGGACAACCTCAACTGGAGAACACAAAGTACTGATTTCAACAGTTCCACTGTGGAACCTATTTTTATCAAGAGCTGCATTGTTATACTGCTCAATATTACTTAAGACTAACTCTAAAAAAAAAAACACAGATTGCTTCTAGAAATGTCTTATGCTTTGGGAGTGTTACTTGTTTGCTGTCAATACAGCACTACTGTACTCTCACTCTTATCTGATCTGGTCTTAGGAGCCTCTGTCAGAAAACTACAAATCCTATGTCATGTTTCTGCATTGTTGTACAGTATATACTGCATTCCTCATTATTCGGGTTTAGTCATCTGGACAGCTTTTACTTTTAAGCATTCAGAATATACATCCACAGTCTAACAGTTGCTCTATTGTTAAAATGAACAATACAATAAGGTCATTTTGTTTGACAACAAGAAAGGTACAAAAGTACTCTGAAATGGGTGATGATTGTAATCATTTTCATCATAGAAAAGCCTCACTTCTTTCTGCTAGTACTTTGGGACTTTTCTGCCTTGGCGGCTTTCTAACTGTAGAAGGATGTTTAGAAGGAAAACCGAGTCATTGAGATCTATGTGGTTATAAACACAGTCATTAACATATTCCTGAATTTTCAATCTATGAGCAGATGATAAGAAATTGCATGCTTCCATTCCAGTAAATTTCCAATTTAAGGTCCCAACTAAAGGTAACATATGAAAAACACAAATCCTTTGTCTCAAAAGTTGTCAGTATTACTACTCTACCCTTTCAGTAATGAGGGATGCTGTGAATCTGTGTTCTTCATTGAGGACATTTTGAATACGGCTGTAGACTCTTCTCATTGTTGTGATTATGACAGTTAATTTCACGGTACTTTCGTATTTGCATATTCATGAGATCTACCAGACAGAGTTCACTGGGGGCTAATTAATCTCAGAGAGGCAGAAAACAGACAGTTTTCTGTAAAACGACAATTGTGCCTGGAGATTGCTGGACAAAACTGCGTTGATTTCTGAACTGCTATAAAGAACAATAAGATAAGCAAAATAATTTCATGATTATTAGTCCATCACTGGGCACACAAAGACACAAACACACCATGGACAAATTTCCAGAAGTCATTCACCTTCCAGTCTGTCTTTGGACTGTGGGAGGAACATGCATGGGGAGAACATACAAACTCCACACAGACAGAGCTCAGGTCTGGAAATGAACCCAGGGCCCCAGCACTGCGAGGTGGCAATCCTAAGTACTACACCATGCCATTCACTAAACTAAATCAAATTCTGTTGACGTACAATTAAAAAAAAAAAGCCCAGTCACGAGAACACTCAAAAGCTCTTTGAACAATCTGTTTATGATTTTAAAATACAAACAATACACACATTGTTTAAAGTGCATTCTTGCTATCTACAGTAATTTTAGTGCCTTCCAACAATCCTCTTTAACTTTTAGATCAGTTTATGAATTCTAGCAGAATTACGTTAAAACATTTCTTTATAACCTGCTCTTTTGTATTTTTACCTACTTTTCCCTCTTAACATTTACCCTCTCCCAATAGTACTGTATTATTTAATTTGAAATATTAGTTTGTTTCTACAAATTATAACCCTAGAATGAAAAGAGGTAGTTGCTAAATCTTGAGGCAAGATTTTTCGCAACAATACTATTAAAAAATGGTTCACATTTCTACTATAAAGTTTCATGAATCTACTAATACATGCATACATTTTTCTGCATGTAACTGCATTCCTGGCACTTTGATATACAGTAATGCTTTGAGTTATTAAGGATATTACAAATGACTAGAATTTAAATGACAAGGCAGAGTTATAAATTATTAGAAATTTGTAAAATGAATAATAGAGAAGATTTTTTATAAATGCAGAACGTACAAATGATTTGTTCAATATTCAAGGCCTGGTCTGGCAAGCGTGATCACAGTGAGGTCCTCTCCCCCTTTACAAGGCGCCCTCTGAAAGCCCATGTGTCCTGAAAGACAAGAGACAGAGTCACATGCAAACTCTCCTCTATACTAACAAGCTCAAATCTATGTACAGTATCTGGCACATTGATCTGTGGTACTACACATCTGGTACATTACCTGTGGTTCTAAAAATCTGGTACTGTGATCTGTGGTACTACTGATCTGGTACAGTATCTGTGGTACTACAGATCTGGTACAGTACCTGTGATGCAAAGAATCACCACGACAGTGGTGGGCCTCATTAGTAATAATGATGAGGCACCATACAGAGAGGAGGTGGAGCAACTAGCGGACTGGTGCTTAAACAACAATCTGTCTCTGAATGTCGATAAGACAAAAGAGATGATAATGGACTTCAGGAGGGCCTACGCTGATCACTCCCCACTGCACATCAATGGCTCCCTAGTGGAGACAGCTAGAAGTACTATGTTTCTTGGTGTGTATATCACAGGTGACCTCACGTGGACCATCAACACCACCTCCCTAGCTAAAAAAGCACAACAGCTTCTCCACTTCTCCACGCGACGACAGAGAAGGGCAAACCCCCCCCCATACTATCCACATTCTATAGAGGTACCGTCGAGAGCATCTTGACAAACTGTATCACTCTTTGGTTTGGGAATTGTAAGGTCTCAGACTGCAACGAATTGTCAATACAGCAGGAAACATCATTGGAGCCCCCCTTCTGTCCATTCAGGACATCTACCACAAACGCTGCACACACAAAGCCTCCGGTATTGTGGACGATTCCTCCCACCCGTCCTGCTACCTCTTTGCCCTCCTACCATCTGGTAAAAGGTATCGCAGTATACGGGCCAGCTCCACCAGACTCCGTAACAGCTTTTTTCCACAGGCTGTCAGGCTCCTCAACAAGCTCCTCCAACTTAGTCCTTTTTTGCCTAATGTCAGGCATACTATCTAAAGTATTCTTTGCACAATCTTGTAAATTGCACTATGCACATTGCACTTTATGTACCCTGTCAGAAATGTCTACGTCTACATTGTCTATAGCATTGTCTTGTCAGTGTCTTGTCTGTATTCGCACCATAGACCTGGAGAACGACGTCTCACTCCTCTGTATACTTTTATATGCCTGGATTGACAAATAAACATGAACTTGAACAAGAAGAAGACAATGGAGAGGGACTTTGAAACAATGAACTCCAGGGGGCTGTGGCAAACAATGAAAACACTCACAAACATGAATTCTTCAAAGAAGAACTTCCATCGAATGGATGAGCTGGCTAAAGCAAACAAGCTGAATGACTTTTATCTGAGGTTTGAGCCACAGGACTTCTCTGGTGCATGTGACAGTATATTAGATACTATCACAGCTGACAGTAGTACTGGTAGGCTTGTAATAAGTCCGCAGACAACCACACAATCTTTCAAGCACATATGTGCGAAAAAGGCAACAGGTCCTGATGGCATCTCTGCCTCTCTTTTAAAAAATTGTGCTGAGGAATTAACACCAGCATGGTGCCCCATCTTTCAGAAGTCTGTTGACTCTCACCCTGTTCCAGCGCGGTGGAAAAAAGCAATAATTGTTCCAGTACCCAAAAAGCCCTGTCCCTCAGATAATAATGACTGCAGACCGCTAGCACTGACATCTGTTATGAAATGTTTGAAGAGAATTATGGTATCCAAGCTGTGCTCAGAAGTGAGCACTGTACTGAATCCATATCAGTGTGCATACAAACACCGGCAGGGCACCGATTATGCAATTAACAGCATTATGCATCTGATTCTTAAACACCTAGAGGACCCCAATGCCTTTTAACCATAACATTATAAGATGGTATCACTCATTTTAAACAAACCGTATGTCAGGGTTAATAAAACTCTTTTGGAGTCACAATCCATTAGCACAGGTGCCCCTCAGGGCTGTGTGAGCTCTCCAGTTCTGTTCACACTTTATACAAATAATTGTACGAGCACTAGTCAAATCAACGTCATTTTCAAATTCTCGGATGATACAGCTGTGCTTGGCTTAATGAATAGAGGAAGCAGTTCATCTGTGTACATGTCAGAAATCCAAAGGTTTGTGCAATGGTGCGACATCAAGAGCCTACTTATGATTGTTAATAAAACAAAAGAAATAGTTTTTGATCCCAGAGCAGTTGGTGATCACTCACATGAATTAATCCACAACGAACCTATCACTCAGGTTGATTCATATAAGTACTTAGGAGTACACATAGACAACAACAGTAACCTGTGCTTGACTACTCCTGTTGAGAGTGTTCAAAGTTCAGCAGCGGTTATATTTCTTGCGAAGACTAAGAGTGTTTGGGGTTATACAGGAAATAATGTTACTCTTTTACCATACTGTAATCGAGAGCATTATCAGATATGGAATAACAGTGTGGTTTGGTAATTTATCAGTTCAATTAAGATGGCAAATTACCCGTCTCGTCCAAACAGCTTTGAAGGTCATGGGTGTGAAAAAGCACCCCTCCCTGCGGACAATCTTTGAAAAAGCCATAATGAAACAGGCAGAAAAAAATATATCGGATCCTTCCCACATCCTAAATTCTGAAAACCAACATCTTCCTTCTGGCAAACGTTTTAGGGTTCCCAAATGTAAGTCAAACAGATTCAAACATTCCTTTATTCCACTATCCATTAAAGCTGGCAATGCAAATGGCAAGGATAAACACAATTTCTGACCTTTACAATTCACTTGTGTGCAATATGTTTTGTGATGTCTTATAAATGTTATATGTTGTTATATGTGGTACTACGAATCTGGTACAGTGATCTGTGGTAAATTATGATTTGCTACTCTGTGTTATAATGGAAAAGCAAATGGTATCAAAAAAGTGAACCAAACGTATTCCTGTAGAATCAGTTCTCTTGTGCTCAGTAAGAGTATTCTCTCAGTTTTGTGTTCAGTATAGATGTGAATGCTCTTACCTTGAGTGTAATATCATCACCTAGGCCATGCTTTCGTAAAGCAATGCCCTTTACTTCCTCTTCGATGTTTTCCTGGGTTGTTCCCTTCACATCAATATAGTAACAGTCAGCACTTGCATAATGACAGGATATGGCCTGAAAATATAGAACAAAATACAGTGCTGAGTTGATGTGTTAGAAACAAAATTCAGGTATCTGCTGAGTGTTAAGTTTTATTCGCTACTTTGAATACAGAACCTGAAATTAATTACATACATATAAATTACAGGTCAGTCTACCTAAGACACTACATGGAAAAACACAGCCATGGGAAAAATAGCTCCTTCTCTTATGTAAAATGGCTGAAACAATAGGCAACTGATATGGATTAGGCTAATAGAGTTAGACCTTATACTGTAGACTTATTATTAGTCTTATAGGGTTGTTTGATCAATTCAAATAACAGTATTCCTAAAACTGAGCGCAATGAAGCAACATACAGATGGGACCATATGGAACACTACTGTGTCTTGTGAACATCGACAGTACACACCAGACAGTTTGTACTACATTGTACTACATGACTGACTTTTATGGAAATACTATATTATCTTCTTAACGTCATTTTGTTTGTTCTTGTCTTGTTTTGTCTTTTTTATTTTTAATCCATACCTTGATCAAAAGTGTGATCACAATCAAAAGCCCCATACAACCAAACAACATCAAGTACGGCTAACCTGAAGGGTGAAGTCAGTAACTGAACATTCCTAAACTATACCAAATGAAATCAAATCAACATATAGCTAGCGCCTCCTCCTGTTCTCCCCATTTTGCTATTCAATCCCATTTGTAAAAGAACAATTTCTCCTTATCCATACGGATAACCACCAATATTCAGAAAGTTCAGAAATTCAAAGAATTGATCTGATGGCCTTAGACAGTGAAAATTACATGGAAATGCAGTTCAACCTAAGAGCAGGAGGCACTTCTTTAGACAATAGATAATGGGAATGTGGAAAAGGCTATCCTGCCATATGGTTGGCTGAAGGCGAGTCCCAGGCGTCTTTCAAGAAACAGCATGATGAGGTCCTCAGAGCAGTTATCTACTGTAAATACAGTAACAGGCAGGCTAGACAGGCCAAAGGGCCTCCTGTGGTGTTTAAGCTTTCTTCTGTTCTTGTGTCAGCATGACTTGAGATTAATCTTTACTCTCTGCCAGCCTTATTTTACTCCCACCAAAATACTTACAATAAATGAACTATTACGACTACTTTTATTGAACAGGGTCAGCAAACAGGGGTTTAAGACATGGCCTGGCCAGCATCCCCAAGGTTGCTGGACTGATTTGATCTCATTTTAAATATTAATCGGGACTCGGTTAGATTCTGGTTGCCAGGCACCCAGCTGAGAAGGCACCGACTAAACTGATTAGGCTTTAGGATCTCCTAAAATCATTAGGATTTTTTGCCCCTAAAGGCAGGACTGTCTCTTGTTGAATGGGCCCTATTATAGCAAATACTTTAGACATATGGAAAAAGTCAACCACATTCTTGGCACTACTCCAATATTTAGAATAACTTTTCATACTGGTTTTCAGCTTTTATTTACCTTGGTCTACAAAAGGCAGTGCTATAAGGCAGTAATGTTGCTGAAATTACCGCATCGGTGGGTCTTACCTTCCTGAATCCCTGGGTGCGGTTCATCCCTGATCCATGGATTAAAAGTGGGTGGAAGAACACCGTGTCCCCTTTCTCCATTACAAGATGCGTTCTAGGATGCTCGGGGCTATAATCCTGAACACCATGGTACATCTTATTCACGCCACCCTGAGTAACGAGGGAGAGACAAAAATGGACATGAAATGACAACCCATTCAAGAGGGCTAAAAGCTAAATGAAGTGAGCGGGGAAAGGACAGCTCATTTCTTAGGTTACCAGGCTTTGCTGAGGACACAAAGACACACAGAGAAGGGCACAGTAGCTCTGACGCTGGGTGCTCTTTGAGAATTTAAACACAGTGAGTATTACATATTGCATTCCTTTCCTTAACAAGCGTACAGCCTCCAGTTTAATAAGGTGCTTTGAGCAAAACACCCTTAAACTTAAAAAACACTTTATGTAGCTGGCCACTGGTATTTACACAGCTGAAAGAGAGTAAGAAGTTGACGTAGTTCAGGTGGGTACCTGCGTCGGCGAGCACAGGCTGCAAAGGAACAAGTAAAGGTTTCTCCCTGGCCTTTAGCCTTCTGGGCAGGGTGCAGTGAGGCAACTTCATCCCACAAGTAAAGGTTCACTCCATGTTGAAACGAGAAGAAAAGAAACAACGTTTCGGCTGTGGAGCCCTCTTCGGGAGACCTAAAAGGGAGAAAAGGCTCCACAGCCGAAACATTGTTTCTTTTCTTCTTGCCCAGAAGGCTACAGGCCAGGGAGAAACCAAGTGACCGCAGCCCCTCTCGCTTGGATCCCAACAGACCCCTGAGGGCCAGCTCGAAGGGCTGGAAGGGTGAAACACATGTTGTGCGGGGGGCCAGTGCCGAGCAGCGAAGCGCACCTCCCATGCCGGGTAGTCGTGCTGTTTCAGGGTCCCCCTGTGAGTCCCTGGCAGCACCACGAGGCAGCCGTTGCTGCGGTCCACCCTCTCCATGGCCGTCCAGGCACACACGATGCGGTCAGAGGGCCGGAAGGGGAAGTAGTGCAGGTCCTGGTGCATGGGGTGTCGGGAGGTCTTCTTGCCTGAAACGAGCGGACAACCTGCCATTAAAATTGCGCCACCCAGCGTCTGCTGTGGGGTAAACCGCTTTGTTTTACTGTTACTTATTTTATTTCTGGTGTGTGTTTAGGAAGGCTTGTGAATGTACTTCATATAATTAAAGACATCAAATACAAATCCAGCTGATAATAGATGCTGCTTTATGTAGTATATCTGTATTGTGTGGCTTTAATTGTATGAGTTCACTGAACCAAATTCCATGCAATTAGTTGTTATGATAATAAAGTATGAAACTTAATTATTCACAGCGACGATTGTGGCATTGGGAAATAACAGTACGTAAGCAATTGTTAGCTTTATGTCATGAATGAACAAGCATCAGACATCACCTGTGTCAGGGGGTTTATTGATCAGCATAGTATGCATAGCCATGATGTTTGGACCTGTAAAGCACTCCACATACTTCACGATCTGCAAATGGAATTGAATATGATTAACGTGTTGCCTAGGGTCCAGAATACGACATTAGCAACAAATCCAGCAAGTCGTTTATTTGGCCTGAAACACCTCTGTGTGTCCATCACAACGGATTAGTTAAAAAGAGAAATGCAAGGGATTAGCCTAAATTGCACAAAACAGAGTCTGAAGGAAAGGAACGTTTGTCTAGATTTTTTACTAAAAATGGACTTGACGTCTTTGACTCAGTTCAGAGTGAAAACAGTATTAGTATGTTCCCTGAGGGACCTTTGCTTGCGTCAAAGGCTGTACACTTAGGAGTTAATTAAATTAAATCTTAAATAAAAATACCACCATTTTTAATCTTCAACACTGCTTGTAAAATAATCTGTAAAACATCATTTATGCTCTCAGTTCTCTGGAAATTAGGCTTTGCCTTTGCAGATATACAGTAAGCCCAACAAAGCTGTTTCTTATCATATTCCCACTGTCAGACAGTGCAGGCTACAGCTCTATAAGTGAGGCTTTGTTCCTACTTAAAATTTTACAAATATTTTTACAAATCATTCTATGTTTATGTGTGTTTTTATCCATATTTGCTTTGCTAACCCAACTTTATAATAATAACAGTTGCTTGTACTTGTATAACACTTTTCCCAAAGTTTTACTTATGAATCACTGAAATGCAGCACCCACCTGACTAACATACTGCAACCTTTATTCGCCATCCACAGCACATCACGTGGAGAGGTAAGAAAGTACTTCATCACTTAATTAAGGGGGAACTGTGGAATTTATCCAGGAAACACTGTACAAGTTGTACAATCAAGATGCAGGTTACAAACAAATTCGATAAACACAGCGTTAAACTCCTGTAGTTTCAAAATTGTTCCTTGCAAACAGAAACATGATGACTGAGCTCAGATCAGTAACTAGTTTCCGTACACTTGATTGTAAAGATCACGATAATTACAACACAATGTGTGCACATCCACCTCTGCCGCACATACTAACCTGGGGAAGAGTACAGAATCTGAAGAGTTCTGGGTCGTCCTGGAAGTCCTGTAGTTTGGACACTGCTTTCTGGTCAGGAACAAACTCGGATTTAGCAATGGCAATGTCCCTCATCACCAACAGCCCAGGTACTTCAACCTCCCTCCTGCAGATCTTCTCAAACTCCTCTCTGGAAGACAACAGAACAAGAAGCTGTGTCGGACCTGTCCCCTTTGCAATCTAGAAGTTTGTCACAGGGGAAAATACCGGAGGAGAATTGCTTCATTAGCTAGACTGATTACAAAGACGTGTTCTGTATCTCATTCTGGTTTTCTTTAAGTAATTTGGAAAAAAAAAGTAATAAAATAACGTAGTAGTTGTATATTTAAGACTATAAGGGAGCTTGGAAAAATACTACAACTCCTGCACCCATTATTAAAGTAAAAAATGTAAAAGGCTAGGTTTTAAACATGTGTGATAAAAATAAAGACAAAAAGGATAAAAATACTAGAATTGCTATTAATTTTTGAAAGGACCAGTACTTTATCTGGGAGATGTCATGGCTTTGACTCTCTCTTGTTTTTGCTATCATCTTTATTGAATGTCCTTGAAATCCCTGTGTTCAGCAAGTTGTTGGGAATTACAAATTCCGGTGGTGTGCAGAGAAATAACGTATTAGCAGATGTTGGACCAGCATGATGAGCATGGCAAAGCTTACTGTGTTGAGAAGAGGCACTCCCATTGATTTTACTAGCAAAGCCGGTTGAGTTTGTCGTATCAATCCACAACTGCTTATCCCAATGAAGATTTACAAGGGAGAAGGAGCCTATCCCGGCAAGCAACAGGCACAAGGTAGAATACGACAGGCAGGCAGGCAGGCAGGCAGGCAGGCAGAGGTTTCCCAGATAGCAATTAACCTGCCAATATGTCCCAATATGGGAGAAAACTGGAGAAGCCCAGTGAACACGGACAGAACAAACACACTTCACACAAGTCGCACCCCAGTCCAGTAATTGAACTCATGACCCCAGCACTACGAGGCAGACATACTAACCGGTGCCACTTTCCTGCCCCTGTTTCCTTATATTCCTCAATAATAACTGAGAAAGAGAAAGTGACAAACATATCGAATAAAAGGGCCAGGAGACTGCTACTATTGAACTTGGTACAGTATAAAGGTTAAATATAAAAAAATAGCGCCATACATTTCCAAATATTAATCACAGCCTGTCGTTTCAACTTGCCTGAACTTGTCAATGTCCTCATCAGACACCAGATTCTTAATGAGCAGATATCCGTTTGACTCATAAAACAATCTCTGCTCAGGAGACAGAACGTCCGTGTCCAGGGTATAGCTGCAACAGGGAACAGATGTCTGTTACTTCACTGGTGTTATCCTCATAGTGTACAACAACAGGGGAGTTCAGTCTGGTTCCTGTGCCTGTGTGTTTTTATGTTCTTAGAGAGCTAAACCAGCTGGCTACTGAGGTAAATGGCCAACCTAGCAGTTTCACCCAGAAGCTTCAGGTGCTGCTGTTTTGAAGGGATTTGACACTTACAGATACCCTAGACCTCCAGGAGCAGGACTGGACACCCCTGATGTTTGCAATGTATTAAAAACCATACGCTTCTTACAGTACCTCTGGTGATTACATAACTTACCGGAATGCTGAAGGATGGTGACATGACACCGATTGTGCAGACGTGTCAAAAACTGTCTTTGTCTTAATGTTAAGATTAATGGAATAAACTGAATTTTTATAACTGTGCAAACACCTAGACTACATACTGTACACTCTAACTACCTTTTAATATATGTGCTTTTATGTGACTAAAAGACATACAATTCTAGTTATTACTAAATACATTAGTAATACTAAATATGTAAATAAAAGACATCTAAGTCTGGGTTATTAGTAAAAACACATTTTCCTAGGTATTTACTAGGTATACATTATTTTGGTATTTCCGTTTCCATTTTTTTTAATTAAAGGGGTACTTACAGTATGTTTGCGTTTCTTGTATTCAAATAATATCACTACTAGCAACAAAAAGTAAGGCTTTGCAATATAACAACTTTGGTCAGTGTTTTCACAAACACGTTTTAACTTGTACTGTATTGCAACTTATAGATCTAAAACACACTATTGGTACTTGACTGTATTGTACCCATCTATTTTCAGTACTCTTTTCCTAGCAAGGTACAGTGCAATGAACTTTTAAAATAATCCTCCTGTACTTCTTTGTTCTCCCTACTGTATATTAATCCCTATAAAAAACAGTGTCGCAAGAGTAAATAATTATTCAAAAACTTAACAATTGACAGTAACAGGTTTCCAGTTACTACACAAATAATTGTAGATAAGGTGGTTATAAAGCACTATTTAACAATAATATTACAAATCACCTAGCTTTAAACATGTCATCTGCCAAAAAAAACTACTCGAATACAAATTACGGGTCTATTCGCTTTGGGAAATTTGCAATAAACCAATTACGTATTTTTACGTGATTACGCTGCAGAAAATGTTAGAACAGAAATAATACCGATAATGGTTAGAATCATTTAAATCGCCTTAACATATAATGCGTTTTCTGCAAACTGGAAAGACAAGGCGGCCTGTTTTGGGCACCGTGGTGCCATGCCTGGAGCTCGCTTATATCTCAGTGTCCACAATGACTCGACACATTACGGGGTGTGTGTCTCGCTCGTTTCTTTTTCGTATTACTCAAATGCCATAAGAAAAGGATACAAGCTGGGGCCTCGGGCGATCCAAATGATGAATAACTCTCTTGAGTCGATCGGCGGCTCGAGACATTTCTGTATAACACAACGAAATATCCGTTATAAATCACAGCAAAATTCCTCCCTCCGTTTCCGCCTACAGATTTCAGTTTGAAAGCATTAAGTTTGTGCTCATCTGATCAAAGTCTAAGGTAGACATTACGGAAAAACAAGTTGTTGCCAAGTTGCCTGTAACACCATGTGACTAAACCAGTACAGCCGCTTTAATATACAAAATTTTAGAGTGAATTAAAAAATACACAATCAAAACAACACGGGCTGTTTATTTTTTAATTAAAAAATACTACTTAGTATTGACATATAATTTAGTTTACTAATGGCGCTTTATTGTATTTTATACCGATCTAGAGCAGAAATTAAGTTTAAATTAGAAACATGGCTCGTCAAATATAAAATTCAATGACTGTCTTTTAATGTATGTTTATGAAATCTGTGCATACAACCACCCCGTTCAAAGTACTAGTAAATTATACAAGTACTGTATAATATACAGTAAGTAGGTAATGTAGTTGCTAAACGAACACAATGCCATATGTGCCAGCTGTGGATGAGATCAGAAACTACACATCTTAAGTTACTAATTTATAAAATTCAAAAGGTTTTATTGAATTATGCCATGGCTGCTGTGTTACAGTATTGCCAGATCAACAGGAATCAGCAGGACATTTACAAACATGTACAACAATCCAGTAACATAAATTGTACTGTTTGAACTTCTCTTTCTCTGTTCCCCAGGCTGTGCCAGGAGATCACATGCAGAGCTGTCAGTACTGTGACGTTCCCTCCCCTCTCCCCAAGTAAGATTGCTTCTTGTTGTGATTCTGGCAGGTACAGGAATTCTGGGATTTGATTCATTGTTTTAAGAATAGTTGCTTAATCCTCAACTATGATTTACAATGTAACAGAAAGTACATTCTCTGTCTCCACTTCTTCCTAACATCAGCCAAGTAGCCTAATCCTCCAGACCTGCCCATGTTGGCCAATGTTTGTGGCCATTGAGCCTGTGCTTGGTCTGTGTCTGTTTCACCTTGTCCTTTCTCTCCCTGATGAGATATTTTCCCTTTTTTAGGTCTTGGCATCCTTGCAGTCTGTGTTGTGTTTGTACAGTATGTGTGTTCCAGTGGGTAAGGTTGATTGTTTGTGCTGTAACGTGCCTGAATTGTTTTGGCAGTTCTGTCCTGAGGCTGGCCGGTGTCGGTGTGTCTCGTGATCTTCAGGACCAGATGGCTGAGGCATTTTTTCTCTGAGTTCCGCTCTTTACTGGGCCCTGTGATGGCAGAACTTGTGGACACTCCCTTCTAGGTGTACCCAATATTTTATCGCTGTGACTGTCTTCTTTACATTAATTAGCCATGAGTGTCTGCCTAATTCTGGCCTATTTTTTGTGTTTTTCGTTGCACGTGAAAACTGTTCTTACATAACTCTTCTATGGGATGTTCGCCCCTTTTTGTGTAATCCTTGTTACGTCGGCCCTGCTGTGGTGGCGGGGTGTGCTGTAGCTGTTGTTCCAGCCCCGCCCCTTTGTCCTGCTCCCTGACATACCCGGAATCCACCTGGGGACCCTGTCTGTTGCTGTGCCCTCCAGAGCAGGTCCAGCCTGCTGGGGGTGGCACTGTGGCCGGGGCGTTGCGCCGGAACCGGGCCTCGAGGGGCGCACTGCTCAGCCTGGTCCAGAGCACACCCTCTGTGACCCGCTCTGACTGTGTGTGTTTGTTCTGCCCGGCCGCAGGAGAACACCTCCCTGACAGCTCACACCCTGCTCAGCCCGGTCCTGGGAGTGCCCTCTGCGACCTGTTCTGACAGTGTGCTCTTGTTCCACCCAGGCCCAGTTCAGCATCTGGTTCACCGTCCATCCAGGCCGGCTCTGGGAGCTGACCCTCCAGCCCAGTCTGCGCTCCTGCCCGGCATCAGGACTGTGCTTCGGCCTGCCTGCCCCCTTGTCCTGGCTTGTCCCTGGGACAGTGCACTGCACCTGGACCTCAGTGGGCACACTGCCCGGCCTGGTCCCTGCCGCGCCTGTCCAGTCTGCCCTGACAGCCCCGCTGATTGGACGAGACCCCCTGGGAGCTTGTGCCCCATTCAGCCCAGTCCCTGGTGTGCCCCCTGGTGGACGACAACAGCGTGCGCCCTGTCCTGTCCGGCTCCAGGCACAGGCCGACCAGCCCTGCCCTGTCCTTGACTTTCTGTCCTGTTTCCTTCCCTAATGTAAATACCCCCCCTGGACTGTGATGCCCTTGCTCTTGGGTCCATATCACCTCCCTTCATGGTGGGTGGCATGCTGTAATAATAATAATAATAATAATAATATTTCTTTATTAGCCCTATACAATTTATTGCATTAGGAATTCATCTTTTCACATACCCCAGCTTTTCTCCATGGAGACACAGACAGGGAGAGAAGCTTGGGGTCAGAGCACAGGGTAAGCCATTGTACAGCACCCTTGGAGCAGTTAGGGTTAAGGGCCTTGCTCAGGGGCCCAACAGAGTAGGATTCCTCTGCCAGCTGCAGGATTTGAACCAGCAACCTTGCAGTCATAGGCACAGATCCTTAGCCACAGAGCCACCACTACAATCCTGGTCTTAGATTGGACCCCTTACTATTCTCCCATGTAAAACAGTGGTTTGGATTAAACTTTCAAATATTCGTAGCTGGATATCTGTGGGGCCACTGATATTGTAGAGCATCCTTCTGATAGTAAAGAAAGTCCTGCATGCCGTCTCCTTTAGTGACCTCACAGATAGGTCCAAATGCCCTGATGAGCTGCTCTCTAATTGCAACCCACATGTGGGCATGCATAATTGACATCCTTGCAATTGCCATTGATTGACAACATTCAGTCCCTAAGCTCCTGTTCACAGCATGAATGATCCATTCTGTTTACCTTAGGGCTTCCAGTGCACATGTGAAATATCATTCTCTCCAAATGAACAGTAATTCTCTATACAGTCAAAAGCAGAAAAAGTACCCTTGCCTTTGAGATACAGGCTTCTGTAAATGCTCCTCTCCTTTTGTTCACATACAGTTTGTGTCACCTGTCAAGGTCCAGGTCTGGCAAATCACACGTTTGTGGCACGACTGTCTGCAGGCTCAGCCCTCTTGAGATCTGTCTGCTGTTAGAGTTAAAAGTCTTCACTTGTCTGACTGTAATGGCCTATTTAAATCACAGGTTGTCAAAGTTCTTACTTCAGTCCTACACACAGGTCAGGCTTCCCTCGAGAGGACTGTGATAAAATCAGACATGGATCACAAAACGCTATGTAATGTTTCTCTGTATTGTTAAAGTACAGTAAGTAACACTTACCAGCTGCTACAGTATGATGCAGTCCTTACTCTTTATATTTCTCTCAATAAAATATTAGCTGAAATGATGTGAACGATAGATATTTAGGAACCAGCTGACAATGGTGTCCTGACAGTTGTCTTTAGCATATTGTTTACATGACTTGTTTACATAAGTATTTTAGCTTTTAAAAAAAGGGGAAAATGAAATTATGGTGCCAGTACCCTCTACTCTTTCCACCAGTGCATGTCATGACAGTATTATGAAAAGCTTCCTAAAGAGCACAAAACAATAGCACAATTCAAATATATACAGTATATCAATTGCTGTTAGTACCCCCACATCTTCTATCCACTTCAATAATGATAACAAAGCTGTGTCAGTGATCCTTATTAGTTACAGATTTTATATCATATTTACAGTAGCTTACACAAATATGCAGACCCTTGTACAATTTTCACATTTTGTTGGTTTAAAACCTTATGATATGTCATGACACTTTGGAGTAGCTACTGTATTAATATTTGTATATTTGTAAAGGGTATAAAAAACCTTTGCTTTGGGAATCCTTAATTAATTTTGGTGCATACAATTAATTAAATAAGTCACAGCAGAAGTTAAGAGGCCTCTGGCTGTGTGCAAAAATGGTGGCTCTCGTGGTTTCATGATAAACACACGGGTCTCTGGGGAAGTTTCTTGATCAGGCAGTGAATTTCAAGCAAAGGCTCAGCCTTAGCCTTGAAGACTAAAGATCTTTCAAAACACGTCAGGGAAAAATGTAATTAAATCAAGAGAAAGGTACACAAATATTCAGCTCTCTGAATATCTCTGTGCTATTTAATCTACACAATAATTAAGAATTAAGAAATGCTTCATATGACCCAGACACTGCTTAGATCAGGCCCTTCAAACTGAGGAGTTTGAGACGTAGTAAATTGGTGAGGGACGCCACTGTGAGTCCAACATCAACTCCTTAAGCTACAGAGTTCAATGGCTGATGTAAAGAAAATAGATGAAAAATATTCAAAACAATTCACAAAATTGGCCTGTATGGTAGGGTGGCAAGAAGGAAGACGTTGTATTGAAAGCATAATACAAGCCATAAACAAACCAGCTCAAAATCTGCATGAAGGTTCTCTGGTCAGAAGAGACAAAATGAGAACTTCTTGGACTAAATACCAAGCTTAACTTTCAAAGTAAACCCAGCACAGTGCATTTGCTCAGTCAATACCATCCCTATGGCCAAGCAAGGTGGTCGGAACATTATGCTGTGGAGATGAGCAAGAAGGAAAAAAAGAGTGTTGGAGCAAGGTACAGACTAGAGGGAAACCTGTTTCAGTCTGCTGGAGCCTTAAAACTGGGACTAAACATGACCTTTCACAAATACAACGATGTAAAGCACAAGAGCAAATATACACTGGAGAGGCTTAAGCATTGGGAAATAATGTCGAGTGGCCCAGTCAAAATCCTGACTTGAATCCCTTTGAGAATCTGTGTAAAGATTTGAATGCTGTAGTCCTTAAGTGATACCCAAGATACTTGGCAGATTTGCTCAAACATCTCTCAAGACGAATGGGCAACAATTGCACCAAGCTGGTTGGTAGGTTGGTAGAGACTTACCCAAAAAGACTTGATGTAATGGTGCCTGTAATTGCTGCAATATGTTGTAAGTACTTCCACCAGATATTGGGCTCACAGGTCTTAATACTTATAGACCCACCATATTTTAGTTTTTCTTTTCAGTATTTGCTTACATTTAACTATCTTGGCCTTAGAAGTCTTTAGTTTGAGCATTCATGTTTTGCCTAAAGTATTAAGTGAAAAGTCTGCATAAACTATCTGCATAAACTTTAGGCATCATAAAGTAATTTCACAAAATAGGATACCATAGGAAGAAGCTGAATACTTTCAGAAGACACTGGTTTTTTATTTACCCTTAAAACCTGATAGAAAGTTTCATCCAAGTTTTAGGTCATTAGCAAACTGTAGCAGGTTATCATCGAGAAAATTATTAACTATAAATACAAAATATGCAACAATGACCAAGAAGAGGCTGCTTGTGAAAAAGAGTTTGGTGTTTATTTTGACTAATCATTTACATCTCCCAGATAATGTGGAGAAGCAATAGAGAGCAAACAATATTTTATGCTTTATAGTCAAAAGTGTTAAGTGTTATGTTAAAAGTGTACAATGAAGTAGTTGGGCCTCGTTTAGGATGTGGTGTAAAATGTTTGTCCACGTGTAACAAAATATTATTGCTGCCCTTGACTCAGTCCCAAGAACAGCAATCAGAGGCATAGCAGGAATTAAAAGACTGCGCTATACCGACAGGCTGAAAGGACTGAATCCTTCTAGTCCTGAACAGAGCAGACTGCAAGGGGACCTGATACTAGTATTAAAACTCACAAAGGGCTTCATCAGAACAGCAAAACAGGAACTAGAAAGATGCAAGGTGAAACAACATGAAAATACTTTCTAAAATAATTCTAAAACCAAGAACAGGAGGCCTGTCTTTGCCCAAAGGATTACAGGAGTCTGGACAGCCATCTAGTTGAAGTCGATACATCGGTAACCTCATGCATATGGCTTGATGAGATCTTTGGATCAATAAGCAATAAATTATCAAACAGGCCAGATGGGCCAAGCGGCCTCTTCTCATTTAGAACCTTTGCAATGTGTTTACAATAAATTTATCATGAACTGATACGTGCTGCTGAAGAAAGTGTACAAAATATGAACTCATATTAAATATCTATACATGTTTTCATACAGAAACACAGTTTGAAAAGTTTAGTTTGGGAGAAATTATGGGGATTAATGGAATCATTTGCAAGCCAACATGGACAAGCTAATTGAGGCACCGAAAGAGGAGACGAGTGATGACTCAAAACAAAATAAAGCCTGTCTCTCTAGCTTGTGAACCTTAAAGTGCAGCCGAGAACGGTGATTAATGATCCTGTGCTGAACCACTCAGGACTCCGCCAAGGGCAGTAACTGCGTCAGAAAAATCAGAATCCACACAAAACACTGTACGGTGCTTTGTAAAAAAAAAAACCCTATTGAAAAGAAGTCCGTATGACCTAAATTAACTGGAAATGTTAAGCAGGACCCATGCAGAGTGTCCATAAATAAGTAGTGAGAAGGTATTTATTTTGCGCTCCCTCAACCTGACCAGAAACTTTTAAGCACATGGAGGCATGTGGAGTTTGTTTTGTGACTTTACATAAAATGGCAAGTTTAATTTACTTGTTTTCCTTTGAAGTAAGGGGCAGTGAAAGCTAACTTTCGGCTGAAAGCTAATGAACATTTCTTGCTTCAACATGCACGGTCATTCCTTCAATCCTCTGCCACATCTGTTTCATTGCAAAGTGGTGATGTCCTACAGTGCTTTTCTGCAAAGTGCATGTTCCATAAGCCCTGAGGTTTCATTCAGTATGCACCAATCAAATGGCTTTCTCTCTTTGAAGGTTAAAAACAAATACATCTGAGCTGGCCACTTGATAAAGTTTGGAAATCTTTATTCTTTATCTGAAGTAATGTATACATAGTTCTGATAATATCTTTGTGCATATTGCCAATACCAATTTCACCACCACCACTACAACTATTACTACTACTAATAATAATTGGCTTCATTACTCTGCTCTCCTCCCCACTGATAGCTGATGTGTGGCGGGTGTACTGGTGCACTACGGCTGCCATCGCATCATCCAGGTGGGGCTGCACATTGGTGGTGGTGGAGGGGGGTCCCCATTACCTGTAAAGCACTATGATTGTTGTGTCCAGGAAAGCGTTATATAAGTGTAAGCAATTATTAATGATCATTATTATTAATAATAATAATAATAATAATCAGAAGAAAAGGAAGAAGAAATGTTTGTATATATTTGCAAATGTATCTATTTGCAACCTTACGCATACAACTCAAAGATGCACAGATCCGCCTTCAAACTGAAGCCCAAAGAGGAATAGGAAAATAAATCTTCTCACACAAGATATCACTTTCGTTCTTACGCACTTGTACTTGAGCAAGACGGGGTTTTTTTTTCTTTAGCAAGACGTGGCTTGGGCGCAATACAGGACGTACACGTGTGCTGATCGACGCGTACCTTCGTGGAAGGCTCTGCACACCAGGGGTCGCTGTTCAACAGCCATTGCTTTGTGCTGTGCTCTGCACATACCGAGGTGATAGGCGGCGCTGCTCGCTGTGCCACTGAGCCGCCTAGAATTATTTAGTAGCTGAATTCTTCTCGATGTCACTCTGAGGCGGAGGCGTCAATATGTGGGGAGTCAGTCTTCCCTTCTCTCCTGGATTACTCACGAATACCAGCAGCTTTCAAACCGCAAGGTCTGCTTAAAGACCAGCAGTGGGAGTTTCATCCGTAACGCGTATCAGGCAGCATAACCGAAATTTCAGCTCGGCGTTTTGATTCCGGTAGGAGCGATCTGGAGTTGTACAAGCCATGTTTGGCGGAGTTTTTCTCCTCGGATTAAAGTGAGTCTGCGATAAAAAGCAACGAATCCCAAGACGAAACTACTGTTTGTGAGGACGGCATCCGGCCTCCGTAGCAACATCGAGGTCGGGAAATCCGATTGTTAAAAAAACACGTTTTTGGTAAGTCGCAATTTCTTCGTGTTTACGTGTTTCGACACAACAATGCTACAATGTATCGCTGAATGAAAGAACAATACGCCGACTTTCTCTAGTTGCATTCAAAATCCTGTCTCTGTACTGAACCATCCGTGTTATTTGATGTCTTTTAATGGATATCGGTGTTTATTTATTTTCTTGTTGATCTGGTTTAAAATATCTATGTCAATAATGTAAATCTGTTTTCTGTGGGTTTCCAAGAAGAATGTTTTGCGTCTATGAATATGTTACTCTCTTGTAGCGATTATGTTCTTAAACTAAAGAGATATACGTGCACTTGAGCCCTGTTGTGATAACATACTACGGCAGACGATTTTTATAGTTTCTAAAGATTTCTCGAAATATGTTGCCACATCTTAATTTACCTGAAATCTACCTGAAAACGGAGGGTTAGGCTAGTGTATGTTTAATAGCCTGTCTGTCGTGGTACATTTTAACGAAAGAAACGAAACAATCGCACCAGGATCCTTTTGGTTGAAAGCGGAAAACACGCTTCAGTTGAGCACTATATGAAGTTATTTACATCAGGATTTAATTATGTTTTATTTAAACAGCTGAATATAATTTTGATAAATTAAGACGAGAACTTAATTTTGTTACGTTGGTCTGTATATTCATAATTACAGGAAAAAGGATGTTTGAACAAAGGTCTAAATAAATAACCCTGTTCTGTTGTAATAAGCATATCCTGATCGCTTTCTCGTGGAATGAACCACGTTCGGATGAAATTTACAATTTTAGACGTAGTGTCCCCTTTCTTAAGAGAGGTTCTCAGTAGGTACAGTAAATAAATCGCCATCAGAAGTTTTAAACTGGAAACTGAAAGTGATGTTAGTGTATTAGATCACTACCACGTTAATACAATGTCAGTGGGGCATTACAGCGAATCTGCGAGTCCGAGACATTCTTCTACAAAATCATGCAATATTCTACATGCAGCGATTTGTTAATGTACATAAAATGGCATCGTTCTTTTTGTTCGTGATAAAAAAAACTTACATAAAAAATTCAACCCACGTATTTATTAAGCTACATTTCGGAACAGTGCTAAACGGAATCCCCATTCACATGTAACGTATCTGCTGCTTTCCCAAGCAAGTGACGTTAAAAACGTCTGTCATTAATTAACCGCTGGGACTCTTCCATGTTCGTATGTACAATATCGAACATGCTACCGGATTGAATATAACAGACACAGACGTTATTGTGGCCCATATAAATCTATAAAAGTGCCCTAGAAACTCGAAGTTTTCCGTACAGCCCCTCTGCATGACCTCCCATTAATATTAAAGATATTAAGAAGTTTGGGGCCTTTAAACTAGACTCTTGCACTCTTGTTGAAGTTGAAATAGTACTTTATAATATGGTGCATGTTTTAAAGGTTGCTTTAAAGGTATTGGTTTATAGTTTTCTCTCGCCTTTTTTTTTCCAAAGTAGGGTAGCTGCATTTTCCACAATTTAAAAAAAAAATACTGTAAGCACTGTTTGGAATTCAGCTGTGCATTCACGGGTTGCACCACAGAATATTCTTGTGGCGTTCTAGATGTAAGGCTTTTTTTTTCTGTGAACCTTTCCTGACCTCTTCTGCTTTAAACCTCGCTTGGTTACAGCCTGAGCACCCAAGTCCCAGTCTTTGTTGCCTGTGAAATGCGTCAGTGTCCTTGCAGGGTGGCTGGTTTTGAGACAGGTGTAAGAATTGTGTTGGCAACTGCGTCTGTACTGACTGCAGACCTGATCGCCTGGCTCTGGCGTTTCAGTGAGGAGAATTCTGTGACATCTAAAGATGCAGATGCTTCATTAGACGTGATAGTGCTGCTCAGAAGGCATCAGGACCAATTTTGGAGTTTTTTACTACTGCTTTTGGGCATTTGCTATAAATATAGTTTTACAATAGTATGATTCATGTTTTTTTGGGGAATCTTTTTCATAATTTGTACTCCCTTGAAATTGAACCAACTTTGGTCTCTATCTGGATTTGTGCTCTAGTCTGTTGGATGTCATTTTCAGTTTAATTGTGCTTAATGCCACAGCATAGGTCTCCCTTTTGTCGCCTGCTTGTCAGCACCCTCCATTCTCCATTGCCTTGTGGTTGATGCTGGGGTAGGGGGGATTTCTCCTGAATTGCAGTGTTCCATGTCTCCATTTTGATGGAAATGAATTAGACATTTCTAGGAGGGACTGCTTCACATCTTGTGGGGAGAGCGGTTCAGAAAATCTATATTTTTGAAGAAAATCTCTTACATGGAAGTCAAATGAATAGGATTGGGTATTTTTTTTAAAAAGGCATAAGGCAGGTCTCAAATTAAAAAAAAGTCCTTTCCACCCGTTATATATTTCTATGCTAGATTTGGCGCATCAGATTATCCTTATGTAATCGCCATTTGGGAATTGCAAGACAGAAATTACTCTGAGACGGAGCAAATCGGTTAAAGCCCCAGCATCCTAATCTACAGTCTGCAGGCTGTTCTGTCATTTATCAATTGTCCACACACTGCTGTGAGTGAAGCACAGAAATGCAGAATTTATAATGAAGCACCCTGAGGAACGGGCCAATTGGGCTGCACAAGTTAATTGAGGTTCAGGGTGAGGAAGACGAACGGATAATTGTGGTCTGGCACTGTTGAGGCATTATTTTTACATTATATTCCTCCTTTGCTATAGGACCCTGTAAGAGTGTAACCCTATATTACTGATGGAGAAAGCCCGAGCCTTAGTGTGCTTTGGTCTGTCAAGGTGTCGTGTTACAGACACAACGGATATCGTGTGGTAGCAGGGTGGTGTTATTTTCATACTGAACTAGGCAATTACTGCCAGTGGAAAGCTGCAGTGTCACTTTGGTCTTTTGTGCTATGAAATGTAAATATGTGAAATGTATGTGCATTGTTTCCGTCTGACAGCTTTCCTACTATGGTTTCAATTTATTTAGGCCACAATGTAGTCTGCACTTTCTCATTTTTTACCCATGGACCTATTGGTCGGTATAATATTGAGCATAAAACCATTCTCTGTTGCTGCTCATCTATATAATAACATTTGTGAAGGTGACTGTTCCAGTACACTGTCTTCTGTTGACTTCCTATCTATACATTTTTCTTAACTCAGTTGTCGTGAGTTCATGGGATTTAGGCTAAATTCTTTTCACAGTTTCCTCATGGGTGTGTTGAATACTCAAATGTCTGGTGTTATTTTTAAATTTCGAACATGTTACTTTGTGTGTTTTCTGTTCTTCCCCCAATTTGAGAGCGCTAACTGTTGATCAAGTCTTCTCTGCGCTGTGTTCTTGATAAAATCACAGGAACAATGAAGACATGAGTCCCTTACAGCCTACACTGTTAACACAGCTACCACCTTCACACCCATTGCGACAGTACCAGACACGGCATCAAAAAGAGTAATTGTTGCCTGTCACTAGAGGGATCCCCGTCACAGCAGTCTAATGGCACAGTTTAGACCTGAACCAGCTAAGTCTGGACTATAGGCCTCAGCCTATATCGGTTGAGCCATTTGATAAACCTGGACAATTTTTACAATACTATAATTCCAGTAGTTTATTTTCTGTTTTATACAGGTGTTACGACCCCAAGTGTCTAGGGGTAAAGGGGTGTAAGATTTAGGATAGTTTTTGGATGCAGGTGAGTTCTGGTGAGGGACTAGGAAGCGTTACAACTAGTTTTGGTGCAAAAGTGATTATTTTAAGGTGAATAAGTGACTGGTACGTAATAAACACAATAACATAGTGAAAAGGATATAGAGTGGTGGCAAAGAAAAGAAAACAACAAACAGAATGGAGCTGGCTAAGAAAGTGAGGGAAAGCTAACCTGACTATAAAAGAAAACCCAAAACACTCAGTCTTTGGGTTCTTCAAAAGCCCTAGCTAACCTTCACTAACTACCCAAAACCATACAAGACAAAAGGCACTCACCCTTACTAAACTAATGTTACTAATACAAGAATCAACTACGGGTGTAGAATATACCCAACAACCTAAACTAACACTATACACAAAAGTTCACACAAATACACAAGTGAGCTATGAATACAAACGAGAGTAGACAAATAACAAAGTACAAAAGAAAACAGAGGTTGATACAGTATGTTTGTACAAGGTAATGGCTAAATAAAGGATAACACAAACAAACGAAAGTACAAAGAGATGGACACAAATCAAGAAAACAACAAAGCCGAAGCTATACGAAAACACACACGATCGAAGCAAAGCCGACGCAAAAAACCAAAAGCGAAACGAAACTGAGCCAAGTGGGACCAAAGTCAGATGAAAGGCCCCTTCCTTCAGAAACCCTCCAAGTTATATACTAAATAAGCCGAGTTGTGATTGGCCGAGAAGCTGATTGATGATGATGTCACACGGAAACAATGGTGTAATGAGGGACCAATGGGGGAGGGAGAACAATCAAGGTCAGGAAGTGAGGAACATAGCAATAAAACACACATGGACCACACACTGGGACGTAACTACAGGAAAATATCATTTAAAAGTATTGGGGTTCCTTAGCTTCATATTGCATCTTGAGACATTTTTGTTCTATTGTGCTCTTTGATTTGAATTGATACTTCATTTATTTTTCTCGGGTATATAACCTGTGAGGAGATGAAGAGACAAGTACTCATATCTCTGGGAATCATGCAGTGTGCGCTTTCCTGTTCTCTTTGAACAGAACTTTTTGATTGTATACTTGGTAGAAAAACTTCTCTTGAGACCACAACCCTTTTTAATTATCTAAGATGTTGCTTCAGATCAGTCATGCTTCCTCACAAGGCATTTTTTCAAATTTCAGTTTTCTGGCCAGTTTCCTTTTTTCTAGGGCTCAGATAGTTTGGCTTCCTGTTTTAATGTCTGAATATGTGGGTTAGCATTATAAAAATACCCTTTGTGCAAAAAATCTACAATTTGTATGTCTAGTTCCAAGAAACTGCTCAATTTTTAGTGCAAAAGGTGTGATTCTTACAAAGACACATTTTCTCTTTCAGAGAGAGATGTGAATGTAAACAAAGAATTTATTGCGCTGAGAAATCAATCGCTTTATTTACAGGAATATTTAGGTCATTACTTTTGAAGCGTATAAGAAATGTAAACAAAATGGAGGTTATTGTTCCCCTTGCCATGTTTAATGCCCTTAAGAAGATAAAAGGCTTAAAGTATTTACTGAGGTATGTCTGCAGCTAAACGTAATACAGTTTATTTAATGTTATTGAATGATAGGACATATTGAGTATAGGGGGATAAGGGATGAAATATTTTAAACTGTGCTGATTCTTTCTAATTGCCATGTCTACGGAATAGATCCTCACCGAGAAGAGCAAGGAAGACAACTGCTAAACGTGACTCTTTGGGATTAGAGAGGTGAAACGTCACTGGCTGCCGAGATCTTTATCTGCCTTCTTCCCTGTCCGGCACTGACAGTCCTGTACTGGTAGCCTGGCCGTCAGCCTGACTGTCATTTTCCCAGCCAGTGAAGAGCAAGAGTGGAAGGGATACCAGGAGATGCTGGGGGTCTGGGCTCATTGTGGAGTGCTTTCTTATGCTAATACAGCTCTGTCTCCCTCAGTACATTACACCATCTTTTGGTTTCTGAAAGCAGGAGTTTCTCTCCTGTTGTTTTCTGAGCAGTTTGAGTTTACTTAGTAACTAAGTCTCTTAGTATTCATTCAGAGCCTGAGGCTGGACTTATTTTAGTCTATTTTCCGTCTTTCACATTCGATGACGGGGAAGTATTGCCATTCTGGACTGCTTTTTTTGGCAGGGAAGGGGATCGTTACATTAGGCGTTAAGAACAGTGGCTCTGTTTTGGGCGATGGGCTTAGAGAAGTGCAGAATGCGAAATCTGTTAATGAACTGAGAAAACCTGGACCGTGTGTTTCTTGTACACGCGTGGATGATCTCTGTAAAGTCCAGTTAATGATTAGGCCTAAACCTTACATTTTAGAGCCAGGAATGCAAATGATCTACATGATGTAATGCAGAGTCGTGCAGACTTGTAAATGAGCAATTACTCATTTTTGGTCACTGGAAATAAAAATATAGTCTTGCTACATAGTTATCGGTTCTTAAATATTTCAGATGTGTCCCATCGAGATCAACATAATCCCCAGATCAGACGATACGATCCTTCAGTCTGTCTCCTGTGTATCACAGGGAAGAGCACTGACACCGTGATATAGGTGCACAAGATATCGAATTGGCCAAACACTAAGGCAGACTTTTCCAGCTAAATTAAGATATGTTGTTTAATTCAATATGGCTTTGTCGAGATTGCCAATAGAAAAAGACCGGGGTTCTTGCTGAAATAAATACTAGAAATGAACAGTACCCATCCAACTGTTCACATAGCTTTCTATATTTCACAATTGTAGAAAATAAACAGCCTTATGTTCTCCATATGGACAAGGGAAGGTACTTCCCATGTGTTTTGAGGGTCCCCTACAAACCTAAAGCACATGTCTTATTTTTTTCAGTGTTGACATGCCTACCCCAGCGTTTTCTTGTCTGCGTCAGCACAAAGCCTGCTGCGAGGGTGTAGAAATGACTAGGTGTGAAATAACTGCCTCTCGCAAACCACGCGAGAGATTACCGAGGGAGAACAAGCAACGTGGTGCCCTCGAGCACCGCGCTGTGGCTCCTCTGGGGCTGTCTTTAGTATTGATTGCCAGTGGTTTCCCCGCGGGACCTCCTTCACGATGATAAACGATACACTTGGTTGTATGAGCAGTGTTTCAGGTGTGACCTTGCCTGGGCTTTTGGTATTGTCTAGCCTTTGACTCGTACCTTCTTTGTTATGCGTCTAGAGCGTTGTTAGCTGTTTGTGCCTCAGATAAGCAAAGTGGGGGTTGTCCTGCCAAAATTACAGGAAAACCCTTTTTTTCCCCTCTTTCTTTGGCCAGCTAGAGCCTACAGAAGTGTGCTTATTAGTAAGGGGGAAACTATTGTTTGTGAAGACCAAGCCTATTGGTGCTGCTGGAGGGCTGGTGTGTGTGTGTGCAGGTTTCCTCAAAGCAGCAGCGATTGAAGAGCTGGGAGAAGCCTTTCAGGGGGCCAGTGAAGCCGGTAACCTGCTGATTTAGCTCATTAAGAGCCGAGCTGGATTGAAAACCGTCAGGCACCCTCCAGGATTGGACATCCCTGGTGTAGACCAAACACAGCAGTTCAAGCATTTCTGTATACCCGCATGTCATTTTTTTTATATGAAGATGAAATATTTCAAGTCTGCTTTTGCCTTCACATATCAAAGAATGGTTAATTGAGGAGCTTGGAGATCTCTCTAAGGCACACAGTTGGGGGGAAAAAATGAAGGAATACAAGAAAAAAGAACAACTTAAAACTCCTTCCTTCTCTGCTCCCTGGAACAGTCTCCCATGATGTCTTGCAGGGGGTGACCTCACCATATGTTTCCATTTCCTAATCTTTTGTCTGAAGCAGTTAACAGTGTCTGGGCCATGAGAGTTTTCAGCATTTGGGCTCGTCTTTACTCATTAGAGTCCCGACTGTAAAAGGGCAACGTGGGATATTTTCAATCTCATTTAACCAGCCACTGCAGTCCTTTTTTCAATCCACTTTTCTTTCTGTAGACCCTAGTCATATAGTAGAGTTGTTTTAGGTGACTGTGTATTTTTTTTCTCCAGATTCTGTGCAATGACTAGGATTTGTAATGCACTGGTTTTAATATTTAAAGCCTTCTGATTGTTGCTTTCTTGGCTGGGTGGTGACGTGAGCGGGCTGTGATTGCTCACAATGTGGTCGGACCCCCACACTAACCCTGTGTGCTTGCTCAGGGTCTTCCAGGCTAGCAGGATTCCCTCTGGGTAGCCTTTTTGATCAGATTAGCACACAGGCGACGAGAATGATACCTCAAGTATACCTAAGCTTTCACCCATAGAATGCAGCATTTTTAAAATGGGTCATAAATATTTGAGAGACCAAAAATGTAGGTGGCTAATTTCCATAGCAGAATTCTTTTTAAAACAAATCTACATTTTGTATATTTAGAGTGGAACATATTAATTGGATTTTTTTCGGGGGGTTGCACACAGTATCTCTCTGTTCTTTATATGCTATAACAGTAGGTAACATGAGGGCTCTTCAGAACACTTCACTTATATATCTCTGAGGGCACTATGAAAGTAGGATATCCTTGTATCCTGTAAAAAAACAAACTACCATCTGCTAAGCATAGCAGGGGCGTGTCACCAAGCCCATAAACTTTAAACTTAAGTAAGCTGGCCCCCACATGGTTAACTTGTGTAGGTCAGTTATTTCCTGTTAATAGCGTTCCCTTTCTTGATTCATTAAAGGCACACGGTAATGAACTAAAGAAAATCTGCAGGCCGTTACCTTATTACGATGCATCCCAATGCTATTTAATGCTTATATAATGCCCTTTTCTAATTCATGATGGATCATTTTAAGAATGCCAACTGTTAGACAGTCTGCAGCTCCACTGCAATTATTTTGTCATTTCTCGCACTGAAATGCAATACCTGGTGGTAATGTGGCATGGATCAGAATAGAAACAGGAGGGTTCGGAACAATTTAAACTATTTTTGCCATTCAGGGTATGCCAGGGAGAGAGAGAGGCTTGGCCTTCAACTGTGGCCAGCAGTATTCTTTAGGAATATTGAATAACATGGCCTGTTTCCTATAGGCTAAATGAGCCGGAGAGCCCTTTTCTGCTCGTTCAGCAGTGCTGAGTGTGCTGTTTAAGATGCACAGTTTTCAGCCGTGCTCCTAAGCCTTGCTTCACTGTCCTTTCCTGGCCCTGCACTGCGCTGAGAAGTGCAGTTCTACTGTTTACAAATCACTCTATGCTTTTTTCTGGAAGTTGTGTAGAGAAAATGAACTTACCTCAGTTTCAGCGGAGGTGGATGTTTGTAAGAGTTTTAATTGTACAAGGGCTTGGAAATTTCAGTTGACAAACCACTTCACATAACTTAGGCTAATAGGCTTGAAGTTGGTTAAAACACACAGTCTGCTTTTCTTATATAGCACCGTCTTTGCGAATTACTGTATTACCTCAAGTGCAGGTGAAATGTCTATTATTGTATTATTAAAATATAAAACCATATTGTTGGTAGAATGTTATTTTTTTTAGCTGGTCCTGTGAATTTCCATGACGTGCTGTTTATAATATACAATACTTCATATGCGGGTGAGTGCATTGAGTATTGCAGTTATTCTCGTGAGCCTGTGCCTGCACACGGGAATGGAAATGTAATGCTCATTTAGTGAACTGGGGAAATCCTGAAATGAAGATTCTAGTTTCTAAGCAGTGAAGAAAAGAAAATCTGTCGTACATATAAGAACTTTTGGCATACTCAAAGCTGAAACGCCGATTGGAGCTATACCCCACCCTCTAAACTAACACATCTGTGTGGAAATGATTACGGAAATCATTAAACACAGAGCGAATATTACACCTCCTTCGACCCTTAATAGTTTCTTCACGTGGCTACTGTTTTTCTTCGCAAATGTTTTGGTTTCCGCTGGCACGTATAGAAATGTAGACTCTGACTTTGTAAAGCAAGATGGGGGGGGGGGAAACTAGATTGAAAAAGACTAGCCGTGCTGGCAGAAGTGAGGGAATAAAGTGGAAAAAGGATTAGGTTATTAATGAGCATCAACACAGGCTTAGTTCTGAGTCCCCCCTCCCCCCCAACACTGGTATGTTTATGACGGTGGATTGGATTGCAATCGCAGTTCATTTGAGGGGAGGCTCTTACATGTTCACTTGTTGACCCTTAATGAAAAGGAAAAGTAGAACCTTCCCAGACCGTCTCCTCACCATAGATGGGAGCATCCAGTGGGAAAGGGAAAACACAAGAAGTAGGCACCAGAGGCCAGCGTTGCAAGATCCATTGTGTGTAGCTGAGTACCTGCCAGCCTGCCCTTTTATTCTGATGAATTCCTCCTTAGCAGGGGGTGGGCTGGACGGGGTTCAAGACTGAGTCATGCTGCATTGAGGACTGAGATCCCACTGCAGTCCCAGCACGTCCTTCTCTGCCTGTGCCAGGCTCTGCCCACCCCATTGTCTGTGCGAACTGCTCTCGTACCCCTCGGCTATTGCTACTTCTTTCTGCTATCTGACAAAATACAGAAGTCACGTTATGCCCCTGTAAAAATCCAGATTAGATGCCCCCATTGGCAGCTAGCCTTTTTTTCCCCCCTGCCCAGACTTACTTGTTATGAAGTTGGGTAAGAGCCAGTGTGGCTCTGTATTTTATTTTCTGTCTCGGGCAGCATGCATTCCCCGCTCCTGCAGGAGCTGTGTAGTTCAGTGCATGAGAGGGTAACTTTGTAATGCTTAAGGAATGCAAAGGATTATGGGCCATCTGCATAACATGCTTGGTTGTGAAGCGATTGGAGAACGAGCCGATTTCTTATAGTAATGGAAAACTATCGTAATGGAAAATGGGATGACCAGTTTTACCAGCACGTGCTTACAGTAATATTTAATTTCTGAAAAAAATAGTATATAATGTCTGGCAAATATGCATTGTGTTAAGCACAGCGGTTAAACATGCAACACTTAGAGATCAATTTCTAAATACCATATCCTCACAAAGACTTCTGTGTTAATTAAAACAAGCCCCAGGAGCTTCAAAGTGTAGAGAAGTCCATTTCCCGCAGCACGACAGGATGAGTTTCAGTTTTGTGGCAAAATATAACGTTGTGAAATGAAAAGGAAATGCTCTCTCTGTCTTGCCTGTGACATTCCTGTCAGCTGGTATTTTTCCCTTCTGGTGATGGAGAGAGTTCCGGAAAGCAGCCACCTGTTCCTATCAAAGTGGCCTGCTTAGGAAGCACAGCCCATCTGTGGAAAACAATGTGTCTGAATACTTCAGTAATTACCAAGTTCCTGATTCATTTTGTGTGCTATAGTAATGTGGTAAGTATGTACTTGTCCCACAAACTGCAAAGCGATATGTACTACATCCCTGCGTGTTCTGTTTCTGTTTCACTGAAGCTCTCAAAGCACAGTCAAAGCCCTGTATAGTAAGGTGGAGATTTGTTTGTTAAGGGTTAAAATTGCTGGTGCCTCCCACACAGCCTTTCACACATAAAACCAGATTTGCTTCAATATTTCATGCTCCAGCTGAAATATTAATGGTAGTATTGTTAACCGGCATCGTTAAAGCAGATTGCCTTAGCAAAGCGTTAAAAGTCTCACTAAACTTAACTCCTGCTGCTGCAGTGTTGTCGTCCATTCCCCAGTCTCACTTAGGCCATGTGTATGTGCAGTCCCTGTGCTTGGTAGTAATGTTATCTCGCTTGGAATTCACTGGAGTAAGCCTGGTGGCATTACAAGCACATTGTTTACATATTTTATGTCAGCGCTAAGCAACTGAGGTCCGTCTAGGAATCTATCTGGACAGCTTTTCTCTCTGTTATAGGTCAGCTGGCCTTAAGGCATTTTTGGTAATGAAGCACCCAACTTTAGGACACAAGACAAGAGCTGCATCTTAACTTGACTGAAGTGGATGATTTCCCCTTAGGTATGATAATTTAATTGCACTAAATTTGAATTCCCTCACTTGGGAATCTTCTCTTAATGAGTCTTTGTGAAGCGGATTGATGAAACCGCCCTCTGGAACTGCGCTTGCAAGGTTAAGATGACTCTGTCAGATTCGTAGGAGAAGAATCACACATGAAGTTAGTACTTAGGCTATAAAGTTTCCGTGTTTTAAAACACGCATGTTCCTCAAAGAGCTCTACCATCAGAATCGAAATTAAAGTCTACATCTATCCCACTGGCACAGCTTCTGCATGTTCAAGGTCTGTTTTCCTAGTATTACTGTTTTTTTGTTTTGTTACCTCCATTGCTCTGTTTATGGTTCAATAATAATGGAAGATGAAGTGTACAAGAGCAATGCGCAGTCATTTTAGGCACATTTGCAGGTATGCAGGAGTAAATTATAGGATTGGTGAAATTATTCTCTGGCAGACATGCCAGGTTTTCTTTCCGTGATCCAGCGCTGTCATGACCATGTCCAAACCTGCAAGCTGCTTCAAGATTAATGACATCAGAATCCAAAGCAATGCTGAAAATTGAACAGAGGCTTATTTCTCGAATGACTCAACAGAAATGTAAAAGGTTTGGAATCTCAGTGACAAACATTTGAAAAGCAGCCAGGCTACTTGGAGCTCCACTTAGGCTGGTGGTGTGTCTTCGTAGTTGTATGGCAAGGTTAGACATTGTTGTTTTATTATTCATAAGTCTTGAAAATTCCAGGTGAATTGTTTTACTAGTGCAGACTAGTGGTGATGGGTTCTCTCATGAAGAATTTCAGATTAGATCAAAGAATAATGGAAATTATTTCAGACCTGGAAATTTCTGATGTTGGACCTTGACCAGTAGTTTTGAAGCCCCTGGGCGTCTTGAGTGAAAATCGCCTTGGCTTTGAGAAGCCCTTCCTGATGAGTTCATCTCCTCAATACAGTGGAGATTCTGAACCTTCATCTTAGGTACAAAGGAACAACAGAGGTTTATTCCATGCTGAAAAGAAAGGAGACATGATGTTTCTGCTGTGGAGCCTTCTTCAGGTGAATTTTCTTTTCCTCTCTGCGTGGAATAAACATTTACCTGTTCCTTTGCAGCCTACACATGCTGACGCAGCTGCCCACTCAAGCTCCTTACTTTTGGGTGCCTACTTAGACGTTCACAGGATCTTTTCCTTGGCCACTTTTGTGTATGTGGGAGAGAGACAGTGAATTGCCTTGCGTAAATTTCACAGTATCAGGAGATTTTACAGTCAAGTCCTGTGTGGTGTCGCTCAAGTTGATCATTGCACCTTTTTCCCGTTTGTCTCAGAACAGATTTTTAAAAAATAAATGATAAATTAGGGCCCATGTTTCATGCCTCATGCCTCTCAATATGTTGCTCATATTGGCTTACTGCATATCACTTGTTTTTTCTTTGCTCTCCGCACAAGAAAGTACAAGGCCTTGTTCAAAAACATTTGCACAAACCATCCTGTGGACGTGTTTGTAAAACAACTGCATAATTGAATGCAGCATTCACATTGTACAGAATGTAGTAAATAGGGGTTAAATAAGACACAGGCTCTCAGGCAGTCTCATCCTAGAGACCTTTGTGCTCCACTCATTAATGCACATAAATCTAACAAGTATTAAAATGACAATTACCAGGTCTAGTAGTATGTAGCCCACCTTACTTTTTAATATAAGTCTAACTATTAATAGTTATTGGAAAAAAACATGAAAAGATATGCGTCTTGATTCAGTTCTGCTTATTTTTCAGAATATACAGTACTTTGGTTAGTTCAGTGAGATTTGTGTTGTTCTGTCAGTATGATAACTGAGAATGCACAGCTCTATGCCCTGAAAAACGTCTGCCCACGTCTCACAAATTACAGTGCACAGCTGGACACTGTTCACAATTCTGCAGTTGGTACGGGAGACTCTCCATCACACCACAATATTTCTCTTAGAAGCACCTACAAAGCTGCCATGCTGTGTCCTGCCATTTCTTTGACAGTGTCATTTGTATATTCAGATAAGGAAGTCAGAAGCAAATAAGTTAACAAGGTTTGTGTTCAAAAGCCTGGTGGCTAAAAATATCTTGCATCTGACCGGCAGACGGTGTGCTATCTATTGTATTGCTTCTATTTCTGTGCTGAAAATTCTAGATTTTCTTTGTGTGTAGGCAGAGTTTGACCCTCGTTAAGAGACACTGGATTCATGTCAAATTTTAATACTTATTGGGTGGCACTGGTTGTTAACAGTTTTTTATGTGACACTGTTGGTTTTCATGTCCGCTGAATCTTGACACGTTGTAAAAAAAACAAGCGTTTCGTATTTTTTCCTTGCAAGTGTTTGATCTTTGGCAGAAAACCAGTTCTATCAGCGAATTCAGAATACATGTTAATCTAAAAATGTGGTTCATTTTTTCCAGAGAGAGTTAATGTACTTTGGCTGGAAATGTAAACGTGCTTTTGTGGTTCCATGGTATGTCAAAAGGATGTATAGCTGCAGTTCTTATTTTAGCATTTTCACACAGCTGATGAACTAGACAGCAAAAAAGAGGATGTCCTCAAAGTACTCGAGAAATGACTTTCATCCAGTAGGCTTCTGCTAAACTGTGTCTTTGTAAAAGCGTACTGTAGTTTAATTTATGGGGAGTCTTGCAGAGAACTAACCCACAAGAAGAGGAAAAGACATGAAGCACGTTTTCTGTTGAAGTACTGGTCTTTCCTACTCCTCTGTAAATGTTCTTCTATATTTTGTCGTCCCCCCCCCCCCCATGTTTCATAACAACTGGTCCATTGGGTAGTTTTTAAAAGAACTGTCCTGCTTTCAATAGGGCACAGCCAGCTCTTTAGTCTGAGTAGCATGTACTGTAAGTAACCAGACACTCAGTGCTGGGGCTGCTGAGGTATGGGTGATCAGTCAGTGTTCAGGCTCCCCTGAGGATTCTTGAATTACTTAGCTAATGAAACAACAAAGAAACAAGCTAGATGGGACAAATGACCTTTAATGTTTTTGTTTTTAACTGTTCCTATGTTCAGACTGTAAAAAAGTCTTGTTTATTGTATCTAGCAGGGTTAAAGACAAACTTAAGGTACCTTAAACCTGCTCCTTGACTTAAGATTACATGTAGTCATGCTTTTTCATTGTGCCTAAATAGTACTGAAGGTGGGTGTCACGTATATGTAACTATAGGATTTATTTATAATTACCAGGAAATAAAACTCCTCTGAGTTTTCATTTCTGTTCATTTCTTCAAAAAGATCATTTTTAGATACACTATTGCATTCATTTGCTTACTATTAACAGACTTCTCAAAAGTTTTGTAAAGTTTGGTAAAGGCCGGGGGGGAATCTGGCCAGGATGTTGGGGAAACATCCCTATGCTTTTCGAAAAATGACCTGGGATTTTTAATGACCATAGAGAGTCAGGACCTTGGGTTTTGGTTTCATCTAAAGGACAGAGCTTTAATTTTTTTACAGTTTAGTGTCCCTATTACCGTGCTGTGAGCACCCCATACTGGTCGCATTCCTGCTTAGCTGCAGCTGACTGCCAGTTGTGAGTTGAAGGTTATACATCAGCTGGTGGCATTGAAGCATTATATGCTCCGCGACGATTTACAGGAGGTTAATGCGGACCAAAATGGAGACGTTTCCCGCAGGTGACGTCTCTTCGAGCCCTCACGTCGTCAAGGAGCCCAGTGATCTCTGGCCCGATAAACTGAGCTCTCATCCCTGGCCTATCATCATCTGGGAAACCACTGCAACGGGACCCAGTCCCAAATCAGCTGTGTCTAGATCGGCGTCTCATAACCGGTGAGCCTTCAGAAGGAAACGGATCTGTTCTGGTACATGTGAGAAAAATTCAGCTGTTTAGATATAAATATCAGATGTGACCATCTGAACCACTTCATTTTGTTTCCACAATAGTGTTCAGTAAAGTTTTAACAGCAACCTAGATTTGTTTTATTTATAACATTTAGAAAATGGAGCATGCCGCAGATGAGCATAAACACCATGGAACGAAAGCTTGGTACGTACAAAAAAATGTAGGACGATTTCTGGGTTCAAAAATAACTGTTGCAATGTAACAGTTAAAAAAGACTTTTTCAAGCGAGAAACATCTCGATTGCAGGTCACAACAGAACAGCCACCCCTGTCAAGGGATGTCACTGAGTCCCTAAAGCAGGCTTACAAAAAATTCCAACCCTTGGGAGAGTTCTGTGAATTTAACCAGTAACAATTGCTGCATAATTTATGAAAGATCATGGCTGTAATTCTTTTTCCTGCTCTAGTTATTGCTAGTTTTAAACCTAGTTTTATCGACTTTGATTTTTCCTGTGTTTAACATTGAAAACTTGTGCAAAGTGGACTGCTGCCTTAATCTTGTGCACATCCCTCGGTGCAGTTGGGACAGCTGCTCAGATGCTGGTCTGAAATCCATCTGCCTTTTTTTTAATGCCTTGCATTTGACTCGGCATTCCCGTTATATATGGAGAACCACACCAAGGCGTGCTTTCCTGCTGTGTCAGGTGCAGAAACCTCTTCGGCTTCCCAGCCTTTTTCCTAAGGGTTGTTCATATCCAAATTCAGCATCTTGTCTTGGTTACCAAGGCATACTGGGCATAGTGTGAAGTCTGACTACCGTTTCCTTGCTTCAGCTGAGTGCTATTGAGGAGGCTTAAGTGCAACATAAAGAGGGCAGTGTGTGCCACCTGTGCGTTAAAGGGGCTCAACACAAATTAGATCATTTTCTGACATTTGGAAAAGCAATTCAGTCTTAAGTGTCTGGCTATCATGCCGATTCTTTGGCTTAAATAGATGTGAACGGTGTGTTAATGGCACACTTTGTAATGGTAATGAGAGTGCATGGAACAAAGTAAAGCTGGAAATAAAAACTAGTCATTACCCTGATGATCGGTGCTCTGGGAGTGTAGCTGCATAAAAAAAAAACAAATAAGAAAATCTCATGTCCTTCTGACTCTTTCCCTCATACAAACCGGAAATAAATCAAAGTTTTTCCTTTAATCTGTTTTAAGCCCTGCCTCCTCACACACACTCACAATGTCCTTCTGTTTAAGGAACTCTTTGTATTTACTGTATGTAAATCATATAGCGTGTGGAATGGACTGGATTTTATCACAAACTGTCGAAAAATGTTTTAATAACTACATGTTATTACAGCGGTGGCTCTTGACTGATCACTAGGGTTTATCCACCCAAACTACTGAATATCACTCGGACATCAGCAGAGTAATTTGAAGTGATGGCTTGCTTTCCCACATACTTTAAAACAGACATGCTCTAGTAAAGTTCAGAATTGCAGCAAGTAAAAACAAGGGTGTAATACAAGTGGTTTAAAAAGCTTTTTGTGAAATGTGGGGCACTTTACCAGGTGTAATGAAGTTCTCTTTACCTCCCTGGCTAGACTGTGTCATTTTAGTTCGTGCCGGTTTTCCCTCCTGCTTTTTCCTCTTTGAGTACACCAGCTAGCCGTCTTTCTCCGGGAGCTCTGGAGGGTAATGGGAGGGAGGGTCTTTAACCTCTGTCTTCAAGGAAAAGACACTCAGTCATACTTTCATGAGAAAAGTTCAAGGGCCAAGGTGGCTTCGAAACATCTTGTGATGACAGTTGTGCCTTGAGGTATCCACTCATTGGCATGTATTTATTAGAATGATCTAATCTGGACGTGCACTATTTCAGGCACTCCATGCATGTACATTCTCTGCTTCGTTCTGGCGTATGCAGACCCCAAGCCCATCCTTGAAAGAGCTGCTGTTGGATTATTCACAGGCATGATAGCTGTGCTGCCCAGCTGAAGCTTGGCTGGTTGTTTTCAGTGCAGCCTGAAATAGGCATGCCCTTTCGAAGGATCTGTGGCTTTGCTCCTTGCTGTACACAACCTGGAGCATTGTTACTCGGCATGAACCCCGTCATCATCATTATGAAGTCCGAGCAGGGAAGTGCAGCCTTTTCATCTCGGCGGGTGAGCGACCTGTGGTTTAGTTTGGGATCAGTGGGTGCAAAGGGCGTGTTCCCTTCTGAGCTGCTGTGACTCTGCCTGCTGCCGGACTGCAGGCCTCTTCCCTCTTCCCTCTTCCCTCTTCCCTCTTCCCCGGTGTTATCAGCGAGTGTCATTTTCCGGATCACTGCGCTGACCAGTTGAACTGCGGCAGAGGTCGGATTGTTCCAGTCCCTTTCGAGAGAGGCCAGCCTCCAATGGAACATGAGTCAGAACCAGAGGGAATGGGTGTCTTTGCGAACATGAAAACATCTGTGGTGGTTTGATGTGGAAGTGATTCATAATGGTTCAGACAAATGCCTTTGTAGTTTAAAGGCACTAATGGTTTAAGGACCGCTGTTTATGTACCCAACCAGTTGTACCAGCACAGCGATTTAACTCAGGTTTGACTTTATCCCTTTTATTTCCTGACACATGCTGCACAGGCTCCTTTTTCCAATCCAGTATTTTGCTGATCCTTTTAAATAATAGGCCAGAATTGATATGATGTGTCTCTAATAAAGGAATGGAGTTCTGTCATCCTCGGGGCCTTACTTTGAGCTACAAAAAATTAAGCAATAAAAGATGGCTGTTAATAAGATTTTACTTTGTTGTGAGATTCATATATACAGTATTTGCTGTATGTATAATTATACATGAAATGAACATGATGAATTTGATATTTTTACTCCACAACAATTTCCGTCAGTAACAGGTGAATTTTCATCCCAGCCTGATCATAAGCTGCTTAAAAATGCTGACGGTGTATGATTGAATTGTATGGCTCGGTTTTGGATGATAATGATAGACCTTTCATCTTATCGCTGTCTTCTAATCCTTGAGGCCTCAAACAACCAAACTTTCACAAAGCCACAACCTGGCATTTTTGAAGCATTCTTAAGGACAACTAGATATTAATTATCATTGCATAATGGCTCTATTGACTAAAGCCTGACCCTCTTCCCTATAGAGCTCATAAGGTCCTATGAATGTTTGATCAAGTGGCCGAGTGGGTTTGTAAACCACTATGGATGATGTATTGAGATATACTGTACGGTCCCAAAATATTTCTGCACATTCTGAATGTGGGAAGGAAAAATCAGGGCGGAGTGAAGCAAAACCAGTCCAGTTTCATTTAAACAATGTCAAATTATTCTATGTTTGAAGTGTAATAATGCTCAGGTAACTGGTTTGTGTGGAAACGCAGTGCCACTTTAACTCTGTAATGTGATTGAAGAAGGGCTAAACACAAGTGACATGCCTGCTTCACTTTCCTGCTGTTACTTTATCCTTTTCTGCTAAAACTGCTGGCAGTCCTTGCCCCATAGTAGTATTTTTGGCAGGACTCAAAGGTCTGAGCAGAGGAAAATCGAATTTTCTTCGGGGCGTCAGGAGTTTGTGGTGATCCCACACAATGGCCCTCACGGGATCCAGAGAAACGAAATGGCAGTTGTAAGTCTTGTTCACAGCGCGTCTGGTCGACCTTGAAGCGAACGACCCGAGTTTCTGTAGCATTACTGTGGAAGAAATAAGTTGCTTTTTTGGTGGGTGGGGGGGGATGCAGATGCAGATTTTTCTCTTCAGTCTTTTCCTTGGGGTCATCAGACCTTCTTGACAGCACTTGGCCTTTCACAGCAGGCTTGTGAGTGAGGACAGAGACGCTGGCATTAGTTGCCGGTTGCCTCTGCGTAAGTCATCAATATTGCAGTAGTGTTTTCACTGCTCATTAGGCAGTGGCCTCCCTGGCAGTGCTCAAGAGATGGCAGCCTGTCGTTTCCACTGCCACCTCTGCTCTCCAGTCTCACAGGCTCCTCAGCTATGTGGCACCCTCAGCTTGTGGGCTGGGGGGTGAGCCCCAGGTGTGAGTCTCCCCAGCTACCAGGCCCTGCTGCAGCAGTGTTAAATCGGTCGCGTATGGGGGAACGAGTATCTATTGCTGGGAATTGGCAATGTTCAGTTCCACCTGTCCATATGGAAAAGGCCGGCATTGAGATTTGTGATGATTAATAATCTTGACTGTACTCTTTCTCCTTTATACTCCTCTGCTGTATTTCAATTGCCATATGGCTTTTTGGGGGATTTTTAAGAGTGACTAGTTTTAACTCCCAAAGACTTGTTTTTAACAAAATCAGCTCTGGGGTGCTCCCTAAGTAGAGTTTTATGTTCTCCCCGTGTTTGTGTGGGTGTCCTCCAGGTGCTCCCGTTTTCCTCCCACAGTCCAAACACTTATTAGTAGGTTAATTGGCTTCTAGGAAAATGGACAGATTGTTTAAGTCCGTCTGTTTTTTGTGTCTGTGTGTGCCCTGCGATGGACTGACTGCGTGTCCAGTGTGTATCCTGCATTGTGCCTGTTGCTTGCTGGGATTCTGAGCTCAGTCTTCCCCATGATCCTGGATTGGATAAAAGCTGTTAAGAAAATGGATGAATACATTCTCTCTTTGTAGTCTGCTACTGTAAACCAGTGGTTCTGTGGCCAGGATTTTGATAATCTTTTTTTTTCTATCTAGAAAAAACCCCAACATAAAAGCCAGTTATAAAAATGATTATATAATATTACTTAGCTTTCTAGGACAAATGACCCTTTGTAAGTTATGTAAAAGGATATCCACTAATGAAGCAAAACTACCCATTACGTAAGAGTGTTGGGTTTACAGATGAGTAAAGTTGATAAAATAATTGACTATTCTAAATTAAAATTAAATATATAATTTAAAAAAGTAGATTTCCTGAATAATATATCATGAATCATTGCTGTAAATGAATGATCAAGCTCATTCTTAGGCACACAGGGCTGGGAGTTTTATGTCTGCTGTTGGACTCTCGCTATCAAGAAAAAGTTCAGACTGAAGATGGCAAAATTCAGACCTGAGTTATTCTCATAAATGCAGGATACTGGTTAGTCTTTTCTTGAATTAGAATAAAAACAGTCATAACTCCTTCATAAACACCACACAGCACATCAAAACAACATGTATAACAGCCACAGAGTAAAATAAGATTTCACTCAAACATATCAGGACCACTGTTGCTGAACAGTATCCTGTCATCTCTGTCCATCATTTTCACCTGACATTCCTCTAGCTGGAGTTGTGCTCTTAGGTTTTGGTTGAAACTGCCTCATTATGAACTGTTATAAGTAACCCAATGTCTGCAATGTTATCTTTGCAGAAATGGTTGTGAAAGATGATGTGTGTTGCTATATTATGTTGTGTAGTGTTTATTAAGGCGTTTTTGGCCTCGTCCAAAGTTTATTTCAGTGTTACCAAGAGATACCTATTTTTATCTACATTTTCATTTGATACCTATATGCATTTTATGCATCTTGATACCTGTATGCATTTTGAGGTGTGAAATTGGTTTACTGATTTATTACACGTGTCAAGTACATCTCTTCATTTTATGCGCGCTCAATGGAAAGAACATTAAAAATGCAAGTCTTAGGAACAAATGGAAAGGACAAAAATGTCCAAGTCACAAGATGTGGCTATAAATTACAGTATGTAGTTTAGGGAATTTCTAAAGTTTACTTTATAAAGGCAGAGTGAAGCTCAGCAAGTCTTATCTCATGACACTTTGTAATGTTGACTAGTTTTTTTTTTTAACTGAGCAAATACTGCAGCACCTTTCTTCATGGGGGAATTCATAAAAAAATGCATATTCTTCTGAGGAACTTCACTGCGCCTTCATAAGCATGTGATACTGCTAGTGCAAAAGTTATTATGTTTGGGGGATATTTTTTTAGAGTTCTTAAATTCTACAAAATTACTTTCTTTGAATTAGCTGAAGGATGGCTTCTGAAGCTTTTTGTAAGAGCATGTTAAATATACAACAAAATAAAGTTGTTTAATCTTTCGTTTTTGTTGTATAAAAGATTATAAGCATACAACCCGTTCTTAGTATGAACCTCTCTGAACAGAGACATTTATACGCAGATGAAGAACTGCACTTAGGCTTTTAATTGAGATTGAAAGTAATATTCAGATTATTTTAAATGGTGTTTTAAGTCCGTTCCAATCTTTTGTGGTAAGCACGATGTTCAGGTGTTTTCCAAAAAGATGCACTTGGGAGAAATGAAAGATTGCACTCTGATCTTGTCTAGGCCTATACTGACAATAATTATCGTCAATGAATTCAGATAATTTCAGTGGAGAGGGCCACAATGCAAGTTTGGAAATTCCTAGCTACAGGCTTATTTTAGAAGTGCTGAGAGGAAGACTGGAACCTGAGGTTTTTCCACAATGGACATACCCACAATCACACACAAAGCAGGAAAATGGTGAATGTCAAAATCCAAGCAGTTACAAGTTGCTAACACCCCACAGTATGGCATTGTAGTTTTTAGAATAATTTTACAGTAAATGATACATGGCAATTTAATTTTTGCTTCAGAGTTCTTTGTTCAATTCACCTTGCTTCTCCAGAGCATACCCGTGAGAATTGAAGCCTTAAGACAAATGTATGCTTCCACAGACTGTCGTTGAGATTTCACCATTGGAATCGCCCTGTTTGCAATTCAGTTGAGTCCATCACTTAAGCATGACTTCTCTGTACTTGTTTACAAAATGTAATTTCTCCTATTACCCGGTCAGAGTTCAACTCTGAGAGTCTTTGAAAATGTAATTGCACCGCTCTAGCAGGGATTTAGAAGATTACTGACATCAGGGAGGGCTTTCACTGGAGTAACGTTACCAGGTGGATATACATAATTACAATTACAGTGAAGTGCTTTATCCTTCGGTTCACTGCAGTGTTATGTTACTGATCCTGCTGTTCTGTGCTGTATAGTACTACATTTTGTTCTTCGAAACACTTTGTATAATGTAGAGAGTGGCTCCTGGGTCAAATTGTGATTAGTAATGCTGTCTTTGTTTTTCTTTAAATGGTAATAATCCCATCAGCAAGTTTAGGGCAATAATTGCATAACACAATTCTGTAATTATTCACATGATTTTCCATAACTCAGACATAACAGTGAAATATCTCATGAGTTTGCAGGATCATACAGATAACAGGATTTTGACAGTACACCATGCAATTTATTTTTGCACACATGCCTTCATTTTGGAATCTAGTTTGCAAATATATTGTCAGTGGGCTTCCTCATCCTTGCAAGGTGCATTTCTGAAACATTAGAAGGAATTTGAAAGTTTTGGATAGGCCCTGACCACATCTAGCTTTTTGGGGAGTAGAATCTGTTTCATCTTATTTTGTGTCATTATTTCTAACTGAACTGGGAGCAATAAAACTATACTAAATGAAAGGTGGTTGTTATTGATATATTTGCCATAATGATACATTTGGTTTGATATTAAGTAGTCTTAGTATTATGTCAAAGTCTATGGACTTTATTGCAGAGCACTCATGGGAGAAAGTATTAGGTTGTGAAATTCGGTAGTATATTATTTTCTTTAAAAAATAAAGAGAAAGAAGATGGAACTCAACAAAGGAACAGGCCTGAGGATGGGAACATCTCCTCCTTGACAAGCCAAATACAAGAAGCGGCATTATCGATCCAAGCTGATTTCTCATTCTGTCTCTGTGCTTGCTTCTTCCAGGTGGCCTTATTCTGTTCTGACAGAATGTTTATATCACACACTCTAGATTAATAAAAATAAGATCTATTGCTGCTGGCAGCATGATCTGAGCCTGCCACACACAGCTTGGCATTGACGCGAGATTGATTTTCACACCCTGGTTACTGTGGCTGTCTGGAGGCATCAGTTACTGAATAAGATGGCTCGTCTGAATGCCTCACTCCAGCGGGGTTAGGTCAGCTCAGGAGCTGGTCGAGGTCAAAAAGCACAATTACAGCTTCTTTCCATGGTCCCAGATAACAATTAATTGCAAGCCATTGTGTTTCCAAAAAAACGAGAATCTTGAAACTGTAAAAAATGTTTAACCGGCACGGTAGGCTGTAAACAATGTGCTGTTTCTGCAGGTCTTTAGCTGTTGCTTAAAGATGCTTAAAGATTGTACCAGCCTCTGAGAGATTACCCTTTGCCTAGTCATCCATCATATTTCCTGCGTTGTTGCTTGTGGCTTACACTATAACACCTTTCCTTCAGTAGGGCATTGAATTATTGATCCAAATCTCCACAATAACTCCCTGAAAGAAGTCTGCATCATTGTTAAGGCAGGAGATCTGCAAGGAGATTGAATTAGCTCCAAGTGTTAAAATAACCCACGAGCTCCGTTTTTTTTTGCTGGAGAGACATTACTGAAAAAAAAAAATCAGAGTAAACAGTAGGCCTGCTTTTTAAGAGCCCAGAACTGGATTCCAAAAGAGAATTAATAATCTTTCTTGTTCTCAGATATTCTTTTAGAATTCCATCCAGATTGTGTTTCTGTTCTCTATGTTCTAGGTCTGTAAATTAATATATTTCAGGACCTTTTCTGATGCATAAGCTGATTTTGTTTTGCTTTCCAGACCTGTTCCTTTCCTCTTGCTTGTCTGCAGAGCTGGTGAGCTGGCTTTTCACTGCCTCCCAGGCTGCTTGTAGCAAATGGCTTTTCAATGTTTTTGAGTGGCTGTTGACCAGGAGTGACTGACCACTGCCTCACAGTTTAAGCCAGTGCTGCAGCTCTTCATGTGAGGAGATAACGCGAGGAAGCACATTATCTACATCTGTAGCAAAGAAGACTTCATCACTTGCCAAACAGAGCTGTCAGCAATTCCCAGCCATCTGCAAGGCATTAGAATTTCAAATTCAAGTAGAAACTGATTGCCCTCAGCTGCCTTTGTATTTTTCATTAGAGCCATTTTTCTCTCTCCTCTGTTTTACCCTGAAGATAAAAATAATTGCTTAGGTTGTTTTAATCAGGAGCACAGCTTCCAATACCAAGACAGCATGGAGCAAGCACTGCTGTTGTTTCCTGTTTTGCTCATTTAAGGAGTCTTTTAAACACGTGAACTATATAGCCTTGCGTCTCTCAGTAGTGCTGTTGACCAATCCTTTGGTCACTCGGGAATCAGGTTGGAGATTGATCCTGTTGGATGGCTCATCTGTTCCTTTTGACCTTCTCTTGTGCTGAGGCAGGGGCCCTTTTCTCAAAAACTTTGGGCTAATTGGCTCTACACTCAAGTACCACAAGCATACCCCAATATCCCTATGGCTCCATCACCATGACACTTGTGTATTGTGGAGTACTTTTGCTGTGCAAAAGGAGGTAGACATTTGGAAAATGCTGAAAATGAAGATGTCTTTGTTAGTGACACTGCATTGTAGAAGTCCAGACATCCTATGTGCCGTCACGCGAGCTGCAAGTTGGAAGGGAAAAGAGCATATCAAGCATTTAAGATTAATGTAAAATACTTGATTTTGGGTACATTTTGCAGAGTCATTTTTACCGCAGGGATAAAAGGAGGTGGTGGGGGATGGCAAGATTGTGTATTTCTTGTTTTGCTGTTCAAGACATCTATATGACCTGCTCTAGTATGTGTACTGTACTCATCTTGGTTCCCGTAGCGTCAGGGTGCAGATGCCTTCACCTTGTAAAATTTGAAATCTGACCTTAGTAAGTAAAAATGTAAAATAAAGACCATTTCTATATGTCAGTGATTTGCGAAAAAGAAAATGCCTTTAATTCCTTGGCGTAAATCGTAGGAGCCTAATAAAAATCACTTAAGTTAATAAATCCAGCTTTGTTAGCAGCGGATATCCCCTTGAATAGGTTTGCCTATTGAAAAGCCACCATAGAGAATGGTGACCCAACAGCAGCAGCTGTCTCAACTGGCTTTCTGACACCACGGGAATCCTGACTGCTGAGGAGTTGACTGTTCACAAAGGACTACACTCCTGTCAGGATTCAGTGCATGTGTTACTTCTTGAAATCGCCCTTGGCTCGATATTTTGACTGCAAAGTGTTATCAACTCTGTTTGAAATCAGTTGAAATGTCAGGCATGAAAGGCCTCTATAGAAATGTATGATTTAGAGTTGATGTAAGCGTTGGCAATTCCAGCCGCTGAAGTGCTCACCTTAAAGAATTATAGCAAGTTAAATGAGTACATCTCGCGACAAAGCTCCCAAAAGCATGCGTGTGCTAGAAAGGAAAAGTCATGATTGAGAATACAATTGTTGCTTTAAGTGATGGCCGTGTTAAGTATTTCCGAGCTATCTGTGAAATTCCACACCTCCAACTCTTCAGGTCCTGGGAGAAGCTGAGCTGAAAGTCGGCAGGCAGTCGTGCCATTTAGAAGCGACTGTTGAAGATAATAGGATCAGAGTTGTAACGCTTTGCCTGGGTGTGTTTGGTGCTCTCAGTTGGAGAAGCTGGGGATGATGTGGAAAACCCAGATTAACCCCTACGTCCCTCTCCTGCCAGGGACGAATAAAATCATTGTCAACGAGTCTGGAGCCTGTGCTTGAATTCCACGCCTCACCATTAACCAGATGAGCTCCTGTGGCCTGGGTAGACAACCTAAAAAGTATTAACTGAGACCCTGCCGGTTCAGCGCTGTATTCCCGTAGGGGAGAAACCGAATGCAGACTGTTCACACCCTGGTCCTAGCTCACCAGAGAGAATTTCTTTAAAACATTTTTTTTAGTTTGTTACCATGAATTCAACCAGGCCTTCATACTTTCCAAGATGATGCAAGGTGATTAAGGACATATCCTTCCAGGCTAATACACCCTATGAAGGACTGGGTTTCTGGTTTTAAATCCAGCCAAATTCTTATCTTTTTTTTTTTTGTTCATTGCATAATACAAGATATAACCTGGGGGTCAGGAGTAAATCACTGCTACTATATGTAGAGTTTTGAAATCATTCTGTGCTCTTTTGAGAAGGCTGATATTTATTTCCATTGTAAAATATTAGGTTGAACTAGTTGATATCAATAATCAATAAATAACTGTTTTTATTTTTAAGTTTCAAAAGTTTTTGTCCATTCCAGTTCTGTATTCTATGCCGGCATCCACATGGCCTGGAATGTGCATAGAAACTAAACTAAGGGGAAATGCATTTAAAACACAGAAGATTGTGAGAGGGTGGAACATGATGATGTTGTTGAGGCTCATAACCTGCTTTTTCCCCCCAAAAGAAAATGCCAGGGATAAGACTCTTGGATAAATTAGCCAAATCCCTTCTTCTTGGATTGAATCTGGCTCATCAGATTCAGTTCAGTCACAAATGAACTTGTATCCTTCTGTGTGACAAGTCCAGTCCAGTGTGGGAGCTTCTGACTCATGATGACGCATGTGCCACCCTTCCCTTTAGCATGGCCTGGGCTGGAGTCCAGCCTGAGGTGAACATGTAGCGAACTCTTCCAAATTCCAAGCGGAAATTAATCGCAGTCCCTGGCAGGAGTTGTCATAACACTGGATCCTGTTGAGAGTTCAGTGGCCAAATGGCAGTGAAGGCCAGCTGAGGTTCGTTTGACTAGGCCTTCATGGGTCACCCCCCATGTCTGTCCTGCCACTTCAGTTGTTTATCACTGTGAAATTCTCAAGCCTTGCTGTAAACCTTTCACTGCACAGCTGGAGATGAGCTTGAATGATAGATTTTTTTTTTATTGAACTACTTCTGTTCTTTTTGTTACAGTGTTAAGGAATTTAAACCTTTCGAATACTAATACATTTGCAGTACTTCACAAGGCAAATGTGTAAAAATGGCGAACTAGCGCAAAGCTTAGCTGTAGTTCAAAGTCACGCAAGTATCCTTCACGCACTCGTCTTTTTCACATCTTTCTTTCTGTCGCTGTGTTTTTGCAGCCGATTCTTTTAATTGTTCCCTCCATTTCTTTGCTTTTGTGACGCATGAAGCGCTAGCACCATGCTTTGCTGACATGACGTATAAAATCAGTACGTAAGTGAGATCACAGAGGAAGTGACTTTGTTGTCGTGGAAAAACAAGCACCATAATCCCCGCTTTCTTGTGGGGCAGGTTCATGTGCAGTTAATCAGGTGTTTGTATTGGAGGGTGTGGGTGTATACAGTGTTCATTTATGTGCACCAGTCAGTGAAGGAGATGTTTCAACAACATATTCTTTGCAACACAAATGATTTAAGTAGGCTACAATGATCACAAACTTGATATTTCAAATAATTAGAAAATCTGGTTAATAATACTCTAAAACATCTCATACACGGAGGATAATGAGTGCACTTTGCTAAAGCGTCTAGTGATACAATAAATAGTATTTTCTAATCAAATAAATAAATGTAAAAATGCACAACACTGCAAGTAATGGTTGTGCCTATAATGTTGATGAATTATGGTATGTAAGGTCTGCTTGAAGTAGAAATAAATCAAACCTAGCCAACCATACCAGATGAGTTGACATCCGTGTCTAGAAACTGTAGATGATGGTGAGGTATAACACGCAGCAAAGTTTAAAACATAAACTGTAAATAAGAAGAGAAATGCGGGGCTTGAAGAAGATGCTTATAAATGTTCGGTGCTTACTGTATGTAGACGCCCCTTCTACAGATTAGGAAATTGTGCAACAATTGTTCTTTTAAACAAGGTAGGGAACTATAAGGCTATAACATTTTACGATTAATAACAAGCACTTGAAATTCCTCTTTTAAAATTATTGTTTACAGTTTTGGCCACTGGATTACAAAAAATGTATTGCTGTTCTGGAATAAGAGTAGAGAGGAGTGGTCGTCTACAGTACCTGGTTGAAAGAAAGGTCCTACAAAGAGCTGAATGTTTTTAGTCTTGAACAAGGGGACTTTATTCAAGTATTAAAAATCCTTTTAAATCAGCTCAGGGGATTTGTTCTGTGTCAGCAGTGAAACATGAAGCAGAAACGATGGGGAAACGCATGTTACTGAACAGGATGCACTGTGGTGATCAAATGTTTTGGGGAAATAAGGAACAAGCTACCCAGCCGTGTTATTGAAGCTGATGCCATTGCTTCTTTCTTCAAACAACAGGTGAATGAAAACCTCAGAACAACGTGTTTTTAGTTACATTTTTTGGAAACCAAACAGGCTAGATTGGCCAAACAACCTCTTCTCATTTGTTTCCTTCACGTCTTTGTAAACATACAGGTTCTTGGTTAGATTCAGACTTAGAAGAACTTTATTTTCCCCCATAAAGAACTTCATTTGTATTGCTCTGTACATCAAAATCACATCCTTCAAGATGGATTAAAAACACATCACTCATACATGTAGCATAAAACAAATCACACGGTATTAAAAAGACCAACAGTCCAGTGTGTTATGTATTTTTTTACATTATCTGTGAGTTAATTATAAGGAAGCTGGTGAAAAGGGGAAGGAGTTAAGATTCGAGTATGAATTTGTTTTGCGTAAGTAAATTTGTGCTAATATTTTCTCAACGTTTTTGTAAATGGAATTGGTTGAAATATGTGATCCAAATGTCTTTTCTGTACTTCAAAATGCCATCCTTTTAATTTGAATGAGGTAGTATTGATTTTTTTAAACCATTCTTAGCACATCCAATAGTAAATATGCACACCTGCTATGCTGTTGAATATGACAGTCACACATGTGAAAATGTTTTATTAAACACGATTAAGCTGCAGCAGTTCATCAGAGTGGTTTGTGTTATTACATGGCCTCTTCCCTGACTGAACACTGTGTGCTGGCTGTGTCTTGCTCCTGCAGAAAACGTCATTGCATTTCCTTAGCAGCAGAATAATCCCAGCTCTATTCTCAGCTCCCATCCTGGAGGTGAGAGCTGCAAATAACTGTTAGTGTTTTGTTTTTTCTTTCAGATTCTGAGCACAATTTCTTTGCTTTTAAAACTTGGAGAGAAGTCATTTGGACAGCAGGACATTGCTAAAGCAATCTGAGTGAAGTGCCTTGCTCAGGGGTACAACAGCACCCACGAATCTCTAGTCAGATTAGAGCACTAACCACTGCTCCACAGTACTGCCGGCCTGATATTTTGCTGTGCACTTAATCGAATTCTGGCCATTTAAAGAGTTCAGTAGGTATTATAACCATCGCTGCTGTGCCTTTGAGCACTCCATGGTCAGGGGTTATTTAAGCAGGAGCGGCTCTGTGTCATGGTGTCCTTATGTCAGGTTGACATTGCGGAGAAACAGGATGTACTGGGATTAAATAGCTGTCCTGAGAAGAGATGACTGCATCATGCTGTAAGAGGATCCTGGTATGTGCCGCCAAATGGCAAGCTAGCACATGTCCAGTAATATCAGTTTTGCAGTGCATTTCGTTGATTAAAAATGCTCTCACTATGGTCCACCACTGGACGCCAGACCAACAGAATAGTTAGCGTGTATGTGTGTTGCAAAGTCCCATCACTCATGCATTTGTACTGTACAGAATATGCTTGGGATCTGCTCTGCAGGGGACATGGCTGCTGAAAAAACAGCTGATCAAACCGTTTCAGCTCTTTAACATCTTACAATTAAAGCAACTGATCATAACATTAATAAATGTAAATATACACAACAGTAATATCTCTTTGAAGCAGAAAGTGACATGCAGTGGGTTCCAGGGAATTAAGATGAATAGTTCTATGTGTGTTTCAAGACCTAACCACAATTGCAATATTTGCTTACTTACTAACGGAGCTTCAATCAGACGGGGACATCTTTTTGTGTCCATAGCTGTGAACAGACAAACCTGTCGGGTTGCTTGTGATAACAAAAGGCCACATTGGTTTTGTCGTTCAACAACCTGTAATGCGTTTGAATCTGTGATAAGATGAATATTTGATACTTTTTCGGATCTTTGTTTTATCAGTTTGCCTCAAATTAGTCAGCCTCGGTGCTGTTTTTCGCCCATGGAAAGGGAGTTTCCTTGGGACTTTGCTGTGTAGGGGTTGCAAATGCAGCGGCACTCTTGAACCGAGTATGTGTGCTGAGAGCTTTCTGTCATTCTGTTGTGTAACGTGCTGGAGGCTGCGCCTGCCACAGCACATAGCACCAGTCATTCATCCAGTAATATAATGAAATAAAAAGACTTGGATATGTAACATAATAGCACAGCCTGTCTGCAGCTGTGAGGCAAATAACTCTGTGACTGGTGAGTCAGCTTCGTTCATTGTCACGTGCTACTGAACCTCACTCCTTCGCAGTTATTAATGTGGTCACTTACCAGATTCAGTTACCATCCAAGGGGTCTCACCGTGGGGAACTGCCAGAGGGTCACGGGAATTCTTTGCTTCTTGGACATCAGTCACCATCTTTTTTTTTTTTTACGCCTTTGAACTCTTGCGTTGTTTCAGAAAATTAAACTGCTGTGTTACATGTTGTCATACTGTCTCTTCTGAGATGTATATGGTAGGCCACTAGGCATCTTTTTGTTCATTCCATCTGAATGCGGATGATGTAACCCTGTGGATGCCTTTTGAAATGGAGATGGTAATTTGTTTCTTTTGCAGGTCAAACTGATGCTGAGTAGTTAAGCAAACAAGAGGAGGTCATTGTCAGTCTTTAAATGTCTAATGTGTGCTTGCTAAGCAATGCTTGAAGCAGGTTAATAGCCTCATCCTAACATTTCTAAACATTGTTTGAATTTATAAGGTACAGTATTTCTGAAGCACTTGTCACCAGATACTTCAGCTCTAGAGGATTGCGTTAGCTTTGTTTTCGGGAAGCAGATGCGCCGTTTCATCCTTGGGTTAAGTGTGTGACCTAGGGGGCACGTCCCATCACATTCCTGCTCTCCTGTGCAGGTCAGGTGTGACAGCAGTACCTGGGCTTCCTCGTCTCACCAGCAGTCACGAGCGGGTCTGGCAGGATCAGGTGGCTGTGTAAGAAAATGTTTGCCGACGCGGGCAAGCAGTGTAGGCCACGAGATTTTGTTTTCCCATACAGGTTCTTTGGTTTGCCGCGCTCTTTGAAAATCCATCAGTGGAGAAGTGCGTTAGAAACTCATCCCTGGTTTGCTTACAGGGTGCTTTGGTTTTAATGATCACACATCTTTGCCAACGATAAATGGGTGGTTTTTTTTTACATACTCTGCAGTGTAGTTGCCTTGCCTTGAAGGAGCTGAGCTGGGGTCACACCGTTACACTGAACATGAATGACGCAGGCGCTCTCGGCTACCAGACCTCCATTGTCTGGAGCACACAGGTGTTGGGTTCCTCTTCAGGAGGATGTGGTGTGAGCTCACATGACCGTGGCCCTTTGGCTGTCCCTACCTTCTGTCACTGAAACCTTCCTAATGTCCTTCGGCCATCTTGGTGTGCAACCTTCAGCTCCACACCACTGCGCTTTCTTCTGGTACAGCAGTCCCTTGCTCAGCAGGGGGAGGGATACATTCCAGACAGCGAAGCACTGTGTGAAATCAGCACTAATAGAGGCAATTATGGTTCAATAGGATGCAGGTTTCCTTTCTTGCAAGGTCATAATAGTGTTACTGACACTGTCTAATTTTTTAAAACCTGTTTTTATACAGCCGTGTTTTAGTTTGAAATTATGTTTTAGGTACAAAAAGGAAAATTCCTACACAGAAGCATAGAGATGGTTGAGTAGATTAAGCACCGTCCGTCTGCCAGTTGCTACGTCTGCCGGCACGGGCCAGGCTGTGCCTCACAGGAATATTAATAAGCAAAATAGGAGATAATGAGGTCACTGGAGCCCCGCACACAGAAAAGCAGGAGAGCGGTTACAAAAGGCCTATACAGTGAACTTACATCCCACATGTTCATTGGCTGTCAGCTTGAGCACTGTTTTCATTGGCCCTTGCCTTTCTCCTGCGCTGGCTTTGCTCTCTTCACTGCAGAATGGCCTCTATGTACATCGCAGACAGACGCTCTTTCTGTTTTCAGACAGGTGTAGCTGGAGTGATTAAAATAAAGGTCAGAGCAAATGCCATGCCAGCTCCATGGTGAAATCGGCATTAACAGAAACTTGGTGAGGTATATCTTTCTCCATTCATTCTTATTTGTGATCATTCATATTTGTTATCACCAAGGTGAATTAGATCAGGAGCTAGCTCTGAAACCTACTGTCAAAGTTTGAGTTTTTTGTAGGACAACCAGTATATACAATATGTGATGTTCTACACAAAGGAAGTTTGTCTTTTGGAAGTTGTTGAAATGGACTTTGACCAGAACCTGTATATTTCATTGTTTTGAGATTCTGCTCCCCCCTCGAAGTGGAGTTTTGGAGAGTTCTGCAATACTTTCTTTCTATAATGTTTAATCGATTTGCATTATTTGAAGGAACCGCAGAATAGCTTTGTTCCGTATGCTGCATTGCCCCAGTGTGGTTCTCTTAATTGGCTGCTCTTCAGAACCGACGATCCAGATTGCCCAATTGGGAAAGGCTGTGGACTGATTATTTTGTCACGCAAAAGACTCGGTGGGGCAGTTCCACGAGGGGTCGTTCTCATAGTAACTAAGCAATATGTGTGATGAAAATAAGCTCTTCAGGTTAGAAAACCCATGAAAATGTGAGTCCTGTGATTTACCATGTTACGTGCTAGAGAGCACCTGGGATGACATGAAAAATTGTTTGAAAAGAGACGATTGGGAAAGAAAAGGCAAGCCTGGCAGTTTCTGCAGTATCTTATTTCATCCCTCTCATTCTAGGTGTTACTTTTTATTCTAGCAATTCAAGAATATTGGATTGACCAGCTTTCTCTAACTCAGAGCGCCCGTATCTTAAACCCCAATACAATTGAGCTTTCTTTAAGACGAGAGTCGCAAAGATGTCACGCTATATTCTAGATGGCACTCTCTTCTGTGCTTTATAAAATTAACGTTAACATATGAAAAAGGGGGTCCCATTTTATATGGTGCGTAACCCCATTTATATTCCAATTACAAATTAGTTCTTGTCCATCACTTGAGTGTGTGTCTGTAAAATGGCTACTTCTCAGTCTTTTTTTTTTCTTTGAACATGGATTGCCAGGCTGATAATAGTGGAGACACTATTGCTCTTTTTTACAGGATTTCCCGCGGTCGCCGAGCTCCAGGCTCAGCTGTACCTTTAAAAAAATCCCGTCTACGGGGAGGGAAAACTTGTTTGTCAGCACCTGTGTGGGGAAGAGAGCCCCTGGCAACTGAGCTGTATTATGTAATGAAATCCCAGAATAGCAGAGTATCACCTTGTCTGTTACGCTCCTTCTTATTGCAGGCAGTGCAAGAAAACCCCTTAACCATTCGAATCCCATGAGATTATCGCGGCCTTCGACATCGAGAATGGAACAGCTTGTGAAATGCTTGCGCACTGGTCATCTCTAGTTGCTAAATCCTGTTTTGACAGACTGTGCGGTTTGGTATTCTCTCCTCCCTCCTGATGCCCTGTGTCAGATGAGCAAGATGTGCAGTGGTGCCACAGAACACAGGGTGCTGGTGTTCTGCATTTACACAAGCACGTAATGAAGGCTGCAAACACAAAGGTACCATTCTGCCCTTCTTGCTTCTTTTAGTAGGTCAGTAACTAAATGATTCTAAACATTTGTTTCTGAAATGTGCCTAAAGTTTGGGCCTTAACCACTAGAGTGAGAAACCTGTTCCATACACCCTCTACTCTTTGGGTAAAGACGTGTTTCATGTTCTGTGCCCTGAATGAATTCCCCTTATGTTTCCAGTTGTGACCCCCTGTGTCCAACTTTCACTACTGCCAGTGAGACGAGTCCCCTGACTGTTCACTCAGAGGCAGGGTTCGAGGTAAATGAACCCTGTCAATATCAATCCTGCATTGTAATGAAAACCCTAGAAATACTGGGTCCTTATGAACATGCAAGCAGCTCTAATGCTGATTTTCACAGGAGTAAATGCTCTTATTTAAATGTGGGAGGTGATGCTGCTTGTTTTCTGCTTTGGCAAAAACTGCTGAATTGGACAGAAAGCTTAGAATGACTCCCTGTAGAGTAAATGTGGGAATTTCATGCTCCTCAGACAAACACAAAGCTATTGTTCTGCTTCACACACATGCATTCAGTGCGTATTCTTTACACTAGCACCATTTGGACATTGTTTTACTGTACGGTATCCAGGCATGTATTCTCCCCTTGTGAGCCAAGTGGAATGATGGGAGCGTGCTCCTGGAGATGATGTCAGCCTGTCGAGTGTTTGACGGGTGAAGGAAATCTGACCAGGTTTCTCATGACTTCAGCTGAAAGAGCAGCCAAAAAACAAAATGACTTTTAAAATAGACAAAACGTTCAGCCGAGTCAGAAATGGCTGATATTTTCTGACCACTCTGATCTGATAATTGCAAGCGAAGTGCAGAGTACAATTCAGAGCTGGAGGGCTGGTTTTGTACAGCCCGGGCCCTAGTGCCATGGCTTGTTTTTGTTCTTAAAACATTGTACCTGTGAAATGCAAATGGTTGTCTTTGTGGATTTATACTTTTGATCCTGGCTCACCAACACTCTGTTGTCTGTTTTTGGTCCAAACCCTATTGATGTTGCTGATACATTGAAGTTCACCTTCAGATGCGGTTTCAGCTTTCTTCTGGTTTTTAATTAAAGCTGTGCGGTCGTGATGGTGTTCAGTCTTGCAGGAATGTCTTGTACTGTGAGGATACAGTAGGTGCATGAACTGTATGTAGAAATGAAAATGGATGTTGTTGGCTTAGGAAGAGAAGGGTGACAGCGCCATTTGAAATGAGTCCAAGATTACTACCAGACCTCCCCTTCCGCTTTGAACAGTACCCCACAGTGATTCATGAGGTGTGGTTGCTTTTACCTCGCAAAAAAGAAAAAAGGTGTTGTTAAAGCACAGCCTTGAAAGAACTTGAATGTTGACGTATTGCTTTCAAATCCCTGAGGGTCTCGAACAAAAAAAAAAATGCGCCACCGATGAAGCCTGGCGACCCACGAAAGAGCAGTAAGTGCAGATGTCTGCCCTCCCCTGAGAGATGGCCTGAGGGTCTTGACTGCGGTTTGTCTGCTGCCTAGGAGCAGGCCCCGATAAAGCCAGGCTTCTCGCAAGCAAGCTGGGAAGGACATTCTCTTCCTTACTTCGCTCTTTCATTATCGAGCGGGGCTGTGCTTCTGTTTCAATTCATCTTCTTCTGTGGTGCCGCGGAAGAACCTTTTAAATAATTCTCCAGCTAAATTTGTACCGTTGACTGAGCTTCATCTTTATTTTATACCCGTCGTGTCCAAAACAACAAAAGAGAGGATGTTCGATTTTTGTTTTTAATAGCAGTGCCTGATTCAAGGTGCCTGTAGCTGTAGAGTAATCCATATCCATGGGCTTTGGATGAGGCTACCACTTCTGGCCTTTGAGACCACCCTTAACTCGTATTGTCATGGTGATGCCTGTAGTAATGGAGAATTTATTTATTTTTTTACTTTGCGTGACGCAGCAATGCTAACCATGTAGAAAAGAGGCCGCAAATGTTAACTTTCTGATATTGTGTACTGTCAGAACCGAAGAAGATTTTATCTAGTAATTAGAATCATGTTGCTTAGAGCTCTAGGACATTTACCTGTAGATTATAAAAGCATATATTCAGCTAGCTGGACTTGGGTGTCTTGCTCCACAGGCAGTTCAAGTCCCAGTGCTTAACAGGTGTTGGAATTCTAACCCATGCCTGCTGCCCCCTGTTTATTAACTTTTTAAATTAATTCATCAGATCACAGTGTTTTCAGTGTAGTTATAGCTCATAATTAAATGAGTGGACAAAAAAACGTTAAGGTTGTCACTGGTGAACCCTGTGAATGAAAATAAAGTTGGATTTCAGGCTGATGCTAGAGCAGAGCTTCAGTCTCGTCACTCCAAAAGGTGAAAAAAGCGTACTTTCACATTGGGGGGGGGGAATGGAGTCATTACTTGAAACTCTCGTCCACATACCTTCCCGGTTCTCTCTCGCCAGCAGCAGGGTGTTACGCAGCCCAGCTGTCGGAGCTTCAGATAGATAAGCAGCCATGCTCTCGGTAAGCTGTAGCTGTAGCCAAGCTGAAAAGAGCATCTCCTGCTCCTAAAGGCGCAGGGTCCAGCCGTGCCCTGTGGCAGAGTGGGCCTTTCAGTTGGAACGAGCTGTGTGATTTGTGTGAACAGGCAAAAGGAAGGCCCTTTTCAGTTGTTGTCCCGCTTCCTTTCCGGTGCTGAAGAGTGGCCACTGCTGCAGGTTTTTTGGTAGGTGGCACTGCTGCCCCATCTCATCTGACGGTCGGCTCCGATTCCCCTAATCTTGGACTGCAGTCACGTTGCCAAGCAGCTTTAAACTTTCGATTTGTAGAAAGAGAATGCGCAGTGTCATTTCTCACCTCAGGGTTTTGGAAGAAAAATCAGAAAGTGCACCGCTTCAGGTTTTTTTTGCAGGTGGGGGGGGGACGTTGTGATTCAGCCATTATGTGCAGTAAGGCATTACCCCGGTGACCCTGAGGGGGCTCGCACCTGCTTCAGTTCTCTTTACCATCCTAGAGCCACGTCTTGTTTGGTGCTCTGCCAGCGAGGCAGAAAGGAAGAGGGCTTGTGGGGCCGTAGTTACTGTACTTGCAGCCAGATGGTCTTGGTGGCTTTTTTCAGACTTTTTGTTTCCCCCCTCAGGTTGTTAATTCATAACACTTCAGTAAGGACAGTTCCAAAACAGACAAGGCCATTCAGCCTATCTAGCCTGTTTGGCAGTTAATAGATAACAGTAGGGTACTGGCTTCAACATCATACTGTAGGTGGGTAGCTTATTCCGTACGTCCGCAATGCTTTGGGTAAAGAAGTTCCTCATGTTATTTTTTGGAATCTATAAACTGAGCTCGGAGGAGTCTCATAAAAATAGTTGAATGCTAACATAAGATGTACGAATATAGCCTACAGTCACAAGAGAGTATCTAAAAAAGCATTGTTTTTTTTTTACCTTAGGTGACTTGGTTGATCTTCTAATTCTTACGTTTTTAAGTTTACTTTAAAAGAAGCCATGTTCAGTGTAAATGGACAAATTTGAAGTATACTTGTAGGTTTCGGAGTCCATTTTAAAAATATACATTTACTGTATATATCAGTTAAACATGTTACACAATCTAAGAAATCATGTTAAACAATCTTAGAAAGTATATTTCCCTTGTCTTTAGTCTTTACTATATAGTAGTCTGGACACTGTTTATAATGATTGTGCAGTCCCATCCCCCTATATGTGGCTACTTTTAAAGAAGAAACTACTTCCTGTTTTGTTGTTGACATGCTGTAATCTACTGAATACATAAAGGCAGGCTTTATACATCTCTGACCTCAGTGACAAAGACTATTTATAGAGGTAAGAAAGACAGTTTGTTCGTTTCATCAGCTGACTAGAGTTGACTTTTTCCAGGGAATCTCCCTTTAAAACATTCAAAGTGCAGGGGTTTTCCTCTTAAGGAGATTGTTCTTTATCAGTTCAGATCTGATAACCAGGGTGACAGTTTTCATATTACTCAAAGAAGTGAGTACAGTATATTCTGTGTTTTAGATGTTTGAAATAAGCCCATATGCACTGCCTTGGTTTCATCCAACTTCCTTTGAATAGTTTTAGGTTGTTTCAAGTTTCTAATTGTTTGCGGTTTCTCTCTATGTCAGTGATGGTGACGTGAAGAACGTGTGAATTTGGTGACATACTTTCATTGAATAACTAGGACAGTCAACTGTGTAGGCACTTCCAGAGCAGGATTTACAGAGGCCTCCCTCAGGCAAAACAAAATGCTGTTTAAAACACATTTTAAGCCCTTTTAAGTGAGGTTTACTGTCCTTAGTAAGATGTCGACTCTTTTGCCACAGACACTTTTACTGCAGCGGTTCACCTTTTGAGGAGAGGAACTCACGTGTGACAGAAGAGCCTGTATAAGAGAAGCAAACACAGAGCCCTCGGTACCCCACAGGCCATGTGCAATATGAAGGAATGCAATGTGTTACAGTTACAACACCACTGCTGTCAGTGTGGGAATTATTTCTGTTGCTGTCGCAGAGGATTTCAGATTCTGCATCAGAATCGTTGCTCTGATCTTCAAGCTGGAAATAGGCTCAAGAGATCAAAAGGCTTCCTCTTAATGATTGTAGTGTGTTTGAAGAGTGCTTTTGGGGGGAAAAAAAACAGAAATGGCACTGTAATTACCAGGAGACCTGTAACCTATCTATTAAAACTTCACAGTATTTCGCTGCAGAACAGGAACAGAGTGTGAAATGCTGGGCGTTTAATTTTCTTTCAGATTAATGCATTTTCAGACTTATTTTAAGTCTGTGTTTCACTGTTCTAACCACGAGACTAAAAGACTCAGGTGTGCAACCTAATTTTAAAAAGACAGTGTTGGGATATTTTTGATGAAAATGTAGCCTGGAAGCATTCTAAATAACGTCTCCTAAACTTCCAGAAGAAAGACTGAAGAAACATCCATTTACCCATTTTTTAACCATTTCATCCAGGATGCTGGGATACTGGTGCCTCTCCTGGCAAGCAGTGGACACGTTCACAATAAGGCAAGTTCTCCCGGAAGCCAATTGACCTACTAGTATGTTTTTTCGGACTGTGGGAGAAAACCAGAGCACCAAGAGGAATTCCACTAGGAAGGGGGAGAGAGCATACAAACTCCATGCAGACTGCACCACAGGTCTCTTATTGAACCCTGGGCCCCAGCACTGCAAGGCAGCAATGCTAACCACTGTGCCAACTGACTGCAGTCTTCTTTTTTTTTTTCTTGGACTGTTTAATAGAAACAGTTATACAACAAAACAGCCTTCGAACTAATGGACTCAGATGTGCTTTTGTGTGCTCCGTTTTGTGCTTTGGCATTCTCTCCCAGCTGTATCATCTGTGTGCCTGGCCCACTTGTTTTACAATGACAAGGCTCTGCATGGGTGCAGGCTTTTGTACTGTAAGAGAACCACAACAGCAGGGCGCAGCTTCTCTGAAAACGCTTTAGGAATGCACAATCTGTTTTGCATTCAATCGGGGTAAAGTGCCAAATCCAGACCTGCGTGCACAGCACACCTCTTAGTTTCAGTGTTCTTCGAGTCACATACAACATAAGAATAGGAGCTGAGCTGGTCTAAAAGCACAGGTGACATTTACTTATAAGTAGGAAGTGCTGGTAGGGAAATGCATGGCAGAACCCTATCGTTTGGTTTTAATGAGAGAAGCAGCCAGTGTGTGGGGCTGCAGGGCTCTTTTCTGCAAGGCGCCCAGCAGGCCTGCTCCCTAGTGCTCATGGCAACATCAAAGCTCGGTCTTGCCCTGCACTACATCACAGGGCTCTGGTTAGTCCAGTGGAGCAGGCAGATCTGCCAGGTGGAACTGCACGGATGAGGTTGTGAAGATTCTTAATACTGGCGTGTTCACCTCACTGAGATGAGCAGTGAGGACTGTTTGCTGGGTGTTATTGTAAACTCTAAGGCTTTGAATTTATCCATCTTTCCATTTTTTTAACCACTTCAGCCTGACAATGCGTAAGGCGGGATACACCCTGGATGTTACGCCGGTCCATCGCGGGGCACACACAGGCACACACTCTCGCACCGGAGCCGATTTTCCCAGAAGCCTTAAACTACCAGTACGTCGCTGGACTGTGGGAGGAAACTGGAGCTCCTGGAGGAAACCAGCCAGATCACGGGGAGAACATATAAGCTCCACACAGACGGCTCCCCAGGCCCGGGAATTCAACCCGGGGCTCCAGTGCTGCCACCATGCCACCTGGTTTTCAGTTTAAAAAGGATGTCTTTTTGCGATAGAGTGGCATGGCAAACAGTGCTCCTCTGCATCTCTCTCAGCTGCTAAGTTGAAGGCCAGTCAGGCAGGGAGAGACCTTTTCTGCTACCAATCTTTCCAACGAGATTCAGCCCTAACGTAGAGGCACCCATGGGTGTCGGGACTTGCTGCGATTTTCAGAGTCTCTGCACATCAGTGCATGGGCTGACATTTGGGTTTGAGGACTTAGCCGGCTACATTTGAACAAGTTTGGTATTTTTACGATAGTCTCATTAGTGGTTACTCAAAAGGTTTTGGGATCTTGGGCAATAAGTGTTTTGATTATGCTCAGTAATTGATGTTTGCTGTAGGATATCTGAATGGCAAGGTGCTTAGTGCTTCTGTCCCACAGCTCTTGGGATGGCACCTTCTGTGTTGAGTTTGCATGTCTTATGTTTGCTCCATAAGAAAAATAAGGAGCAACGGGAAGGGCTGGAGTGCTTGGACATCTATGAAGCTCAAGTATTTATGGAAGGGATTCAATTACATTTACCATGAAAAGAGGCGTTTGAAGAAGAATGACTTTTCAGTTTCGAAAATGTGTTTTCTCCCTCAAAACATAAATGCAGATAATCTGTCCCCAGTTCAGGCAGGTGGATGACTCACTTCCCTCGTGGTGGGGAAGACACAAACACTGATTTCCAAAAATGTACAAAAAAGAGAATAAAATATTCCAAGGAGGGAAAGTTTGAAAATACTGTATAAATCATGGTTAGCTTCTATCCATTTCCTTAGTCCTGTAAAACTGTTACTCTTTAAGTGCACAGCCTCTTTCTTTCAGCAATATTAAGAAGCTCCTGCAAGAATTACATACCCAAACAACAAAACTTGGATCGGGAGTAGACATTCAAGCTTAGTTATATAAGTGTACTATGAGTACGTTTAAACAACAAAGAACTTCAAGGCTGCTTTACTTGAAGCCCTCTGTAGATCTGTCTGCTTGTTCCTCTGTGTGCTGTACCTCACTCCTCAGGTCCTCTGTGGCTGTGCCCAGGTGAGTTTGGACCACACCATTACAAGGAACTTGACTGTGGTGATAACAAGCTGACTGTTCCACATTATAATAAAGCCCATCATTGACTCATACGATAGCCAACCAGAGTAACTGAGGATTTTAATGATCCAATCCAGCTCATGTAGCAGCTAGGAACATCATTTAAATCTATAAGTGACAGTTGCTACACAATGTTAAATTATTTCATTAGGTTTACCAGGTTTTGGGAGGTGTTAGTGATGTTTACTATTTAGAATAGCAGATTAAAAGATTCATTAATATGCACAATGTATTTGCATTTTTAAAAAACATTTATATGTAAATCTTAATCTTTTTTTTTTCGGGTCAAGGTGCGGTCTATCCTAAAAGCCATATTGACACGACCTGAACTGTTAGCTGCTGTCGTAGTTTGGGTGATTGTCAGGGAGGAATTTTGTTTTTGCTGTGCTTTCTGCGAGTCTGTGAGCTAGTTAATATCATTAGATCATTGCCAGACATCTTTTCTAGGTCCTGCTGGGAATAGGGGAATGAATATTTGATCAACCCATAACACAAAAGTGACAGAAATGAGGCCAAGACCTACTGTTGAAGAGGGTGCTTAGAGGAGGTTGCTAAAAAATAGATTTTGAAGTGTTTAGAAACCCGAATGTTTTTCGTAGCTGTATGCTGTGCAAATTGACAAATATTTTCCCATCATTTGAAAAGGGCAATTTAATTATGATGCTTGATGTCACGTGGAAAATGTCAAAAGAATTTATCAAACATTTTTAATTTTAAGTTGTCTTTTTATGAGGGCAGAAGTTTGCAGACCATTTTCTAAATTCTATTTTAAAGACTACTGGGAGACACGGCTAAGATCAAAGACTATAACCTAAACGTAATTCATCCTTATCAGGGTTTATGACCAAGTACACTGTTGTTTCCATTTTTTTCACATAATTCTCATTAAAAACCTATAACATCCTAAAAACAACCAAATGCCATTGCTGGACCCGACATTTTCAGCAGTTCTGTCTATTCCTATGCGCTTATCTGCCCCAGTTAACTCCCTAGAGCCAATTGCTGGTTTACCTTCTGGATGGGATGATGCAGCTAGTTTTACAAGTTAGGAAGGCTGGATGAAAAAGATCATTATGGCCGCTGCAGTGATTATGGTTGCGGTAGGCGGGGCTGGCTTCAGATCTTTCCGGGCGTTCCTCCCCTGAGGTTGTTCCTCAGACCTGCTTCTCCAGCAGCTCACAGGCATCGGCCTGCATCTTCAGCAGATGGTGCCCTTGGTTGCCATGGAGCTAATTAAAACCTCCAGACAGCCAGCACCAACACAGTTCAGAAAGTGAAATGGAAATGAGTGGCTACCACCCAGGTTGGCGCTCTTATTAAGGCCATGATCAGACATCAAAGAATAGGGTTCAGCTCTTTAAAAGTAAAATTGAGGTCTGGCGCGTGTAAACGTCAGTTCACCTTTACTGATGTGTATGTGCGCTTGAAAACCAAAATCTATTGCTGACCGGAATACAGACCCCTGATGGGAAGCCTGAACTGTTAGCTGCTGTCGTAGTTTGGGTGATTGTCAGGGAGGAATTTTGTGTATGACACTGGGACGTGTTTCTGTCACGCTGCTTGCCTCAGGAGCTCAGGAGTCGCTTGCATTCCTGCAGCTTCTGCAGGCGAGCCAGTTCAATACTCTCAGAAGTTTTGCCCTCTTCCTCCTTTGTGCAATTAAACCCTCACACCGGTAATTGTATTCAAAAAGGTCGCTCCTGGCGAGATCAGCCGGACAGCTGGAAAAAGCAAACAACTGTTTGTTTGGGTTTTTTTCTTTAGAAATACACCCCCCTTTTCTTGTGCTGCTGAAGCGGTGCAACTCTTACACTGGAAGGTTTTCTTTTCGTCTGTTTATTTTAACGTAATGCGATTTGCGTGCGGTGCACTTCACACTGGAGCTTTGTCTCCTTGTCATGGCAGTGCCTGGCTGCGTTGTAGGGGTGGGATTTGTGGGGGTGTCGGTGTGCCGTCGTGCCATGTGAGCGGGGTGTTGAATGTTATCTGCCGGCCCCAGCGGAGGTTTGTCCTGCCTTGTGACGCAGGAGAGCCCAGCGCTGGGCTGTTCCGTTCCTGTCGCGGCGAGTCAGGCGGCGGCCGCACACAATGAGCTGGGAAATTGCGCGCTGCTTTGGGGGTTTGTCCAGGACAGCGCTCTCTCAAGGTGTTTCCTGTTGCTGCCTGGTGTAAACGTTTTTTTAAAGTGTGAACCATTGTAGTGGGGGCACTTGGGTATCTCTGCCCAAATCTTCAGGCTTTGCTGATTGTAACTGGAGAGTGGCTACACACGCAGCCCGTTCCTGGAACTGAGGGTCATTAATCCTGTTTCGCTGTCGCGATTTTTGCCTTCGCATGGTCTTGCAGCTCTCACTCGTTAAAGTCAATGTTTAGGTGGCAAACGTGTTTTAAAAACGCGGTGTCTCGTACAGTAAAATAAAGATGGTTTGTTATGAACAATGGGGCTGCCAGGGGTGTCGTGAAAGAGGATTGTTTAATCCCAGCCTGCTTTCCTGGACAGTTATGGGAATCAGCAGGAACACGTCTTATTATCCACGAGCTTCTTTCCTGAAATAGCCCAACGTGACAAAAGTAATGTCCTTCGCGTGAAAAGAAACCTTCACAAACTGTACGAGTGGTAAAGACCTTACACGATACTCTGAGGAAAGCAGCAGAGGTTCCTTACACACTGAAAGGTTTAAAGAAGAGCAAGTGCAATGTTTTAGGGATAGGAGACTTCTTAAGGAGTGTGGGGAAAAAGAGGAATATAAGACAAAGGGGTGGATAAGAAAAAAGTTTGAGAGAGGCTATCCAAAGAGATGAAGACCCGGGTAATGATTTCCAGGTGTATTATGATAAGGTGTTAGTGTTGTGCTTTCACTTTTGTTTATACAGTCCTTTTCAGTGCAGAATTATCCCCCCCTTGTCCCTCTGCAGCTCACGCAGTGAGACATTGTACAATCATTTCTCTCTTAGTGATGGACAGCCTCTCCCTTCTTCATTTCACCTACTTGCAAGCATTTGAGTAGGACATAAGTCCCTGCCTTGTGTGGCTTTTGCAGTTCAGTTTCGGTGAAATGGCACACCCGTCGGCTGTGCAGCAGGGCCCACTCAGGACCGCGTTTGAAGGAAGCGACCCTCGGCCCAATCCGTTCCGTTTGTCTGGGGCTCCTGACCAAGGTGGTCCTGCCAGTTAAAGCTCATCAGCGGGATGGTGGTGTCCTCATTCTGTCTCTCACTGTACCCACAAGAAAACGGAGCTACGTCAATTAGAATCCGCGAGAATCTCTCGGCAGCATGGGGGTGGAGATACTGGGGATGAAAGGGAGACCCGGCAGGCAAGTGATTAAAAAATGAAATAAAAATGGCAGCTGCAAACATCTAAATGGGACAATTGCTGCAGTGTGAGAGAAGGGCGTGCACTGATGCTTCCTGACTGGGAGTGAACTTTACCATGCATGTGTATATCTCTATAGAGAGTAAGTTCTTCCTTGCCCGATTCTTTTTTTTTTTGTCTCGAATGGGTCCGTCAAAAAAGAACTATGCTCCAACAAATGCACGCAGATTCATGATTATGAACCTCTGCATTTTTGCGGTGCTCTTTAGTTGACTCTTTTAATACATTTGAACAGTTCCTGACTTTAGCAAAAACTTTAAAGTCGCTTATAAAGAAGGAAATGCAGCTGTAAAATATGAAATGCATTTCTGGGCAGATGCTGATATACACCTGTAAAGGTTTGGATGTAAACCATGTTTACATGCGCCCGCACACTGTGTATATGTTCTATAAATATTGGTAGTAGCCTGTTCAATCATTAATCCCACCGTATGAAGCTTTGCTTTGGCCAGAAATCGAACCTCAACCGTGCTTATGTAGATAATGAAAGCACTGCCCTCTGTCCCGTTACCTCTGCCGGCTGTGGAGGAGGGGTAGTCGGGGTGTGTCGGGGCCTTGGCCCCTCTGGCCCTCACGCTCTCCCCGGTTCTCGTTGCAGGCCCTCTCCCGCGAGCACCACCCGATGGAAAAGATGAAGAAGTTCAAGCGGCGCCTGTCTCTCACGTTGCGCGGGAGCCAGACCATCGACGAGTCCCTGTCGGAGCTGGCGGAGCAGATGACCATCGAGGAGAACAGCATCAAAGACAATGGTGAGTCAGCCTGCCCCGCTGTGGAGCCTCGTGGGTATTCTCTTCTTCAGGGCCACCGAGGAGGCTGCTGACCGAACGCCCCGGTTGGCCCAGGTGCCCGACACAGCTGCCTCCTTCACTGGCAGCTCGTCAAGAGGGCACCGGTAGTTACAGGACCTGGAGAATTCTCTTCCATATTGACAACACCTGGGAAACGTGCAATTACCCTTTAACTGGAGTCGCTCTGTGAAATATTTGTGGTGGTATTAAAAAAATATTATGACCTTATTGAATTGGTATTGGGGTAAAATACCAAAAATGAATCATTCTGTTAAAATATTTAAAAATATTTTATCTGGGCCTTTAAACCGTAAGTAACTTAGGAACACTTCGTGGTGAGTGACTGTTCATGACTAATTCATGAGCAAAAGCGGAAGTCGTATAAATAGCCTGTTAGCACATTATGACTTTTCATATTAACTTTAATGGTGTTAAAATCATTTCTTTCACTTCAGCTCTGTTTTGTTATTACCTTATAAATTCCATGATGATTATTGCTTCATATGTAATCGTTTGAAAAATAAATGCGTTTAGGGTGGGACATTATCTAGGTGGGGGGCACTGCAGCCTCACAGTTCTAGGGTCCTGGTTCCAGACAGGGGGCCTTCAGTATGGAGTTTGCATGTTCTGCCTGTGTGCCAGCGATTTCTCCGCGTGGTCGGTTATCCCCCAGACTTCCAGATACAAGTTGGATAGGTTATTCAGTGTTTCTAGCACAGGTGAGCTTGATCTCTCCGTCACACTCTGTAGGATAATGGATGGAAGGTCAGTTTTTGTAAAATCTTACCTGTAACCTTTAACTTTGGGCTTGTAGTGAGATAATTATTCTACATTAGACTCTCATATGAAATTTCTTAAGTTAAAATGTCATTGCGAGTACATTATGTTTCTATGATTACCAATTTATTTTAGTCCTACATTTTATCATCACGTTGGCTTTTATTCTGCACCCTATCAGGCTTTCCTGCGTACATTTCTGCAATTTAATCATCCCCCTGCATGTGTGTCACTGACCAGTTAAATTAATCCATCCACCCTTCAGCTTTCTAACAACTTTATCCAGTACAGGGTCATGGGGAAGCATGCAAAGGGTGGAGGTTACACCCTGAGCGGGACTCTAGTCCCAGTCCATCCATTAAAGAGCACACACACACACATGCACACCACAGCCAGTGCTCCCAGATGCCTGGTGACCTACCAGCATGTCTTTGGACTGTGGGAGGAAACTGGAGAATCTGGAGGGAACCCACATGAACACAGGGAGAACATACAAACTCCTCACAAACAGCACCCCAGAACCCCTTTAGGGTCCTGCAAGAGCCTGTGCACCCGTGCCCCTCCAGCTAATTAATCTCCTAACAAAATACATTAATTTGTAGGTGGCATACATGTTTATTTTATCAAGTGATATATTTTTTTTCTCTGAGAACGTCAAATTAAAGTCAATGTAGCTTCTATCATATCCACCCATGTTACAATACTCACACAGGAAGGCACACATTGTGGTTTTGATGAACATAGCACTTTCTTCTCTCTTATGTTGTATTATTACACCAAAAGGGCATTTACTTTGAAGCCTGAGGCTTTTAGTGTATGTTGTGCAAAAATTGTTCTTTGGCTGTAAACCTCCTTATATTGGTTAATTGTCTTTATCACAAAACATTAAAGCAGAAATATTTACTCAAGTAGTGTAAATTCATGTAAAAAAATTCTTATGCATCTTCTACTTTTTAGAACTTTAAACCGTTTTTCTGGTCTTTTGGGTTGCAGGATACTTTTGAGAGACTGTCACTCCAGCCGAGCAAATTTTAGGCACACAAAAGCAATCCGTACTGTGCCAACTCCGAAAACAAGGGTCTGTTTTTCTTATTTAATTGAACCTTTTCAGAATGGCCAACACTTTATGTAATCAGGCAGAAAGAAAAAAGTCGTACCCAGTGGTTTGTTGTCTTCTCGGCATCTGTGTGTACCCTGGCATTTCTCCTCTTCCAGTCTGTGCAGTCACCTGTTGAATCTGCGGGCTGAGATTTTTTTTTCCCCTTGGCTAACCTTATCTCATTCTAATGCTTGGTTGTGCCCATAGCAACCAACACGAGGACAACATTTTCCTTTGTGTAATTGCAGTCAAATTATTGCAGATTGGTATTTTAACGAGAGTGCCATAAGGAGGTATTTTTCTAGCTGATGTTAATTCTAGTCTACTTTAAAGGTGGCACTGAGAAGCGTCTTCTTTATTTATTTAAAGTTATAACTAACATTTAAGGTAAGCTCTGTAAGACTAAGAGAGGCAGCACAGTTCAGGAAACTTCCAGAAAAGAACCTGATGCCATTTTGTTTTGCTCATTATCAGAATCGCAGCATCTTACATCACCATAAACCGAAAAGGATTACCAAGTTTTTAAGATGACTAAAAACAACAACACAGTTTGAGCTGATGGTACTACATTAAATAAGTGATGCTCTGGGGTCAGTTCCAGTTACATTGACATCTGCAAAGTTATTAATTACACTTATACTTACAATGAATTCCATAAATGTAAAATTAAAGATATTCTGAAGTTACTGATGGAATTCCCAAGTGAAACAACTTGTGTCAATATATTGACACTTATATGCTTCTGATACCAAAGTGCTTATCACAGGTCTAAAAACAGCTGAACAATTAGAACTTTAATGTGCACCGCATTAATGAGTTCACCTCCTTGGACCTCTCCTTCCTGGGAGTGAGGAAACGGCAGGTGCCTACACAAGACCCTGAGGCCCTCTTCTGAACAGCACATTTTCCTTCTTGTATGTTAAAATCACCCGTTTGTGTCCTTAGCAAAGGAGCTCATGTTTTCTACCTCCACGTGTTCAGGACATAATTGTGGAATTGTTTTTTTTGTTCACCGATTGCCAGGTGTGTGATTTTGCTTAAGCTGCTTCTAATACGAGACAAAAAATGGTACCATAGCTGTGATTCAGCAAAGGTGCTCAATGATGCAGTGGCGCGCCTAACAATTTGTGAAATTCTGACAGTTAAAGCACGGCAGGTGCCGGATTGATCTCTGGTCACAAGCGTGTATTATATTGCTTAGTTGAAATTATTCAAAGGTTCTAAGGCTCAACTTCACTTATAGCTCCGGTGTAATTGTTAACAGTACAGCTCCAGTTGTAATTTCCTCAGATTGAATTACAAAAACAAACCTTTATCATCTCAGATTTGTATTATTTGTCATTTTTATGCTTTTAGGTTCTACAGTGAGAACGTATATTGTCTGCAATTATCCTGCATCCAAGAAGTTTAGTTATCTTATTGAGCTCGTTATTATTTTAATTATCCTTCATTTCTAAATTATAATGTATGACGGTATCTTGATTTTTTTTTAGGCGAAAATGCAGATAATATATGGGAGTACATCATCTGGGATTTGGACCCGCAACCTGTATAGAGACCAGAGCCCATAACACTACTCCTTGCTGTTGCCATTAACATTCCTGGCTTCCCCAACCTTCCCCTTTGAAGGTTTTGCTTAAGGGCATGGTAACTTGTTTTCCTGCAAAAAAAAACTGGTCTTGAATCAAATAATGCTGGTAGAAGCAACAATACTGGATTAGCAGATTCCTAGATTTCTGAAATACTGAAAATGATAGCCAGTACCATTAGAACTAAGGACATTCTATAGCAAACGACATTGGAAGGAGAATTCGAAGGTGTTAACTCTGTCTTTGAAATGAAATGAGCTAGAACACATGGGTGTTTCTCTGAAAATAAAAGCTCTGTAAAGTCCCATCTCTTCGTTTCTAATCAGTAACGTAATGGGTAAAAGCACTTCTAATGTCTCCAAACTCTACACAATAACAACCTTGGCTTTTTTTTTTCTCTGCTCTGAGCTAATGCACAATTTACTTTGCTTCGTTTCCTGCCTAGAGGGTTCATTGAGTGTAAAGTACTCATTTCTTTGTCACTCTGATTACCCTCTGCTCACTTACCCTTTCATGTGGTGGTTAAATTGGGGAAGCAGAGGGAAACAGGGCCCTACAGCTGGGGCCTGCATTGGCAATTATACAGGACAAATATACACATTGTTAATAACAGGCTATAGGAGCTACAGACAGATAAAAGGACTTGTGGACTGGAAGAGCGCTCAAATTAAGCAATATGTTCAGTAGATCAAGCCCTGATAAACTGGCAGGGACAGCACTCTACTGTTTTGGACTCCTGCTGCACAGGCAGTAGAGAGGGCACCTTCCTGAAAGCAGGTCAGGCTTATGATTGGATGGGTTTCATGAGGATCTACACAGCCCGACGGCACACCAGCAAGAAAAGCTCATTGCGGGTGATGCTGACCTGCCCCAGGTTTCACGTGGAGTGAAACGTCTACCAGGCAGCAGCAGCAGCTTGTAGCTTCTTTATGGAGACTTTTCCAGGAGCTGGCAAGGCTGTGCCGTTGATCACGACAGGTACAGGCTGTGCAATTCAGACCATACAGTTTGCTACAGGTCTTAGGACCTGAAGTGTAGAGGGCAGTGCACATGAATGCAGTGTGTGAAAAGTGGTAAGTTAGAAAACAGTCTGCCAAGTTTTCTCTTAGGTACCGAGTTCAGTGGAAGTCTATATTGGGTAACTAGTGAAGTTATATTTTAATTTCAATTATTGCACGAGCTTTGTTATAGAAGTATTTCATGTCCAGTGAAGAAGTAAGGTTGTAAAGTAAAAATGTTCTTATTGAAGCTTCTTCACATTACTTTTTTCATAAAATCAGCGTTTTTGTTTCACTCAAGGGGCATGATGCTTGTTTTAAAGGCAGGTTAGTAGGTTAATAATGAGTGTTGTTTTTCATAACCGAGAATTGAAAAGTTATATTGTTCCTTTCTCGACAGACAGTCTGCCATGAGAAATGAATCCCAGAAACCTTCATCTGTTAATCAGCAGGCGCGCTAAAGAAGATCGAACAATTTGGCTAGGTACATCTGCACTGCAGTGTAACTCGCTTAATTTAATAATTCATAAATTGCACTTGAGATCAGATCTCAAAAACGAATTTAAACATATTCAGCTGTGAAAAATGCTCATCTCCTTTACAACTGTATCGAGAGATTTAGCAAGATCAAGATGTGCTGGCTGAGCTGCAGATGTTGCTAAGTGCAGCTTGCTCCATGATTGCTCGGTTTGAAAACAGAGGGTTGGCACAGAATAATAGATCTCCAAATAGCTTTGTGCTTTCACCATCTGAAACTTGTTTTCTGTGCGGAACATATTTGATGTGGTTCACAGGTTGCGTTTTGATTTGAGGTTCAGATCTCTCAGCTGCACGACAGATCATGTTCAGCAGACGCGGTGTGGCGGTTAGCATTGTCTTGCAGTGCTGGCGGCCCTGGGTTTAATGTCTGTCTGCGTGGAGCTAGTATGTTCTCCTTACATTTACTGGAGGTTTCCTCTGGGTGCTGTGGTTTCCCCCCACAGTCCAGAGACTTAATGGAAGGTCATTTGGCTTCAGAGAAAATTGCCACAGGTGTGGGTGTGTTTTTGTGTTTGCGTCCCACCCAGGGTGTATCCCGCCTTGCGCCCATGGTTTGCTGGGATAGGCTCCGGCTCCCACACGACCCTGTTTTGGATAAAATGGTTTGATGATGGATGGATAACTTTCCGGAGCTTCAGTTTGTGACTTACAGTATGTAACCCTTTTTAAAGTGGAGCGCACCTTTTCAGAATGTGCCAGTGCTCGTCTGTCTGTGGTGGTGTTGGAGATTATCTTCGCTAAGATTTTGCTCAATATGATTTGTCAGTTTAGAATTTGAATGGATAGTGTTTGTCTCAGCTACATGGGTGTTTTTTTTCATTATGTGAACAGTTAATTTAACCAAGTTCTGAAAAATGTGAATCTTAGCTTTTGCACCCAACCTTCTGATAGTCTCTTGAGCCCTAATCTCTTGGAAATGTGTTTAATTCAGCAGCCTTGAAGTCATATTTAACCAACATTTCATACTGCTTCAAGTCTCTTTGTATTATTCTGTTGTATTGCTCTAGTTTGATGTTTTAAAATAAAGATGTCTTGTGATTTGCCAGTTTATCATAAGCGCTTTATGTTAAGGCAATGAAGAATAAAATACATAAAGTTTTGAAATCCTTTTCTGATGTTCAAGCCTGAGATTTGGGTTCAAGTGTTCATTTTTTCTGAGATCTAAAAAAAGTGAGCTCATATTTTATAAAGCATAATTTTCAAACTATGTAATCAAGGTGAAGATTTCAAAATGTATTCAGACCTGGTATTCTAAGGAATGTATTCATATACTACTGTATATTGTAGTTGTCTGTCAAGTAACTGTAGGATTTATTGATTAATTAAAAAAAATATTAAATTAAATTGAATTTAAAGTGCTTTTAGGATTAGGATGCATTAGATATCCAAAATATTCAACAATTAATTTGGTGAGAGCAATGAAGGTGCACATTATTTTAACACTTTTAATTACACTTAATAACACTTCATGTTTTCAGAGGGTCCATGAACTGAGTTTTTAGATGACCTTTGCACAATTGAAAATGGCAGTTTCTAAATACTCGGAAGTGGCTCTGCCGGTAGATGCCAACTCAGGACTCGCCATGTTAGGCACCACTTTGTGCTCTTCTTTGATGGTGTGCACTGTAATCTGTTGGTGTTTTGTGCAAAAACCTATGATTATTATTATTTTGAGATATTGTCCACAGTTAAACTAGTTAATTGAAATATCAGAATTGTATTTTTAAAGCAAGTTGATAATTAAATGTCTAAAAGGCTGTATTGTCACTGATATGGAGAAGTGATCCTACACACTGTGGTAAGGCTTGTTACATTATAACCTACATCTCCATGCAGATGCAGAATCCCTAATGGTCTGTGTTTCAGTCAACCTGTATGTGGAAGGTAATAAGAATAGAATAGTACAAGGTATTACTTAATGCAGTTTTTTTTTTAGTTTCCATCCTTCTTTAAAGAAGGAATGCATGTATGTGTGAGACCTCTCAGTCAGAAATGATTCAGGTGACTTATTGCGCGCCTCATCTTGAGGCGAGCACTTGAGTAAGCCCTGTTTTTGTTACCTAGTTGCAGTGAAAGACAATTACGCTTTATTGCACCTCATTAGCATTGTAACCTGAATCTGAGCTGGTCCTGTTACCTGGCCCCTGGGTGGAGAACTGCCTTTAGCCTGCTTGAGGGAGATAACATCCCTTTCACAGCTCTGTTAACATTCTGCACCGCGTTCTGGGGGGGAAAAAAATCCCTAACTTTGATTTATGTTAGAAAAGCAGTCGGCTACCTACAAATGTAATTTGACTGACACTTTTCTCCAAAGCGTCTTACATTTGCACCCTTTTGCATGGCTTAGTGTTTCATTGGAGTGATTCGAGTGATGTATCCAGCTCAGGGTGACGACAGCAGTGGCTCACTGGGGGATTAGAACACAACCTCTCCCTGTTACAAGTCTGGAACCTTGTGCAGTGTTTCACAGTGCTACCTGCTGTGAACAACAAAAATATCTGTTGTCTGCAGTTTTGCACTTTTCCATATTCCAGTGGTCTTTTTTCTACATGTGTATTAAGTAATTTTAGTCTGAGGCACCACATTCAAGCAAGGAAAATATTTTACCTTGTTTGGATTCAACTGTAGTATAAATCTTAAAGTAGGGGTTGTATTCTCTTGAGTTCCCCTGCAATTCTTGCTCATTAGGAACAAGGCACACATGTACTGTACACACATCTGAAAAAGATACAGTGATTAATTACTGTACAAGGGGGTCAGTGCAAGGCCTTTTTTGCACACAAATTTGGCGGGTCTGCATGTTCAAACAGGGGTTGTTTATCTTTTCATGAAATTCCACAGGATTATTCAGTGAGTGGGCCTGATTAGTGCACTGTTTAAACCCACCTGGTCATAGACTCATATCTGCATACTCCACATTTTTGGAGCTTCTGATTACCTCAAGAGTAAACAACCAGGAATGTTTGACAGGCATTCATGGATGAGCAAGCTTTTTTTTTTTAGCATTTCTAATGAAGATTGATGGAAGCTATGCCTGCCCTGTTTTGTTCTGGTTCTATCTGCTGGAAATGCACAGCAAATAATTAATACAGTGAAGAGCCCTTTGCTGTCCTTTTCAGATTAAATGATAATGGAGAAAGTACAGTATGAACTGCTGTCAGGCCCTTGTCCCCATTGAGCCAGGCCTTCTGCTTGCAATGACAAGCCACCATATTGTGGCGGTGCTTAAGGACTGTTTACGCGCGCTAGTTAGAAAAGACCTGGGATGTTGGTCTTTTCTTTACAAGAGGTCTATTGCTTGGCAACCAAACTCTTGAGCATCCAGAGAGTTTTGAGAGAAGTAACAGTAAGCAAAGTGATATTGTCCAGTAATGGGCTTCCTTAAAAATTTGGTGGTTAACAGACTGTTCTCTGTTTACAGTGTTCCTAGTTAAAGTATTGCTTTTCCTCAAGCTTCATTAAAAAGAAACATGAAAGGCAGTGTGAGAAAGAAAGCACAAGCAAGTTTGGTTAACATCCTGTCAGGCCTCTAAAGTGTCTAGATTTGCTTTTGCAACTCTGTAAGCAGTTAAAGAAAAGGGAATTCAGAACTTCAAAGCCTGCAGTCTGTATTTTAATCTTCTTGTGGTGGTGTGTGTGTATAAGACCTGCTTTTTTTTTATTTTGGGGTTTGCACTGCTTGCCATGGGCAGTTTGCTGTAGACAGCAGTCTGACTAACAGGTAGCTGCTCATTCTCTGCATCACGCTCGACACTGCTTTCTTTACACCGTGAGCTTTCTCTCACACCGTGCTGAAGTTCAGGGGATTTTTCACCTGCAATTCACAATTGCAAAATCCCCAAGCAAATAATAATGATGGTTAAAGACCAGCATTTAAAAAAATGAAGAAAATAGTTCTAATATAGATTCTTGCCTTAATTAAGTACAGACAGTAGTATCAAAACGTGTGTGAAAAATAATAATGAGTGAAACCATTTGCAGTTCCTTTTGTTTCTGTATATTTGTTCATTAGTGCTCCCCTAGAGCAAGTACAGTCTTGTTTTTTATTGTGACCGGGCATGATTCATTCTTGTTTTTCTGACATGAAAAAGGGTACTTTCACTCCATCAGTCAGATGTAAAACTCTTGAAGGGGGTTTACAGTAGACTGCCGTGTGCCCAGGAAAAAGAAACTTAAAAAAAGTGCAAAGTACAAAGAGAAATAGTAATTGGATTGAACAGCAGTTCATAATGCAGTTGACTCTAATGTGGTTTTATTTGCTGACTTTGGCGTCTTTTGAATTAATCCGAAACAGTGAAAAGAGCACTGGTGTTTGGCCATCCACGGCTGATTCTGTGAAGGTTCCAGGTGAACATATCAGTAGGGAGTGGTTATTCATTTAGCATGTGTGGATGTATGTGCTGTGACAGGGGAGAGGCTGGGGCGAGGGGGTGGGTTTGATGCTGCAGTGGCCTCTGTGCAATGATTATGTACACGGTAATGTACCTTTCTGCTTTGTTGAGGATTGTTCACACATTCAACCTGCCACTTTATAGCCTGAGCAGCAACGGCAGAAATATCACTTCAATATTCGCGTTCAATTTCAGCTTACCCAGAGCACCTCTGTGGGCTGTGCGGCTGAAAGCTGAAAGCAGCCTGAAGAGCACGCGAAAATTTGAAGCGATCTCATAGTGGCTGTGATTCAGCATTTGTTGGGTTTTTTTTTATGTTCCTGTGTTTCAGTGTTGAGTCCTACAACTTTTATGTGTCTTTTGAACCAAGAAAACTAAAATGTTCATTTCTAGCATAGCTCCTGCTTTGGTCTTCCCAAGAGCTTGGCGGCTGCTTTTTGTGTGTTATTCATATTAATAATGTCTTTGACTGACACTTTTATCCACAGCAACTTGAATTTGTAACCTGGGTGTATTCTCGAAGCAATAAGAGTGAAGTTCCCTGGTCAAGCAGTGTTTCCAGCCACACATCTGACCCCACAAACGTCCAGTTGAGAGTCCAGAGCTCTCACCACTTCTCCACACTGCTGCCAATGCAACAGCCCTTATTCCTTCCCAACGTTTGTTCTTACTAATTCAGACGGACGAAATAAGTCGCAGTAGCTCATGAACGTTCCACGTCATAATGACACTTTCCACGTAAGGGATGACTTGTAACTCTAGAAGGAGAATGTTCTGATCTGTAACCAGGAGAATATAATGTAGAGAAACAAGTAAAGATTTATTCCATACTGAGAGGAAAAGAAAAGCAACATTTTGGCTGTCGAGCTTCGGGTGTCTAAACCTTTATTTGTTCCTTTGCAGCATACGCATGCTGACGCAGCTGCCTACTTGAACTGCTGTAATATAAGATGTACATAGCATGTGGAGAGCTCAGTATTGCATCCTGACAGCCGGCTTCTGTTGTGTCGTTGTGTCTCCTGGGACTCCAGAGCCAATTGTGAGGAATGGCCGGCCGCCCACGTCGCACAGCATGCACTCCTTCCTGCACCAGTACACCGGCTCCTTCAAGAAGCCGCCCCTGCGCCGGCCGCACAGCGTCATCGGCGGCAGCCTCAGCTCCTTCATGGCCATGCCCAGGAACGGCAGCAGGCTAGGTGAGTCCCCGCCTCTCCGCTGGCCTCCAGACCCCAGACCGGCGCAAGCAGGTCTCCTTCCTGCGCACCTGCGCAACGATCCCAAGCGATTTACACTCAGTTTACTAATGAATAACCTCCAGTGCATCATTCCCCCCCCTAATTTCACTTGTAATCATATCAAGTCTGTGTCCTCTATGTCGAAAATTGCTGATATTATTTGCTTGGGAAGCACCTTAGTGACCACTGTGTTTTCAAAGGGTTAGGAAGGGAAAATCTGTAGCAGCCTGAGGTTCTGACCCTGTCACTTTCTTTGAACATTCCTGATATTTATTGCAGGACTTGGAATGTCCATGTTTTGACATCCCTAGCCGTGTTTCCCAGTATAATGTCCATTTTCTGGTGATGTTGAAACATGTCACATGCTTTATTGTTTAAAGCCCCGAGAATCTCTCCGCTCGGTGAGAATTAAAGAAGCACGTCATGAAAATTCATTATCCCCTGTTCTGCATGTACATATTCTTTTGGAACACGGTTAAGGACATCTGTGCACATTAGATGGGAATGTTCATTGCAGAAAATTGATGGCAACAGACTTTTAAATGAGAGGATTTTGTTTTTATTGGTAAAATCGCGAATGAAGAAGACGGTAAAAATGCCAGACAGAGCGCGCTGCTTTTTGTGTGAAATATGTTTAGTATAAAAAATGTTCACTCACAGATATAATGCTGTTCTGACATGATGAGGTATGAAGTAAAAATGTCAAATGGTTCATTTGCAAAGAACTGCAGGTTCCTGTTTGTTTTAAAGATATGCTTTCTTGGAACAAAATGTCCTACAATACAATACAATACAATGTCCTACAATATTGACTGTAAGTCAATGTGGTTTATTTTGACCCTGCCTCTCTTGGACCATTGGGTGAGTCTCAGATCTGCTACTGTGGTCTTTGACAACATACAGAACTGCAGTCAGGACAGATATAAATATATTAGTGTCTGCTGCATTCTTCCTTGAAGTCCTGTCTTGAATATTGGAGAGCTTGAAGTCTTTTATAGCAGCTTGAATTCACATCAAAAGTTCCGAATTATAAAACAAACAACATCTGAGTGATTCCCGTTTTTCACTGGACAGTAGTCTATACATGATGAAATATCTGTTTCTATGCATAGAGTGTGTACTGATCACACTGAAAATGGATTCTGTACTTGACGATTGAAGAACAGTCCAGAATGGGGGGAGATGCTATCCACTTGTTCATTAAGGTGTTATTGAATGAATGTGGAAATAGTTCAGGTAGTAATCTGTCATCAGTCAATAACAGAACAAGCAATAGATCCATTCCATTCATTAGGGTTTTGGTGCAGTCGTGGAAATCCTTATGCAATTTATGGGATTTGGAAATAGTGATTTCCCATTTCGAGTGCGTCATGGAAATTGGTTTAATTAAAACTTGTAAAAGCACGACAATGTGAAGTGATTTTAACTTTAGCAGGACTATAGTCATAGGAAGTGAGGGGCAGGAAAATCATATTGGTTATAGTACTTGAATAGCAACATCTGAGGTTTTTTCATGCATTTATGTGATTTGAGGTTTAGTCTTTAGATTATCCATTACAGTCAGCTTTGTGTGAAGGGATTGAAAATGGATGTTTTATAATACATAGTACCTAAGCCAAAACTCCAGGACAGGTTATAAGGCAATTGAGAATAATTAAAGAAAACAAACTTCCTAAAAACTCATCTGAGCATGATAAGGGGGGAAGAGGTCACCAGTTTTTAAACAATGCCAAGCCTGAGCATACGTCTCGTTGCTTAGTTCTTCGAGTCTGCAAGGTCTCTTTGGATTTAATAAAGCCTATGCTAGTTATTTATAATATACATTATTGTAATATTAGTAAGCTTAAGTAACAGGCATGATGTAACATGTTATTACTCACTGTTACTGCTGCTGTTATTTGATCCCTTTGCATCTAGACTGGATGCACTTGTGAGTTCTTGGGATGAAAGCATCTGCAAATTGAAAACATGTAAATTGATTAATTATATTTGAATAAATGAATGACATTTTTGTCCTGAAGGGTGCCAAAATCCTACATACAGGAAGAGACCCCTTTCACCCTCTACTGAAGAGCAGCCCCCTTGTGGGGTAACTCGCGACAGCCATTGTGCACAAGGAGCGCCACTGCACAGCAGGGCATGTGGAGAAGTGAGAAGCTGCTTCACCAGTTGGAGGCCAGATCATACAAGCCCAGAATGGAATTTATCCTTTTATTCAAGACTCCTGCTCTTCTTAACATTACCAGAGGATCTTGAATTACCGCCTAGTAATGAGGACCTTGGTGTAACACCTAATCCGAAAGGTGACATGTCCTACAGTTCAGTGTCCACTGTCACCATATAGGACCTTTGATGTGGAAAGTCTGTATAAGTTCACATAGATGAGCGCCACCTACTGGTCTACCAATGATACTAGTAGCAGTCACCTGGTTTTCCTTAAAGGTCTCCTTCCTAGTCTGCTAGATGAGGCTCAGAGGTGGTAAGGATGCTTTAATTATATGTAGCGAAGGGTATATATGAATTTAAGCAGAACAGCCTCATGGCTGTATAACAGTCTCCCCCTAATCCAGCAATGTGAAAAGTTATGTTGCATTGTTCTCTTTTACTGCGCACTAACATTGTGTGTCAAAATAGCAACTTTCTTGTGGTTCATGTAAAAAAAGATCTGTAGAATTTAATGAAAAGGTCATGTCTCTCAAAATCATAAGATCTAGCCTTCATGCTGTGTTTAACATTCGTATCGTGTGCTGTACATATAGTCCAATTCTCCATCAGCACCGGTAGTCAGCAGATGAATAGGCTGAGAAAACAGTTCATTTAGAAGCTTTTCCCACTACGTTGACTAATTTGCAGTGCTCACTCATATACAAGGCATTAAGAAAGTTGAGCATTTCTAAAACATGATTATTGTGGGTGTTTATGCTTTGTTTAAGTATAAAAACGAACTGTGGTGAACATTTATTCCAATGTCATTGAAATGCTTGAAAATTCTTTTTATTTGTTCCAAAAGAATATGAACCCGTAGAATGATATTGAGGACAGATTGTTCTTTTATTTTGATGAAAAGCATTAGTAGTTTTCATAGACACTTCAGTATTTCCTGAAATGTATCACTTCAGGTAAGGCTGCTCAAATCTGGTTGAAACCATATCCCTTTCCCGTTACAGTAATTACAGTAATTAGTTGAAATATCTATATTATGTTCCTGTGCTTCGCCGGTTTGTCGACCAAACAGCTTCCACAAAATGGACCTTTATTTTTCTGACCTGAATTTAATGAGGTCCGGATGATGGCGGAGTCACACTGCTGGCGGAGCTGAAGAGAAGTGCATGTCAGCTCAGGAAAAAACAAACGCTAACAGGAGGATTGTCGTTCTGAGCTGTGATCCAGTTGAATTGTTTAATATTTGCTCAGACTAGTTAGCTAATTCTCACCCAGTGTTACAAATGAAGACTCTGGGTGTTTGGGAAATCTGAGCAAAAGAAGGGTCAGCAGGAAGCTGGACAGTCCACATCTAAAGATAATGTGACTTTGTGGCTAAAGCAGATTTTAATTGGAATGAATATTGCCAAGGTGTGTGCTTACTTGCCTGCACTCCAAGCTTAGCCTGCATGCCACTGAAGCTGGAGAACAGTAGAAAGGAGTCGCCATAGACTTCTTTGTTTATTCAAATGGAGCCACCTTGCTTTGGTACAGATTTCCATGAGCCTTTGTGTCTTTCTCATTTAAAATATATTTGTTTGAGCGACTTGCAGTACAGGGGTTACAATGTTCCATTTTCCTTTCTGCATCAACATTGTATCACTCATTTTGGGGGTTTGCATTGCTGTGCAGCGAATGACCTGCAATCTCTGCACTGCTCCACGTTTTTAGCTTTCAGTGTTGTGGGATTTTTTGGCTTTGGTGCAGCTGAGCGTGTGTAGGTGTACCAGGCCAGTACAGTCAATCTCTAATCTCTGTTTGTCTGTGATCAGCGTAACGTTATATAATATCGGACGGTCTTGGAAGTGAGTGAGTGGGTAGCCAAATGAAATGTTTAACAAGCCAACTTGTAGTGCGTTCTGAAGAAACCTCTGAAGGTTCATACAAGGACCTTTACTCATTCGGGTTACCTTTTTGTGCTTTGTTAAATTGATGTTCCTGAGGTGGAAGGCATTCTGGGGATGTAGAACGTGACATACAGAGGAGCTTACTCTTCAGTCTGACCTCACTGAATTCAGAGAAGAAATCTGCCAGCCAAGCATTCAAACTTGGAGCTTGTGTCCTGTCCAAGTCTGGCAAAACTAATTGCAATAAATCAAAGTTAGCGACTTGCGGAGTTCACACAAAGCGATTTAACCGTTTTTGTTTGGTTTCTGCAGTGTTTTTAGACATTCTCGGTTGTGGTGATTTAATTTTAATTTTAAAAAGGCCTGCAAAGAGTGGTCAGTGATTAGATTTAGCTTGTAATGGGTGGGATATTCACTCCTTTAAGTGCAGTATGAATGCTTTCTTTCACAAAGAAAATGGCCTTTCTGTTTCCAGCTCAATGAGGGGGATCACAAGTGCTGTTGTTTAAACATACCAGACTGCAGGGCAACAGTTATGTTACTGATGTAACGTGCCAGCAATTCGTTCACATCATCCAATAACTCCTAGAAATAATTCATTTAACAGTGAATTTCTGTCTTTAAATGAGGGTTCCCTGAAGGTGGCTTTTACTGGCATTTCACTTTGTTTTCAGACTTAAATTTACTTTTCCTACCTCATTAACAGGGGTGGCTGTAACATTTCTCTGTATAATTGGATGCTTAAATTCTTCATGTGCACCTTGAATATTTATTGTTACAAAGAAGCGCCAGACTGTCTGCCTCATTGTAAGAATCTAGCTGTCAGGTAGCACAGTGGCAGCAGTATTTGCAGGAGCCACGCTAAAGGTTATCCTTTGTCACATAGAATCCTGAAAACGTCGAATTTCAGTCACAGCCGTTCGAAGTTCCCTACCTTAATATTTTTAAAATTCAGCTGGTGTTTTCTTGGATAAAATATATTTCGAAATGAGAGTCAGAATAAGTCAGAATGCCTACTTCTCATCAACATTGAAATGTTTATTGTTTATTGTCTAAAATGTGAGAAATGTAAAGGCCTTATTGCGTGCACCTGCACGTTGTTTTTCCAGGAATTAACTGTTCCTTTATCCCTTGCTTCTGTTTAGACATAGTGCATGAGAACCTGAAAATTGGTTCTGATGGAGAGAGTGACCAGGCATCTGGGACCTCCTCTGATGAGGTCCAGTCTCCTACGGGCGTGTGTTTGAGGAACAGAGTGCACCGGCGCATCTCCATGGAGGTGAGTTCCTCTTCACAGGCTGGACCACCTCACCACCTCCCTAACTTCATTAGGTATTCTATTTAAGCATCTTACATGCAGTTAGATGCAATCACATTGTTGGCAGTCATGGCTGGTCTTTAGGGCAGGTAATGTGTTTAATATAAATGCAACGGAAATCACAATTAAAGGCAGAAATCTTGTTTTTCAAGAGGCCCTCTGTCTTGCGCTGTGGAAGCATCAAGAGCCGTGCATTAAGCCCCTGCCAATACTGCATATAGAGTTACTTCACTTCTCGATCTGCACAAGAGATGAGCTAACAGCAATCACTTACATCAAGTCAGCAGGTTTCTTACTATATAATTCATGAACATGTTCTCAGAAATGACCAAATCTTGCGATGAGCATAGCCTGTGTCCCTCACTCCCACATTGGAGGCCATTAAGAGGTCTGTAAGAACTCTGGATTGAACAAGAGAAAGAAGCATTTCTTTTAAAAGTTGCAGTACTTTGCTGTATGGTAGATCTTTACTGAGTTGCCCTAAGACTTAGTTCCTGCCCTTTAGGAATCTTGTTTGTTTTTTGTGCCCGATGTTCTTATCTAGCCAGTAGTACTGTAGTATTGGCTGAGGCTCACTTGCATGACGGATGTCAAATTCAAGCAGAGCCCTTCTTTACATGTCATTTAGATGCAAGTAGTATTTGGTTGATGTGTCCTTTTTGTATGCAGATGATTTTTAAGGAGAACAGGGACTAAACTACTGCTGGAGTTCTACTCATAGCATACATTTTCTACACAGTGTTTCCAATGGAATAAAGTGGCAGGATGCTTCTCAGACTTCGTTTTGTATTCAATTAGAAAAAAAAAGTTAGAAAATGTGAATATAGGGTGGAGGGGAGTCCCCATTACCTTTAAAGCGCTTTGAGTGGAGTGTCCAGAAAAGTGCTAAATAAGTTTTTAATTTTTATTATTAAAATCTGCAGGCACACTAGTTCTCCATGGCCAGACTGGGGACCCAGCTGATTAGCTGTTAGAATGACTGTTCAGTCAATAATTCAGACTTTTTTTTAAATTCAGAATTATTTCAGCAAAGTTGAAAAAAGCAGACAGTTTTGGGAGGCTTTCCTTGGAGTACTTGAGGAAGCGTGAACATGTTATCGTGACTGATTTATTTAGCGCAAGGGCTTGTGGCTGATGAACAAACCTGTTATTGCTCCAGTTTTTCTGTGCTTGGCTCATTACATTCATCTGCATTACATTTAATATGTTTCCTAATTCCATTCCATTTATTTTCTGATTTCTAATTATCCACTTCGGAGATGCAGGAGAGCCAGAGCCTATTCTGGCAAGCATGGGGCACAAGGCAGGATACACCCTGGACGGGATGCCAGTCCATCGCAGGGCACACACACTGATAGCAGGGTCAATTTTCCCAGAAGCCAAATAATCTCCCAGCATGCGTTTTGTCTCTGGGAGGAAACCGGAGCATCTTGTGCAAATGCAGGGGGACCATGCAAACTCCATGCAGATAACACCCCAGGTCTCCTAATTAACAGTGAGAATGATAACTATGTCCCGACAGTGTTAGAAACAGCTGGGGCTCTGCTTGCCACTGAAAGGGTGTCTGCACCTGTCTGCGTGGGCAGGACATTCAACAAACTCCAACATGTCCTTGCAGACTCTAAACAAGCATTCCCTTCATTTCAGTTGTTTTCATTTTAATAAAGATGTAATCGTTATTCTAATTTGCTTAAGGCAACAGTACTGAGATCATCAGGAACAATAAGCAAACGTTTGAGCATGCCTTAGACCCCAAACAATACGATTGAACATCTTAAGTGACAGGAGACTACATGGATGATAGGATAACACACAGTTGCCCTAGGAGGTATGACAAATATCCCTTCCACCAATAAATGATATCTGATAGTCTGTGTGCTTAGTTATGTGACAGCTGTCCCAAAGGTATTTGGTGGTTGTCTTGTATGGAGCCCAGGATGCCTGAACAGGATGGATTGTGTATTCAGAGCTTATGTACAGAATTTCATTGCCCGTATGCTCTGTGCAATTGTGCTAGATCTACCTTTGCTTTAGTTGTAGCCTGTTATAAATCAATTGCTTTAAAAACCCTTTTTCTTCTTTGTGAGAAATATTAAAATTCTTAAAATAAAGTCACACGTCCACTGTTGAGACCTAGACAGCAGAGTAAAATTCTATTCATATACAGTATGTACATTGCCCTTCTCAAAGAGCAAGGCTTCAATTTACGATTTTGCAAAGCAGGATTACTGGTATCAAGACCGAGTCACACCGGTTTGGGAGGTTTTTAAAGGAAATCAGTGATTCAGAGTCCTCTAGACAGAGTGTCTTCGTGTAGTGGTTTGGAGCACCTTAAATGCCAGAAACAGTCCTTTGTTCCTCCTACAAGGTTAATAGTCTTAACAGGACTAGAACAGCTCCTCAGGAGCAGATACATCATATAAGTGCAATATAGTTCTCGTCTACTGTATAAGAACATGTCAATCGGTGAGCTCAAGGGTTTAGATTTTTTTTTTTGAGTTGGGTGAGCAAAATAACTGCATATTAACCTCACAGCTTTTTAAAACTGTTTTGCATTTGCAGGCCCTTTCTCGCATTTCCAATAAAAGCTTTGGTGCCTCCGCACCACGGACATCTCACGTGTGTTGTTGACAGTGGCCACTCTTACTTTCCTGCACGGGACTGGGCTGCACTCTTAAGCTGCATGGAGCCTGCCCGTCACATGTATGGTACAGCTCTCCCTGAACGAAGCGGCTTGGAAGATAAGCTGTACTACACATGCCACTGGGAAGCCTGTTAAAAGGGCTTTTGTTGTCTGCTCTGCTTTATATACAAAATAGTTGTTAAATGTCCATCATCTCATAAGCCATTATAGGAAAGATGCCTTAAGCCAAAGCTCTTTCATTGAAAATAAATTCACCACATTAGTTGACTAATTTCCATTTTCCCAGAAAGGTCGGCAGTTATTTGCTCTGCTACACAGCTCGGGATGTGTACGTAAAGATGCTGAGAGCCAGCGCGTCTGGTTGCATCATTGTTCAAGATGTGATGCTGGTCTTGTCCAAGTCACTCGGAATCCTTCCACACATTTGGGGTAAGAATCCAAATGTTTTCAAGCAGCAGGGTGTTTTTGTTAGATCTGCATTCAGAACTAGACCTACACGTGAAAGAGAAGATATATTTTTCCCATACAAAAAAATACAGAAAGAAGGATCGTTTCTTGAAAGAAAAACCTGTGAGATGTTATAGAACTGAAATCTCCCAGATGAACACGGAGAGCCTTAAGACGTTCTTAACGCAGATGACAAAGCTGGATTCCCATGATGTAATCGTTGTGATTCAGAGGGATTGTAGTTACAAGTTCAGCTTCCTCGCGCTTGCCTAGATAGCCGTGTCCTCTTTGCAACCCAAAAATTGAAGAATTCATTGAACAGCCTTCTTAATCCTGATTTCTGGGGGAGTAAGTTTGGGCTCTTTGCCTTATCCATCTTAGAGATGGCTGGTCCTTGGCAAAGCATTTGATGTTTCGTATGAATGGCACATTCTAATTTTATAGCACCACTGCTTCCTGCCAAAGAAAAATTAGCATTTGGACAAATCAGTGTAATCAGACAGTGTAGCACAGTCATGTACTGGAGCAGGGAAAGGGACATACTGTTTTTAGTTTTTGTGTAACGTTTATGTACTTAAATGTTTAGTTATTTAAGTTGTGATTGAGCATATGAAACAGACTGATTTTACTTAAGACTGCTTCAGCAGCCTGTAAAGATTAATTTTTTATAATGTAGTCTGAATTTAACATCTGCTTAAAATATGAGCGGACTGGATCTAAGGATCTAAACCAAAGCTTGCACTAAGACATTTCAAATATATTAGGTGAGATTTTTTTTGCAAAGTTAAAAAATTAAGTTCTGAGTATGTTCTGAGAGCAGATTGTTAAAAACTGCAAAAGGTTAAACACTTTGAAAGATTGAATTCTGTCAGTATACAGGCTGTCGTTGATTATTGTAAAATCCCTGAAATGGAAGTTGGCTGTGACAGTTTGTGTGATAAGTGTTTGGATCTGGGTTTTGATAGCCCGTTAGGACAGAAAACATATATATTTAGCCATTTGTACAATTAGGTATTTCGATAAATTGATTGACCAACCATTAAAGATTCACTGTTATAAAATTTATCAGTGAAATGCATTTGGGCCCAGGTTCTGGCTGAACATCTATTGCCCCCTTGTGGCCTTTCACGTGAACTCCGATACTGTTACTTCAGGTTATGGGCATTTGGGGAGATGAAAGAAGGCGTGTGGGGAAATTCCCTTATTTTGCAAAACTCCCTGAAAGCCTTTCAATGTTAAATCTTAATATAAAATAAGACTCAAATACTATATGACCTTTTTTTCTGAAGATACAATTCTTAAAGCCCAAAGTACAGAAATCAGTTTTAAACAGGATAGCCAATACCACACTATGACTGAGATAATTTAATGTACATCAGAACAAAAAGATATGCAGCTAAGTTTATTTTACTATGAATAATATCTGACTGTAACTTAATATTTAAGTTTGTGTAGAAAGCCTTGTTCCAAGAGAAACGACTGCTTCGCATTGTTATATGAATTATAAACTGCACGTTTATCACTTTAATACACATTGTATATTAATACTGATTCCTTTAAGCCTAGTGTGGCATCAATAGGATTAATAGGTAGGTATTGTCAGGATATTGGGTAGGATTATTATGAGGTTGTCAGGTACAGATTAAAGTAGAGTACATTACCTGGCTAAATGAAGGACACCTCGTTTCTCACAAGTATATTTAAAAGCAAGGGATTCCACACAGCCGAGACGCATGTTAAGCAAATATCATCCCAGTGTGCTCAGTCTTGTATAAACTGCTGGACAGGACTGGTTGCCTATAATTATGGCTGGCGTGGCTGTAAAAGAGACCTCAGTAAGTTTAAAAGAGGGTCGATTTGAGATGTATTTAGTAGGAGCTCCAGCAACCAGGACAGCTCAACATGCTGAAGCATCAACTTGATGTTTCAAGAGCAGTGGTGTCCAAGATGATGTCAGCATGGAAATCTGATGGAAGGAGATCATCGGGAATGCAGTGGGCAGAAACGTATACTTCAAGGTCATAATATCTGTGTAGGTGCAAGCAAAACAAGTGAGCTGACACAGATCAATTGACTGTAAAGTTTGGCCTGGGGCACAAGCAGCCAGATTCATTAGAAACACCGAAAACCTCCAGAGATCAGGATACCGTAGTTGTATAGCAGTGGATAATCATCATACCTGGCAAAGCACGATACAGTAGTACTGTGAAGTACATTTTCCTGGCATTCTCTTAGAAGACAAGGTCAATATTCATGGGTAATAATGATACTGAGGACTGATTGATCATCTACACCCCATGTTGCAGCTTTTCTATCTTCCAGGAAACAGCGCCTTTATCCACAGAGTCCCTGTGGCCGCCTGTTGGTTTGCTCTGGATGACACTGATGCTGTTCACATATAATGTATCTGAACCAAGTCGAGCATTTGTGAGATAATCTGGAAGAATGCCTGAGATGGTATTTTCCACCTCCATCAGCCAGGTGTGAGTGAATGATGTTCTTGTTGGAAAATGGTGCTGCATCCATCCTGCAGAATTCCTGATGTTATTCCATGCCATGTACAGGCTATACCAGCTGTGGTGGCCCAGCATCCTATTAAGTGACTTCACATTGGTGTTTCTCGTTTTTGTCCACTATTTGTATGTTACCCTTGGAAAGCGATAGAAGGAGCTGTAGTAGTGCTGCAAGGTTTTGATCAGGGTTCTCCCGCCCTGAAGAATCTCATTCAGCAGGTTTCACAGGTAACCACTAAATCACCAATTTCTGAACACCTGGAACAGTTGAACTATAGTGTGATCAATTTACCAGTTGATTTGTATAGTTAAAAACAAATTGAGAACTGAGGAGCAAAAATGTGATTACCTGTCAGCTCTCCAGGACCAGAGTTCTCTTAATTGAACACATGACTTGCTTAATTGATCATTCACTTCCAAATGTTTAATTTCTGTACCAAACGTTTCGTTTCAGGAGAAATATAAGAGTAGCTGGATTGGAGCTGTCCAGAACCAGGGCTGGAGGACCCTTAGTTTAGACCAGTGGGTGTGAGTCCAGTCCTGAGATACTGTCTTCTGTCAGTTTGTGTACTGGTCTTTGATTTGTGTGAGGCATTATTTCATTGGTGAAAGGTGGAAAACATGTTAATCTGTGGGTATGTACGGTGCTAACAGTAGATTGGACGTCCTGAGGGAGTGGGGGGGTTTCGTGCACAAAGCTTGTGCTGAGCAGGTGAGAAGGCAGAACACTGTATTACCGAGAAGTTTCCAGAGCACTGAGAGAGGCGAACCTCCAAGATCAGAAGGAAGGCTTTTGATGCCCGTGGCTCTGTGACGTTAATCTTGAGAACGAGAATATCTTCCCCCTAATTGGGGAAGCTGAATGGCTTAATATGTGTAGTCGTGGATTAATATGATGCCTTGAGATTTAGCACCTACTGTTTACTTGCAGCACAAAAGAAAACCTCGGAGTTCTGCGGTGTTATGTAACTAATCTATCTGGCTTCTAAGGAGGAAATCTCTTCTCTATGGAAACCGATTGCACAGTTGTACTCCCACAGAAATTAAACAAAATGCAGCACAGTGAGAAAAAAGCTGCCGGTACAAGCAAGCATGTACAGCTATTTCAAGCCCACCTTCTGAATGTTTTTATTTTAAACGCTGTTACTACACTACTGTCACTGAAGAGATGTCTCCCTTAGCTTACATTAGAGCTGTGTTTACCAATCCTGAACCATGCGCAGCAGTACATAAATCTTAGCACTCTGCCGGTGTGTCTTGTGCAACGAACAAGAAGACTGGAGAATGGTTTCCCTTGTCCGCTCTCTCTGATGTATTTCGGCACACGGCACACAGTGCTGACATGGAGCAGCTATTAAACAGGAGCAGCACAGGCTTATGCAGAGCTAGGGAGACATTTTGAAGAGCTGATTCAGGCTGAACCGGCCAGACCAGCAGTCAGCTGTGATTCTCTCAGTAAGGCACCAGAATCCTGGATCAGCTTGATGAGGGATGTTGAGGATTATCTGCACATTCAAATTAACTCTCGCGGTTGGAGAAGTAATTGCCTCTCTCAGAATCTGTATAAAAAGGCTTTGCTAGGTATGAGTATTCCTTTATAAGATTTGTCTGCAGATCATTTTCTTAAGTAGCTAATAGTGTGTAGTTACTGTATATATTCTTGAAAAAGAAAAACTGCACAAGGTGATCTGGAAACAGGCTTTAAAAAATGAGACTTTTTATACCACACATCAGCACTGTCAAGATGTCAGGTGATGTAATTTGGTTAGCCAGATCCGTTGACAATTTTCTGCAAACCCTTGTGCTATTTATTCTTCTGTCCACTTGCCTATCTATTCATGATCAGAAAGGCTCTTAGATATCCTTGCTCATGGCAACCAGAAGTCTGTCCCACTAGCATACGGCTCCAGTCTGGGCTGACCACTTTGTGGGACGCCAGTCCAACTCCAGACACACACAAGCACGTGGACAGCTCAGAGCAGAACAGTCCTGTCTTGCTCCTGTGTGTCTGGTCTGCCTGCAGGTTTTCTAAGCCTCTTTAAAGCAGCAACACCTGAAGAGGAAGGAGAAGCTGCTGGATGAGTCCAGTGAGCCTAGCCAGCATGTCGTTAGGGTGGAGAAAATGGGAGCATCCAAAGAAAATCCTTGTAGACTTTGGGAACATGCAGACTCCATGCAGAAGGTGGCCCACCCCAGCATTGAACCCAGGACCAAAACTTTGAGCTCTACCTGCCATGGCACCAGGCCATGTTATATAGAATATGAAAATCAGATATAAGTGTTGACAAACATAAGCATTCTCAACACTTCACTCTTATTATTGGATTGTGTACGTGCATATTCCACTGGGTTTCATAGCATTATACCGGAATATAACTCTTAAATGTGAAGTAGGGGTTTAACAGTAGTGCAATTCTATGTTTAGAATATACTATTTAACATTTCAGCCTTGGATTCATGAGCTATTGAGTGCAGCCCTCTAGGCATTGTAGTTGTATATGCTTAAGGCCATACATTATAAAATATTGGCCAACTGGTTATTGGGCCAGATCACAGAGGTGGCCATTAATGTCACTATGGTTAGGATACATCTTAAAACTATTATGCATTTACACAGTAAATATAGGTAGATTCTGGCTGAAAAGCTGGCCCCGCTCTCTCAGTGCAGGGTTGTATAAGTACAGACAGGCCTCCTGTAAACTCAAGCGTGCACTTATTAGCATGCATTGCTGTGGTAACCATGCAAGAGCACTAAATGTTCAATCTGTCAGTGGTATTTCTGCGAAGGAACTCTCTGCAGCAGGGGAAGTCTGCTTCGTTCAGGTCTCTGTTGTACACAGGAAACAGATGACACACCAGGCTGTGATAGCAGGTTTGTTCTGGTTAGTTCTGCACTGCACATGTGAAACAAAACCACTGCAATATAATTGTGTGTATACCTCAACTTCCTTTCTTCCTAGGTTTGTTGTATATTCTGTTTCTTTTTCAAACTGACTGAGCACCTTACAACTGCTCTGTACAGTATGTCTGTATATGCAGTTTATTTTAAACTGCATGGCCAGATACCATTAGTATTAGGAGTTACGGATTTCCTTTTCATGCAAAAAAGAGTCTGGTTGTCTTGACTGTCTCTTTAATGGGGAACAAATGATGAAACTGAAAAAAGACTGTGTGGTTTATTGGGTCTGTGAATAGTGTAAAATATCAAAAGTCAGCTCGACAAGACTGTTTGGCTTGGTAAAAAGAAAAAGGTTTAATCTTCAGAACGAGAATGTCTTCCCCCTGAATGGGAAAGCTGAATGGCTTAATGTGTGTAGTCATGGATTCATATGATGCCTTGAGATTTAGCACCTACAGTTTACTTGCAGCACAAAAGAAGACCTCTGAATTATGTAACCTCTGAGTTATGTAACTTATCTGACTGGTTTCTAAGAAGGAAACCTATTCTCTATGGAAACCACTTGCATAGCTATACTCCCACAGAAATGAAACAAAAAAATGCAGCACTGTAGATCTGATGGAGACGTGAGAAATTGTTTTACCAATTAAATTAAGTGGGAATTCTGAGCAGGCCAAATTAAGGAACCTCAAGTGTTAACACTCCTTCTCTTCCGAAGAGTGCCATGGGATCTTCAACGTTCACAGATAGGCGAGATCTGTGTTCAGCAGTCTTGTAAGAGCAGTTACAAGTGAGAGGAAGCTATTTGACCCATCTAGTGCCACATCCAAAGGACAGCATCACCTACAGCAGAGGGTCTCCTATCATCTTACTAGGTTATTGGTTTAGATCCAGACAGAAGAGCGCCTCCGCTGGTCCATTGCCATCATTTATAGCAGCAAACTGGTTTTCCCATCCCAGCACTGACCAGGCCCTGCCGTGCTTACCTGCTGAGATCAGCGCAATCAAGCTACAAGCTGGTTATGATGTGTTATACTTAAACCATGAATCATCATTACAGAACCACAGAGAAGGAGGAGGCTGCTCTTTTTTGCCACCTAGACACTGTCCTGCAATACTGGAATGTCTCAAAGCGACTTCAGTGTTGACTTGGGAACCTGCTTATTACTGAACTGCTCCTCCGTTCTCAAAACATTGCTCCAGCTCTCCTGTTTCAGATCATAGACTTTTTGTTCTTGGCTAAAGGCTTTTGACTTTTTGATCCTAGCAAATTGAAATTTAATTGATGGTATTTTTAACTAGCATAGTTTTTTTAAATTAGCACTTTTTTAACTGAACTAACAGTTATATCAATTGATGTTTTAAAACGTCAATGTAGAGTCTGTGTCCATATATGACACCATATTTCTGTGCTGTTTGCAATGTACAGGATACTTATGAAGTGATCCGAACTGATTTATAAAGCAAAAATCTGTAATAAAAAATCTTTAGTTATCTGTAACAGTTTATGCATTGCTTAAAGCATAACAATAGTGGGCATTCCCTAATGCCTTGTAAAAAGCACCTTGTTGATATTGAGTTCTCTTGTTTCTCAGCAAGCATTGCCCTGAAATCTGCTTTTGTTATGCCAGGACTTGAACAAGCGGCTGTCCCTGCCTGCAGACATCAGGATACCTGATGGCTATCTGGAGAAGCTACAGATGAACAGCCCTCCGTTCGACCAGCCCATGAGCCGGCGTTCTCGCAGGGCTTCGCTTGTAAGTCAGAGTTGTCATGTTGCCCCGGGAACCGGCCTGTCTGGCTGCAGTTTGCATTCGGGCCTTGTTTTTACCTGCATTAATTCCAGAGGCAGAACAACCAGGCATTCGTGAGCACTTTGCCTTTCTTGTGGAGTTCGCACATTTTTTTCTTAACTGAAGCACAAAATCCCTTTCAAGGCTTTAGTCATTTTTGTTTCTTTTTTTTTTACATTATAGTTTTTTCCATGGAAGACCATGGAAGTAGAGCTTTAGTTTTTGTCTCTGAAGTTCTTAAATTTGGGTTGTGGGTTTCTCTTTTATCATCCGTTTTTGCTGTCATTCTCGGTATCCCTCCTCTTGGGCGCGTGCCATGTTGTTTTGTCTGGAAAGTGAACAATGCCCTCTGCCGAATAATGCAGTTCATCTTTGTCTCTTTCCACTCTGTCAGAGACGTGATAAATGGCCAGTGTAAAATTAACTTACAGCTAGACATCGGGGGGAGGGTAAACAAATTAAAACACATGTAACATTGTGATAAGAGTTTGTGTGTAGTATAGTTCCTTTTAAAAATGTGGCCTGTCTAGCATGAAAACATTAAATAATCCTGCTAATAATATTTGCCACTCTGTGTTTTAGTCTGAAATTGGATTTGGGAAGCTGGAGACGTACATCAAGTTGGACAAGCTTGGAGAGGTCAGTAGGGGGTCTTCTGAGCTTACAGCCGGCAGATGTGACGAATGCTGAGTGTGGCCCAAGGCTTTCATCTTTATCTCTCTGTACATCTGACTAATTACATGTGTTTCCATTAACTGAAGCTGTTTTGTGTATGGCTTGACCTTTCTTACTCACAATTCTGCAGTATCTATAAAGCTGCCTATTTTTTAAACAGATTCAGGTCTTTCCATTTCATTTTGTTTATGATATGAAGCTAGAAGTAGAATGTAGGTATATGTAAACCCATTTACAGGTAACTGAGAGAGGCATTTTGTTAAAGCTTAGATTGTACACCTTACAAACTGTCAAATAGCTCTATATTAAAGCTTATAAGTGCAGACATGCATAATTCTGTGTTTTCTTGTTTCAATGCTACAGCTGTTTTTGATTTCATTTTAAAATGTTTTTTCTTTTGGAAATGGGCATCTTAACTGCAGGTCCACCTGCCCTGCTTACAGGGGATTAATCAGACTCCCCCGTATGTAGTCCCAGCTTTCCATGATTAAAGTGCCTATGTTGCTTTGTTTCTCCTCTGCGCTGACTCGTGCACTCCGTAGGGAACATATGCAACGGTTTACAAGGGCAGGAGCAAGCTGACCGATAACCTGGTAGCGCTGAAGGAGATCAGGCTGGAGCACGAAGAGGGAGCCCCCTGCACGGCCATCCGAGAAGGTCAGTCCTTCGTACCTGCTGTAGTGATGTAGTCTCTATTCGTTTTCAGTCTTATTCACTTCAATAATCAATTAATCCCTGCACTTATATAGCCCTTTTCTGGACACCTCACTCAAAGTGCTTTACAGGTAATGGGGACTCCCCTTCACCACTGATGCGACGGCAGCCATAGTGCTCCAGTACACTCACAACACATCAACTATCAGTGGGGAGGAGAGCAGAGTAATGAGGCCAATTCATAGATGGGGATTATTATGAGGCCATGATTGGTAAATTCCGGGGTAACTTCCCTACTCTTTTCTAGAAATTCTTTTCTGGGATCACAGAGAGTCAGGACCTCAGTTTTATGTCTCATCCAAGTGACAGCACCTTTTTACAGTATAGTGTTCCCGTCACTGTACTGGGTCATTAGGACCCACACAGACCGCAGGGTGAGCCTCCCCTCTGGCCCCACTAATACCTTTTCCAGCAGCAACATTAGCTTTCCCAGGAAGTCTCCCTTCCAGGTACTGAGGTACACTTCCAGGTGCCTCAGAAAATAAGGAATTTCACAAATGACAGGAGGTCATTTGGCCCATGTAGTTCAATTGGATGCTAGTAGCTAGATTTCTAACTGATCAGTTTATCCAATATAAAATAAGATTTCATTTAGTTTTATTTGACTTTTTTTTTATTTCTTGCAGTGTCTTTATTGAAGGATCTGAAGCACGCAAATATTGTGACGTTGCATGACATTGTTCACACGGATAAATCGCTCACACTAGTGTTTGAATACCTGGTAAGTATTTCTGGACTCTGCTGTGAATGAAAGAAACACTGTCAGATTTTCATCACCCCTCGTGAAACTACAGTAATTCCACACTGAAAACTAGAAAGAAAAGAAAAAATCCAGTGTTGTGACTGTGGAACTTTCTTGACGCAACTAAAAAATACTCCATAGCCAAAACATTGTTTATTTTTCTATGTTTCTATGCTTTTTGTGCAAATAGAGATGAGTACAAACCCATTAATTAATGTACTTCAGCATCATTTCAAACTGCTTATACATTGTCATAACTCTTTTGTTTCTTTGGAGTACATGTGAAGGTCAACTGGTGGTTGTTCAGTGCTGTAAAATGTAGTGGAAAAGGCTACAGCTGTTTGAGAGTGAAGATTTTTACTCAGACCGAGGCACGCAGTGAATTCTTATTTTCAGTTGCTTAAGCATGTTTTAACCCATGTATTTTTAATTAACGACAACTTGAGCAACACTTTAAAGTCAATAACCTGTTGTAATTCAGCATATTGTTCTGCACATCTGCATCATACTCTCTCATACAGGTCCAAGTTCTTAATTCGTCACTAACAAGGACTTAGTTACACTGCTGTCAAGTCTACCTGAGGGGTTGCTTCAACATATAGTATGTCATTGGCATTAAAGTATTGTTCTTTTGATTAAATAGTGCATATTTTTTAAATGAAAAAGTGCCTACTTTGATTTTCTTTAATTTAACTAGGCTTGACATTCTACATGGTAAATCAACTCGTCACCTGTTTTTAAGCCACATGTTCTCAAATGCAGCTGTCAAAGTCAGTGTTGTGATCAGTCATGAACGATCAGTTAATTATAATGTTGGCAAAAGCTCTGAAACAATATCCAACATCCATTTATTTTAGTAAAGAACTACATGTCAAAATAGGGATGATGTTTCTTTTGTTACACAGTATTTATATGAAACAGATTGAAGATCAAAAGCTTGGGTAACATTGGATGTACAGTATAGTAACTCTCCTCATAAGGTACTCACTGTTATATGATTGTGTATTGTGTAGTGCTGGGACTGTTGCTACAGGCATCTACAGTATGTCTGTTCGACCAGCATGAAGCTGATTGAGTTACCCTCAATAGAGTGAAGTTCTTTGACAGTAGCTGAAGGGTAAAGTAGCAGTTATTAGTCATATTCCGTATAAGTATTATAGCTGGATTAAATTTTGACTTTTCTCCATGGAGTGACTGAAGAATAAAGTGACGAGATGGAGTTGTCAGTGTTTCTTCTCACTTTTAGTGAAAGTGCTAAACTAAACTGATACAAATAGGAAGTGTTTTATCTTGTGTTTTCATCATGGGTTATGTTTCATCATGACCTGTGTTTACTACTAGAGTTGTTAACCATTAAGCATTAATAAACAGCCTAAAGAATAAGTCCCTCACGCACAGTACATCAGATATCACAATATCAGCATGTAGTTTAGCAATGCTTTTTTTCCTGTAAAAACTAAGTTATACTGATTATAGTTTAAGAAGTCAGTTACATTAAATACCAAACCTTGTTTTGTTCATTCTGATGTGTGTTGATTACATAGTACAAGAAGAACACAATATGTCTACTTCCCTCTCTACTAATTAATTTGTACAGGAATGTCCAACACTTTGCCCGAAGGGCCTTTTTATTGAAATTTTTTCATAATTTTTTGTACAGGACAAGGATCTGAAACAGTACATGGATGACTGTGGGAACATCATGAGTATGCACAATGTGAAGGTTAGTGCTGTACAGAAAATGTGAAGCCAAGGCCAATGACATAGGTACACAACTCCTGTCCTTGAGGGCTGGTGTCCAGTTCTCCATGTCTCTTTCAGTTGCCAGGCCCCAACAGCTGAAGACCTGTGAGACATGCCCCAGCCCTTGGGGACAGGAGCTGTGCCCTGCAAGCCTTAGCCATTTTAACTGTCTGTTGCTTATATGAAGTGCAGTGGGCTGCCTTTTGATTTGAAAGGAAACATAAATGAATTTCATCGCCTCTCCTGTGTTGCACAAGAACAGCTTTAGTAGCCTCTAGTAAGGGTTTTCATTTCTATTTCATTGTGAGCTACCTCCTTTTCTTTCACCATAAATAAGCTTTTTGTTTGGTTTTGAAGAAGTTTAATTGCGCCCTCATTCACTGGCTTTTTTGTGTAGTCTGTTGTGAACATTGTTTAGTGAACAGTGTCCGTTCCTGAACCTCAAAGTACATTTTGAGACTGAAAACCAAAGTAAATAACCTTTTTTCTTCAATAGTACAAGTGTTTTAAGCCCTGTATGTCACGTCAGATCCATGTAGCGTAACAGTCAGTGTACCTCTAAAGTTTGAGTATACTTTAAAGCAGCTTTTACCATTTCGACATTTAGAAAATCATGCTATGAATGTGGTAGTAAACTGGGACCAGATAGATTTTGAATCTGTAGAAGAAGGATAAATGTACTTCAAAAACAAAGTTACAGACTTAAAAGAATTCCATAAATCCATGCCTAGGAAAACATGGTTTAAAGGAGAAATTAAGAGCAACTCAGGAGGAATAGAGTACTCTACTGACTGCGTACATATAAAAGGTTAATCCTCAAATTAGAAGTCCATGGGTGGTTAATGAACCGGAAACAGTTATCCTAAAGTGCCTAATATCGAGATGGACAGCTGTAAGCAGTGGTGTGCTGCTGAGATTTATTTTAGGCCTGTTCCTCTTCATGATCTATAGTAACGATTTAGATTGTTACAGTTGGCAAGCAAGTTGATTTGAATAGTTTGAATGTTGATAAAACAGTCTTTATTTTCCTTCTTTTTGTTTTTAAAGATCTTTTTATTTCAAATTTTGCGGGGCTTGGCCTACTGCCATCGGCGGAAAGTCTTGCATCGGGACCTGAAGCCGCAGAATCTGCTCATTAATGAGCGAGGAGAGCTAAAGCTGGCAGATTTTGGTAAGTACCTGCTGTACCTTCATGCCTGTAATTAGAAAGGAAGTGCTGCACAACAAGGGCAGCATGATGGCACAGTAGTTAACATTCCTGCCTCGCAGCGCCGACACCCTGGGTTCAATTCCAGACCTGGGGAGCTATCTGCATTGAGATTGTACTTCTCCCCATGTTTGTGCGGGTTACTTCCACGAGTTCCAGTTTCCGCCCACAGCCCAAAGACATGGTGGGATTGTAGGTCACCAGTTTTCTGGGAAAACTGGCCCTGGTGTGAGTACGTGTCTGTGTGTGCGCCCTGTGATGGGTTAGCGTTCCATCCAGGGTGTATCCTGCCTGGCACCTGTTGCTTGCTGGGGGATAATTGAATTAGTCAATTTGGCTACAATCTGAATGGATAGATGCTGTGTAACATTGTTTATGGAGTTACTGTTTTTTTTTCCCCGTTTAGCGAAGAAAAATGAGTTCGGTTTGTCTTTGCTCCTAGACAGCACAGTGAGATATCACTGAAGCTACCAGGCGTGTGGTATGATGTGCTGTTCTGATTCTCTCGCACAGGATTAGCAAGAGCCAAGTCTGTCCCTACAAAGACCTACTCCAATGAGGTGGTAACGCTATGGTACCGGCCCCCGGATGTCCTTCTGGGATCCTCAGAGTACTCTACACAGATTGACATGTGGTGAGAATCTTTTGCTGCACATTTGTTAGCAAATCCTGTCAGTCTCACCTGGGTATCTAATAGCAGCTGTGTTGTCAGCGCTCATAGGGGTTTAAAGAATGAGTTGAAATGGACTTTTCGTTACTGGTTCATGACAACGAAAATTAACGTTCCAGATCTGTTTTTAGTTTTATATGAACTACCTTTTACAAGTTACATCGTGTTTATTTTTTAATTTCTACTTTGACTCCATTTGTAAATGGAGGCAAGTTATTAATAAATATGGAGCCCAATTTTCCCTGTGCTCTCTATGAGCCCTATTTCTTTTCTGTGTTAGAAGTGTAATCATTCTAATAGTGTAAGGTATTTCTTGGTTTAACTGCAGAAAGCTGAAAACTGTAACTTTGATAAGACTGACAGTAGCTTCTGGATAATCTTCAGGATGGGAACAGGTCACCAGAGGAAAAACCCAAGTAGATGCACCTTATCGCTCTTTTCCATTTGTTAAACGTCTGAATGACAGATCTGGAAGGGGGCTGACCAGGAATATGACCTCAAAATAAACCAGTTTAACTGAAGGGTTTTGGAAATTATGCTGTCTGTCACCACAGCTGCTACAAGCGGTGAAATTGCATTCTTAAATTTGTCCTAAAATGCCTAATAAATCTTCGTCTAAGAGAGTTGAATAATTGTTATGCTAATGAGCATTTCTGTCTGACTTTTCAGGGGTGTGGGCTGCATCTTTTATGAAATGGCGGCTGGCCGGCCCTTGTTTCCTGGCTCAACAGTAGAAGATGAACTGCACTTAATTTTTAGACTCCTAGGTAAATATTTCAAACAAACAGAAGAGCTACATGAAGAGAATGTGCTTGTTGTCAGTAAACACTGTTAATGTTGTACCACCTGAAAAAAGGCAGATGCTTGCTGAAGTCTATTACTGTGCAACTCAAGAATTCCCTTTTGAGTCACCGCATGTATGCAGTGCTGACACAGTGCCCTTTAAAATAAGTCAGGTGGCTTGGATCATCTTTAATATTACTTCATTTCAGACACTCTGCTGTAACACGTTGTCTTAACTGTAATCACATAACATCCTGTTCAAGGGCTTTCCTTTCTGTAATCGGTGCTATTCAGTGAAAGTGGTTGTGTGATCAGTGTTTATTCAGCCTTATTATAAAAAGCTTTGAGGGGAGAATGTTATATTTTGATCATGTGTCATTTATTACATAAAGGGGAACTGATATGATAGGAGTGTTCTTGGTTCATGTCATTTTTATTTTTCTAGTCTACAAAAACTGTTTCCACGAACGTAACTGGAAGCCTTAGTCTGAACACTGCCATTGTTTGAATTCTCTTTTTGCCACAGGCACTCCTTCAGAAGAAAACTGGCCAGGGATATCATCCATCGAAGAATTCAAATCTTACAACTTTCCCAAATACAAACCACAGCCTTTGATCAACCATGCCCCAAGGTAGAGTTCTTGAGAAATGTATGATACTCTCTGAGTGTTCACTTTTTACATGAAACACCACTCACCAGATCAGAAATACGAATGAAAGCTGTTTACAGCACAGTTGTTATACACGTATAAAAGATGGTTAGTACTGTACAACTTTTTTTCTTGTCAATAGTTAAAACCTGTTATTTTTTGGAATCTATAAACTGAGCTGGGAGGAGTCTCATAAAAATAGTTGAATGCTAACATAAGATGTACGAATATAGCCTACAGTCACTAGAGAGTATCTAAAAAAAGCATTGTTTTTTTTAGCTTAGGTGACTCTTTTTAGTCATCTAAAACGAAAAGCAACTGGGACCTGGATTCTCTATACCTTTCTTTCCCTGGGTCTGTGTCATGTTGTAAAATCATTGGCATTGAATGTTTCATACTTGAAAGAATTTTCAATTATTATTGAATTAAAATGGTGGTAGACACATAGATTAACTATTAGTCTCATTAATAACAAAAACAAAGTCTGATAAAATGCAGGGTTTTTTCACCTTGTTCTTAACAGCACAGGAAGTTGATAAACTCAAAAGTTTTATTTTTCTGCTCGAGGAGTGAAGGTTATGTGTTGGTATCTCTGTTTTCCTGATGAACAGGTGTTGTTGAAGCAAGAATGTTTCCCTCTAAAATTAGAAATCAAGGCTACAGCAGCTCAGAAGCAACATTTCCCGCCTATCGCAAAAGAGAGGAAGTTAGGATCTTAGGTCATAATTTTTTCCATAATACTGGGCAGTTTATATACAGTATATACATTCTGTATACACAAGTATCTAAGTAAGCTGAATTTTAAATTGTATATTTTGATAGGCTTTAAAATAAGTGAGCCTCAGAGCCTTTGCTTTTAACTACATAATGAGAAACCTGACATGATATTGTTTAAATACGCTTCCTTATTCTTTCCCCCTGTAGGCTGGACTCTGAAGGAATTGACCTGTTGTTAATGTTTTTACAAGTAAGTCTCTGTTTTAGCTCTGATGTAGTCCCGTTGGACACACCCTTTATGTTTGGTACTTCAGTATTCATTTTGGTGCATGAACTCAAGGAGGGCCAGATACTGTCCTTGTTTGAAGTCAGCCTGTCTTTTGTTTATGTTCTTGTTTGTTACTGTCTGTCACGTAATTTAAATCAGATATAGTTGAGATTACGTATTAAAAGTATGTGACAACTTTCGTAGATTCTTTTTGGCTTTTAAAACATTCTTACTGTTTTCAATTACATTTTTGTTTTGAATGTAAGGTTACCCTGTCACATAAGTGGGAGGACATTTTGCCCATCGGTTCTGTTTGGAAGTTAGTAGCTATAATCAATAATTGGTCCAATGATCACACCCATCTGTTTATTGTTAGAAGCCGGGGTGTTGACAAACCGTATCCTAACCTATGTGTTTCAAAGCCTTTACATTTTAGAACAAGAATAGACAGGATTACTTAAAAAATAAAAAACACCATCAGGGGGCAAGCTATTCATTTTTCAATATCAGGTATTTGGAATTTCTCATGATGTGCAGTGATATTTAGTTCAGTTGGAAAAATACACAAAAATGAAAGATGTTGTATGTAATCCATAACAAGAAAGATAGGGTTGAAATAATTGGCTTTAATTAAAACAAAATGTCCCCATTTATGTTGTTGTGTTTTTAAAACACCTGAAGTTTTTTTTTTGTTTGTAATTGTAAAATTTCTATCATTGCAGTATGAATCCAAGAAGAGGATTTCTGCCGATGAGTCTATGAAACAGACCTACTTCAAAAGCCTTGGAACTAGGATACACGCACTACCTGAGAGTGGGTTTTCATCCATATGCTGTGTTGGGAATCCATTGGAACATTAGAACAATATAGCTTAGTTACAGGCTTAATATTTATAATCTATTAAGAAGTACTTTGTGGTTATGAAAAGTATTTTCCCCATTGATCATATCACAGTACTAAGCAGGTGCCTACTGGCTCTTGGCCAGACAAGGTTCTACTCAAATTGTAGTCATTATGTCAACATAATTTAGCACAGCACATAATGAATAACCGATTCTCAAGAGCTGTACTTAAGAGTTTCTAAGGGATACAGCTCTAAGTGAAGCACCACATTTAGTGTGGCTTGGTGTAATATTTCAGACTTGGCATTTAGTAAGAATGTAACCCACAATACTCTTTGGATTCTGATTAGAGATTCTGAAAGGATCCATTTCAAATGGAAGATCATCCTGCATTTGTGAAATCTGCTTGATCCATTTATTCACTCTTGACAGCAATAAATGCCTGGGGTTTTAGGCATCTGCCCACATTTCAACTACGAATGCAATCAAAGACTGATCTCCTAATTGCAGACTGGAGTATTTGCTGTTCACAGTGATTTTCTCCAGGTGTCTATTTGGAGTCTTTGCTGTAGCTGTGAGTTCAAGTGTAATTTTTGGGATATTGAAAAATAAAAAATTCCATGTGCATTTACAAACCACACTGATGCAATACTCTTGAGAACCAGACTTAAGATTACCCTTGGAGTGTGGTTCTCAAGTACAGTATTAGTTTTTGATGCTGATCCTATTTAACACTTTTTCACCATTTTGAAAACAGCTGATAATTTTCAGTACCTAGTGTGGACAAGCCTAAAGCCCTAGCTGATTCAACTGATTCTGGAAAAGATTCTGCATCTGGAAAAAATGGAATAAAGGTTACAAAAGATTGGAGGCCATGCTAGAATTTAATTGATTTAGGAAATCCTTTCCAGGGAGACCTACAGTGATTCTGTCCTAGTTTGGCATTTCGATTTAGACTGTATTTACATCCCGTTTCTCCCCCAACAGGTGTGTCAATATTCTCTCTGAAAGAGGTTCAGCTGCAAAAAGACCCAGGCTTTCGAAGTTCATCTTACCCAGAAACAGGTAACAATGCTAAATGGTGGTCTTCCTCTACCTGAGCGGCGAAACTGTGGTGACAGTGTAGCACACTAATCTATAGTACACCACAGTGTTCTGGTTTGTGTAACTTCAGAGCAGTTTAACAAGGTTAGATTTGCAGTTCTCATACTTGGCAGGAGCTGACAACAATTTGGATTACTGATGCGGATTTTAGATCATAATGAACCAATTTAAAATACTCATTATTTTCCAGCTGTAAGCAGTAGAGTATAAGGACATTGCCCTGTGGATGGGGATGCTCCAGAAGCATTCCACAAGCTCCTCCTCTCTAAAAGGAGTCAATTTCTTCAAATTGGGATTCTCTATGCAAACTGAACTCCATCCATTCATTCACTCAGCACTGTCACAAGCTGATCCCTGGGTATTTAACACTTAACTGCTGAACACATTTAATTAACATATTAAAGACCTTTTTCTAGCATTCTGATACAGGTTATTGTTTTACTTGGAGCCACATTAAGCACTTAAGAATGTTAAGCGGTGTCAAATTTTCTTCTTTTCACATTTGGTGAAATTATGTTGGATTTGCAATCTACAACATGTGGGACATTCAGTCAGCTGAATTCTGACAATCTGGCCGAGCTGTGCTGGGTGAGCTGGGCCAGCTGGGCAGGGTTCTGGCTGTACCAGTGTGAAAATGGTGCCTCTGAGCTGGTCTCACCACTAGAGGGCATCCTTACCACTGCAGAGTGTAGCCTCTCACCAGGTATGCTGGACCACAGTGCCAGCAGTACACTTTCAATCAAGTTCATTAAGGAAGTTTCCCTCTTACTACATGAGACTTAACTAGTCACTCAGGTGCACCAACTGCAGATCTGCGTCTCTGTTCATATCCATTTATTATGAAACAAAAAAATCTAAAGAGGAAACTGCATTTGCCAGACTTATTTTTCTTCCCCCCCTTCCAAAACAATAAATTGTTTTTTTGTTCCCTTCCAGGAACTGGCAAAAACAGAAGACAGAGTATGCTTTTCTAGACTCTTTCTTAGCAGTTTAGTAGAAACAAGGACTTATTTCTGTTTTCTAAACCGACCAACCAGCCAAGGGGTGATGTGAAGGCTTGTCCTCGAACCTGCTAGAGTGGACCTTTCAAGCAGACCCTCTGTGCCACCACTGTCCTTCACACAGAGGAGTCCTGCTCCCCGATGAGCCTGCGGCCTGCGTTTTATATTTGCCTGTCACAGTGTGACATTTTGTACAGATGGTCTTTGGGTTCTTCTCAGCAGTCGGAGCTGCTGCGGATATCGAGCAGGACTGAGAAACACCATGTGTTATTTATTGGGGAATCATGTGCTGCTAAACGACTACTGTCTATATTTAACACGCTGAAGAAGTTGCAGTGGCTTTTGTCATGTGAACTTGCCTGATTATCTTCTACGACAGATGATTTGCAGAATTTTGTACTCGTTTTGTGTTTCGGAATCAAATGTTTCTTCGATTCTCATGTAGATTCCACCTGACTTCAGAACTGTTTGACTTTGAAGTAAGACTTTGTCAGGAGATGAGCTTCACTGAGCTGTAAACCTGGTTTTCCTTCAGCCTCACACAGGCAGACTCTTTGAATGTTTTTTAGATTCGGCGAAAAGTCCTTTCTAGAATTGAAATTTGCCAATTAAGGTCTGTATTTATTCAGGCAAAACAATTAAGAGCAGTATCTTCGCAGGAATATAAATGCATACTGTAACCCTGTTCGGTAGTGCCTACAGTTGTATACCCAGCAGACTTCCCCACGATTTGTGACCTGATCATTTCATAGAGTCTCACTACATTCTTACTAACTCCCCCACCTTCTAAACTGAATCATAGGCAATTTTATCTCTATCTTGACCATATAAGCAAAGATGCACAAAAATGCAAAGCAAAATCTCAAAACCTTCCTCAACAGAGTTCATGGATTACAGTCTTCTGTAGAAAAATCCATTTTGCAATCCAAGACATCACTTGGATAATTGGTTGCGGCATTCAAGGACACACCTCTATTACTATAGATGTAACTTTTAGAGAGAGAATACACTGGAGCATATTAAAAGAGGGCATTAATGACAGTAATGTGATCCGTTTATTAGATTGGCACCTCGAAGCCGCCACATAGAGATGTACATTTTTGAAAGCTGTATTTTTTTGGGAGGGGGGGTTATTTTTTGGCTTTGGCTGAATTCTGTATTTAAATTCCCTACTTTGCTACTGCATCTCGGTGAATATCTTGTGTCTGCTTCGGCAGCCAATCCTTGTATGCAATTGTGTTTGCCTTTAAGAAATAGTTTTAGTGCATCTAATTTGACTGTAAATGTTTTGCAGTTTTGATAGCTCTATTATGTAAAATGGTCATTGTTGGGGGGCAAAATGAGTCTGTTTCTGACAGTCACTGTAAACGCGTTCAGGGTCCTCTCATTTCTGTAGTTTATTTAACAGTATTAAGAGACTTTTTTGTATGTTACATTTTAACTTTATTTGTGAATTGTAATTGTGGCATGTTGGGGGCAATGTGTTTCATTAGTATTTTGTGTTTTCTTTTCTAGAAAAAGAAAGAAACTGAAAATTTGCCTAAAAGAAAACAGAAAACACGTTTTGTGTAACAGTAGACATTGGACCACTATTCCTTTTTGGCATTTAGAATTCTGAAAATGGTTTCAAATTGAAATTTGAGGCTTAACAATCTGCTGTGTTGTTTTCAACTGACAATGATGTATTAATAATGTACTTTTACCAAGTATGAAAATTACATGACCTCTTTGTTGAAACTATGTGGAGGACTGTGTCAGAAAATTGAAACATCAGTCTTGTGTACTTTCTGCTTATACGGAACAGAGTCCAGTGGTAGACTGTTGTTGGCAATTTAACACTTTTTATTAGATTTATTTATTTCTCGTAACCATTGAAGTAAATCTAGTCTCGATTTCGTACAGAACACTGAAATTGTTTGACTGTCTTCATTTCTTGTCTTTTTTGCTTCCGTTTAATGGGTTTATTTTTCAATGCCGTAGTATTGATGTTTCATCACCTGAGTCTATTTTAATATTTAGTGGGAAGACTATTTTATGTGAGCATGAGTAAAGCACTGTGTCTTAACTCTAGACCTCAGTGTAGGCTGTAGGGCAGGGAGGAGTAAGAGCTATTTCTACTAAGTCCAGGTATCAAACCATCTCACCTTCCGACTATCTTCAGCGACTGCTTTCATATTGTTAAGGGTGAAAACATTGCACGAAATGGGAGGTTAATATAAGGCATACCTGTTTCTGTAATGTTATGTGTATAATAACACCAGGACTGTCAAGGACTGCAATGGTTATATGACCATCGCAATCTAGTAATGGTGGAGAACATTTCCTATGTGAAGCTTTGTAGACATGCTGCCTCTGTAATATGAAGATGTTAAGTGTAAGAATGGTAAGTATGAGTTTGTGAATTGAGGTAAACTGTTATACATGGATATTAAACTGAAATCATTTAGTCTAGTAATTTATAGTTTATACATTATACACACTGTCCTTTCAGAACATTTGCAAATGGTATGTCTTTTTGGAATGACCCATTCAGTCCAAAGGAGCACAGATGACTCAGGAAAGTGTGTGCTAAGATTCCCCAGTATTATGTAGAGAGCATATTCTTTTCGTTATGCTGTTCTGTTTAAACGAAGGGTAACATAAGTGAGTGACTTCACTTGAATAATGAGCATGACTGAGATGGGATTTTTTATTTACAAATTTCAAATTAAGCACAAAATGTGACCTTTGTGAAAGTACTGTACGTTGCCATGCTGTAGCAAACCCTTGGTCTCACCATGGGTGAGAGCAAGAGTTCGCAAGAATGGCGATGTAAAGCAGCCCTTCCTGCTCACTAGTCCCTGTAATGACCATTGTAATGTGATTACAAGTGGAATAAGTACAGGTTGCGCAGCAGATATTTCACTGCAGAATGGATTCCAACATTAGCTCTGTGTGCAGATCACAAGTAAATTTCATTTATCGACAAAAATGTCTTGAAGTCAAGAGCAATATTTCTATTGGATTCATAGATATTTGTTGGCAAGCCTACTTGTTTACAATGTAATGGGGCTGCTTCATCTCACTATACCTTATTGCCTCACAATGAATCGCAGACTACGGTGCTGCGCATACCTGGAAATTTCATTTATTCTGGGATGTAAATGGGAGGTTTTAAAAGTTACTGCGAACATTTTACTTTTATTGTGGTTTGAAATGCACTCAGCATTGCTGATTCTTTCTCACCCTGGAATATAAAAATAGCCTTGTAGTTGCCTTTTAATTAAGAAATAAGAGTATACTACAGTCTATAGCATTCAATGCTCGGTCTTTATTTAAACAACATAAGGCATATTTTCTAGACTCTTAAAAAGCACAAATATAAAATTAATATGAGAATACATTTGTATCAATTCCTTTATGAAAAATATTGAAAGCTATTACAAAGCTTTGTTTTATAATGTATTGGAATTTCGTCTTTTAAAAAGTTTTTTAAAGCTGGAAAATAATACATTTACATAGTACATTTAACATTATGCATGGGAAGGCACAGCCGGTAATAACATTTAAGCACAGTGCATACAATTAAAAAAAAAAAACAAGAAACAGATTCACAGCCTCCAATGGAAACCTTAACAAACCTACAAGAGGAAACTGGCCCAAAGTGTTTAACACCTTGAACAGTAAGGGCATCTTATGATTAACAATGTTTTTTTAAAAGTTTACAAAAAAGGTTTAGCATTTGTACATTGTCAATGTGCAAAACCTAAAGCTGACTTGGGTTTCACATATAAAAATAAGGAAATGCATTCTGTTCAGGCCAAAAATCAGGATTTCTGGCCACTTGGAGACAGCAGCAATGGCGAGGAGGATCCGTCCAAGTTTGGAAGTGGCACTGGTATGTGGCCATTTAGCAAAGTGGGGAACTGGAATAAAACAAAAGAGGTGACTATGTTAATAAATCAAATTCCTCTGCTATATCAAGAAAAAACATTAACCAATGGAAAATCATAAAGGCATGTGCCAATGTTGTGATACATTCAGAGTTCTTGCAAACATTTTTAAAAAAAGATCCCTGTGATGCATTTTTCCATGGCTCAGGGATCTCACACAGATGAACAGAATGGGTTCATGAACATTCTTCACAAAGCCCATTGTCCAGATGCGAAATTAAAGGGACCTTAGGATAACACAGTTTTTGTGCTCAGTCTCATGGAATGTGAGTTTAAAGCGCCTTGTCCTTGGAGACACAATGAGAAGTTTTGGTTTTTACAGAGTTCTGACATGAATATGAAGATTCCCCCCCGCTTTTCTGGCCTTTGGAAACAAAGTATATCTTGCAGAAGGCACCTCATTCAACAAGCTTGCAACGTTTGAGAAATGCCACCCCCGATTCCAACAAGCAAAACGTTAAAATGGGTAAAACTGGGTTTCTTTTGTGAGTGTTGCCTGCTACCGTTTCACCATTTGCAAACCATGTTCTGACCAGGAAGGCTGAAAGTAAGGAGTGGAGTGAGTCACAGGGTGCCTGCACGATCCTCTGTGGCAGTGGTCCTCAATCCTTGTTCTATACTAGATCTTGCTGTGTTGTTTTTTTTGTTGCAACAGGGCTATCACCAGTGCTAACTGGTGCCTGTAACCGATATGCTTCTGTTCTCGGTTACAAACCTTTGATTTCAAACAACTTCTGCATACAAACATTTATGCACTCTCCTATTAACTGGCTAAAAATTTGATCCTTTCTTTCTGATTAAACAGTTCTTAGTGGGTGATCGGTGGAATGATAACCAGACAGACAACTCGCACACTGAGTCAGTGTTTTCCTTCTGCTCACATCCAATTGGTTAGAGTTCAGCTGGCACACCAGAATCAGGGCTGTCCTGAAATTCTCATCATTAGCGTTTTCTGGGGGTTTATACCGGTTACAAATGTCATTCACCTTTTCAAGAGCTGAAAGAAAATGAAAAAAGGCCTCATATAGAGAATTGAAATGAAATAAATTTTAAACTTAAATCAGCCCTGTATCAATTTCTGAGTTTCTGAACAGCCTTCATTTAGGTATGTTGCCTGCAATGTAACCAACTGAACCTCTGGAGAAAGCAAATGTTGTTCACACCCGTGTCTGTTCAACATAAATCGATCAACTAGTAAGAGCAGTTTATTCAGAAATAACCACAGGCATGTTGAGGAGTGGCTGGTAAAATCAGATAATGAAACAGTACCCTTGATTTAGACTGAGCCTGAATCATGACTGACTGAATAAAAATTGTTAAATGTCTAAAAAAAGCAAGCAGATTAATTAAATCATTAATTAGCACTGTGGATTTAGAACTCAACTGTAAAGAAAACTGGCAGTGAGAGGTTTCCTCTGTGTCCTGGGTTCACAAGTGCTACTCTAAAGAATAATGTGCAATACTGACACCCCCCAGGAAATCTACATCCCTAATCTTTACCCCAAGTGTACCAATCTTTTTTTTCACTCTGAGATGTTAAAACATGCTTTTAATTTGCAAGTCAGAATTGTATTGAAATGTGTGACCATTATAAATGGAAACTAGTGAAAGTGCACTTAATAAAGAGAGCTGCAGGCACATCTTTAGCCAAACTGTTGTGGGAGTTTGGAACAAGATACCCAATCATGTTTCCAAAACTCATATGCTGGCTTCTTTCATTAAGTAGCTGGGTGAGACCCTTGGATTAATTAACTACTATGAAACAAACCAGATGTGCTGAATAGCCTTGTGTCTTTTGTAAACTTATGTACTTATGCAGAAACCTATTTTATTACACCTGTATTGATGTCTCTTCTTTAAAGGACAAGGGCATACACAAATACATTGAACTCAAATACTGAGTAGGACTCAAGCATTAAAAACAAGTGATGAACGTTTTCAACTGTAAGTAAAGTAACGGGGTGAATTTTTCTGTATTGAACCCTTTCCCAGATTATTGATGCTGCCTAGTAATGTGTTATTTGAATACAATCTTATGTAGCCATCATAATACCTTCACTAAAGTAATATATAACACAACTATTTGTAGCTTGTAGGCATATTATATATAACCTACATGTTATACATTACACTGACATATTACATATACCCTATATGTTGTAGGGATTTTCATAACCCTTTAAGACTAGGCACTTATGATGACACTGATTCTAACATAAACCTTGAACCAAACCATAACTAAAACTGAAAGTCCTAAACCCAACCCATGTAATGACAAATACTACGTATTATAATGAATACATATTTATATGTATAAAAGATTAAGAATGTTTTCCTAGTGGGGTTATATGACCTTCATCGAGGTGTTATGCCAGCAACACTGGACTGCATTCAAAATAAGCATGACTACATTTCAGCAGCTACCGTGTCATTTGTCAAAAGAAATCACTCTTGCTAATTCATGCTTGATCCCTATCTTGCCAAGAATCTCATAAAGGAATCATTTTTTATTTTCTCCAGCAGGGGATGAATTTTGGAAGTGCTTCTAGGATTTGGCTTTTTTTTTTTTAAATGAGCAAAACGCAAAACTTTTGCACTCATGGCGTTGGTTAACTTTATATCGTACACAGAAAAGATGACTGCATACACATATACGGCCAAAATATATTTAGACATTAAAAATAACGTTCAAACAAAAGGTCTTCATCAGAAGATGATGGGCAGGTTGATCAATCTTGTCACATAAAAGCATGTGAAAAGAAATCCAGTCGCAATGACTGAATTTCATTAAGAATAATCTAAGCAAATGCAATTTGTTATGGTTAACATTTGTTGATTAATCCCCAGCATTAAACAATGAAGTAAAAACTTCCTAACAATCTTTTCTTTCACGACCATACTACCGGCAAATTAATCCTGTTCTGTCATTTTTTAACAACTGCTTGTTAAAACGTTTGTGTATTTAATCATTTAAAATGTCCGGAAGTTCTCCCTTAATCTTTTTACCCTAAGGTTTTCGATTCAAAATGATTTTTGTACAAATACAGTATGTACTAGTACAAATATCACTTTTTATTTTTGAAATATGGTAATCCTGTCTTGTAATTTATTTTACGCTTTATTCATTTTATTTTATACTTATGGTTTTAACATAAAAACATTTTCTTTTCTAATCTGTACTCTACGTATGATTTCTTTTATTTAGCTGCAGGTGGCGTTAGCCAAAGGCGTATACCGTAGTTCCTTCAATAAAAATACAGATAAAATCCCCTATGCTACGAGAAAGTTTGCAATGATAGAACAGGAAAGGTTGCTTTGCGACAGTATGACCATTATCTCTTTGATCTCTTTATGGGCCTGTCACCATACCTGATAAGATTCAGAAAAGGCACATTCTCAATTATTAGAAATGTACACTTAGCAACAAATGGCATAGTATTATTCCTGTAATAAGAAAAGGCTTTTTTCCTTTCTTAATACATAGACAACCGATAACGCATTGGACTTATTTAACACCTAGTTTTCAACAACCCGCCCACATATTACACACACTATCAATCCATACCAAAGAGGTAGATTTATTGATAAAAATAATCATCCACATGAGAAGATTAAGAACTATCAATTTGTATTAATTGGGCTGGAAATCCTCTGTTGGATACACAGTATCTGCTTCGCCCACATAGTTAGGAAGCCTCTGCCCATATTCCAGATCGGATCTGCTCGATTTCTGACCACTTTCGAGCATCCCCTCAAGGCCCATCTGCCCAGACAGGTCTCTGTGTCACCCTTGTGAACTTCAATCACCTCCTGATACTGCACTCGGCTCAACAGCAATCCTCCTTTACTGTAATCAACGATTCCCTATCTCCACTTCATTCACAGCTCAGTGGACACAGTTTTCAGTCAGCTCTGTCCTACAAAGACATTGCCCTCCTGATGTGTGGCTGCCTCCCTGTTTTCCTTGTCATTTACTTTTTTTAAACTATACGTGAATGATTTTGGCTTTGCATTTCCTTCCTATATCATTCAATATTTTGTCAACGGCCCTGGTTATAGGCGTTTCCTAAGCAAATAAGAAGAATCATGACAGGCTGGCTTAGAACCAACCATGTTGGGACTAGGGCTCCAACTCTGTGATTTGAACAGCTGGATTTGTTGTGAGGCACATGGGATCCCAGACCGTGTTATGTTCCATTGTGTGAAACTTGCAAATTGTCACTTCTACTCTAGTACCCCACTGTAACTGACTGACGTGTGTGAAATATACAGGGTTAGGATCCATACATAAGGATCGTGCTCCTTGTGCAAATTACTCTGTGCGCTGTCAGTTACAAAGATTTACAGTAACCACGTCAGTTGCTTCATCATGGTGAATGTTTCAAAACCACACCAGACCATGAGTTTTGAAAGTAATTCTTACTCGAATAAAGTCGTCTCTGATAAAGTTACTATGATGCGAATGACTGCTAGTCACTCCGTGTTCTGCAGACTGCGAACAGGAAACCAGAAAACTAACCATTTGAAGGCCGCCTGAGACGGATGTTTTGGAAAATGGAATCAGAGAAAGGAAAAACCAGAACACTAATGTCAAATCAGTGTCAAGAATATTTTGAAGATCTACAGATTGTTTTTACAGGTTTTTTTGGAATATAACCAGCAACATAAAGATTTGTATTTTACTCTGAAGACTAATTTCAAAGCTCTGTTATGAGCTATGCCTTCAGTCCTTGCTCTACGTTATCGAAATGCTCAGCAGATCATGTGCGTTTCAGTGAAGGCTCCAAAGGCTGAAGAGGCGTACACTTCCTCTTCTCTGAAACCTGCTCTCTGTGATGTCACGGAGTCAGAAGTTATCATTTGTATTTTCAAGTTCTCTTGCTCCTCAGGAAGCATTTTCGAAACCACAGAGGAAACATCTGTAGTTTATTTTCAAACCAGGCATATGCAGAAGCACTCGTACAAAAATGCAACCCGCAGACAAAGTGGCATTTTCTTAAAAAAAAAATAATTATGATGGAATTATGCATTGTGAAGCACAAATCAAACTGATTTACCACACAGGGGCAAGAATCTCCATTTGTGGAGCGTTTAAAAGAAACTCTACCACACGTTAAATAGAAAAACAAGAACAAAAATATTTCTTCTATGAAATCTGATTTGAATATGCAAAAATGTGGCACTAGAAGCAATATTCACCACACCCAAAGCCAATGACATGAAATGCTTATTCAACAAGGGTGAAAGTGCTGTCGGTAACATCTTTATGAGGCTCACAACAGGTTCTCTAGTACTGTGCAACCACAAAAATTGTACAGGTGCATTGATGAAAGCAGTCTTTTCTTGTATTCACTCATAGGCTCCAGCAACTAGAGGCCTGTGACTAGAGAATGCCCAACAGACGTTGAACGTGACTAGACTGAGCTTAAAATGCCAAGAATGAAAAAAACAGATTGAATGGGTTTACATTAAGGATTCGTTAAAAAAATGTCGCAATATTATGATACCCATTTATCTATGATCCGCTTGAGGTATAGATGCGTAAACAATGAAGGTGTTGGCAATACGTGCCGTGAGGAAATCTGTTACATTAAACAGATTTAAAATATTTTTAACATTTATTATGTTATTAGAACCCAGAGGTTTAATCGAAATGCTAACAGCTGTGTAATTTTATCTGCAGTGGTAACAGCGTGCTGTACTTGGACAGGAAGAAGATCCCCCATCTGTCTGGGGATACCCTTCCACCACAGGTGAGTCTGGTGACAGTAGCAGTCAGTGTCGCTGAGCAAGAGGAAGGAGACTGAACGCAAAACCCACAGCAGTTCTCTAAACCTCTCTGCCTTTTTTTATCATGCCAGGCCAAGAAAGACGCAGCATTATTGTAAGGAGGGGTCCCAGCATTTGAGAAAGCTCTGGCTCCATAACGCTGTGATTCACCCAATATGACTCATTAGCAGAACTCAGATTGAGAATTTTCTCATTTCCCTTTACCAGTCCCTCTTCTCGCCGAGTGTAATTCGTCTTAGAATTTATGGTGCTCTACGAATTCCTTCAGAAAATTGCCTTTTTTGCGGACTCGCACGTTTTGACTTCTCTCCCGATTTTACTTGAAGAGAACAAAAGGAAAGCAGCGGACATAAATAATCCAGCACTGTTCCTGTGTCGTCAAGACTCTCCGATGACCTCCCCAGGGCTTGTCCAGGAAGTTTCTACCGGATTTCCCCCATTACACACGAACACTGTAATATAACACCACCATTCTGCGGCTGGAATACAGGCGTTGGAAACAAAACGGTCTTCCTATTTTTAATTTATATCCAAAGTAGATTACATAGCATTCATTGAGTGCAAAATACATTTTCATTAAAAGAAATGTAAACTTCTCCTCTGTTTATACCGAGACAAAATATTCATAATTCATGAATAAGAGTTTTGTTAGTGCTGTTACCTGAAATAAGCAATTGGGTCCCTGCAGCCTGGCGGGACTCAAAGGAGCAACTGGACTTAAGCTACTCCAGAAGTGAATGCTGGACAGTAAAGGACTGGGTGTTAACAACAGTCCTGTAGGAGTCTGCAAAGACACAGAAACAGAGTACAGCAAAGGTTACCATTCAAAGAAACATTGCACACAACACTTGGCATAAGGAAAACAATTAATTAAGGATTCCCTGTGGAGTAACCCACGGAGCAGGAAGAGTCAGGCAAATGCAGTTTCTGAATACATTCCCTTTTTCTATGTGCCCGGCTGATTTTTTTTTTTTGCAGTTTTGATGTAATCAAACTGACAAACTACAAGTCTCTTTCAGATTGTGCACCGAATCGCCCATTATTTGTATCCACATGCTAAGAGAAATAACTAACTAGTGCAACCTGCAGTTTATAACTAGACCACTTTAAAAAGGAGACAATACATTCACATGAATTTTTACAGTCTGATATTTTCTTTCATTTGAAAGTAGAGAACGATAGCTAATATTATAGATCTGTGCCCAACACCTACAGTATTAAAAAAGTTTCACATCAAATGTATCCACTCTACTTGAATGAGGAAATAACATTAAAAACAAATCTGATTTTTTTTTAATTGCATGATAACTTCTGAGCCTACAGTTGCTACATATCAGCATATTTCTAAGTGATAGTAGTTCAGGTGGGTAGCTGAGTCAGCATGCATAGTCTGCAACAAGAAAAAGGTTTATTCCATGCTGAAAAGAGAAGAGAGAAAACACAACGTTTCAGCTGTTAAGCCTTCTTCAGGTGTGAGGGCTTCACAGCCGAAACGTTGCGTTTTCTCTTTTCAGCTTTTTAAGTGATAGTTGCACAGAGCTGATGTGCGGTAATGGCTCTATACTGTCTGTGAGTTTGTGCCTGACTGCAGTTGCGTTAACAAACCTTCTTAAAAGGTTCTTTCATTGTTTACTGCAATTGTTCAGTTCTTTTTGACTGCTTTTTCAGTAATCCTGTATCTGTCCTTGTATCTCCTGGAAACAAGCCTACATTTGAGTATCAGACAGGCTCCTTGTAAACATAAGAAAAAAAATGTTAAAACCCTGGCCAAGCAGAAAAATATAAGATCAAATAAAATATCAAAAGCTGATTCACTTAAGCAGTCAGCTGAGACATGAAATATGATGTTGTTTCTAATGATCATTACTTTCTCCTGAAGGGAAATGCAAATGTTCAAACTCAGACATACTCAAGGGACTGCAAAAGGTAAAAGGTGTAAAAGGTGAAAAAATGCAAGGTTGCTGGATCTTACACAGAGGTTTGAAAGCTGTACTGTCAAGTGATTTCAATTGTGTAATAAGTTGTATAATGAACAGGTAAGGGTTTGTTCCATGCTGAAAGGAAATAAGCATTTTGCTATAGTTAATTAATACTTAAAAATAATTAAATGTATAGTTCTCTGAAAGATGATACACAACAGAACTATTGATTGAACATACTCAAAAGGATCAATTATTTCCACACTGAGGAGAAAAAAAAACAATGTTTTAGCAGAGGTGCCTTGTTTAGGTACCTGGAGGATAAAAAGAGCAGAAATCTGAGACAAAGTCAGTCCTCTCCTCCATACACACCAAGAAGGGTCTGCTGCAAGGTCAACATTGTTCTTTTCTCTTCAGCATAGAATTAACCTGTTTGATCCTTTGGATCTTGAACACTTACTTGGCTCCCTAATCTAACACAGTATATTCAAATGGGAGCAAGAATTAACATAAACAGTCACTGAAAGCAATTTATTTGACAGAATTGAGTTATGGGATTGATTAACGTACTGGAATAGTGTTTAATAAATCTTAACTTTTCTGCGTGGTGAAAAGATTAAATTGAAGCAGTGGTTGTGTATCTATGTTACCACTTATAGACAACTAGTTCAAATCCCAAGCTGTACTTAACAACATCCATAAGGAACGAGACCTTGTAAATGCAGTTTTCTAGTTTATGCAGTCATTCAGTCCAAAAGCATTTGGAGTTCCACGCAACTGCAAGGAGTTCCTAGTCTTACAGTGTGCCCTGAAAAAATATTTCATGCTCAGCTCAGTGTCATAAACACCCAACTTTAGGGTAACATAATTACGAGCCATTTGTATAGCTCTGTCTCCTTTTCAGTTGTAAAGTCTTTTAGATTATTACTCCGTATTATCCTATTATGAGACCATAACATTGGAAATATCCCTTTCCACTTCTTTAACTCAAAGTAATGATAATAGAATTAAAAACCTTTAATAATATAAAAACAGAATCTGCATACTGTTAAAATTCTCCAGCTACTGTTAACATAAAAAACCTCAATGTTTTTTTATTTGTATTTTTTCTCTGGAATGGCCTAAACTACCTACTTTCTCATTTGTGTTTTCAGACTGTTGTTGCTGTCCTTTTAGTACAACAAACCAATCAGTTTCAAGTTCTTCACCAGCCGTATCTGCACCCCAAATTTCTCAAACCCAATGCCCCATTATGATGCCTGGAGACACTGTGTTGTAGGGGTTGCCATCCTTTACTTTAGCAAATGAAACTATGGTCCTGAGTACCTGATCGATTGAGATCCAGGGGCAATGCAGTGATAAAGAGATTATCCATGATAGTATAGGGTACAAGACCTTGACACACATACTGTACAGCACTTTGTCTTCATAATCACTAAAACCTTTGTGCTTCTTCTTGTAAATTGCGGAATTCTAAATGCAGTTGTACAGTACCAAATTAAACAATTCTGTTCACTGTCAATCTGCATATGAAGTTGTCAAGTGTCGCCTCACATCTGCACTATTTGCATAATGGTCTTAGGTGTTTAACAACCAGTTCTGGATTATAAGTATCATGTTCTGCTTTTGTGGGTTTTTTTTTAGCAAACCAGATTTTCAAAGTATCCAACCCCACCCCAGCCACCATGTAACCTTTAACGACAAGAAGAGTGTTTATTAAACCACAATTCTCATGAAAACAAAATGTTTTCGTTCCGAATATTATCTGCTTAAAACGAGAGCCCTGCCACAGGCAGTGGAAATTTAATACAGTACAATAAGAGTACAAGTCAAAGAACTAATCTACTTGTTGTTCTTGGGAGAAACATTTCAGACAGCTTTGGGGACGTGGGTTACCCTCAGTCTCAGACCTCCACTTGACAAGAACATAGCTAAAAGTATTCATCCCCACTGCACTCATGAGGTTATGAATGGCTAGTTATTTTGACTCCTAAGGACTAGAGAGAAAGCAGTTTAGGGGTCAAAACAACACGGCTGATTCACGTAACTCTGTGGGTCAAGGACCCCAGAATCAGGATCAGGCTTTTTAATAGGACATATGAAATCAATTTCTCCTTTCTACGCTGTCACCTAAATGAAGTGAGCCAGTGTTACTTAGGAACCAAGACTCTAGTTCATGATTCATGGTATTAAGAGCATATGGCATCACTTATGGGTTTTTTTCTATACCCTAGTCTGCATAAAGATGTGTGTGTCTTCCATTTTCTTTCTGAACTTATGTTGTGTACTGCTTACAGTACAGTCCTTACAAAACACTTTTACAAGAATTGTTCTAAAGCTCTAAACCAAAGCTCACAATCTGATCTTTGTAAAGAACAGATTTTTGAGGATGTTCATGTGCCAGTAGAAATAATATAATTAGAGAGCACAGCAAAACTTCCATATCTTAGTAATATTGACTAAGCCAAATTATTGCTAGGGTGTTTTACTTAAGGCAGTTGCCTTGTTTGAAAGTTATGCTTTAGGGAAAATGACTTCATGACCTGGACTACGTCCACTTGACTAAAAACTTGACAGATCCACTGAAGCTCAGACAAAAGAAGAAAAGGGTATTCATCACAACCCTTCAAAAAGAGCTCAGTATTATCCAAGGAAGCAACCAAGGGTGGAGAAAAAACTCCAAGCATTATTTTGTATATTTTTCATAAGTGGAATTTTGTTTCTATCCGATCTGCACTTATGGCTTGTGCTGCAACCCCTCTAATACGACAAGTACACTTCTACCTGTTATAATGAAATCATTATGCTACTTCCGTAAAATAAGCATGACTTACCATATCAAGAATAAAAGTAGCCCACTTTTAAACTGTAGCCCACTGCAATTAATGGAAGCCCAACACTGGGGACATCTCTGATGAACCAAAGTCTAAACGCGTATCAAGCTTATCTGAAATTCTTAACTTGTGCAGAGGGCATGCCGTCTTAGCAATGGCTTGAATTGACTGTATACAAATGCAATCAGGTAGGACAAAGTCTGTTGGCCGGTTATTTTTGTACAGCTTCCCCAATATATATTCCTGCTAAACCCGTCCACAAAAAATCACCCTTGCTTACTCTGCACAAGCCCTGACTGGGACTTTCACTGTCCTAGGCTTAATCTCTCCCAGCCGGAGCCACAGACCTGAAGTGAGTCTCGTCACCCCTTCAAGTCAAAGCTGCGGAGCTGAAAATGGAATTCAGAAGCTGTCAAAATTCTGGTAGCAAGGGGTGGCTGTTTAACCCCCGTGACATCTTAACAAGCAGGGGGAGGAGGGGGAGCACGAGCGACTGACCTGTGCAGTGAAAAAGGCCGGTGTCAGAGACCCCGAGGGAAGTGCTGGGCTGTTGAGGGCAATGGAGCCAATGTCGGTGCCCGAGAGTAACAACGAGGGGGACGAGATCTCCAGGCCTTTGGGCTTCTTGGCTTTGGGAGGAAGGGCGCTGCTGTTCCTCTTCTCAGACAGGTGCGGGGATCTGGCCTTGCGGCTGGCCGACAGGTTGAGGGGCTGGGAACACAGATCCGAGTCATCTGTCTCCGGATCGGGGCTCTGGTTTCCCAGCAGGAAGGAAGGACTAGGGGACGGGGAGGGGGAGCGCGAGGAGGAGAGGTTGGAGGCAAGGGCCGACATCGAAGTGGGGGAGGCTTTGGAGAGGGAGGAGGAGGAAGGGAAGAAAGGGCTGGAGGAGGCGGCGGCCTCAGCCGAGGACACGGGAGGCGAGGACGGCACGGACACCAGTGGCAGAGCCCCGGCCTTCGGCGTTTTGTTCGTGACAAAGCGGATCACCGTCCGCACTTCTTCGGGGCCCAGCTTGCCCTCCCCCAGCTCGTCCTGCTTCTCCACCTTGATGGCTTTGAAGAGCTCAGGCTGGTTCTGCAGCGAGCTGACGGTGAAGGAGGAGTACAGGCCCGAGTGGATGTAGTCGTTGCGGCCGGCGGTCCTGAGGGTGGCCAGAGGAAGCTTGAGCTGCTCTTTGGCCTCCAGGCCGAGGGAGTCCACATCCTGCAGGGCCACGCCCTCCCTCCCCAGCTCCACCGCCTGCGGGTCCATCTTCAGGATCTCCGGGAACGACACAAACTTGTACACAAACTTCTGCCCGATCACCTTCTTGATGATGTTCTGAAAAGACACGGGAGGAAAGTGCCATTACGCGCTTCTTAACATGCATCACGTATTCTGCTTCAACTTAATCCAGGCATCTTGCTAACTGAAGACGTATGACTGATGTGTAACGGTTGGCGCAATCCATCCACACCTTCCCAGAGGAAAAACCCAGGGCCCTCGCACCACACGTGAGCGTGATCCCCCGTCTCCAAAAGGTTGGACCTCATTGCAAGGCACATTTAAGTGCTTTTCTTCGTTCCCAGCAACACAGGTGAGCTCCTGCTTGTGATCACCTGAGGAGACACTAACCATGATCCCCTCTGCCGGTCTTACACTGCTCAAACTTACATGTTCAGAGGACGTTGTCGTGATACACAAGCTAAACTTTTTTTATTTCATAAAAGAAGTAAAATTTTATTTCAAAAAAGAAAGAAGGAAAAGCTTTCTAAGTGGGCATTACATAGAATTCCTTGCACTGACTTGATTTTACTCACTAGTAAAGACCTGAATAAATTATGTTTTTTTCTATAAGGACAATGTGTGGCCCAGTTGAAAACACTGAATATCAGCAAAACAAAAGAACAGCAGGATTAGATGGTCTTTTCCTTTATTCTTAACACAGTCAATAAGTCCATAAGTCAATAAGGCTTCTATCGTACAGACGCATATAGGTGATGTTACCGGACTCTAAATCTTGCTGATCCTTCATGTGAGATGACATAAGCAAAGGCATGAAGGGTATTTTCATTCAACACAGATCTCCTTTGTAAACACCAAAGGGGAAGAAGATCGAAGCAGATATCCTATTAGAAGGGAAATACCATGCACCTGTTTCATGGGAGACACGAAACACAGTCCTGATGCTATTTTCTGAAGAACTAGCTTGACGAGTTTGATGAAGCTCAGCCTCCTCATTCGAAACCCAAGCTAGCGAAAAAGTTTCCAAGAACAGAACAGACAGAATTTAAACTGCACGTGTATTAAGTTCTTCAAATAAGAGATCTACTTTTGTTTTGTTTTGATTTTAATGACCAGTTAAATTACGACTCAAGGAGTTTTAGGAAGATTTTACAAAAGAAAGACCAGCAGTTTATTTTCAGCAATAACAGGACTTCCTAAGCTGAAAGAAGGACCTTCAATTTTACTGCCCGAGAGATTATTTACTATTAAAACAGATAGCCTTTCCAGGTGTCTCTGAATCCCCCGTTGCTTCTAGTAAGAATGACCTTATTCAGTTTCATGTGTGGGTGCAAAGCATTAAGGACAATTAGATTTTATTCCCTTACCTTGTCATAATAGTATCGGAGAGCCCTGCTGAGCTTGTCGTAGTTCATGTTTGTCTTGTTTTTGCGAAGCCCCCACAGCTTGGCAACCTCTTCAGACTTCAGCAGCTTGAACTCCCCGTCGTTGGACGTCCAGCAGATCAAGTGCTTGTGATTCTGGTCCAACAGCAGCTGAAGCAGGAACTGCCACAGGGTGATGGCACTCTCCATTACTGTGAATTGAAGAAGAAGAAGGAGCACACAACATGGATCATTTAAAACACAGCAGAAAGCGTAATACTCTGCCTTGAATCTCACACATTCGCCTGCTGTTCAGTTCTGCCGAGCTTCCAATTAACAGATTTCAAGATTTCCAATTCACTGAAAAGAAGCTGATTGATACTTATCGGCATAATACTAGAAAAAAAAGAATAAAAAAAAAACAAAAGGCATTTGACCTCCAGCTGCTTTTTGCTCCTGGGGAAGGGAGGAAGATGAATTCTACCTGAAATCATCACAATTTCTTCACAACAGTCCAACAGTTCTGTGTAATGTGATTCCAACATTTTGAGCTGAGTTTACAGAGAAACTGATCTAAGCGATGCACTACCGATACTTTCCAGTACAATTAGAGTTTCATCTGCACTGAATGTGTAATTAAGGAACGTTTTCCATCCCCAGGCAGATAAAAATTCAAAAAGCGTAACTCATTAATTCAACATAACATCAACACGCTCTTGCAGTTTTGCAGTAGCAAAAGAAAACAACGTGACAAATAAATTTACAAGATGTCTGATAAAGTATCGTTATATTGTTATCTATTGTTGCTCCTTAAACAATCCTGGCAATTTCAATATCCTTTCATCACTCCAGTGCAGATTTGTAAGAAACTTGCAAAAGAGAGATGTCAGATCTGCAGACCTCTGCATAAAACGATTAGCCAATTGCTTACATACCATCCTTGCAAGTGTTACTGACCTTTTAATTGTTAAGATAGAGAGAAATGATGATTCAGCAGAAAAATCCTCATATAGCCCAGGATGTTATTTGTTTTATTATTATTGTGGGCAGATATAACCTGGAGTGAGGAATCCTTTCTACAACAGAACATAAGAGAAACAAAGAGCAAGAACTGGCCTTCCAACACCTGCCCAGCTCATTCACACAGTGTCCAAAATGCAACATTTCCGATAGCAACCCTTTGCTGAACGGGATGAGCTTGTCTCAGGTTATCTGCAAGAATAATTTAGATTGGCATTTACATGGATTTTCAGATTCACTCTGATGTCTTTGCTTAACAAGGCTAAAGGGATTCAATTTTGTTTGGTGTCATTATTGCCAACGTTCTCCAGTTCTGAAGAGATGTTGTTCTACTGTATTTCACAGTATCCTTTTGTAGTTAATATATGAGCAGGGTATTGATAATGTGCCCCCACTGCACTGAACACCTTCATCATGACCATGTGATTTACTGTAGTCAGAGAATCTTGAGGATCTTTTTAACAGCTACACAATGCCTGGAAGTCAACAAAACTCCTTATTTATTTTCCACCAGGGAAACATCTCTGTTTTTGTTTTCCACCTCAGGTTATGTTGCTGATTCCTACATGCCTTTTCTGTTCAGATTTCATTGCCGTATGTGTACTCTTTACAAGACTGCTTTCCATAGCAAACTGTTTTTTCTTGAATTCACAGAACTGCGAAAACAAATGTACTATTAAACCCAAATTACATATACTTTAATTAGAGCAATGCTCTCAATTACTTTACATATTTAAGTAACTGCTTAAGGAATATAATTTATTTTGCACCTAAACATCACCTGTTGTGTTACACCACTCTCATCCAAAGCAAACATGAGCTGTTTAAAGTAGTTTGCTTTCACTTGATTCTTCAGGAATAATTTATGATGAAATTCAGATCTGACCTCAGGAATGTCTGGAGCTCTCTTTTAAAAACTGATTCGCAATGTGGTTGAGAAGGCTCGGCGATTAATGTAATTTAAAGAGCAAAGCAATTCCTATGCAAATGTTTCAACCTCAACAGAAAAGCCTTCAAGATTGTAGTGGAACATAATATTAGCTTCTATTCTTCAGCCTAAATGCTATAGCTAGCATGGTCCCACATAACTAATAAAAAAGCACTGATGGAAAAAAAGCACCTTAAATCACTAGTCACAGCTCAACCAGAAACTCATGTTTACTGGCCAGACTCTTCCTGAGACTGAGATCTTCTATGGAGCAATAAAGCTGTTTTGAACACAACTTTGTCTTCCTAGGGGGAATGATGGGGAAAGTTCCTTTATAGAATAAAGCCAAGGTTAGGCTTCCAGCCAGCCATCAGGGGTGTACTGCTGAGAAACAGTGGAGATCTGTGCCAGAACTACGTGTGGTTCACAGGCTCCATTCTACAGGAAGTGAATCAAGCCAAGGGTTGCATATCAACATATGTACAGTTTATGCAGATGTCGTTATACTCTTCTTTAAAGGTATCTAATGACTAGGAAATGTTGGGTTCTTTGTAACATGTCTGCTTATGTTATAACTTTTGCTTTTAGTGGTCAGAGCATTTACATTTCTAGAGATGGAGACCGCACACACACCTTCAATTAAGCAATGCTCAATATACTTCTAGGGAGAATTGGTGCGTCACGTTTTCATTAACATAGGAATGGGGTTGATGCTGAAAGTCCTTTCATGCAGCGCAAAGATGAAACCTGAAGCCAAGGCGACTCTCAAAGCTTACTGCTGGGCAAATGCGCTGTCAAGACAGAACCTCCTACTGTAGATCTAAAACAGGTTAGAAATGAGAGGAGAACATTTAGTCTCTGGCAAACCAGACTCTATAACTCTTCTGCTTTAAACACAAAGGTCTGATTCACATAGTTTGTATTTTATGCATATGCATAGCCAAACCATTAGAGTAAGGCATGTTCCACAGGAGTGATTCATTCTGTACTAAGCAGTGGAAATTGCCCAGCATGTGATACACTCCATAATTCATGAGCACTGTAAGGTATAATCATACCTGGTCTTTTTCTCAGGGTGCTGTATTTTGGGGAAGGACGGCTGAGGTAACTGTCCTCTTAAGAAGTAAGAAATTGTTGATGTGTCTCTGGTGTATCTCTGAAGGTTATAGCATACCTGGCTAATGTCATTTCACACAACTTTGACTTCATGTTTATGGCCCCTAGACTGTATGTGGGATTTTTATGGAACACTGGATCTGACACAATTCCCTGCTAGCCATATCTTAAGCAGAGCTGCCTCTACTAGTGCTTGCTGAGTAGTCCCAGATTGCAGTGAACATCTGGTTGAATTAATGCCACAATGTGTTGCAGCTGTTACTGCCATTGGAGGTGGACTAACCTGCTGTTACAGGTATTCAATTAGGTTAGGTAGGTAGGTACAGGTTAGGTTACAGTTAGGTAAGGCAATATACACACTGCATCCCAAATGAATAATGCAGTTGCAGCTTTGAGCCTCTGCAAACAGAGCAACTTAAGATGTTGTTTGTATACCACTAGGTAATAAAAATAGTTGCTGCCCAATCATATTACTGTAGGTATCCACTTCAGTTCAGGTTTTGTTTTGGGCAATAGCATCTAAGAATGAATTACAAACTCCACTGCTTAAACCAGCTTTCTTTTTCTGAACATATTTGTAATCATTTTAATGTTTCAAGAAACAACAAGCCCAATACAAAACTAAAAAAAACATTCCTGGACCATTTTCATCAGGAGATCTGGAGATTGTTCTGGCCAGAGAAGTCTATTCAATGCTCCTCCAGTCAACCATGCATTGCGGTCCACTGAGAGAGTCTATTCATTCAACTCCAAATGCATAATAGTTTGGACAATGAGTCTGTGTTTCTATTAATAGGTTACTGATGTACATAAGAAATGCAGCATGCAGGTCTAATATCAAACAAAAATCACAGAAAAGGTGACCAACGAAAAAAAAACTTGCAGTATCGAGCCTCAAAATATCTAAATATGAACACTGTAATGTTCTCACCAGGTATGAATTCCTTACAAATTAGGCCACTCATAGCAGCACTGACAAACAGACCTGATCAGCCTCTGGACAGACTGCTGTGGGGTATTCTGCCACAGTTCCTTTGCCATTGCTTTCAGTTTGTAAAAGTGTGGTCAGCTGCATGTATCTTCTGTTCACGGCACTGGTTGGCCAAAAAGATATCCAATTGGACTGAGCCAGCCATTTTCTAAACCCTTCTTCCGATTCAGGATCAAAGGGGAGCCAAAATATATCCCAGGATGTCAGTCCACCACAGGGCAGACACACAGACACTGACACATAGATCCAATTTTCCCAGATGCCAATTAAACTACCAGTAGATCCTTGGACTGTGGGAGAAAACTGGAGCATCCAGAGAATACCCACATAAACACGGGGAGAAAATACAAACTACGCACAGACAGCACCCAGGCCTGGAACTGATCCGAGGGCCCCAGCACCACAAGGCAGCAATGGTAACCACTGCACCACCTCGCTGCCCTAGTGGACTCACCTCAGCCTCGATATTCTAGTCAAATATTGAAGTATCTAATGGGGATATATACCTAATATATCATTTTCTTTCTGGTCCACTACCGAGTTGTACACTACCCAAATTTGATCTAGTGTGTGCGGGGTAAGATTGGAGATTTCTTTGAATTAAATAGCTACTGAACAAGAGTGAATTTTTCTATTAACTTGACTACAACATTTCAAATCTTTATTTGGTCTGCCGTCCTAGCTGACTACTAAAGTTTAACTTGGAATTGATTTTGCAATAGTTGTCCCAATCTTGTTGTTCGGAAATTTGCACTTACTCTGCCACTCGGAACAAAACCAAATGTTTTATCTAACCGACCACCTTACAGCCCTAATCAGCAGACACCCCGAGACCAACCACCCCAGCACCTCGTTGATTCCAGATTGAGGCTGAGCCTAGAAACAGCTTCGCCATCAAACATTATAGATAGAGAGGGGAAAGAGCAGCAGTAAAGCTTGAATATGTCAGGCATATATGCCCCTGCTTTCCTGTACAAAAAACGCCAGATAAATAGCAGGATTCCAAACTAGAGGGCTGAGTCTTGCATGTTTTCTTGATGACAAAAGAGGATGTGGTTGGAAGTGTGCAAACATTCTGCCAAAAGAGAGTCCAGCACTAAAGAGACCACATTCACCGTAGCTGAATTTTTTTTTTTACCCACGCACATACAGTTGAAGCCTGAAATCTCTCCCTGGTCTTGCTGTTACCCAGTCCCTCCAGCTAAGAATGACCTCAGCCTGCATCGGAGCCTCCACAAGTGTCTGTACTTCACTGCACATTAGGGAATGTATGGAGAAGGTAAAATGGAATGATGCAGATTTTTCCACAAGAAGCAAAATAAAACATTTCCCGTCAATGCATCCTCCGAGTTCTGCATCTGCGTTGCACACTATAAAACTGTCTAAATCAGGACTTCCTCCTATTATACTTTGAAGGCGTCTTCCTGGGAAAGCAGATCCAAAACAAAAAGGTAGGAATTCCTGCCACGGGAGAGATCGGAAATGTTTTAACTGCAAAGTTTCTCTAAATGGAAGCTTTCCTCTTCAGCTCTGGTGCTACACAACTCAAACTCCAAATCGAAGTGGGATGTTTTCTCTTTTGTTTTGCATTCCCATTTACCTGAACTGTATGAAAACTATACTACAAGACTTGTTCAGTATGCACAATTCATAAGAAAAAAAGTTAGCGACATGACCCATCCAAAGCTAATGTGCAAATTCGTGCACAAAGGAAAAAAAAACATTCCTTTTCCTTCTGGGTGAAATAAAAAAAATGATTTGGAACTGGTCTGGCTTGTTTTTAGGGGGGGAAGACCCCAGGGATCTACAGCATACTCATACATGGAGAAAAGGAAAATACTGTTTCCATACACATATAAATATGTTTCTTTATGATATTTCTCATCTCTGCTTTTTGAACTTGTTTTCGCTGTTGTTATATTTCTGTTTTTTAAGAAAAGGAATTGTTGAAAGATGATGTTGTTAAAAATTTCATTTTTAAGATAATGAGAACTGTGCAAGGACACAAATGTATTTTCCATGCATCCTGTTCACATATACAGTATATAAAGCAGTTTAATGTTCACTTCTGATCATTTTAAACTTTGCAGGAGCTTCAAAATATTACACACTAGTTCTATCTATTTTAATCTGAATACGACAAATAAATGGTGGAGCTTCAGTTATTCAGTGAGGTATTTTCAAGGATTCTGTGGTTGGAACATTGGCTCTGTACTGGGCTCTACTTGGGGGAAAAAAACTCTTGGTTTTAAAACTTTCTACCAGGTTCTGATTGTGAATGTGAAATCAAAAAGCATTCAATCACAAACTACTCCTCCACCTTCTCTTACTGCATATACAGTAACTTGCTGAAGTTACAAATACACAGAGGATAGTGCCTGGTGACACAAGAAGACAACTAAGAATGCATTCAGTACCTCACTGGGAGCTGTTCTGTCCTGTGTTCATTGTAATCACGCATCAAAACAAATAGTATATTTGAGTTTTACTTCCTCTAGAGTAACTTGGACTTTCAAAATAATGACTCATTGTTTTATTGGTTCTAACCCTGCCAGAGAGACAAACTGAATGCAGCTATTTGCAGGTTTGTCAGAAGCTCTTCACATTTGCCTGCACAATGCATCCCATGATTCATTTCTCACAGCAGGTCTAAAACAAACACCTAAACAAACATAAGGCACTGGCTGCAGGAGAACACAAGCATTCACGCAAGCTTCTTCGTGGTGAAGATGCTGCACCATTCAGCTAACAACAGCTGGTTAGAATACAACTATTTGCCCTACATTAAGTGCTCTACAGGGAACTACAATTTGTTAAGACTTTGGAAGCTGCATCACTAATCCAATTTTACTAGACTTGACCATTTCTCCGTTTTACTGCCATCATTGACTTTTTTATTTTCCTTTCCAATACAAGGCTGGTGGACGTCCTTTTCCTACATTAGTGTATGCTATCCAACAACACAAAAACTAAATTAAACTGGAAGCTTAATAGACAGTATTAAAGGATTGAGATTTATGTGCTCAGCTCAATTACAGTGGCCACAAATTCCTCAAAGCCTAACGATTCTTCTGTGCTTGGTTAGTAGGCTTAAAAAACATATATATTGAATTATCCATTTTTTTTTTTTAATATTCACTTTTTCCTTCTGAAGAAGCCTGATATATCTGAAGGGGGATATTGTAGTCCAGGCTGCCCCTAATGACAGAATGCTCTCCTCATTTTTATAAAGTATGTTCTTATGCATCTAAACCACCACCAATAGAGAGATTCAAGCTTCAGTCCGTCATCAGTTCTCATCTTAGGCAGATCAGAAGGCTAGACCAATGCACTTAATAGGCTGTTGCCCTATTGTGATCCATCCAAGATCTGAGCCCACCATTTTCCAGTTAGGACCCCTAACTCTGTGGTGCAGCCTTTTAATGTCAGATTTTAGCTGGCCCAAGATCACTGGACTCACCTCTGACATGGGAATCGTTTGAAACCAAAAGTCTAGAGATGTAAAAAGATCTATGATACTATCCAAGACCTAGGAGAGGATAATTCAAACACCTAATATAGGCTCCACGGTCCAAAATAAACGTTTCTTTGCAATCCTCAGCATGCCTCTGACCTCCACTTGTACTTGTACCAGAAAAGCTCTTTAACCACACTACCCTGCCACCCAATGTCCTGAACTCATGCAACTGCGAAGACATCACACCAACGGGCAGTTCAACATTGTGCTGTTTCTACAAATTTACCTCATCACCCTTAGTGAAGATCGCGTCTTACAATAAGCTTGTATGTGCGGCCTATTGTTTTTGGAGATCCTTCGGCGTTCATTTCCCTGATATTGAGGATTTACTATTTCACGTAAGCTAAATCAATTTACGACAACACGGGTACCTATGGGCTCCACAGGCGTATACAAGGCAACCATTTAAACATTCCACTTGTAAAAAAAAAAGATGTGACTTGTTTCCTTTTCAGATGCAAAGGTTTAGAAGTCTCCCTCGGTAGTACAAAAACCCTCCTGTGTTGGAGAACGGAAACTCCTAATGAGATTAGTTGGTGTGTGCAGACATTACTTAGCCATGACTAAATCTGCTCTCTTCCTGTTCTCTACCAGTGGAAAATCCAACGAGTTCTATATTCGCTTCAGTGCCGCATCGCCCCTTTTCTACGAAAACGACCTACTTCAGCCTTTAAAAAAAACGACAGCCCGCGACAGGCCGCTCTCTCTTTATGTCGCCTTACATCTCTATTGGAAAATCACGAATGACAGCAAAGCAAAAAGCTAAAGCTTTAGGTCTGCGAAAACGCGAACATTTGGAAAAGTCAAGCGTTTCTTTGTTTGCTCCAGTGACTCATTTTCAAGATGTTGTCTGCTGCCAGTTTCAAACCGGAAGCGCATGGCAATTAGTCTTGCTGTTTCCAGACAAACCAGAAACTCTACTAGTGCTTTTTTTAAAGGGATAAGTACATATTTTGCTTGATAGCAGGAGATCTTTCTGTTTCAAATTCTAATCGTTGAATATTTCTAAACTGGAAAGGCCTTGCATTACTAATATAATTCCTGTTTGCAAACGATAATGTTATACTTTGACGACGTTTATGCAAGTATACACTGCGCTACAAGGTAATGCATGCACTCGGCCACACATTAAATGCTCCAGCGTAAGAATATTTTTGCTATCTATGTAGAAGTGTAACTACATTGAGCTGTTTAAAGTCCGTTACTTTCACTTCGCTTAAAATAGTTCATCTGATTTCTATGCGTTTTTGATAGTGTACTCTTAAAATACTGCCTTCCAAACGATCAAATTAATTCTATCAAATTCTCCTTCTCGTTTTTTTTTGTGGTTTCCACATCTTCCTGCTTTAACATGACACTGTCCCGTGTATTGTTTATTAAATTGTAATTCATTAGAAAGTTGAATGAGGGAAAAAAAACATGAACACATACCCAGACCTGTGATGATTGTTTTTCAGCCGTAACAATTTCAAAAAGAATATCGTAAAATCCCCTGTTTTTCCATGCTTACTGTCGTCTCAACTGTTCTGTTGCTCTGTAATGAGATCCCGATTTTCTTTTTTTTCTTTTGAGCAGGAAGTTGGAGCAGTCAGACAGAGAGCCGGCTCACTTCCTTTCCTGCATTATTCCCCAGGCGGTTTGCAGTCTGTGTAAACAGGCTTTCCTCCCCTCTTCTCCCTCTGCCCACTGATGTCCAACATCGCTCTATTATAACACACATAGTAATATTGTAACTCTTAACTACACAGAGGATCGGCTCCAGCTGACGTCATCACCTTCCTGTTCAGCACCGCCGGGAGGAGCTCGTGTTCCTTCCACTCGGCGAGCGCAAACTTCACGGACGGAGCCCGGCTTTCGGCGCAGGGAAGATCAAATACTTTTAACAGATGCTGGTGGAAAGCAGACCCCGCTGGGTTGCCCTTTTCTGTTCGGATCACGGAGATGAAAGCACAGACCTGCAATGCCATAGCCGGCCGGGTCTGTGTGTGCTAGCAGTTAAGATTTATAGCGTTGGGACCGTGGTGGGGGCGGTTGTCCACGCGTCGGACACTGGAAGCGTGTCCGAATCCTTTTGAAAGCTATATAGTTGTTAGCGAAGTGAATCTCAACTCTAAAAAATTAAGGGGGGAAAGTGCATCAATGTAACGGTGGCGTATTTTCCATTAATTCCTGTTGGCCTCACTGGCAGTCTTGTCTGGTCAGCAATGTCTGTACTGCGCCGCTTACGGTAGGTTTTCGTGTCTTTCACAGAGTGTAACGTGTGCTAAGTAACACGTCCTCGAGTCCCATCCCAGTTTCGTCACCTATTTCCACGTACATAAAAAAATTACTATGAAGTCCTAAAGTTACATTATCCGTTTCCAAGGTAACAGCCCCATCTTCCAAGGAACACTTCATACTGAAGCAAGACGGGCCAATGTCACATGAACAGGCCTTTTTTGTTCTAGTTGAAAACACATTATGTTTCCAGGTGGTTAATATTGATTCTGTATTATTTTTAAATACCACCTTCAGAGGATGTGAATATAAGACGGGTGTGCAATGGAGGACCTTGCTAAGTCCCCACATTTCACAGTTATTGACTGTCCTAAGGATGGTGTTTGTAAAGACAATGAGAAACCAAATTATAAAAAAAAAGTTGATAGCAACTCTTAACAGCCAGTAAATTCACTTAACCATCCATTATTATACTAATACTCACTCCTGGTCCAGGTTATAGTTTTATTTCCACCATTGACTCTTGTTGGCTTTATTTAAACTTATTGCTCTCTTAAGTGGCCTTCATTACCACTGGTTACTCATTGAGGATTATAAGTCTCCCATGAATCCTGGAGGACTGCAGCCCTTCTGGATCAGGAGTGGACATCATATTATAAAAAGTTGCTTATTCCTGGTCACGGATACCAGGAGCCTATCCTTGAACCACAGGATACAGGGTGGGACAACTTCCTGGAAGGCAGGAAGAAACCAGAACACCCAGCAAAAGCCTATGTGTGGACTTAGGGACGACATACAAACTCCACACAGAAGGTATCATAGTCTGGAATTAAAGCAGCGCCAAATTCTTCTGAGGCAGCTACCTGCCATGTCATTATGCTTCTCAATCAGTAGAATAGTTTTTTTAAAGTTTTTTTTTAACTGGAATGGGAGCTCTTCAAGTTCCAAAATATACGACTGGTTTTATCCCTGACATGGCCCAAATATGGAAGGTACAATATTTCACGAATCAGTGATGATTTATCTATGCTCTTCTTATTACTTTTAGTTCAGTGTAAGTTAAATACATCTCAGGCATCCAATGCTATCTAAAGTCAATTTTTAAACAAAGCTCAAAACACAACAGATATTTCGTGAGTTATAAATTGAAATCAGGGGCACATCACTATTAGAGTATCTGATTATACTGTTCTTACCATGTGAGGAAAAGAAATGCGAGACTCATTACAAAATGCCATTCTGCTCCTGATATTACACAATTTGTGATTCCTCCCCCTCACTTCCTGTTGATGGAAAAATCAATTTCATTTGGAAATTTAAAACTTTGGAGGAAGCACACCTGGTTACTCAAGATACTGTATGTGCATTTTCTTTCAGACTAAAGAGTAGAGAAATTCCAGAGGCTCCAGCATCCATAATTCTTTTAGGAAGTTGCTCTTTATAATGCAAATACCATGCAGGTGTTGTTCTCATGTTAAATGCAAGCTGTGTCTATCTTTTGGTGTAACATTCTTCCAAATTAAAAAAGTAGTAGCTTAGAAAAGCTTCTATTTTCACAGTGAATTGGATATCTTTCACTTTTTGGCAATGTCTTCCGTTTGTTGTCTTCATTTCCCTTTCTGCCTTTCCAATATCTCAGCAGAAGGGTGTAGTCCAGATTGTATAACAATGCAAAATAAGGGTCTCTGTAGGGGATTTGATCCACCTTCCTTCTTCCTGTAGGGATATCCTCTAATTTGCAGGAAACTGGCCAACAAACATCTGCATTCACATGACTAGGTTTGTCCCAGATAAGACCCAGATATGGAAGGTAGAGTATAGAGCTGCTCCAACTCTGCTCATGGTATATATCTCATATTATTGTATATGCATTTTACAGAGCACTACTTCCTCTCAAAGCATTTTGTTAAGCTGTGATACAACATGTCACTGTAAAACTGCAGCTGAAGAGTCGTACAGAAAGCACAAGCAAAGTAAATGTTATTTTTAAAAGAAATAAGATGGATATAAATTCCAACTTTCATCGGCTTTCCTCTAAATCACACAGCTAAGACCTGCAGTTTGTCTGGGAAGGGAACAAGGTTTCTCTGTTGTCCTTATTGAATCACCTGTGCTCTTGCTGTGATGGCTGCACTGGAGGTGCCTACGTTCCAGTTCAGGACATGACAAAATTTCAATGACCGGGCATTGATGGCATCCGGCCTAACTTGAATCTGATTTTTTGGCCCCAAACCTCTTTCGCTTGACAAGAAACTTACAGGCATTGTAAGTGGGTCTTTTCAGAGGGATGTTAATATTGCCACTAGAAAGAACAGAGGCTGTCACTGTCCTGGGGGCTGTCATTGAGATTGTCACTGGGAGTGTTTAGACCTTCTCCATCACTGTGTGGTTTGGCAATACTTCTGCCCAGGACAGGAAGCATCTAGAGAGAGGAGTGTATATCACCTTCAGACCTGTACGATCCCACCTTCCCTCTGTGGACTCATTCTACCTCTCTAGACTTAACACAAAGCTCTAAAGATTGTTGCTGACCACCCTTCCTACCCTGAACCTACCTCTGTTTTTCTTTCCAGCTGCGCCTGGTTGTCGGCTCAGATCTATGAAGACAAGGACTAGTAGGTGCTGTAACAGGCACCCTCCCGGAGGCTGTGAGATGCATAACCCCTGCACTTTAACTTTGAAATGTCTGCTTGGCTCAAAGTTATTCTGTCTCTCACATTGTTTACTTTATTATTGGTGTGAGTCTAGAACAGTATGTGAGTATGTGTTGGGTGCGTAATGTATATCATTGGATCTATGTTGTATTTGTCTGTTAATTAATTGTATGAGCTCACAAAACCAAATTCCATGCAGCTAGTTGTTATGGCAATCAGTGCTTTTTTTTGCACATTTCGAAATGCCTAAGGCCTACGAACATACAAATCGAGCCAAAAGTATTGAACTTGATATTCCTATTAAACTGTCATCCCATTGCACTCGGACACCAAACTACATGTATATGCTAATAAACTGGAGGTGTATATGACCAAAATGTCTGTGCTCCATTAGGTGCTGTATTGGGGTTTACAATCATGTAGTCAAAGTCTGCATTGATGCCATTAAACCTTGCAGGTGAAAGCAGGTCTATGTCTAACTCTGCTTCTGTTAAAACATTTCAAATACCTTGGTAATGCGATTGCCTCCTTTTTAAAAGTTATAACAATAAAAAAAACTCTTCTAACATTTTTGTAATGTTAGTTGCCGACTGTCTCAATTTTTGTCATACTTGAATATAATAAAAATGAAAGTGCTTCCTCGCTAATCATTTTTTAGTTCTATAATAACCCAGGGAACTGGGATACATTGCATTCTAGAATGTTGAAATTCACATGGAAATGGGGGTGACTCAGTGATGCAGTGGTTGGAAATGCTGTGGTCCTGGTTCAATTCTGGTCCTGGGGTGCTGTGTGTGTGGAGTTTGTGTGTTCTTCCCATTTTTACATGGGTTCCCTCTGGGTGATCTGGTTTGTTTTCACAATCTGAAGAAGGTAAATGAGATTAATTAAGAAGGTTAAGGTAGATTAATTAACTTCTGGGAAAAGTGGCTCTGGTGTGAGGGGTTCTGTCTGTGTGTGCCCTGTGATGGATTGGCATCCTGTCCAGGGTGTATCCTGCCCTCTGCAAATTGCTTCCCAAGATAGGCTCTGACTCTCCCACAACTCTGAATTGGATAAAGCAGTTATAAAATGAATGGGTTAACGTGGTAATGGAAGCATCTGCCTATCAGATTCTCCTTTCTGTCACATGAAAGGTCTGTTGGAGTCCTGCCTGTACTAAACTTTCAATTTCATTTCTTTTCCTTTGTTTTCACATGGAAGTGATAAAATCTATCTGAAGAAAAACTGGTGTTCCCATATATGCTTCTAAAGTTTTTCTTTTCTTGTGGTAAATGTTAGACATTGTAGATTTTATTTTGACCCTGTAATTATTTAATTAAGATTTGGTGTTAGAAGAATAGAAAGATTCACAAGATCACAGAAGACACACTATGTCAATTCTCCTTCTGTCTGTAATCAGATACTCCTCAGAGGAAATTCTCCTACATTACCTTAAAGAAGTCAAGCTGTGGCAAGGGCCAAGGTTGTCTTCTTAATTAGCTTAAGCACAAAGTAGAGGGGTTGACTTCCTTTGTTTACATTTTTTATCACGGGTATCATACCATCCAGTGTGTATCCTGCCTTGCGCCAGTTGCTTGCTGGGATAGGCTCTGGCAACCCTGAAGTGGACGAAGCCGTTAAAAAAATGGATGGATATAAAAAAACCTTTAAAGGTGATTTCTATCTGGAAGAGGCATTTGAAAGCAACCTCTTTGGACAATATTTGGGACTCAATAAATTATGCATGCAAAAATCCTAATCAGCCATTAATTGGATTGAATGATCCATTCAAAATTTTTAACCCTTTATAGACAATGTGAAGCTGGTCTGGGGTTTCCAGAGGGCTTTTTACACGTTTTTGGGTTTGCAGAGTTCTGGAAATGAGTCTCCTCCTCTTTCTCCATCTTTCTAAATATGCATACTCTGTTTTCTTATGCGGCACTGTGGCGAGATGTTGACTAGAAACTGGGCTTTTTGCAGCACTATAAGCAGATCTGGCTGTCTGGTTTGACTGTAGCAGAAGATACCAAGGTTCACCCAGTCAAAAAGCATTTATTTATCTGGTGCTTCTAGTTCTTGTATATAGAAATTCTTTTTCCAAGGTTGCAGTTTGATGGATTTACAAGTTAAGATGTCAGTGCAGATTATACGGCCTTTAGGATGGAGGAATTAGAGCAGGTACACCACAAACAACAGACACCTGTTCAGATTTCCTTTATAGAAAGAGAGGCTAGGGAGCAATGCGAGTTAAAATATATTTTTTTCTTCTCAATATTATTAAATATGTATATATATTGTTAAAAACAACAGAGAGCATATGGCTGTGTTTAAAATACCGGGGTTTTATAAACCAATCAGAAAATCTCAGGTAATCTGTGGTGCTTCTCCCTCTACTGGTAAAGCTGTATAAAAGAGTCTTGATGTTGGAATACACTGCTTCTTCACCGAGTGAACATGTGTGTGAAATACCTCAGGAGCAACATCTCTGGAAGAAAAAATACTATTTAACATGCATCTCTTTCAGTACAACTGCTAATAATATCTGTGAAATAAAGATTTTGTTTTCTGTTTCCTAGAACATTTTATAATGCTTTACATGACAGTCTGTTGTTGTCTCTGGTGAAATGTGCCACATCAACAAACTACTTTCAAATTCTGAAATTTGATGCTGCAAATTTGATATTTAGGTTTGCAACAGGACTCTTCCTTAAATCTGAGTGTTTCTCAACTGAATATTTCCTTGTACTAGTATTACAATGGCACCTTAAAAAATGCTCTATTACACTTAATGTAATGGACTTAAGTGACAGCACTGTAATTACTCTGCTCTTTGTTTTTAAAAGCAGAGATATTCTAATAGAATACTAACTCTAGAAAACAAGCAGGATCAAATATAGATGCATGCCCTAATTTAATCAAGATTAGGTTACTGTAACACGTTACAGGGGTATCTACTAAAGTATTAAGTTAGCTTCTGTGCTCAGATTTCTGTGGTTGTGTTCTAACTGAATGTTACAACATACTGTATGCATTAGCATATACCTCCCATCCTATGTACACTGCACTGGCTGTCTGTGAAATTTAGAGTGGAATGTTAAAACTCTCCTGCTCCAGATCCAGGCAGTTAATGGTCTTGAATTAGCTCCAGATTACTGTAAAGGATTATTGAATGATTATTATTCAACTCAGCTCATTGATTTGATTATTCAAACCTTTTTTACTCTGCTGAAGACCAGGTTCCACATGACAGAGCCTCTTTGTGTGCAGCATCACATCTGTGGAACTCTGCAGATTCGTTAGAGACTGTGACTTTTCAAATCAAATCAAATCAAAGTTTATTTGTCAAATGCACAACAATACAGCAAGCAGCAGTAATTGCTGGCAATTGAATGTCTTTTCTACGAGCTCACCGGGGGAGTAAAAATCACAAAATTAAACTTACAAAAGAAGGTTACATAATAATATATAATAGTACAATAGAAATTAAATAAAATAAACTCAGACAATACTCAATATGAATAGAGCTGCTATGTGTCCATGGTCTATGCAATGTATTATGTCCAAGTAGTGCGGATATGCTGAATACAATGAAAACTGTCCATGTAGCCATTACAGGTGGTTTGCTAAAGGAGCTGCAGGTTGGCTATTTAGCAGTCTTATTGCCTTACTGCCTTTTGTATACAGTATCTTGCTTAAAGTTCTATCTTTTCACTACAGCTTTTAGGTAGGATTAAGTTTTAGACTTGGTTTTATTGGGACAATTTATCCTTTTCTGTTATATTTCTTTTATATGTTCTTTCACTTTTTCATATGTATTATTTCTTTATTTTACTCTTATTCTTATTCTCACTGTACCCTTTTCTAGGCAGGCACTTGTCCAGTCTCCATGGGGCTCGCTCTCCATCTTTCTCCCAGAACAGCAGTAACAACGTTTTTGAAAAAGAAAGTCTTGGCATCATGGATACAGATTACTATATATTTGGATATTTGGATACACAGTAGTCCTTAACTTTCAGAGATACTACATACTGCATTAATAATATCTTAATTAAATATGGAAAATTGTGATTTTGTACCAATAATCACTTGAGCATTTTAACATTTTGTCTCCTACATAATCTCAGTTGGTGGAAGTTTAAATAGTCTCGGTGATATATTTGTTAAAAAGCATCATAGCTTTGATTTTAGCTTTGAGTCAGGAGCTTTAGTGTTCAAAATTGTGTTTATTAAAATTAGAAGTGCTGAGGCCAAGTGTTCTATTCCTGGGGTGCTATCTGTGTGGAGTTTGTCTGTTCTCCCTGCGTTTGTGTGGGTTTTCTTCCCACAGTAATAGTATCTCTACAGGGAGTTCTGCATTGATGAATATTTCTTGCTTGTATACAACACACCACTAGATGTCAATAAAGACATTTTTTTTTTACTTTGCTCCTTATAATAATGCACATCTGTCAGGATGTTTTCCTCCCTTTACAATGCAGTGCATGTTCATATCATGATAATACATGCTACTGGACACTTATACAATAAGTCACTGTAAGACAGACAATGAATGCAATACAAAAATCTCTTCCTTCAGGGGACGATGATGCTGTGCATTTGGAGATTGACAGTGGAAAACTGACATATTTTAAGTCAATATGTAAAGCAGTCTTGGGAAGGATGTTAAAGTCCAACTTTATACAATTTCTACTGAGAAATGTTATATGTCTTAATATGGAAAGAGCTAATTAAACGGTTAATGACAACTTACCAGTGCCTTGCAAAATTATTCACTCCTTCCGAAGTTTCTTCATTCTTGTGTTTGAGCTCACTTTCAGACAGCTTTATTTTCATAATCCAAACAATATACCCTAAACTGCTAAAGCTAAAAATACTGATCATTTGTAAATACATTAATAAAAAAAACAAGATAGATTTCCAATTGTACAAGTATTCAACACCCTCGGCTACACAAATTCAGTTTTGACACAGAAGAACAATTTGAAAGGTCACTTATAATGGTCTCTGTCTATGTGTAGTCTGTTTTGGGAAATTCTTCATCAGTTTCAGTTTTATTGAGCTCTCAGTAAGGAGAACAACGCACGCTGGGTCTGCCCCCACAGAACAGAAAAACTGCAAGGGTTTCCCAGCTCTTATATACAGTCAGAAAGAAGTTTGTTTCACAATCTGAGTGTTTGTCCTGTTCTTTAATATGTAATTACTTCTTGTCCTGCTCTACGTTCTGTCCTTTGATATGCAGCAGGCATTGATCTGCGTTATCCTGTTTATGGTATGTTTGTGGTTGCTGGTCCTGCCATTTGTTATGCAATGTTAAGTCACTGGGACTGCTAAACCAAGTCAGCTTTATTGCATCTTAGCATAACTTGTGTTGAAGACTAAATTAACAGACCCCAGCAACTCCTTCCACAATGTGATCAAATGGTTATACTGCCATGCTGGATATGTGATATATTTACATGTCCCACTTCAAGTAAAAATGATTTAAACTGACTTCAGAGTAAATATACTTGTTTCTGTAAGTTCAAGAGTGATATTTAATTTCAGGCCACAACTCACCAAGTGACATGACAAGTTGACCATGACGACCAAGGGAGCTTTCAAAACAAATGAGGCACACCATTAAGAAATACAATGTGAGTCACACCACCCAGACACTGCATTTCTATAATGGGCAGCCGGGCAAGCAGGAAGCTGGTGAGTATTTCTTCTGTGAGACCAACAGTGACTTTGAAAGATTTACAAAGCTCTACTGTACAGGTACAGTATGTCTACAATGGCAGTCACTGTTGAGTCTTTATGAGACAGTGTTAATTCTTTAATGAGCAAATCCATCTTAAATATCATTTGAGATATACTGCCGATATATATGGCAGGTTTTATGGTCAGATGAATCAAAGCACAACTAAATGCAAAGCGTTATGCCTGGTGAAAGTCAATACAGCACATCACCTAGCCAGCATCATCCCAGATGTCAAGCAAGGGGCTGGTAGCATCATATTGTGGAGCTGCTTCTCCTTAGCCCGGCCTTGGAATCTTGTTGGTATTGAAGGAAAAATAGAAGGCAAGAAGCATAGGTGAATCCTAAAGGAAAAACATGAGTCACTTCAGAATTAAAAAATTTGGACATGTAGATTTCAGCAGGACAATGGCCTGAAGTACAAGGCCTAAGCCACATTGATGAGAGACAAGAAGAGAGTGAATATCCTTGCTTGGCCCAGTCAATGTCCTAACTTGGATCCAAAACACAAATTATTGCAAGACAATCAGCTATCCCCAATGAACTAGGAAAAATTATTCTAATTATTAAAAATTATTCCATCCCACTGTGCAAAGCTGGTAAAGTCCTATCACAAAATACTCACAGCAGTAATTGCTGCCAAAAGCGCTTCTACCAAGTATCGACTGATGTGGATATTTAGGTAATCAGTAAAGTTACAAGGTTTTGTTTCTGTGCCTGTACACCAAACAATTTGGGGCACTTTACGGGGTAAAAACAAAAACACACAAAAAATAGTAAATAAACCAAAATAACATCAATAATAATAATAATAAACTTTATTTTATATAGCACCTTTACAGGTAGCTTCTCAAAGCGCTTTACATAATGAAAACAATAAATAAAAATAATACACAAGATAAAACACAATCACAAAATACAGAGGAGACTGTGGATGGTGGTACTAGGCAAAGCAGAGGGGTGAAGAATGGAACCAGATAAGTAAAGGCTCTTCTAAAGAAGAAGGTTCTGAGTCTGGATTTGAAGGAGTGTAGAGAAGGTGACACTGATATCCTTGGGCAGAACGTTCCAGAGCTTGGGGGCATAACAGGAGAAGGCCCTGTCACCCATACAATGTAGACAGGCTTGGGGGACAGTTAGGAGACCAGAATTAGAAGAACGAAGGTTGCGAGGTGGGGAGTAGGACAATAATAGTCCAGACAGGTACTGAGGTGCCAAGGTCCCAAGCCATGCAGAGTCTTATAGGTGAGCATGAGGATTTTAAAGTCTACAGGGAATTTGACGGGAAGCCAGTGCAAGGACTCCAGGATAGGAGTAATGTGATCACTTGCACTAGACCTGGTCGGGATTCTGGCTGCCGAATTTTGATATACTGCAGTTTGCTCAATGTAGATTTAGATACCCCAGCAAGTAGAACATTACAGTAGTCAATTAGAGAGAACACACATATGTGGATCAGCTTTTCAGCCACAGTTAGTGATAACATAGTAGTCTAGCGATATTTCTGAGATGAAAAAAAGATGTTTTGACAGTATGCTGCACATGTGGGTCGAATGTTAAGCCAGAATTTTCAAATTTAGACTGAAGCTCAAGTACAGAACCATCTAGAGATAGGGTTACAGGATTGGCTTTACGAAGTTGATGGGGGGGTGCCAATAAGCATGACATCAGTCTTGTCACAGTTAAAATGAAGGAAAGTTTGAGTCATCCAAGTTTTTATGTCAGAGATGCAATTAGATAGACTAGAGACAGCCACATCAGTGTCATATTTGGTTTGGATGTATATTTAAACATTAAACTAAAATAAAGAAACAACATTAGTGATAAAAAGTATTTTATGTATCTTCTTCACAGATTTTGTTGACATTGAACTTTACTTTGAAATTCTTTTGAAAATACATCAATTACCTGCAATTTATTAAACAGTGATACGATACACAAGTAGTGGACACGTCTGCAATGCATTATAAATAAAAAATACCTGCAATCTCACTCAATAAAAGTTGAGTCATTATGCAAATTGTTGCTGAAAATATTAAAGAGTTAATGTCCTCTTTGTAATTTTTATGCCCTGCCAAGAAGAGATCCATGACTCCGAGTGTTTCTCTTCACTTCATTGAAAATCAGGCATGAACTTTAAAGAGATGTGAGGAGATGATTGCTTTGTCGGCTCTGGTTCCTTTTTTTCCTTGTTGCAACAGCAGACTTCTCCATTTTGGATAGATTTGTTTTTCCTTTTTTTAAAACTTGCTGATGTTTCAGCAATTGCTGTTCTTTTTTTCTCTTTGTACCACCAAAGCAAGAATCGTTACCACAAAGGGATGATGTAATATGGCATGCTAACACTTCTAGAAATATCTAAATAAAACTAAGCATGCAATAGGTTGATTCCAAGCTGAAAAGAGCAGAAAGAAAACACAACGTGAGCTCACACCTGAAACGTATTACTTGTTCCTTTGCAGACTACGCATGCTGTCCCAGCCACCCACCTGAACTAAACAAAAAATAAAAGACTGAAATCTGTAATGGAGCCTTGCAATTAAGTAAAACATGTTCACTGTCAGTGGCACAGTGGTTAGCATTGCTACCAGTGTTGGGGCCACAGTTCAGTTCCTAGGTGCTATCTGTGTGGAGTGTGTATGTTCTCCCTGTCTACCCATGGGTTTCCTCTGGGTGTTCCAGTTAGCTCTCACAGTCCCAAGACATACTGGTAGGTTAATTAGCGTCTGGAAAAATTGGCCCTGGTGTGAGTGTGTGCACATACTGTACATAGACATGTGATGAATGAACACCACATGAACACACTCAGCAGAGTCAGTGCTCTGAACTGCAGACGGTAGCTAATCACCTTGACCAGCTGAGATCTGAAATACAGAAAAACCACTGAGCTGCAGAAACCAGAAGTCATTTGCCCAAAATCTGATGGCTGGGTTGAATATGTGTTGATTAGAAATATGTGAAAGTGGTATTACAGACCAGAAAGGCAAAAAGTTAAAACGCTTTAAAAAGAGAATACTGTACTGAGATATATTGTATAATAAATCAAAGGGACAGAATATCTTTTTCCAAAGGTGACCGACAGCTGTATTCCGTCCTTTCCATTTTAGTTGGAATTTCAAAATCCCGACATTCCTCAGACACTGACACTGAGCAGACCTCTAATACACAGCACAGTAAGTGGTGTTTGTGGACCTGTAGATGGTGCCCCTTCCTCTAGACCACAATTTACAAAAGCGCAGCTGAGGATGGTGACGGAGAACTCTGTAACGTAGGAGAGGCAAGCTTTGGATGAGATGTTAGACCAAGGACAGGTCTATGAGTCCCATAGCATGTAAATAAGAGCTGGGGTGTCTTGGCCTTCCATTTTGAACTCACCCAATTTAACTTACCTAAATTTCTTCTTAATACTCCACCTGGCCTGAAGTGGACGTAATAACGGTTACCAGGTGACTGCGCTTAAGTGGATGATCTGAATCTCCATTTACTGTATATATAAAACGCTTTGGGTTCCTTTAGGATAGGAATAATTATATACATGCAAGGAGTTCATACAATATTTCATCTTTATTTTCACTTGGACATCTTTTTTCTACATTTTTTACTACCTATTACATGCTGTTTGGGTTGGGGCTGTCATAAAAAGGCGTTCAATTTTTTTTAAACAAAATGTTTGATTCAAGGTTTTATGAAAACATTAACTTTAAAGTGTATATACTGTATAGTACACCATGGCACAAAACGACATACAGTATATAGTTTTGCAAAGCACTATATAGGTACATTTAATCTGTAATGAATTAATTAGCATTTTTTATTCCTGCTTATTTTTAATCACCCTGAATAATAGCTTTTTAGAGGCTACCAAGATGTTCTAGCAACATTCGTCTTCCTTTGCAAACCACACAGATACACAAGTGTGTTCATCACGTTTTTTAAGTATGCTTAGTTTTAGAGCTAGATGTTGGAGTTGAAGTTATGATGATTTAACGTCATTAATGTTTTTCTAAAGTGTTTTATAGCCTCAAATATGGTATAATGAAGGCAGAACGCAAGCTACACAAAGCGTAGTTCTAAGAAAACCCCTTTCTTTAGTACAGTATGTGGTCGTGTGTTCTGCGTGTTGCATCCCCGCGTTTGTCATACTCGCCTTAGATTCTTCTAAATGTATTTGGTTAACCACTGTCACTGGGAAGTAAACTTGCCTTTTGATAGGAAATTGTTTTGCGCGCTTCAAAACTGTCACCTCTGTATTATACAAATTACCGCAACAAACTGCTTCACGCCCACCAGTGTTTCCTTTGCAGTTTTATAACATACATTTTCGCTTTTCAGCACACACCGTACTGGTTATACAGTATTTTTCTTGGTTTGTTTTTTGCTTTTCCGATGATAATCAGTTAACTTGTGATTAATGGTTCATGAAGTAGCGCCTTCTTTTTGCTCTATGACAGCTTGTATAATTGATCGTTTTAACTACCGAGCCTAACCTGCGGAGACGTCTAGGCTCTCTCTTTCGTTAACCAATGTCAATATTATAAGCAACGATTTCAGTTCAAGACAAGAGACGTCTGTCAAAAACGTTTAAAATGAACTTAAAAGAAGTGAGTTAACGACTTATTTTTAACGACTAATACCGTTGAGTTCCACGCCTCGTTAGGTACAAACACCGACCACGCACATTTCGATCTACGTTCAAAATCCAGACACCGTCCTCCTGTGTGACAATCGCAGCAATGCTGCTCCGGCGTGACCGAAGTGTGACCTGGGTAATGTAGTTTACTGCAGCTTTTAGCCTGTCCACTGCGTGATTAAAAAACTACAATACCCATGAGCCTAATGACAATGCAAAACACGTGGGTATAGTGGCTATAAGTGTATGACCAGTTTCTGGACTGATAATTGAACCATGGCTTCTGTTGTAGATCCTAGCTCCAATGCTTCTATCTCTAAATGTATCACCAAGCACTTGAATCTGCGATTTCATGTTGACTTTGACAGACATGTCATTAACGGGAACGTTGCCTTGACTATAGAGGTACTGGAGGACAAATTTTCAAGCCTGGTAAGTTACTGATTTACTGCTGTTTTCTTACTAATAATTGTGATTAGTCATTCATTATCCTATAAATACACACAATAGCTGAGATCAGGCTGTTTACGTATTTATATTGCCAATTATTCCGATTTGAAATTAACTTTAGCTCGATAGAATACCCCACCTGATTTTAAAATGCTTGGTGTTTTGTATTGTTTTTTTTTAATGAAATCATTTGCTTTTGTTAACCTGTTGTGGTCTACACCCAAAGTCAGAAAGCAGTGATTTCTTTCTTCAGTAAAAAGTAGTTTAACATATCCCGATGGTGTCAGAATGTTGTCATTGTATTACACCCTGCGTCCATAGTGCAGTCCAGTAGAGTACCATAAAAGCAGAGTTTGGGGGAAAAGTACAATACGGGCGGAGAAATGAGGGGACAAACGTGAGACGGTGGGTGAAGAGTCCACAGGCGGGACCGAAGTAATCGTATTTCTCACTGACAAGTTAAGCTTTATTTCGGATAGTTGTACATAACTTTACTGGGTTACTTTCAATTATGCACTTTTCAGATAATGACATTTCGCTTGAGCGCGTAGGGTTACTGTAGAATTTGTCAAACCCATCCATCTGATATTTATTCATTTTTATTTCATTTGTATAACGGTACAGCTGCTAATCTCAGGTGTAATCCTTTCCCTAACAATACTGGAATCAATTATAGCGGTTGCTGTAGTGATTGGTGTTCTGTTTTGAAATTGTATTGGATGTGCATCACCTCGGAACATTTAGCGATGTGAAGGTGCACCCACTACAAAGTTGGCTGGCACTTCCAAGATCTCTTTTCCTTGACCGAGAGGGCTTATATATGCAGTTACAAATTTGCAGACAAATACGCCAAATAACTATCATTTAGTTATTGCTTGAAGTATGATTACTCATTAACCACCGCTCCTCATTTATTTTATTAATGACTTAACACAAAACTAGAGTAGGTCGGTAGATATTCTGAATACATAGAAATATTTTAAATGCGACACAAAGTTTTACATTTAAGAAACATACCAAGTCCATCGGTAAGTACACAAAAGTTAAGTTTATGAGCTGCCTATAGACTGACAACTTGTCATCCTGGTTTTATATTGTACAATATGTTCGTTATTAATACGTTTATAGTCGATTCTTTCTGTATGCTGTACAGAGTTATCGAGTGTTTTAGGACCTTTCAGATTTTTGTTCCAGCCTATAGCGTGCTGTGTATGTAGTCATTTTAGAATCGACAGTTATTTTGTTATATCCATTTAGAATCGTCAAAGTGTGTTTTTCACATCTCGGCTCTCGGATACTAACCGTGCAACCGCGCACGGGTGAACTAGAGGAAACTAGGCAGATACACCATGGAAAGGACGCCAGTCCATCGATGGGCAGACACAGACACACACTCATACCAAGGTCAGTTTTACCAGAAGCCAGTTACCAAACCAGTATGTCTTTGGATTGTGGGAGGAAACTGGAGCACCCATAGGAAACCCATACAAACTAGGGGAGAACATGCAAACTCCAAACACAAAGTTTTGTAAAAACTGGCATCCCATCCAGGGTGTATCCTGCCTTCCTTGCTGAGTTAGGCTCTGGCATTGCTGGAGACCTTGTATTGAATAAAATAAAGCAGTATAGAAACATGGATGGATGAGTATATCCATATACAGTATATTATATTGCATCAGAAGGGTTACTTCTAGGGTTACTTCCTAGATTCTTTTAAAATCAACAGGATTAAATGAAGATCTGAGAGACAAGTACATGCCCAGGCTCCATCAACGGGCTTCAGAACATCTTCTACTCCAGCCATCTTCCAACTACAGCTACTTTAGTTCCCCTGTGCTTAATTTAACCGGACAGTAAGATCTGAAAAAAGGTTAACATTTCAGAATACAGACCATAACTGCTTAGAGAGAGAGATGAAATCTTAGGTAAGGATATAATGTTCTATCCATTTGGCATTTGCAAATAAATGATTTATAGTTTCAGTAAACCTCACTGGACCTTTTGTTGGATTGAACAAAGTATACGCCTCATGGCCAATTGGCGGGTTCTGTTACAAAACCCCAAGATACATTGCTTTGCACCTTTGAGAAACTTGTAGAACTGAAGAGGCTTGAAGAGGTTTACGGTGGCTCAGTAAATTTAGAATGAGGGTTGATTGTCGTCTTATCCGCAGACAGGCAACCCTGTCATGTCTTAATATGACTGTGCATAGCAGTCTTGAGTGGATAGTCCCTCTCCTTAATGCCCCTACCGCTGTTTGCAGCTTCTGCTTTGGTCAACGTTCTGAATCCTTGAAATAAGGGAAGTGCAATTCAGGGAGTGTGAAATACCTTTCGCTTCATTTTGCACAATTCAGGGTGCTTATTGCATATCTGGACTTTGGTGTGACAAGTTGTAGCTTGTAGCCTCTCAGTCTGATAGGGAGTGCTGACTTTGGATGAGATCTGACTGCTATAAATTGTACGACGTGTAAATGTTTGACTTGGAGGACAGTTTGTGCATGCAGTGCAGTGCCATTGGAAATGATACAGGTGGTAGTAAAAAACACCTGTAGTCTGGAGACAGCTGGGTGTGTTTTGTCTCAGTTCAGTAGTATCAGCAAGTAATAGCAGCAGGGCTACCGTTTGCATAAAAGCAATCACCAGTGTGCTTTCAGAAATACATTGGCCAACAGTTGGTAACACTGTCTGCATCTCATCATTTGATGGATTTGATAGACTTGATGCTTCTCTTTTAAAATGCGTTTTTCTTTCACAAATTGGTTTATCCTTCCTTCTTTGTTTCTGTACATCTTACAGTTGACATTTTATGATAGTTTTTTTCTGTTAAGAAAACAAATCAAAATGCATTCATACATTTTAGGTGGTCAGGGAGTAAACACATTTGTCACTGTGTGTATTGTATTTCCGTTAATTTAGGGAATTCATTATAATGGTAAAAACGCCAAGTTATGTAGTACAAATGTAATGTACTCATCCTTTCCAACAGATTCTTGACTCAAAGACCTTGGAGATCAATAAAGTTATAGCTAATGGGCTAGAGGTTTCTTTTACAACTTATTTAAACAAAGCACATTTATTATTTCCTTCTTTGATCTTTACAATCATTATTCCTTTTCAGGTTGCTGACATCAGTGATTTTAGATGCTCTAGCTCTACAGCTGTTCAAGACCTGATGCAAGGGCAAAGTTTCCTGTTTTCTACTGTGCACACAGAGTGATTATGTTTCAAGGACTTTGATCGTTCGAGATTGAAATTAATCCAAGGTCATTACAGTTGCTGAGCCGACAATTTGAGCTTTCATCTTATCGATACGACTTTGTCACCACTGACTCATAACTATCTTCACTATAGGTTTTTTTTAGGTGGAAAATAAAACCAAACCATACAGCGTATGGTTTTTTTTCATTTTTCATATGCGTATGTATTTATTGAACTGCATTTTGACTTGTGAAACATATGGAAATTGCAGTTGCATTAGCTGTGCTCATCGTTTTTCCACAGGTTCTTGATACAAAGGACTTGAAGATCAATAAAGTCACAGCTAATGGACAGGAGACCAAGTTTTCTCTGGGGTCCCCACACAGGTTTAAGGGTTCAGCTCTGGAGATCAACCTGCCTTTCGAATTGTCCAGGTAATGCTTTATGGATTCCACTGCCATGTAGATAAAAATATGACGCTATTTCAGGCGGGTTGACAAAGTCTTCACTACAGTATGTGCTTCCCTTTTTGTAAGCAGAACCCTATAGGGCTTTAAAAAAGTAAATAACTGCGATATTAGAAAGAAATTACTGTCATGAAGTGAAATTATTTTGCAAGTTTCAACCCCTTTATTGAAAAACGGATAATTATTAAAAAAACACTCCTTTCGGCCACGGTTCTGCAGTCTTCTGTCTGCAGGTCTCATCGAAAGCCTTTTTCAGTGCAACACACTGCGTGTCTGTGTCCCCGGGCTGGAATGTTTTCTCTGTCTCTCTCAGGGGCCAGCATGTCATTATCGAAGTGTCTTATGAGACCTCACCCAAAGCCTCCGCGCTGCAGTGGCTCAGCCCAGAACAGACTGCTGGCAAGAAGCACCCCTACCTCTTCAGTCAATGTCAGGTATCACAACCAAACCCCTGCCTTATCACAGCGGGACGGACAAGCTCGTGTTGTTTTTACATGCAGTAAACCCTCCTTATATGGGCTCTCTCCATTCTTTGAAAACGGGATTATCAGCTGAAAACGGAAAAGAAAAATTGACAAATTCTTGTGTAACAGAAATTACATTCTGATTACTTCCCCTGCTGTAATTGCTAATTGGTTCCAGAACATAAAAATGTTCCCTTCAACACCCAGACTTTATCTTAATACAGCACAGAACAGTACCTAAGTATGAAAGCAACGTTCCTTGTTAATTATTCACATAAGATGCTTTGTCAAAGGTTGATGCAGGAACAATAGGTAGGTAACAAAGTTGATACAGACCTACAAATGAAAATGTGTTGAGATTTTTAACTGTTGAGTTTATCGAGTGGTATGTGTGTGGTTAGCTTGGGAGGAGAAGAAGATTAATTTCTCATGATAAAATACAGTAGTCATATGAAATGTTTACCTCTCTGGGGAATGAAAGCAAAAATCCCCATGAGAAGAAATACTCTGTACATATCCTCCTGTCTAGAAAAACAGCATAAAAGCACAGTTTTGTAAAGAAATGGACTATGTTTCTCTTTGAGTTTTATTTTCTTTCTTTACTTTTCATTTTGTTTTTCATTTGTTGCTCAGGCTACCCACTGTCGAACCATGGTCCCCTGTCAGGATACCCCATCTGTGAAAAGCACCTACTATGCTCAGGTACGTTGTTTTAGAATGGGCATCCCCTTGGCATACAGTCAATGTGTGAATGTTGTTTTACTCATGTTCACCTGCCTTCAGCCCAATATGCATTGCCAATTAATGTAAAAGCTGTTTATATTAAAAATAAATACACCGTATTATTTTTCTGAAACCTGAAGTTTTCAGTACGTATGCATAAATGGTTGCTTGACATCGTTACACAAAATGTTGTCTCAGTTTGGTTGTGTAGAGCATAGAGGTTTCTAGTCAACAAGGGTTTAGCAATTCTGCAGCATTTACATTTTGCTACCCTGTCTAGCACTGCTTACACTACTGGAACCACTTCCTCTGTATGCTTAACAGAAAAGGCATCACAATTCAATTACATGCTGCACAACAGTGTTACACAACAATGTTACAAAAGCAAGGGGCACTTCTTCTCGAAGAATGTTTTACAGGTTAGGATTCAGAATCCTTTTCTGGTGACAAACAAAATCCTCCAAATGGAGACGGGCGTGCCGACAAGCAGACCCTACTGATGCGGGATTAACGCTAGGATGAGAGAGTATTTCTTTAGCTTTAATCTAAATAATATATTATTGAGGATTAGTGTTAATGAGGGGCCCTAAAACCAAAGATATTGCAACATGCGTGCAGACACTCAGAAATGTGCAGATATCAGCAGCACAAGAGCTTATTTTAGTTTGCAGTTACAACTGCCAGCTTTAAAGAAGCTCAGTTTACTCTGCACTAAAACCTTCTGCCCTGAAACACTGGTACTCTTGTCTCTGGATCTTTCTTCCATTGTTATCCTGCTTACTTTCATCTAAATGTTGGACAAGACAGCTTAAAAAGTGCTGTGGTATGGATAATATAATGAAATATAATCTATTGAGACTTATCAGATATTACCAGGTTTAAGTTGTCTGCTCCCCCAATTTTCTTTCTCTGGTAAATTTTAAATTAAGATAGGGCAGTTCTTCCAAACAGTGATGGTCCATCCAAGAGTTCACAGAAATATATACAGCAGTCTCATTTGCACAACTTTCTTATTGCTGTAAGGCAGAAAATAAAAATAAAACAAGTAAACCCATGATTCTGATTATTAAACTGAAATTAAGAAATGAATTAACTAATGCCAACAAACAAATTGCACATGTTGTTCTCAGTGTTAAATACATGTCATTACAACATTTGTAAAAATTCTCAACTTAGAAAGAGACTTCCAGGTATTGGTAGGTCTTAATTTAGGGGTATAAAATGCTGTAACTCAAAAACATGTACATTTGAAATGAATTTCCCATAAGAATGAATGTAAATGGAAGAGAGTGTTCTGGGTTTGAGCCCCTAAATAAAAACCGTTCCACACATCCTTTCATGCATGTTTATATAGTGGTATTAAAATAACAGCTGATATTTGTTAATGTGTAATAATTTCATGTAATATGCGAGTTGGAGACTAAAGTGAGTGGCAGGTCATGAATGGTGTGGAAAATGCGTGCCCACAGACACATCTGGAGTGTGCAGCTTTCTTCAGCCCTCTGTCACTGAGGCTTTTAAACATAATTGTTTCAAAACCGTTCTATTGCACGATGAAACCCGACGAGCGGCTGTTTTTTTAAAAAAAAACATTTTAGTTACAAGTTGGTTGTCATTAATTTCATTTTTAAGAGTTGTTGACGCCATTTTTATAGTTTCTTTTTTTTAATATTAGGTTAATAAACATAAGGCTAAGACAAAGACATTTGATAGATTTGTTTATTAAGGGCGAGACGATGGGAGATATCTCTGTGCTCTTTCAGGCACCATTCAGAGACTGCCCAGGTCACTGCGTATGGTCCAAGTTACTGTAAGGCTCTCGGCAACGTGCAGCTGGGTACTTGCAGAGTATTCAAACACTCAGTAAAGTTGCCCATTCCCAAGCATGCTGAAGTGAGAACTACAGTAATTTGTCCAAAACCAAAAAACAGTATATGTTTTTGAGGTGCGTTAAATCAAAAACATGCAAAAAGAGTGCATAATTGGAGAACTTCCTGTATGTGGCGACACCTTAAAGGATATTTTATTGTTGGTTTAACTGAGGTAGTAACATTTTTCAAGATATGCTGTGCTTGCCATTACTGTACTCAAATGAGGTCCGTAATGTATGATATACTTCTATAATATATACTGTAACAATCTTGATTTCAGCTCTTGTAACTGCAGGAGAGTCTTTCAAGGTCTGCGTGTTGCTCATGAATCTAGGCTTCCTGTGCTTGCAAGACTTGTACTTTAGTCCTTTAAAGAATCTTCATTAATAACCAAACCAGAGCAGAAGGCTTGTCACCCTGGACTTTACCAGGAGATAAGAGAGGTTGTGAGCAGGAAGTGGCTTCACAGCACATATTGCTGAGCCTGGTGTTCAGAAGTTTAATGTTGGGGGACAGCAGCAACGCATTTCTAAAAGGATTGCGGTGAACCAGCTTCCATAAAACGACCTGAAAATGCATTCCAGAGTTGAATAACTCTCCTCTTTTTTTTTCTAAGCCCTTGTGTTCAGGATGGGAATACAGGAAGGTTAGAGCCTGGAAGAAGAGAGAGGTTTTGGTTTGGTTTTCCCTGCTTTGTAAATACCGCTGCCCTTCTAATTTTGTACCTCAAGAATAAGCTCAATAAAAAACCTCAATCTCCTCTTGGACCGTGTGAGCGTGTCCTGTCTTCCTCACCGGCCCTGGCTTGTCTCCTCACCAGGTGTCCGTCTCCAAGGAGCTGGTGGCGGTGATGAGTGCTGTGAGGGATGGGCAGGACGCAGACCCTCTTGACAGCAGCAGAATGGTCTATCGCTTCAGGCAAGCGGTGAGTGTCAGGCTTGTCCTTCACCCTGTTATCAGTGATGCTGTACAGGAGCAATGTCAGACAGCGCTGTTTCTAACAACATGTGAGCAGTTCCAATGGAGCCTGTCCCTTCCACCAGTCAATGTCGCAGGCGGACACTAGAGTGTGTGTCCAATCCACATGTCCTGCATAGAATAGGTCAGGAGATGTCCATGCCTGCACATCAACATGAGTAAACCCGTCTTTCTCGTTGACTGTAACAAACAAAATATTCCAAACAATTTCAGATGCTACTGCCTTTAGGGGACCTGTCTGTTGTAACATTTCAGAAATCAAAGTTAGCGCTGATCCAAGAGTTTCCAAGACCAGTTATCTTACTCGACTGCAGTATAATGTGGCTAAGTTTCCTGTATTACCATTGCTGTCCGTGTTTCAGAAATCTGCTGCCTGTAGTATTTACAAGATTACATTTGGCTTTTTCACTCAAAGCTTTATCCATTGCTTATCAAGCCTGCAACAGAAAACTCTTAAGAAAATACTTTCACACAAGCATTCAAGCCACACTTGGTTCGTTAAACATCATTAAAATCTGTATTATCCCCCAATTTTACAGGTTGCCATGCCTTCTTATTTGATTGCCATAGTAGTTGGTGCTCTGGAGAGCAGGTAACTTTTTTTTTGTTAGTTTACACCATGCATTTGTTCACTCTTGTTAAGATAAGCTATGTGTATTCTGTATTTTACTTATTATATAACATGGATTTTATGCTGGAGTTTGAATACTTGAGGCGGGTCCCCTCTTAGGCTTCCATTTCAGACTAAAAGATTCAGTTATCTTAGCTATTTTTCAATACATGCAAGTCAAGCCATCAACTTCCACAAGTGGAGTTGTTTAGCAATTAAGTACTCCTGCCCAGACCGTGACACTTGGACCTCTCCAGTGAATGGCCTGTTGTACATAACAGTAATTCAATCTTATGCATGTCTCCACCACACTTGCTGATGTCCATCGTGGTGATCTTCACAAAACATTCCTTCTCCTCTAAAGAGGACTTGAGATCTCCACTGGTGACTCCTCCTGAAGTAACACACACATGCCGATGGCACTGAAACGTTTTTTAGATTAGATTCAGGGCATCTTGAACTACACTAGTCAGAGAATAGTTTTTATTTTCATTGTGCTAAGCTGAAAAAAAGCCTTGCATTTTAGGTACATCTTCCATAATATTCAGCAAGTTTTGAGAAGCACTGAGTGATGATCTAAAATGATGTCTGGTTGTGTTCAGAGAGATTGGGCCGAGAAGCAGAGTCTGGTCAGAGAAGGAGGTAGTGGATCTGGCGGCCTACGAGTTTGCTGAGGTGAGTTGGTGCTTTGTTGGTTTGTAGTCATTTCTCTCTCCCTCATGCTGGTTTTTAGATAGTAGCCACTTTCTGCAGTGCCCTGCTTCTTATCAGCAGAGTCCCCTCGGTATGGTTTCCTCAGGAACGTAGACTCGTTGCCACTGGGTTCAGCAGCGTACTTCCTGTGGCCAACAGTTAATCGCTTCTGCTCAGCTCCTCTTTCACCCGCACAGATCTTCACCGTCGGTATACGGCTTCTAGAAAACTGACATGGAAATCCTTGCTACCATTGAAGCTTTGAAATACTGCAACCAGTAACTCAAACAACAGAGGGGTTGAGAAAAATCATTTTGAAGCAATTGTTGCCATTGTTACGCATTAACATGCCCTCGGTTCTGCTCTTCCTCTTCTCCCAGACTGAAGCCATGTTGAAGATTGCAGAGCAGCTGGCAGGACCTTATGTATGGGGCCAGTATGATGTCCTTGTGCTCCCTCCTTCCTTCCCTTATGGAGGCATGGAGAACCCCTGTCTGACCTTCGCCACCCCAACTTTGCTGGTGAGCCTGGATGTTTCTTGTTACTTCCTTGTACAGTACGTTCAGCTTCATCGGTTTGCTTGCAACTCCACGAATGTTGATAGCGTCATTGTTTCCATGGAAGCCAGATTCTAGCAAACCATGACTTGGCATGTGACCTCTGACCTTTTGTAAAGGTGACATGCAAAATCTTAAAACTCTTCACATAGTGTAGATGGAGCTGAGGTCATACTGGAATTGTAGGAACTCATATGCACTCAAAAAGAGTTCTTATTCATAAACCTTGATCTCTCCATGGTCAGATGCCAACCTGTTACAACAATAAGGAATGTTAATTTGGCTTTGATGACCACTGTTTCCAGCTATATTTCGCAGGGTTTTTATTTCTCAGTTATTCCAAAGTAACATCAGTCATTCCAATACATTTTAGTACAAATCTGGCAAGGTGACATTCAGAACAAAGAAGACTTGCATAAACAGTGTTCATTGTGTTTTAATTTTGAACTTTCCCTTGATTTGTAAGAACAAATAATAAAGTAAATCAAGTAATTCTGTTTGGCATAAATCTTGACATCTTCTTTTTGTCCAGGACTGTCCATGATTTCTGTTTTCTCTATTTTAGGCTGGTGACAGATCACTAGTTGGTGTAAGTTGCCTCACTCCTACCTGTATTTTGACTCACATTTTTATTTGTGTTCTCCTTCAAGGTTAACAGGATGCTTTCTTCTCTTCCTTAGGTCATTGCACATGAAATCTCTCATAGCTGGACTGGCAACCTGGTGACAAATAAAACTTGGGAGCATTTTTGGTATGTTTTGAACAAGTGACTTGCAGTATATCAGTCTTTAACAGATACAGTGAGGTTTATCAGTAAATAAAGCTTAAAAAATCAGCTTTAACGTTCTTGTTTGTCAAGAACGGGGCTACAGGTGATGTTGACATCAGTCCTAGAAAGCAATAGTGGAAGTTGGTTTAAACAGATTTTGACACTTGGTTATCTTTCACACTCACTGTCAATGCTGACAGATGTCATGTTGTACACTTGCACACTCTGTGTCAATGCTGTTGATGTTGACAGTTCACATTGTCAAGCTGAATCTTAAGCAAGGCTTTCAGAGCCCTGTCAAATCGAATCTAATAGTCATGTGTATCCAAAATTACCTGTAATTACTGCATTATGGTGTTTTCTGTAGATTATGCTGAGCTTGCAACAATTTTGAAAACCAAGCAGACCATCACTGTAATCACAGTAAAGTAGACCCTGTGTTGTAACATACCTTCCTGCTGAGCTGTGTTTATTTTAAACTCAGGCTGAATGAAGGCCACACCGTCTACCTGGAGCGTATGATTGGCAGCCGCATGGTGAATGAGCAGTTCAGGCAGTTCAAAGCGATAGGAGGCTGGAAGGAGCTTCAGGAATCGGTAAGATTTACTGTGATGGAGAACTCTACAGTTCAAGAGCAAAAAGTATTCATGTTTTATTATTACTTTTTTTAAGTCATCTATTTAAATCTGTTTAGTTTGTTTTTAGATTTAGTATTTTATTTGTTTTTGAGATTTTTACATTTTTACTGTCCCTATGTTACACCATTTTGACTATTTTCTCTTTATTTTTTTGCTGTTGCATCTATGTGATGCAAAGCTTCATTTTCAGGAAAAGCTTCTTTTTAAATCTGAAGAAACTGTGCTGTCAGCAGCTCAGAATTTCTCAACCATTAAATGTAAATGAGTGCAAAAGTAGCGTGTTAGAAACTGATAATGAAGTGATATATTCTTATCATGGGGTGTTAAAACCACAAACTGGAATTGTAATTCTTCAGTAGAGTTTCACTTCATCTTATTCTTGATCATATTTTTGCGGTATCTCATTTTAATAAACGTCTGCAATACTCCTCACTCAGTGTCATTCCTTCTTAACATCAGAATTCACAATTATAAACCATCATCTACTGATATTTTTTACATTTTATTTAACAGCTTATCTTGATATATCTGTATTTCATGATTCTGTAAAACAATCCAAGTCATTTTTTAGCTTCATGATGTATAAGGAGGAACAAATGACCTTCACGATGATGAGTCAAATTTGTCTCAAGATGTACAGTAGCTGGTAAAAGCAAAGTATTAGATTCCACATCACTTCATTGTATATCTTGTGTTGTTTTGATTAAACACAAGATTAATAAGATTAAAAACTTGATTTTTTTTCACCCACACTAAGCTGTACTAATTACAATAAGTTATTTATAGAAATCGCTAGCTACAACTTCCACAAAAGTTTAGTTTCATGTGGGGGGAAAAAAAGGTATTTGTTACATTAAGTTATTTTTTGTATTGATGGTACAAAAACATTCAAAATTAAAAGGGCATTTCTAGTAAAATTAGACCGGGGCCTGCTTGTTGTTCTGAGGGTCATTATTTCAAAATTCTTGTTATTCATAGTTTTCAAAAGATATGAAATGTACAAAAAAAGGTTATCAACAAAATGGGTTATAAAAGCTGTATGAAGGCTGCAAACTTTACATTGAAAAAGTATCTCTATTTCTCATGTTTTAAAGCCTGCATGTGATCTACATAGAAGCTGTATGACTATTTAATTTCAGGGGTCTTGCTATTTCCCTGTGTTCTGTTCACGTTGAGTATGTGTAAATTAAGAGCAGATTGGTATCTCTGTGATCGGAATCTTTCTGTGCTGCAGGTAAACACATTTGGAGCCAATAATCCTCTGACAAACCTTGTCCCTAATCTCCACGAAGTGGACACAGATGAGGCCTTCTCTTCAGTCCCATATGAAAAGGGTTTTGCTCTTCTCTACCATCTGGAAGAGCTCATGGGAGGCCCAGGTAAAACTGCAGGAAATCTGTTTCAGGACTCTTGAGGGAGTCAAAAATGATGGCAGTCTCTTCCAGTTCTTTTGAACCTCTGCTTTCTGCTCATAAAGTAATAACCGTCTGGTCTTTTGCTGTGTGGTGTTCTAAATATTAATGCCCAGCAGCGCCAAAGTTCAGTTTGATTAGCTCCACTTCATATTTTCAGTATATGCTTGGAACTTGTACTGCTGCAGTTTGTAGATGCCCCTTGAGATGTTCATGAAATTCAATGACTAGTAAACCCTATCACTTTTTTTTCCTGTTCAGATGCTCCACATTGCTCAAATCTGGGAGTCTTGTGAATTGTGATTTTATGCTCAGCTAGCTAATATTTTATGGACTAATGTGTCAGTGTGATAGCTGTTAGCGTAGCAGTGCCAGGATGATGTATTTGAAGATTGCAGGAGCTCATTGGTATTTTGGCTTTTACCAGAGGTATTCATGGGATTCATCAAGTCCTACATTCAGATGTTTGCCTATAGCAGTGTCACCACTGATGCCTGGAAGAACTACCTCTATACCTATTTCAGGGACAAGGTAAACCTTTTCAACGCTTCAACTAATGCATATATATAAAAAATCAGTTGGCTTTAGTTGTCTGACTCTGAATTGATCATGGCCTGTGTAGATATTCTGTATAGAGAAATTAAGCAGCTGTGTAACTTATAGTTTGTTTGAAATATTTTTGCAGGTTGACATTCTCAATAAGGTAGACTGGAATGGCTGGATGCACACCCCAGGAATGCCTCCAGTAAAAAATCAGTACGTACAAATGATTTCGGGTAAAATTTTTACACACCTCTAGATTTCTTCTGTAACACTATTTTGCTTATAATCCGAGGTTCACCTTGCTAAAATATTTTCTTATAACAAAAGGATAATCTGATGCTGTAAATGCTAGTGAAAGATTGTTTTTTCTACATATAGTAAATAAAGACAGTTGTACAGAAAGCTGTTTTTAACTTCAGCAGATTGAATAAGAAAGAAAACACTTATTCCCCCTTTTAAATGGGGTGGAGAGAAACACTTGGTTGGATGAAAAACTCAGAAGGTATTCGTGTGTGTGTGCACCATGTGAGAGATCCATCAGAAAAGTCTCACAAAATGGTCGAAGATATTACAGCAGAAAATTGATGATGCCACGATCTGTGAAGTGGGGAATGGGTAAATTGATTGGGTAAAATGCCTCTTCTTTACAGATATGACACGTCCTTGGCTGATGTGTGCATTGCCTTGTGCCAGAGATGGGTTAAGGTTTGTGCAGCACTGTATGCTTCTCATCTGTGAAATAGTCATGAATTAAAATTGTAAGGGAATATAGTATTCTTTTATGCATATTATTTTCTGTTGTTTGTACACCTACATAATGTGCAAGCCTTTAATAATGAAGATTTATTGAACCAGATAAGTGAATAGAAAACAACTTTTTTTTTTTCATTTACAACGATAAATAAACTGGTGTGTAGATGCACCAGTTTATACAGTAGGGCATTTTACTGGGACAGGTCTTAAGTGAAGTACCTTCTCAGGGGTAACAACAGAAACATCCCGCCTGGGATTTAAACCTGTGACCTTATAGATACAAGTCTAGGTGTCTACTACATGGTCTGTAGAAAGAGGTGAATCCTTTTAAAATCTTTATAACAGTGACAAATTCTTCTCTCCAAGGCAAAGGAAGCAGATTTGAATGCATTTACTGCAGATGATTTCAAGAAGTTATCGTCCCATCAAGTGATTGAGTTCCTGGCTCTGTTACTGTTGGAGGTAGGCCCAGGCCTCTGGTTATATCAACATGTGACAGATGTGTATGGTATATATAAAATTCCTGGTGTTTTCTTGAAGATTGTCTATTCTATTTGGGTTTAAAGGGTAACTGCAATGCTATATTTATATTTTGGTAAGTAACATCTACACAGTAATGTGTAGAACTTCCGATTTACATTACAAAATAGACTACATTTCCAGGTATGCGCATCGCCATATTCTGCAATTCAGAATGAGGCAACAAAACATGAAGGTGACATGAAACGGCCTTATTGCATTGTAGACAAGCAGGCTCATGAATGCATCCCTTTTAATCCAATATTGCTTTCGTCTTCGACACAGTTTTGCTGACAAGTACTACTTGTTATCTCTACATACAGATCACATTGGAACATTTCTGCAGTGAAATATCTTCTGCACAGCCTGTACTTATTTGCTCGTACATCACACTAGTCGCTACGGTAACTAGCGAGCAGGAAGGGCTGCTTCACGTAGCAATTCTTGTAAACTCTCGCTCTCAGCGGTTTGCGACAACATGGTGACTATCCAGTAGTTTCACAAAGGTCACGATTTTCTGCTTTACTCAAAATTTGTAAAATTTTGCCATTGCTGTCAATTAATGTATTTTGTTACTTAAATGTAATAGGCAGTCTGAGTTCCCCTTTAACAGAAAAAAAGGCTTTTTAGATAGGCATGTTTCTAAATCTTGAGTCTCGTAGTACACTTCAAGATTTTTGCAAGAACGAATTGAATGTAATGAATTGAATGTGTGAAAAGATTCCATCAGGTGTTTTAAATCTTGTTTAAAGTACTGCTCTGTTTTGCTCATTTTAGGACCCACTCCCACTGTCGCACGTGAAGAGAATGCAAGAAGTGTACAACCTGAATGCAGTGAAGAATGCCGAAATAAGATTCAGGCATGTTTTTACGCTATAATTACTTTTAAATCTCTCTAAGGTTTGCGTCACATTAATTGCTATTACAGCTCTGATGCCTGATACTAGCTGTTGGACCTGATGAGTGAGCTTTGTGCATGGAAACCTTTCCATACGTTCATTGTGTAATTTTGTCAAAAAAACGTTTTGGATTTGATTTGGAAAAACTGCCAATTCATGTGCGCATGAATTCTGAAAAGAGATATGAAATTATACATTTTATATATGAAAAGATTATCTGAGTAAAATCTTGTGCTTTTATGACTATAGGATGCGGATGAAAAAGAGGATGCAAGAGATGAGAGCCTGTTTGTCGTTTGAAATTTACACAATCATTTCCTGCTAAATGTATTTAAATATCAGCGGAAGGAAGGGGAAGTGGGCCCGTTAAGTGCTTACCGGTTCCATTTTTTCTAAAACAAATGCCAGAACTTTGTTACATTTCTTTTTTTCGTCCGTGTTTAAAGAACTCTTGCAAGGTGAAATGTTAGAATTTCTGTAGCAACTGGTTAGGGTTTTCTCGCGAAGACTATTTTGAGTCTTTGATTTACAAAATACAGCCTAGAAATTCCATCTTGTGTTGCTGCCCCTGAAATAAAAAAGGGAAAAGCAAGTTGTATTGCGAGAGCCTGTCGGCCTCTAGTTAAGTGGTGATGGTTAGGGTGGGATGGCGTACCTGTGTGTGGCGGGAGAGAAGGCCTTGCAGGAACAGTGTCGTTGATTGAATAAAGCATTTCTCAAGGGTACCGTGGTGGATTCCACAGCAGACGTGTGGACTCTCGACTTGCCAGTGATGAGTCTAGGGCTCTGTCCTCCACCCTGAACTGCCTCACAAGATATTCAGCTTAAAGACTTCATTTATTTTAAATTAACAAAGTAACATATTATAGCTGAAATGTGTAGAAGTTAAGTAGAGTAAAGCCCTTGACGTTATTCCTTGTCCAGTTAGATTTGCATTTATTTTTTCTGCTCATTGCAATATACAAGCTTTATTATTTATTCAATTAAAGCACCATGTTCTTGGCTGCTCACAGGTGGCTGCGTCTCTGTGTCCGATCCAAGTGGGAAGAAGCTGTTCCCCTGGCCTTCCAGATGGCCACTGAGCAGGGCCGCATGAAGTTCACACGACCTCTGTTCAGGTAATAAAGCGAACGGGCTACAACCCCATTTTATTCCATCCGTCTATTTTCGGACCACTTCTTCCAATTCAGGGACATAGGGGAGCCGGAATGTATCCCAGCCAACAAGCGCAAGGCAGGATACATCCTGGATGGGATGCCAGTCCATCACAGGGCACACACAGACACAAACACACATGCTCACACCAGAGCCAATTTTCCCAAAACCATAATAGCCTACTAATATGTTCTGGACTATGGGAGGAAACTGGAGCACCTGCCTGAAACCCACACAAACCTGGGGAGAACATGCAAACTCCTCATGGACTACACCCCAGGGATTGAACTCGGGGGACCGCTGTGCCACCATACTGCTCCCCTGTATTGCTTCTGCCTCTTTATTAAAATCCTGCACGGTTAAATGCAGGACGTAATACTTTTGTATGACTGCGCTTCCTGTTTTTGTTTGTTTTCAGGGAGCTGTACAACTTTGACAAGTACCGCGAAAAGGCGGTCAGCACCTTTCTCAAGCACAAGGGCTGCATGCATCCAGTCACTGCCATGCTGGTGGCGAAGGACCTGAAGGTCGAACCGTCAAAGAGCACAGCTTGCTAGGGAGCTTTGCTCTCTTTGCATTCGCATTCGCAGGCTTTCAGTGGGCTGTGCAGACACTGCTGTCAGGCTACTGTTAGGAAGAATTCAATAAAAAATAAAAATGTAGTCTTAATAATCAGAAAGAGCAAGCAATGCAGAAGCAGCTGATATTCAGGTACAATTGCATTTTTCTTATAGCTTTGCAAGGCGTGTCTTTGTGGAGGGAAACCTCGGACACGAAGTTTTTATTATTTCGAGAAGTGGAAGGTACATGAGCTGAAGGTTCATAATGTTTTTACATGAAACTTGCTTTTATAACTAAGACAAATCACCTTGAGCACATCCATCTAAAAGAAGAATACGTTTTTTCAACAAAGAAATTCTCCTACATTGTCAGTCCCTTGCTGTCTGCTTTTTTTGTTATAATAAACATTAGTTTAAAAATGTTTTGAATTCTTGCATCTTGCTTTGGTGTCACTTTATACAGATTTTCTTTTTACAACACTTATCAAGATTAACAGAAGTGTTACTGTATTGGTCCTACAGATACTCATTTCCTTTCCAGATGAAAAATGTTAAGCATCGTAGAAGATCAAAAGGGACAAATTGGTGTCAGCAAAAATAACAGCAAAACTATGCCAATCTGATGTTCAAAAACTCTCTGCAGAGTCTCTGCACTTCCATGCAGCATATCTCAAAAAACATTCTTTTCAGTGCAGACATCAGAGCCATATACTTGACATCACTGCGGCACTAAAGAGCTTTGAGTTGTGAACAACACACTCTTCGTGCTCCTGGAAAGGCACTGAAATCTAATGTAAAGAAGCTACTGCCTATTTGTACCGTATTTAATCATTAAATATTTTGATATTCAAAGGTTTTAGACATTTAAATGTTACTCCCGAGTTCTCTTAAATAACCAGGAAGGCAGAAAAAGCTCAATCAATACAGTGAAACATGTAAATATGAAATTTTAAACTGTCATGTCTTTTAAACAATACCAAGATGTACCTTACAGTAATACTGCTTCAACATATAGGGTTGCTTTTGTAACTGAAATTAAGGATGACACTTTCTAAACTGATGATGAGGTGGCAGATTCTTTTCTGAGGATGTTAAAACCACAAGTCCGCACCAGTCCTTGTACAAAAATGCTTCAGAATGTGTGTTCTGTTTAGTTTAGTGGTAGTGTGTGCTTAATAATATTTTTACAAAAGGGAGGGTAAATATTCAAATACAGGGATTATAAAATCAATCAGATTTAATTCCAGCTTGTTATGCAAGCAAAGAAGTTTAGTTTCATCCCCTAATGTTCTAGAATTCCAAGCATTTTGCACCATGTGTGTTCTTTTTTCCTCTGTAGTATACAGTAATAATTGGGACCAAACTTAGACAACACAAAGATTTATAAATCATTTTCAATGCACTTTATACAGCTATACTACATTCTGGGGGTTTTCAGAATTCTTTAAACCTAAAAATTCCTTAACACACTAACAGGCAGGGGAGAGAAATCCTGCATCTTAAGAAAAGGGTCCTACCCTGGACTAAGTCTCCCTCTCTAAAATGTGGATTCCAACATGTGAATGGGAACCAACTTCTCTACCATAGAAATACATCACTGAAACAGGAGATACATTTGTAGCCTGAGGATTCCTCAATATAGGAAATCAGAAATTCCTAAAATAAGACAGCAAGCTCTCTTGTAGTAATGCTCAGTATTGGGTACTCTTTATAGTGCTGAAATTACTGGAACACAACTTGGTTCTAAAATTGATTGGACACAGGAGCTCTCCAAAGTATTTTGATTATCTAAAGCTTGTGCTGGGTAGGCAAACATGTTGGAGCCAAAAGTCTTTTGACCAGAGTTTTATTGCTTGAGTTGGCTGTTCACAAAGAAAATTTAAAATGTTCATATGGAAAAAGTGGGGTGCTGCAAATCATAGCAAAGAGAGGTTACAGAGCAGTATGATGCTTATGTACATGCAGGAACAAGAAGCTATTTTATACTTCTAAAAAAATCTGAAATAATATTGACAAAGCCATTGTAAATACTGTATTATTATTAGATTACATTTAAAAATTATGTCTGTTGTCCTTGAGTTTCATGGTCTTCATATTTTTTATATCTTATTTGAGACGTTTGAATTCTTTCCTCTTTCTACAGTATTTGCATTGTATTTCCTAAACTTTAGGTGATTTATTCTCTCGATGTTCTTAGCAGGAAAGAAAAATTTGCTCTCTAAAATGTTACACTGTTTCTGCTATAACAGTGGAAATTCTGTTTGCCTTCTTTGAAACTAAACTGTTGCGGTAGTTAGTAGCACATAACTTCAACAGGCACTACACAACTGAAGGTACGCAGTAGTTTTCATCCTACTGTAGCTTCAATTAATTTTTGTAGCACAGCGGCCTTATTTCCTGCAGGGCTACAAGCACAGACCCCAAGGAAGTCGGCACTTTGTGATTGACAAGTGGCTCACACTCCGTGTATCAGTATGACTCAATAAAATTGTATTGCACCCGTTATGCGTTATTAGTGACGGCAAAATTCACTTTGTTGGCCGACATCCACACAGAAAAATAGTTAAAGAAATAGATGGTCTGCTTAATAAGTGAATTTCACCAGCTTTTATAGAAAAATACTGTATCATTCCATCCGTGTTCTAACTGCTACATCAAAGTGAACGGGGTGGGGTACATCCCGGGCAGGACACCAGTCCACTGCAGGGCACACACAGATACAGACACGCACACACTCACATCAGGGTCAATTTTCCCAGAAGCCAATTAACCTAGCAGTATATCTTTGGACTGTGGGAGGAAACCAGAGCAGCCAGAGGAAAGCCACGCAAACACAGGGCTCACACTCCGTGTATCAGGGCATGCAAACTCCACAAGGCAGCAAGACTAATTACTGCACCCCTAAATTCGATGAAGAGGTTAGTAAATGGGGGTGGAAGACCTGTTCCTAATGTTTGGTGAATTTGGCTTCAATGACAGAGGGTTCTTACACAATAAGGTACAGTACACTGTTTCCAAGCCGGTGGACAAGGATTACTCTATCAAATTAGGATATTGTGTGAATGAGGTTGATTATTTCTTGCAAAAAACATAATGCTGTTTTTTTTTCTCTGTCAACCAAATCCTATGTAGATTAACATAATAGGGCAGTGAAATGAACAGCAAGACACAAATCAGAGGGCATGTGGAAGTGCATTCAAAACCAGAAACAGATACTTCTTTATCCAAAAGGTTGTGGGAGTAAGGACCAAGCTACCTAGCTGTATTGTTGAAGCCGATACCCTGGTTTCTTTCAAGAAATGGCCGGATATGATCCTTGGATCAATTAACTACGACCAGATGAGTAGTCAATTCTTCCAAGTATCTTCTAGTCTGTAACCTTTCCTCCTGTTTTCTTATATTGTCATTTTTAGTGCTTTCCAAGGAGCAACATCTGGATCAAAATGGACATAAAAATGAAATCAACGTATAACATCACCTTCATGAAGCAGTTTCACATGATCAAAAACGATCTTCCAATTGGCTTTTTCGTAATCTTTTAACTGTATTTTGCCACTAGAGGGCACCCACACCCCTTTAATAAGTGAATGATGAGCGAATGTGTTCTCTGCCTATGTAAGTTGTAAGTCTAAAGGAACTTCACTTTCAGTAGTAGAACAGGAAGGCTTCTCTAATATGAATGAAGAACAGAGTATTAGATTAATAGTACTATAAGTACTATAATATTAATTGGGTATCCCAGAGTATTATAGTGATTGAAGGTGTCTAGGCTAGGCTTCCTCAATCTCTCACACCTAAATGTTTTAATTTTTTTATATTGCAAGGTCTAGATATCCCTGTGGACTTCTAGACTGCTAGGGCTGCTCATCCCTGGTGAGGCTCTCAAACCCTATCCCAGCAGCACCCAGGATGCAGGGCAGGGCTACACATGGGATGGGATACTAACCAGCATTTCTTTGGAAGCTGGAAGGAAACTAAAGCTCAGTGTGGACCAGTTTAGAGAAAAAGATTTCCTGGTTTTAATGAATATTTTTCTGTATGAGATACATTAAAGAAGACAAATAACCTTTAGCCTCAATACATTTTAAAGATAGCTAATACTACAGAATGTTGCTATGCAACCTTTTATTGCTTATCTCTCTTCAGAAACATTTCATAGTTTTTGCACCTAAAGATTCATAAGAAGCATGGATCACTTTACAGTGCAGTACAGTATGACTACAATCCATCCCAGATTTTTTCATACCACCGATGAAACAAACAAATATGGGATACAATAAAATGAGTTATGGACTGAACCAAATTTTGGTCCCTAAACGATTCTAAAATTTGTAATAGCATTGCTCAGAGCAGAGTCAAGGGCAACATAAACATAAGTGAAGGCAAACATTAATTTAACAGTTGGAGATCTCCAATACAAACTGGCATCTTCAGCATACAAAATGCTGAAAGCTGCCATTCAACATTGCTTGCATTAATCTGACGAACTGGCAAAGAAAAACCTCCTCTAAACAGCAAACTATAATTAAAAAGTTGCTCAAATTTGACTTGAACTTCATCTGAATGACAATTGCAACCTTGTCTTATGGTTAGATGAAATGAAATGTGAGCTTTTTGGACATCATCAAGTATTACGTTTGGGGTAAAAAGGGCAGGGCTCATGTTAAGAAAACGATCATGCCCACTGTGAAATCTTTCATGAATTTATCATGCTCTGGTGTTGTATTGAATCTACAGTTCCTGGAACCCTTGGTGAGATAGATGAAGTCAGGAACGCCAACATGGAACATGTCATCCTGGCTGGTCACCTGTTTCCCTCTGTCAGAAAACTCAAGCTGATCCTAGAATGCACATCCTAGCATAATCCAAAACAAATTAACAAAGAATGAGTCAACTGCATACAAAATAATTGTTCTCCATTGGCCATCGCATACCATGCATCTCTATACATCAATCCAATCAGACATTAGTGCTTTGAACTCCAGATGACAGCTCATAAACAGAAGCCAAAGAGTCAAAGAGTCTAGGCAGTGATTCTGCCTAGAGGAACGGTCACATATCTTCTCCTCCGAAGCGTTCAAACGTGATGACACACTACAGGAGGTGTCATGTCAGTGTAATCCCTGCTGGCGGAGGAGTTGCCAAATACTACCTTCAGAGGTAGAGAGGGTAGGTAAAAGAGTTTACTGCTACATGTCCATGTACACTGGAATTCGTATTTGCGCTATTCTTTAAGGATAAGCACAGCGCAGTGCAACAGACAACACCATAGTACATAATAAATAGTGATAGAATGTACAGTCAATAAACAACCAGAACAGGAAATATATGGTAGTGAACATAAATACATGGCAGTTCAAGTCAAAAGTGCATAGTGTAGAGACGCATTGAGTTCTGAGGCTTGGGCAGTTACAGTATCTGTTTATGATGCGCACCATACAGTATGTGACTCCATTCTAACTGAGGAGATCATCTTGTTGTGCCAGCTCTTGAAACAGAGAACAAGAACATATTTTGTTGGCCACAACCAATCTGAACTTCAGTGCTGATTGCCCTTCCTTTGCTAGTCCGGATGTTGCCTCTGAACAACCAAAGAGTGCTAATTCAGGATCAGAGGGAATATTCATCCTCAACACTTTCGAGCACCACTGGACTATTTCTATCCACAAGGCATACAATTTAAGACGTAGTCAGATGAGATGTGTGAGTGTACCACCAGAGACCCTGCACCTGTCCCTTACAGGAGACACTGAAGGGATGTATTGTGTTCAGTTTAGTTTTAGAGTGATGAAGTCAATGCAAGACCTTGTATTGTATGACTTGATGATCTAGCATTATAATCGAGCACCCGTGAGAGCATTGCTTAAGCCCTTCACCCAACCTGCATTCAAAAATTCTATACGGAGCTCCTTGCACTGAGCATATTTCAGGTGACAAACAGACAGTTTAATGTGCTTGGGAAAAAAGACACCAGCTGTGAGTTAGAAGCTCATTGCACGAGATCAAAGAACAGACTAGCTGTAGGCAAACTGAGGCACATTTTGCTTAACAAAGTGTCTAAAATGTAAAAGATTTAAAAAGTACGTTTGCGCAAGGCTTAATTAATATCTAAATAAACCTATTACTTGTTCCTATACACTAAATATACTAATACACAATGTAAAGTTGTATAACCTACTGTATAAGATAACTTTAGTTGCCCTCTACAATTTCTTGCATGAGGAATTCATCTTTTTGCATACCCCAGCTTGCTCTCCATAAGACATGGACACAGAGAGAAGTTAGGGGTCAGAGTGCAGGGTCAGCCATTGTATAGCACCCCTGGAGCAGCTGGGGTTAAGGGCCTTGCTCAGGGGCCAGATGGAGTAGGATTCCTCTGCCAGCTGCAGGACTTGAACTGGCAACCTTCCAGACACCACTGCACCCCAGATTTTTAAAAGTAATCAGTCTTCTTCCTTACATTTTGTAATCACTTCATAATTTTGTGAAGGAGTACAGGCATTTTGAAAAACATGAAGCACAACCTGATGTTTTGGGTATTGTGTCCAAATGTTTAATCTGATTTAGTACTCTCAGGGTGTTCCTCAGAATAATACTTGTCCCTGTCATCTTATTGAGAGATTACAATTTAGAAAAGGACTCAGCTAGGAGAGAGGTTTTGGTGTTGACTAATGCTTCCATATGTAACCACACAGGAGTATTTGTGTTCTTTACTAGATTTTCAGGGAATGCCATTTTGCCCGTATGCCAAGACCCTTGTGTTTGCTGCAGTCAGTCTTGTAGTTCTAGACGAATGGTGTAATTATTGGATCTCACTTCCTGACAAATAAGGAAGTAAGGAACACAGGACATTTCTGGAAAAGACGCAGGAAACCATCTTCATGGCAAACCCCTCCAACTACAGTGTCAACAAGTTACAAAATTCTTCAATATGCAGATTAGATTTAAAGCTGGTGATATTCTATGTAAAATATAACTGCTGCAGTACATTTGGCTATGAGCCTGTGAATTTTATTACTTAATTTACTCGTGCATAGCGTGCATAGCTGTGACGTATTTACACACTTATAATGTAATCACTTGGATAAAATGTTTTAAATTGATTACCTCTTGAAATAAAAACTTCCTAGTGAAATAGCAGTGCCACAATTATTAGAGGATACTAGTGTATATTTCTTATTATTACAAATGCGTTTACATTTTAAGCAAATATCATTGGGAATTTAACTACATTGAGAGAATAATACCAATGTTTAAAGGTATATTTATATATAACGATAGATTTTAATACATATTAGTTATACTACATATACTACTGTATATACAGTACTGTCTATTGTTTGATGTTAATTAGTAGAGAGTCAAATGTGCCGAATAACCTCCTTTTGCTTGCAAACTTCTTAAAAACTCTACTTCAACTCCACAATAAGTATTTGGCTTATCCCATAAAGTAGAAATACAGCAGATTACTGAATAGCTGGATATCAAAGGCAGTGGACGCATTTTTGCTTCACGTGAACAGTGTGGACATATAATAGTATGTGCGATTTCTACTATAAGCTTTTCAAATATGAGAGGCCAACAAACAAAACGCACGTCCATTTAACTTTGAATCAGGAGGTGTTTCTCCGGCTACATGTGATTGGTGCCGCCCCTGCCATGGGCGGGCAGGTACGAGCAGGTACAGGGAGCTATGAACAGCGAAGTAGGAGAGTTAGTCCAGGGTATCCCCCGCCAGCAGCGCGATGCCTCGTTTCACGGTGCACGTCAGGGACGAGTGGCTGACCGTCCCCTGCAAGGACGTGTCCAACACGGTGCAGTGGCTGGGCGTCGAGGCGCTCCGACGGTACACGAAGAACAAGCCCGACAATGGGGGCATCAGCTCGGTGAAAGATGTGCGTTTCTATGTGAGGCGATGTCAGGGACACGGGCTGCTGGACGCGGACGATGTGATCGAAGACGTTTTGGAAGACAACGATTTCGTTGAAATCGGTAATTTTTAAAGAACGGGTTGTTGTGTTTTTTTTTACATATTTGCGTTATTATTTATTTAATTTTTCGTTTTTAATTGTAAAAATAATTAAACCGTTTGTGTTTGGCTTATACTTTCTAACGTTAATAATATTTAGATTGGGTTAACCGACTCACAAATTCCATTCACAGCACATATTTCCGTAAATTGTTTCTCATTTCTTTTATCTAAGTGATTAAGTTTATTCGTTTTTATTAGTGGTTGGGCCCTAAAATAAAATAAAAAAAAGTTTACGTGAAATTGATTTACTCACATAAGCTAAATTCTTTAACATGTCTATTAAAATATATCTTTACATTTCAGTTATCGAAGGAGACACAAAATCTCCGGATTTTATTCCGTCCCAGCCGGGAGAGCCTCACCTGTATCCTTTTTTTTTAAAGAGGGGATAGTATTTGGTGGTGTGGGAGGTGTAAACTCTCGTGAGTTGATGTATTGGTTTTGATGCACTGGCTTCTTTAACCGCTCATCTCCAGCAATACTACATACCGAGAGCCTGATGAAGTGAGTATGTTTGAAATGATAACCATCTGTTCTCTTTGCTACTGTTACTGTAAAGGTTGTAATAACATTATTGATAGACCCGCCAGTGTCTTGTGTTGTCTTACTTTTTCATAGTACATTCTTTTGGATGGCAACAGTCTAACAACCACAGATCTGGTCAAGTTAGGAAAAGGACTCTACAGGATTAAGGTAAAGATTATTAACAAGATAATCAAAATAATTTGCTGTTTTAGTTATTTTTAATATAACATTATTTTATATAGTACCTCTTTAGGACACATCGTCTCAAGATTCTTTACACTAAAACGATGAAAAGCAATGACTCTAGAAGCACCTTAACATTAAATTTAACAGTATTTAAAAGCCGTATAAAATTAAGATTAAGATTAAGACACTGAACTACATGCACAAATTTGGATTGATAGAGCAGAAACTATGGTCTCCCAGAGTATGAAGTTTTGGAAAATGAGAGAAGTTTTTATTTTTTTAGCTTACCCCAGAAGCAGAAGACAGAGTTGGGCATTCAAGAGAACTCCTCGAAAACATTGTAAAGGAAAATAAAGGTAGTTTTGAAAAATACATGTGTTTACAATTTAAAAATCTAACACAAAGATATATGACCTAAAGCTGTCCAAAACTGGTACAATAACCTTTGTTTTCTTCTAGTTGTTTATGGAATCACAACGGGTTTTGGAAAATTTGCTCGAACAGTTATACCAAAGAGTAAGCTGAAGTAAGTTTTTCTGAAGTTTCTCTTATATTCCATGAGGTATTTTGGAGTTTTTCAGCTATCAAGTTGACATTTCTTAAAGAGTGAAAGTGTTAAAAAAGAAGGTTTAACCCATTTACTTTATAAAGGTTCAATAGTGTCATTAGTATGCGGTTGCCTCTCACCTCTTAGGCCCTGGGTTCAACTCAGGAGTGGTGTTGCTTCTTATTTGAGTTTGGATGTTCTTCTCATTCATACTGGGATTTCACCCACCTGGTGCTACTAAATAGTGTGTATCCATGCCTTCTGATAGGCTGACGTCCTGTCCAGGGTGTAGTGCTTCCGACATGAGCTCTGAATTCTCATGACCTTTACAAGGAATAAGTGACTTTCAGATAAGAGATGGAACTGGTTTTTCTATGTCCCAATTAGACCTTTTAGAAACTGTTTTATCATTTGTTTTCAGTATTAGTATTTATATATGAAAATCATAATCTCTGGACCTGTTATCGTTAAATTAAAATGAAATATGCTCTAATTACATAGAGATTTGAGGTTCTTATTACAATTTTCCATCAAGGAACACTTACTTCTGACCAGAGAAGCAAAGAGGCTGTTTATCATTTACTAATATCTGACTATGATAGCCATCATATAGATAGAATACAATGAAAATTGATTATTGTACTCTAATAAACTTCTTAGTCCAAATTGCCAAAAAGTTCAAATTTAGCTGTTTATTCTGTGGGAATGCAGTTATAATTCTGATTAAATCTAGAACTTTTATGGGCACTTTTAATTTAATGCATTTATATCCAGTGAAAACTGGAAGTTAAGGGCACAAAGATTTGTAATGAATTGTGTTTTTTATACAAGCCTATAGAATCCCTGGGTAACTTAATTCAAAACGCTACTAGGTTTCATGTTGTATTTCTTGAAAGAAGTGAGAATTTGAGATTCTGTTTATATTGAATTAGTGCTAAAACTTAGTGGAGGACTTCACCCAGCCATAATGTAGGATTTATGGAATACATCACGTGAGATACTGAAACCAATATGCTTTTTGTTTTGCTTTTCTTCTTTTTTGGCTTTAGGGAATTGCAAGAAAACCTGGTTCGGTCTCACTCAGCTGGTGAGTCCCAGATTCCTTCAGCATCTGAGAAGTGCAGAGGAGGAGCCTGAAAGTGAATCAGTATCAGGTTATTGAATTTGTTTGCTGGTGGCTCACGTTTGTTTGTTTTTCGCTTGTAGGTCTAGGCAAGCCATTGAGTCCTGAACGCTCACGAATGCTGCTGGCTCTTAGGATCAATGTCCTGGCCAAAGGGTACAGTGGCATCTCTCTGGACACCCTTCATCAGATGATAGAGGCCTTCAATGGTAACCTTGAGCTTGTTTTATAGGAATCAGTGGTGTGTAATAAGTAGCGACCCATTTGTTCCATGACCTGCACAATTAAGTACTAGTAAAGGTTTAGAAATATATTCATAAAAAACATGGTGATGGAATCCAACCCTGTTATCCATTCTGGATGTCCTCAGCAGGGTGCAAAGCTAGGGAACTGCCTGTCAGCTAGTACTAAAAAACTCCTTGTCTCTGTTTTAACCAATACTTAACACTGCAGTTACAAAACAGAGGCCCTACACGCAGAATCTTTTATTCTTACAGTAACATTCTCACAGTGAGCCAAAACTGGGACCTGTTAATGTACAGCTAGTGCTTTTATGTGTGTAGTTTCTGCATTGCTTGTGTATATTATGATTGGTCTGGAGCAGCAACTTAGGTGTGACTCTTTCTCGATTGGAGAAGTAACTTTGTTTTTTTTTTAAAGAAAAATTAAAAATTTTCATTTATTTTTAATGTAGAGGTTTTTTTCTATTTTAAATTTAAAGGTCTCCCAGTGTTTCATTAATTTCTTTTGGTAATGCATTATCATCTGTTTTGGAATACATCCAGCGTTTAATTATATTGTTCTTTTTTTTGAAAAATCTACATGGGTCAGCCTCTGCACCATCACATAGCATAAGAAATAAGAAAAGAACAGAAACTGTGGCAATAAAATGTGAGGTCCGGGAAATCAGCAGTAGGGGGTCAATCATGTGGCAGGGTCAGGCGAGGCCTAGTCCAAAATGCATTACAAATGTTTAATTTAATTGACCTGTTCCATTGTAATTGCTGTTTTATTATTATTATTATTAGTAGTATTTCTATTATTAGTGGTGATGTTAATAATAATATGTTCGTGCACGAGCGAGGCCAAGCGCGTGAACCTTATTTTAAAAAAAGATACATTCTAACAAAAACGGTTGCACCGTGGTGAACCGCAGAAACACAAGCCGTTATTCTTTGTAAATGTACTTTAATAAACGTGTTTCATATGGATGGATACTTCATTTCATTCTCGGAGTGCAACCTGTGCGACGTGTGACTCGCGTCCCGCCTGTCTCTGCAGCCTCCTGCCTGTCTTATGTCCCAGAGAAGGGGACGGTCGGGGCCAGCGGAGACCTCGCGCCCCTGGCTCACCTGGCGCTGGGGCTCACGGGAGAGGGCAAGATGTGGTCACCGAAGAGCGGCTGGGCCGACGCCAAATACGTGAGCGTTCGTTTATTACGTTCCCCGTAGTATACATCCCTATAAAACATCCCTTCAGAGGGAGCGATGGCAGACGGTCATTGATTTAAAATGCATTGGAAGTCCATCGAAAATGTGGGCAACCCTAAGTAACTAGCACTGTCAAGAGCACTGGGATCTGTTTATTTTATAAGTGAGAGAGTGCCCTTTTAGAGCACTTGTTTAATATATGTTATTATATAAGTTATGTTATTAGATATCCTAACATCTTACAGCAAAAAACAGCTCAACGTTCATTCTAATAATGTTCTAACTTTGAATACCAGCCGTTAACAGTTAATAACAACATGAATTTGTTGTTAATGGATTGTTTATAGCTGCTTATCGTAGAGCCCAAAGGTGTGACCAAAATGAGTATGTCATTGTATAATTTCTATTAAATTTGCATAAAATGCAAAAACGAAGCCCTTCAGCATGAATAGTTTGGTATTTGCCTTTGATGGGCTTTTAATAAAAACTTTTGATTGCTTCTGTTCCTATCCCCTCACCCCCATTGCACAGGTGCTGGAGGCCCATGGTCTGACTCCCATATCCCTGAAGCCAAAGGAGGTACTGTTTCTAAATGTATTCAGGGCACATATATACTACAAATATATAGTACAAAAGGAATGATCAGTAGCTTATACAAGTTTTCTGATGACATAAACCTTGAAGTACGAATTATAATGAAAAGTTATGGCTGAATTCTTACTTGCCAGTGTGTTTGCTACCATATAAAGTACAGGTGAAACCCACCTGACTTGCTTGGTGGATGTCAATGGCTCCCTGTGTTTGGCCCCCAGGGGCTGGCCCTCATCAATGGGACCCAGATGATCACGTCTCTGGGTGCGGAGGCAGTGGAGAGGGCTCAGGCCATCGCCAGGCAGGCTGACATCATCGCCGCGTTAACCCTGGAGGTGCTCAAGGGAACCACAAGGGCCTTTGACAGCGGTGAGATAGGCGCTGGAAGCAGGGAGCAGTGGGCTGGATGTTTTTAACGTGTTTAAAGTTAATAGGAAAATATTAGAACAAAAATATTAGACAGAACAAAAGATACATCATTATTCTTGTTTACTGTCTGCATGTTTCTTTAGCATTTTAAAAATTCTTACTCTTTACCCATTTATATTTGACAGAGGAGGGTTGTCAAATCTTTACTGTTAAGGGCTGTTAATCTTGACGGATTTTACCCTGGTTGCTGTAGTGGTGAAGTCTGCCTAGAAGTCAAGGCAGGAATGTAGAAATCATGTCGCCACACTGCCCCCTGTCCCCTAGGTATCCATGAGCTGCGTCCTCACCCTGGACAGAAGGAAGTGGCCTTCAGGTTTCGATCTCTGCTGGATTCTGATCATCATCCTTCGGAAATAGCAGGTGCAGATCCATTTCAGCCAGCACTTCTTTCCTTTCCAGATTTTGCTCTGCCTAATGCTGTTTCTGATTCTAAATCTGTTTGACAGAAAGCCACAGGTTTTGCGACCGAGTTCAAGATGCGTACACCCTGCGCTGCTGTCCTCAGGTATGTTAAACTGGTGGTGTTTGAGTTTCCTATGTTAAATTCAGTCTGTTAGTTTACTATTTACCATTTTACCATGGTAAATTTCTAAGGGGTTTCGTTAGGTAATCAGATTTGTTAACTGCAATTCATTTCGATATCCAGGTGCATGGAGTGGTGAATGACACTATTGAGTTTGTCAAGAACATCATCAACACAGAAATCAACAGCGCCACAGACAACCCTGTATCCTTTCTCACTTCCACCTAGTCTGAAAACAGTTAAGCCGCCTTTTTTTCCAATTAATCAAGTGCTTGGATTTGCATTGCAAACTTAGAAGGTAATTTCTTTTTAAAAGAAACAATTGCTGAAGATTTTCTTTGTAGGGAAATACCTCAATTCATTTTCAGTGGCCTGTAAGGGTTGGATTCTGAGGATTTTTTTTATTCCTAGCTGCTTCCCTGGTAACATTGGTAATTGGTCATATTTATTTTCAAATAACACTGAAAGTTTTTTAAAATATCTGGGCATTTTGGACATGGCTATCACAAATATATAGTTTGTGAACAATAAAAAGCTCACATTTCTATTTAAATGGTACTTAGTGAATTAAAAGAAGGCTATAGGCAAACCTCCAAACAGCCCGAATGATTTTCTGCTGCAGAAAATTTAAGGGCCCCTGAGAGAATGGATGTCTCTGTCACAGTCTATTTTTTTTACTATCACACCTGTTACATGTGTTTCATGTTGTTTATGGCAGTTTGAACTTAACAGACATTAAAGATGGTCTTTGCTGAAAGGGGAGAGACCATTTCTGGTGGGAATTTTCATGGTGAATACCCTGCTAAAGTAAGTGAATGGAAAAACCTGTATATATTTGTTGCAAACATGATGTGAGGCTGTAATAAATAACCAAGTACAAGTAATAAATAAGGAACAATTGTAGATGTGAAGAACTTGAACTCACACCTGAAGGAGGCTTACTAGCCAAAAGTTTTTTCTACTTTTGTGAAGTGTTACCTGTGCTTTGTTATAAATTAATGTGCATCTTTCATGTTCCCTAAATTGAACAAGACTACATTTCCCTTGCTATTTGAATGGATTATTTTTCTACACTGTAAATATGAGTGAGAAGATGTGTAGCAAGACCTGATTCAGAGTAATAACAGCATAGAATGAATAATCGCAAAACGCCCACAGTTTCATCTCGGAAATATCAAGCGTTTGATTATAAAGTCGCTCGTATGTTCTGTTATTCCAGGCTCTGGACTATTTAGCCATCGGTGTGCACGAGCTGGCCTCCATCAGTGAGAGGAGGATTGAGCGGCTGTGTAACCCGTCTCTGAGCGAGCTGCCCGCGTTCCTAGTCAGCGAAGGGGGCCTGAACTCCGGGTTCATGATAGCCCACTGCACTGCCGCTGCTCTGGGTGAGTAAGTGGCACCAGTGGTGGACGTGGCACTGGAGAGTGGTGATGTGTTGCACGTTGCTCCTCGTCTGTACATCTCTGTTTCACGATGTGGGCTTTTTGTGTCCAGTCGGTCTTTTCAGCAATTATTTATGATCGACAAGTGCTTGTGGACATTGGATCGAGAATTTTTTATGAGCATTTCATTGCACTTCAGTGCATATGACTAATAAACTGAACTGAACTAAGTGGTTACATGTACTGCCAAGAGGGCTGGTACCAATACCTGAAACTCAGCGGAATAAGAACAGCCGTTTTTGGCTGTAGGCGAGTACAGAGGAAAGTGTGAAAAAAACATATTAAGAAAGCCTAGATTTCTGTAAAGGTTGTTGTAGTTTCTGGAAAAAATACTTTGTATTTCATTTTGTGTGCCTAAGCTGCATACACTGAGGAAAAAAATAAAATATTATCCCACCAAATCTGTTAGTTAGTCACAGAATTTTTATTTCTTCATTGCTAGTTCTAAAATCTGTAAAACACCAAAAGACCTGTAGTTTGGTGAATAATGGACACAATGTATGGAATATGTATGTGGTATGATGAGGCTACTGTCTGTGCCATGATAACCACAGTCTATGTAGCATCATGAGAACATTGTCTAGTATGTTACACTAAGAGGACACTACAAGTGGTATGATGATTACAGTGTATGGTGCATGATGAGGACACTGTATGTACCATGATAGGGACACTGTATATGATAATGTGAGGACACTAAGTACCCTGATGAGGACACTGTATATGATAATGTGAGGACAGACTCTTCCTTTAATAGCACTGTCCTGTCCCTGCAGTGTCAGAGAATAAAGTACTGTGTCACCCGTCCTCTGTGGACTCCCTGTCCACCAGCGCTGCCACTGAGGACCATGTGTCAATGGGTGGCTGGGCAGCCAGGAAGGCCCTCCGCGTGGTGGAGCATGTGGAACAAGGTACGGCACAGGAGGAAGTGATGGAAGAGATCGAATTGAGGGGGTACTGTGAGACACAGGCTCTGCAGACCCTGTTTGTATCCCTTTGAATTACTACACTGTCCTCCGCCAAATGTAGTTTTACTACAGGACAAACAGCATCTCTTTCATCAACTGTTGCACATGTGATCATCCTCTCACACCCCAAAAACTGAACACGTAAATATTTTTTCACATTATAAGACTTTGTTTCTCTCTTATAGTTTAGGAAGAATTAATATATGTCATGGGCGATGGTGCATTTAATTTAGAATGTAAAAGTTATAAAACAGTGTCTTTTCAATAATATAGTCTTTTCTTTGTACCTCCTAGTTATCTTATTTGAACAGATAACCAATCCTCTATGTGACCTGTTTCTGGTCACCTAACCAAAAACAAATTGACTTATCTTTGAAAATCATTTACTTTCAGCTATTTATAAACTGAAAGACTTCAAGCGATGGGCTAACATGGGATAATATTTAACTCAGTGTGACACAAGGGCTTGACTGTGGATCATCACTTGGAAATTCAGTACATTGTAGACATGCAGCTGCTATTAAAACTTAAATGGAAACTCACACATTCATTTCAGTCTTGCATTAAATGTCTGCTGCTGAAGATGGATTTTGTTTTACACTGTAAAATCATTAAATTGTTAGTGTATTAATACACAACACTCCCTGTATAACAGCTGAAAGAAATCTGTAAGAAACCTCTGGCAGCTGGGAAACCTCTGGGATAGCTTCTCCCTGTGCAATGAGTTCCCTGGGTTTTGCTTATGCATTCCTAAAAGTCCTTCAGGATTCCAGAAGGTTTTTGTCTCCAAGGTATTTTGCATACAGATGTGTTCAACTTGATATGTCAAAAATGAGAAAGATTAGCGATGGGGGGGAAAAAGTGATCCAATTAGGTGGAGTTAACAAAAAGGACATCAAAGGTTGTAGTTTTTACTTAGCCAGCACAGTTATTTTCTATAGGGGCTTTTCCAGGCAGTACCTTCCATGCTTTAAAGCATGTGTGAGGCTAGCCCTGTGTCTGTGATTCACAAGGTCACATTGCACAATTTAGGAGCTGATTACATCACCATTGGTATTCTTGCAATTAGAGAGGGGGTCAGTATCCCGTGTTTATTCACCCACTTTGCTACAGCAATCTTGGGCCCCCAGTCTAATCAGTCCCCCGGGGGTCTGATAAGACCAGGCCATGATCCCTCTGGTATTGAGCACTGCTCTTCAGAAAGGCTCACAGGCCCAGCAGAAGTGGAGCAACAGTCCAGTTGAAATCTACACTATTGTCAGATTTTCCGTTAAGTATTACGGAACAAAGCAAATTTACTGCTTAACACACAGTATTACAAGCGAGAATGGTTTTTGCTTTCGAATAAAAACGGGGCTGATCCCACTGGCTGCTCAGAAGCGACTGGGCTTCTGAAAAAGGCTGCAAAGATTGTCATGGAGAAGCAGCCAATGGGACAAAAAAACTTGAAACAAATTGAGAATTCCACAATAAAACAACCGAAGAAAAATAAATGAATACAGGATGACGGAATTAAACCTCAGTGGCATGATTTTGTCTGTTCTCCCTGTGCTCATGTGGGTTTCCTGCAGGTCCATCAGTTCAAAGACATGCTGGTAGAGTAATTGGTGTGAGAGTGCGTTTGTTTGTGTCTGTCATGTGTCCATTGTGTGCCCTGCGATGGACTGGCATCCCATCCAGGGTGTACCCTCCCTTGTGCCTCTTGTTTGCTGGGATAGGCTCATGACCCTGTATTGGATAAAGCGGTTTGAAAATGTATAAAAGGAATTAATCTGTTGTCTCTGAAAAAAGTAGAATGTTTGAAGCAGTAATAAATCTAGGGAGAGCACCTATCTCTAATTCTGTTAAACCCTATCACACCTTCCTAGACCGCCCTAACTCTGCCCTGTAGATATAAGGGGAAATTAATAGTTTTACAATTCTAAGAAAAATCCAAAGAAATAGCAAAGCAGAATCGACCAGACAGAAAAAATAAAATGAGGTGTGTTAATTCAGTGAAAACGAAGAATTAAGCCCTGACTTAATTAGGTGGGTGTTTATCAAGAAGAGAAATGTGAACTGGGAACATTAACAGGTGTGCTTTCCTTCTCAGTTCTGTCCATAGAGCTGCTCGCAGCCTGCCAGGGGATCGAGTTTTTACGCCCCCTGAGAACTACCACTCCATTGGAGAAAGTCTATGACCTTGTTCGTGCATCTGTCAAGTAAGTTAAACACAAAATCATATATTTACACAGGTTTGTCTATTTAAAAAAATGCAGAATAGACTGGTTAATATTTGGCTAATGTACTGCATGTCTTTCTTTCAGGCCATGGATTAAGGATCGCTTCATGGCTCCAGATATCGAGGCTGTTCACAGGCTACTTTTGGACCAAAAGGCAAGTGTTACAACTGGGTTGCTTTTTGCAAGAAAAAGAACAAATGCAGCACATTGCGTTTTCCCTAGAGTTTTCTGGAAATGTATTTGGATTTTTTTTTAAAGACAATTCAAAATACCACAGTGATGACAATACCATTGAAGGGTACTGTAGTTTTAATTAAGCTGTTGTGAAAATGGAAAACACACATTATTTGACACTATGTTTATACTAGTAAAACTTTATTCATAGCCTTAATTAAGTATAGCTTAAATATTCTATTTAAAGAAAAGCACTAACTGTGATGGACTTTTGTCTTGTCCAGGGTATACCCTGCCTTGCACTTGTTGCTTGCTGGGATAGGCTCCAGCCCCCCCTGCAACCCAGAACTGAATAAAGCAGTTAGAAAATGGATGGAAAAGCACTGAAATTACTTTTAAAATGACATAAAAACGGCAGCTTTCTTCTAGAAAATGAGTCTTTGTCTTCCCTACAACTTTTGATTTTCTTCTCTCATACAGGTGTGGCAGGTAGCATGTCCTTACATAGAAAAGTACAAGCTGGAGCACATACCTGAATCACGGCCTACCTCACCAACAGCCTTTGCGCTCGACTCTCCGTCGTCACCAAGGAAACGCGTGTGCCATGAATACGATCATTGAGACAGACGGGGCAGACACATTAACTAAGCCATTATTTGTTATCTTAGTTAATAATTTTAACGTAAATCTAAGAATTCCTTACAAATCTTAATAAAATAAAGGGAAATGTGTTTAATTTTTGATTTATAAGGTACCTCAATATTTTGCTAGCTGGGACAGTGGTAGTTTTTGTAAGGGACAGTATAGATCAGGAGTGAATAGTTCTATTTCCTGAGTTCCTAAAGGTTTTCCACTTGCCTTTCATCTGTGTTGTAACTTTACTGTGATAATTATTACCCTTGTTACTTGTTACCCAGATAAATCAAGTGAACATAGTTCTATATCTGAAATACCTGATACTTTATTCCTGTATAACTGTGTGTGGCAACTGGACAGCTGCATTTAAGGGCTGGCGCTGTTACTACTGGTAAAGCTGTACAATGTATTCGGTTTGCTCAAATATTTTTGTTTATAAATGATTAAGTTGGTCATTACTGATTGTCTTTTTTCTACCTCACATACTGTATGGTCAGTTAAAAGCTGATGTCTGAGTTAAATGGATCAGTAACATGTACAGTCCCCAAAAAATAATTTCTGTAATAATCCAGTACCAAGGAAATACTTTTAAATGCCAAGATAAGATTTGTTTTTGCAATTTTTTTCTCCTTACTGCTTGACTCCAATTAAATTTATTAGAAAACATGTGAGCTTTGATGTTTGCAACATTGTTATCCATACCTCAAAATATTAAATAAATCTAAATATCTACAGTAATAACAAAACATGCCTAATAACTCTTAACAACTATTAAAGTGATATGTATTTACAGTGTTATCTCTGTTATCTCTGGCATGCATGAAATTGCAGAAATTCTTTATGCAAGTTTAGTAAAATGAATGTCTTAATCCATTTCAACATTTACATAATTATTTATTATTTGGAAACAATATATTAATGGTTATAGTCATTTTCTTTATAACATTTCAGTATATAGGTAATACCCCTGTTTCAGATTCAGTTTTAAAATAAAACAATATGAACGAATCCCTTATATCTGTTCTGTATCCTGTACTCATCTTTATTATTTTGTGTGTAAATTACACTAGTTTATGTATTGGGTTTTCACAAAGCTATTTGTTGGAGAGCATAATGTACTGCATATCACTAGCTGTATTTTTATTCTATTGGAAACAGAACAGATCATTTTCTTAGAAATAAATTAGTATTTAAGGTTTCTCTGTACTTAATTCTTCACCGGAATGCCATTCATTCTTAATCAAATATTTTCAGACTACTTGCTAAAAATACATTCTCAGGAATGACAGTTGAAAACCAACTATAACTTTGTTATATCAAAAGTTTTACATTAAAGGACAAATATGTGATTGGCACAGATTTATGATACATTTCTTTAAACTTTTAATTTCTTAATTGATACTCTGTTTTGTGTAAAATGGTTTCTTGACACAGAAGACACTGAGAAGAAAAAAGCAAAAAAACATTTTTTAGGTTTTCAAATATATAGTCATTTAAAATAATTGAGTCATTCCTAACATTGATTCAAGACTAAACTATAAATCATTTAAAGCAGTTAAGAGTATATATAATCCAGTGACCAAAACCATTTTGTTGAACTTTACAACTTGGTTACACATCTTTCAATGACAAGTTTGCTTTTTAGTATTTTAAGTAAGTAATGTAGAATTAGCTTTGATCTCTGTCCATACTTGTACTAGATGGTACTTGAGTACAAAGTGTCAACTGTAAATGCAGACTCAATAGGCTGTGTCAATAGTACTGTGTGCCGACAGCACAGATGAAGATGAAACGGCAAAGGAAAAAATGAAGGAGAATCACAGCAATGTAACATGATGCTTGTAAAACAACACTCTACACCGGTCTTTTGTTTTACAATGTTTATATAATATTACATGCAGCTCTCAACTGATATCCTACTGAAGCTCAGCAGGGTTGAGCCTGGTCAGTACCTGGATGGGAGACCTCCAGGTCTCCATGGGACCAGTGGGGGGTGCCCACGCTGTAGTCTGTGTGGGTCCTAATGCCCCAGTATAGTGGCGGGGACACTATACTATAGTGTGCGCCATCGTTCAGATGAGATGTTAAGCCGAGGTCTTGACTCTCAGTGGTCATTAAAGATCCCAGGGCATTTCTCGATAAGAATAGGGAGCTATCCCGGTGTCCGGGCCAAATTTCTAGCCTCGGCCGTTACCGTAGCCTCAAAATTGTCCCCGTGTATGACTGGCTTGCAGTTGCGCTGCGATGGACTGGCGCCCTGTCCAGGGTGTACCCTGCCTTGCGCTCATTGCTTGCCGGGTAGGCTCCGGCTTCCAGTGACAACATATGGTATTAAGCGGTTTGGAAAGTGACATGACATTACATGACATAATTTACTAGTTATGTTCATTATATACTATAGGTAAACATCTGAGTACTTTGCTCAAACACAAGAGCTGTACTAGCTCACTGAGTCTTTGAGCCTGCAACCTCTTAGTTATATCAGCAATTTCACACTCTTCTTCCTCTGGAGAAACCTATAAGACTGGTTTCCCAATAAGACTAAATAGCCAACCTGCAGCTCCTTTAGCAAATCACCTGTAATGGCTACATGGACAGTTTTCATTGTATTCAGCATATCCGCACTACTTGGACATAATACATTGCATAGACCATGGACACAAAGCAGCTCTACTCATATTGAGTTTCATTCAATTTCTATTGCATCTATTATTATGTAACCTTATTTTTGTAACCTTGATTTTGTGATTTGGTGATTCTGTGATTTTTGTGATTATGTGATTATGTGATTCTTGTGATTTTTGTGACCTCGCAGAAAAGACATTTCATTGCCAGCAACTACTCCTGCACACTGTATTGTTGTGCATTTGATAAATAAACTGATTTGATTTGATTAAATTAAAAAGCTGTACATTTTTTTATGAGTGCGCATTCAAGCATTCCCTTTGATTCATGTGAAGATTTGACTGGCAGGATTGTAATTTCCATTCAAAGCAGAAAACAAATGTTCTCTAAAAAGACTAGAAACCTTCTCGTGACTCATGATGAATAGTAAAACCTGATGAGAAATAATATGGCAATATGGAAACAGCTGGTAACTTTTTATTAAGGAGTTAAAGATAAAAGATCAGGTAATTCAATTAGTTGATAGGCATTTATTTTTTTCAAAATGCATTAATTTACACATCCCCTGGAAACCATTCAGTAGTCCATGGTTTTGTCATTATCATAAACCACCATTCCTTTAATGATGACGTATCTGATAAGCTCCTGATGTCCTCCAAACTGATAAATCAGATGCTCCCACCTAGAAAATATATATAATGCAATTATTTTATGTCATATTGAAGTTAAGTCAGTAAATACATCCATCCATTTTCTAACTGCTTCATCCAGTTTAGGGTCTCAGGTGAGCTGGAGCCTATCCCAGTGGCAGGATACACCTTGGATGGGATGCCAGTCCATCACAGGACACACACAGACATACTGTAGATACACACACTCTTGCCAGGGTCAGTTTTCCCAGCCTTAAATTAACCTACCAGCATGTCTTTGGTAGGTTAAAATTAACCTACCAGCTGCAGTAGGAAACCCATGCAATCACATGCAAACTTCATGCAGATAAAACCCCAGTAATTGAACCCAGGGCCCCAGTACTGTGAGGAGGCAATACTAACCACTGTGCCACCCTCAGTAAATATAACCGGCATTAAATAAATCCAATTAACTGAACATTTTCTTTGCATCTTACACTGCATAATATATATTTTTGATACATAGCCACTACGTCTTAGTCATTGCTGCAAATTCCATAAAAAGAATAACATTTTAAATCTGGGAAATTGGGAACTTCTGCTCAAGATTGTGTGCTATTCATAGTGTAGGCTATCAATATATTGTTTATTGCAGCACTGGACACATCTACAGAGTCGTCTCATGGGGACGTTTCAAAAATGTCAAAAGTTGCAGTGCAGTCCACATAATTCAGCCCAAAACAAATAAAAAAAAACATGCCAGTCAACATGTAAATGTACAGTAGCATGCCATGAAGCCTGAAAATCTAGTCCTAGAATCTAGTCTAGTCACCAATAATATCGATTCTTACTAACAACGAGGCTTGATCATGGTGGCACCTTTTGTGACCTTTTGTGACCTTTGTGTGCAGTTTGCTTTGCTTCACATGTCCATCATGGTAGTCCTAAAACAAGGGTGCTGTCAGAAAGAATCCGACATGGCTAATGGCCTGATGAGTAGTGTTAAATGCCTTTGTCTTAGTTGTGCTCTAAATCCAGAAGACCTTAAAAAGGTGTTCCACATGCGCACAAATGTATATGCTCGGCTGTGTGGCGCTTTCACCACTCTGTAAAATGAAACCAAATGTCCGAATGTGATGTGAGCGAAGCTGTACCGTGCAGAATTCAGGATGATGAGGTCTCCCTGTTTGTCGACCTCTAGAGAGCCGTGGAGGTGAGACTTCCCCAGGGCGTAGGCTGCATTGATGGTAGCCGCAGCTAATGCCTCATTCATCGACATCTTCATGTTCACACAGCCCAGATGCATCACTATAGGCTGGGAAGAAAGCGAAAGTCAACAGCCAGCTTTCATCTGCTCATCCCATACCTTTACACAGCAAATCAACTGATAAGCAAATCACAAAGCGCAAATTAACCAAAAGGAAAACAATAAATCAGATCATGATGTTTGAGGTCCCAGTTTGCTTAGAATAGGAGAAGGAAGATAATGCAGTTTGATGGGATTCTGGATTTCACAAATGTTTCTGCGGGTTAAAGATTAGACCTTGACAATTAAACCTCCCATAAAACCCACTTAAACTGAGTGGTTTACTTAGATAACCTCCAGTTAGAGATTTACTGTATGTTGCATGAGTAACAGTTAATTAAGAGCTGAAAATAAAACCTCTGTCTCTGTACATTCGGTATCATACTCAGACACCTACCATAGAGCAACAGTAGGCGTTGGGGTTGAAATCACTGCCCAGAGCTACGATGACTCCTGCATCAAGCATATCTCTTGCTCTGGGTTGCTTCAATCTACAGAACAAGCAGACTGGTGGCATAAACCTCCATTTCCAAAACAATGTTTATCAACCATCAGAATGAAAAAGAAATGAAAGGGGAACAAAGAAAGCCATGTTCTGTGACACAAATAAAAGGGAATCATTCAGCCCAGGTGAGATAGTGGAAGAAAACCCCTCCTTCTGGGTGCCTGGTTTGCTCCTGAGAGATGAAGATGAGATTATTTTTATTTATCTTCACTCCCTGTTTTCTGTACCAGTGCTGTAGGTCCTTGCCCCAGCAGGTACTGTATTCGCCTTCTCAGCAGAGTCCACCTTGCTGACTGCTACTCTTTTTCATGTGCGTTTTATTAATTAACAGACCAAGCAGAAATCACTCAGCTGGCTTTTTACACATGAGCAGTTAGGATCCGCAAAGCATTTGCTTTACTTGGAGATCATTTCAATTTGTTTTCTCGGCACACAGATTTGTTTAGAGTGCAAACTTATGTCAATATATCTAAAGACTTTCTGACGCTGACTAGAACTAATATTAAATCAAGAGATATCACACCACAATGGATATACCTTCTGATGATTGTGGCACAGCTACTGTATATCTTTCATTTAATCCAGCACCCTGGCCAGATGTGCTGAAATACATTACAGCACCAAATACATTGTACAAACTTCCCAGCTGTGTGCGGCTAATGAATTGCACCTTCCGCCTACTCATTCATGATTTCTTTCTTTGTCCTTCCTATCCCAGCTCTTTGACTCTTGTTCCTGCACCCTGATGAGCATCCACAACAAAAACATACTTTTTTATCTTTTTAAATTTCAACATGGAATTAACCTCTACTTGTTCCAGTTCTAATGAGGGTTATTCAATTGCATCTAGCTCAACGTGCCCCCCTCCCCAGAACATCAGTAAAGACCTACTGTAAATCCCAGTCTAGGTAATGAATAACAGGTAACTAGACAGGTCAGCATGTTTAGAAGATTTAGCACTATAGCTATGTTGTCTAGGATATTAAAGCATGCGTTACATTTTAGTTGACCTAGACGATAATGGAGTGTTTGACTCCAGGGAAATTAAGGGGAACCTGTTTTTTATTTAAACAAAAGAAGTTCAATCGACTGGTGTTATTAACGGGTCGCAGTATAAACACTACAGCACAGTTTTGTTAAAAATCTAACCACTGATTAAAAAGCAGGAAGCAAAAAGTGACACATAATGCATACAAACAAATGACAAATAATAGCTGAAACCATAAGGAAATGGCTTCTTGCCATCCTTTTGAATCCCATACAGCCTGGCTGTGAACACATTCTCTCAGCACTTTGGCTATAGAGTTTTAAAATCAAACCAACATAGTATTATATTTTCTTTTTAAAAAGCTTCCTGAAAAAAAGCGTTCCATGGAGAGTTACATGGCATCTCAGCTTGCATTTGATAAATGCACCATGAAAAGATCATACCGTATAGAAACGTACTCATGTCACGGCACTGAAACACGAACTAGAAGACACAAGTCAAAACTGAGTGGAAGTTCATTTAAAAGCAAGAACAGCAGGCAGCTTTTCTACCCAAAGGGTTGTGGGAGCATGGAATAAGCTACCCAGCTATAATGTTAAAGCAGATATTTTGGCTTTCTTCAAGAAATATATCAATTAACAGTATCCAAACCTTATCAAATAACTACTAAAAGGGTCTCCACTCGTAGAAAACTGTCTTACATTCCGTATGATATAATCAATGTATTCTGTTGCAGTACAATAGAGTATGAATATACCGTATTTTACTCAATGGCTTGTCTTACTGTAAAATACAGTATGTACTGAATGTGATATACCTGTACTGTATTTTACTCAATGGCCTGTCTTACCTTAAAATATAGGCAGTTGTTGGTAACAGAACAGCTGACGTTTTGGATTTGGCCATGGCTGCTATCCCCTCGTCAGACACTTCCTCCAGATGACTAACGGCCAGAGCGCTCAGTTCAGCCCCAAGCTGAGCAACAAGACAACATGGAGGTTAGTCTCAAGGCTAGCAAGGTCATTCAACATTTTTGAAGGTCTTATGTGATTAACAATTTAAAATTTAAAAGTATTAAAACACAAATCAGGATTCGCAACCTACAAACCAAAAGGGGGCGTCATACTGTACTGTACCCCCAGGACTTAATAACTGCTGAGAAAAAAAAATGATACTGAATATTCTTTAAAAAAAATAGGATTTTACATGAATAAATATCTGGGCTATTGAACTATCATTCTTATCCACCTCTTTTTTATATCTGTGTAAAGATAATTGTCCCCTTTCAACTGTCTTATATTCTGTACATTTCGCTTCTAAATAGGACTTAACATACGTATAAAACAAAAAATAGTTGAAATAATGAAGAGGGCACCTCAGCAGAGTTGGTTGGATGAAGTTCGTCACCATGGAAGTTAATCTGTAGGCCTATGTCTTGTCCTGCCTTCAAGATGGCTCTGGTGCAATTGAGGTCAAACACTCCTTTCTCACAGAACACATCTATATTATCAATACTGAGCTCTCCTTTGGACATCTTGTCTTTCAGTTCAGGGAGGTGAACTTTAAGGATCTCATCAGTTGCCTGGGATGCTGTCTTCCCCCTGCAAAGTAAAATCTCGAACTTTTTAAGACGTCCTCCTGAAAAGAACATTTTTACTCCCTTTAAGATTTTAACAAATAAAATATTTTTCTTCATATAAACAGGTGGCTCATTTCAGGAACTGTGAATGCTCAAGTCTGCATTAATATTTAGTGATACAAGTTCACAAAACCCAAAGCATCACCTTAATCATGAAACTGCACCTCAGCAGAGGAAGACCAGACGAACCTTCACAGATTCACAAGGAACCTTACAGACAAAATACACCACTGAGGTAGTAAAGAAAACCTCTTTAGGCTTCTGTGATGCTACAAAAAACACGAGGTATCAATTCAGAAAAAAAGCCAAGTAATTCATAAAGCTTTAACTACTGTGGGATATTTTGCTTCTTTTCATTTTCAGTGAAAAAATATATATAACAGATTTTTAAATAATATATAAAACATACTGCGAAATGGAAGATGGTGTAGTGGTTAGCATTGTTGCCTTGCAGTGCATGGCCCCTGGGTTCAATTCCTGGGCTACTACCTGCATGGATCTTCTATGTTCTCCTCACATTTGCAGGTTTTTTTTTCCAGGAGCTCAAGTTTCCTCCTGTAGTCCAAAGATATTCTAGCAGGTTAATTGGCTTCTGGGAAATTTGCCCCTGGAGTGAGTGTGTGTGAGTTTGTGTCTGTGTCTGTCCTGCAATGGATTGGTGTCCCATCCAGGGTGTACCCTGCCTTGAGCCCGTCATGTGCCCGGACAGGCCTCTGGCACCCCTATGACCTTATACTGGATAAAATAGTTAGAAAACCGATAGATGGATAGAGTTGATAACATATTGTGAAATATGCATCTCTGTGTAAAAAACATCTGTTGTAGAATAGACAATGTGTGTACATTCCACTTACTCTTGTAGAGAATTGAGGCAACCCCGAGGCTTTCCTGGCAGAATAAGCTTCAAGACAGGACTACACCAAGGGTGGGATGATGGGATGATGTGATGCCCATCACTGGGCACACACACGCGCAGACACAGGCACAATTAAGAAACACCAATTAAACCCAGTCTTTGGAGGGCAGGAGGAAAGCAGAGTACAGGAGTAAAAGCAATGTGAATACGGGGAGAACATACAAGGTCCACGCAGAAGGTCGCTGGTGTGAACTCCACATCAAACCAATAAAAGCTATGAGGCAGCAGCACTAGCGACCAGGCCCCCTGAATCTGCGGTACTGATGGGATTAACCTGGGCACTGCGTGAGCCCCGCAGTAGGTGGAGGAGATGCCGATGGGGAGCTCCCGGCGAGCCTGCTCGATGACGCTCAGCATTTTGACCTCGGCGTCCAGCTCCAGGCCGTATCCGCTCTTGCACTCCGCCAGCGTGGTGCCGGCCCTCAGCATCCTCAGCAGCCTCAGCCGAAGGCCGGCCAGCAGCTGCTCCGGGGAGGCCCCGCTGGTGTGCTCCACCGTGTAGTGGATCCCTCCGCCGGCCTGGTGCAGCTCCATGTACGTGGCCCCCGCCAGCTGGGCAGAGCAAGCGTGGGCTCAGACTTCCCCTGCACCACTCTTGGACCGCCTGTTCTTACTGTGTTCCAATTACCTCTGGCTTGCGCACCCCTAACGCAGGGCCTTTCTTGCCCGTCATTGGTTTGAGTTCTTACACTGTTTAGTTAAGCCAACGAGCTAGCATACAGGGTAGTGTGGTGGCGCTGTGCCTAAGGATCTGTGCCTGTGGCTGGAAGGTTGCCGGTTCAAATCCCATGGCTGGCAGAGGAATCCTACTCTGTTGGGCCCCTAAGCAAGGCCCTTCACCCCAGCTGCTTCAGGGGTGCTGTATAAATGACTGACCCTGAGCTTCTCTCCCTTGTCTCTGTGCCTGTGTGTCTCATGGAGAGCAAGCTGGGGTATGTGAAAAGACAAATTTGTAATGTAAAAAATTGTATATGGCTAATAAAGTGATCTTATTACTATTTGTACCTAAAAGTGACATTGAGACTATTATTGCCAACACCTCACTATTGATGGAATCCGGATTCCTTCAAATAAAGGGGAACCGCAGTCTAAATTTCTCAGACAGGTTATTAAATCTCAGTAACAAAATTAATTCATTGACGGTAAAGAAAAAATGAATTGCGACAACATGGCGACTTACATGTGGTGCTTAATTCATTTTTTCTCGCTAGTACGTCACAGTACATTAATCATTACTGGGACTAGTGAGCGGAAAGGGGCGCATCATGCCACAAGTGAAAGACCGAGAGGTCGCAAGAATTGAGACATGATGCGGCCCTTTCCGCTCACTAGTCCCAGTCATGATTAATGAACTGTGATGTACTAGCACATAAGTACAGGTTGTGCAGCAGGTATTTCACCACAGAAAGTTTCCAACCTGATCCGCACCCAGAGTTAACATTTATAAGAAAAACTGTCTCGAAGTCGAGAGCAATATTTCTATATTATTAAAAGAGCTTATACAATGTCATAGGGCCGGATCACATCACTGGACATTCTGTTGCCTCGTTTTGAATCTCAGAATATGTCATTGCGCATACCTGGAAATTTTGTCTATTTTGTGGTGTAAATTTGAGATTTTACAAGTTACTGTGTACTGTGTTACTTTTATTGTGGCTTGAAATGCACTCATCAATGCTGATTCTTTCTAACCCCGGAATATAAAAAAGCCTTGCAGTTCACTTTTAAATAGCTTCTAAAAATGAATCAGATTGGTTTTGGTTTTGTTTAAAGTCCTCTCATGTTCAAAGGAGAACATTTTGATTAATCTCCTTTAAGGAAGATATTATCTTACAATGATTTCATCTTGATTTACATTTAATGTAACAATAATACTGATTTGTTGCATTTGTGAAGCCTCTCAGTCCAGTATTGATTTTGTATGGTGCCCTATGGCAGTTTGTTAAGCTTTTATGAAGGGATATTTCAGAGGCAAACATAGCAGTGTCAGAGCTATAAATCACAAAAATGATAATAGTAAGACATCAAATTAAATGTAGATAGTTAATTTCTCGACAAAACCTGTTGCATTATACATAGGTAGATGGATGATAGATAAGAGACATAGATACCTTCATTGCAAATTCATGAACTCTGTCACCTGCCCAGACAGGATGAGTATGGGCATCTATCAAACCTGAAACAAATGTTAGTTATTATAAATTATTTAATTATATATCATTTCATTTTACAAAACATGAAACTGTTGAATACAAAGGGAGTATAGTTTTCTTCAAATCTATGGGGTTACATTTTAAGCATGTGTACACTTACTGTACACTCAATACACACCTGGGATGACGCACATGCCCGAGGCATCAATTACATTTTCAAATGATGCTTCCTTGTACTGAGAATCGATTAAGCCAGCAGGTCCCACAGCCTTCACAAGGCCATCCCTGAAAAGAACAGACACATAATAGTCACAAAGAACCAGACTTCGTTAGCAGAACCTGTACATGTATCAGGCACAGCCCTGCCAAAGTTCGATAACTCGGGATTGAACTCTCCCTAATCCCATGTCCTTTCTTTGTCTTGCCTGTGAATAGAGACGTGAACAATGTTTCCAAAGGGATTCTTCAAGGAATCTTGAAGAGTATTTTCAGGAGGCACTTTGGATTTCTGAACCATTTTACATTTTATTCACTTTAAAAGCACCAAAATGAAAAACAAAATCAGAGTATTCACCACTGTAATAAAGTGGTCTAAATTCTGCAATAATTTTATTAATCAAGTATTTTAGAGCGTGCTAATACCCCCCTTCTACACAAACAACTACACAAGGAACTTAAAATGCCAAAAGGAAATAAAATGGTATTAAATAAAATATAAGCTTGGTAAAAATCTGAAGAATACTGCATAGCTGCTTTGAGTACTAATAATACTGTGCGATTATGGACTACTACTGTATAAATAAAAAAATATTGCACAAGGACGAGACAACAGGATAGCCAAAATAGAAACTGGAAAAAAGTGACACCTTGTGGTAGATATAGTTGAAAGAAAATAGCTTTTTGGTATTTAAAAAAGTACCTTCCTTTAAAGAGAATGTATAGCGTATTCTGTTGTAAAGAAAACTTCGTCGAAATTGTCGAAACTTCCTATAAACATCGTCAAAAATTCCTATAAACGTACATCACCACTACAGGAATACGGTTAAAATACAATATGAGAAATGTTATATAACACCACAGAAGCGTTATTATAAATAATTTCTTTGTACGGTACATTTTGTTAGTGTTTATGATCCGCCAACCTTCCGTGCCTCCGAAATAGAATACCTATTCTAAGAACAGTTTTTCATGTATTACACTTTATAATGTAGCGATGACAGTATAGCACCATTGCAACAACAAAACATAACTTACTTCCCCACAACCAAACTGGCATTCTCCATCAGTGCGAGTTTTTTCATTCCGTCTTTGGTCAGGTATCTTTCGCCATTATTACAAACTAAAACTATTTGTTTCGCGTTTTTGACTAGCAGCCTTAAATCGTTAGACATTTCTGATGTAAATATGTGAGAAAACGTTTGTATGTATAAATATTTCCAGAAAAAAAGGACAGACGTTTTAATTCACCGAATGACAGAGGACTAAGACGGCAAAGGTTTAAAAAATCTGACAGGTGGGGGCGGGGATTAGTACTAGTACCCGAAGGTCTAAGAGCATTTAGATGAGAGAAGTAGCACAGCGAGTAAAACTCATCAACTACTTGTTTTGTGTTTATATTTCATGTATAGTAAAAGTAGACTAACGTTAGTTAACCTTCACCTTTTTTGGTAGGCTTTTGTGCCCTTTAAGAGACAAACACTAATTACAGACGTACATTTTATATTTTATTTGTTCACGTATTTTGTGTAAGGGAATCTTTAGGTGATCTACAAATTCCATCTTACATTATGCTGTATAGAAATCCGAATTATCGATTAACTAGTCTTCCTGTAAATGTGTTTTGATTTGAAATGTCTCTCGGCTCAGTTAGTGTGGTCGTCGAACTGCACCGAGCCGCCATATCCTAACGAACCGATCAGAAAAGCTGCTGTGAGTGAATGTGTAAAATTGCGGGAAACAACTTGAGTGTTAGTCGAAATAAACCGTGTAAGTATAACAAAAACGTATAAATGGGGTGTGTGATAAGTGTGAATTAATGGCAATAACGCAGTAGGATAGTACTTTTTAAAGGTCAAAGGTTATGCGCTGAGTCTAAATAAATATGGTTGTGTGGAATCACTCCGTTAAAGATCAACATTGGGTAAACGATTCTGTTCAAGGGCAGTGAAACCAAAAGAGCACATGCTGAATGGACGTTTCTCATCTTTCGATCTCTTACCATAGCACATTATTATTTATCAACCCAAAATAATAGTGTACGGCTAGTATTACATGATTACTCCTGTCGGGATTTGTATGTTACAGTGCTCCTGAAAACAACGAGTATGGCGGCCCGTTCGGCACTGCCCAAAACAGCCTCTTGGAAAGTTCCACATGTTAATACAGGTGAGGTTTATTTTCGCAGAACTAATGAAACGCTTTCCAAATACAAGAAAAACACGAGTATGTTGGACAAAGGTATCGATCGTTTCTCTTACAGTTCACATCGATGATCCAAGGATAAAACAACCCCTCTCATTCCAAAGACTAAACCTGCCCCGAAAGAATGCTTTAACAGGTACTTTTATCTAAACAATATTATTTAGCCGTGACATACATATTTAACTATAAAGCTAATTCATCTGTGGAAGAAGTATCCTGCTCAACACTGCAGCACCTGTGTTTCTAATTTGGTAATTCGAACCTGTTTATCCATTTCCATCAAGAGGTGCAAATTTAACCTCGAAAACAGAACTTCCAACAGAATACCCACATGGTTAAGAAGGAACATGCAAATTTCACATTCCCAAATGAATGCAAGAGCTTCGGTGGTATATCGTGGAACTAGTCTCTCTATATTAGTGTTGCTAATGAATGTGACAATATGCATTTACTAAAAACGTTCATGATAAAATTACATTTTATATTATTATTTTTCACAGGGGAAGATGATATGACTTCAAGTAACCCTTTTGTAATTCCTTTAAACCTGGATATATTCACACTGAGTGAACAGACTCTTAAAAAACAAGAACAAGTAAGCATATTGTGTTTTACAAGACATTGAAACCTTTCGTATTACAACAGTGGGAACTGTACTGCTGCTTAAAAGTACAAATTACACACTTTGGCTTTTGGATGGGTATATTAATTGATTTGATTATTTTTACACAGTTAGCAGATATGTTTAAATTGTACATACAGGGTCAGCCATTGGAAAATGAATACTGTTGTGGGAACAACAGGACACAGTCAGTTTTATTGAGCCTCAATACGTACAGTAACACGTGCTGGGTCTGCTCCACTGAACAGATACACTGCAAGGGGTTCCCAACTCTTACAAAGGATCGGAAAGAAGTTTGCTTCACGATCTCAGTGCTTGTCCCTTTGAAATGTAATTACGTCTTGTCTGTTCCTGTGATATGTAACAGGGTTTGTTTTGTCTTGTTGCCCAAGTCTCTTTGAGGACTTTTCCTGTTTTATATGTTGGTGGGTTTTTTGCCCTGTCCTTTGATATGCGACAAAAGTTGGATTTGTTTGTCCATTTTTTTGCTATGAGCTTGTGTGTGTTATTCATGGGTAAGAAATCAGTTGCCTTAGCTGTTACTTGAAAACCATCCGCAGTGGTGTTATGTAGTAATTGTGAGGAGCTGGATATGTGCAATATTTGTATGGCCCACTTCCAACACGGTGAGTTATTCTGCTTTCTTAGGAAAGAAGGATATGGAGACACCTGCCTGTGGATCTGAAAAGCACCTACCTGTCAAGAATAAGGGCGCGTTCAGCTGCAGTCCAGAGTGCAGCTGCGGAGTTTGTGAACGCAAATGAGAAACGTGAAAAACCCCCAGTCCATGCCACATGGGCCACAGTGATCACTAGAGGTATCAGATTGTGAACCTTGTGCACGAACAATGAGTAGGATGCAAGGCAAGCGTCATGTTAACACATCCTTGAAATGTCTGGTGTAAGTTATGATCGAGAAAATCATTTTAAGTGGTTTTGAGTATTTCCAACATTCATTCCAGTTAATATTCTGTTGCCGTATAGGTATACTTTCTGGATTGATACTGATCCTAGTATTAGCATTATGGAAAAAATCAGTATTGGACAACGGTAAATTGGAAAGAATAAGCAATGGATGTGTACGTACTCGGAATTTACTCTACTGCAAAATAAGGCATCATCTTAAATCATGGATATCAGCTAAAACCTATTTAAGAGTGTTTTTGCATTTAATTTTGTTGGCGCGACGCTAATACATATTTAAGACACTCTTGTGTGTATTTATGAATTGAACCCAAGTTTATTTCGTATACTTTTACTATGTACTTACTATGTACTCAATGTTGTAAGTTAAAGCTGACTGAAAGTTTTCAAACTGTGTTACACGTGGCTTAGGGGAGTATTTTAACCTCTTCTGAGGTGCTCACGGATGATTTTGTACTTTTTGTTAAACCAGCAAACGGCTTTCTAATCAGGCTGACTAGTGCCACCTGTTGACAATCACGAGAACTGCAGTCGGCTGCACAGGGGGAAAAAAAACATTTTTAACATGGTGGGAAATAAACTGTAGTAATTTGTGGAATAAATGCCACCTTTATAAGAATACTGTTTCCTTCAAAGATGCGTTGAAAAAACGCGTTATTTGTACTATCAACACGTAGGTCGCCATCGTGAAAAAGAGAGCAGAAGGGACTACATGGAAAAGCAACGAGAAATGTTTCTCGTTCAGGTATTATTGTTGTTGTTTTTGTTGAAATTCATTTATATATTATTGTGGGGAGTTTTTAAAATGTATTAATGTATATTTAATAAGTATCAAAACTAAAATATAAGTCGTTCTAAATAGTCTTATCGTTTCTAATTGGGAAAAAAACTACACACTGTATTTACCCACATATCCAAAGTCTTTGTTTTATTTATTTTTATTATGATACGTTTATGGACAGCACAATATGAAGACGAATATGGATATGAAAGTTATGAAGGTGCAAAGTTAGGTTACTTTACTTAGATAATCCGATAACTTTTTTAACAGTATGCGCTGTCAGTGAAGAAAGACGCTATGAAGAGGATGGAGGAGGATTCGGCGAAGGAAGAGCAAAGATTAAGACTCGCCGAGAAGCAGTTAGAGGAAGACGCTATTGCTTTTGATAGATTCATAAAGGAAAATGATCAGAATTCAGTGGAAGCTGTCAAAATGTATGTATAATGATGATACTTTTTGTAAGAATTTCTCGTTTCCTCGTTTTTTAAACCTAAACCGCTTTCTGTTTTAGCGCAGAGAACGAAACTATGATTAAGATGGAAAAGACTTCCAAAATAAAGAAGGCAACAGCTAAAATGATGACGATTAAGAGGTATGTGTTTTGCTGGGTGCTATCCCTTACCGTAGATCAGTTTGTGTTTCGTTACATCTTTTCCAGTCTAAGTTTATAAATGTTATTTTAAAAAAATAAGACTCTACATTTCTTAAATGGCCAAGATAAAAGTAAAATATTTTTAAAACAGACATCCTTCGAGCCGGAATCGAACCAGCGACCTAAGGATTGCTACTCGGAAATGTTCCCCTACAGTCCTCCGCTCTACCAGCTGAGCTATCGAAGGATCACTGAATTCTCAGCTCCTCAACACTTCATTTATACTTGTCACTACTGCCTCATAGTTTTTGCTTCTTAGATTCGATCCCTGCCCAGGACGTCAACCACATGGAGTTGGTGTAAATTCCCCAGATTATTACCTACAATCAAACCACATACTGCCGATGTGAAGTAGCGTCTCTCTGTGGGTCTCTGTTCATTCTTGGAGCCGTGGCCAATTAAAGCGCGCATCGCTACCAAGAATTTACCAAGGATTGTCCAATCGGAGTGTCTTTTCTCATCCTTGGTAATTGTAACCCAATCAGAATATGTGTTGTAATTCTTGGTCAATTTCGACCAATCACAGCTCTTCCTGCAACCAGGGTTCTGGCCGGGGTTTTAGCCAATCACGTTAGTTGCTACGATTGAAAAGCAGTAAACTGGGTATGGTCTTGTGTTTAATACAATGCTAACTATTCTAGGGTGATACCAATGGTAAAATCTGGTTCACAGCTCAGTAATAAAAAAGTTTTCAATTGCACTGAACCCAGAGTAACAACTGCTGCCTTCGAGAGTGGACTAAATTACTAAGAAATTTACAGTCGTGCCTTACTAAGCGGAACACCTCATAGATAACTTGTACTGTAACGTTTCTTCATTTATTTTCATTATTTCTCTACTCATTGGTTTGCTACAGTAGCTCAGGTGCGCATATTTCATAATTAAGAGCCACATTAGTGACGACAATGAATCAAAATGACCCCACGTGCACTCTTCATCATTTCTCTGTTTCAAGCTCTGGAAGCACCGCTAATAATTATTATATGCAAATATATGCTTTCTTACAGTGACATATCAAAGAATGAGGAAATTCTGAGTGAGTATTTGCTTTATAAGAAGTTTTTGACCGACGTGGCTCCCCCAGAGTGGAGAGCCGAACAGGTCAGAAAGAGAGAACTCAGAAGACTGGCTCGAAAAAAGGAAGAAGACAAGGCCAGGAGGAAGAAGGTGTTTTTTTCACCTTCGCCACCCAAAGGTGGGCCGGCACGCTGAACAGTATTTTAGGAAAAAAAACATCCATCCATATTCTAAACACTTGCAGAGGAGACAGAGCCTGTCCTGACATTCAGTAAGCACAAGGCTGGAAACAACTGGATGGCACACCACTCATTCACAGGGCACACACAGACACACACTCACATCAGGGTCGGTTTTCCCAGAAGCCAATTAACCTACCAGTACGTCCTTGGAATGTGGGAGGAAACCCATTGCGAACACGGGGAGAACATGCAAACTCCACGCAGACAGTACCCCAGGTCTGGAATTAAAACACAGAACTCCAGCCCTGCGAGACATTACTAACCACAGCACCAGCATTTTTTGCTATTCAAAACAGGTGATTAGTAAGTTTCGGAAACCACAAGTAATCTGGGCTGCTTGAAACATTGAAGTGCAAACTGGATCAAGTGCACCAGTTTGGATGCTGTGATTACAAAGCTCAGTTGCCTGCCCAGCTCTTCCAAACAGAAGATTCATCATCTGTTCCATAGACTGTCTGGTTCGATAATGTCTTCAATTTGGTTTTCATGAAGGAGAAGGGAAGCCACCCCCTGCTTTCTCCAGAAGAGAGTCAAAAGTTGGTAAAGTTTCAACGCTGAGGCGTCTCAGCAGAACCTTGGAGAAAAGGTCAGCAACAAGACCACTCTTTCACTTTTTAAATAATTGAGGTATATTGATATTTGTCCTCAGAGGCATAATTGTTATTTTTCAATATGCAATAGAAAAGGTCAAATGTTTAAGACATTTATGTTCTGTTACTTTGATATTGTTCCTAAATGGCACAAAGATAAAGGATCCCTTGAGTTCAAATACCAGTTGACAGTAGGTGTGCTAGTGTAAGTATGAATATCACTGTTTTGTTCACATTTAGAGAGAGTGATCTGTGGCTGTGCTGTGCATTCTTGCATACTCTTCCTATGGTCATTGACCTTATATAACGTCCTATTTTAGTACGAAACCTGCATTGGATAACTTAACTGATACCAAGGAATCTGTCAAGGAAGATATTTGTGATGATGACGAGGTAAGCGTGCAGAAATAATTCAATATAACAGCTATTTAGAAAGACTGAATATCTGAATATGTTGATTTGTCTTTCATAGGAGAATATATATTTTGAATATATGGAAAGAGGTTTCTTGATGATGCAATACAATGGACATGTATAAATAATATACAAAATTAATTCATAATACTAATTTGGGAATTGTCTTTAGTTAGGGCTTTGATAAAACCAAAGATCTTGTGTCCAACTTTCAAGACTGAGACATGGTTTTAAACCGAAATTAGAGAAACAGAATTCTTTATTCCTTTCCTCAATTTAGTGTTTTCAAAATAATGTGTACACATGCCTTTTAAATCAAAATAAACACAAATATTTAAAAATATGGCAATCAAACGAAACCTTCTAAAAAAGGAAAAGGTTAGAAAAATCATAACCATGCCACACTAAAAAAATATAAACATTGAGCATATGCCAGAATGTTTATTTCATATCACGTATTAATTATCACTTTATTTCAAGGAGAAACATTAATTCAGCTTACAATTTATTTTCAATTCAATAAATAAATTACAAGTGCCATAGCTCGACACTTTCATCTTTACATTATCAGGGTTGACGGTGGCTACTAAGTAGTTTTCGTTTTGTCTTTGCAATGAAAGGAGGCTGAGATCTATTTCACAGATCCAAAACAGATGCTGCACATTTTATCAGAACTTGAAGAACAGAATCTGTCCTACATCCAAAACTTTCAAGAAACAGAAGAGGCTATGGATGAAATTCGCAAAAGAGTAAAGTTGACACAGGATAAAATGTATGGGTGAAGTATTATTAACCTAGTGTATAAAAAATAATTTATATTAGTTTTAGTACTTTTGGTTATTTGAAGAATTTGGTCCTAAAAGTTATTTTTGTCCCATTTGATAGTGAAGTTAATATCTTATTACCTTTATGTTCTCATAGACGTTGGTACACATTAATGATACTTTTTGGCATGGGAATATAATTGTTATCCTTGATTGTTAGCCTTTATATAGACAGCTAAGCAACACTGGTAAAATTTCACTACTGAAAACTGTGATAACGGCTATTGCTTGATAAAATTGAAAAAAAACTGACAGCTTTGTTTTTGAACCTTTTAAAGGGAGCATGAGACAAACATTTTGACACAGCAGATCGAGATGTTAAAAGCAGCTATCCAGAGAGAAGAAGAGAAAACTTCTGAACTGGAGCTGAAGTCAAGGATATTTTCCTATGGAGAATTTAATGCAGAAAAACAGGTTGATTGTATCCTATATTCTAGAAAACCACATCTGGAAAACTAACTTTATAATGATTTAGTTTCATGTACTGTAAGTGAAATAATTTCTACATCTGAAGGTTTTTTTTTGTACAAATCATACCCTTTTAGGACAGAATGCTCAGCTTGCTAAACAAACAGGTAAATGAAGTTTATCAAACCTGCATTGGAGATGTCGGAGCTAATATCAGCACTTTGCAAATGCTGACGAACATAGAGAATAAAATGGAGGAAGTGATTGAGTGTCTGGAAACACTGCCACGAGAAAAAGTGGAAGTCGTCGAAGCCAACAGGGAGAAGGAAATGCGAATAAGGTGAAACATAGATATACAATTTGTCTGGTAATAATATACACAAGGAGGTTGTAGACCAAGAAATGTTAGAATTCAGGAGGTATTAATACCTGTAAAAGTCAACAGAAGTGTAAGTCAAGTTAAAGGCTCTGGGTTCCATGTAGATCCAGACTCTCTGTATTGAGGGTGCAGGCTTAGTCACTACCTAACCAGAGTCAGAGGTATTTTTATCATACACAGCCTCTTGAAAAATGGTCCAGGTCTAACACCTGAGTTAATGGGAACTATTCTTTCCTGCAGATGGGCTAAAATTAATTAAAACTGTTCAGAGGGAACGAGAGAATAACAAGAGAAAAAAAATAGTTGATGTCATGTAAAATTCAGGAATATATTTCTTAACCACTAATCATCATTAATCACTGTATTAATCGCATAACCAGCCACAAACAGCCTACCTTACTGTATGTTGTCTGAAACTCTTACAGCTGTGTTGTGATCTGTCAAAAAAACCTGTTACTTAAATCCATAATGTAGGATCAACAAATTAACATGTTGTCGGAATGGAGAATTCCGCTCAGCGACGTCCTTTCGACAGCAGGGGAGTGAGCAGCAGGCTCCAGGGGTTTTAACCCAGCTCTTGTCCTCACTGCAGGCTGCGTGAAGAGAAGCTCCTCCTGAAGAAGAAGCACCAGGAGGAGAGACTGAGGCTGGCAGTGGAGAGGGCGAACGCCGACACAAGGAAAAGGGTTGGTATCCAAATGTTGATCCTCCGACGTTTTCAGTGTTTTGTGAGAAAAAGCTCTCCTGCAATCGAGAAAGAATTGAGAAAGATTCCTGCTTTCCACAAGCCAAAGCTGCAGGGCCCATCCAGAAGGGAAACGTTTCACCCACACGTTCATGTGTAAAAAGCAACACGCCCCTCACACAGTGGAACTGCTGACAACACTTAAACTGGGTCTCTTCACCTGAATTTCAGCTTTTAATTTCTTTTTATAAATGGTAGAATAACCGCAACGCTCTTTTAACATTTTGGGGGTTAGAAAGAATTGGTGTTGTTGAGTGCATTTCAAATCACAATAAAAGTAAAATGTACAGTAACTTGAAGAACCTCCAATTTATATCACAAAATAGACACTTTTGCAGCTTCATATATTGCGATTCAGAACGAGGCAACAAAACTTCAGGTGACGTGTTGTGGCCCTACTACATTGTAAATAAGCAGGCCTGTGAATACATGTCTTTTAATCCAATAGAAGTATTTCTCTCAACTTTAAAACGGTTTTGCTTACAAACTACATGTCAATTCTGCATGCAGATCACTTTGGAACATTTTCTCCTGCAGAACCTGTACTTATTCACTCGTACATCGAATTACTCAGTGACTAGCGAGCAGGAAGGGCCGCTTCAGATTACTATTTGTAGGAACGCAAATGGGACTTTTCTACAACAGTTCACAATTTTGTGCTTAATTCAAAATTCATATATTTTTTTCCATACTGTTTTTCCAATTAAAAAAATATATTTTTACCAAGATTTTATAACCAGTCTGAGAAATTGGGACTGCAGTTCCCCTTTAATGATTATACAATCCAATCGAAATGAGTGAAGATGTAGGCATTCTTACCGAGAATGATTTCAAGATGGTCCACCGGGCTAAAAAGGGTGAGAGCCCCTCAAGGATAATGCATTACAAAACTGAAACATACCCCATACACACTCAGATGAAATTACTATACTTTTTTCCCTTAGACCGGCAGAAAACTGATGATGCGCTCAGAGCCACCAGCAGTCATAAAAAAGGACAAAAGGCCTGTGACCAGTTCCAAAGAACATGACGAAATGCTGTATTTTTTTAAATGAAAAGAATTTGGTTGATACACACTTCAAGGTAACCTTTTCATATCAAAACAAATGTATTTCAATATAGTGGTCTTGATATCATAACAGGAATGCTGTTAACGTCTTCTTTATAAAATGTTTGCATTTACAAAAACGTATCACACATTTTCAGTAACTGGTGTTGCAGAACTATGTTTGAGAAAACCCCTTAACTGACTTAAGGTATTAAGTATGAAAATATAAAAAGGACATGGGGAGAAGTGATGGGGAAAAAAGCAGGCCATTAATTGGAAAAAACCTTTTCCCCCTTAAATGTTAAACTACTAACAATTCTTAACAGATCTTGCTATTAGAAATGCTGGACAAAGGCAGAAAGTCACAGAATTAAAACCTTTGGATTACCTTTGTCTAAAATCAGACAATTCATCAAACATAAGGCCTGATGTTAAGATTGTCAAGGATAACCCAATGTTTTAATATGATTGGCAGAATTAAGACTAAAATACTTCTCCACATTGCTCAATCCAATTTTATCCTTTTTGGGACACCTACAAATTAACTCCATCAGTGATATACATGCCTTTGTAACAGGATTATTAATGTCGCAGATATCTTCACTTAGCAGGGCAAAAACTAATTTGCATAAATGATCCTCCTCAATTCCCATCCAGAAAACACTCTAACCATTCCTTGTGGTTCATTAAAAAATACTCAATCACAAATTCTAAGAAAGTGCAATATGCACAATTTTATTACATCAGTGCTGCTCCTGAAGCACAATGTTAGACAACCACGTTAAGTTTTCGATACATAAACAAAAACAGCTTTTTCTTCTTTGGTAGGAAATTACAGGCTCCATTTCAAGCTTCCTGCCTACCAAAGAATCTATCACAGATCACAGGCTTTTTATATGGCGTAAAAAAAGTGACATTTCTAATTACTATGTAAAAATCAGTGACCCAGAATCAAGAATTTCTTCACAATGTTTTATTCTCTCATTTCTCCATCTTCTTCTTCTTCCTCAACACCTCTGATGTATAGGACGTTATTGCACCTGTACAAGACAAGAACATTTCTGCTCATCAGGAAATCCACAAAGGTCACAAATTCCCCAACTACTCCAATACAAAATCGATGCATTGTAACGTATTCTGACATGCTTTAGCCGATTATAATACAGCAGACACAGAATTCACTGAAATCTTCCTTCCTTGAATCAAAACAAAGAAGAGTGGTACATGTTGTTAAATGGCATGACAACACATTTAGGATCAAACAATTAGTGTGATTCCATAGCCAATTCTTTAATTCTCAATTACAATTATTATGGAAGACTTACTATACACCATGAAATTCAAAAGACATGCATTATCAATTTCATTTGATTTCATCATCATCATGCTTCAATGATTTTAACAATATCCAGTCAAATAAAGCTTTATTTAACCACATACGTCAACTCAAAAAATTTTAAGTTAACTTTTTTTTTTAAGTTAAAAACTAGCACTCTTGTGCTCTGCTTAGTTGCCTACCTCACAAGCACTTCTCCTAAATGACCGGCCAGTGCTCCGTCAACATACTCTTCAGTGTTGGCAAGCTGTGAAAAGAAATAGGAGCACAAACATGACTTATCAATCTCTACAAATGCGTTTCCTACAAAGTTAAAATTTACAGGATAGACAAAAGTAATGTGTAAAACTCACTACACCCAGAACACATACTGTATAAAGGATCATTAAGGATCACATATAATCATTCAACATGGTCATTTGTTCCCCCCCAATCTAAATGAGAAAAGTAACCATAAGGACAAACTCAACCCTGTGCTTTCGATCATCAGTTTCATTGGCATGAATGTTTAAGAAACTCTTCAGTGCTGGTCTGCCAAAAATGTAGTCAAATGTAAAAAATGAAATCCTAATACCCATCATAGACATGTGAGCAGCCATGTTCCACCACGCATCCATGTTTACATACCTGCATATTCATGTACCCATCGACTGAGACCAAATATCCTTTGTACTCCATCCCCCACTTGAGCCTCACCATCACTGGTTTTCCTGTCAGGCCATTGAGGAAGGGCTTGGGGTTCAGAGGCAAACTCTACAAAGACAGCAAGCACCATTAACCCTTACCAAGTGAAGGGAGATAAAACAAATATACCCTTTTCTCACAGACAATTGGACAACATCTTGCCTATGTCTTAAAAAAATACAGCTACAAAAAAAAGTAAACGAAGTATCCAGTGAATGATAATGAAACTGTATGTACGCCCTCACAAAAGACAAATTAGCCTTTTCAGACATGTCGTTGTGGCCTGAATTTTCAGTGAACAAAAAACAATAAATGCAATATTTATATCTATTCAATATTCTGTTATTGTTAAATGACAAGTTGTGCGTGCACTGCAATATTAGGTATAGAAAAATCAGTTTAACATTTTTTCAAGGATAATGAGTAAGATACATTTCTAGAATTATTATTCCAATACAATGACTCAGGAGTTCAAAAATGATTTATGTGTGGTGAAACTGTGGTGAAACAGCATGAACTGAAAAAACTGAAGGTTTTTCATTCACACTGATTTTTCCCCCAATTTTTTAGTGGCACACAATTCACATCAGGTTCTGGGGGAGATGAATTCTGGTCAGTGTCCATCTCGATTCTGCAGTCTAATGTCTTTTGGCATTACTCTGCAGTCCAGCCTGACCAGAAATCCAGATTCAGAGATGTTTTGGCTAGTCAGACTATCAAATCCCAACAAGGTCATTAGAGAGCACAACCTGCTGTGAGTGAGGGACGAGGGATGGACAGTATTACATGCATTTCCTCTACATGATAGCCTGTTCTGGTCTACCTGGATGATGTTATAATAAGTCTTTAAGCACACAAGTCAATTGAGAATGAATCCTCCTGCGCACTGGCGACTCGAACCTAACCCATTTATAGGTTAGGTCCGCTTTTGGAATAATCTGAGTGAAATAACTTGCTTTAAAGTACAACAACAGCCACACTTAATAATTGAATCCCTGGACCTGGTCTGGAGTCAGAAGCCTAAACCATTACTACAACTCCACACATACATAACTATTTAATTGCACAAGAAAATAGACATTCTGATTAGATTAAAAGCATCCTTCAACCATCCTTAACAATATACTCTGGATTTGGGCGGTCGTACTTGTTTTAAAAAAGTTCCACGCTTCCTGAACTTTCTCCTATTAAGAATTGCACGAAGACTGTATTTTCACGTCTTGTCTTCTGCCCGGAATACTCGGAAGATCATCTATTCTGTTTCTCAATTTTGTTAAACTCGACATAGTGAATTCCAGTACCTTCACTGCCTAAACATATCGTACATCTTATGCAAAATCAATATCGAAAATGTAGAACTGTCGGAGAACTGATTTCTCAACGCATTTAAAAGTACTTTCTGATCCAGTACCGAGGCCTAGTAATTCATCAGAACAAATGAAAGGAAATATTTATGTAGCCAGCGCTAACATATCAGATTGAAACCATACATCAAGCGCAAACTCGCACATCACAATTAAAATCGAGATCTCTCAAACACACTCACCATTTTTATCGTTCAATAATAAAACCTTTGTCTTGTTAGTCTCATACAAAACACCGCACGCCGCACCGTCCAAAGTAGGAAGTACTTCCTTACCCCGACCTCTCACCTTTGAACCCGAGGGGGAAGTGTACTTTAATTGGATACATTCTAGACCTTTTAATTTGATTGGCTACGGGGTGTATTGCGCTTCTCAGTGCGGGAAAATAGCTGTGTGAAGAGGTTGATATATGAACAGTATTATGGTTGTCTCCAATAATGTTTTAGAAATGCACGATGGTATCCATGATCATTGTCTAACTTACATTAATGTTAATTAACATGCAAGCATTGTGGTCCTAGAAGGCCGCACGGTACAATTATTGAGGTTAAACAAGTGCGTAAACGAGGTATCATGCTTACATCAAATATGTAATATATTGTCTCATGCCCGAACGCTGACTGCATATGCTGCTTCCCATTATCAGGAGTAAAACGTCCGTCCCGAAATCTTAGAGCCGCATCCCCGCAATATACACCACGACTGTAATATTGTAGCAAGCGGGTTTGCTAGAGCAGCAACCATAGACGGTCACTACCGACAGAAACCTCGGCGAAACGGAAAAAAGACTGTACCGCCGGTCTAAATTGAGTGATATGACACGCATCATACAAATATGTGTTATATACGTATGACAGAAGAGAACAGATATTGTAGATATTGTAATTGACGATTGGGGTACTTCGTGGTTAAGCTCTGTGTCGTTGGTAACAATTGGCTGGCAGCAAATAAGGGAAGTTTCTGTGAGAACCCACTGAGCGTTTCGAAAAAAAGTTCGAAACATTAAGAATCAAATTGGAGTATATTTGTTATTTTATTGTAAAAATAAATTTCTGTAACTCTGATTCAACGGCTCATCCCAATGAGGGCACCTCCATAGCGCCCTCTATCCCCATAGAGTACTGAAGGGAATTGCTTTAGAAGTTTTGGTCGAAATAGAAGAGTTGCCGCGTAATGTATTAATCCGGGGTTCCCGTGGGTATGCGCCCTCGCCGCTGCCGCCTCAGGTCGGCCCCCCACCAGGAGGGTCCTGGCCTGGCCGGAGAGCCTGCCCCGATGGAGGTCCTTGGCCCACACGGAGAGGCTAGAGGAGGAGCCCACGGAGCAGCCTGGAGGGGCGGTTTGGAGTCGGCGGGACACTCGACTCTTCAGCTGGGGGCAATGTAGCGCCACGCAGGGCGCTTTAGCCATGTGCACGCAAGGTGGGTGTGTTAGTGAAGGTGCAGCGCTGTAACCCCTGTCCCTGTGTGTGTACCTTTCCCCGGTTTGAGTTAATAAATGTGTTGTTCAACCCCATTCCCCGAGTCCCATGCCTGCTCCATTCCTTGCCGAACCCGAATCCATTACAATATATGTTTCATTAGAATTATATTTGGTAATTATGGCCATGCACATGCTTTGCTTGAATATTGTGACCGGATATTTTATGTCGACCTTATGACTACAGCCTTCTTTCATTTTGTAATGTATATTCAGACTACGAGAGGGACAGTAAAAGATGCAGAAAGTTACAGAAACATAAAAGCTTTTACTAAAAAGTAAAACAACGCCAAACCAAAAGTCCCCAAAAAGCTTGTTGTCTAAAAAGTATAATATAAGTTGTATTAGAAATTTACTTTCGAAATTTAATTTTCTTTAGGAAATGTTTGTGCTCTAGAAAAAAAGTCTAAGGATTAATTAATACTATAAAATGTTTTTTTTTCAAGAATCTTCTATTTTATGTCATATTAAGACAAAATATTCTGTCTTTTTACAACAATTTGTATAAAATTAGACGTATTTGTTGCTTGGCTTTAAAAACACGTTTTTTAATGGGGGATTCGGGTTTAATTAGAACTGTCAAAATAATCCCAAACTTGCTGCTATCATAAATTACACAATGATCTCGTCCTCTCCCCAAAACATTCTTGTTCTTTCTTGCTTCTCTGTTTTTTTCTAATTTCTCGTTTAGCAACACAGTTAAATATAAATTTATTACCTATATTGGATGTTTTTAGAACACTTGCTTTAATTTCACAATGCTGTTTTGAAACCGTTTTCACTTTGACAATGTGGTGTAAATATTTTTAGAACATATCACAGAATGCCTTTATTCGAAAGATCAAATAAAGCGACTATTACATTTTTAGGTGTGAAATTTAAATATTCTCAATAATTAGTCATGACCACTTTAAGGTTATCCGTAAATGAGAAGTAGCCATAAAATATTATTCACTGGCTAACCCTCGGGGGTCGAGGATAATTGTCTTCAATGAACGATAAAGCCTTTGCTGGCCGGCCGAGCAGGATGTCTCGGGAGATAATCAGGGCACGTATCGCGCATAATCATGAGGATAGAAAACATCGTCTGTAATGAATAAAGTGTAGATGCTTTCAGTAAGTGACCAGATGGTGGCACTATCTACTAGCCTTCACACTTTGTAGCTCTGCTCATCCAAAGAGTTGAATTAACGACGTGTTCTTCTGGAGAACCTCCACGTTTCCACTGGTTTTACAGGAGCGTTTCAGTTACCAACTGATTAAAACCCTAAAAGCAGGCGATTCAACTTCTTATCCGAAGAATTATTTAGTTAAAATCCGTGATGGAATTAAAACCACAGGGCTCTATGTCCAAGGACTGAAGCTGTCAGTCTAGAAAGTCAAGAATAATATCGGCTGTATAACCCAAGAGCTCACCCAACTGTTTCTTGAAGAATCTCAAGGTACTGACTTCAAGAACATGAACTGCCAGCTTTGTGCAAGGAGTTGCCCCCAGTTCTCCGTGCTAAAACACACTTCTGCATAACTTTAAAATGTTCCTTAGGGTCAGAGTTGCGGTGCTGAGCATAAAGTAATTATATTAGGCTCACCCTGCCCATACCTTTGAAGATTTGTAATGGTGATGTGCAGTTCTCTAATCATTTCTGTTAATCACTGTTCAAGACTGAAGAGAAAAGTTACAGCTCAAAATAATTTTTCTGCTGTGGTAAGAAATGTTTCCCTTGTGATAGACTGGCATCCTGTCCAGGGTGTATCCCACCCAGACTGGCATCCTGTCCAGCTGTATCCCACCTTGCGCCTGTTGCTTGCCAGGATCAGCTCCGGCTCCCCCACAACCCTAAAATGGATACAGCTGTTCGAAAATGGATGGTGGATAAAAAAATATTTTTTTTTATCCATCCATTATTTATCCACACACCTGAAGAAGGCTCCATGGCTGAAACATTGTGTTTTCTTTCTTCTCTTTTCAGCATATAATAAACCTATTGCTTGTTCCTAAAAAAAAAATATTTTACTCCAGGTAGGTTAATTGAGTTCATGTGCACTATATAAAGCAGGAAATTCAAATGTAACACGAACCCCATCAGAGATGTATGTTTTTGGCCCCTACCCCCACAGTACAGCTCTGAAATTTGTCTGTAAAAATATTTATCAACCAACTGTACATCTGGAGATTTTCTTACAGACATTACTTTTCTTATTAGAGGAAATGGCACATGAGAACAGATGCTACAACTCAGCTAACTACCTCCTTGATAAGTAAGGAAAGCATCTATGTAAAAAATGCACTGTGACGAAAAAGAATGGTACCTCTCTGGCGTCCGTAGCAAAAAAAACAGCTTCGTTTGGCTGTAGTCTAAAGTTTATATAAATCTAACAGGGTATAAAAGGAGCACTCATTTTTTCTCAGATGATAAGTTTTACGCAGTCTTATAAGGAAGGATGAATAGGTTTAGTTAGACTATCATCATCAGTAAGATTTCCAGGCACATCTGGCAGAGCGAGAGGAACTGTAACTACTGTAGACACGGACCTGATTTTAGCCACCCAGTTTGGAACAGCCAATTCCATCTTTGCTCACACAGGCTCTTCCAGCCTGCCCACGCATTACACCATTCATCTTTGAGCACGCTGCAGTGAGGAGCAGGAGGCCCAGTGCTCATGGGAGGAATGGCTGGCCTTGATGATGTCAGAGAGCTGGCAGACCTCAGTGTCACGGGAGCCGGGCCAGACTCCCGTGAAATGCGTTGTTAAAGACCCTATGCGTGACGGAATACTCCGGAGTTCATTGATCCAAGGGTGTCACCCAGCTGTTTCTTGAAACAAGCCGGGGTTTCAGCTTTAACAGCATGACTGGTTAGCTTGTTCCAGTCTCCCACAGCTCTTTGGGTAAAGACGTGCCTCCTGTTCTACCTTTTAAGTGCACTTTTTCTTGTTTTCCATGTGTGCCCTCCACCTCGCATTTAATCGTTCATCGTTCGCTATGGCCGACAAGGAAGGGCAAAAGACAAAGCTGTCAAAGACAGAGGCACAGAGGAATCTGTGAGGAGACGCTGCGGCCTGCGTGAAAATGTATTCCTTCTGGAAAAAGAGGTCGGTGGAGCTGGTACCAGAGAGGTGTGGTAACAAGATTGTGGCGGAAGATTGTGTGAAATATTCTGTCTGGTCGGGTGCAGCCTCCTGTTCAGTTCCAATGAAGGGCATGATTCTGCTTGTGCGTGTCTGGCACTGGCAGACTGGCAGCTGGCAGACTGGCAGCTGGCATGCGAAGTAGCAGTTTCCTCATGTTCCAGTATAACGCACGGGCAGCCTCCCTACTATGGGAGCCAGTGAACCATAGTGAGGTGATCGTGGAGTAATAATTTAAGTGGGTGTGGAGAGTTCAGTGTCCTACATATCTCCCTGCTTAGCTCAGCAAAGAGTGGGATTGAACGGGAAATATTTGGTCAAATTATAGAAAAAATAATAATTAAACAGCCCACAAATATTGAATCAGCTGGTCTTGTAGCACATTGCTGCATCCTGATTTATTATCAGAAAGGAATCTTGAAACCCAGGATTTTTTTTAGAACTTGTATCAAGGTATTTTTCCAGTATGTTACTCATTAAGCTCATGGGTTGTTTCATTTGTTTTCAGTAAAACGGGCTTTCCTATTTGTTATTTTTACCTACATGATTTAAGGGGGTCCAGTTAAATTTGATAACTCGCTGTCAGATACTTTCAGAGCAATCATGATAGAAATGCTCAAAACAGCTCAAATGTAATATTTTAAATAACTCTGGTTGAAGCTGAAAAAACAGACAACCATGCCACTTTCATATTTTAACAACATTTTAAACATGTTGTTTCCAGTAAAGAAATACTCCTCTTTAATCTTTATTATCGGACAAATGGTCCTTGCACTTGTAATTTGGTTTGTTTTTAATTGTCCTTCCTCTTTTTCAAGCAATGTTCCGTCTAAGGGTAAATATCTTTGCACAAATAGTTTTTAGTTATTATTTTTTTTTCAGGACCATCTGTGGTATTTGTCAAAGAAACATAAACTTACATGCTTTTGGTGTTATACATAAACAGCTAAGACTTCAGAGATGTCCTTGTTAATTTTCAAAACAAGAAATGTAAACTATAAACCAGTTGTCCTGAGTATGTTTCTGCAATAAATACAACAAGATTTGATGTAAATATTTATCAACATAAAACACTTCAAAGAGTACAAGAGTACATTTAAAAATAATTTAAGAAATGAAAGCATTATTCAGCATTACGTAGCAAATTGTTGCTGTTGGTTGGAAACAGCCTTTGTGATTAAAATGGCAATCTCTTTGTTCCACAATTGCACTAATAAATTATATTTCACTGCAGTTTAAAATTGAAGCGATATTCTTGGCACCTTGGCGCAGTTTAATCGTCAGATGACATAATTAGTTTCTAATTACTTTTCATGCACAAAACAGTTCAGAGATGTAATCCTGGACAATACAAAGGTTCTTTGAAGTGATTCATGTACATTGAAATGATTTATGATAGAAGACAAGAGCTCTTGCCCAAACGTGATACTGACAACATTTAAACAGTATACAATATGACTTTTGTAAATTATATGATGAAAAGTTAATGGGAACAATTTAGGAAGAGTTTCCTAAGTCAAGAATGTGCATGTATTTGATTTGTTACAACACACCAACACTTTAGGTATTCTATTAGATAGCATAAGTATTAGATTAGTGTTTTGGCCATTATACATATTATGATCTTCTTTAAGGGAATGTGCATTGATACCTTTATGAATTCCTTTTTATTTATGTTAGCAGGAATTGAGGATTTTGACTCAAGGTATAGTATGGTTTGGTGATCAAATAGCATAAATATACAGTACACAGTATCGACTAGAAAAAAAGCCTTTTATAGACATATTTCCAAAAACTCCATAGCTTCATAATTCCGTGGAATTACATTTTGCTAATACCTTGGCATGTTGCTAAAGAAAATATGTTGTAAGAACTGTTGTTATGAAACATTTTTTCAAGTTGTAAATCCCCTTTGTCAAGATCACCTAGCCTAAGGGAAGTAACTCCTGTGGGCAAGAATTCTTTTTTTTTTTTAAGAGGCGTTGCTGAATAATTTTGACTTTCACTAAGAAATTCAGAAATTTCATTAAGAAATAATTTTTGATTCCAATTGAGTTTTATTTAGAATATTGTTATCAAATGTTACGGGCTGTGTGATAAGTGGATCATGGGATATGGACTTCCAGGGGGACTGCACCAGCATAGCTGGAGACCACTGTCAGGCCTTGCGGTCCTGCTAGAACACTGAGGTCTGGATTCTCAGACTGCCAGGCAATGCCAACACTGAGGGGTCACAAGTTTTAGACCCAGCTCTTCTCTGTGCTGCCCCCTGGTGGTGGAACCTCTGAGCTGCAACGGTCAGAAACACATTCACCAGTCTATAATATCACTTTATTGACCATATACAATTTCTTGTATTAGGAATTTGTCATTTTGCATACCCCAACTTGCTCTCCATGAGACACACACAGACAGGGAGAGAAGCTTGGGGTCAGAGTGCGGGGTCTGCGCCCCTGGAGCAGCTGGGGTTAAGGGCCTTGCTCAGGGGCCCAACGGAGTAGGATTCCTCTGCCAGCCGCAGGATACGAACTGGCAACCGTCCAACCATAGGTGCAGATACTTAGCCACAGAGCCACCACACCGCCCCTCCAGAACATTGAATATTGCTCAAGACACACATAACTGCAGACAACCAGGATGTTCATCAATTACTGATTCTGCTTCATGACTGTCAAGCAGAACCGGAACTCCTTAGTGCAGTGTAGCATCCACACACTAAATTAACACTGGGGCACTGTGGTTTGTGGTTTTAATGTCATTTTATGCTGATGTTCTTTGCACCCTCTTGCCTCTTGACTGAATCCTGGGAACTTCTGCAGTAAAATATAACTGCACATCTTATCTTGTCTTTACTGTAACGTACGCTGGGAGGAGCCATGTATGATATGACCTTGTGTAACAGGGCTCATGCAATGACCTAATGACAGAAGTGGCGTTACTTTCTTCTGGCTGTGGCAGAGGACCTGCTCCTGTGGCACAGTGGATTTCTCTGCCGGCTGTTCTGGGACTACGGGCGACGGTGGCCAGGTCCCGGAAGGGGCAAAGCAGAGCCACATGAGTCACTGGCGTAGTGCGTAGTTTCTCCTGTGATAGAGGACCTGGTCATCTGGCAGGTTCGGAATTATCCGTTGACTAGGGAGTGGTGCTTTGTGTGCTCGGAGATTGAAAGTAGCCAGCAACGAATCCTGGCAGGATTCCAACTGCACTGAACATGAAGAACCACCATCATGTGAAGAGCATTGGTAGTGCATCTCTGTCATGCATTGTAGTATTGCTGTAGACACACTAGTGAGGACACCTTCTATGGTGCTGCAGTAAAAGTTCATGAGATACTGCCTCCCCATACCACATTTCTTTAAACGCTCTATAGGTTGTCATCTGAATATGTGCTCAACTGACTCAGCCTCATCAAACAAAGAATTAAATAAAAAAATAACAAAGAACTAGGTTTCCTTTGTGCCAGACAGGTGAACCTTTGTAGGTTGAGGCAATGCCCAGTATGAAGAATAAGCACCAGCATCTGAAGAACCAGTAAGAGAGATATTCAGTGTCTTTGTTTTTAATTGCCTTCACCAGATCTATGCCTTTGTTCAGCTTTATGCCTGAGTTGATTTGAAAGCTCCTTGATCTCCACGGTTGATTCTTTGCTTGAGATTCTCTACATGACCGAGGGACCTTACAGAGAAAAGGTGTAATTTTTCTGAAATCATGTGCACAATTGTTCTTGCACATCGACAGAGGTCATTCAACTGCTTGGATGACTTCTCAAAGTAATTTTGAGCATTTGAACAAATTTTGTTTTGACATAGGAAGAGGGAGCAATCAACTTATTTGAGTCTGGAGTTTTCTTTGTAGTTTAGCTGATTGTAAACTTCTTTTCATCCATAAAAGTGTTCAGTTTGAGCATTGGAGTTTTGATTAAAATATTCACTTTAACTAATTTTTATAAATAATTTGTAATTAAACAAAATGGTACATTGTTAGTGATGGTTAAATACTTTCACAAAGCACTTGTGTGGCATGCAATTTCTAGTAAGGCCTAGTGATAAGAATCATTTATTGTATTATTTATAAAGCAATTATTATGTATTGGAGATTATCTTCACATCTATTCTCTTTTGACACTGGAATGTGTCTACTCAATATGCCCAAAGTTATTTTGAAAAAGTCACTTTCTGGTGTTATTTCTTTGGGAATGAAGAAGCAGGTTGTTTTAGCAAAGATCAAGGAGGCAGTTTTCTGAAAAATGTTGAATATGATTCAGTATGATGGACTGATTATTCTCCATGGCAAAAACAAAACATAGTTGCATAAACTGCAAACCAATGAAAATCCAGTGCAACTCGTTTTCCATCACATTCAAAGATAATAGGAGTAACTTAACATTAAAGTGTAATATTTAAATAATTTAAATATACCGTAGCTTCTTTACAAGCTTGCATTGCATAATGATACTGTGGACTGTTAACCTATGGGATCCCCAGAGGTTTCTTTTTCCCTAGGGGGAGTTTTTGTTTTGCTCTTCTGTGTGCCCACATGATCAACTGTTGATATATTTTAAACATTTATATCATATATAAACTGGTAAAGTGCTCTGTGGAAAACTGTTGCAAAGGGTGATATAGCAAATAAAAAGACTAAATGATTCAGTATGCACTTCAGTATTCATACAATTATATATTTTTTTCTACAAACAACAATTACAAAATTATCCATTTGAAGCCAATTTATTCAAAGGTTCTAAGTTATTCAAAGATCAATTGTTTCAAAAATATTATATGAATAGCTACTGTATAATGAGAACTATACCACGATCTAGGAAATAAATGTTAATAAAATGAATTTTGGGTTTCATGAAACTGAATTAAACTACTGCACACGAGCATTTTGCTGATTTTGGCACAACAGTCTATAATTGAGTTGTATATTGACACCAGAACCAGTACGACATTAACAGATGTGTGCTGAAGGGATGTGGGAGTATGGAAATAAACTATCCAGACATGTTGTTGAAGCCAGAACCCTGGCTTCTCCCAGGAAGCATCTGGATCAGATCCTCACATCAATTAATTACTGTCTTAATTACTGACCAAATGGGTTAGATGAGAATGGCTGAATGACCTCCTCTTGTTTGTAACCCTTCATATGTATTTATGCCTGACGGCAAGTCTTTTCTCATACAAGTGAATATTATACACTACATTGAAAAACCTGATATAGAAGTGAGCTCTGCATGCATATTTCCTCTGACAATCAGAAACACATTATTATGACTCCTCCCTGGTAGACTCTTATTAATTTCGCTGATGCTTTTATCAAAATACACATACCGATTTCTACAGCTTGGCATTTTACTGAAGCAATCTGATTGAAGTATCTTGCACAGGGATTCAGCAGTAGTGCCCCATCTGAGATCTGATCCCACACACATGTGGTTCTGAGCCCAGGACCCTAAGCACATGGCACCAAGCGATCTGTTTCAAAGCCCATTGAAGTGCTATTCTTTGATCCTTTCCTTGTCATTGAATACCGAAATGTCGACTGGATATCAGGTTACCACAGAACCATCCAATGTCTGGCAGAAAACAGGCAGAGAATGACAGAAATGATTGTAAAGGCGCATACCGACCTTTTCCATTCCCTGAAATTAGAGACATTTTGTTTTTGACTTTGTATTTTTCTGTTGTTGTCAGGCCCATTGCCAAAATGGACCTTTCTTTATTCCAAGCAAACTGTCTGCTTTCAGATATCCAAAAACAAATAATTGTATGTAGATTCACCATTACATTTGTCCAGGTTTAGCCTTTCTGTATGTAAAGCATTGACAGGGATTGACCATACAATTCCTCCTGGTTTGTGATTAGACTAGGGGCTTTGTTAATACACATTCCTGTTCAGTGCACAAAGTATTTTGTACGATAGAATAATAAATGCCACAAAGTAGTTTTCCACTCATAAATGGATAGTCACCAACATCTGGCATTGCAAGCACTGCTCAGATGCATTGCAGACAATTGGTCTCTCAGCTTTGTGTAGTTTCAGCAAAGTGCTGGGATATTTTTTAATCACTGTAGTCTCATTGTGCATTCATAAATCAGAGCCAGAAAGTACAAAGCAGGTATTAACTCTGTTTATCTTCAGAGATGGGAAAAATAACATTCCTCCTGCACCTGTTGCCTCTGGAAAGCAAGGGACTAGAGCAAGTATTGACATGGGAGCCATTTGTACTGCTGCTCCCAGTGCCAGCATTCCATTTTTGACCTTTCACCCCTGTGTCAGTGCCGAAGTGCTAATTATTCTAAGGGAAGGCATTCCAGTTGCCCACACTTCCCAGAATGCTCTGTCTGCTTGGCCATTGTTCTATTGTAGCACATAAACACAGATTCATTAATGTAGAGCCTCAATGCGTGTAGGAAATATTATCTTTTAAAGGCTTTTGTTTTTAATGTGCTGAAATAAGAATATTCCAAGTTATGATTGTAGTTTCATATGATACTATGTGATTCCTCTCACACACAGTGGATTTTATCTTTGATGTGGTTGCAGTGTAAAGATAAGAATCTGAACTATTCCCATTCCAGAGGTATTAAATACGTGCAATAACATTTTTTTCCAGGGAAAATATCAGTCCGTCTGTCAAAACACATTGCTCCGGTGCAAACGAGCTCTTGTACGTTTTGATAGAAGAAAAGGCTCACTGATGTTATGAAAGTTAACTTGCACCACCCAAAATGCCCAAGTAGCAACCTGCTCTCACGCACAGTTTGTTTACAGTATATTAGTTTTACTTCAGTTTGTGTGAGTTAGGTGTTAGAGACTTGTGTGAATAAAGGTTTTAACAAAAGAAATAAAACTTTCAAAATATTTTTGGAAGAGTACTTTGATCATGAAGAAGATGGTATCAAGGAATAATAAAAGATTACCCTACTACAGCATACATATATAATGAATATTCTGCATATAGTAATTTAATTTGATATCTTCAATATCCTTTGGACAATATCCTTATGCTATAAGTTTTTCAGGAGGCAAAGAAAAATGTAAATGTCACAACAATAATGTTTTCTACTCTACTGCACACCAATCTAATTTTTAGTTGGTTTTTAAGATTTAACTTGTAGGACTGCATTTGAACACATCATGGGCACTTCCAGAAAGTAAACAAAAACATCAGTATGATACATATCTAAACAAAAATGAGCTTAAATGAGTCTGTGATAGCCTGTAATTTCTGTAGAAATTGATGTTTGTGAGGGTAGCAATGGTGTATGTGTTACACTGTGTTACAAAACAGCTTCACATGATCGACTAGCTAGAACGTAAACAGCTGGAAGACGTCTTAAGTAACTTGCCCAAATTATGTGTAACAGGTTCTTTTGTTACCAGGGTGTTCAAAATGGTCCAGACTCACTTTTTCTTTTTAAATCACATTTGGTTTCAGTGTGAAGCCTTACTATAGCCCTGGGAAACTACCCTCACCCACCTACTCCAAACAGTTTAAAATATTCAGTTACTAGGCAACAGTTTCTTTACTGGCCTGGGGAGAGCAAACAGAAGTGTATTCTAAAATAATTTATTTTGTCCTTTATTATTATATGTGGGACATGGCTCAGCAAAGGTAACTGCTGATCTGGATGGCAAGAGGTCAAAGAATGAACACAAAAATGTTTAGGCCCTAGCCTCCTCTGTCCCCCTCTACCAGGTGCTGATGGGAAGGGCTGATGTACAGAGATTGTATATGGCCAATATAGTGATCTTATCTTATACAAATGGGTGCCAGTTGTATGGGAGTAGCTGATATCTCTGTCTGTGCACAACACTGATGGTTGGATTCTGGTGTCTTTTGGATTGCAGTGTCATCAAAGCTCGCTGAGATACCTGTCTGAAACAAAAACTCCTGGGCATTACAGTACTTAAAATATGCATTCCTAATCTAAACAGATTTATCTGGATAATGATTTGCATATACTCTTCAGGCTGAGTCCTGAAAATAAAAGTTGACACTGTTTCATTGGACAATCACATTAAGTATGTTTCTTTCAGGTGAAAGACACACGATTCATCTGTCTAATCTTGCTGCAGAGTAATAAAAACTGAGTCTGTCTCCTTTTGTAACATGCAGCACTTTGTAATAGAGTATGAAAGTGCTTTTTCAGAGCTTAAAATACAGGAAAAGTATTGCTTGGATTTTATTAAATTCAAGGTAAGAGAAATGTGCTCCATTGGCTAAGATAATAAGAAAAGTGGAATATTCTGTGATACACAAAAACGAATTATTACAAAGTTATGCTAAAGTGAAAATATCATGCTTAGAAAGATTGCTTACATGTTACCTTCATGGAACACAGATATCTGAGTAACATAAAATGTAAATAAAAGAAACATCTAAGGCCAGGCTTATGCTTCATTTTCAAAATAAAAACATTACATTCCCTTTCTGTCCTGACTAAGTGGTGTTTAAAATACTTGTAGTGGCCGGACATAAGGGCATCTTAGTGGAGCTCTTGTTCAGTGTAAGCGATCTGTTCATTAGTTTCTCTTCAGATGTTTATGTAATAATACACAAATCTTCACAGATTAAAGTAGCCTATGGCTCAAATAGTAACAGTGAGCCCTCTCACGCACAGCACACATAAATCTCTCTCCTGATGATATGCAGGTCTGGAAAAATGCCCACGCCTGATCCACTATTATACCTTGTTACTGGAGCACAAACTGGGCTGTCCTCAGCCTGCTCAGATAGATCTGATTTGCAAAGGTGTTCACTGTCTAATACATTTGTTTTTCCCTGCAAAATTCCTTGGACAGCTAGAAAATTAATGACTTGTTCTTACATGATATTAGAAAAAGGTAGACAAACCAGATATTTTCTTTCAGGGGTTTTTTGTGGTCTTTGAACATTGAAACAAATATCTACGTCCGCCTGACATAAAGTGTCAGGGGGTAGTGTAGAGTATCGGGGGGGGATTTTTAAAAATTTATATTTTGTGCTGCACATAGACCACTGAAGATTAAAATCAGACAGATTGAAGGTTAACGTATTTATCATTTACAAATGCGCACAATTAAAGGGCAATTGTATTATGAATGTAAGGCATTATGCAAAACATCATCTCTCCATTACAGTACTACAAATATGCATCCCTAATCTAAACAGAATTATTTGGATAAATATTGCTTCGGCAATCAATGATTTGCATGTACTCTTCAGGCTTTTGTTTCATGGACAATTGCATTAAGAATCTTCCTTTCATGTGTAGCCAATCCAAAATATATTATTGGTATATAATATGAAAGAAAACACCAAATGGAATCCTTATATTGTCTTTGTGGAATACCCTCCTCTGCAGTATGACATAGTATAAATGTGTAACAGCTGCCATTGCACATGATTATAAACACTATAAACGATCAACTCAGATAAAAGATCACCTCGCTGTTAGCATACTGCAGCAGTATTTCCTATGGTCAAAGACACAAAAGATAGACAGCGGTTATAAACAGGGAGAGTCCAGATGAAGAAAACAATGTAAGAATGAATTGCAAGTCAGTCAAGTGAGATACTATGAACATGAGATTTTACATAATTGTGGGTTTCTAACATAATGACATGTAACTAGAGCACATTCTCTGGAGCAATGATACCTTCATTTTTCACTCAGATCATCATAATAACCCCCTTTGTGTAAAAAAAACAAACATTTGGAAGTATTTTGAAACATTCTGTGTGAGAAATACACATTCACATGTATTCTGAGAAATTAGGCAGTCATAAATAGTCATGGTTCAGGTGGGTAGCTGTGTCAGCAGGCGTAGGCTGCAAAGGAACAAGTAATACAGTAGGTTTGTTCCATGCTGAAAAGAAAAGAAAGAAAACACAATGTTTCGGCCGTGGAGCCTTCTTCAGGTGTGGCCCTGTCTTTCTCACACCTGAAGAAGGCTCCACGGCCAAAACATTGTGTTTTCTTTCTTCTCTTTTCAGCATGGAATAAACCCATTACTTGTTCCATAAATACTATGCCTGGCCATGTCATGCCTGGTTAGTAGTTGCAAGGGAATCATCTTTGGTATATCGGGTACTGGTAACTTCAAACAGATTAGATACAGTATATTAAATGGCTTCCTCTCATTTGTGACAATTTTTATTTTCTTTATTCTTCTACACTTTTTTCATTTATTGTTTCCGGCACCTCAGCATTCAAGATTCACAGTCTTTAAAAATACTATTACATTTTTGCTGTCATAGTCTTAAACCGGAGAGGTGAGAAAGACCACTCTACCTACTGCTGGGGAGGAATTATTTGACTGTGGATGTCACATTACAGCTTTTTTTTTAAATCACAAATGTCCCCATTAATTATATGTAAATTACTGTATAAATCTGAGACCTTTCTCACCACAAACCATCACAAGAATACATAGGGACAATTTTGGTTTTGCTACAGAACGCATTTGCCACATCAGACTTCCTACGCCTTTTTTTTTCTTTTTTATTTCAATCAGCATTTTGTTTTCTTTTTTATTTAGAATTGTCACTTACGTTTTTTGTAGCCATGCAATGTGGAAGAGCCGATTGCGCGTTTGGCAAGTCTTTATTCGTAGCTACGAAACCCATGCGGAGGAGGTGTAGAAAATATTTTCCAGTCTGCACAGCTTTGAAAGCACAGCTACCTGTCTACTAACACGTCACAGGCCCCATAGCCCTGTACCAGAGATTCAGTGCCTGGAGCTTCAGGAGCGTTTAGGAGTGTATTTTGTCTGCTGCTGAGCTGTATCATTTTTGGCCTTACTTAAAAATAGTGTGTATGCAGCAAGTCCGACTTAATTATTTATTTAAGTAGGGAGGTAACTAACCCAAACCAAACCATAATCATAAAGCTCGGCCTGCGCTTGCATGAGCACCTTTACTGTTTAAGCCCCACAAGATGCCACCTTTCCCTTTTTGAGCTCTTCCAGCTCTTGAAATCGCTTGAAATCTCGGAATCATGTTTCTGTCAGGCCCTGAGATTCTTGCCACACCATGACCCCATCAGTGACGGGGCTAAGGGCTGGAAGGAAAATTCTACAGTTCTCCCGGTAACACTGCAGTACAAGGAGCCCACGATCATTATTGTACAAGTTCTGCTTCACCACAGAGCCAGACTGAACTTGCTGTTGAGCCAGGAGTTCTTGGTTGTAGCTGTGGCTAAAAACAACCTTTTCTGTTTTCAATCCGGTGATCTGTAGACAATTTAACATGGTAGTAGATTACAGTATCTCACAGAGGTACCTGGATTGTTTGTTATAAGTGTTTATATTTATCTTCTGCTACATGAGTGCATTTACATTTTATAAATGGAATATATCTAGTAGTAATAGAATAACATAAATGTGATAATAACCAGCCTCTATGGTAGGTCATTTTGATATTGACCATATCTTGAATCATACCCCTAACTCTAGGGTTATAGTTATATAATATTTGTGTAAGCCTTTATAACATGCTTAGATCTTTTTCTTCAGCCCCTGCTAAACAAAAGTAAATAACAGGAGTCATGTAACCACCATAAACAATATATAGTTTGTGCTTAAAGCTATGCTTAGTTTGTTAAGGTTTTTCTTTTTAAAAGGATAAGGTTAGTAAAACTAAAACCTAAGACAGTTATAATGGACACCTAAACTAAAGTATGAGAGGTAATGGCTTAATAATTAGCACACTGCACCACCTTAGGTATTACGGTTCAGATTGTGATATATAATTTCATGGTGATGCAATAGAATATTAGGAAAAGCATCCAAAACGATAATAAAAACCTTGCCATTTTTCTTCATACAGCAGTGCTACAGTATATGTTTTGGGATCATCTTTGTGTGTCCTGGGAATACACTGGTGTCCCTTGGATTAAGAATAATAATAGACCTGTCTGTAATAATACACTATGAATTTCTATGGGGTTTGTGGCATTCGAGTTGCACTAAGATGATTAACTACTCTGTGCAGATGCATGGCACTGTTCTCATTTCCCCTCACTCTGGTCTCTTCCCCTCTTATTTGTCTTTCTAAATAAACCCTCTAGTGCAACATTTGAAGACTGAGATAGAATTGCATTTAAATGTGAGGTTTTATAAATTACATGTTCTCTGGTTTGAATGAATACGGATACTTTTGTATCCCGTGGAACACAAAGGAATAAAGAAGTACACCAATATAACGATACATTCCAACTCTATAAAACCCTGATGTTTCCTGGTTTCACTTGTGCGCAATTCTTCTACAGAAGGTGTATGAAACAAAATCTATACCTGGATTCTCTCGGTGGTAGTGATTTCAATAGTATTACACTCCACAACAATAAAAGACAAACACAGAATATGCGCCGGACTCAGCCTACATAAAGCAAGCATGCCTTTCATGACGTGTGCTGATCACAGATGAGCCCTAACCTTTTCCTCATCTTTAGTCAAGATAAACATCATTTTCGTTATATATATCGACAGGAGCCTGGTGAAATAATAATTAGTCTGGGTTTGTAACTGAAGAGAAAAGGGGGGAAGGTTAAATCTAATTTATCAAGCAAAACAAGATTTTGCAGTGGTTATGAACGCAATAATACAAACTATAAAGAGTTCTTGGCGTTGTGTACCTGTGCACTCATCGGTTAATAATTAATCACCCAGGGAAAGAATTATATGACATTCATACTCATTTTCTTTTTAGATTTAATCTACTGTCTCTTTCTTTCTATGATCTTTCCATCGCTTCAAGGTAGCTAAGAGAGACAAAAACAATATTTCATCATCCCCTAATGATAGTTCAAATGAAGAGCAGCCGTAAATCTGCTTCTGCCTCCATTTCTAAGGATTCTAATAGCTGTGTGCTATTTTTGATTTGGGCAGATAGAGGTTTATTGTACTTCCCTGGTCAGAAAAACCCCTGGAGCTTCAACCACAAACAGCAGTGGAACCAATGGAACATGCAGTTCAATTCCACATGCTATTACTTTCATCACAATGAATGGGTAGAGTTTGAACTCTGATGGTGAAGACTGAACATGAGTAACACATCCTGTTCATTCTGTTCCTGCTGCCTCAGACGCCCAGCACATCAGCTGTTAGGGGATCTTTGGATTTTGTCTATTGGAGCACAAGAAAAAAACTAAAGATACCTTTTGTATCACACACCTACAATGTCTTGCAAAAGCATTCAGGTCCTTCAATGGTTTTCACATTGTGTTGCTTCAAAGCCTGTAGTCATGATACTTTGAAGCAGCAATTCATATTTGTTACATATGCATCTGACCCTACACATTCAAACCAAAAAGAAAGAAGTAAACAGATAAATAATACAAAAGAAAAATAGAAAAGTCATGATTGCCTGAGTATTCAGTCCCTCTCCTTTGGCAAACCTAAATTAATTAAGGTGTGTGAAATTACCTTAACAGTTAGCTGAATGGCCTGTCAAGGCTATCCACCAAACTGAGCAGGCAGGTAAGGAGGAAACTGTAGAGGACAACAGTGACTTTCAAAGAGTTCAGTGGCTGAGATGGGAGCCAACAATATCCCATCACTCCACAAAGAGGTTTTGGCAAATCTTAGAGGAAAATGTTTCAGACAGAAAAATAATCACCTTTTGGTGAAATACATGATAAAAAAGAAATTACCAAAGGTACACGTGAGCGACTTAAGAATTAAAACGTAGATGCCCTTAAGTGGCCTAGTCAAAGTCCTGACTTGAATCCCATTGAGAATCAGTGGAACTACGTGCTGTACGTGAGCATCCCCCAAGGAACCTGGGAGTAATTGAGCAAATCTACCAAGAGAGAGCAAAACCTGCAACGTTGGTAGAGATTCGCCAAAAGAGACTGTAATTGTTGCCAAAGGGGCTTTCACCAAACATATCTGAATACTTATGGAAACAACACATTTCTTTTTCCTTTTTTTCTCTTTACTCTTTGCTGACATTTACTATGACTTACCATGCCCTTAAAAGTCTTCAGTAATAGAACTGTGGCTTAGAATAAAATATTAAATGTAAAAACTTATATGCACATGCATCACTTCATAATTTTGTAATGCGATAAGAAGGGTCTGAATACTTTTGCAAAGCACTATACATTTCTGTTAACAAAAGAGCTTTTTACATCATTGTGAGATACTATCATGTTCATATAGGGTATATAAATGAAATTATCATTCAGAATATTTTGAAATGATCTGCAGTTGTCTGGCAGGCATTTCACGATAGAAAGCTATCAACAAGCCCATCTTGCTCACTTGGCAGTTTAATAACTAACTGAATCTAAAATTTCAACCAGCTGTTTCTTAAAGGTGCCCAGAGCTTGAGCCTCAACAGCCTGGCTGTAAAGCCTGTTTCTTACACCCACTTCTAGGAGGAAACAAGTGTGTGGTATTCTCTGCCCTAAATGTATGCCTATTACATTTTCAACCTGTGTTTCTGTTTCACTGCGGTGTGTGAAACAGTCCCCTGGGTTAAAACTATCTACTGTATATCCCCGAGGGTTTTGTTTACCTGGATCAAATGTCCTCTCAGTCTTCTCTTTTTCAGACTGAAGAAATTGAACTCCCTCAACCTGTTCAAATATAACAGACCCCTGAGAGCAAGAATCATTCATGTTGCCTTTCTTTTAAATGAAGACTGTCATAACTTTTCTGTGGTACAGTGACCAAAACTGAACACTGTAGTCTAGGAGCGGTTTTGTTAGTGCCCTGTAGAGCTCAATAAAATGTTTTTGGAATAGGATCTAACATTCACTGCGGTGGCCCAGTTTGCTAACCTGAATACATGTCATACAAACAGACTGAGTGGGACAGATGGCCGACGTCCATACCAAACAAACAGGATGGAAGGCCAATATAATCACTGACTGTCATGACCACCTCTTGCACGGTGGATTGGAGCTCCTTCCATCAGGTAGGACCACCTAGATTTTAGTGCAATAGAGTATAATAAAGTTATTCTTTATTCTCACAGGTTCTCACCTACTTGATTTGAACGACTGAATGTTATTTATTACTTATTGTATTTATTCAACAGGACTGTCTCTGGTGCATTTATCTCACACACTGATGACACAATATTTTTATTTAGTTTTCCAAATTGTTTTGTCCTCTTTATTGTTAATAGGTTCACGTGTTGTTTATTGTGTTCATTCTTTTACCTGTTTGCAAAGCAAGTTTCACTTCTGGGATAATAAGAGAAGTGAGTACGTTACTGTCGCATCACCCAGGTGGATGCTGCACATTGGTGGTGGTGGAGGGGAGACCCCATTACTTGTAAAGCACTTTGAGTGGAGTATCCAGAAAATCTCTATATACTGTAAGTGTAAGGAATTACTATTTAAGTATAACTTCCCTGGAAACTACATTTAAGTTGTGGATGTTTCTGGGAAGCAAGATCTGGTGCTTGAGGTACATGGTGCTCTTCAACAGAGTTTCTTTTTTTTCCCCCTCACCTGTGTGTGAGGCGTTGAAGTCGAAGCCATCCTGTTCTTGCTCTGGCTGTACCGGACCAGTGGGACGCAGCCCTGCGGCAGGAGCCCCGTGACGGCGGCTGCATCGCACGTTGGGCCGGGACGCCGCTACAGCAGCGCTGCTCTACAGCCGGGTGATGTTTGTGTGCTCGTGCCTGGCTGCTCTGCGGCAGGCCCCCTCATTAAGAGCGGCAGCCCGCCGGCCCTCCCTGCCTCGGCCCACACCCGGGGGAGACGAGCAGGCCGCCTCGCCTTGGCAGGTGCTGGGGGCAGCGGCCATGTTCCCACAGCTCCCCGCTGCTGCCTTGTCAACAGGCCCCGGGCTCCCCGCTGGCGGGGGAATGCTCCGCTGTCCCCTTCCTCACCCTGCCTGACAGCCCACATAATAACCGGCACCAAGACAAATGACGCTGCAGAACTGCGGCCAGCTCATTAGAATGGGAGGCAGGCGGGCACTCTCCAGCACGCCTCCCTCGGCCGAACAATCAGCCCCCCCCCTCCCCTCGGGCCTGCGACGAGCAGATGCTAATCAGCGCCGGGCTTCCGCTTTGGAAAGAAGGCTGTCGAGGGCAGCTTTCAAAATCAGCCCACAATTTCGAGACCAGGGATGGAGAATGCCTGGACACATTCAGCGGTGCCGAAATGTTTGTGACGTTGCGGCTGAAGTCGTTAATTGAATAACATCTGTCCTGGAAGTGAGGGGCTTGAATTGAGTGAATTATCCCTCCAGACCTCAGATATGACGACACAGGTGGATCTTTGGGCATTCCCACTTCTGCCATCTATTCTTATAACTGTTAATTTCATCAATATTTGCATCGATGGGCTTTATTCCCACTACAGGCTTATTTACGTCAGCACACACCCAGACATTTACATAAACCTAGAATGTGTGATGCAGTTTAGAACTGTGATTTAGTTTTATTCACATTTACTGCTCTAGTTACTTTCAATGTCAGTTTAGCTCTAGTGTTATGCAGCTGGCAGTTGTTTCTAGTTTCTTAATGAAAGGAATTTGACAGGAGGATAGATTTGGCTCCTGACTTTTTTCTCCGTCTTTTTCTTCCCTCTAAATGTACCCCCAACTTTAGAATTTCAATCAGTGCCAGTGAGGTGTTTCCATATGCGCCACTGTAGATCCTGAAGACAATATAATCAGTTTGAAAACCCCCCACTGCAGGACTTTCGTTAAAGTTCAATTACCATTAATAATTTGAACCATGTTGAAAGTAAAGTCATGTGTGGCATTGCAAGTTTTTGAAGATCTTACAAACAAATATTCAGAATAATAACTAAAAATAAATAAATATTAGTGTGACTTGCCATTTCTGGAGCTAGAAGACACATTGGACAGTACCATGACTATGGCACATACTATAAAGTATTTAATATTATTGGATTTTTTGCACCTTCTGTCTGCAGAATTCTGTCTCTGCTTCAGGTAAAAAGATTGCTTTACGTGCCTTTGTCTAGCTGAGCCTAAATCACCGCAGAGCACTACTTAATAGCCTCCCATTACACTGCTATCAAAAGAGCCCACCTGGTCAAAATGTGGCACTCAGAGTTCTGGTTGGCACCAAGTTTCACAAACACATTGTTCCACACCTGTGAAAGAGCAGAGATGGTTAATCGGGTTTCAATTAACTCTTCTCACACCCTACAATGCCCACCATGTAATTTAGACTGATTATTTCTCTGATCTACTGGCCCTCATGTTCTTAGGCAGTAGCTCTGAGTTCCTTCTGATTTGGCATGTTTGTAACTCAGATACCCAAAAGGGGTTTCATTTGAGGGGAATTCAGCTATGTTGCACTCTGACTCCAACACATCTTTGAAGAAATGTATTCATATTGTGCTATAGCTGGAGGTTCTTTTCAATTAAATAACAAAAGAAATAAATTACGTTTTTTTACTGTCATTACTGTAAGAGAGACTCCTACTGCCCCCTGTTCAAATGCAAACTGAAAACATGTTGTTTTGGTATTTCCTTAAACTACTAGTATAAAATGATTTTACTCTTCACATGGTGACTTATTATTTCTCTTCTTAGGACGCTTTTTGTACTGTATATACTGTATATGTATTTTTAATTTCTGTAGTTCTGAGCTTCTGGCAAATGTTTAAAAGCTCAAGTTGGTTTTTGTTATTTCTAAGCTTTGTGTTAATGCTTTAAAGAATTTTTAAGTATTTAAAAGTATTTTTTCTCCTGGGTCTTTTATACATGCTTTGACAGCTTCATATGAATCATTTTTCAAATTTCTTCTTTTTTAATTGTGCTTTCTAACTAATCTTAACATTTCTGCCATACTTTCCCTCTGCCCTATTACTGTAAGCATCGCTGTGAAGCACTTTGAAGTGGTGTTCTTCATGAAAAGGCACCATGCAAAACAAAAATTGATTGATTTTCTAATCTTGACAGCGCATTTTTCAGTTCACTTACAGTTCACAAAGGACTTTCTCATAAAATCAAATTAAAACACAGTGAATGAAGTGGATAGGCAATGAAAGTAATACTTGTTTTTACACAAACAGGCACTCAACCATGATGAGAACATGGCATTTATAACTATATCTTTTTATTATGTATTGGCAGATTTTCATCTTTACTGAAAATAAGCAATATAGTCTAAATGAAAGCTATCTACCCTTCATTTGAAAAAAAAAATCTGATGTTATTGTTTATATACTAGCTGGATTTCACACAACTATACTATAATAATTTTACATGTCTTCACACACAGAAATGCATCTACTGTATTATCTTCTTCTTTTCAATAAACATTTTAACAATTTCTTTGATTACAAAAACAGAATTGACTTATATTCTAACAACCAAATGCAGGTTACAAATGTGACTTTGTGCTATATTGGGTTAGTTGATTGAACGTGGCAAGACTGTTGTGTGGAGGGAACAGAGCTTGCTTATATAAAATCAAATGACTTCTTCACAGAATATGTTCTCAATACCTTTCTCACTCATCAATTTGTCTTACTTGTTTGCTGCTACATTTTCACACACTTCACCTGCGTAACATTCACGTTTTAATAACATGGTGAGATATTTCAAGCTTTGCACATCTCCACACAGAGCTGATCTATAGAGTTGTTCATGTCTGTGACACTAACTCCAGCCCAGAGACAAAACTCAGCCATTCATCATGTGTCCTTCTGTCTGAGTGCTGATGGATCACCAAAGTAATCAATTACCGGCTATAGGCAAGAAGGCAGTTTCTGAAAGCTGCAACAGAGAATGAGCATCAGAACAATGGATGTTAGTTATTAATGCTTCTCAGGGTGCAGTTAGATCTTTCCTTTTCTGGGTAAGAAGGAAATACTCTGCTCTTGTTACCCAGTCACTAAGAGAAAGTAAGTAGGCATTGTGCTGTAAACAATGAACTCTGTTTTATTCTTCTTCAGCCAGAATCTCCTGTGTGACCTGTTCGTGACACACACACATTACATAAATGAAATAAAAGAAAGGATATTTTTTTTTTCAATATTTGTATACCTACCAAGATCTGCCATTGCATAAACGTTCAAAGAGAAGCCTTGAGGTTCAGCAAAACAGCACCAAGTACACATCAGGAATAACATTTTTTCTCCTGCACTTTTAGGATGAACAGTGAGGGACACTGTTTATATACAGTAGGTGTTACCGTTAGATGAATGCTAAATGTCATTACCTTCTAAAATGAAAATGAATGCCAAATCATGCTGCCAGTATACGTTTATGAGGAGGTTACTGAGGTAAAACATGAGGATGCTGGGAGCAGCAATGAGCAATCGAAAAAGTTTGACTTTTAAAGGAGATGGCTTTACGTAACCACCGTATATCACTTGGGTCATTATTTTGCCGAGTGCTCTTTGCCAGCAAACAAATCTTTCTCAGTAATGAGAGAAAATGTTATTGTGGGTGAGTACTACTGGGATCCAAGAGAGCCAACTGGCTACACGAGCAGAGTTAAGCAGGTGTATCTTGCATCCTTTGCTTTAAAGAACCATCTACTAGGGTTATCGCTTGAGTTTCCCTTAAATCTAGACGTTTCTCATGTTTTAAGAAGAATTAGAAATACAGGAATTGGAGGATCTTGGTCCTAAACTTCCTGGTCCTTGGTCCTAAACTAAATTTTAGTTTGCATTGGTCTTGATATTGTATGAAGGTTGGTATTATCTGATTTGATCATCTTATCTCTCTTTAGTGCTCCAAGCAAGAATGTCTTCCACAGTTTCTCCAAGCAAATGTACAGTTTACAGTCACCACTGCAAAATAGCAGGAGCACAAAAATCCCCTTTTTTATCTGGAATATGAGGTCAGCCTGAACACCAACACAGAGTCACAGATTAAATGTAGTCAGGCAAGAAAGAAACAGATTTCCAAATACAGATGGTATACATTAATACTGGAAATATTTCACTTAGACGGGCTGTAAGAATAATTAGAACAATTAATTCTAATCACTTCCATTTGTATCAAACTTTTCATTCCAAAATACCCCCCTGGCCATTCTACCCCAGTAGCCCCAATGTAAAGTAGATTTAGTGAAGAAATAAAAAAATTGCATTATTGACTGAACTTCGGGGGGAACTTCAGGTAGGCCTGGGTGGAATTTAACCAGGACACAGGCTTTAATGCGTTCTCTTACAGTTCCAAGGGATCTTTAATGTTTAAGAAGCCAGAATATCTGTTTAACATCTCATCCAAAGGACCTGCAGGTTCTGTTGTGATTATAACAGTGCCACCTACTGGTCTACTACCAGCACTGCCAGCAGCAATACCACCATCTCAGTGCTGACAGGCCCAGTCTTGCTTAGCTTTTGAATTCTGATTAAAGCAGTCTACAAGGCGGCAACTTCGCTGTTGCTATTAGCAACTACCTTTGCTTCTTGTTTGCTAATTAAGAGGCAATGGAGGACCCTGGAAATGAATTGACCAGACAACCTTTTTTAACTTGTCTCATTTTCCTGAGAAATGTACTCTAAGGCCTTCCAATGGTTTCTTCACTTCAATAAACATGAAGAGTTAAGAGATGTTAATTACTGATGTGAAAGATCACCTCTCACAGTAAACTACTGGTCTAACTGGAACAAGAAGAAGTCCCCTGTTTGTGAATGTAATTCTATGCTTCCTAAACGCCTTTTTGAATATTTTAGTGACAGATTCGATCCCAAGAAGAAATAAGAAAAAAAGGTAGTAAGAGAAACCATTAATGCGTAATGTCACAGACTTTTGTATCAAAAATAAAATTTTATAATACAAAACAATATATATAATACAATATTTATAATACAAAACCAGACAAATAGTTCAAAAGTGTTTAAAGTAGAAGTGTTGTGGGTTGAGATACATTCTGTTTGTTTTTTCCTACAGCCAAACATGTGCATCCCAAAAGATCTAACAAAAGATCTTTTAAAAAGTAAAATTAAATTATTTTAGCCCATCTGTTTAACCATCTCAATCTAATTTTTGCAGAATCAGGATAAAAAATGTTCTAAAGTCCTATTGTAACAAAATACAAAAACACCCAAATAGTTATTTCTCAATAACTTAGTCAATACAAAGGCTGGGGAATTTTTATCTTTATCGGATGTTTTCCAACACAGAAAAATCAGAAAAAACTCCCACTTTGCCATGAGAATTTCCACCTACATTATTGGTAGATATGTTTCCTTTTACAGAAAATGGAAAAATCAGAAAAAAACTCCCACTTTGCCATGAGAATTTCCACCTACATTATTGGTAGATATGTTTCCTTTTACAGAAAATGGAGATTAGTCTGTTAATGGAGCTGTTAAGGGGCATTTTGCCTTAGCTTATGAGTGTACCTTTTGTGTATACTATCTGCTAACCATGACTTTGAATATTCTGATGGAGACAAAGTGTGGGATGGAACATCATATTGAGCGGTATGGTGCCACCGTGGTTAGCATTGCTGCCTCGCAGCACTGAGGCCTTGAGTTCAATTGCTGGGGTGCTGTCTGCGTGGAGTTTGTATGTTCTCACCTGTTTGCATGGGTTTCCTCTGGGTGTTTCTTTTTCCGTACACAGTCCAAAGACATACAGGGATGATAACTGACTTCTCACACCAGGGAAAACTGGTCCTGGTGTGAGTGTGTGCGTGTGTGTGTCTGTGTGTGCCCTGTGATTGACTATTGTCCTGCCTGCTTTGCACCTGTTGCTTGTTGGGATAGGCTCTGGATCCCAAAGCAAAAATATTAGTTTTGTCTTTCTTGATCAGATACTTTTGAAGAGCACTGTATGAATCCCTAATGCTTTGAAACCAAGTTTTAGGTTTCAGAAGCCCCACTTTTTAGATGATTTTACTTACTAAACACAGAAATTAGCCTCATGTGGAAACATTTGTCAAGGACGTCTTTTTTAAAAAGAAATCAGCTTGATTTGCTTGCATGACCAGGTGCAACAGTGTCAATCTTGCCAAAATAAAGTCTCTGTCCAGTCTGAACGAAAGACCAGCCTTTGTGTGGGTTGTGCTAGTTTTGTTTGAACAAAACAAAATGTGAAATTCCTGAAACCTAAGTGAATCATCCACAATAAAAGAAAAAAAAATGCTGGAAGGTAAAAAGCTATTGAATATCACACACCGAAGCCATGATATATTTGTAACTTAACAAAGCACTTCTGAAATGAAAATCCACTTAAAAGAGAAAGATGAAACTGTTCAATGGAAAGAGGCTTGCCATTTCTGTTGACTGGTTTTATATCATATAAAACGGGTTGTGTGACACATTCTGTGCCTTTGATTTTAACATTCTTTGTTTTCTTCTCCTTCCAAGAGAAAAAGCTCACAATTATTAATACATGAGAATCATTCATTGCAGGCTATCCAGTTCTGTTTCCATAACAAGCTCATACATACTGTATGTTCAAGGAACATATTTCTTTTTAGCAGAGAGTATAGTTGCAGTTCACTGTTTTCCAGGCACTGGCTCTAAGGGTGTAGCTGAATTGAGGAACTGTGTTCATTGTCTCCGTTAACTCAATACTAAATGGCGCACAATAACATATTATTTTTGATTGACACTGGGCATTACTGGGCACAGCCAGGGAAATTTTGTAGAACATCTGTCATTTTGAAGTACTGGACCAGTCCCAATATACTGAGAGCACGTGATGGAAAAGACAAAATTATTGTTCACCATGCAAACCCGAAAAAGCCATAAAAAACGCTTGGCCCAAAAGCAAGTTGGCAAATTTGTTTGGAGCTCACCAAATGCCAGATATAGATTAGGAGTATTGTGCTGCTATGAACTGAACCAGAGTTTCAATTAGATATGACACCATTGCTTCAAATCATGCAAGAAAATGTAAGCTCCTTATTGTGCGACAGACGAGATCATTGAAAATAATTCACAGATTCACAGCGTATAACTGAAAGGTTCTAAGGGCTAAACCACAAAAGAAGTGCCAAAATGTAATTTTTCAATTGAGGCCCTTCAACTGGAAGTGAAATGCCATATTTGTGCAACACTGTTAACCGGCCTTAATTCTCTAACTCAAGAAAGAAATGTTGTGACCTGAAGCCACAGTAGGAGTGACACATCTTACAAAAGTAGCTTTTGTGAGACTGAATTGAAAGTGAATGGTAGGACAATTTAAAAGGTGACAGTTGACCTTGTGTTTTAAATGCTTATGTTCCTTGAATTCACAGACAATTTTTTTCCCTGGGGGTTATGTAGCTGTACGGCCGAGGTTAACTGCTGTAATGCTCCTGACTAGTCCACCAGGGCAAAGGTTGTTTGCCTTAGGCTAGGATACCCCAAATACAACTGCCAAGATGACAGGTTAAATAAAAGGGCCTCAGACTGACAGTAAATAATGAATGATGAGATTCCTCTCACCCTACCTCAAGGAATTCAGATGATCGATGTGAATGACAAAAATGTGTCAAATTGAATTCAGGCATCATGTGTGATCATTCAACAGTGATTGACTGTTTTGGAGAAGTGGTATCTTTCTTTCCCATAGAATATGGGTTGTAAATAATTAAGACTCATTTACAAGTACCTCCAGAAAAACCCACTACAAAAATTGATCATAACAGTGGGATAATAGCCACAGCCATTAATACACGTGGAAGAAGTTTGAAATTGACAATGGTGAGGCCAAAAATGGGTGATAAAGATTTGCTGTCACCTCCATATAAGAATCATTACAACGTTTCTCAAAACATTTAATTTGACTGCAATATGTTATGTTATAGTAAAACACTAGAGGGCAGCTTTTGGAAATTAATCCTTATTCATAATATTTTGTGCCTGACAATATTATTTAATATCTAATATTATACACCTACATATATACATTAAATGGTTTTCTTAAAATTGGTTTTATATATGGTTTACAGTCAAACTGATTTGCATTTTTATACAGTTTTATCCAAACCTTTAACATTTATAGCTGGCCAGATGGTCTTTACCATTACCGGCAATTACATCTAATTTGCAAAGATTAGATTTGTAATTTAAAATGATAGTTCATTGTTTTCGATTTGTACATGTTTGGCTTACTATATTTGTAAGTATTACACTAACAAAACTAGTGATATTTTCTGACTATGATCATATGTAATATTTTCATCACAATAAACTCCAAAGTCAGAAAAGCAGCAGACAGTAAATTTGAAGACACAAAACATGTAATGGCAAAACATTACAAATCCCAAAACCTTAAGAATAATAATTCTTAGCATTTAAGGTACGTACAGTCAAAAGGCCAGCGTTAGGCCTAATATCAAACCATATGAATAAGCTGGTAACAAAATCGTTTTTCGCAATAGGAGTATTCCAGATAAAGCACCTGTAAGGGTGAATATCCTGTACCTGAACTTGACAAGCTCCGAGGTATTTAAAAGTAATGTGTTTACGTTTACAGTATCACTGCTAGTCACCTTATTGACTATTCAAGTTTATTAATATTCGATTGGATAACTGTCCACTGTCCACCCCAAATACAAACCTGACGTGTTTACAAAGTAATTGCAATGAGCTGTATCAATTTCAAGTCAATTTAAGTTTCATGACGAGCGCGCTGTGTACGTTCACGATATCGAAATCTGGGACAGATTATCAGTTACAAGGTGGTCGTTTAGTTTCTAGTAAACTTGGTAAAACTTCGCTTTGGTCTGAAAAGTTAACCACATCTAAGGGGGTAACGAGAAATCCTGTGAATCATGAATTACAGGAATGTTCCTTTAAGCTAAGAAAATGCGAAGCGACTGGGGCGGAGCCGAAATCCCCCTGTCACTCTTTGAATATTACTTACATATCTGGAGGCAAAACTCAAGTGAATGTGCGGCATGGTAGTATATGGTAGATGAAATGAGAGACATAGCAGTATCTCCTCCTCTGCACCTGGCGTTTTTGGAAAGCCTGTTACTTCAAATAAGAAAATGTGCTAGCTTGTAGTTTTCGGGAAATTCGGATAGTGGGGTTGTCAAAGATTGGATCTGTCTTCATTATTATTAGAGTGGATGAAATTGGCGAGAAGGTCAGTTGGTCTGAAGAAACGAGTTCGCTTTCTCCGGCTGGTAAAAAAAAACTTGCCTCCACATGTCACAATAAAAAAGCGAAGTAAAATTTTGGTCCTCAAGCGAACGCATGTAAGTCTTGGTGTTTTTTAGGAAAAACGAATTGCTGGTCTCCCGTGCTTCTCAAAAGCCCTACGATGAAGCGTTGGACTTCAATTTCACTGATTGCACTTTTTGGATTATATTCTCTCGCTTCAGGTTGGTATTTTAATAATTTCTCTTGATTACTCTTGCGCAGTTGAAATAACCGTAGCATGAAACTTATTTTCCACGCCATTTAAAACATGCGCGATAAAACAGACGTAGAGGTTCACAACAAAGATATGCTCGTCGTCACCAGACAATGGAACAGCCTTCGGATGTGAAGCTAACCCGGAATGATCAAACTGCGAGTTTTGTGGACTTTGTAAAATCATCATAATCTAAACTTCACAGCTTTTCATTGTCGAACAATAACTGCATGGAAAAATCTCGAAACGGTTTCTGTGTTGGGTACTGATTTGCCTTCAGCTAAGTGATTGTTTACAGTTATCATCACAAATGTAACTGTGTGTTATAACATGAATAAACAAGTTAGCCCCTTTGTTGGTATGTGATGAAGCGCATTTTACCCTGCGCTTTGAGTTTAAAGCATCCTTTGGTGAACCAGAGTCAGAAGTGTCATGGCACGCAGGATTGCACGGATGTCAATATCCGGAGGCTGTCTGGGTGTATTTTCATCCCTCTTGGAATGAATACTTCTGTCTGCATAATCCATAAGTCCGTCGTAGAGTGGTTCACTTTGAAGTTCGTATTATTATGACATGCTGTAAGTGTTTTTCTCTAACATATTTAGTAGCCAACTGCATTCAGTGCCTATAAAAGTGCACATTAAAAGTTTCTATGTCCAATTGCTTACTTTTGACAAATGTTCTGGATCCGTGAATCAACGCTAATTTAAAAAAAACATTTAAAACAAAAACATTACATTGAAAACATCCTTCTATACAATAGCGTTGAAACCTACACGATACCAATTAAACTAATTTAAAAAATAAGAACATTTGAAGATATTTATGGCAATGAGAGTACAAATCAATATGACAGAGAATGAAATAATTCGAAATCGTAACACTTCAGTACCGATGAAGGTGAAAGGGAGATGCGATGGTAAAGATCAACAATTCTGTTATGGCCCGGGTTTTATTCCCTTGTGTTCCCCGTGATCAGCACGCTCTCTTTTCGCCCTTCAAGGTCTGGGCGGCGCGGGTTCGAGAGTGCCCGACAGGTGTGACAGCCGTGCTTGCAATCCCAGGATGGGGAACCTGGCCCTGGGTCGGCGGCTGCTCACGCAGTCGGTGTGCGGCTCCAACTCCACCGAGCTCTTCTGCTCCTTCTCCGAGACCGCCGACGGCTCGTGCCGCCCGCCCGAGTGCGGCAAATGCAGCGTGGCGCAGCCCCAGCACTCCCACCTGTCGGGGGCCATGGCCGACTCCTCCTTCCGCTCCCCCGGCACCTGGTGGCAGTCTGCCGGGGGAGCGCTGCAGGAGACCGTCCAGCTGGACCTGGAGACGGAGTTCTACTTCACGCACCTCATCCTGGTGTTCAGGTCTCCCCGGCCGGCGGCCATGCTGCTGGAGAGGTCGCAGGACCACGGCAGGACGTGGACGCCTTACAAATACTTCGCTACCAACTGCACAGAGACCTTCGGCTTGAAGGACGACACCGAAGTAGAAGGAGCCCAGTGCACTTCTAAATACTCGGGGCCCTACCCCTGTACCCGTGGAGAGGTAATTCGAACTTCATAGCTGTATTTTTTTCTTGATGATCAGTTTAATAACCCATTTGCTTCTGCCAATTTCCTTTAAAAAGTTATTTCAGTGATACTGATTATGAGTCTCATCCAAAAGTTCAGATATCAGCATCAGTTATGGTTCAGATGTCAGTTCTGGAGAGCCATTGTGACCCCACAAAAACAGCGGCATCTGAAAAGCTGGGAGAAGTTAGTAAACTGGCCCATTTAAGACAATAGTAAGGTGACTAAGTATGAGGAGCCGAGCTTTAAAATGAACCAGTCTTTCAGTGGTTTCCAGCCCTGGAGTCCTGGAGCAGTACTGTCTTCTGGTTTCTGTTCCAGAAAGTGCAGACCTATCAATTTCAGTTTTGTTTTTGGGACATATTTGTGCCTTACATTCCAGCTCTTAAAAGATCTGATAGTAATTTGTCATTGGTAACAGCCCTGTAGTGATTTCTGGGATTCAGAGCTGGTGTAATGTAAATGTGACCATCTAGACCTCTGCAGAAGAGAAAAAAAGCTGATAGTGTCATTCCTACTGGTGTCTGTTCCTCAATAATAATAATAATAATAATAATAATAATAATAATAATAATAAAAGCTTAATGTAATATATCACCTTTAAAGATGGCTGCTCAAAGCACATTACAGAACAACAACAAAAAATGCACAATATACACACAGTGAAACTACAAATTGGTAGGAGATAGTAGATGGGGCTACGGAAGACGACAGGGGCAAAGAGGTATCTTGCAGAACCAGTTAAGTAAAGGCTCTTTTAAAGACGAAGGCTGTGAGTCTAGATATGAAAGAGCTTAGGGAAGGTTACTCTCTGAAATGCTTAGGGATAAAGTTCCAGAGCTTTGAGGCATAACAGAAGAAGGCCCTGTCACCCATAGAGGGTAGACAGGGTCGGGGGACAGATGCTGTAGGAGACCAGAATCAGAAGAGCGAAGGTTGCGAGGTGGGGAGTAGGACGATCGTAGCTCAGGTACTGGATCAGCTAGTTGGAATTTTTTAGTCAGAAACAACAGCCAGCAAGTTGAGGAGAGTGCACGTGAAGTTCTGATGTTGTTGAAGACAGTACCCTTGAAAGAGGGTATTCGTGACACCAAAGACTAACTGAAGGGACACGTTACATGTATAAACTAGCAAGTAGATGTAGAGCTCAGCTGGAGTGAAAACTAACAGACAGTGTTCCTCCGGGACCAAAATGGGAATCGCAGGACTAGGTGCTCACGTGGGGTTTACTCCTGGTGTCTGTTATAGGTGCTCACAAGGGGTTTACTCCTGGTGTCTGTTATAGGTGCTCACAAGGGGTTTACTCCTGGTGTCTGTTGTAGGTGCTCACAAGGGGTTTACTCCTGGTGTCTGTTGTAGGTGCTCACAAGGGGTTTACTCCTGGTGTCTGTTGTAGGTGCTCACAAGGGGTTTACTCCTGGTGTCTGTTGTAGGTGCTCACACGGGGTTTACTCCTGGTGTCTGTTGTAGGTGCTCACACGGGGTTTACTCCTGGTGTCTGTTGTAGGTGCTCACACGGGGTTTACTCCTGGTGTCTGTTGTAGGTGCTCACACGGGGTTTACTCCTGGTGTCTGTTGTAGGTGCTCACACGGGGTTTACTCCTGGTGTCTGTTATAGGTCAGGGTTCTGCCAAACAAGACTGGGAACAAAGTAACGGGCTGAGTTTGATTTTCATCTCACTGAAAAGATTAATTTTTTTTTTTAGTGGCAGCTGTGTTACATAAATGCTCTCAGCAAGGAGAGAACTAACCACCTGCAGCAGCTATTGCTCTCTAAGAGCCCTTATTTCACAGTTGGGCATGAGTATGAAAGGTCTCCTTCAAGTCATTACTGGGGGTCTCTTGCAGTGTAACTGCAACCATAAATAGTAGCGAGTTTGATAAGTGGTTCTCAAGTGGGTAGGGTAAAGGAAACCTCCTTTAGGAATAATTATTTGCATATCTTAATCTAATGCAGGTATTTGGTTTTAAAGCAGTACAAGAAACAGGCTGAGGTTCAAGCATAACTGGCTCTTAAATACAACCTCGGGTAAAATAAAAGCTGATTTGCATCCTTTAATAAAATACGTATACACTGAGTATCAGAAGTGTCACATCACAAAATTGTGTTCTGTTGATTTTTGCTCCTCAGTGACTTCATCTGGCTACTACTTAAGTTATATGTTGTGTACAGTGTCACAAAACCTGGTTTCCTGACAGATTCACTATACAATCTCAATAACCCAGTATTCTACTCCATTGAAGTAAAGTGATCGACTACACATGGTGTGTGGTTCTTAGTAAAAGCTACTCTAGATAAAGCTGTATAGAACAGTGTTGGTCAAAATTAATTGAAAAGAAGTTCATTTTTTGTACCACAATGTGAACTGTCCTTATGACCATTAACAGTATCGCTAAAATTGCAGTTCGTTTTCTGGAAAACGTGATTTATGTTTTGATTCTCTGCATTAATGTACATACGGTAGTTGGTGGGTCATTATATATACATATTGTTTTGTACACACAAACCTATGAGGAATCTCAAAAGACAAGCATCCACATGTCATGTGATGCTACATCAGAAATTAGCCTCCTGAGATGCAGTCATATTATATCTTTTCTAGAAAGACTCAAACTGTTATTTGGGATCAGGTATCAGCTGAGATCCATTTTATTTCTAAAGCTTCAGGTATGATCTTGGCCATGTCCTCCATGAGCAGCTTTGGAAATGTGCTATTTTTTGGCACTTTTCACATTTCAAATTTGAGATCTGATTAAGAAATTTTAAATGAAAATATAATGATTTGCTTTTAAACGTTTGGCACAGTCTGTGTCCAACTCAGCAAATAAGCATGACCAACATTTAACTGTACCACAGAACTACTGAACTTTAAGCAGCAGTTTCACAGGCACTAATTAGCACTAATCTCAGACTGCCTAATGTCTGGGCAAATAAATCCAGGCCTGCTGTAAATTACTGTGAAACCAGTCCTCAATGGTAGGTCAAAAATGAGGGCTCAGAAATCTAGTACACCAAAGACTGATAGTGTATATCCATGCATTACGTCTTCGAGCCTCTTTTCTTAATATGATAGATAGTTGCACAAAAGAAGTGACACAGATGTCTTACAGCCCTGTGGTTGTAACATACCACCACTTGAACAATGTGCATTCCTGACACACTGGCTCTTAAATATAACTACAAATAGCATAAGAGCTGATCTGCTCTTTGAAATAATTAACCCTGGTATTCATTCCAAAAGACCAAATCCTGTCTACCACTTTAACTATGTACCAACTTAACTACTTTACTGCCAGAGGAAAGGATTATTTTTTCAATTCTCTTTTGTCACATCTGTTAGCTGTGCCCTAGGAAGGTGCATTATCTTCCTCACCTTGACAAGTTTTCTCACCAGGCAAGCACTTTCTGTAATTTGGTAGCACTTTTAATGGACCACAAATTCTATTCCGGCAAATCATTAATAACATGCCTTTTTTCTTGAGCTTGTAGTGATTAACTATTGTGTCTTGAATAGTACAGTGGGGAATCAGATAAGCTTAAGCCATGATGGATAGAAACAAGAAAGAGCGATGTTGCTTCAAGCAAAATAGGTAGCAGGTATTCTCAGATTTTTGTGGAAACATTAAAACATGTCATCTCTTGTGCTGAAAGCTAAATATGCTGTGAAGAAATCTGAGTGAACATAGACCAAAATAAGCTCTGCAAAATTATTTTAAATAACAAACAGGATTAATGGTTGTGAGCGATATTGAGGAGTTCATATATATAACGTATATACTTAATATATATGTTATTTGACTTAAACTACCCATGTTAAAACTGCAGAACATACCTTTTTATCCATTCGTATTCAAATTCAGTTGTAGGGCCTTCTGATCGGCTTTCTTAAATTTTTTGTGGAGTTGTTACTAAAACAAAAGGCAAATCATTCATAACATTGAAAATTTCCCAATATTTAAAAATATCATCATCTTTATTTGAGATTAGACCTCCTTTCTGAATTTGTTTGAAATGTTGCTGGCTTATATAGGATGGACTTATTAGTACTCTGAATTTATTTAATTTTTCTTTAGTTTTATAGAATATTTTTGCCACTAAAATTTACCTAACTGGTGTTAAAATAAAGGCATGTGATCATACTAAGAAGAAATGTGTTAACATTAGCAGTACCCTGCTTATTATACCATTAACTTTAGTAAAAAAAACATTAACATAATTATATGTTATTGTTAAAGTATTATATGTTATAAAGATATATTAACATATAATTATACTTTAATGTATCTTTATCTAAAGTTATTTGCACAGACTTCAGTTAAAGGACATATTTGACAAGACAGTATTTAACAAATGGATTCACTCTTCGCTAAATTGCCCTGAATTCAAAGAGTTAATAGTTTCTGTCTATTGAAAAAACTTTAGACCAATGTATTTTTATGCTACAATGTTTTCTATGTAAAGAATTAACAATAGTAATTTTAATAACTTTATTATTTAACTTATTTCCCCTAGTTCATGCTCCCTTCAATGTCTTGAATTTTGCTTACTTTTTGTATATGTCGGTTTCACAGTAATCCAGAATCATTCAATTGAAAACAGGGTGGTTGGAGTAGTGGTGTTTGATCAACTTTGTGTAGACTGATAGAAAAAGTCCTGTAAAATGTGTGTGATTTATAAGCGAGAAAGATGTAAAATGTACATGTACATGTTCTATATGAAGAACCTGGTTACCTTTCCATGCCCTGCAAATGAAGCCCACAAGGGATTGAACCTGTTAGTCTTTCTTGAAATATCCTAGTAAACAAGTTTAAAATGTTATGATTATCACCGTAAAAAATCTCTTCCCTATGATTTTTGCCAAAGGGTTTCTTTTCCTCCTTGCTTTAAAGAAACACAGGAGGCTGCATTGGATGTCTTCTCACGTGACGCCTTTAGGTTTCAAGGAGGTATAAGCTTCTGTAAAAGCAAAGGTTTCACAGATGGATTGGAAAAGCAGTTTTGAGTTTTATGCTGCGTTTGTAACGGTTATAAAACTCAGACACTTCATAAGTCACCATGCTGGCTTAATGCTTTTATCACCAATGAAGTCGTGTAGGGCTAAATCTCTCGGCAGCTTTTGTCCTCTGATTTTCTCAAGTATCTCAGATTCCATGGCCTATTTGTTATATACCCTTAATTGCAGAACACAATGCTATGACCTCATAACCTTTTCCACTGCCTAGAAAATGAATAACAGTTCTGTCCGCCTGCCTGTGCAGGCAAGGCAAGTAAACTGTTGATAATCAAATGTTATTCATTGGATCCTTTTGGGTTTCATTTCCCTGTGGGTTTTTTAACGTACAATTATTACTTCCTAATTGATCTGGACTGACTTTGGTTGGATTAGTGGTTTTGGTAGCTTTATAATGTTTGTCTTCTCGTTGCCAAAAGGATGTGATAGAAATAAAGTTCAGGAACTTTTGTATGTGGCAGAAAATAGAAGAAGAACTGATGCTTATGTCAAACTTCAAATATTGGTGTTAAATCAAGGGTTGTGGAGGAGGTCAAACCCTAATCTCTCCCTCTTCTGCTCATCACTTTGTAAATGCTTACTCTCTTACACGCTTGCTTACTCTCTTGCACACAGTAGGTAATTTTTAGAAGGAAGCTTGCTTTATAATGGTGTTAATGACTCATACAATCTGAATGATTTCATTTTGGTGGGATTCTAGTTGTCCAAACTGCAACAGAAATGGAAGTGCAAAGTCCTGAAGTGTAGAGATATGTGCTTGCAGTGTGGATTTACAAGTGCTGCTCATTGATGAAGCCCCCCATGGACCACAGCTACATGTGTGCCTTGGGACCAATATAGCGTATCGTTGTCACCTGTCTTGACCTGCATACATCGGTCGTGTCCCGTTTTATGTTGTGCTGAACACAAGACGCGTGTTTCGAGACGGGCTCACGACTGTTACGATATTTTAAAAGACACCCATAGTGAAGGTAAAAATGTTTACAGTGCACAGTTATTGAAATACTGATCAATAACATAAATAAAAAGATGCACCCGAACGGTTAACTGAAAGCTCCTTAATCTAGGGATTTTGGTATTATGGAGCAGCAGGTAAAATGTATGGATATTAATAATATATTTTAAAGGACATAATAAAGCTATTTAATAATAATAATAATAATAATAATTGCTTCACTTATATAGTGCTTTTCTGGACATTCCAATCAAAGCGCCTTACAGGTAATGGGGACTCCCCTCCACCACCAATGTGCAGCCCCACCTGGATGATGCGACGGCAGCCATAGTGCGCCAGAACGCTCACCACACACCAGCTCTCAGTGTGAAGGAAAGCAGAGTAATGAAGCCAATTCATAGATGGGGATTATAAAGAGGCCATGATTGGTAAGGGCCAATGGGAAATTTGGCCAGGACGCCGGGGTTACACCCCTACTCTTTTAATGACCACCGAGAGTCAGGACCTCGGTTTTACGTCTCATCCGAAGGACGGCGCCTGTTTACAGTATAGTGTTTCTGTTATTAATTAGTATCAGCAGTAATAATTTAAAAAAAACATTTGTGTCCTTGGGGCCAAATGACCCTGCACAGCAGTACTCGCTGACGGCGCCCTCCTCCCTCCCCCCCCCCCGTCTCCCCGCAGGTGATCTTCCGAGCGCTGCCCCCGTGGCACACCCTGAACCCCTACAGCGCCGAGGCGCAGGAGCAGCTGAAGGTGACTAACATCCGGGTGCAGCTTCTGAAGCGCCAGCCGTGCCCCTGCCAGGACAAACACCCGGACGTGAAGCTCCAGCACCTGGCGCACTACGCCATCTACGACTTCATCGTGAAGGGCAGCTGCTTCTGCAACGGCCACGCAGACCACTGTGTGCCCGCGGAGGGACACCGGCCAGTCAGGGAGAGGACGCAGCATGTGGTGAGCGGAACCAAGGAAAAACCTTGTCGTCCCTTTAGTGCCTATTCACAAACGAGGAGGGGGCCTTCACCAGCCCCTTGTAGCAAGGCGGTTGTTATGACAGTGGCATCAAAGACCACCCTGCCTCTAAACCGCCACTCGCTGTGATTTTGCTGGCTGAGCCCACCCTACGCTCGGCAGCACTCGGCAAACTATGTTGTGTTGACGGGAGAATTTCTGATCGCGGTTGCGATCACCTGGACCTCAGCACACCCGGATCCCCACCCGTGCTCAGGCCAGTGCCTTGACTGGTTGAAACCCCTTCGCAATTTGTGACTGCTGTGTATTTAAACAACCCGGCCTGCTGCCACTGCCAACGAATGGCACTCCGGCACAATATCATTTCTCCACTGTTCATTTGTCAGGCATAGTTAATGGCTCAGCCTGGACTCGAAGTGCTTTTCTCTGTACTACATGACCCAGTCTGCCCCGATCCTTCTGAAATGGGTCTTTTTCTGGTAGAGCCCTTTGTCCACAGTGGCTTTTCAGTTATAAGTGAACAGTATCACTATAGAGTTAATAATATATACCTGTATTCTGTGATAAGAACTTAAGGACGGTTATAAACGAGATAAGGCTATCTGGCCCATTTAATATTTGGTTGTTAATTGATCCTATGATGTCATCCAGCCATTTCTCAAAAGAAACCAGGGTATCAGGTTCAACAACATGATTGGCTTGCTTGTTCCATTCTCCCACATCCCTCTAGGTAAACATGTTCCTCCTGCTCTAGGTTTTCCACTGTGTAGCCTCACTTCACCTGATTTTACGTCAGCTAATAGGTGCACTGCTGAGGATTTCAAATCGACAAATCAGCAAGTTGTTCGTTCAGTTTTACATGGTGCTTCAGGTTGTAGTGTGCTGTTTGTAGGTCTGTGAAGTGAAATGTATGGTCCTGTAGTAAATTCACTTCTAATTCGCTTAGAAATAGATGTTCATTTCCAGTGTTTGAGAGTCATTTTCATGCTAATTTAGTGTATCCTAAATTACAACACTATTTTCACTACATATGATGATTAATTAAAAATCACTTACAAATCTGATTTTGAGACATAACAAAATGGGAAAATGGGGTAAAAGGCAAGCAGGTCAGAAAAAGTAGGCAATTCATTGGCAATTCAAAAGTAACAGACCCCGGTGGCTTTATTTAAGTGAAATCAATATTATTATGGTGAAATGCAAGTTATCCCCACATAAATGTAGCTTACAACTTAATTACCAGTAATTAAAAAAAAAGAGAAATTTTAACTTTTCCCCTGCTCTGCGCCTAACTGTTCTACTATACAGCATTCCTACTACTACTTGAACTGGAACCCAGGTTTCTTTGCTGTTTGTAAACCTCCCAGAATTAATATATAATCTGCTAAAGGCCAGTACCGAGCAGGAGCTTCATAGACAGGAGAGATGAGGTGTAATTTGCCACATACTGTCCATGGTGACTAATTCTTTGGTGAGAAAGTGTGTTTTACCATACAAGTTTAACACCTAGTATGTATCGTATGGGCCCTTTTAGTCAGTTTATTGAGTAATAATTGGTCTTTAGTCTGTACACTGACTGTTAGTTCACCTTTGGAGTGTTTTAAATGTCATTTTCAGTTTGTTTTGAACGATTGTCCCTCTGGGTATCTGTTGTTCCGTGGGGAAAGGTATGAAATTCAGCAATTGTGTGTTCCCAATCCCCTTCATGAGCCTTGCCCATCTCTGCAAAAGGTGGAGGGCTGCCCTTCTTGACCTGACATTTCGATACTTATTAACCTTTCCCCTCCCATATTTCCCTGGTGAACCACATCAGCACGCTGCTGTGTACAGACAATGTGCATTTCTGCCTGAATGGGCTCAGGCACGGCTCTGAAGAGTGCCCCCGTCGTGCTGCGTATGTTTTAGGGTTAAGTGACTTCTTAATCCGTCTAACATTTCATGTGCCTTTAGCAGTTACAGCCTTTCACCTGCCTCTGTCTGCTTCTATGGGTTTCTCTTGTCATTTTTGTAAAAAGAGGTTTACGCAGCTGTTGGTGCAGATAAACCGTTTTAAAATGAAAGAAAAACTGCAAAGTGCTGTCTGTATTTCACTTTAAATAATGGGGGGGGGGGTCATTCCAGGATGAGAGGGGAAAAAGCAGCAGCTAAAAAGTGTGAGCAGATTGCCTGCGTATTTGTCATTTCAGTAAGGTCCTGGTTGGTGGTTGGTGGTAGCTCCGCTGCCTTATAGCAGTGGGTTCTGTTCTGTTCTCAGTCATATATATGGAGCTTGCATCTTCTCCGAATTTTTGTGGGCTGCTCGGGTTTCCTCCCACCTCCTAGAGACACACAGGCTAGAGTTTGCTCCTTAATCCGCATCATGTGTGGTGTGGTATGCCATTTCCCAGATAGGTATGACATGTGTCCTCACCGACGCCCCCTCCCCCAGATTTAGAAGGCACAGTGACCTTTTCTTTTCATGCTGTCTGTCTTGGGACTCGTCAGTCGTCACTGGGGTGAGCCTGGCGCCAGCGTGTGGAGGGCACAAGCCCCGTACACGTGCTCCTCCAGCAAGCACGTTGTTGATCTGCTAGACGTATGCGCTTACTGCAGGCTGTGTGTACAGGAAAAGCAGTGATGACCAGAGGAATAATGCATCTCTTGCAAAGCTCACCGGAAGCTCACCTGTACCCATCCCGTCCCAGGGAGTCCCTGCTTGTCAGCCTGCTTGGTTCAAGCCCCCACACCTCCAACAGCTCTTTGGCTGATCCTGGTCACCGTTATCCAATGATGACACAGCCCATGTCGGCACATCTGGGCTCAACCTGTGCTCTGACTGAGCACCTTGACCCCAGATAGCTCTAATGTAAGCCTTCTGTTTAAACTTTGTCTGGTCGGTTTGTCTGTCTGTCCCAATAGGTCAGCAAGTTTGCTGAATTTTTATGTGATATGAACTGAAAATCTCCCCAGCTTCTGCTGCTTATGTGATGGTTGTATGCAGGACCAAGTGCTTACATTCATACTGTAAGTGACTGTCTCAGTCCATTTGCTTTTTACCAGAGGCTGTATTGTATTTATTTTCCTTTAGCTTCCTGGAGACATTCTTTGCCTCACTTTCATCTGAATTAAGACAAGTACCCCTGACTATATTTTCCTGCTGGGTTGATACTGGACACTGGTTTGAATTGTCTTAATTTCAATCCTAAATTTAACCTACTCAAGTCCAGAATATCTGCAGAATATAAGCAGAGATCTGCCCGTTTCTAGAGATTTGATATGCCATGTAAGGATAAACACCCTCCTAATGTGTACATGTTGGAGAAAAAAACATGGCACATTGACAGAAACCATATCCAAAAATAATCAGGATGATAAACCACTGACATTTTCAGCTGACCGCTGACAAAGAGAAGTGTTTTTTTTTTGTTTGATCTATTATTCTTATTAACATATTCAATTTAACTCACTTCAATTCAGAATACTTTATTCATCCCAATGGGTGTAATTGTTTTTTTAGATGGTTTTATCCACAGCAACTTACTTTTATATCCATTTATTGAATTTGTTTTAATGAAGATAGCAGGTTGGTAAATAACAAGCCTTTCTCCATCAGAAATTCACAGGGCCCCACCTGGCATTTAATCCCACAACCCTCTAGTTTTGTGTTCAGAGTCCTAGCCACTACTCCTCGATGAATGTCATCCTCATGGTGTTTGATTCCAGAAATAAAAAGAAATACGAGTTGTTTGCAGTCAACGACAAAGACAGCGTTATGTCTTTGGCAAGCCTAAAGAGAAGCTGCGCTTTCAGACAAGAAGTATTAGGGATTAGAGAACAAAGAGTTAGTCTTGGGCATATAAATGATTTGTGCATGGATACCCCATGGATGGTATCAGATAGGTACTTGAATGATTCCTGCAAACGTAAAAATGATGCTCTGCTAACTGTGCTGCTTTGTCTTTAATCATATTTAAGTGAGAGGCTATGAAGGTTTTTAATTTATATGAAGTGAGCAGAAAGAGTGGCTAACCTAATCTTGTAAATACAGCAAGAGACCACTGGTCTCCAGTTGATCAGATAAAGAACAAATTCAGAATTTAAACTTGTTAATGAAGTGTACTGGCAGTTAAATAATGTGTTGCATGAGCAATTCAAAGAAAGAACATTTATTATTATTCAGCACTGATAACATGACTTCAATCTTTAATTGATAGTCTCAGTCAGTCACATTTTGGATTAAGATTTGGAACACATTGGAATTAAAAGCCTTACAAACCTAGGTTGTATTTCTGGTAGTTTTCTTTTTCAAATCTTTCCTATTTAAAGAAATAGGACCTGAAATGGAGAGCATTTTTTTTGAAAGACTGGACAGCGAACATGTAACAATGCTTAAATTAAGTTCACCTAGTGTGCCATGTGACAAAACCAGTCCATGTGCATTAATTGTATTGTAGCCACTGCCGATATGCCTTAGAAAAATATATCTGTATGTGGATTTATATATGACTCACTCCTAAATTGTGATGTGGAAGATGTTATAGAAAGTGGTTCTGCCCTGTGCAGTCTATGTTTTTCACCACAGGATTGTAGAATCTGCATAACCCAAACAACGATAACAAGAAGGGGATCGTCTGAAAGATTAAAACTTTGTAAACACTGAAGATTGAGGCGTGCTCTGGAAATGTTTTCCATTGAATAAGTGCAAGATTGATTTGTGCTGAAAGCAGGCTTTTGTTGTCTAAAATGTTTTCTAGACATAATCTTTACCCATGATGCATTTCCTTGCTTTTTAGCTTCAGTTTTGCCAAGATTTGCTTTAGGTTTTTATAATTCTTAACTCATTTACTCCACTGCTCAAAATATGACTCATTTTCTTTTGTGCAAGCCTTCCTCTTCCTCTGTTCTTTTAGGTGACTTATTGCATTTACTTCTAAGGCTTATTTTCCTTTGCTCCAGCTTTATCTTCTTAAACCATACTAAAAAGCTATGAGCTCATGCACACAATAAGGAGTTGTTCCTTACTCACAAGTGCTTTGAGATGGTTGCTCTGTAAAACAAATCAGCAGTCATGTGTAAATATACATTGTGGAGGGAAAATGACTACAATAATAACATTAATAATTTTGCAATTTTGAGCTTTTGGAAGCAGTCATTTGAAAGCGGCTCTTTGTTGAAGAACTAGTCATCCGGATTCCCAGGCTGAAGAAGACCTAATTTAGAACTTCCTCTTTCTTTAAGGCCAATGTGTGTGACCCCAAAACAGTGCCGAGCATAATCTTTTGTCTAGACTGAAACCCGTCACCCGTTTGTCCATCGCTGAAGACTAGAGCCACTGTCTGATTGCAAAAGCAAGGGAAGAGCAGAGAAACTGAACCAGCTGTTTTGGCTAATCTTCTCCTACCAACTTGTAAATGTGTTTTGTGATTAATGTAGGTGCTGTGGACAGTAACAGCTGGATCTCTGCCAGCCACTGCCTCTGAGTTCTTAATGGCTTGTTTCATCACTCATACATGTTGTTTTGTTTATGTAATTTAATGATAATGTGGTAGCAATTAGCACTTGGTTCCTATCAGTAGGTTTCTGTTTGCTCTGATATTTTTTTATACGGTTTCTAGTCTTTAATATCTCTTTCCTAGTGCATGATGCATGTTCTTTAAATACAGTATACACCAGTATTACCTGTAACACCGTAGAAAGACACTGTAAAATTTTTTTCAGTGATTTGGAATGAGACTGTCCTGAACTACAGCCACTCATCTGGGACTTAGAAGCTGAAGGTCTTGTTTTTCCTGGTTCCAAATTTAGAAAGATTTCTTTGCACTTATCCTCACCAGCTATAAGTAACGGAACTTGAGAGAGCTTCTCAGGGTTACTTTGTTAAAAATACTCCCAGAGCCTTCTGCTTTCCTAATGTTCGATTTGTGGAATGTTCTTTCAGTGCTGTTGTGTCTCTCTGGGTTTCCTCAAGGTTTAAGGGCTGGTTACTATGGGTTTTGAAGACATGTCTTTTTAATACTCAGAAAGTGTTAACAAATATTTGCACGAAGGGATTTACTGTGTTGAGAGCTTAACTGTAGTTTACAGAGGTCAGCGAATAATTCTTTAATCATGTTGTGTAAGCACAGTGCGTTGATCCTGGGAACACCGTGGAAGTAAGCTGAAATGGAATGGCTTATTTTACAGTAGTGACAGAAAGCAAATGCATTCACTTTGTACACTTTAAAATCTAAAAACCTTTTGTGGAGCATGTTTTTATGGGCATGTTGATATCTTTGAACTGGTTTTGCGTTCCATGTCTGTAAAATATTTAACCACACAAAGTAAGAAACCTCGCCAGTGTTTCTTTATCAAACCAACCCTTTTGCCCGTTGTCCACCAGGTCCATGGAAAGTGCATTTGCAAACACAATACAGCAGGTGATCACTGTGAGCGCTGCGCCCCTCTGTACAATGACCAGCCCTGGCTGCCTGCTGATGGACTGACTGGGGCTCCACATGAATGTAAAAGTAAGTAACGTGTTGACTTACTGGACATGCCTCTGTATGCATCCATAATTAAAGTATGTTTCATTCTATTTGTATTAAGTAAAACACCAGTATCTCCATTAAGTAAAAGAGCATCTAGGCACCCTTTACTGCTCATTACCTGATGTGTTTAAACACCAGTCTTTGCTTAACTTCTAACTTAGCTCATAAAAATTCAGAGAAAGCCTTTTACTCACACTCATAACTCAGGTACTGTGGGATCTAGAGAGAATCACTTTGCAAGTTTTTCCACTTTAGTATATTATTTGAATCTGTTCTTATCTTCCTTCTGTGCACCGGGATTTCTTAAGTACAATAGATTGATATTTTCTGTCATTCTGAAGTTGAACTGAAAAAATGATTGAATTTCATCATTTTTGCAGGGCATGTGCAATCATTTGCCATCTATATTGCATGTACAGAAATATTCACATTTTGCTCAGAAGATATTGTGAAAAAATGCTCTTACTTAGTCATGATTATTTCTGTTATATTGGGTTTATTAATACTGATTTCCCAAGAGTTCTAAAACTCTGTTTCAAAAGGAGTTTTAAAGAGCCAATCTTTATGCACACTTATTATTTTTTACTGTATGATGTGAAGAAGAAATGGGGATTTAAAAAGAATAATATCATTGGTCCTAACATGTCTAAACGGTGAACGGTTTGTCACCAATGATGATTGTCCTGTTAGATCTCTGGAATGTTTTAGAGGGGTTTTTGTAAGGTATGGGTGCTGTTTCAGATCTCTCAGCTGCTTCTCTAGCTCATATGGAGAGAAACACCTTGAAACTGAAATACAAATATGATGTGCTCGGTTTTGTAAGCCTGAAACCCTTGGTAAAGGCAGTAATCTATCGAATCATCTCAAAAAGCTTCAGCGAAACCGACCACAATTTCTAATTTGTGTTGCCACATGTTTCTCACTGTTAAAATGTGTTTCACGAGGAATGACAGCAGCCGAAAGGTTGGGAGAAATTAGAATCGTTTATTGGGATGTGAAGACTTGGCTTAGCCCGCTTGGCTGAGGGCCAACCTCCCGGCCGTCGGACGGGGAGGATAGGACCCCCATGCGACCAATTGGGCAGCTGCAAAGGTGGAGAGGGGGTGGAGGAGGGATGCAGAAACCGAATGAGGAAGAGGAGAGGGTGACGTTTGGTATATATGGAGACCGGTTGCTTACGTCAGAATTAGTGGGAATTGTAGCAGCTGTGTCGAATGAACTCAGCTGCCTTCATTCCTCCCGAACTTTCATTAAAAACTCCATCTACTGCTGAGGTACACTGGTTTGTTATTGCACTCATTGTACAGAAAAGTACATTCATAATTTGTGTTTGATCTATGGTGCACATGAGTAAAAAATGTACATGCTCTATCGCTTAATCAGGTGGAAAAGAGATCAAGTAGAACTTAAATCATAAGTTCTTAAATAAGTACTTAAATCATAGCAGCAGTCAGACCCTTGTTCTAAACATTGCTTGTCTGAAGCAGATAAATGAATAGATAAAATACATCTTTGTGTTCTTTCTAGGTTGTATGACACATTATGTCAAAAGTAGTGTTTGCACAAGACTGGTTATATGTCTTTATTAGTGATAAGCTCACACCCTTACAAGGAAAATAACATCACTTTGGTTAAATTAAAAATGTAAAAGTCATTCGTGGGATTCTTTGTTTTTGATTTTTACTTTCCCGTTAGCAGTAAGTCATTAAAGCTGACACCTACCATAATTATGCCGTCTCCATTTCATGTCATTAACATGCCACCATATTAAACACTCTACATACAAAGGAATAGGTAATAGGTTTATTCCGTGCTGAAAAGAGAAGAAAGAAAACGCAACATTTCGGCTGTGGAGCCTTCTTCAGGTGTGAGCTTAACTGAAACGTTGTGTTTTCTTTCTTCTCTTCTCAGCATGGAATAAACCTATTACTTGTTCCTTTGCTGCCTACGCATGCTGACGCGGCTACCCAACTGAACTAATCTACATACATTATGCATTATCTAATTATTACGATGGCCTAGTCTCTCGTTTTAACATTTTGTGTGGTGCCTGTCCGAATAAAAGATTCGGGCGACAAACTGGTTTCAAAAAATAAATTGGCAAAAGCAATTAAAAATGGACAAACCTGTTGGAAATTAGGCGCCGGCCTATGGAACTCTTTTTCTGCATGTCCGAAAGGGATATGCAAGCCGTGGAGCGAGAATAATCGGACCTGACGACAGTTAATAGCTTTCTGTTCCGCTTATCCTAATTACACGGGGCCTATAAACCTATAAGCTCGGAATCTGCAAGAAGGCAGCAAGATAAAAGGTGGAAAGGAAGAGGCCTAATTATTTCTGCTTTGTCGGTCCGGCATACTGACTGGCTTTGTCTCCCGATCCCCCCCCCCCTCCCCATTTGATGTAGAGTGCAAGTGTCACGGCCACTCGGACAGCTGTCACTTTGACTGGGGTGCATGGCTAGCCTCGGGCCAGCGCAGCGGAGGGGTGTGCGACCACTGCCGGCACAACACCGAGGGCCGGAACTGCCAGCTCTGCAAGAGCGGCTTCTACAGAGACCCGCACCGGCCCTCCTCCGCCCCTGACTCCTGCACCCGTAAGAGCCGCTTGACCCCGCAGTCCGGCCTTCTTCCTGGTGACTGGCACCGGCGTGGAAGTAGGCCTGTCGTGTTTTAAAAAAAATAATTCAGAATCATCAGCTTACACTTATATAGCGCTTTTCTGGACACTCCACTCCCAAAGGGAGGTATATTCAACTCCTGCACCAGCCCTGCAACAGCCTTATCACCCTGCAGCTCATAACCGGCAGCCCCACTGAAGCTCAGCAGGTGTGAGCCCGGTCAGTACCTGGATGGGAGACCTCCTGGGAAAAAGCTAAGGTTGCTGCTGGAAGAGGTGTTAGTAGGACCAGTAGGGGGCGCTCACCCTGCGGTCTGTGTGGGTCGTAATGCCCCAGTATAGTGACGGGGACACTGTACTGTAAAAAGGAAGCCTTTGGATGAGATGTAAAACCGAGGTCCTGACTCTCTGTGGTCATTAAAAATCCCTGGGCATTTCTCAATAAGAGTAGGGGTATACTCTGGAATCCTGGCCAAATTTCCCATTGGCCTTTACCAATCATGGCCTCCTCATAATCCCCCTCTATGAGTTTCCTTCATCACTGTGTTCTCCTCCCCTCAGAGAGCTGGTGTGTGGAGAGTGTACTGGTGCATCCAGGTGGATGCTGCGCACTGGTGGTGGTGGAGGGGAGTCCCCATTACCTGTAGAGCTCTATATGGAATGTCCAGAAAAGTGCTATATAAGTGTAAGGAATTATTCATTATTATTGTTGTTCTTGTTTTTGTTATTATTATTATTATTATTATTATTATTATTATTATTATTATTATTATTGATTGCTGTATGATAGCAATCGGAAGATTGTGAGGATTTTATTTGCTTCTAGTTGGTGTATTGTACTATGAGGTCAGGGTACAATTGTTTCTGTAAAACAGCATTAGAGTTTTTGCTTTATTGTTGCTAAAGATTGGGGTCACAATCTTATTGTTCACAAGAAATCCTAAATGTTAATATCTCAGAACAAGCTTACCAGAGACAGAGTCCCTCTAAGATAGTATGGATGAGAATACATGTTGGTATGCAGTGGTTCAGTTGTTTACAGGTAATTACAAAAGGTCTTTCAGGTTGCTATTTACTTTTTTCCTCAAAAGCGTTAACATCTTTAATTTGGGAATTACAAAAATGTATGATTTATAAACCTAAATCTTTATTTCTTTGTGCCAATTTGAATGAAGATACTTAACTATTATAATGGTGCCCAAATAAGGAGGGGTAGTTAAACTACAAAATAAGGGGGTCATGGAGGCAACAAACGGGTCCTGGTACAATCTTGCTATGTAAGCAAATAATATTTAACATAAGATTAGTTATGTCACCTCGTTTTTTATCTTGCACAGCTTTAAAATAGAGTAAGAATTAGGCCCAGGCTTAGACAAGACAATCACATATTTATTAACAGGAAATAAACACTACTACGCAGCACACAACATTACACAGCAATCAGTTACACTACAGACAGAATACCCAGAAATAGATCTTTATAATCTAATTGATATAACCAGCCAAAGAGAGAACTGCATCCTAATCAACAAGGTGTATCCTAACCAGGATTAAATCTGCCTTACTAAGCAGATGCTTACAGTTGAGTAGAAGTTGTCTATTTGAAATAAAGGCATCACTAAAGTAGGAAAGATGATTTTAGCATGCTGGTTTTACAATAAAGATATTCAAAATTTCCACATAAATAAGAATGTTCCAATCATTGTTGAATATTTAGCATGTCAATATGACTGATTTAATGATCCCTCGGTGACTCAATTGTAACATATTTAATTATTAACCCTTTAATTATTTGTATCCTGCTCTGTGTTTACTTACATGGCCATTATGTAAACACAGCAGCATTGCTTACACATTATCTCAAACCTTCACAATAAGGCACTCAAAATGGGAAGAAAAAACAAATTAATTCCTGTTGAAATTCAGCTGCTCCATTTTCTGCAACACGATTTTAGGATAAAAAATAGAGGTAAAAATACAGGAAGGAATTTTTACAGACTTATTCATTTTTTAAATGTATGTAAAACATTTTGTAGACTAATAGTACATATTAATTTAAGAATCTACTCAATTTGTTTCTGGCAGTCGTGTTTCAATAAAGGTTTGCTCAGTGACGCTTTGACTGTACCACACTGTAGGCTGCTTCTCTGTAGTATTGTGTAGTCTGTTCAGTACAGCTAACACAGGCTTTGCTGCAGTTTTACATAAATGCACAATGCAAAATAAAAGGCTCATTTAAAAAAAAAATTTGGAATGGAAAGCTCATTTTAGGAATGGCGCCCCCTCCATAGAGTATGCCCATACAGTGACCTAACAGAGAGAGGTGTATTAGCAAGGGCTGTGTTTTAAGAAGGATCATGAGAAGTGTCAGCCGTCTAGACTGGAGCTGAGCCAATAAACAACACAGAGTTAGAGATTCCCCTGTGTGAAATTCCACAGGTTTTCAGGGAACAAGCCAGCACAAGTCAGTTTATGCAATACTGATGGGCACCTGACCACATGAGTAACCAGAATATAATGGCAAGCCAAGAGAAGGATAAAAACAGGAAGAGAATCACAAACATTTAACAAAACAATTTTTCAAATGTGACTCACCATTCTGCAGAGTCCGGAAACAGCAGATTGATTCATCATCGGTAAGAATGAAGAACACTTGTCTAGATTCCAAAGAATCTTTTATTTAGAGTTATTAAAACAATCGTTAAGGCTCTTTTATTCACAAATATTTTTTTATTGTAGACACCTGGTGTGTTATGGATGTAAATACACATTCTGTGGGCCTAAATAAACTGGGGTAGCTAACATATTCTAAAGACACAGACAGGAGCCGGTTTAAAACACAGACAGATCGTAGAGGGAGCAACCAAATTTATTGACAATTTAGACTGAGGTATTTGATTTAAGGGGAGGCTGTTTTTTTTGGTTTCTGTGAATAACAATTTAGAAAACCTATCCAAAAAGCAGGTGAATGCAGAGTGATGAGAGTAGCAAGAGAGGTTCTCTCCGGTAGCAGTTACCATTGTGAACTTGACATCTCTCTGTCAAGTCAACTTTGTAATCCTGAACTATGTTAGGCAGGCGAGATTAAGATTTACTTCAGTCACAGCACGCGTGTTCCTACTGTAATATTGAATAATTCCTGTTCTTAAACTGTGAAAGATTTATTTTTCTTTTTGCTGTCTTAGTGCAAGCTTCAGCAGGGTAACCCCAAAAAAAACTGAAAGGCCCAGGGATTTAACGCCTTGAGCAGAAACCTGCATACAATTTGCAAACGATGAGCGATAACAGTATGTAACAAACGATTCTAGCCAATATTCTGATTCATTCAAGATATGAATGAGGATATTATTAAAATAAAAACATGTTTTCAAATAGGACATTCAGCTGCAAAGTCAGTTTATAAAATTTGTTTTATAAATCAGGTTTAGTTTGCATACTTAATATTTGATTTTTTTTCAGTCCTGCAGAGAATTCCATATACAGTAGAATGTAGATTATTTTGAAAACTGATAAAAGCTTTATCCACAACTACAGAATAAGATTGTTAGGTATTCTGATTTGGCTTCGCTGTTGAGGCTGCTGAGTTCAGCCAAAGCTGTTAGGCTCGTGGTTAGACACCCTGCATCCTGGATAGAAACGTGTATTATTCTATGTAACTTTATGCAATGTTTTAAGTATGTATATTCCTAAATTTGTCTACCTTCCCCAAGCCTCTCTGATTTTGCATTGTGCCAATTTGACCTTGGGCAGCTAATCCTAAAGTATTATATTAAGGCTTATTTTATTACTATGACGTACTTTGCTTTATTCGACAACTATTTACCCTTTTAAAGGTGCTGCTGGCTTTTAATTTAAAATTACAGTGTATATGGTATGTATTTCCAGATGGAATCTTTGGCATGCACTAAAGTGTTTCTGAAACAAACGAGAAAGTATATGAGACGTTTGTGTTTTTGCCCCAAGCTTCAGCATTAAGCTGAGTGGGTTAATATAAGAAGTTCAAGACAAGAGTTCCAGGGAGAATTTGTGCAGTGGTCCAATGTGTTCTCCTAATAGTAATTCTCAAGAACTGTGAATTTGGGTATTTGAGGTCGTTCTAACAAAGATTCTGCTGTTCCCGTTTTAAATTTCACTCAGAGAATACACTTGAACGGACATCTCAAATGGCTCATTTACATACCAATACGCCCCTTTTTGAATTCCTATGCGTGATTCTCTTTGTCAATATTTCTGTTGTTACTCCTAATTTTAACTGAATGCGTTCGCCTGCTCATTTCTTCCCTCTGATTTATAGAAAAGATTCTGAATGGTGGTTTTTGTATGGAGCCCAAGCAGAGGTTTTTCCTCACGCTTTCTGGGTGCTAATGGACATTTCATGCAGAGCAGACTCTGCAAAATCAAAACAGAGTCCACGTCCCTGATTGATTTCTTTCTTGATCACTTGCGTGTGTGCCCACTGTCCAGGATTCTGCCATTATCAATATATAATATAAAATTCCAGCTGGGGGATTTCCAAATGAGATTGGATAAAATACTAATCAGTAAATAATATGTTGCCATTTAGTCTAAAATAGTCATATTTTATGGTGGACACAATGGTTTGTAACCCAAAATATGTTTATATTATTTATTTGTTATTAGTTCCTCCTTTCTTCTTCAAAGCGGTGTTGAATCTACTACTGTTAGAGAACCAGTTTGAGAAAATACATTTTTTTAAACAAACTGAAAAGAAATAATAAAAGAAAGAATTAAATGGCTAGGAGGTACTTTCCGTTTACATTCCTGATATAATCTGCTGGTCTTAATGGCTGAGCCTTTTTTTATAAGTCTGTAAGTATCATAGAAGGGTTTTTAAACTTCTGATTAATTTCTTTTACCACATTCCACACTGTTTACAGGAGTAGTACTGGTGTTGTCTTGTTCTCTTTAGGACTCGTCTTTCTGCTGAGAAACAGTGCAGTCTAATGTTGCAAGACCAGCTCTTTTATTTTAGCATTTTCTCTAGGTTTGAAATGCAGTTGCTTCTTTCTCTCTTTGACAGCTTTCGGCTGCGCATTCAGGGTATTAACAAGTGCCGAGGTTTCCAGACATCCATTTGATTCAGGAGAACAAAAGCAAATGTAATCAGGGAATCTATAGAGAGAGGCGCCAATCGCTTGTGTTAATTTATTTAAACTGGGCACAGCGAATGTGCAATTTGATTTCAATTGAGCAAAAGGATATTCTCATGCAGCTTTGAGAACAGAGAAAGCACTTGAATGCTGCCTTGAAAATCAGCACAGGAGACCGGATTCAAACTACACACTCCAGTTTTCACAAACCGCTGAATGTTTGAGAATTTTCTGTTCTCTGTGTTTCTTGGATTTGTTGTGTTGGTTTCCTCTTGCACATGTTGTTATACTGAACATTCTACATGCTTGCCACTGTGCTCAGAGATGTATGCACATATTGGAAAACCTGTCCAGTCAAGCATACGGCAAGGTTCATTTAAAACAGGCAAGGATTGCGGTGTTTTTGCCTTCATGTTTCACTCTAGGCTCCAAATAATTAAAATAAGTGATGTGTGTATGACACAAATTACAACAACTCAGCATTCTTTTTAAACTTACACAGCCTTGATGACTTAAAAGTGCTATTAGACTATTAGAGTTGCATGCTTTACTTACAAACAACCTTTCATAAAATGACTGTCTTGAACTTAGGACTAGTGCAACACGGGTTTTGCATGGCTTTTCTCATTATCTGATATCAGAGTACTTAGCATTCATTTAAAAATGGAGATATTCCCACTTCTAATGTTCTGTATTCGAATATATGCAGTGATTACTTCTTATATAAGCGCTGGTTCAACAGACCTTGTTTGGGTTACTTGTCAGGCTTAAAATATTTAAGAAAGAATTTACTTGTAGCAGATTTGCCTTATGAGCTGCATACCATCATGATAAAAGCTGATAAGTCTTATCAAGCATTTGGGAACAGAATGAAATTTGTATAAATGACAACCTTTCAGATATTGTACTTAACGTCTGTGTGTCTGGATTACAGCACTGTTACTCTAGGAGGAAAATTTTATTTTTGATAGCCAGTTAGCTACCCTTTTATCTCTCTAAAGAGTACGACTCAAATAGTGACTCCTGGAAATGAAAAATAAAATTCTGACCTTTTAGAAAATAATATCTCTTAGGAGGAGTGTTTACATCATAAAACATTCTCTAAAATGTTTTATTTTATCATAAAGAAAATATTTGCAGAGTGGTTTTAACAAACAAGAACAATGTGTCCTTTTATAAAAAGGGTTCTTACAAGAAATGCAGCAGCTTATGTATGGTTACAAATCCAGCCCATTTGGTAGTGAGTAGTTAATTGATGCAAAAGATCTCATCCAGCCATTTCTTGAAAGAAACCAGGATATTGGCTTCTACAACTGTCCCACACCCCCACAACACTTTGTGTAAAGAAGTCCCCCCTGTTCTTTGTTTTTAGTGCACTTCCACATACAGTAGATTCCACATGTACTCTCTGGATAGGCCATGCACAGGCCAGTCAGTGTAGAGGATGCATGAACAAGAATCCAGTCAGCTCCTGCCTGCTGAACATGGGCAGCCCAGGCAGTTGGTGTGGGATCGCAGTTTTTAAATCCTACAGAAATTGCAGGACCCCCAGCTTACGTTAAAACAACACCTCAAACATTTGCTTTAGGAATGGACCGGTATGGGTAAAATACAAGGACGAAAATATATTTTCCATTCTTATGTTTGCCAAATAGTGAAATGGTATTACATTACATAGTTCACGTGAAATTATTTTTTGTCCTTTCTGTTGTAAACAGAAGTTAATATACTACAGTTCTGTCACGTGTAAGGAGATAGTACAGAGCTGTCATTTTTCTAGGACCTGTCAGCATTCCTGAGATGTCACAGTGTAGGCCCACACTGCTTAGTACTCATCCTGAAGTGTAAAAGATCTTTAAGGAGCTGGTGTCTGGTCTGCCAGTATCGCTTGTTAACATACAGTATTAATCAGACCTTAGCCATGACATGAGTCGGGGATGAAGCCCAGTTCTATTTTTCATTCTGCTGACACGCAGCCAGGTGTAGCTGAGGTCTTGGAAGAGTCACGGTGCTTGCCTGTGTGTTTGACTGGCAGGTGTGTGAAGGCAGAACAGAAGTGCTCATAGTAGAAAGCAGAGTGTGCCGACCATAACACAGGGTAAGATCAATTCTGGCTTGCGCAAAACACTTATTTCAGCATTGGCTCGGCACTGCATGACGCCAGTTTTTCTCTGTAGCTTACCTGTCACTGATCTCCTGCAAGTATTCCAAAGAGTGTGACTAAGGGGGTAAAAATAAGAAGAGAGGAATGGTTTGGGAATTGTATTACATTCTCAGATTTGCACTAGAGCCACTGTGTGTCTGTAAAAGTGATTACTAAGCCATGGAAGGAAGTAGAGGCAAAAAAACTATTCTACCGTTTTCCTTCTGGAAGTGAACAGTAGCATGCCTGGATGGCGGGTGGATTTTGTCATGCTCTAGTCTTTGCCAACCAGAGAAAGAAGGTGTATATATTGCTCCTGTTGCGATCTGCAAAGACATCCCGATTAGATATTAGGAATGACCTTGTCTGCAGTTGATAGTAACAGTAAGATAGTCTTGGATTCACTGAAAGGTGTGAATATTTAACATGTTTTCTCTACATGTATACAAAGACCTACTTTAAATGAAGTAGAAAGACAAGAAAGTCTTTATATTCCTTTCCAAGTAGTAATTCCCTTAGGCTAATTACAACTGCAATGCTTATAATACTTTATAGCATACAATTATCTTTATCTCTGTACAATAAGTTTTATTATGAATTATGATGTAAGAAGGAGAGATTAATGCCAACTTTAACTGTCTCCTTTCTCACGTCTTTTAGAACACTTTTCAGAATTATCTACGTGAAGCAAAAGTATTAGCTTTATCTGTAGTACTATTAAACTTAAGCTGACAGTAGAACTTCCAAGAAGCCAAATCTGTAGATTAAGAACTTAGAAATAGAAATTAACTTGCTAAGCATCTTCTATATATATGTGTATAAAAATGACTTCTCTTTATAGAATTTCTACACAATGAAAATGGCAACATTTTTCAATACCCTGTTCGGGGATCAATCTCTGGATGTGTTTATAGGCTTTCATTCTGACATCAGCTCTTAGCTGCCTAAACAAGTTGTTTTTAACAGCACAGGTTTGATACCATTCTCCTGGTGTCACTGCTTTAAAGAGACCTAAAAAACCTGCAGACACACCAGCCCTCCACGACCAAGACTGCCCACTTTTAGGGCTACCAGTATTTTTCACCATTTGGTAATATTTCAGATTTAAAAGTCTTTTTAGTCATCATTATGTACTTTTAAGAAAATAGAGACTTTTGGCTGTCATGGCATCAGCTAACTTCATTGACATAACAAGACTCTTTGACATAAAACATTGGTTATCATTGTCCCTGTTTCGCTGAGTATATTTGCAGAAAAGAGCACAATGAAGGGCTGGGTTGTAAGAAACATTATTTGATCCAGGTAGAAATCACATCCAGTGTAATGGATTGTTTACTTGGGAGGCTTTTCACAAGCTTGACAACCTTCTCAGTTGTGAAATCTTTGCCTGATTCATTTATAGATGTGTTATCGGCATTTTAAAGGTCCTTTTATTCTTTGTGGGTGATGCAATACCATGTTCTGATAACATAAACAAAGGAAGGCCTTTGTCTTCTGAGATCAAAATGAATAATGAGAAGGAGAATCCAAAAAGGCCACAATCCATTGAAGGAGATGCGATGTCTTGCTTGCATTCTCTGTCTCATGCCAGTCAGTGATCGTTTATATTTCCAGTAAAATGTGAAATGAGGGAGCCACTACACTGCCAGGCTTCACATGACTGTACAGCGGGTTTAGCTCTTTATCCGCGGGGAGATTAATAGAAGGAAGGGCTGCATCCTGATTGTTGCTGTCTTTGATCTGCAGCGTGTGCCTGCCACCCTGTTGGCTCAGTGCCCTTCCACCTCAGTGGGGTGTCCCTGTGCGACCCCAGCAATGGCGAATGTGTCTGCAAGCCGGGAGTGGGGGGCCCACACTGTGATAGATGCATGGTAGGCTACTGGGGATTTGGAGACTATGGCTGCCGACCGTGTGACTGTGCTGGCAGCTGTGACCCCTTCACCGGCGACTGTGTGTCCAGGTAAGGTAACTTTGCTCGCATTTCTTTGTCTGTTCTCACATTAAAAGCAAAATCCCTGCACAGATGGTGTCTAGTATTCTTTGACTTTGATTAGATACACTTGTGGATTATGCGGTCTGTTCTTCAATGTTGTTACAAATAGGGGGTTATGAAAATAGTCACTAAAGTAAATAATCATAACCCCCAAATTGTAAGGATTTCCCCAAGAATATGTCTAAGCGGTTGATATAATTAGAGGCATGTGAATTATTTGTTCTCTGGCACAGTTTCGCTGAAAAGAGGAATAATAATAACATAGAACAGTATGTTCTTAGCAAGATTCAAATACTGAGCTCCGATCGGTTTTTTTTTTCGGATATAGGTACTCTTGCCTGGCACAAGTCTCAAGTTCCATCTGCTCCTGTCCCCTCTCACGCTTGTGGTCTGCCCTTTTTCTTTTTCCTCTTTTCCTCTCATCACTGTCTTCATCTGATCTTGTAAGGTGTCTTTCTGGACTGCTGATTGACACTTAATCATTTACCCAGAACTTAATTAACTGAGGTAAACCAGGGTGATTCTTTTGATCAGTGTGTCTCATACCCAGCACAACTAAGTAAACATCCTTTGGTTTGAAGCTCTAGGAAGTGGAGATATTGACATTACTTAAGTGTTGTGTCTAAATTCTTATAGAGACCCCCCTATTGTCACCTACCTCAGCCTGAAGCAGTATCTTAGATTTTATTGGACTATGCTGCAGTCTGTTGGAGCAGGGCTTAGCATTGTTTCCTCACAGTTCTGGGACCATGTGTTCAATTCTGGACCTGGGATTCTATCTGTATGGGGTTTGTATCTTCTGCCAGTGTTCACATAGGTTTCTTCCCACTGCCTAACTGGGGATTTTCTCCTGAAGATGAATTAGTGTGGAACTGAACCAGATGCCATCTGAGGGAATCATCCATCTATGTTCTAACTTGTATCCAAACAGGGTCGAAGGCGAGCTGGAGCCTATTCCAGCAGGCAATGGGTACAAGGCAGGATACACCCTGGATGAGTTGCCATGCCATCACAGGGCACACAAAGACACACACACACTTATGCCAGGGACAATATTTTCCAGAAGCTTGTTACCCTACTAAATGTCTTTGGACTGTGGGGAGAAACCAGAGAACTTGGAGGAAACCCAGGCAAACATGGGCAGAACATAAAGTTCAAACTCCACACAGAATTGCACCCAGAGCCCTTGAAAAATCATTCTGACAGTTTTTTTTTAATCTTCAATATCCATTTCAAATCATAGCTCAGACGTGGATGTGTATCAAAGAGGCGATTTCCCATCTCCCTTCAATGAGAGCGAGTCTGCGTGGAACTGGAGGGGTGATGAACTTTTCTCAGCTCTGCATTACTCAGGTGTGTTCAGTCTCGTTTCCACTCATTTTCGAAATGCGAAATTTCCCGTCTGTACTGTATTTTTAAACCATCAGAAACAATGGACACATTAAAAGTATTGCAACAGTAATCAGGGCAGGATTCTGGTGTTCGTGGGCTCTGGGCACTTTCACTCCGAAATGTGCAAAAAGAGGGGTGAATTCCAATTTAATTACATCGATTGACATGATGAACTTAAAACTATTCTAATGCTAAACCACGTGATTGATCACTTCGATACTTCTAGTTCCTAGAGCAGCAGCTAGATAGTGTGTGATTATTGATTTGGGGCACCAAGAGTCGATTGAAAGCATGGTGCTTCAACTCGTTTTTCGTGAGTCACTAGTGTTTTTTTAATTTTAATTTTAATTTCGTGGGCCCTGGGCACTGTGCCTACAGTGCCTAATGGGAAATCCGGCACTGACAGTAATGAATGATGCATGTAGGGATTAAAAATTCATAAGCTTAATTGGAGTTAAAAGCCCAGGCTACACAACTGAGGTTAAGATTTCACAGACTGTGGAGCATTTCAAGTAGCACATGACCTCAAGTCAGTCATCAGTCTGCCTGTCAAGGTTCATTTCCTCTCTGGCCGGCTTATGTCACCAGTGAATAGCAGAGTCGAAGTGGAGCAAACTATAGTGCTTCTCAGTAGCTACTGCAATGTGTCTGCATTGGAAAATTAAACCCAGAACAATGTAATACTATATATACTGTACATTATATAAAGTACAGTATGTGAGCATTGTTATTGACATGTTTTAGATTGGATTTTGTTCAGGTTTCATAAGATCTCTTAACGGGAAGCTATTTGAAAGCTATTTGACAGTATTCAGATGTGTAGCAGTACCTGGAAATGCTTTATTGATGTTATCACACAGTATTATGTGAACTTGTGGTGTAGCACTTTTGATGAATCTTTAATCTCAGGAAGCTGAAACCACATGCAATGATAATAATTAATAATATTTTTTTTACTGAACTGTGGGAGTTGTGGTAAAAGAAAAACCAACTGTTGGCACTTATTTACACATTATTGCTGATTATTTGTTTTTTTCTGTTTTGTGTGTGTTTCTTTTGTTTTTGGTAATCCACTACAATAAAAAGGCTTCCATGTACATCAGTAATTGAATGTCCTCTACTAAACACCTGAAGCATTCAGTCTTTTTGGTAAAATATTGTGAGATGTGCTTATTAATAATTAACAAATTACAGTAAGCAAACTGGAACCAAATCTTTTAATAGTAAGACAAACATTTTTCAATATGTGAGCAGAAGTATCCAGGTGTCACTTTCTAGATGCCACCCTTGTTTTGCCTTAAAACTTCACAAACCACTGTAGCTATAAAAAGGGCCTTAAAATAAAATAGGATCTTTTAATAATTATTTTCTTTTTTCATAGAAAAATGTGAATGTAAAGAGCAAGACTTGGGCAACCCCAAACTCTTTTGCACCATGAAATACGCTTATGGTGAGTATCCTTCAGTACTGTTGTTTGCATTAGATCTCTGCTGTGCTGCTTACAGCAGTGTTATGGCAGAGGTCTTCTGTGAACCTGAATGTGTTTGAAAGTGAATGAGAGGTGAAGCAAGATAACCATTGCTGGAACATTCCCAATTGTCCACTAGTCTTCAAACGACAAGCTTAGGAATATTTGAAGAAGAGAAATGTGTCGTATTTATGCAAAGGATTTGAATATACTGCTCATACTTAACCTCAGTGTTTTTTTTATTTAATCCAAAAATAAGCATTCTCTGTTTAAAGCTGATGATTGTGTATTTGCGGAAACAGGCATGAAAGAGGCTTCCGTTAGGACTCATGCTAAAAAAGTGCCTTTTAGTTTCACATCTCTTTTTCTTTTCTCCTTCTATCTCCCCTGTGTGTTGCAAATCAGTGAATCACTAGAGGATCAGAGGAAGAATAAAATAGCTGTTCATGTGTCAGAGGTGGACAATGATGTGTTTACCTTGGAGCAATAAGATGTTTAACACAATAAAGTGGTTAAACATTAACACCGTGAATATGGGCTGGCTATGAAGTCAACTTCTCTGCAACAATAGCGGGCTGTTGTTTTTACTCTGTAAAGAATTCTCAGTAAAAGTTTACTTTTCTCTTACCAGCTATCAAAGTACAGTGTTCAAAATGCTTGGGGTTTGTAACAGTGAAGAGCAGGCATAAATGAGATATTTATAAATATTGTATACATTGTATATTTCCTTAAGAAATTATATCTCCTTTTTCCCTTTATTTGATGCAGTCTTAAAGGTAAAAATTCTATCTGCGCATGACAAAGGCTCACATGCCGAGGTCAGTGTGAAGGTGAAGAAGGTTTTGAATCAACAAACAAAACTGAAGATCCAGCGCAGAAAGATAACTCTGTACCCTGAGTCCTGGACAGCTCGGGGCTGTACCTGCCCAATTCTCAACCCCGGTAAGACCCTAAGATCATTAGAAAAGCTACAAATGAGAGGTAGGGTATCCAGGCTCATAACGTGATCAGTCAGTAACTAAGTGATCTGAGGATTTTACCCAGCAGTTTCTTGAAAGATACCCGTGTATCAGCTTTGACACTGTAGCTGGATAGTTTGTTTCAGACTCCATTCCTGCATCCCTTTGTGTAATGAAAGCATCTTCTGCTGTTCTCTGTTTTAAATACACTTTCGTGTTGTTTCCACTTGAGACTTCTGGTCTGTGGTCAACTGTTGATCCTGAAGCACAAATGGCTCACTATGAACACAGCAGTGTTTTCTACGATATGCCAATACCAAGAAATGAGCTGATAGCTCTAGCTGATAGCTAGAAACAAAAAGATACAGATACATTGGCAAGCACATGTAAATTCACACGCTGGTTAAGATTCCTTCTCTTTCCACCATCACATAAACACCATTATAGTTACCCTGCATTATTTCTCTATATGTGTAAATATATATGTGTGTTTGTGTGTGGAGAGAACGAAGAATAGGGAGATGTCCTTGAGTCCATTCTGTTTCTTATTTTATGTTCTGAAAAATCTCTTAAAAGTTGAAGTTCGTAAAAACCATAGTTTCAAATTCAAATACAGTAAATTAGAGGAATTCCGGTATGAAAAAATATCATAATGACTTTGAAGTGCATAATGTACTATTTTTTTGTGCAATATTGTATTTACAAACAGAACAATATTAGCGTTTTTCCCGTTTCTCTTTTTGCAATTCATGGTCTTATTATTCAACAGTGTCTTAGCATTAAAAAAAATGGAGGAGGTATATTTTCTGTGGAGTGAAGCAATTTTACAGTCAGTATGTAGCTGCAGGTTTACTTTTCAACATTGTTACATTCATTAATTCACAATGTACCATTCACAAGCCTTTGTCTGGTCTATGAGGAAGGAGTCTCCGACTATTAAGAAGGCACATGCTTCTGCACAGCCATCATATGAAAATGGCTGAGAAATGCAGGGAGGGTTTTTAAAGACGGTGATTGTCTTCCAGGGATGGAATATCTGGTAGCGGGCCACGAAGACAGGAGGATGGGCAGGCTCGTGGTCAACATGAAAAGCTTTGTCAAACGCTGGAAACCTAACCTTGGAAGAAAGGTCATGCAGTTTTTGAAGACGGACTGTAAAGGGTAGGACGGAAGGGTGCAGAAGAAAGGACTGCAGTTTTGATTCTGTGCACTGAGGGGGTGTCGGCTGAGGACGGAACACCCACAAAGCAGAAGCTGAAAAAAGTGACAGACAAAAGCACTGAGCCCTCGCAGGACTCGTACTTGAAACCGAAACCAAAGTTGGCCAAATTTCCCAGCATTCCCGGCTATACCCTCTGAAGCACTTTACCAGCGGTTGGGCCAAGGCGTTGATGTCTTATCTGGATGTTCCTTTTCAATTAAGAAATCCTGGGCAGGCTGATCAGCTTGTCTACGAATGGCGAGGATGATCTCGCTCATGAAGTCTGAGGTGGAAGATTGGCCTTCACACTTACGGGCTGTGCTTGACTGGCCAGGGCTCACCATCACCATCTTCAGACCTGGCTATTGTGAACACGCAAGAGTCAAACTTATTTTGTTGTCTCCCACTAATGCAAATGTTGGATCTCCCCTTTTTGTTTATTTGTTATTCACATGTGTTACACTTGGGGGTGGGGTGGGGGAGGAATTGTGCTGATACACTGCTCAATCTGAGTTGTCACTCCCAGTTGCGCAGTTCTACGTATCCTGCAACAGCTGGCTATTTGTCAGCTAGGCGGTACAAAGACTTTAGGCCTGTGGATTTAGACTATTTACTGTTGTTGCATCACAAAGCCATATTAAGCAACTGCTTTAACGTCTTCAGTACATGATGCTTCCTTGATGTGTATACAATGCATAAAAAAAGAAAAAAGACAGTGTTAAAAGAGCATTTTAATATTCAGCATTTCATAGTTGTATGCACTTAGAAGTCCTATGGACTTGGATATGCCAGATGCTGTTGTTTTTTTTTTTTGCTACATTATTTGTTTATGTACAGTATATAATAAAAAAGTAAGACTGAATTCATTTTTAACACAGGCTTATGTAAGTGTCTTTACTTAGTATATTATACTAATATATTATACTATTATATTCTGTTTTAAATGTTGAACTCTTGTTATTTGTTTCATAACATATTGCTGAAACTCGTGGGTTTTTTTTTGTTATTTCTTTTTCTTATGATGACTGTATTAGTAATATCTTTCCACTGGGTATTTTCTGTGTCTGTTTGGTATCAAGGAGATAAAACAGATTTAATAATAGATCATATTAAGAGACATGAGGACATTTATTCAAAATGTAACATAACAGCAAGAAACCTGGTGTCACATCCCTGGGGAAGAGAGAGAAGCTATGTACCTATAGAGACAAATGGAATGTGCAGCATAAGAAAACAGTCCTTGAAAATTCTTAATCATTTTAAAGTCTTTAAACTAGCAGTAAACTGTCAAACTAGAATCACTGACAGAAGTCAATGATTGTCTTCTTGCAAACAGGTTATGCCCAGAATTTCACTGTATGACGCAAACTTTCATTATACTGGAAGTATATTTCCATTTGTGACTCGAAAATAGTCAGTCTGTTGACTAAAAGCACACTTGGGGAACTGCATTTCACAGCTTGGATTTGTACTGCTTATTCACATTAGCACATACTGTAACTATAAATACAAAACAAGTTTGATATGCAAAAAAATACTGAAGTGCTGTTTTTTACAGCAATAATAATTATAATGCAGTTTTGCTTATGAGTTTTTTTTTAAAAAAAACTCAGATTGCTGTACATAAGCACACACAACACACAACAGAAGCAGGAAGAAAGTGAAATAAATAAGAGTACGGCAAATTGACTTTAAATCCAAGCGTAAAACTAAAATACACATTAAAAGCTTTAGTGGGAAGACGGGTCTTAAAGTGAGTTTTAAAATGTCAACAGATACATAATCTGCAATGGATTTGAGTCCCATAGATAAAACAGAAATGAGAGCAGGCCTTTTGGTTGATCTTAGGTATTGGATAGTAATTACTGGATCCAAATATCTCTGCCAGAATTATTTTGAAAGAAACTGGCTAATCAGCTTCAAGAAAAGGGGCTGGAGCTGGGTAACTTGTTCCAGACTCCCACAACCTTTTGGCTAAAGAAAATGTCTCCCATTTTCAGTTTTAAATGCACTTTGTACACTTCTGACAATGTGTTGTTCAAGATATTATGCTCGGCTGAGTGAAATTGCTCATAATCTTCAGATCTTAAGCTTCAGATATGGACTATACTCATTCAGTCCTTAAAAGTCTTTAAAATAATCTAGAAGTGGACCATTAAAGGCCATCTAAAATTACTTAAAACCTTCCTTTTGCATGACTTTATTGCTAACTCCTTTGGCTTTTTTTTAGCAGTATGTCATTTTATATCTATGGATACAATTAGACTGTGATCTTCATGGATACAATTTGTGTCCAATTCCGGAAGCAACTGAAAAGCAAAAGTTCCTTGTTTAAGTAAAACAACCACTCATTTTAAAGGGAAGACCGTCTTGAAGGGGTAACACAGAAGACGTTCTTCAAGAAAAGGTAAGTGGCTCAGTCTTTCATTACAGTCAATTAAGGCATATACAGTACATAGAAAACAGGCCTTGGAATCGTAGCAGACTGAATGTGACAAGGATAGCGAGTCAGAAGGATTTTAAAAACATGGCAAAAAGTACAGTATTGCATTTTAATTTACAGATTTAATACACTTTACAGTTATCACATGCTGATTTCTAAACTTTTTGATTGAACCATTAAAAATAACTGTAAAATAATAAAGTAAAATGATAATAACTTTAAATAAGTATATGTAGAGACACAAACCCCCCTCCAAAATAATGGATGAACAAGGAGATACACTAAATATTAACAAGGAAAGACATGCGTGGCTCATAAAAAGAACAAAAATCTTTTTGGGGCCAGGATGCTAGCAACAGAGATGTGTAGGAAAAATATATTTGACTTGAAATATATCAAACCTTGCAGAACCTGGTGAGTTTCCCTGGGTTTATGCGCTGTGCTGTTAATGTTTGTAACAATAGGGTCCAGACAGTGACCTTGTATTAAGGAGCAGGACAGCCACTGTTCCCATAACTTCATATCACAATATTGATGTTCTGTAAGAAGCGAGGCCAAGAGCTCAGGGAACTGGCAGAGCATGACAAGACGATCTCAGGCCATCTGGGTTTGCAAAGCGAGCTACACAGCACTGGAATTCAAATATGTGCTGTAATTGTTTTTGAAATTCTTTCAGGATTGCTTTCTAACGATGTAAGGACACTTTCTGCCTCATGTTAGTTTGTACATTACTAATTTACAACTACACAAATGTGGTAGCACTTGCTTAACCGTGTATAAATAAAATCAGACCAATAATCATCTGGCATTCACTACAAAGCCACGTTCAGCAGTGATCTTGGGTAATGATCAGGTTTTCCATTCCAGTATTTTTACAAACTGTTTTTATTTTATTTTTTTTAGGATTGAGTTGCATATGAGGACAATAGCAATACACTAATGGCATTCTTTAAGAGATGGCGTAATGTAAAGTAGTGTCCTGAATTACTGTAGTAAAAGAATTCTTAACCACTGTAACAGGCGGTCGTTCATTACACGTTACTGTGCTCTCTTTGATTTTCATCCGCTGTCCTCATTGCGTTACATAATCCTTGTAATGTCCAGGCTCAGCCTAATGGGAGTAACATTTCCAGAAGGAGAGTACAGAGAATGCTGCGTTACTCTTTCCAATGGTAGTCTTTCATAACGATGATGATCTGCATAACTGGGATCCAAATTATTCAAAGTGCAGGGTGTGCAATGCAATTAAGAAGTTACTTGTGTAGGGAGTGGGGAAAAAAAAAAACTCTTTAATGGGACATGGCAGTAGTCCTGCAAACCACCACATCGGTTTGCCTTCTTACTTCACAGGAATTCTGCCTGAGCAGCCACCCAGCACGTCCAAGGAGAAAACATCCACAGTATGACCCCCTGTTCCTTCCTCTACACCCACTGACTCCGTTCATAGGTGGAAACAAGGCACTGGCTTCAGGTCAGGCAACAGCTTGCAGTCGTCGCAGACTATAGGAGCAGCTCACATGCCACCAGGCTCTCCAGATGTTTGAAAGGAACAAGTGGAGTTAAATTTTAGATGGCAATTTTTAAGCTAGAGTCTTGTGTACCAATTAAGACAATAGAAAATATTGTAAAATCTTTATCTTTCATTTGCTTCTTATGCTGGCTGTGCACCTTTCCCAGGTTGAACAAATTAAAAAGAGGAAGAATTGAAGTCTAAGACAAAAATCCAAATGTAATAGAAAGGACAGGAGCTTCAGCTCATCGAGGCAGATCCTACTTTAAACATCTTAAAGTGAATTTCTAAGGCCTGATGGTGCAGAATTAACAGTTCAACTAAGTAACAAGAAGAAACTGTTTTGCAGGTTCTAGATATGTTAAGACTTGTGGAGCACGTTCTTGAGCTGAATGCCATTGCTGTTAACAAAATAGACACATCTTCGGCCAAAGCAGGAGCAGATGGGTTGTTAACATATCGGCCACGTTAAAGGCTCAGACTAATCAGAAATTCAGATCTGCGATAGGAGAACAAACTTTTTTGTTGCAAACGGTGCTTTTGTGAAGCTTAACTTTAAGTTGCCCATGCAATATATGATTTGATATATTTGAGGGTGATATATACTATATTTAAATTATATACTGTATATAGATGTTAGGACTTGTAGCACTTGCTTTGGATATTTGTAAATCATGACAATAATTTTTTCATGTCAATATTTACTAAATTAACATTTTGTGGTACCACTGGAGTTTCCTGCTGTAAGGACACAAATAGTGTTATTGACATTTTGCTTTCTGTCTGGAGACTTGCAGAGAAATAGTTGGACACCATGGACTGAAAGAAACAAAAACGCCTGCTTGTTTAGAACTTGCTTGCTTGATTTACTGCAAGTCGCTTCATGTATTAAGCATTAGCAGGGTCTGAAAAAAAAGGACTTTGAAATACTACATTCATGAATACAGAGAAGTAACTCACTCCATTTGTCTAAGACAATGTTAGGACTCTAAATTGTAGAAGAATCTCTGGCTGAAGTCTGACACTGTTTTTGATTATTTTCTTTTAAAAAGAAAGGTGGAGCTGTACCCTAGTGAGTACACCAGAACAGTGCCGATTCTGGATGCTAGTGCCTGCCTTAAATGAAGAAATCGCCTTCATGAGTTTGCTGTTGAACAATACTCCACTTGTATGCTATATAATTAAGTTATTGCCTTTGTGCAACTTGCATTCCTGTGTTTTTACTGCTTTTCAGTGCATTGCTGTTTTCGGTATGCACGGACAATGCCTTTGTTGAATGGCTTTGACCGTTCACTGAATCCTAGCGCATTTGAAAGAAAAACAAAGTCACTGTAAGCTTTGCTCCTTTGCCTGAACACTTCCCAAAAAAATCTTTGCATTATCTTGCACTTACAAACACTTTGCAACGTCAGAAACGAGGAACAGGAAAGCTTTTGTGTAATATTTGGCAAAGCCTTTGAGCAAAGATTAATGTCGTTTGCCGAGGTACAACAATCTTTTCCTGTGCTTGTTGGTTTTGTTTCATAAATCATTACAAAGCACTTACTCTTTTGACTTACCCTGATTTTAATATAGAAATTATTAGTGCATTTTATGTAGACATATACAGTACCTTATGCTGTTCAGTGAAGGCTACACACTTCACTAGTAAAGGACAGTTTCTACATGCAAAAAACTTACTGTACTTATTTGAGATGGCCTTATGTAGACTGCATTACATCCAGAAAAAATACCTTCTCAGAGGCTACACAACATTCATAACCCTTTATGACCATTCTTCCACATGCCATAACAAGTATCGCATATCCATCCACTTTTTTAACCGCTTCATCTAATATAGGGTCCCAGGGGAGCCAGAGTCTATCCAGCAAGCAATGGGCAGGCAGGATACGCCCTGGATGGGACACATAAAATAACCCAAACTTGACCATAGCTCTAACCCTGAGACGTACAATAACCTGTGCGCTTTAACAAATGCAATAAATACTTAAAGTATGCAACAATCTCTTTTCCCTTTTGGAGCAATACTTACAAAATCTGTTTTATTGTTATATTTAGCCTCTGTGAAGGAGTTACATGGCATATAAAAGGCAGCATTTAAGTTAATGTTAAATAAAAAATATACAGTACACTCCAAAGGTATTGGGACAGTAAAGTCCATTTTTTTTTGCTATACCAATCATGTTTTTCTTATTATCAGGGCTCATAGTGAAAATCCCAGGTTAGACTTCAGAGGTGCAATGATTTTGAAAGCTGCTTGGTCTGCTCATTCATGTGCTAAATAGGAGAAGTGATCTTGAACGGACAACTGGAACATGGATATATGTATCCAAAATCATCCAATTGTCCACATGAAGGCTGAGACATCATAACAAAATATCACTGAATTGTAAAACAGTACTATAATAACATAGGGGCAGAGTGGTGGCTCTGTGCTTGTGGCTGGAAGGTTGCCGGTTCAAATCCTGCAGCTGGCAGAGGAATCCTACTCTGTTGGGCCCCTGAGCAAGGCCCTTTACCCCAGCTGCTCCAGGGGTGCTGTACAATGACTCACCCTGCACTCTGACCCCAGGCTTCTCTCCCGGTCTGTGTGTCTCATGGAGAGCAAGCTGGGGTATGCAAAAAGACAAATTCCTAATACAAGAAATTGTATATGGCTAATAAAGTGATCTTTTCTTATCTTATTTTACATGTAAAATGTGATTGATTGATCAGTAAACATCCTCTACTTGTGTCTTCTTGTGCCTTGTGTCATGTTAAAAAGACTTTACATGTTTATAAATTACAGTATACACTGTCTGCCAAGAGAGAAATGCAGTAGCACGTTGCAAGTAGTTTTAGTCAAATATATCTAATGTAGGGGTGGATTCCAGAAATGGTTGGCATATTTGAACTTGTCTCGCATAAAACAATTAAAAAAAAAAGATTTACTACCTGTCCAAGGACATTTTCTTTCTCTGAGCAATGGTGTATTTTATTTGGCAGTACCACTTGTAAAACAACAGGTGTGTGTTGCAACCTTTCCTATGATAAACATTGATGTAATGGGATAACAGTGCCTACATGATCTACTGTACCAAGTATCATTTGTCTGCTTTTTGTCTGCTATTTCTGTACCTTTCATCATTAAAATGATGGGGATCTTCAGAAGTAATCCTGCATGTTTCTATACTGTACATGAAGAAATTGTGAAAAGGAGTAGAAATAGCCTTTGATCTAATGTTATTAAAGTAACATTAAATAATTTCTGTGGAAATGTTGAAACTAATGTAACTGTTTAAGAAGTCAACTTATTATGCTGCATATAATTATGGTGTTATTATATCCTCTATTGTTTTCTACCAATTGTGAGTGTTTACAATGTCTCCCTGTCTCATGTCTTTCTAAGAGTAACGGTCATAATACAGTTGTAAAAAACGAGAATTTAGTCATTAAAAAGTGAGGAAAGGAGATAGAGGAAGACTGAGTGTCTTTCTCAGTTGTTCCATGTGACGCTGCACCAGGAAAAACTGCTTGAGAATGTGCAGTCACAGGCAAAGTAAAATGCCTTTGTCAAAAGCCAGACACAAGGGGTAAATAGTTCTAGCTGTATTCGAAGTCAACACTTCAAGCGATGTAATATTGACATTGTATCAGTCCTGCTTGAGGTGAGTGTGAACTGGTCTCACAGGTCAAGTGAGCAAAGGGATTCTGGAGTGGATGGCGCTGTTCACAAAGAGAGCTTTAAGCACAAACCCTCAAAGCAGCTTTTAGATTTCTGATAACGGCATCGGCATCCAAATCTTGCGGATGTGATTTCTCTTCAACAATTTCCAGAACATTCAGAGTGAAACAGTTAAACACAAGGGGCAGTGGCCAGACGTTGGGTTATTACCAGGTTGTGTTACATGGGGGAGCAAGAGGGCAACAGGCTCAGACAGAAGTCTCCGTCCGGTCAGGTCTCTAGTTGGTCAGTTGACTGAGGATGGCAGGTCACTCTCCGTTGCTCGCATGACCCTACTACCCTCTCACAAGGGGGTAAAATGTAAATTAATTTTTAGCAACCACTTCCTCAAGCGGAGAGGCTGTTAAATCTTAATCATGCGAATAACGGGTATGCCTGGCAGACAAAGCTGTGCGGGCCAGATTCGTATTTTCCTCTTTGGCAGCAGTAGAGTCCGTCTCTCTGTGTTTTCGCTGGAGCACCCGTGAGTGAGGGCTCTCTGGGATACTGCTGACCTTGACCTCCCTGCCACCTGCAGCCTGGCTGAACTTAGCAGCAATGAACCGTCCAATCAGAGCACAGGATCCAGCATAGCTGTTCCATAACACTGGCTGCAACCGAGTCACTCATCGCAGGTTACCTCATTCTCAGGTGACACAAACAGTATAAATTATTTTCTCAAGAGGGGAATTCAGTTTTGACGGCTTACATTAACAGTTACCGTCTAAAAACTGATCTACATGAAGCAAACACCGCAGGAAGAAAATGAAGGCTCCTTTTTATTCGCTGATGAGCCAATATGTTTCTTCAGGTACACTGTACTGTTATAGTTCAGATGAGACTGCCACTATAACCCCTGCTCTGCCTAAAGTATCAAATTGTAGACCAGCATGTAATGTCACCCACAAAGTGAAGCCAACTTTGAAATGTCACCAGAGTTGAATCCTAAATGATTCATTTACTTAGATCTCTTAAATGATGCAGTGGATGTTTTGGAGGGCTCATAAGTATCATTCTTTCAAAGAAAACACATTTTAATTAAAGTGGCATGTATTCATGTAAATCCTTGTACTTCAATTTCACCATTAAGTACAATGGAAGAAAAAAGCAGAACAGGACCTCTATGCATACACATGTTCATTAGGAAGACTTTCTCTTTTTCACTGAAAAAGCACTTGATGATCCCTTTCAGCTCTGATTTACCTGTGTGTGTGAAAGCTGTCCTGTGTTGACACTGAATGAATTACCCGGGGAATGCATGTGCAGACACGAAGCTCCCATCTTGCCCCCTGGACATAAATAGTGAAAAAAAAAACATTAAGCGTGTCTCACCTGAAAAGAAATTCAGAAGAATCAGGTCGCTGATTTACAAAACTAAATGCATGCTGGCACCACTCTTACACAAAGGAATGCTATGATCTTGAAGATACTTTTGGTATAAACTAACAAGGAGAAATGTACACAGCCAGGAAAGCATTTTAAGTGCTTAAGAAGATGTCTATGGTATGAATTTCTTAGACTAAGTTGTTGTCATCATGACCAAATAATAAATACAGTACCTTATCTGTCAAGAATGACCTTAAATTATAACTTTAAAAAGATAATGTTTCTTTTAAAGTGTCGGGAGTACCAAAACATAACTGTTATTACTACCACACCCTTTGATGTTGAGCCAAAGTGTGGAAAAAACACGACTCCATATTGAAGGAAAGTAAGAAAAAATAATATGTGAAATATTAAGAAATAAGAATGGGTTGCTTTTTAATGGATTTACAAGGCCTCATCCAAATCAATTGGGAAATTATACATGTTATAATAAACTGTTGTGTTATAATAGCTAATGCAACCAGGGGATTCAATATCTGTAGTATGTCAATTTGTAACTAATTCACTAGGAATAACAACACAAGAATTAAGTGTAATGAAAAGATCATGGAGTGTTAGAGTCAAAATGTGGCTCGACCTGCTTGGCTGAGGGCTGACCCCCTGGCCAGAGAACGAGGAGGCTGGGACCCCCAGCAGAGTGAGGGGTGACCAAGGGGCAGCTGGAGAAGGGGTGGAGGTGGGATTCAAAAAGACAAATACGAGGGAGAGAAGGGGATCACGTCCAGTATTTATAGTGTTTTAGGAGAGGAAATAACATCAGGAGTGATTGTGGATTACTGACAGCTGAGTCTGATTGAACTTGGTTGTTGTCATCCTTCCCGAGCATTCGTTATGAACTCCATTTAGTACCAATTATTGTGAAAAAGTAGCAAACAGGCCAGCTCCCCCCCGAGTAAAGCACCTGACAAGGTGGAAAACCCCTGCTTCTGCTTGTTTAAACCTTGGATGCAGAGCTGTTGAAGATATATTGTTTATATCTGTTAGTAAAACTGAAGAATTGTTAGATTTTCTAATGTTGTTTTAAAACTTCTCTCGAATGTGAAAAAGTATCTTAATTAAAAATGGAGGGCATGACAACTCTTTCCGACAAAGCAGACTGAAAATAACCTTAAGCTGATGACAACCTGTTTAAGCTAAAACATTATTTTTAATTTAATTTTGTTGATGTATGACTATGCACAACTGATGTTGTTTTGCACATTACCTATTACCTGTTGTTGTTTTGCACATTGCCTGTTGTCTCTGTCTTTCTTTCTTATACAATTGTGTTGTTGTTGTTGTTGTTGTTTTTTTGTACTGCTTACCATCTGAGAGCTAGCTAAATAGCATTCCGTTATACCATATACCTGTGTATGAGTATAATGACAATAAACTTGAACTTAAACATTATCATATCTTCAGGTTAAGTAAACAGCCTATTGGCATGTTTCTTGGCTATATCAGATCTCATTTGGACTAACCTCCTGGCACAAGGTTGGGCATGTGTCTGTTCCCAAACCCTTCGCTGCAAACGTGACACACTGCGAGAGCTGCATGGTGGTACAGTGGTTACCTTTGCTGCAATGTTTCGATGTTTGAGAGGCTTTCCTCCCACAGCCCAGAGATATACCTGCAGGTGAATTGGCTTCTGGGAAAATGGACCCTGCTGTGTGCCCTGTGATGGACTGGCATCTTGTCCAGGGTTTATCCTGCCCTGTGCCCATTGCTTACTGAGATAGGTTCCGGGTCCCCTGTGACTCCTCAGTGGATACAGCAGTTAGGAAACGGATGGATCAAACTCAGCAGGATCTGCACTAGGAGGCTCAGATAAAAGACATCCCTGGTCCTGTATTATCTTCACGACCAAGCTTTCACTATTTGTAGAAGAAAAGACAGGGAAAAAAAAGTTAAGGCAAAGCACACAGATGTAGAGAAAATCGAAACCATTACTTTTGAACTTTCAAAACACAGGAATCAAAATCCGTGACATGAAAAACACATAAGGGAATTTAAAATCCAGATATTATTGCCAGTAGTGTCTGAAACCTTTGCCTGCTGGGCGTTTATTCTGCAAGGCCTGTAAAAATAGTTCTGTTTGCGTACTTCAAGTACGGTCAGTTAGTGTAAACAAAAAATGTTTCCTTTTTCCGGTTGGCATCTAAAGGGCCCTGTTCCAACTGTGGTAGTTAACCGTACATAAACAGCAAAGTCAGGGTCACCAGAGGACTTGCTTTGTTTTTTTCCACACCATAAAGCAGCTCAGCTTCGGAGACGAAAACTGAGAGCGAGGACCTGAGAGACTTTTCGTGTTTCAGATGTGTAGCTCTTCAATTTTTTATTGTTTGCTCTCCCAGTGTGAGCCCTACACACATTTTGCTTAAACTACATATAGGTGAATCCAGCTGCTTGTGAGATTACAATAAAATGTGATTGGAATGTTTTGTCTATGTCCCATAGTATAGGAAAGAACAATGAAACAAGACTAAAATACTGAGATCTAGAAACATTACTTATGTGATGCGTGTTATAAAATACCTCTAGGTAAAGAAATTAAAGATAATTTCTGTTATGCCTGTACATGTCTAAACCTCGAGCAGGTTGTCCAATGAACAGAGATATGTTTCAAATGAAGTCAAGCAGCGTGCAACAGTTCACTTGAATTCAATCAGCCGTTGAGTGATGAAATTCTTGTAGTCATATAGTGCCCCCGCCTGGAAAGTAACTTGTATTGCATTAAAAACCGCGAAGCAAAACAGCATTAAAAACCAAACATTCTCCACTATCGGCAGCATTTCCAGGGTCTTTTTCAGGGATGTGGGGATGAACTTTTTACGCGTTGGGCGAATGGATATTTTCCCCCTTTTTCTACCTTAAATGGAGAGGGGAACGTAAAGTCTACAATCTAACACGTTTCCAGTTTTTTTTTTCCTTTTGTGTGATTCATCGGTTAGAAATGCGGAATGGACCTGAACGTTCATTCCGTTCTATGGGTAGCAGATGAAACGCCACCTAAAAGAGTACTTGGATACCATACCCGTCAACCAGGGCCCGATTTCTGCTAGGCAACACTGCCAACCACAGCACCACGCCACCCAACTACAGTCTATACGATCCCTTGCAAAAGTATTCAACCCCTTTCAACGATGTCCTGTTTAGTTAAGAATGGTGGTGATGGGACTACTGTATGTTATAGCTCTGCTTCTCGTCAGCAGGGAATGAAAAGCTTGTCAAGAGCGAGGGGTAAACGGATGGAGCAAAGTACAAATACATCTTAAAGGCAAACCTGCTTCAGGTCTGCTGAAAACCTAAAACTGGTAAAGGTCAAAATTTACCTTTGAACAGTACAACCACCCAAAGCCAGCTGGAGTGGTGGCTTCAGTCCTTGAAAAGCCAGATCAAGGTTCTGACATTAATTCAGTCCAACGTGAAATTAGACAGCCTTTGTCCAACTTAATGAAATGTGCACCATCCCACTGTACACAAAGACAGAGTTCCTGTTCATAAAGACAAGCAGATGTAATTGCTGCCAAATGTTCTTCCATCATGTACCGACTCGTTTACGTGAATATTGATGAAACCAGCATATTTTAGTTATTTATCTTGCTTTGCAACTTTTTTCTTTCGTGACGGAGCTCAGTATGACAGTTCAAGGTTAATATATATATATAGCTGTATTTATGTCATCTGTAATTCAATAGGACATCACTGAAGGGGATGAATATTTTCGCAAGGCATACTATAATACTCTCTAGGTATTATTTGTTGGTGTCGAACTCGGCGTCTTCGGGCTTTATGCATATACTGTAAAATGTATTTTACATTTTGCTTTCATTTTTTATTACAATGTAGTCCAAGTGAAACGTACGTCACTTAATGTCGGCACACTGACATCACGGTAAGTGTTACGTGTTACAGGTTCAGTCTATTGACCAGTCCATTCTGAGACGATGAAACCCGTTTTTTTTAATCTTGTCTTCTATAAACATCGTTTCTGAACCTTTTACCTTTGAAACGCAGTACGTCACATTTCAGCGCGCAATCGGTTCATGGAGGTGTACACTTCTGCCATCTACTGGTGAGAAATAAGTTTGTCAATAGCAGCGGACTGTAGTAACAGCAACGCAAGAACCATTATCACAAGCAAGCTTCGATACACAAAACATAAACCACGTATCCCTTATGGATAATGGTATAATCTGTCCAGTATTATTTTTTAACCCGGTACCCTGTCTTCTTTCAAGAAAGGGGATGATGTCCTCGGGTCAATAAATCACTAAATTAACTACTACCTACCAAATAGACGGGCCGAATTGTCTTCTCTTTTGTAACTCATAGTATGTTTCGCATGTAAAACTCTACTGTTGAATCATTCCAAGAAGAATGTGAGCACAACGGCGACGTTAAGAAATCGCCAACACTGCACGACTGATTGTTGTCATCATCACAGTAGCCTGCGGAATTAAGGTCAAGGGAGATAACGCCTGCAAAAAGTGTAGCTCTACTACAACCTCACTTTAAATTAAATAGGCACATCAGCGTGGTGGTTATCGCTGTCGCCGGTAGCGGTAGATTCTTGCTTTGAGTACTATCTGGGCAGCGGTTGCATGTAGTGTGTAGGGTTTTCTGAGGGGTGCTCTGTTTTTCTCCCATATTCAAAATACCTGATGTCCCTAACTTGCTCCCAATCTGAGTTAAATGTATGCGCCACGCAATGATGTAGCGCTTTGTGCGAGATGTAATCCTGCCTTGAACCCCGATTCTGACAAATCAGCCGAACTCTTAAGAATAAACATCGTTCTTGTTACTGTACTTCAGACATTTTTACAGTGATTTTTAGAAGAAGTGAAATCTCATTGAACAAACAACACTCAACGAGAAAATTCGATTCTTTAACCAGGACTGTCCTGAGGTGCATCTACCATCGTTTGTCTTCACCCTTACAGGTACTGTAATTATTTCTGCTGGTTTTTTTTTAGCAGCAAAATCAAAACAGGTTAATTGAGTGTAAAACAATACCAGTTCAAAAAACATGGAGAGCGGAAAACGCAAAGCACAATGAGCGTAACACGGTAAGCGAAACAAAAGCAGGCAGCAATTCCAGAAAAGTCTGAAATGAATGTAGTCACTAGACTTGCAGTCTGAATGGGCGAGAGTCTTGAGGAGGCAAGGAAGATAGAATATTGGCTGTGATGGATCAAAGGGTTCGCCAATTCGCTACGATTCCTGGATCGTGTAACTTTTTACATGAACAAGATTAGCTGGGTGTCTCTAATTGCAATCTCGGGCGTTGTATACAACTCAGTATCTCCGGGAAATCTGTCACCCCCCCCCCCCCCCTTTCAAAATGCGCAAGTGCGGCAGAAATCTTCCTTTCTTCCACGCACATGTGCGCACGGTCTGTCTGCACAGGCGGCACCGTATCGGCTGTTGCGAAGGCGATTTTTTTTCAGGTTTAAATACGTATAAAATGATTTATAAGTCACCTTAATGCTAATTATCCAACAGTCAAAATTATAGAAGAAAACCGAAATAAACTCGAAAAGAAAAACAATTCTTTTCGATAAATTACTCAATACATGTGCATGTCTGTAGATTCCCCTAAACCGTGTTATCTGCATACCGTGGGATCCCCTTGAGCTCTTGAGGTTGAAATGATTTTGTCCTACAACAGCCAATCTGACACAGCACGGAAGACGGTGCTTGTGGACGGCCAGACAAATTACACGCTCTGGTGGGTGGAAAACGATTTCCCACGCACATAGGACGTTTGAAAGAGGGATACAGCTTCCCAGGGGCTGAGAATTGGGTAGGACACATATTATCCCCTCCTGTAATTACAGCCCCATCCGCCAATAACTCCATGTCAGCCTCATACCTTTGTCTTATTTTTATTCAAATCGAAGCTGGAACAAATATGCACCGCTGTTGTAACACGGTTCATTTCTGTCTTTTTTTTAAATTGATTTATGTGTGTTTAAGGTATTTTCACACGTTATAATTGCCTTTACACTAGATGATTACTCCCCTCATATCAGCATCTTGGCCTGAATTAATGTTCATTAACTGAATAATTTATGTATTATATGCGCGGTTGTTCATTAAAGTTGTGTCAAAGTGTAAGCAGTAAGAGGAGAGAGACGCTACAGCGATAAGTATTTGTCAGCTCCTGAAACTAAGGGAAGTATTTCAAAAATTTGTTCTCGTTATTCGACAGAGCTCGAGTTTCGGCACCATGTAGACTGTAAGTTTGACTGAATGTCTATATTTCAAGTTTTGAGCTGAGAACAGCACGAGTCGACTGCAGCAACAAGCACCTGGATAAACTACAGAACCCTAATACCGTACTTCGGTGAGTTTTTATCCACATATCCAGATTCAACCCATTTCAAATGCAACTAATTCTAGATTATTTGAAGACCCAAGTTTCATTCAAACCCACTCGTTTCATTTCCAGCGCTCAATACGAGAAACGTTTTTCCATGTACTCATAGATGAGTGAACAGCACTAAATTTCGATGTGTGCTGTGAAATACCAAATAAAGTAAAGGAACTGTGGTCGTACTAATAATCACCGAGAATTGCTAGAAACAATAAATAAACGTTATCTGACATTCGCAGGAAACATTAAGAAATGATTACGCACTCGCCTGTGAACCATAACTACACTCAACGAGGCAACAAAACATGTAAAGAAATCGAACTGTAATCAGTTTTTAAAAGACGAACGAAAGGTCGAAGTCAAGATTGGTCCACAGCGTAAAACATGTATTTATAAAAAATCACTGAGACGGTGGAACGCGGTAGAAAGATATACTGTAACTGCGTGTTGCAGCGTACAGATGCTTGGTCTGAGACGAGCATATTTTACCTCAACCGCAGCATTTCCTGAAAGACGACTTGGCACAGTGACAACTTTACAAATACTGGAAAAACTCCCAACCCAGAAATACAGTCGTCACACATACAAATCAGGTCAGCAGAGTGGGCTCTCCGTTTCCACAGCTACTGTACAGCCAGTGCTGATTAATCTATTGTTCCCGATTAAATACCAACCCGTTTAAAAAAAAGGCATCGTCCGTGGGCACACCAGGGAGGATATAAAGGGTGTCCTGCCCCTGTAACATCAGGGAAAAAATATTGCATGTGCGCTTGTCGTGCCTACATACAGACGTCTAGAAAAAACATACACATTTCGTAAAAGCTTCGTGGGTAACAAGAGGGAGACTCGAGCCAAAAGCGGGAAAAAAACACTCAGAACCATCGCGTGAACGCTCAAATACAAAATCGCTTATTGAGAAACTTACAAGTAAGAAACGCTCATATGGTCGATAACGTGATTATATGTATAACGAATGACATTTGGTACTGCCTTTAGAGTTACAAATCATGCACGTGAAATTGCCCGCCGTCAATGAAAAAATTGGACAACTTTATTTGTTAAATGTGCTTTCACAGTATGAATTACTTTTGTACAGTACCAGAAATAGTGTCGGGTTATTTCATTCGTGGAAAACACCCACAGGACCCAAACAATTTGGAAAAAAAAGACACTGAGGTCTGTGTTGAACGCACTTTTCATATTTCATTGTGTGTAGCCCTTATATTTTATTTAACCCCCTTTGATAGATATTAGAATATTCCAATTCGATGTCTTTCCTCACTAACGCCTTAACACGTCTAACTGCTCGTTATTCACCGCAGTTAACTACGATCATTTGCAGTCTTCGTTTGATGATTTGAAATTACTCCGCCTGTGATCACTTCGGTGTTAGTTACAACTGGAAATGTTTTGGTGCACACAGAAAGACTGGCCCATTCAGTGCTCATCAGCGTAGTAATTTAGTGTAGTCCGGAGGACTATGAAGAGATCATCCTCAGTAGTACGCTTCTTTGTAGGCGACCTCGTGTTTTGTCTTTGTGGACTTTCGATATTCCTGTAGTTTCTTTTATCCCCTTGTATCGTGTAGCAGTCAGGCTCATCAATAGTGGTGAATTTTACGGCCGGGGCAATGCTGTGCATATAACTGTCTCAAATTACTTGATAAAATAGACGATTACTTAGATGCAATAAATAACGAAACGTATCGCTGGTTGTGTTCCTGTTCATTGTTCTGGTTTCCGATTAAATTAAACTGAGCGCAAGTTTAAATTTGATATAAAACGCAATTGCGTCGGATTTGTGTGGTGTGACTGATCCAAGGGTGTTTTCGAATAATTACATGGATGTATGTACATCTGGCAGAACAAGACCATTGGTCGGCGCATTAACCAGCTGTCCGTGTGCAAACAACAACGCAGCTCGATTTTCTGATAACGAATGCTAACTTGCTTGATTGCCAAGGGCACTTTTTACTGCTGAAATATACCTGTTCAGCAGAAACCGCTCCGTATCAACAGCAACCTCCATAGTGTAACCTTTTACATAGAGACGTTTAACATTTGGTGATTAATGATCACAAACCAGTTGAGTTTGATTTCTTGTGTTCACGGTTTTTTTGGGCGGCTGATAAAGTAAAATTACTGCTCTGAACTGCGAAACAAATAGTTATACCGCCTTAGTATTTCTCGCATTTTAAGTGCCGCTAACGCAATTGCCGAGAAAAGGGACACTAGCTGGTCTTGGGCGCTATTCTAGCCCAGGAACCACATAAACAATTACAGCGCCAAAAAGCAGGCAACCCCCTGCCGTCCACACTACAGAAGCCCCCCCTTCAGCGAGGGAGGGGTAAATGACGTCACTAGAAAAGCCAATATCTCTGACGTCACCGAAGGACGCGGAAAGGCCGAGGAGGACTCCACGCGACAGTCAATGTGAACAGACAAGATGGCGACGGTGAGAGTGTCAGCGGAGTGAGTGCTGTGTGATAGGTACGTTAGCATTGTTTATTGTTCTTGATTCGGAACACATGGTTAAAGCGATGGAAAAAATCCCGTTCTCCTTCTTCGTAAGCCTGGGAAGCCGAGTTGAGGCTCTCAACAGAGTGACAGAGCTTTTTGACACGATATTGGAATTTGTAGGTAGTTAAATAAGAAGCTCTAGCCCCAGCGAGCAGACATGCCGTGTAGCGAAGTGTCCACTATACACGCAGCCTCAGGCGCGCAGAGATTGAGATCGGTCATGTTTGCTGACAGGTTGTGTTGTAACCACCGGATCCCCCCTCTTTTCCAATTGTGTTTAGATCTGTAAGAATAGATTGGGAAAATTACGGCAGCGAATCGCTGTTCGCTGTGGTGTCTCCCCCCTCCACCAGCTTTCATCTACTGCGTATCATCTCACTACTAGATGCTAGTTGCACGCACTGTTTTTGAAAACCGTGGGAATTCATAGCGTGGACGATACATTTGCTCCCCGAGAACCCAGGTCACAGGGGGACCACGCTTGGGTCGTGAAATCTGATTTCACTTAGCGTGAAAGAAAGTGTTTATCGCCGTCGTGACATACTCGTAGCGAAACGTCGTGCCTTCACTTTGTTGGCGTCCTGTTTTCATTGTTGCAAGGTGATCTGAAACAAAATGCGACCGGTGAGCAGCTTTAAAAACCGGGGTCTATAAATAAAATCGCCCTGCAGCTCACATCAGCGGTCGCTCCGCGATAGTGTGCAGTCTTTTCTCTGCAATGGTTTGTGGAGTGCTCAAAGCTGGGTGGGTAGTGTGGCATCGCATTTTTATTGCAGTGTGCAGGGGCTGTTCTGATTTATGTTCTGTAGCTTCATTGTGCCAACTTTGTCCGCAGTCAACGCAGCGGCCAAAGTTCTCCACCTATTCAAGTACTATTTTAAAACGAGGAAGAGAAAATAATTCGCCTGAAAGAAAAGATAAAAATGTTGAGTTTTTTTTTTAGGTGCGCTGCTTTTTCTTAACCCATAATGCAACTTCTCGGCCGGAGTATAAGAAACAGGTACCAGATGCTCCGAAATAACTTAAGTGCCTAAAAGTGCCGAAACAGTTTTAAAATAAAACAAAGAAAATCTGGAGGTTTACAGTGAAGTCTGGAAAGACTAATGATGTCAGATTTGATCTTTAAATGCAAACAGCAGGTTTGGATGTCTGAATAATAAAGAATACTTGAGGTCTTGTTTATATATTATCAAAGAAACTTATCCCAGACCCTGCCTTCCACATTTGACCTATCATTATGAGGTCTTCCACAGCCAAGACAATGGAACCTCATTCCTGTTCTTAGCTACCTAATCTTGATTCTTTTTTTGGACCCTTCCAGGACACTTTTAATGAAAAATTCGCTTTTTTCAATTCTTAATTTAGCTATCTGCTGTTTAGGTCAAAAAACGTAGTAAGCCTATGCCCCTGAATCTGTCAGGTTCCCTATGGCCTTTAGAAGTAAGGTTTTCATTAATCCTTTGAAACCAAATCTAGGTCTTCTGAAATGTAGTCTAAAAGACTGACTTGTTCATTAGCTCTCCACTATGTTTCTTTGATAGATATGGGCAGCTGGGTACCTGATTCATGTTCTTCAATACACTTCTTAGTAATGTTCATTTTATTACAGTCTATGGCTTTGTAGTCATAGGGCAATATGATGCTTAATGATAAAATATTTAGTAAAAACAAAATCTACAAAAATGTGTTTTTGTAAAGATGCACAAAAATTAAACCAGTAACCTCAGCAGCATCATTTTGTTTGATATCTACCTAAAAGGGATTTATCCTTTTTGGATCCACTTTTAGCCGTTGGAAAGTCATTTTCCCTTTCTGGAATGTAACTGGGGAAAAAAGTGCTTAGCAGGTTATCATCAAACAAAGGCCTGGAATTGTCTCTTGCTGGTTGCTCATTCTACAGCAAGTCTTTAGGATGAAATCCCCGTTTCTCCTTTTGTTAGCTAAACTGAGGTCTCCAGTGCAGATGACTGAATAGTTAGTGGCTGAGGTTTTGATTCTTTACTACAAAGGAAATAGCATGACTAAGACTCAGACATTTGCAATAATTATCCTTGTGTGAGCGAAGAGGTGACCAGACTGTTGAATTTACCATTCAAGCGAACGCAAAGAGAAACTTTAGGGAGAGAAACAGCCATGTGGAAACACCACCTTTTTCATGTAAAAACTGTGTAAATCGAACAAGTATGGTATCTCGCAATAACTTTCTGATGAGAAGAAAAGTGAATCTAAACTTTCAAAATACTGTTTAAAATAAGATTTTTATGGTAGGCTAAAGTATAAAAATTATGCTTCATTTAACTTTCAAGAGGTTGGAGTGGGGAACTGTGTCAGCACTTGTAGGCTGCCAAGGACCAGGTAGAAGTTCATTCCATGCAAAAAGGTAAAAAAAAGAAACCCAAAAATTCAGCTGTGAAGCCCTTTTTAGGTGATTAGAGGTACATTTACGTTTAATCATTTTGTCTTTATGTAGTGCCTTGATGAAGATGCATTTTTTTGTAGGTAATGTCTTACTTTTTCTTCTGTTATTCTAGGTGACTTTATAATGTCTGGGGAAAAAAAATAAAGCTGTGTGAAACATTTGATTAGTCAAACGAGTCTGGGCTCCAGAAGTTATTCCCTGCCTTGAAACTCTAGAGTGTTTTAAAGCAAACATGTCAGCATGAATCTTGCACACCTTAGATTTAGCATCATTCCAAATCAAGGCTTTCATTCTTCAGACTGAAAGAAGTCTTCTAGTATAAGTTTGTGAAAGAGTAAGATCGAAATGTGGGCTGGTTTTTGCTCCAATATTTTTATAGATACAGGAAAGGGACCTTCAGAGCATCTCACAACAGGCAAATGCATGTTGGTCAGGTTTGATAGGGGTTGTGGGAGTGGGGAGCAAGCTGCCCAACCATGTGTTGGAAGCTGACACTCTGGTTGCTTTACAGAAACAGCCGGATGAGGTCCTTGGATCAGTTAACTACTCGACCCCCTGGACAGACTAGATGGGCCAAACGGCCGCCTCTCACTTGTCAGCTTTCTGATGTTCTTGTGTTTGGTCTGTTGTGGTTTAAACCCCGCCTGTCTTTCCCAGGTTAAGATGCTGTGGGGTGGGCATGTTTGGCAGCTCACCTTCTTAGCAAGGGGGATCTGACGCCGCGGAAGATGGACAAGTGTAAGCATGTTGGCCGGCTTCGGCTGGCTCAGGACCACTCCATCCTCAACCCGCAGAAATGGCACTGCGTGGACTGTAACACCACCGAGTCGGTGTGGGCCTGCCTCAGCTGCTCCCACGTAGCCTGCGGCCGCTACATCGAGGAGCACGCGCTCAAGCACTTCCAGGAGCAGAGGCACCCGGTGGCGATGGAGGTCAACGAGCTCTACGTGTTCTGCTACCTGTGCGACGACTACGTGCTGAACGACAACGCCATGGGAGACCTGAAACTGCTGCGCAGCACGCTGAGCGCCATCAAGAGCCAGAACTACGAGGTCACCACCCGCAGCGGCCGCACCTTGCGCTCCATGGCGACCAACGACGACATCTCGGCCGGTAGCGTGCAGGAGCTGCTGCGGGACGAGGACCGCATGTTCACGGCTCTCTGGCACCGGCGGCGGTCGCTGATCGGCCGGGTGTTCCGCGGCTGGTTCGAGTTGACGGCCGGGGGGCAGCGGCGTGCCGCGGAGGAGAGGCTGAGGGAGGAGGCGGAGGCCCGGAGGAGGGAGCTGAGGGAAAGGAGGCAGGAGCTGAAGCGGCGGCAGAAGGCGGAGCTGGAAAGTGCCCCTCCCAGGAAGAGCAGCCGCCTTCGGAAGCAGAGCCGGCAGAGCGGCCCTCCCCCGGCGTCCCGCAAGACCGTTCGCCGGATTTTCGGCAGGGCCTCGGGGGCGCAGCGGGCCGGGGGGCGAAGGCGAGCTGCCCCCGCGCCTCACAGGAAAGTGGGCAAGATGGACACGGGGAAAACGAAACCCACCTCGACTACTGCCTCTACCTCGTCTGATGCAGGTATGAAGAAGCCTGGGGATTCCCCTGTCAAACGGAGACCCACAGTCACCCCCGGCGTGACCGGACTGCGCAATCTGGGCAACACTTGCTACATGAACTCCATACTCCAGGTGCTTAGTCACTTGCATATCTTTCGGGAGTGTTTCCTGCAGCTTGACCTTAACCAGGACCTGGACTTCCTTGCCAGCGCTGCCAATGGGAACTCTCGACCGGCCCTGTGCAAGCTCGTAATGCGCAACGGTAAGGGGGGGGAGTCCCCGTCTCCCACCTCCAAGAGGAGTTTGTTAGCGGGCCTAAGTGGAGGCGCTTCTAGGACTAGGAACATGGAGCTGATCCAGCCCAAGGAGCCCAGCTCCAAACACATCTCCCTGTGCCACGAGCTGCACACCTTGTTCCAGGTGATGTGGTCAGGAAAGTGGGCGCTGGTGTCTCCGTTTGCCATGTTGCACTCTGTATGGCATCTCATCCCTGCCTTCAGGGGTTATGCCCAGCAGGACGCGCAGGAGTTCCTCTGTGAGCTTCTGGACAAGGTGCAGCAGGAGCTGGAGACCACGGGCAGCCTGCAGCCTGCCCACGTGCCGGCTTCACAGAGGAAGCTCATCAAAAAGGTCATGAATGTTGTCAACACTATCTTTCACGGGCAGCTCCTGAGCCAGGTTGGTGGGCCCTCATTTTCTTGTTTTGTTATCTGATTTTCTTTTTTCGCCTTTGTCTTTGCTGGTCTTAACTGGGTGGAAATTGTCCTGGTGTTTTTGCTTACTTGTCCACATGAGGTTAGCTCAGAGCCAGGTCACTAAAATGTATAGCTTCTTATGTGTTATGCTGATTTAATTCTCTTAAGTAAAGTGATAATAATTTAGGGAAATAACGAGGAGCAGGTGAGATCTCTGTTCAGGGTTCTGTGTGTTTGTCTTCACCAGGTTGTGCTAAATAGCAAGAGAAAATAAAGTCGATGTTCATGAAATATGGTTTAAAAAGGTGCAGTTTTAGCTGTTCTTGGCAAGTCTTTTGACTTGTCATGGAATGTAAAGGTTATTTCTGATGGGATTTGTTTTTACTGTCATGCTTTTTATAATGTACGTAAAGGTAAAATCTTTCAAAGATTCTTTTGTTAATAAAAGCCTGGGTTTGTATCTCTGATGAATGCTGCAAGTTCCCTCTTACCTGCTAAACACTTTGGGACACTAAACATTCTGCATGAAAAGTAATGTACACATTATTACTATTTGAATTATTGTTGAGTGGTACTAGTGTGATGTGTGAATTACTTTTCAGTATTCCATTTTGGTTTAGTGATAGTTTATTAAATGTTTCATCGTGGTGATTTTGATCTTTGACAACGTATTATAATGTAAAAAAACATGTCCGTTTTCCTCTCAACCCGTTAGTTCTGTTTTTTATGACATTTTGTGTTCGCTTTTCTCACTGTCTGTCTTTGACGTTGTTGGGTTTGCAGTACGTTTCCGATAGAGTTCAGCCTTTGAAACATATCTGGAGAAAATTCACCAGTCTTGGAGTTATACTTCACAAGTGTAAAGTAATAAGCAGGTGTTGAACAAAAGTTTTGATTGGCACCCGTTCGTTGGTGAAGTTAGGAAGTCTTGTGCATCTTCGTACAGGATGTGATGTAAATTCCTTCGCAGTATTTCCTGTCAGAGATCAGTGATGGAAAACCTCTATTAATCAGCATCTAAAGTTCGTTAAGCACAATTACTGCTGTGAGAATGTAGACCAAACATTTTCTACTGGTAATGAACATTTCAGCATCAGATGCAGTCTGTAGTGTTGTGGCAGGAATATCATGTGCTGTGGTGTTAAACTGAGAAGGAATAGCCCTAATAAGATGAAGCTCTTGTGTTTGGAGGTACTGTGTTTTACTGGTAGTGTTATCTGCATGGATATAGTGAATTGAATTTCTGCAGAATTGGTGACAGTTTGTTAAAATAATTTTCTTTTTGAAATCCCTAAACAGTGACATTCAGGTTAGAAAGGGATCTAACTCTTATATTAAGTGCCCCTGAGAATGAGTGGATCTTGGAAAAACTTATTAGTAGATAAGAGAGGGATTGGGAGGCCATATATCACGTGAGTGTTGATTTGAATGTTCTGGGTTTAAAACAAGTGATCACGGATGCCTTCCACTCTTTTTAATTTAGTTTAAGGATGGGGGAAAAACGTTCCTTATAAGATCTGACTGGCTTCATATAGCTCGATCAGCCCTTGCAGCGGCACTTGTCCTGCAGTGTGATTTCCTGCTGGGAGGGGGGTATCTATGTTGCTCACCTCTCCTCCAGGCATAGCCAGTTTGCGAGCGCCAGAGCCGTATCTAGTGAGGGGCCTGTTCCCAGCAGGACCTCAGCGTTCAGCCCTTATCTTGGGGGGCCGGGACAGAGCAGGGCTGCGGGCTCTGCAGGTCTCGGTATCTGGAGAAGACATGGGGGGCAGAGACACCAAGCGCCGAGCACGGCGAAACATTTTCACTGGCAGAACGCCGAGTCACTGGCATTCGCTGCGCTCTTTCCCATCCAGTTTACATCTGATCGTTTTTCCCTGAGTTGTGAAAATGTGACTTTGGGTGTGCCTGCCTTCCTCCACTTCCCCCTCCCTCCAGCTTTTTAATTAAAACTAGAAATTCCAGTGTAAAATCAAGAGTGTTTCCGGCTACACAAAACGCTTTTGCCTTCATTTACTGAACCATGTACTTCAAACATTTTAAGTACTTCAAGCTGTCGGCATGAAACCTGCCTTAAATCTTGAAGTAAACTCTTTTACATGCCATAAATGACGTTTTTTTTTTTAACACAAGAAGTAGGGCAAAGATTATGATCTGGTTTCATTTCAATTGAGAGCATTGTTTTGTAGTGTGCGTGGTTACCACTTTCTTACAGTTGGTGTCTGGTGTTGGTAAGAGTGATGTAATGGAAACTGTGGAATCTCAGTGTCTGTTTTTTTTAAACGGGCATGTGGAAAGGTTTGGTAAATATGGCACCACTATAAAGGAGAAGCGAGGGCTTATTTCTGTCCTGACTTTTCAGGGCAAGCATGTAACCAAAATCCTAGTTCTTCTTCACTTGTGAATTAAGTGGGTCAGAATTGTTGGAACTGTGTGGCTTTGTGCGCCTGATGTCAGCAATACACTTGCCAAAAGAAGGAAGAGAGTAAAAAAGGACATTAAGATTTTTTTATGATTTACCCGCTTAAACATTATAGGCGCTTATGTTTTTGCTTCATTGCTAGGTTTTCTAGTTGTATATGAAGTGCATTAAGATGTAACATCAGTGATTCAAAGTGCCTAATGTCATCCAAGAGTTCTGTGGGATATTTCTGTTATGCTTCAGCTTTGCAATTAGTGTGACTGTTAGCTGCATGGGTTGTATTGCATTTAAAACCATCTTTTGCACAGTTCACACATTTTGCAGTCGTATTCACACATTGTTTTCCAAATAAGAATTGTACAAGAGAGCAAGGAAGAATGTGGCTCAGCGTGTATCACTTAGGCTTAAGCAGGAAAGGTGTGAAGGATGTCTGTGGCAAGACTCAAATACTTTCAGGGTTAGTGTTTTTTAATTACTTGATTAAAAAAAAAATCATTTTTTTAAACGCAGCTCAACCTTCAGATATTTCAGATGTCCGGGTCCTAAGATGTTCCAAGTGGTTGTGAATAGCTGTGTACCATGTCAGGTTGCTCAGTCTGACCGGCATTGTGGGGTGCCCTCAAGGTTTTACGTTGTGTTTCAGTTGCAGTGGTGCCAATTATTGGGTATTAACAAATTGTGATTTAAGAGTGCTATGTTTGCAAATAGATCAAATGCTTTTAATATGTGTTTTCTGTGGGGAAGAATGTAATCAAATGAGAGATGGATGGATGCTCGGCCGTTTTGCCTTCCAGCATGTAGGGACAGAAACATCCTGTTGCTGTTTCCGTAACATTAGTTTTTTACGGGACAGGGTTGTTAGCCTTGTGCCCAACCTCCAACATGGAGGACCTGGGACCCAACATGGGACACAAACCCACTACCCTGAGATTGAGTCTCATGCTCTTCCAACAGAGCTAGCCGGGGCCCAACCAAATGAGGGGAGAGAATTTTAATTAATTTAAGTTACTATTACTATTATATTGATGAACTTGATTTTACACAGCTACCAGTGCTTCATGGGTATTTCAGATATATTAATAAAGTCGCTACTAGCCTAATAACAGTGTTTTTACTGTTATCCGAGCTGAAGCGGTTTACTTAAAACGCAAAAAGAGAGAGCAGTGAGTTCAGAGAGATATGAGAGAACTTTGTGTTCTAGTGTTATGTTAATGATCCCTCATTATAGTATTTCAGGCATTCGATAAATCGGTGCTAAATCCCCAGGGAAAGTGTAAATAATTTGTTTGGCTACTGCACCTGACTTGGTTCTCGGTTCGAGAGAACAGTTAGATGCATGACATTTTTTATTAGTATTGTACCACTTCCTTGGACATTTGAAGTACCCAATTGTAATATGACTAAGAGCTTACATATCAGTAACAGGCAGATCACCCGGATACAGTGTATTATACCAAGAACTACACAGCTCCAGGAGCACAGTCCTACCTAGAAGACAAATGTCTCACCAAGGACACTTTAAAGACCAGAGAGAATGGAAGTGAATGTATGCAGGCTCAAAGTATTAGGAACTGCTTTTAATCAACTGTACTCCTAAATTCACAAAAATATGACAATGGAAAATGCTTTCATTGCTGCAACCTACAATCGGAGACTTATTAACTTTTGTGGTGTTTTGGAAAAACTATAAAAACCACAGTGAATCTTGGTTGAACTACATAACAGATGTGCTGTAGGAACAAAAGGAGTTGTTCTTGAAGCTTGTGGTTATCTGTATTTGCATTGCAAGGGTTTTTTTTTTGGCTCCCATCTTTAATTTGGCTTGTATGTTTTTGAACTGTCTTTAAAGGTGAATATCAAGAGGAAGAAAGCAGCTGTCAGTGAATCTGAACAAACATTACAAGCCTTAGCTCATTTTTGTTGCTGTTTTATTTCATGTGATGCGTGATTATTTTTTATTTTAACATCTGCAGGTTTGTGTTTCTGCAGTACTTAAAAAATCTAAGAGCTGTTGGAATATCTAGACATAAGTTAATCTTGATCATTCTTTTCAGTGGTACATTGTATTGCTCTTGGCGCGTGGTAGGAACTCTGAAGGGTATCTTTCTTCTGTGCAGCAATGCTCTGTTAGGACTCTTGCTCTGCATTTCTGATCATGAACTATTGATATGTGTTTTTTATGTATGACTGCTGCCAAGCAATACTAAATATTTATTCAGATATTACACAGAATTCAGAATGTCCTTGTTCGACACAATGGGCATCAGAGCCTTCTCGTGCAAAACACCTCATCTGTGAAACGTAGCTGCCCAAAACAGTCTTTTCATAATGCACTAAAGCTATTCATCTGGTTTTGTTTCAAAATCAGTTTGCTGTGTTTTTACTTCTTTCTTTGTTTCTATTGTGTATCATGTGCTGTTGTTCAATTACATGAAGAAGGCTCAAAAAAGTATATCATGTATTTTGAGATGCATTGTAGTAAAGCAATACTTCAACGTAGAAATGGAGAGTGCAGTGTAGATATCGGACAGATGTTTGCAGTGTAATAGACAGCAGTATTCTGATTTCCTTGTTCAATTTAGATGATTGTTTTCTAGTTAACACACTGCTGGTTGAGGCAAGACAAGCTGCTTTTTGTGCAGCGGTATCACTGCTGAGAGTTTTACATAATCAGTCCCTGAATCCTAGTTTGCAGGTGACGTTGATTACTGATCCCAGAGCTCAGTCCTGCAGTTTTACATTTTAGCCTGAAGGTTTTATGGTTGTGTTTTTTTTTAATCTGCAGCTGTGTGAGATATCTAGTTTTAAAAAATGGACATGTAGTAATGTAAAATTTAAAATCATAATCATCCTAAACTGAGGATGATGGAATAATTTTCACTAAATTAGGTGGTCATTCAAAGCAGGAAAACAACCACTGCATACAAGGAGACCTCGTATTAGTCTCTGACTGTCTGTCTGCTTTGACAGGTGACGTGTCTTGCCTGTGACAATAAATCCAATACCATTGAGCCCTTCTGGGACTTGTCACTGGAGTTTCCAGAGAGATACCATTGTAATGGAAAAGAGACGTCTGCGCAGTATCCTTGCTTGCTGACAGAAATGTTGGCCAAGTTCACAGAGACCGAAGCCTTGGAAGGAAATATCTATGCCTGCGATCAGTGCAACAGTGAGTATGTACACACCACAGGCTTGGCCACCTGGGCCCAGCCTTCTCCGATACATTCGTCGCACTGAAAAGAAGGGGCTCAGAGGTTTTCCCAGCACCGTTCTCTCATTTTGTGGGGAAAAACCCTAAGGGTTAAAGCTAAATTGTAAATTTAATTGAATTGGCATTTTCCATCTTATTGTTTATTTTCCTGTTGTGGTATTTGGTATATTATGGCCAGCAGCCATATCACTCTGCAACTCACAACTGGCAACCCACTGAAGCTAAGCAGGTGTGAGCCTGGTCAGTACCTGGATGGGAGACCTCCTGGGAAAAACTAAGGTTGCTGCTGGAAGAGGTGTTAGTGGGGCCAGCAGGGGGCACTCACCCTGCGGTCCATGTGGGTCCTAATGTCCCAGTATAGTGACGGGGACACTATACTGTAAACAGGCGCCGTCCTTCGGATGAGATGTAAAACCAAGGTCCTGACTCTCTGTGGTCATTAAAAATCCCAGGGTGTTTCTCGAAAAGAGTAGGGGTGTAACCCTGGCGTCCTGGCCATATTTCACATTGGCCCTTACCAATCATGGCCTCCTACTAATCCCCATCTATGAATTGGCTTCATTACTCTGCTCTCCTCCCCACTGATAGCTGATGTGTGGTGAGCTTTCTGGTGCACTGTGGCTGCTGTCGCATCATCCAGGTGGATGCTGCACATTGGTGGTGGTGGAGGGGAGTCCCCATTACCTGTAAAGCACTTTGAGTGGAGTGTCCAGAAAAGTGATATATATGTGTAAGCAATTATTATTATCTGTTACATGAATGCATGCATTCCCAGCGAGAAACAAACTGGGAATTATTTATCAATTAGAAATTTGGCCTTTTCATTTGCCTGTATAGAAGTTGTCACGTTTTCCTCATTCCTCCAGAAACTGGATGTTTTTTCAGGTTGCATACTTCCCAAAGGTGAGGCCTTGATCTATAGCTGGCCTATCCAATTTGAAAATTAAGTACTGAAGCAAAAAAACCAAACTAACGTGGTATTTTCCTAATACTGAGAATATTTTTAATCTGGCGTTTTTTTTTTAATCTGACAGACATTTCCAAAATGACACTTTGGTTTCATTGATAGTTTCGATGCATTTAAAAAAGACAAAATGAATAATCTCTCCCCCTGGTTTTAAGGCAAGCGGAGACGATTCTCCTCGAAGCCGGTCATCCTCACTGAAGCTCAGAAGCAGCTCATGGTTCACAAACTGCCTCAGGTCTTGAGACTGCACCTCAAGCGCTTCAGGTGAGAGTGTGGCGTAGTTATTTCTGGGGATGGGGGGGTTGCTCATGTAAAGAGTTAGGAGAATGCATTTTTTTTCTTCCTCAGCTCTGCAGTCTGTATCCTAGTATGTTTCAGAAAACATTTTTCAAAGTTACTCAGATATTGCGAATTGGCAGTTCATGGGGATTGACGAAAGCTGCTTGCTAATAAAAATACATTCCGATTTCAAGCTGCTTTACTCCTGCTTCGACGTTGCTAAGAATAAACTGGATTTTTACTTTCGCTTCCCAATAAAGGGAAAATATGCTGAGAAGATTTATGTAGTGAAAAAATTTCTTAGCTTTTTTCCATCAGTGATTATAATATTATAAATCTGAAACAAGTCTTTTGAGTTCAGCGGGGATATCGGCTGCATATGTTCTGTCCCTTTCAGGTGGTCAGGCCGCAATCACAGAGAGAAGATTGGGGTTCATGTCAGCTTTGATCAGATATTAAACATGGAGCCTTATTGCTGTAGAGACTCTACAGGGAATCTCAAGCCGGACTGCTTCATATATGAATTATCAGCTGTGGTAATGCATCATGGAAAGGGATTTGGCTCAGGTCATTACACTGCCTATTGCTACAACACAGAAGGAGGTAAGTTTTCCATCTCTTCAGCTCTTACTATGCCCACACTGATCAAAAATACAATCGATTTATGATTAACTCAAAACGTTTTGACTTTGAGCACTTAAGTACATTGCAGAATTTTCATTGATTGTACTTTATATTGCCGTGAGTGCTGCAATGCTTTTGCTTGCTAGTTCCCAGACTTTGGTAGGAACTGTTTATGTCTGTTTAGACGTAACCTCTCTTAGTCTGGGTCTTGTCTTTAGGCATCCTGAGAGGGTGTGTGAAAATAAACCTTCTGTCCTGTTTGAAATGCACATATGTTTCAGGAACTGTAAGAAAATAAACACTTATTAAACTTTTCCTGCACTGGACCAGGCTTAGACCAGCGTTTACAGAATATCCGAAATATCTGGGGTTTTTGTTTAGATGAGGGTTTGAAAATGAAATGCTGTGTGTGTTGGAGGATAGCGTTATTCTTTATCTTTCAATGGGGCAGAAGGATTCTATAGCCCTGATTTTAACCTCAAAGTGATGTTTTCTCAGCAGATGAAAGGGGCAGTATTTCATATTTCTATTACAAAATAGCTGAGTATTTCTAAAAATTATAGTACTTGTGGTAATGTGTTCCAGTGCACATTTTCATATCAATTCCCATTCTAATAATTCAACAAAGCTTTTTTTTGTAAATTAAATTTGATTTAATTTGTAATTGTTTAATAAATTTATTCCAGAATATTGTTTTGTGTGATGTTCAATTGTTTTTTTTACAATTTTCACTCTTTGAGATTGAAACTGTTGAATACTTACCCTTTTACCATTATTTTTGTTAGATGAGTTAGCAAACATTTTTTAATTTGAAGCAGCTGGTGAAATTAGCTATTGTGTCTGTTTAATAGAATTAAGAATAGTTGTCAGGTCTTTTCAGAAACATTGTTTAAAAATGACATAGATGGTAATAAAAACTAGTATTTATAGTTACAATATCAAATGAAGACATTATTTAACAAAAAAGTAAAATGTGTATCGTCAAACAAATCTCAGCAACTGTTCTAATTTATTTAAAAGATGTCAATGAATAAATGTTTTCTTTTATTTCTTCCCTAATTCTATTGGTACAACTTCCTTGTCTTGATCATGTTTATGCAGAGCTAGTATAAGGTTGCCCTGCACTTACACACCTCCTTAATTAAATAACGAGTGTCATACCTACCAATTAATTCATTCCTCCTGGGTGATGCTCCCTGTCCCTGGAAAGGAAAGAGAAATTTTTAGTGTTTGATGGCTGGAAACTTGACAGAGCTCAGGTATTTCTTTAGTTGAAACCTGAGGTGTGGCTTCACTTAAAAAGGGAGACTCTTGTGCATCAGAATATTTTGGTTTCCTAAGAGCCAGCTGAGAGGGGGCCACGTGGTGGTGAAGCAAGGCTGTTGCTCTGCAGCCCAGGTGCTGACGCCTCCAGTCAGGGCAGTTTTGCCGGCTGCCCGCGGGGGGCGCTCTCTGGCAGGTGTGCGGCTTCTGGAGCTGGGTGGTCTCAGATCATCACGCGTCTCCTCTTTTCACCACACAGCAGCTGCGAGGTGGTGATGAACAAATTGGCGGCTTCTAATTAGGAGGATGTAAAATGTGAAAAAAGCAAAGATTCAAATCGGAGAAAAACAAATCTGGCTGGCGAAGTTGTTAATAGCTTGCAAATTAAAACAGCTGAACCCTACTGGCAAGTCCTGTTTTAAATGCACAGCAACTCAAGTGACAATTACAATCATCTCCAGGGATTTGTGGACTGTCTACAATTCTTTATTAATATAGGACATCGGAAGAGAGAACGTTTTTCATTTGCATATTTGGTCATGTCGCTGCAGAAACATCTTTTGGCTGTCCTCTTCTACGTGAGCTGTCGTACTAATGGCTACAATTTGGATTTAATCTAGGGGCAGTTTTAAGGTGGGACCCCAACATGCTTGTGCGGTTGTCAACATTTAAGATGAGCGGGTCAGCACTACCAAAATAGCATCTAAATGAGTTCAGATGCGACTTTAAAGTCTAAAACTTGTATTTGACATATACATTTAATTTAAACCACTTTTAACAACTTGTGTTACATACAAACCAGAGGACACCTGTGGAAACTACGTGGAAGGAAAAGAGGCACCTCTTTATAAGATAAGACCTTATCTTACAAAGAGGTGCTTCATTTGCTTGGTTTTAAAGATATGATCGCTTTATTGGCCATATACAATTTCTTGTATTAGGAATTTCTTATCGCATAGCCCAACTTGCTCTCGATGAGACACACAGACAGGGAAAGACGCTTGGGGTATGCGAAAAGACAAATGCCTAATACAAGAAATTGTATATGGCCAATAAAGTGATCTTCTCTTTTAAACTAGGAAATTAAAATGTCAAAATCCAATTTTTGAGGGTGGATTTTATTGCTTACAGAGATTATAGGAAACGTTCACAGAAGCAGGGCTACTCTGAAAAGGTGTGATTAGCACGGAAATCCCAATCTCGTTGTAAAAAGTGTTGCTTTCTCTCCTCAGGGTTCTGGGTGCATTGCAATGACTCCAAGTTAAACATCTGCACTGTGGATGAAGTTTGCAAGGCACAGGCCTACATCCTGTTTTATACCCAGCGGTTTTCTCAGGACAAAGGAAAATCCCTTTAGAAGATGCCCCCCAAGGCCAGTCTCCAACACCAGCACCACACTGCAACAGATCTGCATCCAAAACATCAGCACACCCAAAGACCTTTGTCTTGGGGATATTTTATGGACTTTTTTTGTATTTTTTTTCATAAATACTGGATACATGTTTTAAACAGCTCCTCTTGTGAATTTGTGTACATGATGTTTATAATGCTTTGTATCAAATTTGTAAACTTTTTAAAAAATAATAGTGTACAGTAATTGATTTTTGAAAGCAATTAGAAAAACACTGAGATGCATGTGGCAAATGTTAAAGACCTTGGAAATCTAACAGTCAAATCTCTGTGTGGTTTGGGCAGTTTCAAATTCTTTCTTGCTTTAAGTATTGTTCAAAGCATTCATTTCATGAATTTTACAATGCATTCAAAACATATCAAAATACTTGCCTTATAGCTAAACAATCTAATTTACTGTGAACTTGTAAATTGCAGAAAGTGCAGAAAGTCTGGAATATAGGTTATGTTTCAAGCCCCTAACATTACTTATTATTTTGTTACAAATGTGTATTGGGATTCATCACTTCCTTTTTGCATAAAAAAAGTTTTACTATGGAGATATACTATGTTGCACTGCAGATGGACAGTATTCTGCCAAGGGAATATAGCCCTGCAGTGCACTTAAAACAGTAATTAATGTAAGAATGTTGATTCCTTGTTTTTAAACCAAAGTATTTGGTATTTTAGACTGTTTTATAAAATGTCTGGGAGGGTTTACTGATGCGAATGTCTGAGCTTGTTTAAGATGGCAGCTTTGTTTCTGCCAGTAATGTCCATAGTATTGTTTCATTGTGAATAGTTTCCCTTGTTCTTTTAGCCAGTTTTTTTTATAATTGCACAGTGCAAACGTGCATTTGATCTTGGATACGTTTCAGTAAGATCAAATTGACTTGCAAAGTGTTAGTGGCATTTCAGCATGCTAACAGGACCATACACAAGATGAAATAAAATGTCATTGTAATCCACATTTTTTCTGTCTTCACCCTTTCCCAATTTTCTGATTACAATAATTATTTTTAATATTAAGAATGAGGATGACTAGTTTTTGAAAGTTCATTAAAAGTTCCATAAACATTTGCACTTTAATACCAGAAGATAGCACCCTCCATCCTCTTTAATAACATCTATTGCTACCAAACTGATGTTGGATAGCAGTAGCTATGAAGAGTGCCCTTCATGAACAGCTTTTTTTGTCTTCTGAGTTGTCGGAGAAATGAATTAGTCCACCATTGTCATAATCTTTAATAAAGGCCAACTTTTCTCTTCAGTCTTAAGCATTATACGGTACATTACTTTTGTCTTTGGTTTTCATTGCAGACTACATTGTGAAAGCATTTAGAATTCGTCATAACACCACACTTTCATTAAAGCATGGATGTGTTGGCTTTAGTTGCGGTAAATTCCACAGGGCCTGGACAATTCCAAAAAGTTCCAACTTTCTTGCTTGTGTTGATTAAAAATGCATGTCTCCCAAGTATTACCTACAGAAAAAGCTTTCATTTCAGGAGGGTTGGACTTTCATACTGATTTAGCTTGGCAATTTCAGAAAAATGAATGTGGGTATGATGTATAAAACGTTGTTTAATTTTAATTTTCTCTTGTTTCATGCTGGAAGGTGTGAAGCACATTTGAAGGATGTAGCTCCGTTTCGCCATTGATTTCCAGTCTGGTTCTTTTACACATCAGCAGTTAACTAGGAACAGTCAAGCACAGCATTGTAATATTAGATTTTTCCAAATGTTTGTAAAAATTAAAGTGTTTAGTATGTTTTCTGATGTAAATTTATGGAAGTAATACTATGCAAATTGTTACCTCAATCTTTAGAGAAATTTACCTCAATAAATGAGAATATTTTTACATTTTTTTAACTTACCGACTCACTTGCATCCTTTGTACTGTTCTGTATATTTTTAATACCAAAAGTGTATTTTTTTCATTGTTTTAAAAAATGTACTATATAGCTTTGGTGTGGTGTTTCAGTTTTAAAATGGCATGTACATAAGCCCAATCACATGGTCAAGTGACCCTAGGAATTGTTTTATTAAATAAAATTCAGAGGTTTAAAAACAGATCTGAAAGTCTATTACAGTTAACAACGTCACTTAGTTACTTCTAAGTTTAATTGGATCACTTAAGATGTAAACGTCAAGTATTATTATTATCATCATTATTATTATTTTTGCAAATTAAGGAACATTTCTGAGACTTGAGGAAAGGGCAGTTTACCTTGGATCTCCTTACACAAACACAAGACTTAATCTTTAATATGCAATTATTTACCTTTCTGATAGGTGGTTATTGCCTTATCTCCAGACACAAGTTTCCCAGAGTTATCTTTGTATAGAAAAATTTTAAGGAGCATTTTGCTTTTAGCAAACCAGGGAAAAGTGAGCAGAAAAGCTACAGTACAGTATGTGTGACTATGCAAGATGAACACACTTAAGATTTACTGCTCCAATGTAGACTGGTGTTGGAAGTATCGAGATTCATTTTAATACTCTCAATAACCTAGCATTTTCTTTATACACTAACTTCACACAAAGCAGCTAATTTGATGCTTTACCTAGTTTTTTTAGTCAGTTAATATATCAGACATTCTGTGTTCAGAGCCATACTCCTCTAGTGTAAGCAAACAGTTTTAATAAACCCACACGAAAGAGTTGGATTGTTCAGTTGTGTACCCATCACTGACATGGGCACATTGCAAGCCTAATACTAGAAAGTATTGCAGTGATGGAACAGCACACTGAAGAGTTTCTGTGAATCTTGGATGAACCTTCCTTTTGAGGCTTGTGAACAACACTTTTCTAAGCAAGTGTAAGAGAAATTGGTTGTCATAATAGAGTGGTTAAGAATGTTTAACGAAAGCAGAAAAATAACCCCCGTTTACACAAGCAAAAATAGAATATGTCCAGTGCAACCAAAATAATTTTTCAGACTTGACATGATTCTTGTCACTTCCTGTCTTCTTATAGAAGGGGTTCTCCCAAAATGTTTTGTAATCAGAAGACGGAAGTGCAGGTTATCAAAAAACAAAAACAAAAAAATATATCCTCTCTACTATATCAAATAAGAAGCTCAGTAAATATATTAAACCTGCTCAAATGGATTAATGCATACAAAGTACTTGTTTTGATAATCTACACCTATACTTTGAATATAAACACTTCCACTAGTGGTTACATTTGCTCAGGTGTGACTAGTCTTCATGGTATGTATGCAGAAATGTTATCCTTGTGATATTTCTTGACTTCTGAAATCTAAAGAAATCATACATTCACAATTACTTTTAAATTTTCCAGTAATTTAAATATTTTTGCAAGTAAAACAAACATGCAGCATACTCAGTTTAAACTTGGCCAAATGTTCACACAGGGTAATGAGCCCATTCATGTTGACCGTTGTCATACGAGACCACGCCAGTTACTTTTTGTTCTGCCCACTTGTTTTGAAATCGCCAGTTGCGTGTTTTTCACATCTCGGCTTAGAGCTACAAACCCTGTTGTCGCACACGGGAGAGGATGTGTGAGTCAGACCCATCTGACCAGTCCACTCTCGAGCCACTCGCCTTTTTACACCTCTCAAGCAGCACAGCCCCATTCAGGAGGTGCACTACTGGAGGAGAGGAGCGTCCCTCACAGACAGCACTGCACTCCTGCAAGCACCCTGGGAAGCTGAAAGGCTCACTTGGCAGCGCATCAGCCAAGATCAATTATTAGATATTAGAATACAGATGTTAAAAAAAATGTTTTGTGTAATCATAGGTACTACTTTATGCACATAGTTCATGTTCTCAGACCACGTTGATTTAAAGAAAACAGCAAGCAGTGAAAAGCCTAAAAAGCCCAGAAATTAAAGGTACAATGCTTTCCGTTTTCATGTCATGCTCACACCTGTGCTGATAATAGAAACCACATTCATCTCTGATTGCATCATTACACTTAAGACACGCATTAAAATCACAATTTCTAAACAAAGCACAGATCAAAGCATCATGATAATTTTTTAGTATGAAATGTTAGTATCGGGCATTAATCCAAAATATTCTCATCAGCCTGTGGTTAAATTGCTGTGGGCCACTCCTGTGTAACTACAAGCCAGCTGGTGAAGGCGCGCAGGCAGCAGTAATCTCCTGTTGAGCTCAGGTTCTAGCCAAGGCAAGACCTTGACTGTTGACCATGAAGACCTTGCAGTCATGCCATTGTAATCCTAGCACCGTGTGGTCTCCCATTGTCCTACTGGAACATGAATACGTTCGGATTGGCTTGCACAAGAACTGTTGGGTCAAGTACTGTGTGTGACTGAGCAATAAGATAGCACTGAGTCAGTGTACGCCAAAAGTCACTCTTGTGATATAAGAGATTATATTCCATTATATTCACCATGATATCGCTAAAAATGTTGTCTCCTGTCACATCTATCAAGAGCAAAATTGCATTCATCAGTATATAAAACACTCTATTACTCTTTCAGCTACCAGCTCAGATATTCCCCGGCCTGCAGAGAAGACTGCAATGATTCTCTGGTCTCAACTGAATTGCTAAGTGATCTCTGAACATTTAGACCATTTTCACACAGGACACAGTCCACAGTGATTCAGATCAGATGTACTGGTTTCTTGGAATATCTCATGATGTAGCTGTTACAGTCTAAAAATTATCACAGATTTTGACAGTCCCTGGACAGTGTTGAGTCTGCCTACTAGGATGTGGCCTCTCCCTCATAGCTATTTCTCTCTAGAAAAGTCTTCTGATTGTTGAAGTAGAACATCTTGTTCTCCAGGCAAATTCACTCACATGGGATCTCATAGTGTTCCTCACTCCAGCAAGGCATAGTTAAATCATTCATTGTTCTCGCTAAACAATGTCTTTTTGAACAGGCATTTATCAACTTAATTTGGGCGATTTTGACAACTCACAGCAAACGCGACTGCTCCTGATTTTAAAAAGGAAATAATACCCAATTGTGCTGCATTTTCATTGTGCAACATTATATTTAAACACCCCCTTATTACCATAACGTATGAACAGATTAAATAGAAAATTAAATCAGCAAAAGTGAATCTTTTTCTTAGTAGGAAGATTTCTATTTGAAATTCCTCCCATTAAATGGATGTGAGAAATCAAGAGAACATTTTAAATGGAAATATCATGCATTCAAGATCACGAACACAACCTTAACCACACTGTTCCTACATTACAGTCTCTATGCCGCCACAATCTATGAATCAGTAAATACCACAGGATTGTGAAACTGCGCAAATCACACTGACAAAGAGGTACTGCAAGCAAGCCAGTCACGTGGGCATTATGTCCCTGCACGCCTGCTCATCCCAGCAAAAGAAGATTAAGGGGAAACGGCAAGGAAATAGACTCAACCATCTGCCATGATACAAAGTGAGTATTTTGGGGGGGGATACTTAAAATAATTTAATGTGTCCAGATGTCACCACTCTAATTCCCTTTACATTAAAAACAAAAATGTGTAGTAGAGTTTTTCATAAAACTGGCAGTGAGCCAGAATATTAAATGTTACTAAAATCCTGTTTCTCTCTACTAAACCCTTATAGGTATTTAACCCTAGGTATACTAGTTAAAACCAGGACAAAAAATCAGTAATGATCCGCACGATGTTTACCCTCAATGGATGATATTTGATTTTTTAAATTTCCAATTGACAGTACACCATTTAGTACCAAGATACTTTGTCTCATACTTCCTCCAAAATGCACCCGTCTCATTTAAAAGTGTATCTTCCCTATCATTAAAAAATATTCTCATTTCTGCCATCAAACATTTTTACAATGACTTCAACTATATTATTACAACTGTGGGCAACTTCAGGGCTTATTGATCAGGTTTACTTTTTATAGCAGTGTATAACAATAGTATCACACTTCAAATTGCATTCTCTGCCAGTGGATGTCTTTGTCATAAAATAAGTGTCATATTGGGGGGAAAAAAAACTTGAAAAAATCTGAACAAAAAAAGATTTTTATTTTCATCTAGTTTTACAAAAAGGTTTCTGGGAGTTCAAAACAAATTCCTACAATGGTCACAGGTGTTAGAATTAGCAGTTACTAAGAATTTGGAAGTGTCAGGGAAAATATAAATACTTATACAAGCGGAATGCAAATTCTGCAAAATACTCCCCTCTCCAACTGCAATAAAAGCCAAACTTTACAGCCATAAGTTATATGTTATTTAACTTCCCATTTGAAAGGAAGCAGCATCATTTATTTTTGTAAATGCAATAAAGCATATTAAAAACCATACTGTCAAATATTCCGCTGTTCAATTCAAACATGGTAAATATGATACAAAGTCGACCCCTCAGACAGACACTGAGCAGCACATGAATTAGTTTGTGCCGCTTTCTGCAAAAGCAAAGTGAGAAAAAGCTTGTCAGGGAACAAAAAAGCCGAACTTAATAATCATCTCCCCTGCTCACAACTTCCTTGCACGTTGGACGCAATAATATGGTGTGCTCAAACTGTGCTGTGTAACAGCCCTTCATGTCACAGAGAGGAGGGTATGGATCCACTATGCCCAAGTCACAAAGGTTCTTCAGTGCCATAAGGTACTTTGTCTCTCCCAGACGATCCAGCCAGCGGCGGCAGAAAGCCAAAGTGCCAAAGTCCTGATTGATCACATTCAACAAGTGTTTAGCCCTTGGGAGTCTGAAAGGTAAGTCAAACAGATGACGTTTAAAGATTCATTTATAAACATCAACGTACCTTTTATTTTTAAACATCAGTCACCAATCTAATGAGGCTTGCTTGTGGGATTACACCACAAAAAAACCTGATGGATTAATGGCAAATTCTATTTGTGTCTTTTGGGTTACAAGGACATGTAATTGACCTTTTAAATTCTAAATGTATTTTAAAACATGGAAAGTCTTCTTTGTAGCACAAAAAAACTTGTTAAAGATGCTTTAAGCATTAATGACCGTTGTCCTTTAACATCAGGTACACCTAGAGAAGCTGATAAAAAGCTTCATCTTTTAAAATGAAACAAACCTGATTGGCACATGTCCAACATCAAAGTTCTTCATGTAGTGTGAGCACTCCATGTCATCATGAACAACTCCTTTTCCTGTGCTTCCAAATGTTTCTATAGCATAGACCTCTCCTTCCTGAAAGAATGCAATTATCAAACCTCAATAAAATCAAATTGTATACAATACAGAAATCAAACCTCCAATACACCCATGCAATTAATGTTAAGTCATTTCTCATGTCGTCTGCTCTTCAACAATCTGACAAAGAAAAAATCAGAAGGGTTTCCTTTGAGTGAGTAGAATCATAGTGATGTAAAGAATATAACTAGAACTAGGGTTATTTAAACTAAACCTTTGAAAACGCTGCTGTCAATCTGTAGAAAAACAAAACAGACCCCTCAGAGCCTAATTTACCTAGACTATTTAGAATCCAACTGTGCAATATTATTTCCCTCATGTCTCAAACATTTTATTTCAGGTTTTCTGGATTTACTGTTGAGTCAAAGTTTTTTAACAAGCCAACCTCAAATCCAGCATTCTGCAAAGTAAACAGTAAAAACTACAAGCGGACCTGATCAAGGTTTGGAAATCCTCAAAGGTATATACAAACTCTTCTCGGTGGAATTTCCTAAAATCAACAGAACACAAATCCCACTTGTAAGAATTTATGAGTAAAAACTGTGTGAAAGCACTTTTAAAATAGAGAACAGGAGCTACTTCTTTACACAGAACTGTGGAACAAGCTACCCAGCCATGTTGTCAAAACACAGACTGGGTTCTTTCAATAATCAGCCAGATGAAATTCTTGGATCAGGTAGATGCTACCATATAGGCTAGATGAACTGAATGGCCTCCTTTCGCTTGTTACCTTTCTGTATTCTAGAGATCAAAGCCAAACTAGTGCTACAATATAGCTTAAATGGAAGATTTTGAAATCTTACAAAAGTTATACACAACTGCAATCAGAGTCATTTGCAGTTACAATAAAGCCTCAACTATGTGGGTACTAGAGGTGTAAAAGCTGCAATCCAAATATCAGCCTCCATGTCAGTAGTGATGTGTTTATGTATTTTCGTAAATAGGATTTTTGTGATGCTAACCTAGAAACGATAATACAGAATATTATGCTTGAATGACATTAAATCGGTAAACAGGAATTAAACCAATACAGTATCAGTGATGAGCACTGAACATGCAATCCCTCATTTATAGATACCAACAATAAGATTTATTAAGGTTAATCTAAATCTACTTAACTCCACCCACATTTAGCCGTTTTCTCTAAGAAAATAATGGCTCAAAATTGGGTTAGAACAACTGGATATCTAAAAAATTATAAAGTATTGCATTATGTTAAAAGGTAATATAAAATCTTTGTCAAAGGCTAATAAGACTAATCGTGTATATCCGTACCTCTTTTTATGAACATAACTCTTTCCCAGAAACACATTCATATAGCAAAAATTCGTAAAAAGAAAAACCTACTTCCATTATTTCTTAATGGTTAAAATTATGATCTGTTCCGGACCCCAAAAACGTCACCCCAACTTTTACTTTTTTCACTAAAAGTGACAAAAGAAACAATAAGTAACACTATAGGTAGTGTTTTTAGTAATAAAAAAAACTGCGTACCTAGCTAGACATCATTAATCATACCACTTCATTCTCTTTTTGTGTAATTACACACACTTACAAATTCTCATTTTCTTAACACCTCTGAGGTCCATGTTAAAGTCTAAACCACAAATATTTAAACACAAAGAACAATGCATGAAGCAAGATGGGGTGAGCTCTATCGAATGTCTCTCATGTCACTCTGTAGGCTCTGTGCTAGCTCTCACCCATGCTAGTTAGTGGAAGGTGACGAGGACACTAAATACGAAACAACTTGAACGCGCAGTCTTCCTCTACATTTGGAGGAGGTTTCGAAATTTTTCTTTGCATCACTTCTTCATAGTTTCAAAGTTGGCTTTCATTACTCGAAATACAAGTAACAATTCACGTGCTTCTTAGTATCGTTTTTTCCATAAACAATTAACAATTAGTAAAAAGAGGTATATAGAGTGCCTTGCAAAAGTGGTCAGGGGTCTGAATAATTCTCATTTTACTGAATTACAAATCCTACATTGAAATGTAGTTCTATTTTTTATTTCTAAGCCCTGAAACTCTAAATTAATTATTTTAATGCAACATTGTTTATGTTAAAAACGTCACAATTGCCTTTAAATTCTCCTCTACCTGTGAATCGTTAAAATAACTGCCGCATTTTCTGGATAAAAACCCCACAGTTAAGGGATCATTATTTAGGTTGTGAATCTGAAGGACAGCTGTAAAAATGAAGACTAAAGAGCATTCCAAAGAAGTTAAAGGTTTACTTTTTATAAAGTAAAACAAGTGCATAAATTAGGAAAACCGTACAAAACAAAAGTGGGCACTGCTGGTTCAATTATCAGGAAGTGCAAGCTATATCGAACCTCCCAGACACTGCCTAGAAAAGGTCGTCCCTCAAAACTCTGCACGAACAAGGAGACTTGTGAGAGAAGCCACAGAGAGTGGAGTAAAGGTGCAGCAGTCAAACAAACAAGAGCGCTGCGTAACTCTGGCCTGTATGGGAGGGTGGCACAAAAGCAGCCATTACTGAAAAAGAACCACGTGAAGGCACATCTGGAGTTTGCCAAAAAACATGACAGTGACGCAGGGACGGAGCGGTGGCTCTGTGGCTAAGGATCTGTGCCTGTGGCTAGAAGGTTGCCGGTTCAAATCCTGCAGCCGGCAGAGGAATCCTACTCCGTTGGGCCCCTGAGTAAGGCCCTTAATCCCAGCTGCTCCAGGGGGGCTGTACAATGGTTGACCCTGCGCTCTTACCCCAAGCTTCTCTCCTTGTCTGTGTGTCCCATGGAGAGCAAGCTGGGGTATGCAAAAAGATGAATCCCTAATGCAAGAAATTGTAGATGGCTTATAAAGTGATCTTATCTTATCTCTCATCTAGTTGCGATGAGGCAAAAGATTTTGTGGTCAGATGAGACCAAGAAAGCGCTTTTTAGCCAAACTTCAAAGCGATATGTGTGGCGCAAATCTAACACTGCCCACACTTAAAAAAACACCATACCTACAGTGAAGTATGGTGGTGGTATCATCATGCTGTGAGGCTGCTTTTCATCAGCAGGGACTGGGCATCTTGCTAAAATAGAAGGAAGAATGTCTGGTGCAAAATACAGGTAAATACTGCAAGAGAACCTGTTTCAGTCACTAAAAAACTGAAGCTTGGGAGAAAGTTCATCTTTCAGCAGGACAATGATCCCAAACACAAGGCCAAAGTAACACTGGAGAGGCTCAAGAACAAAAAGCCAAATGTCCTACAGTGGCCCAGTCAAAGCCCTGATCTCAATCCAATTGAGAATCTGTGGCACTATTTCAAAATTGCGATGAACAACAACCTGGAGTAAATCTGCCTGGAAGAATGTGTGCAAAGCTGGTACATACTTAACCCAAATAACTTAAAGCTGTTATTGCTGCAAAGGGTGGCTCTACAAAATAGTAAAATGTGGGGATTGAATACTTATGCGAACAGCATATTTCAGTTTTTTATTTTTCTTAAGAATATTTTCTAACATAAAACAATGTCACGTAAAAATAATTAATTTTGTGTTTCAGTGCTTAGAAATAAAAATATCACAGAGAAATTTTCAATGTAGGATTTGTAATTCAGTAAAATGAGAGAATTGGTCAAGGGTCTGAAGACTTTTGCAAGGCACTGTATATAAAGTAAATTAGTTATTAACTTCTCAAAAACAGTATCACAGGACAGCTTAAAGATGGCAACTTATTTCAACTGATAACGGTGAAGGAGCCTTGCTGCTAAACTGCTGCTTCCAAGGTTGAAAATTTCTAAAAAAACAGGCCCTAGACTTCAAGTTTTCGCCAGGTCCTGCCACCTCCAAAGTATAAGTATGTGTTTGAGCATGCAAGTATGCTCTGCACCACACTCACGTCTCACCCAAGTGTAGTCTACAGTGCACCCCGTATGCTCTGGGATAACCTGTGCTTTTCCCAGGTCTTTACCAGAAGAAGCTGTTTTCCGACAATGGAATGAAAAGACAGACGCTTTTATCCAAGGTGACCTCCATATGTACCTATTTAAACAGCTGGGCATTTTTATGAAGACACCCAAGTGTGTTACGTAGCTCAAGGGACATACAACAGTCCCCTGCTTTGTACTTAAACTCACCACCTTCCTGAGCCCTGACCCACTAGTCCAGGTCTAATGAATTATCCTGTGTATACTTTTCTAAGCAGATTCCTCAGTTTTGTAAAGATTTAAGAAATATAATTTTGAAATAGTTTTCCTGGCAGTAACTACCTCCATTCTTGTTGCTTCCCCTCCTTTGACAATGGGGACAGTCTTGCCAGCATGTATCCTGTATTGTCCAATGGAGTGTCCATTTAAATTCCGAATTGGCTTCACTGAAAGACATTATGCAGCATATCCAGTTATGCCAAGAATATGACACTCATTAAAAAACACAGAAGCAATGCATGCATCACAGTGTCTACAGCATAATCCATTCTAAAATAGAATATGTTCTTATATTCATATATTCCTTAAAAGTAAAGTATGTTTTGTGGCATTTGGAGACATTGCAAAGGCATTTGGAGAGCAATGCAAATTAAATTCGCCATTACATGAAGTCGTTTTATCCTGATCTGTATCATTCTAGGCAGTTTCAATTCTTATGTCAAGACATAGGGAAACAGTAGATTTTGCATTATGTTGTACAATACTGTATTAGTGAGAGAAACACAAAAATACTTGTAACTAGATGTGTACCTTGATAAGTCTTTCCATCGATCTCAACCTCATAGGATTCCATGACTTCCTGTATAGCTTCTCCAACATCACACAGGCGTACATCAATCCCAGCACACTTAATAAAAAAACAAATTGAGAGTTAAGTAGCAACAACTGAACAACTCACTTCAGAAGAATGTCTTTACAAATGACAAGGAACACTTAACCACATTTTGGTAAATGAGCAATAACAAAGCTGAACTTGTAAGGACTTGATTTTATTTCTGAGTTGTATAGAAACTGCAGCCAAGAATAACCAAGCTCTTTAACATGAACAGATGGTTTATCACACTCACCTTGATTCCTGTATTAGTGGCATCTTTCACTGCTTCAAGAAGTTTATCGTACTTTGGGTTAAATGTAACAGTAAAAGCACAGTCTATGATACGACCTGCAAAAACAATTCCAATTATAAATACAGTGTTCATAGTACATCACTGCTGGCTTTATGTTTGAAACCTACTGACATTTTCTTCCTTTATGGTTAAGGAGTTACAAAATATCATAAGTTAACTAAAGTACAGTTTCCCAATGCTCTAGCATTAAAATACTTTGCTTAATCCCCACCACCAACATTTTTTTTCTAACTTCAAAGGTTTCATTAACCCATTCCCTGTTAAAAACAGATCCTGTACATCCAATCTGCATTTCAAGAAGTAAAATGGCTAGTCAGAATAATCCTGACTGCCTGAATCAAATATTTACACAACAATTAAATGTTTATATTTTGTATGTATACACTGAAAAACAATTCACAAGAAACTTAATATTTAAGGAAATGTAGGCAGACTGAATTAGCAAGCACATTTGAAGTGAAAGGCGATATGTTGTGTGTTATTCCAGCTTCCAACTGACCATTTATGTGCGTTCCGAAGTCTATTTTGCAGACGTCATCATACTGCAGGACTGTGGGGTCTCCAGCATTGGGGGTATAGTGAGCAGCACAGTTATTCAATGAGCAGCCAGTGGGAAAGGCCAGGCCTGCATTCAAACCATTCTCTTTGATCAATTTCCGGGAACAGTCTTCTAGTTTTTCGCTAGAATACAAGTATTGATCATGTTATGAAAAGTATGGCTGGTATGAATCTAATGCAATAGAAAGGAAACCGAAAGAAAAATTGTGCTAAATTAAAACGCATTACATCTACTGATAAAAATATTAAATATACTGGTCGTGATTTTCCTTAGTGCCAAACAATTATGTAGACCCACCTTGGGATAGACCTCAAGAAATACTAAAAGTAATCTATGTAAAAAGGATGTCACTAAGCATTAACGCATCTTTTTTCAAATGGAAAAGTGCTATTATAGTAAATTAACTTGTTACATTTGGTCAAGACTATATGAAGTTTGTTTATCTGTTTAAGGACCGAAAATATGACAACTTGATCACAACCGAAATAGTCTGTATAGGTCATGTAATGCTGTATCATTTATCCTTGAAATTGCCATGACCTAAGATAACACACACTGTAGAAGAACTAAAATAATAAGGGAGAAAAACATGGCTCACCAGATTTCAATCATAGTCATGCCAGGTTTGATCCAGCTCATAACATACTTTCTGACTTGTCTATGAGCCTCTGCTGCCTGTCTGAAGTCGTTCCAGATCTCTTCACTGGCCTTATCCAACACTCTCTTCTCTTCGTTAGTCATGCGCCAGGCAGCACTCCGACTGCAGCAGAGATCAGAAGTACAGTGTAAATGCTGGTTCTATTGACCTTCACCAAAAAAACCCATCACATTCACATTATTTACCCATCTTGCGTCGTTGGATATTCACATTCTTGTCCCTTTGGAAAGACTCCACTGGGATAGAGCTCACAGATCGGAATTGAAGGTGGATCAGTCTGCATCTTGGCTGCAAGGAGAAAAAGAGGCTGCACTCATTTCTGTACACTCATGGGACTGCTTAAATTGACCAAATCTGGCCTTTTCGTACATCTACCTACATAACACTGAAATCCACATTGCTATTCACTAGTCATACACCACTCGTAATGTGGTAAAAGTTGGAAAAAATCCAACTTGATATTTTCTTAGTTTTCAATTTCTGGAACATAAAATGCCTAAAAAAAAAGATACACAAATACCACTAGTGTTAAGAAAAAGGCCCATCCATAGGAAATTTTGTTTATAACTGAAACAAATGAACCTGTTTTTACTAGATCCCTACCCTCTGTACCTGTATACATGTGTACTTATGTAAAGTCACACTATTTTTATTGACTGAACCCAACAGCCTGATGAGGGTTGTCAATACTCTCAATATTATTTCCAAATGACTCCCTTAAAAGGGGGTCTAAAATTGTCAGGTATCTCTTAAATTTAGAATGCACCTGTAACTTATTAATATCAAAGCGCTAATTTCTGCCCTTGCAGATTTCAGTCCATGGAAAGCTCATCTCTTTCTTTACAGTGACTGTTGTTTTGATTCCACAGTACCATCATCCTTGTAACCAGGAAGATGAGCTTCACATGCTGTCACATGTTTAATTGCACCAACCCTGACTCATGATTGCACGCATTTGTGGAATTATAAGGGTGCTGCTGTATGAAAAACTGTTCCCTCGTGTAATCCGTAGATCATGACACCTTTAAAAAACATGCACACACTTTTAAAATGATTAATGTTACAGTCACAGTAATTTGGGGTGCAGGTTCTGTACTGATGGGAAAAATCCTACTGTGTAGAAGGTATAATACCTATATATTAATTACCAAGTATATTACCCGTTTAGAGGTCCATTTGGTCTGATTTTGCTACTTATATAAATATCCAAATCGGTTCTCTACAGCAACCTTGTCAAATGTGCAAAAAACATAAAATGAAAATGCAGTAAATACATTTAACAAATCTGTTACTTCTTTGATTTGGTGTTGAGAAATCCTCTGTTCCTTTATGCTTCTAACATGATCATTGGTTTTATCAGCCAGGCTGGGACATGTTTGTGTAGCTTCAATTCAAGCTACTGAATCACAGCCAAGGGTTACTGAGCTGAATAGGAAAAGCCATGGATATATTATATAGCAAGCATAATAATGCTTTAAAATTGTAAAAGTATGCATGACTATCCAGATTTCCCTACAAGAGCTTCATATTCTTAATTTCTAGCAGTCAATTATTGAAGGTTGCATAGTTAAATTTAAGATTTTTTATACTATGGAGAACATTAGAAATTCAACAGCACAAAGTGTTAAGGTCACAAGCAGATACACTGACAGTAACATACACTTACAGATGTGGGGAAAGCTGTTTAATTGAAGGAATAATGCATTATTTCACAGTGATTTCACTTTTTAAATTACTGTTAAGATTAGATAAAGAATTAGACAAGAATAAGCTGGGAAGAGAATATGTAGGTGTGGCATTCATATGCAGAGTAAGTTCCATACAAATAACACTTTCTTCAACACATTTAACTATTACTTTAAAGACTGGAATCATGTCTAGACAATCAGACACAAGCAGTGTCTTCAAACCATCCTGTATATATAGTGTATAATCAAAAATGCACAGAACTGTAAAATACAGAATCATATTTGATTCTGTAGCTGCTAAAACATTAAATTACATTTCATCATCTCATTGTCATGCATACCACAATCTGACCTGGTATCTAAAAATACTGCATGGTGCCAGACATAACTCAGTCCATGCATCTCCGCTGCTATAAATTCCCTTTTAAAATTTGAGCTCTTGCCAATAGACGACATATAAAAAGACTTATCCCAGTTTTGAAGCACACAGAGTATATGAATTCCCCCCCCAGTAACAGAAAATGAAAACATCAGAAATTATCCACCAACAGTGCTGGTACTCATTTGTACCAGCTGGACTGAAGCAGTTGGGGTAAAGTACTTTGCTCAAAGGTAAAACTCAAAGAGTGTTGAACTGACGATCTTCTCATTATGAGACCAGAACCCCGACTACCATTTGACGCCGACGCCTTTTATATAAAACACAGTTGTCAGAAAGTTATTACTGGTGGGGACGGTAAGATGACAGATTCTGAACCAGGGCAATTTCATCAAAACAGTTTCAGGCAGGAGATATACTGAGGACACTAACCTCTACCTCACACAATACTAGAAACGCAGTATGATGTTCATAGCAATACAGGTAAAACGTGTACATGACATCAATCAAAGTCTAAGCAAATGTAATATTCTATTAGGTTTCCTATCATCTCACATTTTCCCCCCAAAATTACATTTTACAGAATTTGGGAGCATTTTATTTTTCATTGAAGTAATGCTTAATTAATTATTTTAATCATCATCATCATTATAAACTTGCAGAAAATGTATTAATGGAACAGGAGCAAAACTTACGTCCTTTCTTCTTTTTCTTCTTCTTTTTCTTCTTTCCTGCAGAGTTTTCCCCTTCCTCTCCATCTGTGTAAACACCCATAGCTTTTATTCCAATGTCGCTTGTAGGAATCAAGCTTAGTAGCATTTTGTCACGAGAAACTCCTAACCCCTGTTTGTGACTGGTCGGTGTTTTTTCATTTAAAATTGACAATATTTTGTTACACACCACTCAGCTGTGAATTGCAAAATATGTTTCACGTCTCAGCGAAGAGCCATGGCGTCTGTACTCACCCAGGCAGACAGAAGAAAAAAAGACTACTCAGACTCTCCCAGTCCTTGAGCCATTACTCTTTTGACACTTTATTGGCAACATAACAACGTTCAGGAGACTCAGTATCACAGACCAGTACATCCCTCACTAGCACTGCCAGACCGCAGGCACCAGGCAGTCACAGCCAGTAAATGACATGACCCAGACTCGAACCCCTGACATCTGCTAGTTGCTATTGATTTAACCATTGCCTGAAGCACATGTAGCATGTTTCAAAACGTTTGTTTCATTGCAATCAAGATTTTAGCCAGCCTCAAACCTTCTAGAGTAACATTCAGCAGGACCCATGAGCCTGACTGTAATGGTACGCAATGCCAAACAACAGAACAAAACAGGGAACCACAAAAATATGTTAAGTGTGACTGGCACCATTTTGGTGAAAAACAAATCAGGTTGAAGGTTGAAAACCAACATTGAAACCTGCCAGCGCTATGTTATGGACTGTCAAACTAAGAATTCTCTTAAAGAGCAGCTTTATCCAGTTTGATTTGTTACAACAGAGTTTTTGAGAAAATCAGGCTAATGCTGTATTTAATCACTTGCCTTCCTCTCCATCGTCATCCTTGTCTTTGTCTTCAACAGCCTGCTTCTCCAGCTGTTTCGTCATGTCGTCCACTCCGTCGGCATTCCCATCTGCCTCCGGCTCGTTAGCTGCTGCTTAATTGCAGGTATTAAAAAAAACAAGAGGTCATAGAACAATCTATATCTAGGTTATGCCTCACCTTATTACTTAAATAACTTTGTTTCCAAGCACGCTGTAACCTCTCCCCTCAACTGTCCAAATTCACTATATATACAGTCTATGACAGTGGTACACCATAGTTTTTGACGGAAAACAGATTTAAAAACGTTATGATTTTAAATTTGCAGCAGTCTCCAAACTCCTGATAGGCCTACCTTTCATAAACACATTTCTGTCTTATGTATGGTCACTTGCTTTGTTATGCACCTTAGGGCAACCTTGTTGTGAAAGGCGCTTTCTAACAATAAACTGAATAGAATGTCTTAAGGTGTAAATTTGACTGGGTCTTCAATGTGAAAACCTGGGACGCGAGTCTGAACCTCATAAGGATGGGCTTTAAGCAAATGACCAAAAGTATAATCAAATTCTCAGCCTCCGAATACTGATCTGTATCCAGGTGGCATATGATTCACTATTATACTATTAACAAATATTCATGCACACAGCCAGCGTTTCAGTCCTGGGGAAACGAGGGGAAGGTTTAATTGAACTCTTCTGAAAAGCTCCACGTTACCGCAAATCGTCGTATTATGCATCTTTTCGACCGAAACGGTGCTGTGCTCTTACGTAAGTTAACATTCCTCAACATACTGCGAGAAGAGAAACGTGAAAAACACGACTTTTGTTTTTTATCGCGGTTTCATCATTTCAAAAAACTGTACTTGCATTTTTGAAATCCCAAATTGTGAGGTCAGTGACAACTGTCTTAAGTTAACATAAAGAAAGAAAAGTCTCCGCTTGTGCTAAAAGGCGTGTTTCATGTGGCCTGTCTCGACAGCAAGACGGGTATCATGGCCTAACACATACACACACGCTCTCTCACCGGCAGCTGGCGACTTGTTTTTCTTTTTCTTCTTTTTCTTTTTCTTGGCTGTCTCCTCGGAAGCATCAGCCTCCTCCTTGTCTTCGAGTTCCACCTCTCCGTTTAGGTGTTTCTCCTGTTCGGATTTCTCCTCTTGCTCTTGCTGCCGAACCACATCCGCCATGATTGGAAACACGGGGGGGAAAGAGGAAGCGCAGGGGCTGCTGGGAGGCTGTGCAGCCCCGCTCGCAATGTGCTGATTACAGTATAACGAGCAGTGAGCAGTTCAACCCAATAGAGAACTAGTTGAAGGCCGAAAGAGAGATAAGTATCCCAGATCAGATTTTAAGATTTTAAAATCTTTTACCAAGATTCACTTAAAGGAAGATTCTTTCAAGTATTTTCCCAGGACATAAGACCACCATAACTCTGACACAAAACACCAATATTGAGCCAGGCAGTGTCACGAAATTTTAATCTGACGTTTCTAGAAATAATAATAATAATAATAATAATAATAATAATGAAACGTTATTTTATATAGCACCTTTAAAGGTGGCTTCTCAAAGTGCTTTACAGAATGACAACAACAATAAATAAAAAGAATACACAAGATTAAACACAATTACAATATACAGAGGAGACCCTGGATGGTGGTACTAAGAAAAAAAGAAGCAGAGGGGTAAAGAATGGAACCAGTTAAGTAAACACTCTTATAAAGAAGAAGGTTCTGAGTCTGGGTTTGAAGGAGTTTAGAGAAGGTGACTCTCTGATATCCTTGGGCAGAGAGTTCCAGAGCTTGGAGGCATAACAGGAGAAGGCCCTGTCACCCATAGAGGGTAGACAGGCTTGGGGAACAGTTAGGAGACCAGAATTAGAAGAGCGAAGGTTGCGAGGTGGGGAGTAGGACAATAATAGTGCAGACAGGTACTGAGGTGCCAAGGTGCCAAGCCATGCAGAGTCTTATAGGTGAGCATGAGGATTTTAAAGTCTACAGGGAATTTGACAGGAAGCCAGTGCAAGGACTCCAGGATAGGAGTAATGTGAACACTTGCACTGGACCTGGTCAGTATTCTGGCTGCCAAATTTTGAACATACTGCAGTTTGTTCAATGTAGAGTATTACAGTAGTCAATTCGAGAGAACACACATGTGTTGATCACCTTTTCAGCCACAGTTATGCTGGGTTTTATGTGTGTAACTAGTTTATTGAGGGATGCTGAGTCAAGAAGAGAGAGATTGGAGAGAAGGGAACCAGAAAAGTTGGATAAGGAGGGAGGAGGTATGGAAATGATATGCGTAATAAGGATCATAAGGATGTAAAGAGGTATTGAAGTTACTGGACACATTGTAATCCCATCATTGCACAAAATGTTCAAGGACTTCACACAGTTAATATAGTTGGGGGAAGTGCTTGGAACTGTTTCTGCAATATAAAATTCTGGTCTCTTAAATTGTTTATTTAAAGTATTTATTGGTTATTCATATGAAAAGACCCCCTCTGTCATCCACTGTTTCAATATGCAGTACATTGGTGTGTTACCTGGGTGTTTGGTCCCGGTCCTTGAGGGCTGATGTGTCTGCAGATTTTCATCCTAGCTCAGAAAACAGGCCATTATGGGGTTTATTTAACTAAACAACATCAACATGTACTGGTGCTTTCAGGAGTCCTAGAAAACCTGTAGATAAGCTAACCCTCGAGGACCAGGACTGGATCCTTCTTTGCTACTGCGTTGAACCTAAAATGAACTCAGAACAATGTTGAGTTCACACTACTTTAAAATGGTGACTTTTTTTGACTCAAAGCCGTATGCCTTTGCACTTTAACAGTTGTCAAAGTGAAGAAACATACATGCATATTCACTTGCTGCATTGACATAATCTGCACAAGGAACAATAGTCATAAGGGCCAATTACCCGTCATGTAACAAGCAGGTCTAATTGGTCCCTATTACCATCATTTTCCATTTTCAAGCATTACTTACAAGGACTTACATCAGAAACTACAGTACATCCAGAACTGTGCTGGTCGAGTGCTGACATGATCAGAAAAACCCTAACATGTTTCTCCTGTGCTGAAAGACTTGCACTGGTTACTGACTTCTTACAGGATAGACTTTAAAGTTCTCTTGTTGAATTACCAGGCGCTACTGGTCTGTCTCCCATGTACCTTCAAGAGTTACTGTCCCCACATGTCCCACTTTGCTCACTTCAGGAAGCTGGCTCTAGGCTCCTCAGTGCATGAGAGGGGATGTAGCCTTTTCAGCAGTAGCCTCCAGTAGCTGGAAAACACATCCTGGCCATATTTAACGGCACCCTCTGTGTTTAAATCCTGCCTTAAGACTTTCTTGTTCTCTATGGCCTTCAATTCCTAAGAAAATGCTTCCCTTTAATTTCACAATTTATATATATTTTTTGCTTCTGCACATTTTTATATATAATTAATGTCAATTGCCTTCAGAATGCTCTGGTTGAAATAGGCTTTATGATAATAAAATTGATTGATTGGTTGGTGGGGTACCAGCACATTCTTGCAAACAGCTGAATGAGTGGCTAAGTGACACACATGAAACTAAGGGACTCTGAACAGGCTCTGTCACTCAGGTGTCAGGTCAATGGGCCCTCAGATCACGTGACTGGGTCCCACAGGGCTAGTTTGTTATAGTTGGCAGTATTGCATCAGTGATGAGCCACTTCCACCACCTGTGATGAGCACATGCCACTTCAGGGTGTCAGGGCTGTGCAGAACAGCCAAGCATGTAAGTTCCATCTCTGCCCCTAATTGAGCTAATCTTTGGTTTCAATGGATCAATGTAACATTTTTTCCCACTAGCCTCCGGCTGCTGATGCTGTCTGGACCTCTAGGACCGGAGTTGGTCCAGCCATGAATTAGGACTCTCGGTCATTTCTTTGATTTCATTCCATGTGTCACTTGGAAACACAGAGGAGGCCTGTATCACTTATTTGCACAGTGAAAGAGCATGACGTGAACAAAAATGATTTTTAAAATGTATTCTGTTTAATTGTACTTGTTCAATTATAGGCTGTACCAAGAAATGACGGCACTTGCTGAAGTCTATTATTATCAGCTTTAGCACTATTTTAAGGAAGATGTCAAGTACCACACCTGCTGTAGGCTGGAGAGACTGAAAACACCACCTACGTGCACAGTTCCAGTAGGAGTATAACATGGTGTGAGCAGTTATAATCAGGAATCCCATGAGGGCTGTGATAAAAGCATAGGTATTGAAAATACCTGTGCTTTCACAGGGGCCTCTGTGCTGGAAGGATAATAACAGGAGTAGCCTTCTGCAGTTAGCAGTGTGATGAGATCCTAACCCGATTAGTTTTTTTTTAGAAAATTGGACAGCCATCCATCCATCTTCTAACTGCTTTTCCAATTCAGGGTTGTGGAGCAGCCAGAGCCTATCCCATCAAGCCACTAGTGCGAGGCAGGATGCAGCCTGGATGGGACGTCAGTCCATCACAGGGCAGACAGATAGACACACTCACACCAGGCCCAGTTTTCCTAGAAGACAATTAACCTACCAGAACTACATTTTTCTTGTCTTGTTTTCTATATTGCACACTAATAATTTATGCCATATATATAAATTAACACTTTTTGATTACGTCTAGTGATAACATAGGCAAAATAGACTAGACGTATTATAGTCTTATGTTCCTTGGTGGTAAAGAAAAGTATTTTTAGACACAGGATCAGTTCCTTTTGTCCAAGGAACTTGTCATTGACATCAACTAAGCTAGATTTGCAGCGTTTCACCTGTAATTTTGCTGTAATTTAATATTTTCCAATAATCGTATAGCATATAACTACCTACAAATATGGCTGCCCTCTTTTAATCCTTTAATGCTTTATATTGATCATATTTTAAGCAAGGAGACATTGTGGCCGAACTTTTCCTTGACTTGCGTGTCTTTGTGTTCTAGTTGAAGATGACTAATGTATACTCCTTTCATGTTTTTTTTTGCTCAAATACAACATTCCTTTCAGCTCACTCCAAGAGCTACCTGCATAATAATTTATTATAATTGTTTAATCAATTCCGCATAGATTGCATTACATAAACAAACGTTCAATAATACGTTAATATAAAACTTGCATTTCTCGGGCCAATGTGAAGTACACAGAATGACGTATTCATTTCCTCATTCAATAATATGTCTTACGAGTTCGGCTCACCTTGCTGTAATGTGTGCAACAAACTGAAGGGTTATGTGTAGTGCTTCTCTCATTGCTTCGAAAGCATAGTGTATCCAAGCAACAGGCTTTGCAAACTGAGAAAGAGAAGGATATGAATTAGGCTTTTCAGGGAAGCGCCCGTTTTGTGGTAAAATTAAAATGGAAAAATAATCTGGATTACTTTTTTGAGTTACACAATGCACTTCAAATAACCCCCGAGGAATACGGAAGGTTACGCTCATCACAATTTTAAATTAAAAATGTCGTTTGCATGTGGAATACAGGTAGGAGTAATTTATCTACAACATCAGCATTTAGCTGGTCATATACAATGCTGATGATGTGTGAATGTGAATAATGTGGGCTTCAAAATGTGTATTATTTAAAAAACGTTATAGTTTATGACTTTACATATTTTGTGCTTAACCCTAGGTGATGAAGATTAATTAACAAATGGAAATTGCAGACAGTTTAATCCTCGGACCGGTGTATTTCTTTGATCAGGTATAAGAAATGCTTTCTTTCAAAGAATACTCGATAAGGCATTTTTTTATTTCCGTTTTCTATACAAACCTTTGTAATAATGCTTTAGCCTGCAGGATGCGCAAAACGCAAAAAACGTTCAAGAAAACCTATAGAAGAGCTGCCTCCTGACTTGAGATATGTTGCAATCAATCCACGCTTGGCTGCTTTCCTTAGAAGGTAAAAATAATTCTTAAAATAAAAGTGTTTGTGACATGATTTATCACGAAATGCAATATAACAAGTTGAAGAGAGTTGTTCACGTAAAATATTTGGAAGCTATTTCAATAGAGATGGAAAGAGAGTAGGTGTCAGATAAATCAAAATAAATAAATCCTTATCTTTATTCTATTTCGAGATTGTAACATGTAAAACAACCCACAGCTGCCCCTGCAGTTCGGAATTTATGTCCACAAACTGCACGGTTACTCTTGTGAGATGAACTGAATTAAATAAAGGTGCAATTAAGATTATTTGTGGGAAAATCCTGGCTTGCAAGTAGATATATTCATATCGATATATATTGACCTTAACTCGTTACGCTCTTTAAACTGGCACGAAGCCCCCAAAGAACTGCTACATTTACTCTCCTGTGAATCGACAGGGGTAAAAAGGGTGCAGAAGAAGTGGCGGGAGAGGATAACGAAGAAATCAAGTCTAAAGAAGGTGTCAAAAAGAAAGAAAAAACAGCGGTTCTGCCCGAGACGGGTAACGAGCCCGGAAGCGTGGCGAGCCAGGATAAAGACCCCGCTCCAGGCGCCGGGCAGTGCGGCTCGACGCCCGCAGAGGATGCCGAGACCAGCCCCGTGGATGAGTACAAGTACGGCGCTCCGATCTTGCTAGCGGAGCTGGGGAGGATGCTGGAAGAGTGGGAAGGCTGCGGAGAGGGCATTTTCCCCCGGGGGCTGGTGAACGTCCTCTCCTACAGCTGGAAAGAGCTGACCGAGGGGGCCTTGCACGGCAAAAGGCAGTGGCCGTCGCTGGAGACTCAGGGCGAGAAGCATGGAAAGCAGAGGAGCTCAGTGCCTTCCGACAAACTCTCTGACGACTCCCCGGCAGAAAAAAGCCAGCGGGGCAAGAGCAAAGCAAAAAAGAGAGTCACACTTCAAGGGACCACACAAGAGTCCACAAACGTGTTGAATAAGCAGACAACAGCAACAGGGTCGAAACGTGAGTGCTACCTGTTGGTATAATGTTGTATTCACTTTCTTAGTGCCCTTTGATATTTGAATAGTTTAAAAGCAACTTAGAACCTCTTTCTGAAATCAGTATACAGTATGTCTTATAGAATACATAGGCTTGTTTTACAATGTTTCCAAAGGAAAACATGTTTATCTTTTAAGAGCAATCAATTCAATGCTACAGGGGTCTGCACCCCAACCCAAATGGGTTGTTAATAAAATTAATGCTGTCTGTTTTAGATAAGAAGTTCTCTTCATCAAACAATAACTATATATTCACTTGAATGCACTGATAAATAATGAAAAGTAGTGTAAAACATTTATCATCTCAGGAGTCATACTGTAGAAGGTCATACTTTTGAAAAGAAAAGAAAGCTCATCTCCAGTTACTGTCTGTCATATACCACAGGGAGCTGGCAGCTGGCCGAGGTGGCATGTAGGAAAGTAGGTCGTCTTACAGGGAAACCACATGCTGTGTCATTGTAGTGACAACACTCAATACTCTATTGACTGCTTGAATCATTTCCTGCCTTCAACGTTGACTCATTCAAATATTCATGTGGTACTTCAGAAAGACAGATGGGGGAGTCATGGTTACCGGGCCCCTAGTATCGTTTGACTACTTTGAACTTCATTGGAAATAAGCAAATGTTTGTTTTAGACCTTGACTGCAAAACAAGTCAGAGGTGCTGGTTGTTTCTGTTGAAAAGTATTTGCAGGAAATGGTACTTCATCCTTTCCACCACTTGTTTGAAACGTAATGTGAGTTGACAAAAGACATGGTTTGGGTTTTCTGGTTTTCACAAATCTGTTGAAGGTGATTCTCAACATTGCAAATATTGACACCCGAGGGGCCAAGTTATAAAGTGAAAAAACTTAGTCTTCCATGACCTAACATGCTCTAATGTATCTGTACCAACTTCCTAAGGTGAGAAGAAATCCAGGAAGTCAGACAACACAACACAACGAGATCATGCAGTAGATTCAGGTAACTATTCTACTATACTAGCTATTGGCAAGTGTATAACTAACAGTTTTATTAACTTATTGTTTCTTCAATGCTGAGTATTTATGATTGATAACATACTTTAGATTTGGCTGTCAAATTGAACAGAGTTGTCTTATTCATTAACTTTGTTGCTTCCCTTAAGGATGATGCTATATACTATAAAATACTTAGATAAAGCATCTTGTGTTGATTAAAGCATTGATGTGTATATAAATACACATGCCTATATAGCTGGATATACAATATCATAAAGTAAAATTTTCCTCTTTTCCTAGCTTGTATTATATTGGGAGTTTTATGTTTCTGTGATTCGCTCTCAGTATCGAGTGCTGAGCAAAGTACTGAATGCCAACATTTTTGGAAACATTGTATTTCATGAGAGAGTATCATGGAAATGTGCTGCATATATTTACAGGGCCTATATAAAGTCTGCACCACTTTTCACAATTTTCACCTTTTCTTGCCTTCTAGACTGGTATTAAAATCCATTAAAATATTTGTTTTTCATTGATTTGTCTACACACCTACCCCACAACATCCAAATGAAATCCATATTCCTGTTATGGGGATGTTTTTACTTAAACTAGAAAGTTTAATAAAACGAATTAAAATAAAATGGAATAGCTGGGTAGTATAAGAAGTGTCCATACTCTTGTCTTAGGAATCCCATATTTGTTCAAGTGAAGCCAGTCGCCTCACAATCCTACACCAAGTTTATTAAAAATTAATTGGCTGCATCAAATTGTAGTGATTCATTTGATTTCTGGATAAATTCAGCAGTGCTAGTAGTTTCCCTCTTCCCTCTGGAACCAATGAACTTTCAAAGGAAATCCAGGACGAAGCCATGGAGAGGCACATTAGAGATTCGAGAATGGTACAAAAAAGTGTCACTTGAATCTCAGTAATGAGAATTATAAATGAAGTTAAAGCTACATGACACTGCCAAGACCATGCCGAGATCAGGCTGTCCCTCAAAACTGGATGACCAAGCAGGAAGAAGACTGATCAGAGAGTCTACCAAGAGGCAAATGGCAACTTTGAAAGAGCTACACTGGTCAAAGTGTGCTAAATGACTCCCAATATCTCAAACGCTCCTCAGATCGGACTAGCATGACAGGATGGAAAGAAGGCAGCCATGACTGAAAAACAGCAACGAAGCCTTCAAGTTATACTGCCAAAATGTTTGGTCGTCTGACAAAACAAAGATGGAGCTTCTTGACCTAAATGCAAAGCATTACGTTTGGCGCAAACCCAACATCACGCACAGAACAGCAGCCCAGCAGTGAAGAGTGGTAACGGCAGCTTCATGTTATGGGAGTGTTTGTCATCAGCAGGGACTGGCGCACTTGTCAGGACAGAAAAGAAAATGAATGGAGAAAAGTGCTGGAAAGGCCTTGAGGGAAACCTGCTCCTCTGTAAGAAAGCTGAAACTGGGACAGATGTTCACATTTCAGCATGACAGCAACCCAAAGCACACAACCACAGGAGCAGTGGAATTGCTAAAGAACAGAAAGGTATATGCTTATGAGTGGCCCTGTCAGGGCCCTGAGCTAAATCCAATAGAGAATCTGTGTCATGACTTGAAGACGTCTGCCTGTCAGTACTTCCCAAGGGATTCCTCTGAGCTTTAACAGTTTATAAAGAAGAATGGTCAAATATTGCAAAGTCTAGGAGCGCAAGATGGGTAGAGACCTAACCTAACAGATTCACAGCTGCAATTGCTGCAAAAGGTGCTTCCATCAAGCATTAACTCAGAGGTGGTGGAGACTTATCCAGTTTTTATATTTCAGTTTTGTATTTAAATACGTATATTATATATGTTTGATATATAAATATATTTTCCTAAAACATTCTCTCTTTAAAATTGTAGAGTATGGTGTGTATATAAGATGAAGAAATCCTTTTTAAATGCAACTGACACAACAAAAGGTGAAAAATGTTCAAAGGTGTGTAGACTTTCTAAAGGCACTGTTTATTATTCCCGTGCACCTTTGTGCAAATATTTAGTTATGGTGTGTTAGATTATATATTTGTGTGATATAATTTAACACAAGTTTCATGGCTCTCAGCTCAGGTGTCCCATTTACCAGTGACCATAAGTTTCTCCATGTCTTCAAAGAACTGTGAAGAGCAAGGTAATGCACGTCAACTGGAATGTGACAGTTAAAATGAAGAAAATTAAATATATTAGTATGTTGACAGGGCATTAAGAAAGGTTATAAAGGAGAGGAGGCTATTTGGCCATCTAACCCATTTGATAGTTTGATAGTGCTTAATGAATCCAAGGATCTCATTCAGCTGTTTCATGAAAGCCAGGGTATGAGCTTCAACAACATGGCTGGCTAGCTTGTTCCATACTCCCATAACGCTTTGTGTAGAGAAATGCCTCCTAGTCTCCCCTTTAAATGTGCTTTCACTTAGTTTCAACTTTTGTCCTCTCGATCATGTTTCATAGTCAGATCTGTAGAAACTGACTGGGTAGACTTTATCAGTGCCTTTGAGCACTTTGTACACTTGTATCAGGTCCCCTCGTATTCCTCACTGTTCAAAACTATAAAGCTTCTGTGTCTTCATTTCGTTACTGTGGGACATTCCCTTAATCTCTGGACTGTGTCAGCTTGCTCTTCTCTGGAATGATTCAAGAGCAACAATATTGTTTCTGTAACACAGAGACAAAAATTGTACACTTCATTCTGAAGGAGGCCTCACTAGTTTGTTATTCAGTTTTAACATAACACCCCCTGATTGACATTCTGCTCTTTTAACTAATTGACATAACCACTCAAGTCTTTTTCATTAGTAGCCTCTTCTAGCTCTACATTTCCCATTTTGTATTTGCAGTTTTTGTTTTTACTACCTGCATGCAACATCCTGCATTTTCAATGTGATCTGCCAGGAGTTTGTTACTTTAATCTAAATCTTTTTAATTTTATTTACTGCTTCTATGGAGTTTGCTAATTCTCTTAATTTGGTATCGACCACAAATTTGACATGTTTACTCATTATTCCAGAATCTTGAATATAAAGTAAGAATTCCAGTTGTCCTAGTATAGATCCCTGTGGTGCTCCACTAATTACATCAATCCCCATACAGTTGACAGGTTGAACAGGTTGTTAGTTTTGCAGATAAAATAAACATTTCTTAAGTGTGATGTCTATTTTTCCCCAGTATTTTTTCTTTTGGTTTCAGTTCATATGTACTGTGCATATAAAGAGCAAGAGAGAACTCTGAGAGTTTATTCCAGGACTGTAAATTATTATATTTAACTTCATAATCATTAGAATATAGGTGGTATAGGTGGTATGTTTCTAAGTATTAGCCTTTCCACAGACAAAGTGAATCTAGTCCTTATCTAGGCGTTGTCACTGAATGATGTGTGATGCGGTTTGTGTTATTTAGGTTGGATTGTCCTGCAGCAGGAACCGAAGCCTGATGACCCAGAGTGGACGTCACTGTGTGGATGGGCTGTAGAGAGACTTCGACTTGCTCAAGTGCCGATGCATGTGGTGTTGTCCAGTAGTCAATATTACAGAATGGCATATCGTCAGCAAATGCACTGCAGCAAAGCAAGAAGCTCTGCCTGTCTTTGGGACGGCTATGTTACTTTAAGCAATGGGTAACATTGCTCAAGGGCTGCACGGTGGAGCAGTGGTTAGCATGGCTGCCTCACAGTGCTGGGGCCCTGGGGTCCTTATTTCTGGACTTGGGGTGCTATATTTACAAGGCTTGATCTTGCCATGTTTATGTGGGTTTTCTCCCACACGTCCAAAAACCTTCTGGTAGATTAATTGTCTTCGGGGGAAAATTGATCCTGTTATAGGTTTGTGTCTGTGTCTGTGTCTGCCCTGTGAGGGACTGGCGTCCTGTCCTGGGTGTAGCCCACTTCTCTCATACTGCATACCGGGATGGGCTCTGGCTCCTCTGCAACCCTGAACTGGGTGAAGCAGTGAGAAAAGGGGTGCATGGATGGTTTTTATTCAGTTATTTCTCCTATGAAAATTATATATCGCCATATCGCCCTGCAACTCACAACTGGCAACCCAACTAAGGTTGCTTCTGGAAGTGGTGTTAGTGGGGCCAGCAGGGGGCGCTCACCCTGCGGTCCATGTGGGTCCTAATGCCCCAGTATAGTGATGGGGACACTATACTGAAAACAGGCGCTGTCCTTCGGATGAGATGTAAAACCGAGGTCCTGACTCTCTGTGGTCATTAAAAATCCCAGGGCGTGTCTCGAAAAGAGTAGGGGTGTAACCCCGGCGTCCTGGCCAAATTTCCCATTGGCCCTTACCAATCTTGGCCTCCTAATAATCCCCATGTATGAATTGGCTTCATTACTCTGCTCTACTCCCCACTGATAGCTTATGTGTGGTGAGCGTTCTGGCGCACTATGGCTGCCGTCGCATCATCCAGGTGGATGCTGCACATTGGTGGTGGTGGAGGGGAGTCCCCATTACCTGTAAAGCGCTTTGAGTGGAGTGTCCAGAAAAGCGCTATATAAGTGTAAGCAATTATTATTATTATTATTATATAACCAACCAGTACTAGTTTTATGTCCCAAAAGAAATATCCAGCGATATTCCTGAATACTTTCTTTGCTTACAGTTTCACATTTCTAGGATGATATGGTATTTCTAGGTGGCAATCAGTAGATTAAAGGAAAGCAGGACAGAGCAGAAGAAGGGATGGTTGTAATATACTGTATTTCTGTCACTTTCTTCCGCAGAAAGGAACAAATTGCGAAGATGGAGGAACAAGGATTCACCAAGCCAATCCTCCTCTATCATTATGGGGATGCTAGAAAGGCCACCATTGCCAAACACAAGAAGGAGCTAAATAAGAACTGCCTGTTTGCTCTTATCAATGGGAGGCCTTGTCTTCCTGAACTGAGGCAGGAAGACAAATCATTACAGAAACTGCACTATCGAATCAACGATGGAACTTCATTCATATAGTATCCTTTCTCTTGTCTGTATCAGTAAAACAGTGTGCAACCGACTTAAGTGTTGTCAGTTAGTGTGCAGTACTAAAGATGGTGTCAAGCTCACATTTAAATGTGTACTGAGGTTATGTTCAACCTGATGTTTGAACTATATATATATATTTCTGTTTAAGGATAAACTCATTCATTGCTATATAAGCAAACTTGGTTCTGTAGGCAAAAACCAATTAGATACACGTAAAAAAGTCTCTGTTTTGTTCAAGCTGCTTGTACTGTAACTTTACGCAAACCGATTGAGTTTAAGTAGTTCTCTGAAGTACTTGAATAATTTGACACCATAAAGTACGTTACAACAAGTAGAATTTACATATATTTCTTTTTTATGCCGTCTGTTATGTTTAAATGGATTGAGAAGCAGTTATAAGGAGAAATTAACATAATCTCTAGTACACATGAATAATCAATATGACATAAATTAAGAAATTCTTAGTGAACAGTTTTATTCTGTTAGTTAATAAATCTCATGCAGTCAAAGACAGAATAAAATCCAAAACTGTAAAAGTAAGACGGAGCATCAGGCTGGCATTTGTATTGCAAAAGAAAAGGTAAAGGTTTATTTGATGCTGAAAGGAAAAGAAAAGAGACAATTTTTCGGCTGTGGAGCCTTCTTCAGGTGTGACGCCTGAAGAAGTTGAAGGAAAATAGATGGTCACACCTGAAGAAGGCTCCACAGCCAAAACATCCTGTCTCTTTTCTTTTCCTTTCAGCATTGAATAAGCCTTTACTTTTTCCTAGGTATGTACTGTATATGTACTGCTCGTTTCAATGAGTACTCATGAGTGGTTATTTAACGAGGGATGAGTGTAGTTGCAAACCAATAGAGATGCTTAATTCCCATAATTCAACACTATCAGTTACCCCTCAGGACGCATTGCTGTCTGCCAGAGCCACTCCGGACTGGCCAGTGGTGGATACTACACAAATGTTTTCAGTGACTCCCCTGACCCAACTGTTGTTGCTGCCTTCACTGCTTTTGGACATGGTAGTGTCTGTCATTATAATAGGTAAGTGCTGCCGAGACAGTCCATAAGACTTATTTAATGGACCCTGATTCGCACTAATACTGCACTTTTTTCTTTAAATGAGCATCAGTTAGTCCGGGATAAGTGTTAGTCAGAGTCTTCAAAACTAATGCATAGACTCAACACAAATTGAAAATGAGCGGAGCGTAAGACAATATTTTGCTTTTCTTATCACAGCACAACTTACAATCCTTTACTTAGGCTTTCCACTGATATTGGAGCAGTTTATTTGGTGTTTTCTTACTGTTAGTCCACAAGATAAAAAAACATTCACACGATACCTGAAGGAACGAAATGTGATTTTCCTCATCCCCACACAAACATGGCTGAAATCCCGAAGACTCTTTAAAGCCTGCCCTCCCTTGCAGTGACAAGGTGGCTGTGGTGTTCGACCACACAGGGGGGATGATGTGTGAAGAGGACGGCACGGTGAGCAAAGAGTGGAAGTGGACCCAAGGAGCTAAACTGAACGAGCCGGTCGTGACCCAGGTATGACGGAGGAGATCCGTCCCTCTTGCCACCAATGTGTTGATGCAGCTCATTGACAGAAATAGAGCTCAGAGGGAATTACATTGCAGGAGAAAAAGCTATAAGTCCATAAGGAAGACTTATGGTTCACCACAAGCCTGTACTAGGCTATGGAAAAGAGATGGACATATGGAAGAAATGATTTCTTGGTGTGATCTTTTGCTTTTGCGTTTACTATCTTAGTCTTGGAATATATATGTAAATAATTTAAAATCCACATTTTCATACATAGAAAGTTTTGTGAGGAACGCCATGAACACCTGTAATGCCATTCCATCCTCCTGGGTTTTGTTCTGCCTTTGAGATGTTCTGTCTTTTCTGCAGGTTAATGATTTCATCACTATTCGAGTTGCCAGCCCATTCTCAGCAAGCCTTTCTTACCAGGAACGCCAGGAGATGATACAGTTGTCTCTTTCTCCACTGGCCAACACCACTCCGCCAAAGAACAGTGACCTGGTGAGGCTTCTGTCTGTGCAGAGCGACGTTCTCTCAGATTTCATTACATTAAGCACAGTGGTGCTCTATCTGAACGCCTGCCTATCCCATTAGGGTCAGATTGTGAGTGAAGGAAAATTCTCCTCAAACACAGCTCGACAGCTTTCGAAGGCTAACAGAAAGAAGACGAAGGAACTTGAGGCGAGGAAAAAATTCATGGCGAAGAACCCTGTAAGTATATTTCTAAAAAAATATAACCCGATAAAGAAAGATGTACTGTGTACCCATGAAACAATGATGTCATGGACCTGAAATAATTATTGTACACCACACACAAGGTGAAAAATTATACAGTGATATGGAGCATTAAGTTAAGAAAAATAATTTAATACACAGAAAAATACAAATAAGAATTTCTTTAGAACCAGATGGTCACTAAATCTTCAAGTGCGTTCATGGAGATGGTGAAGACGTTGGAAACCCTGGAAGAAGAGCCTGGTTACCAGCGGGGAGTAAAGGCTGCTCGGGAGCTGAAAAAGCTCCAGAGGAAGATCCAGAACATTCTTGACGACTGGATGGAGCACTATCGCATTGCTACAGGCAGGTCAAAGCATGTCTTCACTCCTCAGCACTGCCAGAGAAGAAGAATACAGATCTTACCCAGACTCATTCCGAACAGATTTGTCCATTAGAGTGAGATGTTGTTGATGTTGTTGATGTAGCGTTAAACCACACTAGCCAAAATATCGGGAACTCCCGTCAAATAATACTGTACTGTATGGCGTATCTCTGAAAATGGCGAGGACGGCCTGAAAAGTATGTGGTATGTATTAACAAAGATTTGAAAAATTTGCAGTATCAACCTTAGATGAGGTTGTGATGAGTGGGATGGGGTTTGGGATTCAACAGGACATTCTGCCAGGTTCACTAGGATGCAATAGGTTTTGACACCTGGAATTAATTCTGACCAGCAAAATGCTGCTCAAGCATGACCTTCCTCTAAAAATATCCAATCATTTGACCGACAGCTCCTAATATTTTGGGTAATTTTAGAGTAATTACTAATTTATAGGTTGCATTACTTCACATTTGTCCGTATTCTGTATCCCATCTTTTTTCCAAAGACTCACTTGAATGGAGAGATCAAATCTTTTTTATCCTTTATCCGCTCCAATTTTTCACTGGTTTGATTTCCCTGCAGGAATCAATAGCCCAGATATTCACAAAATGTCTGATGTCCCACAAAAGATTCTGCTGAAACGCAAAACTCGGTCAGCAGCTTTGCCCACACTGCCTCCCGTTGGTGTGGAAGAAACATTACAACCCGCAAATGGCAACACTGAGCAGAGTCCCTCTCGTTACCTGTCGGCACCAGCACGACACAACCTGTGGGACCATCCCAGGAGTGCTTCCAAGTCACCAAGGTAATTGGAAGCTGCATCCTGGATCTCAGTGGGCAAACGTTTGGATGTTTGGGTAGAGCTATCTGGTTTAAAAACACAGGAGACGGTTAATTTCCTTAGTCCCATATCCATTGGTGAAGGTCATGAATCACGTCAATGGCTTGCGTTTTAGTATTACTATACAGGTGTTTCAAGATCACATTTGTTTTCCGCAATCAATGTTGTTTTTCCATAAGGTGTGATATCTTCCGGCATACAGTTTTTGAAAACAAAACCTTTCTGAATTAAACCTCAGAAATGAATGTTGTTCATAGTCACTTTTCATTTAGTTTTTTTTTTGTGTGCCAGAAAACAATATCTGAACTGGAACATCCAGCCCCACCTTAAATCCTGGTTTTAACTCGGTAATGAATAGTTAATCTTTTATACCAAATGCTTTTCTTTAAAGCTGACTGTGGGCGAAGTTTTAAGAGAGAGGGTCTGTGTCGTGACTGAATCAGAGTGGTAACTGAAGTCCAGTGTCTGTCTTCTCTCTAGGACAATCTCTACGGTGCAGAAATACGAGAAGGAGGAGCAGAATCTTATCTCTGAATCCGAAGCTCTCCGGGGTCCCATCATCCCCAGCCTGGAGTAAGGAGACCTTTCTGGAAATCTCACAATGGGATGCCACTTAATTATTGTGCTTTTATAACTTCCACATGGCCTACAATGCATTTACAGCAATTTAACAAGTCTCCCAACACAAGTGCTTTGTGTTCTGTAATTACATTTTTAGAATTCTTTAAAAGAAGTGTTCTCTTTAATGTTTTAAATATCATTAGGTCATGAGATTTTCAACATGTGTTTCTCTGTGGTCTGCTGCTTTTGGGGACTCAGTGTTAAGAAGGAGACATTCCAGTGGTTTCAGTTGTTAGTCAGTTACTATTAGGCTCAACAGGAGGAGATCCTGGAGTCAAAGAGAGGCAGGCTACTGTGTCGAAAACATCACTGTCAAAGTATTACCAGCTTCCTCTTTTTGATGTGATGATTATGTACTGTTTTAAAACATTATATGCCATTTCTCTAATTTTGTATAATTTCAGAGATATAGCTATTTGATGATGAGGTATTTCTCCTTGAGTGTGAGTGGTTTCCACATGGTCACTAAGCACACCGACAGTATGTGTCACTGTCCGCAACCGAATTGGCAAAGAAGACATAAAAATCCTAATAATTTCCATTTGTAGCCTCAGCATTGTTTTGCAGAAGTGCTTTAAAAAGAAACTGCAGAGCTTTTAGCTGCCCCTCACGTGTGAACCTTTTACGGTCAGCACCCATTTTTAGAGCGAGCCCTGACACAGCGAACCTGATCAAAAACAAAGCAACTGCAGTCTTAAGGACAGGCTTTCACTGTGAAGAGCTGAAAACAAATCTTGCTTACATCGTGTGCAAAAGCTGTGTTCTGCTTAGAGAAATCGAAATCCTCTGGTGCATCCCAAAAAACAAGCACGTGTATTGATCCTGGGGCCTCAGAGAAATATCCCAGTGGATATAACCTCCCCATTCCCAACAAGGCCTAACATAGAGATAGAGTGTCCTGGTTCTGAAAATGGCAGAGTACTCACAGAACGTACAGTTCCAGGTGTCTTACAAACAACATGGGAATGCAACGGCACCAGACTACTGAATCCATGAAAGGGTTCAAAAACTTTTAGCTCGTGGGGTGACTGTTTTTCTGTTCCCCAAGTCCTGTAGTGTTCAGAAGTCCCGAGAGAAGCCGAGTGCTGCCCCTCTCCTACCAGCCCTGTCCCGTGCTGCTGAGGGAGGCAATGCTGGGGGAGGGGGAGAGGCGGATGTGCAGGTGCAGCAGCCACCAGATGCCCTCCCTGACGGACCTGGAGCTGGACGCCTTTGTCCGCGGCCAGGCGCCATGTGGCCAGCAGATCCTGGTGGTGTGCGTGAGCTCTTCCGCCAGGCCGCAAGCCCAACCCGGCATGGGTGTGCTGGAGGAGCTGTACGAGAAGAAGAACAGAAACAGGAGCATGCCTTGCACACAGGTACTGCAGCTCCAGCGTAGGCACGGGACCACTGCGGTTTCACCCCTGGCCCAGGCAACTAGGAAGACCCTCATCGCTTGTGTAGCCACTGGGGTCATTAATATTTGCGTTGGCCTCCTTAACAAGCAAAGTGAACTGTAACTTCAACAAGAAAAATATGTTTCTTTGTCTGGGGATATGATAAAATAGCATATCATTTAATCTTTTCTGAGTTCTTGTTCTCCCAAAACGATTACACTTTTAACCCTTCGGCAATCTGGAAACTGCAGGACTTGCAGGACCACAAACCTCTTTGGTACTGTATGTACACTGCAAGATCTCTGTGTTCACCTTGATTTTGGTATGTCACAGATGTTCTGGGACTATTTATCTGTGAATTTATCATTTATCGTGGAGCCATTGCATGCTGTAGCTCAACGATGGGGATGAAAGCAAGTTTTTACTCCAGCATGACATATTATATACTCACTGGAATCTGTCCATATTCATGTTTAGATTTTATCTGCACTGATCATTTCCAACATGTCAATTTGAGAGCATTCCACATGTCTGACACACGTCCTCTGCCAACAGTGTCGTCTGGACTCCTTTCGGTTGGTAAAGTACGATGTCTTCACTGCCGACACTTGTGCTGGCTCAAACCCCTGTCTGCTGGTGGAGCGTCACAACGTGGCTCCGGGGATGTTTTTGGTACGTCACCAGACCGTTTTCTGTCCCAGCGCAAAATTCCTTTGCTTTTACCCTTTTCCTTTTCCTACCGGGTTAAATTTCCAACAGATATCATTCCCACTTACGTTGACTTAGAACGCTACCAACGCCCATGCTGTACAGTAATGATTAAAGGGATTTCACCGCATTGATATTTTCATGCAAATGATAACTAATGCCTATTTTTGCTTTGTCCTCTCTCTCATATGTAATGGCTCTTTCTCTTACTTTAGAAATCTGAAGTCTGGATAGAGATAATCTGAAACGAAATCCTTATTCAAAGAGAATATAGCAGAAGGATATTGCTATGTTGTGTGGTTGGCTGAAACGGTATGAAGTACCGGTAGAGACTAGTGAGCTCACCAAACGTCTCGGTAATGACTTTACCGGTAAAGTGCATACTAAAAGAGCATTTAAAGACCATCTGATCTAAGAAGGTGTAACATACTGATATGTAATCTAGAAAAACAAACAACCAAGAGGCCATGAGTGGAAACAAGGTGGAGTTGCAATTAAAAGTTAGTGTCTTTATTCCATGATGGAACAAGCTACCCAGCCATGGTGTTGAAGCAGACACCCTGGCTTCCTTCAAGAAATGTTCAGATGGGATCCTTCAGTCAATTATTATTACCAAAACAACCAAACTGAACTTACTGTCTTGCTGTCTAACTGCCAAAATGGCTACAGTCTTCTCCATTGTAACCATGTCCATCTGCAGTATACCCGGAGCTTTGTGAATTTTTGTAGCCTACAGAAATCTAAAGTAACAGATTAAAACACAAACAAAATACAATTTTGATCATCTGTTTTCAAGGTACCACATAAGTTTTGTACACATTACATAGAAATTACAAACTAAAAATGTAAAACAAAGTATACACTCATTGTTTCTTGTCATGATGACATACAAGTGGCCTGTAGGTGGCACAATTACAGATGCCAGAACTGAAGGTGAATAGGTAGAGATCTGAAAGAAGCTGTAAGACATTAACCCTAAAGAAGTTACTTTAACATTTATTACTCTTACTTTCTGCATTATATTAGCATTTGTATGACAGTCATAAATACAATTTCTAAACACTTTGCAGATAAGTACTAACTGAATCGGCCCAAGCTTGAAATGCAAGATGTTTTTGTAGTTTCACTTTACACATTATTTATATAGTAAAACAAAGTTACTGTGTAGTACAGTATGTGTACTTGATAGTACCTATCATGTACAGGAGCAAGAGTTCAACAGTGAAAAAATGGCTTACTGAGTCAACACAATTTCAAATGTTTTTATTGCACAACACAGATTTTTTTTCTACCACACGGATTCTGATATTTATGAGTAGTGTCATGAATTCTGAAGTGTGACTTCCTTAAAATGTGACTTCTAGTGAAGTGATTCAGTTGTTCCAGTGCCAAGAAAAGAAGTCATCCAAAGTCCAGCAGTTGTCTTGATTTTTTCTTAATGATTAACTACAGCGCACTGGATGTGCTCGGTTCTCACCAGAAGAGGCAGCACTGTCCACTGATTTAGTGAGCTGAGACGTTTGTGAGGCATGGCCAGTACTAACCTGTCAGCGCTTTTACACATTGCCTCCCAGAACGCAGGAGGTGCAGACATTTAAAAAAATGTGTTGTGCATTATATCATATTGTCCTGTGAACACTGAAGCTGAAACTCTTAGAAGAATGTTGGTTTTGTAAAGAGATGTAGAGCTGTGGAGGCTTTATTGAGATACTAGATGAAAGAATAAAAAAAATAGAGGAAAACGAAATAGAATTGATCTGAAAAAAAAAACAAAATGTTGCTACTGATGAGTTTGGAGGAGACTTGAGAAGCAAATAACAAAGCTTTCCGAACAGGGTTAAAAGCGTGATTTGTTTGGGAGTTGGCGAGTTAAAGCGTGAGTTATCCGGGGGTTTGCTAAGAGTAACATGACCCAGTTCCTGTTGTCGGTGCCCTGTTGTGCCGGATGGAATGGGAGAAATGCTGTCAGTGTCTCAGGGCAGCTGTCTTTCTGAGCTTCTAGCAAGGGCCTGCTGCCAAAAACACAAACCACCTTCTGTCACCAGGCTGTCCTGAGCGCTGAGGAGCTCATTTACCCCACAGAGTGAACAGAGTTTTCCAGAACTGCGTGACCTGGAGTGTTTCTTGTTCAAATCGTGACATTTCTGTATATATAATCAAACTGTTCCTTTTTCAATAAAAAAATCTTATGATAAGAAACATAACACTCATGATAAACAAACTACTAACTTATACACTGTAATATCTCTTTTCCTTTGAACATCTGCATTAATTACAATTTCGCATTACTTCATGTTTGTCAAGTGATTTCAGCCTAAAGAAAACAGTCCCAATTCCGAAATCTCCTAGTTTAAATATATGAGCAATACATGTTTCTGTAATGTACATCCTTTTTAATGTCTTTCAAATAGAACATCCTGGTTTCATTGTGGTAAGCTGAATGGCTTGTGTACCCTGCCTTGTGTCCATTACTGCTAGGATAGGAAGCCCTGTATTGGATAAAAGGGTTAGAAATTGGATGGGTAGAAGATTATTTATGGCTTAGAATATATACTTTCAACAATTCAGGATTTGCACGAGTGTAGTCATGTTAGGAAATAGGATGTCTCTTGCAGTTTCAGTTTGGTATGTGTGAGTGCACGTTAAGCGTGAAGTCATTTGGCCTCCAAGAGCTATAATCAGGGTTTTTCCTGTGGCTGGATTTAAAGCAGATCCTTTATAAATATTTTATAATGCCTATCAGGCATTCAAAAGCTAAGCAGGCAAAAAAATCAGCACATTTTTCTTCAGTTACTGATTTAAAGTAAGACAGCTTTTGATAAAGAAAATGTAAACACACTTCTCAGCTGCAGGTAGTATCTGTAAGTTCCTATTATAAACAGCCTGCACCAATTCACGGTCTTGCTAATCTGGTTTATGTTTTTTCATTGCTGTGCTCTAATTATAAAGCTTATTTACATCATGTTAACCGGACTGTAACGTGCTAGTGAAATTTAGATAGGGAGTCTTCTAGCTCTGCACACTCCCATTTCTGGCATTTACCCAAACTGACGTTCTTTTTCAGTCCTGATATTTTTCTCTTCAAGTGATTCATGGCCCTTTGCAGTAGCTTAGAAGCAGTAACCAAACAGAAGAACGCAGGGAAGCTTACAAACCAGAGGTCACTTGGCTCATCTTGCTTAAAGCTTCAAGAATTCCGTCAAGCTTTTTCCTGAAGTCCTCTTCAGTAACATTAGGAGTTGTTTTCCGAATCCCACAATAAAGAAGACTCTGTATTATCAGTTCTGTGTGACCTATTGTGAGATTTACAGTGGAACGCAATAAAAGAAAAAACAGTATCTCATGGAGCAAAGATTAAAATTAAGTTTATTTGCCATATGCACAAGTGCAATGAATTGCTTATGCTTCTAAAGCAATAGTGCATAATATAAGCAATTATAAAGCCTCAGTTTTTAGTCACCAATATCTGTGGAATCAAATAATATTGATCACCATTTTCCAAATGAAGACTATTTAAGTTTTTAAACCTCAAGCTTCTCTAACGCCTTCCGATGTGTGCGTGCTGTTTGAAATCCTGTCTGAGCACCACCCTGGCTTAGATGAGTCCAGGAAACAGATTAACTTCATCAAGTGGTGCCCATGAGCACCTGTATTTCCACTTGATACGCTTGAAGTGGCTCTGAAGGGTTTCTGTTATGTTTTTAGGCAGATGTTTTGTCCTTGGTCTGTCGTTTCTGGGCAACTGGTTAATGGTGGACTTCTCTGGTTTATTGCTTTCCACAAAAGACTCAAGGAGAAGAGTCTTAAATACCTTCTTTTAGTTTGAATTTGTATTAATGTTGCATGTAAAGACTTGATGTTTTATATAGCTAATGTGGGATATGCACAGAAAGTACTTGTTTTGGTATTTGAAGTATTTACTACTGTGTTATTTGTTTTTAAACTTTTAAAAGTCCCCAGCTTTAAGAAATAAGAAACCACTAATGCAAGTGTGGGAAATGTAGCTTTTTAGGTGCCCTTGGGAATGTACAGACATTTTGTCTAGTGCTGTTCCAGTAAGTGTATTTTGGCTGATGGATCTGCCTCATGAAATGACTATTAATACAATATCCCAAGTTTAAGGGTGTAATTTGTCTGAAGCATCTAATGTTACAACAAAAACATGTGGTATGTGAGTGACTGCCTTTCTGTAAGGTGTTGGATTGCTGGAAAATGTAATTTTCCTCAGTTGTTTCCTTGTTCGCAGATGTACATTAGTGGAAAGCTCCTGTTTGCTGACTACATCTTCAATGGATACAGCAGCTCAGTGAAGGATCTTCAGAAGCAGATTGCCAAAACACGTGGAGACTATCGTATGGGGCACTGCCTTCCCGCCGATTTTAGATTCAGGTATCCCGCAGCTTCTTATGAAAAGGCCCAATTATGAAGTCAGTGCGACTCCTTTCTAATAAGCAACCAGTCGTATGTGAAATGCTTTGTATTGGAGAGACGAGTAAGGAATATGAGTATTGAGTATATGCAGTTTTTCTTTCTGCAGCGGCCTCTTGTCTTTAAACTCAGCAGATTAGAGGGTATGACCCCATGAGCTTTCTTTGCCTTGGTAAAGCTCCTTGGTAACAGCTCCCTCTAAAGCCATTTTAAGTGATGAAAAAGATTGCCAGTTGCGTCAGTGCCAGGTGTTGTAGGAAGTGTTCCCAGAACGTGTTTTCAGTCACTCACATAGCTTGAGGATAATACTGTAGTAAAAACACTCCAGCTCAGCTAATAAAGGTGCTTGCTCATAGCGTGGACTCATGGTTGGCTTGCTGCCCGTACCAAGTATGGACTGCCACCAGGACGGTCTGAGCTAGAAGCTGCCCGAGATCTCTATGGTTTCCTGCACAGCAGAGACTCCTGGGATCAGCAGGGTGCCTGTGAGCTTGCAGTAACGTCAGTGAGAGAAACTCCTCTCCTCCAATCTCCTTTTAGTCATTCGGTCTGATACTAGTGAATGAGATAGAGGGACGAGTATTTGGCGAGACTTTCCGGGCTGAGGGAGTGGCAGCCCAGCGGTGTGGATGAAGCTGCCCAGACACCCTGAGTGTTGCGGGGAGTGGGTTAAGGGGGCTAGGGACTTGCTTGAAGGGAGTAGATAGTGAGCCGGGAAAGAGGCATGTGAGATATGAGAAGGGAAGTCCTGGTTAGGTGGCTTATATGTACTGTATGAAGACGAGCGGAAGTGTGAGAGATTGCGTTCTAACCTTCCAACCAAACGTCTGTTACACAGGCCATGTGTCAAATAATGAATGACTTTAGGGAGTGCGTGCAAGGATCCTAATTCTCACCAGGTGGTAGTACAGCTGTATCTGTAAACTGAGCCGAGTGGCAGTGAGCAGTTATAAGTTGGGAGGACATATAAATAAAAAATACTGTACGTAGGGATTTGAAATAAAAAATGTGCCTCTGCTCCTATTGTGCTTAGTAAAAACAAAATCTAGACCCCTTTTTAAAAATGTATTAGGGAAATTGTTCAACTAGTTTTAATACTTACAGAACGCCAGGTACTGCACTGGAATTTCTATCATGTTTTTTTACAACACCCCAGCACATCTAAGATTTGCTGTCATACTGAAGATTTAGAATGCAGCTTGAAAATCTTCCTGACGAAGGACGTATTTCTGCTTGTCAGTCCTCAGAGGGAGGCACAGGAAGGAGTCGGTCCTCCTGTGTCCCAGGATGGTCCTGACCAGAGGGAGCAGTGCCATTCTAGAGCTGCTGTCCCATCAGAGGACGCTCACCTACAGGCCACTGACAGGTACCTGGTCACTGTTCTTCTCACAGAGTGGGTTAGGCTGACTTTACACCCACCTGCGGCCACAAGAAGAATGTTGTCTGTGCTATAAAACACACACGTTAGAACAGTGATGAATCAGTATTGAAAAAATGACAACTCTTAGTAGTTTTACAAAATTGGAAAAATCTGAAAATATTTGCACAGAAGCAAAGACAAATTATTTAGTCTGCAGTGAAACAAGTGGTATTAAATGTGTCCCTTTTCTCAAATCCTAAATGATAGGTCGAACTAAAAATTTGCAAAGGTATCTTTCTCTTTTACAAAGGGCCAATTCTCAATTCTCAGTAATTCTCAGTAATTTTCAATTTTAAAGACTTTCCAGTTTGAAAGATACTGAAAAAATCTATTTAGTGCTGTTGTAATATAGTTTAAATTTCTAGAGCACAAAATCTGCCTATTTTTGTTGGTTCTTGCTGGTGTAACTTAATGGTGGTACATTGTGCCATAAAAGTATGGAATTCAAGTTTGCAAAGCAAGAACAACAAAAAAGGCAGCTTGTAATGTTAGTATCACAGCCTCTACATTTAATGTATAGGAATCTCAGCAGCTAAGCAAAGCTGGGCCAGGTAAGTACTGTGATGAGAGACCTCCAAGAGCAACCAGGGTCCTGCTACAGGTTGTGGTGGTGGCACTCTCCCCCATGAGCCCGTATTTTCAAGCCATCGCCCCAGTAGAACTGTTCAGCAGACTAGTTATTATCCTGGGTGTCCTGGGTAATAGAACTCCTGAATTGCACAGTCTAATTCACCTAACGTACCCTTTTGTTTCAGACAGAGGTTGTTTCAGCTCGTGAATAGTGGACAAAGTGTTTTTTATAGGCTACATCCTTTAAACCCTATTTCTGCAGTATTTATAATCAGTAGTTTTTTTAATTCAAAAGTCATTATATAATTGAATAAATGCAGTCTAAGCACCGAAATATACAGTACATAATAAAGCAGGAATTCTTTATTGCATGGGTTATTTAACTTTGTAATTTAGAGATAAAAACCAAACACTTGGTTCCACGATTGAAGAAGTGAGATGCCCAATGTAAAAAGCTCTTGGAGGTTTTTCCAACCACAGTATAAAGTCTAACAGTTGCAGTATAAATTAGTCCCACAGGCATGGGAAACAGATTCCATCTTGGAGTCAGAAAAGCTCAGGACCTCACCAGCGATCCGGTAGATCACACAATTACAGATGCAATCTCAAGTAACCGGCCTGAAAATGGGTCTCTGCTGGGGGTTCCTCCCCACTGCAAGGCCAGCATCTGCAGTATCTGATGCCGGTTCCAGCTGTTACTGTTCTTCACTCCTGCTTGCTAGCCCAGGAACAGGTGAGGACAAACACTTTGCAGTTCCTTCTTGTGTTACAGATTGCCGTCTGCCCAAGAGTTTGTAACCTACACCATGTCCAAGAGAAGCCACCTGCTCTGCCTCCAGAAGAGCCCCCCAGCCCCCTTCCCTTCCCTTCGCCCAGAGAAGTGCCTGCAGAGTCCCAGGCCTCACAGGCCGATGGCCGGCTTCTCTCCCAGGCCCTGACCTCCTCTCACCACGGCTCGGAGATGCAAGACCGACCGGCGTACTGCACCAGTGGCACCCTGCGTTTAGATTTGACGCCAAAATAATATCTGCATCTATAGCCTAAGGCTTAGTGTTTGTGAATGCTGTGCGTCTGGAACCAAAGACATCAAGGAGTCTACTAAAATCCATCCTTGCTTCGCCAAGCTGTGTTAGAAGAAAAGTCAGACAATATTATTTCAGGTCATGCAGAATTATACGAACTGAGTATTTGAAAGCAGGCATGATGAACCAAAAGAACCAAAATAAAGACATTTTAAATGTAATTAAATCTTCTCAAGTAGGTAGCTGCACCTGTGTGTGTAGGCTGCAGAGGAACAGATAAAGGTTTGTTCCATGCTGAAAAGAGAAGAAAAGACACAACATTTTGGCTGTGGAGTCTTCTGAGGGTGTATCAGGTCTTTTTTTTTATTTGTTACAACTGAGGGAATTCTTTGATGTCATTTAAAAGATTACTTCTATAGATTTGCTTGCTTGGTAAAAAAATAAATAATATATTGCTATTTTAATGTATCATTTACATTTACAGTGATGACCATTTTTATAGTTTACCCCTACTGAAGAACAAATCTGCTTATAGTACACATCACGTTAAAAGCAGGAAACTAATTTCTGGGTATATGTTACCTAGAACAGTGTTAAACAAGAAGTTTGCTTGTCCTGTGGAATACAATTTAAAAATGGATGGTGAGATGAACATTTTTTAAATATGTCTAAAAACAGGACAAAAACAACTCTGTCCATTTCCCTCAACCCACCAAAATCAGCACCATAAACCCAGTTTCTTCCAAAACAGAAACACAACTATGATATATATAGGAACAAGTAATAGGTTTATTCCATGCTGAAATAAAGAAGAAAGAAAACACAATGTTTCAGCCATGGGGCCTTCTTCAGGTGTGAGGGTCTTTAATAAATCTCATTAATTTAGGAGACGCATCCATTCTTTAACTCAGGGGATCTCCAGCCCTGGAGAGAACTCCAGTCTCTAAATCTTACTCCTTCTAAATAGTTTCTAAATTTCTTAATTTAACAGGGTCTCCTCACACCTGAAGAAGGCCCCACGGCCGAAATGTTGCATTTTCTTTCTTTTTTTTTTTCAGCATGGAATAAACCTATTACTTGTTCCTTTGAGCCTACACATGCTGATGCAGCTACCCACCTGAACTAGGATATACTGTATATATATATACACACACACAGACACACTGTAGGAAAGGTTTGCACAAAAGATTTCAATGAATTTGCCGAAAATGAGATATTTCGTGGCTTTAATGTGTCCCTCTAGTGAAAAGACAAACTCGTAGTGATACAGTATTTCCTTCTCCAGATCTGTGTGCAGTGACGACACGTGTTTTGTCCCCCAGCTGAAATGTTGGTAATGGGGACTACTGGAGTCAGTCTTCTAAAGTGGAAAACACAAATGGCTTTACTTTAAGTCTTCACAATAGCACATACACATTGGCATTTGAAATAGATTTAGAGAGGTGGACTGATCTGAAGAGTGTCTATTGGGTTGGGCTCCTGACTAGTGTAAATTCAGGGGGAGTTTGCATGTTCAGTTATGCTAGGAACTGGCTCATCTCCACCACTTTTATTGGACACAGGCTGTAGAGAACTGGGTGATAGTCACAATTGTTTTGTTCATGCACAGCACTAGTCCCCAAGTTATATCATGGTTTAATTTTTCTTTTGAAAGGTAACTGAAGGAAAAACTAATCGTAATCAAACTAGAAATGTTTGGCTGCCTGGGTCCTGGTGTGTTGTTCTAAAGAACTAGAACAGGAGGGCATTGGCTGAACTCACCCAGAAGGGAGAGGGAGCAAGTTTGTCAACTCACACACAAGGGCTGGAGAGATGAAAGAGGAATTGTTTGAGCCCTATAGGTATTTCCCCCCCCCCCCCCCAAAGTGCAGTCAATTAGAATCCAGGCCAGTTGAAGGAATATCATTAAGACCACAGACTCCAAGAACTAGTGCAAGTACTTGTCTATGAAAGATGGAAAAACACGGCCATTGAAGAGGCTTACAGGGACATCTTCACATAGACACCGAACTACAGCACTTAATGCTGCCAGAAGAGGGAAGCATACAAAACAGTACACAAGGGAGTTCAGAACAAGGCCTTTATTCATACTACAGATTAGGCTTGGTATGCTGGATGTGAGGTCTAGATCTCCACACAGCCACCAACACCAGAGAACAGACCACAAGCACAGTGGAGGCAGCTACTACCAGCAGCCCATAGCTCAGGAACCGGGGTGCTGTGAAGAGAGGAGCTTTAGTGAGGGGTCAGACACAGGGAACAGGATCAGACACTCAGCCTCCATCCCCCTCCCTCACCTTCAGGATGGGAATCCAGCTGACCCAGAGCTGGAAGCTCAGATCCAACCAGGATCACTTCCCCACTGGACACCAGCACAGTTTCTCTGGAGGAGTCCTCTGCCACTTGAGCAACAGCTCTTCCTGCAAGAGGACAGGACAACAGCATCAGGAAAGGATACACACAGCAGACTGGCACACGAACGCCCTGTCCCCAGAGAACTCACTCCTCCTGCCACAGGTGGGCACACAGCGGTCAGTAACAGTCGGCTGGCACACTGCTGCACTACAGTGGATGAACACCTGGAGAGAGCAGAGCAAGGGTCACTGCACAGCCCAGGACCAGCCACCACCTCCTTCCCCACAAGCTGCTCCCTACCTTCTCCATCAGAGGCACCTGAGAGGCAGGATCCACAAAAGTGAACATCCGAATCATGAAGCGCTGGTAGTGCGTTGGGTACGGCAGCCCTGAGGAGCCACCCACAGGGATCAAGGTGGTCCAGTAGTCATCACCTCTGTAGGGACACCTGCAAGGACAGCAACAGGGAGGGTGAGTCCCACCACAAGGGGACACTGAGACAAGCCAGTCAGAGCCACAGGGGTCAGATTACCCAGCAACCAGAAGGCTCCAGCTGGGCTGGCTGAGAGGACTGGGAGTGGAAGTGGCCCAGCAGTCCCCCAGGGTCAGGACAATGTTGGGGTCAGCCCGGTTCAAGATGTGGACCTCCACATACACAGGATCTCGCAGCACCTTGGTCACAGGGTAGTCCAGGTCACTGTAGTAGGAGTCATACAGCTCTCCTGAGGACAAGAGCAGCAGCAGGGTTCGTAGAAGCCCCACACACTCGGCTCACACAGCCCAAGACCTGACAGCTACCTCTTGCAATCCTGAGCTCCACACGGAGAGGTCCTGGAGACACTGCCGGAGGGGGTGGGGAGACCGTGTAGACCACAGCCCGCACTGGAACAAGGTCATCGTCTGCATACCTGCACTGGAAGAACAGCCTGGAGAGAGAAGCAGGCAGTCATGGGATCCAGCAAGACCAGAGCACTCTGGGAAGCAGCAGCAGCTGCTGCTCACTCACTTGTAGAAACTGTCCCTTGTGATGGAGCCAGCAGGTCCCCCAATCACAGCAAATGTTGAGGACATCATGTTCTCATACACCACAGCACCACCTTCAATCTGGAGGAAGGACACATGAACAAGGTCAGGAATCGCCACAGGAACAACATCCTCAGCTGAAGGATCAAGCCCCTCACCTTCATGCTGGTGCCACAGGCACTGACTGGGAACTGGAACATGGCAAAGCCAGCAGTGGTGCCAACAGGGCCACAGGGGGCACTCCTGCCCCCCTGCAGGCTGACTGAATCCAGGCTCAGTGGAGGGCTGGTGGCATTCCTGGACACAACCACCACAAACTGGCCATCCCTGGTGCACTGGACAGTCACTGGAGGAAAGCAAGAGCTGGTAAACCAAGCCTGTTAAGCTCATCATAGAAGACGCTCAAGATCCAAAAACCCACCTTCATTCCCATAGTAACAGCGATTTTGGCTGGACGGATCAAAGCAGCAGTTATTAGCTTCACAGTCACTTTTACTGATAGTCAAGTTACCACATGCCATCTTGTCACTATCATTAACCAGGCACTTCTGCACCTGAGCTAAAGAACAATCCAACGATAGTAAAAACAACACAATGTACAACCCCATCCTCCCTCTGCTCATTGACCTTTCCATCGTGAAACTCGCCGAGGAACTGCAGACAAGCGGCGCTCAGCTCCTGAAATACGCGCTGCGCCCCGATTGGCTGAGGGCGGCGATTGGAGGGCTGTAGCGCGCGCACGAGGACTTCGGACACTCAGAGCGTCACTCGAGTCAGCTGATTAATCACGGAGCGTCCTGTTCGACTGGAACGAGCTATCGCGAGGGTTAGACTAATATCTCAACACGATGTGTTTGACCTCTTATTGAGTAATGAGCTGCATCTGTCTCTAAGCGCTCTGTGCCTTCAGCCGATTCAGAGAAGAACTGACGGTACAGAGGAGCGGTATAAACAGAGATGTGCAGTTTGGGATATTTTAGGTTGGTTCACTTTCTGGTTATATGCCTCCAAAAATCCGGTTTTCAGTTTTTAACTGATAGAAATACCAACATGTTTTCGTACACCATAACATGCTGCAAGAAAAGCATTTATTTGTACATTGTGAGTTGCTGGGTATAATAACACTGACCCACAGGTACTACACACTGGCTTCAATGTTGGCAGTGATATTCATGTGCAGATTTAAATAAAAGGGGCATACAGCTGCTCTTACAGTCATCCAAACGAGGAGTCTCTTGCATTGTCTTGGGAAAACAAGGCAGATGCATTACACTCCAAAAACATTTTGCTGGCACGTTCGGAGATTGTGACCGAGACAGACGAGCTGTTCTGTACAGTTGCGTTTTTCTGCCTGGTGTCATTCGTGTTCTACAGTTTTTCCCTAAACACTGAAACCAGCGACGTTTCGCAATTTCCCCCTGAAAGAGCAGAAGTCTAGCTTATAAATATGTGATGTTCATACACTACGTTAGCGTTCACGTTTGATCAATTACAATATTTTAACGAATATTTTTGCTAACAAAAATATAAACGAATGTTCTACTCAAAAACTATTGTGTTGGACAGCAGCTTCAAATGATAATAATAATAATAATAGCTTACACTTATATAGCGCTTTTCTGGACACTCCACTCAAAGCGCTTTACAGGTAATGGGGACTCCCCTCCACCACCACCAATGTGCAGCATCCACCTGGATGATGCGACGGCAGCCATAGTGCGCCAGAACGCTCACCACACATCAGCTATCAGTGGGGAGGAGAGCAGAGTAATGAAGCCAATTCATAGAGGGGGATTATTAGGAGGCCATGATTAGTAAGGGCCAATTGGAAATTTGGCCAGGACACCGGGGTACACCCCTACTCTTTTCGAGAAGAGCCCTGGGATTTTTAATGACCACAGAGAGTCAGGACCTCGGTTTTACGTCTCATCCGAAGGACGGCGCCTGTTTACAGTATAGTGTCCCCATCACTATACTGGGGCATTAGGACCCACATGGACCACAGGGTGAGCGCCCCCCTGCTGGCCCCACTAACACCTCTTCCAGCAGCGACCTTAGTTTTTCCCAGGAGGTCTCCCATCCAGGTACTGACCAGGCTCACACCTGCTTAGCTTCAGTGGGTTGCCAGTTGTGAGTTGCAGGGTGATATGGCTGCTGGCTTATCAATTTCAAGGGAAATGATCAATTTCAAGGGAACGGAGCACATTTTGGTTTTAGCGATTCCGTCCACATGGAGCATCACATGTCTAGTTTGCGATTAATGTCTGTATTCACTTTTATGAGGCGCTTTAGAATAGCAGTACTTTCAGATTGTTTTAAACTTGTACAGTTTAAACACAGTATCAGCCTTTGCCGTAAAGCCGGTGACACGGCCCCTTTTGGACCGTTATGTTGAGCAAGAAAAACCCAGACATTTTGCGCTTTAAACGAACACGTCGAAGAAAAGACAACTTCATTAAAGGGCACCGTTAATTACGGCAATAGGGAAAAGGCCATGGTGTGGTGGATTCACGTGTTTAGATACTGTAATCTTTTCCTTGGCCGTTTTCAAAGCCTATAAACCTGTTTATCTTTAAAATATGATTTGTGTCTAACTAATGTACAGCGCAAGTACAACACGCTTGATTTAGGATGCTGGGTACATATGCCGAAGCCTTTTACGTCGAGTTCACATACTGCTTTCCCAACGAAGTATTGGCGGTGCCGGTTTCTCCTCTTCGCGGAATAGGGGACCTTGGGAGATGCGAGAGTTGAGCAATTCATCCATTGCCTTAAAGGCATGGAGGGGCTCTCGTTCTGGCAGCCGACATCAAAGAACCCCTGCCTGTGGCGCCGTTTTAAAACCTGTACGATCCGATATGTCACAGCTCAGGCTGCTCCCGTTTCCTGAAGAGAGCCCTGCTTTTCCCGGGAAGAACGCAGACGCTGGACTCGGTCACTCCCAGCGTATTTTTTTTACTATTGATTTCAGTTGCTATGCTACAGTCTGGGAGAAGCAATACTGAACTGACACTTTCTACTCAACTGCTGGCTTGAGCAGCTGAGCACCCTCCGTGTGCAGAAGCAGGCATCCTAGACATTACCGCATTCACACCCGACTTCACCAGTCCCCAAAACCCCCCTTAGGAAAGAAGCAGCTCCGTACAAGAGACACTTTGCAAACCAGTTTATTCCTCATTCACATCAAGTCAGTTCATGGGTTTGTGTTGCTTTCTCCTGTGCAGGACTGTCCCCAGCAGAGCAGCACAGACCAGCCCCACAGCAGTCACCACACCAGCCAGGATCACAGCCTCCACAGGCAGGCCTGGAAAGAAAGCACAGAGGAGCCTCAGCAAGTGGGCACTGCTACAGAGAGGGGCCAGCTGACACGACAGCACCTCCTGCCAGTACCTGTGGCTTTGTCCTCCTCTGCTCTTAGCTGGGAGCTCCGGCCTTCTGCCTCCACTGGCCTCTCAGCAACCTGCTCTTGCAGCACAAACACGGGACCAACAGTGGCATCAGCTTCCCACTCAGGAGCTGCAACAGGAGCAGGACAAGCCTGGCTGTAGACCACTTCTTGACCCCCCACTACCCTGAGGAGATCCATGCCATGAGTGGCAGAGGAAGGGTGCCTTACCCCCTGTAGAGGCCAGGTCCCTCCTGCTCCTGCCACCCCAATACCTGGATCGTACACTTGGCACACAGCTGGAGTCACAGCAGCTGCAGACCTGGTCACTCCCATCCACTGATCTCCACCTACAGCAGGGACACAGGGTCAGAGCAGCTCCCTCACCTGAGCACCAGCTGGACACAGCAGCCCCCTGCCTCCTCACTGACCTGCTGCCCTCAGTGTAGCAGTCCTTGTTCAGGGAGTCCACACTCTGGGAAGCAGGAGTCACCTTCAGGTGGCAGGTGATGTAGATCTGCCAAGAGCACAAGTGGATCAAGCTACACCCTGGCCTCCATCTTGAGCTTGTAATGGACATGCTGTTTTAAGAACCTTCTGCTTTCATGGGTATCAGGATCAAGTACTCACTGAGCTCCTGGCATCCCGATAGAACCTGAAGGCATCCAGCTTCATCTGCAGCTTGGTGTCCTGGGTTCTTGGCATGAACTGCGAGCTGGAGCCTGTGGATTTGGCATCAGTCAGGCACCTGAAAGGAGAGAAGGCAGTGTAGAACTGGAGAGACGGCAGGCAGTGTTCACTAGCTCAAGCCATCCGAGGTCACACCCACCCTTTGTTCTCAATGAAGGAGTAGCTGGGGGTGGAGGTCTGGTCAGGGACCAAGGTGGCCACGCAGCTGTCCACAAAGAGCCGCAGAGGCTGGTGGTTGGCCTGGGTGACGGAGGCTTCGATGTTCAGGACGTCCCCCAGGTAGAACACATTGGAGGACCTCTGGGAGCGCCAGTCATCTGGATGAGAAGGGAACCCCCAATCTCAAGCACAGATCCTATTGATCCAGCTGCACTGGCTGTACAGTCACACCGTGCTTCATCTCAGGGGAGACCTACCACTCATGAGGCTCAGGGAGAAGTCCAGCAGATCCTCAGCAGACTTGGTGGAGGTGTAGGGGACCCAGGTGGGCTTCAGGGCATTGCTGCTCACATTGTGGAGCCTAGCAGACAGGAGGCAGGTGTCAGCAGGGAGTCAAGCTCCAGGCAGGCAGGCAGCCCTGCTGCTCCTCCAGGACTCACCTCATGTAGTGACACTCGATACCCACAACAGCACCATTAGTTCGCACTATGGGGGTGTTGGCCAGCGGCTTCGGGGTGTAGTTGAGAGAGAAGCTGTACACCAGTTGCTCGTCCACAGTCTAGACAGATCACAGATCCAGTCACCCAACTGCCGAGAACCCGAAGCTGCCCAACGGCAGAACCACTTACACTCAGCACACTGCGACACGCCTGCAGCTCAGCCTCGAAGATCAGGAGCTGCGCCGCGGTGTCCTGCCGGGTGACCGCACAGTCTCCCAGGCTGAGATCCGAAGCTTTGATCAGCTGCCCGGTGCCGAACAGGTCCGTCTTGACCTGCACCACGATCGTACTCTCCCCGCACTGCGCCGACACAGCCCGGATAACCTGCTGCTTCTGCTGCCGTGGCAGCAGAGGCGAGTCCAGAAAGGCGATCCCCTTGCGCCTGATGCCGGATTGGACGTTAGCGCGGGCGCGCCATTGCGCAGCATCACACAGAACTGCGAGAAACAGCAAGGTCAACAGCCGAAAGTCAAGACCACTAGGAAACCACATCTCGAAATGAAAACAACTCGCAAAACCACGATGCCTGCTGTTTGCGAGCTCCTTCTTTTTAAAGCCACCGAGACTTTCGCACGTGATGACGTTCAGGTTCGCAGAGTGAAGATTTTCACGAGGACCCGAACTCTGTCAGCTCACACGCAGGAGGACAGGATATTGAATCCACCCCGTGGAAAAGCCATTATAGTTCAAGTGAAGGAGGATCATGGAGACTCATTTCTCCTGAATAGACGGGTCATTGTTTACAGTGAATACTTACGGTTAAACACCGGGGTAAAGTTAGCTTGAAGTTCGAAAACGATTTTGGCACGCCTGTAGCGTTTTCACGACACCTCTTATGTCACCGAGCTATTGGCTTGTGAAAAGTATTCCCCTATCCCAGTGCATAGTGCCACATTAAATAGAAGCACGAGAAAAAGAGATTCAGAACGCAAAGCTGTGTCGGTCTTCTGTGTAAAAAATCGGTTTGAAAATCATGGGAGCTGTTTTTAATAAGAGTAAAGAATATTTGAATCTTTCTGCTGTCAGTATTGTGAATATAGTTGACCTTTACCTGAATGAAAACAGGACATAAAGAAAGGGTTTCAGAAATCAAGCAAAACGTTATTCCCGTGCTTACAGTCTGGGTAATTGGAGACTGCGCTTTTCTGCTTCCTATGGCGATATACGGGTTTTTCGCACGAAGCCGTATTGAGCAGTTATTTCTCGCGTTGTGGACGTGTGTACACAGCTGTCCCCCCGGGTTCCAGTTAGTGCGTAATTACGCATCGATGAAAAACCGGAGGTTTAAAAAAGATAATTAGCTCACTGATAGTTTGATGTAGAGGCTGTGGACATTTCCACAAGTCGTGGTCTTTAAAATGCATTTGGTTTGAAGGGGTGTTCTGTGCTTCCATTGCGAAGATATGGACAAAAGAATATTCGTGCGTGGTTCAAAAAAGTGATAAAAATGACAACATGAAGGCTGTTAAAACATTCACAATGTACTTGATACACAAAGCAAGTGTTTTCGTAACCCTAGGAGGTTTCGTGAAAGCGCTACAGGCGTGCCAAAATCGTTTTCGAACTTCCGGCTAACTTTCCCCCGGTCAGTTACACTAGGACACTGGCTGTATTTTGCGGAACGTACGTCTAATATTTCCTGTTAAGAGCTTTTGCCTGCTGACCACCAGATGTTGAGAATGATCTGATCAGAGGTGAACTAGTGAGTAAAGATAAGACCTGGTCCGAAAACGTCTCACTTTACATACAGTACATCATAAGATCTCATCATTGACTTCCTACTTAAATGTCTTATTGTTATATACCTACTGTTATTCATTAAAAATTTTATTTCTAAAACCTTCTAAATCAGCGAACTTTACTTCCTCGTTTATTTTCGTCGGAGTGTTTCTCCTTTTTGGCGGTTGATATGTACAGTATTATGAGAAGGATCAGATGATGCCAGGAGAAGGTGTGGGAAGGCTCCCAGATGTGATCAGCTGTTAATCCGTGTCAGGAGCAGTTTATAAGATGCATCCATTCTTTAACGGGGGTCTCCAGCCCTGGTCCTAGAGAGAACTCCTGTCTCTAAATCTTACTACTTCTAAATAGTCTCTAAATTTCTTAATTTAACAGGTCATCTGTTTAATTGACCATAATGCAATTGTTCTTTATCTTTAGAAACTGGGAATTTATAGGGAGCTGCAACACTATTTTTATTTTTAGAAAGAATCGGCATTGATGAATGCATTTCAAACCACAATGAAAGTAAAATGTACATGGGAACATGTAAAACCTCTAATGTACATCCCAAAGTGACAAAACTTCCAATTCTGCACAGTGCCATATTCTATGATCCAGAATGAGGCAACAAAAGTTCCAGTGATGTGAAGCGGCCTTATGACACCGTAAACAAAAAAGGCTTGTAAATACATCTCTTTTAACCCAACAGAAATATTGCTTTAAAGATCACATCGGAACATTTCTGCAGTGAGTACTTATTTGCTCCTACATTGCAGTACATTAGTTATTACAGTAACTAGTGAGCAGGAAGGGCGGCTTCACGTCACTGTTTGCGCAAACTCTCACTCACCTGTGGCGAGACCAGTGGTGCTCGATGACATGGTGACCATACAGTACTTTGACAATGTTTAGAATTTTGTGTTTAATTTGGAATTTGTAAAATTTAGCGATACCATCAATACATTTATTTTGTTACCGAGATTTAATAACCAGTCTGAGAAATTGGGACTGCAGTTCCCCTTTAATGGTGATCTACAAAACCTGCCAGACCAGATTGGGAGATCCCCTCTTTCACTAGACTGCTAGGTGAGATCAAGGTAATATCCTGTTTAGAAGAGTAGTTGAAGTGAATTCATTTTACCCTTCTGAATTATGGGATACCATAATTTATGTTAACTAGTGAACGGGAACTAGGATGGATTTTTTTGTTATTGTGTTGGTGATGCAGGTAGAACATTTAAGTCACTTTTGCCTAGATGATGCTACTTAAAAATAACAGAATTAGAGAGTAGAGAGTTGCTTCCTATTGGGCTGCATGTACAGTTATATCATTTGTTTTAAACTAATAGGAACATCTGTGCTGTGGTTGTTGTTTTATCTTATCATCACATTAAGTATGATTCTACATAACTTACCAACTATCAGATTACCATTTTGATCTTTTTGAGCAAAGCACTTTTACCGTTTGTTATGAAGAGAACTTAAACTCTGTATATAGTTTGTAAAATTATGGTAAATGCAGATAATATATAAGACAGTAATACATTCCAGGTCTGTAACAATTATGATTAAAAGCTTATTTAATGCATGATTATATAAATTATGCTTACCTTATGAAAAATGTCTCATTTCAATCTTTTGAAGTACTAGCATAGATTAATCCTTTTCATAGTTTTACTCACCTTTTATTTTCTAAGCTAAAACTCAGTTATTTCAATGAAATGAATGCATTTTTAAACAGATAAGGCTGTGCATAGGTTTAAAATTTCTATGTTGGGTAATGGTATTATATGAATTCAGGAAAGCATTTGTGCATTTCATACTGTGAGTTTCATACTGTTGAGAATGATCACTGTTATTTTTATGTTTCCATATTACTGACTTTCATATCATCTCCTAGAGTGCTACAGTACTGCAGATTTAGGTACCTTTAAATCACCACTTGCTCAAAAGCCTGTTGACCATTCTAGTCCTGTGAAAAACTGGTCATTGTGCAACATGGTTCATGAGAAATGAAAACAAGAGCAATCCATGGGTTTATAGCTGCACTTTAAGGGTAAAAATGTACATAAAGTATCCCGAGTGGAAAATGTTTTTATGTACTGTATACCACTCCACCTCATTAAATTGTGTTCCTAAGAGCTGGTACTGTAGGTCCACCCCCTGTGGCAAATACAGCAGCAATACACTGGTTTCACTACATGGTCACAGATGTCAGAGCAGAAAAAGAACCACTCACTGGGTTTCCTGACAAGACTCGAGTCCCTTTGGTTCAGTAGCTTCTTGAAACCCAAGTTGTGCTTGCCTTTTTTCCCCTCAACCACTCACTGGCTGTAAACTGTTGAGGCTGTCTGAATTGACAAAGCAACCAGGTCTGCTGTTGCCTTCAGCATCAGACCTCTTTCTCAAAACACAACACAATGAGGAAAAAAGGATGCTCAAGTACCAATTGACCTTGTCAGGAATCATGTGACCCATCAATCGACTTGGGTCATTCCCATTTCCTTGGGCACTTCCATTGCTTAATTCCTTTGGAATATACTGGTATCATATTCCCATAGGACAATAAATACATGTATATGTTACTTAAATAAAAGTTAACCATCTTAACCAGTTAATTTATACATTTACCAGTTATAAACGTAGAACAGTTAGTAATATTAGACGTGAAATTATAACTTAACCAGATAATCCACAAATTTACAAATTTTAATTCTTTCAAATTAACTTTAACATATATACACATAGGAACACGTAATAGGTTTATTCCATGCTGAAAAGAGAAGAAAGAAAACACAACGTTTCAGCTGTGGAACCTTCTTCGGGTGTCCACAGACGAAACGTTGCATTTTCTTTCTTCTCTTTTCAGCATGAAATAAACCTATTACTTGTTCCTTTGCAGCCTACGCATGCTGACGCAGCTACCCACCGGAACTATATATACACATATACATGAAGTTAAATAAGTATATAAACACTTTATAGCATACATGCCCCTTTTTTCTTTGGTAGCAATAAAAATAAACTTTTTAAAGTCTTCTGCTTCCAAAGCTTTAGCACAGCCCAGCAGTCCTTAAACAGTCGCTCTTAGAATGTGTATAATTTCTACAAGTGCATTTAATGAGTAACTTGAGAGAGAGCACTCACATACTGGACAGTTTTAAGAAATATGTTTGGATGGAAATTAATTTTTGCTTTGCGATGTATTTTTTTTCCCCCAAAATAAAATACTCACATTCTGGTCAAAGATGTTATATTGCTGCACGAGCTATTTTTCTCTTCCTAAAGACACTGGAAGAAAAGACCAGCACAAGCCTCCCACTTTGTTTAATGGCTTGGTTGATACCAAATACAGCACAAACACATGCAACTTGTGTTCTACTCAGGACAGACATTAGTGTTGCTAAGATTCACATAATATCAGTGCATCTGGTCCGCAACCAATAAACAATCTTAGCAGATTTGTCAAAAAATACAGTTTTCTTTGATGACATTCAGGAAATTCTGTAAGAGGAATTGGTGGATCAGCACCATTCCTAAAGTATCTAGACATGGTTGTCAAAACACATTCAACTGTTCAGTGACCTTGAAACTGTAGCAATACATTCAATATCCTGGTCCCAGAGATGTACCTGAGAATTCTGTACTTGCTGTGAACACCGAGCAGCCTTCTGCACCCATGTGAACATTTCTAAACTTACTTTAGAGTTTTTCTATAAATTACTTCTCATTAAGTAATAACTTTGGGGAGACTTTACTAGTTGAACAAACTAGACATATTCTCTTACTCTGATTCCTGAGCCCGTTATTCATTCTCCCTCATTGAATAAATTAAGAAAAATAAAACCATTAAAAGCCAAATGCTTCCTAGGGGCTGTGGTAACAAATGTGACAAGGTCTTGGGCGCAGTGTTTTGACACAATGCTGACTAATCCTGAATAACAGAACTGTGCGTTATAACAGGTACTGTATTTCCATGTTGAGAACGGGTGCCACAGGCCTTGAATTTTTGGACGGTTAAAAACCTACAATGTGTGCACTGATTATGAAGTGTAGCCCAGAGATGCTGTTTTTCATTATCAGCGTCTGTTGGGTTAGAAGAAAACCTGCTGGCAGTGAAGTCACCAGGAGTTCGGAGACCTCCTCTTCAGCAGACGCCCCACAGGGCTGCTGTGGACAAGTGATGTAAGTCGGCGCAGTGGTTCGGTGATCTTGGAACGCTGCCCTAACAGCGGCTCTTCCTCGTCATTGGGGGGGGGAAAAAAAGCCCAAAAGACAAAAACGGAGGAAGAAGAAAAATGCTAAATTCAATTACAAACAACCCCAAAAAACCCAAGCAGGTATTTTCTTTTAGACGTATATCAATAAATAACATACAAAATCTTAAAATAAATATCCTGCTGGACAGTTCTCCGTGAAGTCCTTAATGCTCCGAGTCTTCTCTTGGCCACCCCAGCTCTTCGCCCTCCCCCCCGCCCTCCTCCTCCTCGTCTCCGAAGGTCTGCTCCTGCATGCAGGAGAACGCGTGAGACCTGGCCGCCACCTGGGCAGCCAAGGCCGAGCTGAAGCTTACGGCCGAAGAGCCGTGCAGTCCCGCCAGCCTCTCCTTCACCGTGGCAGGCGGCGGCTTCCCCGCCGGAGAGCCAGGGCCGTCAGCTGCCTCCGTGACGCCGCCCCCCCCCTCCGAGCTGTCGTACTCGAGGCACGGGGCTTCCCCGGCACTGGCAGGGGCCCGCTGCTCTTGTGCCGGGCCGTGCCGGGTCTCTTCCCGCTCCGCCCGCCCACAGCAGTACTCCGTCTCCGTGTCTAAGGGGCTGGGGGCCGACTGTCTCTCGTGTCCTCCTGACGCCACGTGATTATCCTGGCCGCTCTCTCGCTCGTGTGAGTCCGTGTCCAGAGGGGGGGCCGAGATACCGTCGAGGTCTGAGCTCCCCACAGGAACCGGAGGCTTCAAGACCGCTGAAAGACAAGCGCCAGGAAACTTGCCAACACCACAGTCGTATTCCTGACCCTCCTGCACGCCTCTTCTAATGCCATTAGGCTGCAAGCTGTGCACAGGCCTGCAGGGCTCAAACGCGGGCTAGCACTGCTCCAGTCTGCTCCGTGATGCAGGCTGCCAGCAGATATGTTTGCTACATAAACTGGGAAGAAAGCTGGCATGTTCAGCCATGTCTACGGTTATGAAAAGTCATCTACATGGCGGCATATGGCCTCCGGTCGCTGTGTAATCCTTCTTGAAGGAACGAGTAGTGTACACGGTAGTGATGATCTAGTATAACAATACAACAACTGCCTGTTTGTTACATTTTCCATTTTAAACATATTTCCTAAAACTAAAGGACACATAGAATTCAATACAATTATCCCAGTATGTGTGAAAATTAAGGTGGTGAGCATTTAGAACTGAAAAGCATATAGGCCATTTCTTTCCACAAAGGGTTGTGAGTGTCTGAGATAAGTTTCCACTACAACACTGAAACAGAGTCCCTTGAATGGTAAAGAAAAACTTGGGCCAGATCCTGATGTCAACTATTAGCAAACCAATAAGTGAGATGGGCTAAACACCTAACTGGGGTAAAACCCCTCATTTCCTCCACAGAAAACCTAATTTTGTCTGATATTTCCAATTACTCTGCCTTGGTGCTCCTGAGGGACAGATGTCTACAGTGGGGATTATTCTTACATGCACATAATGAAATAGACTACAATCTGAAAACAAAACAATGACCAAACAGAAGTATGTTTGTGAGGAACATATATGAACTCCACACTGCTCTCTGAATATTATAGCTCTCCGCAGTGCAGAAAAACACACAGAACTGCTTCTTAATTAAAAGATCCGAATGCTGTGAATTTAAATTACATGTACAGCATTTGTTTACTTGCTTTCAACAGTTTCTTTACAATCCCTGTTGTTCTTGGATGAGTCATTGAAAATGAGCACACTGACAGTGGTGGTGCCTTCTTTTCTGTCAGTTATACATAAAACATAGCATTAAAGATTAAACACTTTCCACTCTCTGTATCATTTCAGAGACATTTAATTATTCTCCCTCAGCTAAACCCTCAATTCTAAATTAGCTCCATTAAGAAATATTCACAGACTACCATTAAGGTTGGATTTATAGTTAGAACTTTCACATGATCCTGCATCACCACAGTCCTTACAGCTGGAGGTGGTGAGTATAAAATATATTTAAAAAAAAACTAAGATGCCATACAAAGTGGGGAATAGTTTTTGTAGACTTCATTTTTGTTCTTTCACAGATTACTTCATTAGTAAAGGCACCCAATTCTAAGCAAAAAACTTCTACGTAGTTGAAGTTCCTGCAGTATTCCACTTACCTTGGTCGCTGAACAGCAGCTGTTTCCATTTCTGCCTCTCAGCCTCTGACGCTCGCAGCCCCAGCACAGATTTGAGCTCCTGCAGGACCCTCTTGGACTCCTCGCGCTCCTTCTTCTGCCTTTCCCTCTCCTCTGGAGACAGGAAGTCAAACAGGCTGCCGTGGTGCTCTCCGTCAGAGTCGGAATCCTCCACATAGGCTTCGAGTTCCTGACACGACAGAGCACAGATGTCACTCATAAACCAGGTGAATAAAGGCACAGCGCACGGGGTGTTATCTTAAAGGAGCTCCCGATCTAGAGAGAAGCCTTCTGAGGAAGAGAACACTTCTACAGGCTCTGGATTCAGCTTGGACTCATTGCCTGCATGTCCTCAATTGAAATGTTTCACCAACAAAATCGCTTCCCACTGTTACTGCTGAGAAAGCCGGTTGTCTGAGAAACAGGCCACGCAGTTAAAGCTATGAGTTTAACTGAAAAGTGTCAAAGACAGCAACTGCCAGTCCAAAAGTGGGTTTAACTTCAAGCACAGGATGAAACGTATAAATATGTTAAAAATGGGAACAAATTAATTCCCATCTCTTGACCTGCCTATAATTAAGAGAGGAACAAGTAATAGGTTTATTCCATGCTGAAAAAAAGAAGAAAGAGAACACAACGTTTCGGCCGTGGAGCCTTCTTCAGGTGTGTTCTCTTTCTTCTTTTTTTCAGCATGGAATAAACCTATTACTTGTTCCTTTGCAGCCTACGCATGCTGACGCAGCTACCCACCTGAACTACTATAATTAAGAAATACCTTTATAATTTTTCTTTAAGATAGATGAAGCATAGACAGAGGTAATTGTTTCATAAAACACATTTTCATTCAGCTATACAGAACAACGTGGAACAATGCTTTATAGTGCCTTGAGCTCATGAAGTAATAAAACCAATATTCTGAGAAACAGGTGCCACCAAAATCCCAAGTATGCTTATGATCCGAAACCTCACGGAGGCAGCAGGTAAAAGAATGGTTCCCTAACTGCACAGTGTGTGTGGCAAGCAAGTGGACAGTGGCCTGTGACGGACTGGAGGGGAGAGACATACAGTACCTGCTCCTCTGGGACAGGGTCCCTGTCCTCTATCTGCGCAACAGGCTGGGCCGCAGGAACGATCGGCGAAACCTGGCTCTTCTCAGGAGATTCGTTCTTTTCTGCAGCAAAAATGATGTTTTAGGTTAGCTCAAATTTTTACTTTACAATTTCGACAGCAATGGTTCTTAAATGTAAAATGTACTTTTCCTAAACAGAAAACGGCCCTCCAGTGGGCTTCATCAAACAACCCCTCTCTGGACCTGCCTATAATTCAGAAATACCTTTATATTTTTTCTTTAAGATAGATGACGAATAGACAGATGCAAATTGAGCAATGGCATTAATGCCATATGGGTTCCTGAGGAAAAGTGAAAACATACGGATGAACTAATATTAGTAACACTCAATGCTTTATGCTACAACAGGCCTAGATTTCAAGCAAAGACCCTAGAGGGATGAGCCTGCATCTGCAGCATATAGCCGGCCATAGCCCTGCAGAAATAAGATTCAGAAATAATTAAATACCGGTTATTTCAGGCACTTCTCTTGACTGGTTGTTCTCCCATCTCTCACTACTCCTTTCAGGATTTGTAGTGTGGTTTCTTTTCTGCTTACACTCTCTTTTGGTGTTGCCCAAGGGCCTGTACTAGTTCCCTTCTTTTTCCTTTCTATACTTGCCATCTGTTTTTCTTAGTTTCTCACATGGCTTCTCTTAATACTTCTATGCTGAAGATCTAGATATCTGTTTCCTTCTCAACTCTGAACTTTGAAACATCTGTGTCCCCATCTATCTGCATACACTGACCTTTAAGTTTAAATAAGAGAATATTTTTAAATATTAAGCAGATGCTTAAATAATAACCTCCGATTTAATCGTACGTTATTAGTACAAGTCTCCAATGTTATATTTTTAAATAAAAAGTTACAGAGGTGGCAATTTAGCATTTTGCCTAGTATACTAGTACTTACAGTTTACAGGACTTATCATAAATTACAGGCTTTACTTTAAATGGCAGATATGCCTCCATCACAGTTACAGGTCTTACTCAGGCATAACCAGCACTGAGACCTCTGAGATCAACAGGCTCAGATTGCCATTCAACACAACTATGCATGTCACACTAATTTAAAATCTGGACAAAGTGTTCATGCCATCTACAGAGTGCTGATAATGATAAGTCACCTAGACTGAATTTATCGGGGTTAGCAGAAACAACACTGGGAAAAAGACCCTGGAAAAAAGGAACACTCAACTCAAGCAAGAAGGATTATAAATCATGTATTCAACTGCTGCTCATGACAATTATATCACTGAATAAAATCATGTGGGGCGTCTAGAGCACCTGCATACACAGAAACATGTTATTTAAAATTCCCATTCAAAGAAGCCTCTGCCAAATGTCAGCAGAATGCCTTGTGAAACCATGACCCACTCACCATTTCAAAGGGGCCCCAATACATTAGCTTATCTCTCCCCGACTGGTAAGGAAGAATTTTACAATGCACCAAGGGGTGAGTCACTGCTGCATTGTTCTGTAGACTTAAAGACGCATTCACATAACAAAACTAATACAAAAGGGACTGCGTAATTCTGCTGTGTAATAGACAATTCAGTGAACTTTAAGCACAGGATTCCTGCGGATAACCCATTGAACGCACAGAAGGGTTTAGAAGCGTGACTTCACTGTTTGTTACTTGCAAAGACTGCACATACTTTCTAAGATATATGGCTTCCTATTACTCTGCCAGTCTGAAAGTCATTTTTCATGTTTAGCAGAAGGTAAACACGGGACTGGATGTTTTATGTGTAAAACCACACCCTCTGTAGGGCTAAAAAGGCAAATAAAAAAGCACATCTTTAACCTTAAACCACAAAGGTATCTAAGTAAATAACTATTCAATCTTACGATCACTTGAATAAGAATCCTGTCACCACTATATACTTTATTTCAACATAACCTTTTAGAACTTGTCTTTCTACACAGAATGTTCTCATCAGAAGCCGTCTAGGGGGCCAGTCTGAATGTGACACCCAGTTCAAATCGCATTTCAATTGAAAGGTTCAGTGACTTTGCTGTACTGTACTGATGCATGGCCAAGTTTTTTTTTTTCTGTAGCAGGTTTAAAACAATCTGACATGTACTGACAGAGAAGAGGAACATTAGGTCTACAAATGTGGGAACCAAGATCTAAAACTAAACTGATTTCTCTGATGCTTTTATCCAATTCAAATTTCATGTGTATCCATTTATACAGATATGCCCGTGAGCAATGTACTGCACTAAGACTGCTTTGCCTATCGGTCATGTCCTCCAGGGATCTGAAACCATGACCTTCCAGTTAAAAGTTCAAAGCTACTGTATAACCACTACTCCACACTGCTGTCTTATGCGGCACAGTGCAAAAGGAAGCCATCAAGTAAAAATAGCATCTTCTGCCAATGTGTACAAACTGAGTCGTACCCTCTCGGCTATGTCCCTTCAGCGCAGGAGAGTCCAATCCTGGTGTTTCTACAGGTTTTCATTCCAGCTCAGCACTTAAGAAGCTTAACCAGCTCATTACTGGTTTATGGGGCCAATTTAACGGTCAACGGTTCAGGTGCTGGTGCTTTAAAGAGACCTAGGAAATCTGCAGGCCCTCCAGGACCAGGACTGCCCACCCCTGCTGTGTGTGGTAAGGACCTGTGCAGTTGGTGGCCCTGCGCATCATCTTGTCCACCTGGGCCACTGCCTCCTCCCAGCAGCTGGAGCTGGCCTGCATATGGGGCTGGATGAGCCGGAGCTTGTTCTGCAGGTCCTGGTAGCCGGCGCATGTCATCTCTGCAGGCTCTCGCAACACCATCAGCTTCTCCAGCTCGTCCTCCAGGATGATCACCCTGCAGGCAGACGGGGCAAACTGGGTAACAGAGTAGCTGCTGAATTGCACTGAGCCCTCCAGTGCCACTCTCAAGTTCCAGCCCTTAAAAATACAGGATTATGAAGGCTTAACCTTCACTGCTAGATCTTCAGGGTTATTATGAAATGCTCTGGGATCAATGGTTGGTGGTAGAAAAGTGGCCAAAATACACACAAGCTGTTGCTTATACATATTCTGTATATACAGTATACTTAAAATGTTAAACTAACAAACGAGTTCTTACTCATTATGCAGTCTAACACGTATTACAATGTAGCACGTGTTTGCGTCAAGCACTCAAAGAAATGTGCCGGGTGCACACTGTATTGAAATTCAGATGACTTCCAGCTATAAAGACAGCAGATTAAACTCTACATCGGGGGCGTCCCGTGTGGCCCGATTGACAAAGGTGCTTGTCTGACCTCTGTGATCACGGATTCCTGTCTGGGTCGTGTTGCTAGTGGACTGTGGCCAGGAGTGCCTACACTGAAGGCCGTGTGGAATTTACTGGTTCCCAGTAACACAGTTACCCCTGTGGCCCGAGGAGGTGCCTGGAGGCAGGTGGTACTGTCGGCGAGGGTTCCCCCGCTCCTCCAACTGTTCGAAAGACAACCGGCTCAAAGGCGGGTGGATCGGAGGGCTCTGCAAACGCTTCCTCCTTCTTCCCCACGTGGGGTCGTGGGAGCTGGGAGCTCAGAGCCGAGGCGCGAAAAGACACGCGACTGGCCATTCCAAAATTATCTGTGTACGATAAAAACAACTGCCAATTCTTCACTTCTATATAAAACTCTGCGCTGTCTGAAGTCGGGCAAGGATACTGTTTTCCCAAGAGGATCTGTGAAAGAGCGCAATAAGTAACTGCACTCGGCTGATCGAACCACACACAGATGGCTGAAGGCACACGAGATGGGTAAGGCCAGCAGACGTACTCGTTGAGCAGGGCTTTCAGATGCAGCTGCAGGCTGCGAATGGCGGTGTACAGGCTGTTGAGCTCCCGGCACTTCTGCCTGACTCTCCCAGCCTGCTCAGGGCCTCCCTTGGGCAGGTGCTGGGTCTCGAAGTAGCGGTGGAAGTCGTAGCTGCGGCGCAAGTCCCCGAGGCAGCCGGTCAGCGTGCGCCGGAGGGGGTCCGTCACCTCCGACACGGCCTGGTGCATCAGGCAGAAGTCCGGCTGCTCCTGCTTCTGGACGGGCGACAGCAGCAGCGCCATCCGGCGGAAGAACTCCGAGCTCTGCCCCACCCACAGCTGGAAAAGCACCTTTCCACACAGCAGTGAGAGAGGAGGAGTCAGGAACGAGCACAGACACCCCTTTCTTTGCAATTTAAACAACTGAACCAGTCATTTTTGAGCCTTGTTTACCTTTGCACATTGCTTTCTCAATTAATATGCAATTGTCTCAAACAAAAAGTGAGGGGGGCGACTGAATAACCCCCGCCTTTCATTGAGTCATTCACTTACACAAATCCCTGCAGCCCTGACACTTTCACCCTTATGTTTCCCTGACAGACCACTGCAGGAAGAAAGGAGCAGGTGGGAAACCGGTTTACTCTTGTTCCTCACCCCAGATTCCACAACAGTACTCGCAAAGTTTCGACGTGTGCTTGATGCAGGATACATTTCTGAATAATCAAACCGTAAAACATTATTTTACTGATTAAGAAACAGTGTTTTGGTGTTGCTGTTCAGTGGTCTAAGAATATTAGATCAACAGCTCAAAATAAACCAACAACAAGACATTCACAAAGAGCAACATCTGCATTTGAGAAGAGAAAAACAGTAAGGCTTTAAAGAAGAAAGACTAATATCATGAGGATGTGTTCATATACAATTAATCTAACATTAAAAAAACCCCACAACAAATAGTGCATTGCTGTTTTTGTACATTCACGCATACTTAACAGATGTTTTAGAACAAAGCACTACTGTTCAACTGCCTGTTAAGCTATGTTCTTGTTGCCCGATACCCGTTTGTATGATACATTTTAGATGCATACAGGTAGGTACTGTGATTTCCATTGCAAGCACTGAGCAGGTATAATGGTTGTGCTGATTACAATAGTTTTACCTGCCCCAGCAGCTTGACCCTTCTTGTCTTATGCAAGTGTCTAGTCTACCATTTACTGTTGCCAAAAGACTGTCTGTTGACATTCTCCAAGCTCCTGAAAAAGCGAGCACTGGTTTCACTGCTACCCTGTAATGACAGATTTGCCCCCAGCCGGAGAGGAGACAACCCACCCTGCTGCACAGAGAAGAGACTCAGACCACAACCAAAGCTCTCTGCCACATGCCTGATTAGTCACACTGCTATTTCTGAACAAACTGGTTCAAACAAAACTGGAGGATATGCAACCGTATCCTGTTTAAGCAAGGAAAAAAGGATTCCTGCTTTTACACAGTACGCAGAAACAATGCAACGCAAAACGAAAGGGTTTGGCGTCTTTAAGAAAGCCCATAAGCTGTTGAAAACTGGAAATGGAAAAAATGGAGAAAAAAAAAGTCATTAAGAATATCTTGTTCCACACCAGAACAGAAAAAGAGAGGCCCTTCCCAGTGTGGAAAAAGAGAGGAACGCCACTTTCCGGCCCACTTCAGCCACAGGAAAACTCTTCAGTGTTGTATCTGCTCACCCAAGGAGACGGAGGGGGCAGAGCAGTCGAGGGGGAGGACAGGGAAGAGGGAAGACGAATATGGGAGGAGTGTGGGAGAGAGGCGAAAGCAGGAAACGGGAAGGAAAGACAAGCTCAGGCAGGAAGGAGGGGGGGGGGTTACCTTCAGCGCTGGGAGGTTGTAGTCGTCGGTGAGCTCCTGGGCCCGCTCGTCCGAGAGCCGCTCCTCACTCAGACCCAGGCCCAGCTCTTTCAGAGGCACAGTCGACACGTAGTTCGTTGCGTTGTCGATCTCCGAGTTCAGGGGATAGGTGCGACAAGGGGGTTAAGGCAACTAAGGAAACGGAAGAAATGCCTGGCCGTTTTTACAGTGGCACACGCTGTTGCCTACCCTTTTCACACCTGCCTTTCTGACCATCCCTGGGCTGCCGCTTCTCAAGTGGGAACACTCCCAAAGAGCTCTCCTAGGGGAAAGCCCTCGGAAAGAAGACACCACAAGAACACATACTTTAGCTGAAATGCTTGATATGCATGCCAGTGGCTGCCGATTTGTCTTCACAAACTTGTTCATGGATATTTCAAGATATGAAACAATGTACTATGCATGGTTTGACATCTTAGCACATCAAAAGGCATAATAAAAGTAATACTAGTGAGTGATAACAGACACTTCTATAGGAACAGGTATTCTAATTATAGATCTAGAATAAGCTGACCTTTAATGTATAAAACACTTCTGTTCCATTCAAATTATCCAATTTGATTAACCTGAACAACCACGTCTGAATCATTCCAACCTGTCTCTGCCGTTTTCTTGGCTTCACCTTATTACAAACAGGAGTCCATGCATACTAAATGAAAGATTTGTAGCTTCCCAGATTAATGACATGACCTGCTGTAACATAGTTACTGTATAGTCTGACTGGATAGCTGCCGAATCAATTCTGTGGTACAACTTCACAAAACATATCTTGTAGCCATGATACCACACACCACATTACTTGTAATTCTCATAGTTTCAGGCATGACCTCCCCCAAAAAAACACGTTTTTATGGACACAGTCCTAAAATAATGTTGATAGTATTTCCAATATGGCAACAACAAAGCACACTCATAAAGATCATTACCCAGAAGCAAGAAACTGCTGTTTAGTGTAGTGAAACCCGCTATCTAAAATGGTATATTAACTATTTGAGGGCATTATGCAGCTGTTAAAAAGGCAGCTCGGACAGCCTCAGTTAGTTTAAGTTTATTTTCCCCATCTGTTTGTTTGTTTGTTTCTGGGCATTACCTGTTTTATTGTTTTTTCACATGAATAAATCTAAGAGAAAATGTGAAAATACCAAGATATCACGACTGAGACCCAGACCTACAGCCTTTGACCAGGGTGGCTATATGACTCAATGTTCATTGGGACACTGTAAGACACGATATGACTTAAAAACAGGCTTTAAAATGAAATATGTTAATTTGTAAAAACAGCATTGCACCTTTGCCGAGGTGACAACTGATGATTCACGTCCGTGTGCAGTAAAGTACTGATAGAGTGCTCACTAAAGCCAATGATCAGACTGTGTGCAGAGCTTAACAATGAGAACGAATGGTTCAAAAGTTAGCTTTAGTGCTCAACAGCAGATCAGTATTACACATTTAATGCATGTGGGCACTAAGATTCAATTTGTATTTAAGTAGATGAAGCTGAATTTATAAATAACCTATGTATAATTTGAAGGGAGGTTTTAAAATCCCATCCGGTCTCGGAGTGTCAGAGTGACCATGGAGTCACATGTTCATCCAATTTTTGAGCCACATTTAGTCTAAACTGCCCCACATACCCTTTTAGCTACAAGGTAAAAACATGAATCCCAACAATGTTAAGATGCTGGCTTGATCACACAGTGTCTGGTAACACTAAAAAACAAAATTACTTGTATATAAGTCATCCCATCTCTTCACAGCCTAGACCTGTAACATGTTAATATTCTGAAAACTGCAAAATCTTAACATTTTTCCCCGTACTGCCGAGTCATGTTTTGCTGCACTGAACAACTCGGTCAATCTACGGCAAAATCGGAAAATAAAAAACGGTGCCATTTTTTCCTTTGCGGACTCTCTGGCGGTAGGTAGGAGCTGTCCAGGACATCGAGCCCCCGCGGCCCGAGGTGTCCGCTCGCTCTCCCTGTGACACTAATGAGAACGGCAGCGGGCGAGCGGACAATGTGGCACTTGTGCGCTTCTGGCAGCGGTAAGAGAGCGAGCCCCAGTAAAGGGCAGCAGAGGGTCCCCGACGCCGCCTCCTCCCTCAGCTGAGCTGGAAGGGAGGAGCGGGCGGGGCGGAGTGACCCGGCTTCCTTCCACGGTTCCCATGGGGGGGGGGGGAGCCCGGCCTACCGGCAAAAGGATATGACCTCAGCATGTGGCAGGTGGCCAGGCGCGAGGCGCGGACGGCGGCGCGCAGGGACCGGTACACGGCTTTCCGCAGGCCCAAGAGCTGCTGGCTGCGCTGTTGCCCCGCTTTGTTAAAAGGACAGGCCGCACTGACCCTGTCAAGCAAACTTGAAAAGTGAAATGTGATACAACTGTGCAGATGTCCCAGAACATCTCTGAAACTACAAGCAGTAAAAAAACAAAAACAAAACAGCAACAAGAACAACAACAACACCACCTACACAATGCAATGGCTGAACGGGCAGGAAGAACAGAGTCTTTTTGATATGTAAAATGTGGCCAGCACGCTGAGGTGGGAGGACTTCCCTTCACAGCCCATGCGCCCATTTCCTACAGTCCCCTAGTCTCCATACCCGCTAGCACAACCAGCCAGCATTCACTAGTGAACAAACAGAAAGGCTGGCTTAATATTTCCTTTAAACCCGAGTAAATACTACCAAAGACCGCAAAAGAAAAGTTTTTTCTGTCTTTTTGTCCGTGAGGGGCTGGAACAGAGCTAAGATAAGTGACATCTACACTTTAAAATGAAAAGAAAAAGCCCACGTGAGTTTTTAAATGAAACTCAATGTTATTTGTATCTCCTCAACTAAAAACCAATGAACCTGCCAACAGTGGCTGGGAAAATCACAAATTTGTAATTTAGGTCACATGAAGTTAGTTTATTTTAAAATGAAAGAGCAATCGTCACCTGACGTGATCTAAAAAACACGACAGGCACTTAATCGTTTGCTTAATGTAAGGTATAAAGAATCCTCCACAGTCTAACCCAATTGCTCCTAGGGTGCCCAACCCGAATGCTCAAAACTTTCAGTGGGCTGAAAGGACATAACATTAAGAATAAAACCATACACACTAATATAATTTTAAACAAATCTACATTACTATATAATCATTTACCAAAAAGGTCTCTGGTCCAGACGCAGAACTGGAACTGTATCAAATATGGACTTTAGCCTGGTCTTGTAATTAGACTGGGATCAAGTGAAAGGCAAAGCTTTCCAAGGATGGAGACTTAAGACATCAATAAACTGGGCCTCACAGTCCCAAGACGTCATTGTACAGCTTTTGCTTTTATGTGGCTTCACATATATGCCGTCCTTTAACTTCTAATGGCTGTGGAATGGCTGTGGTAAACAGATGACAGGGCATTTACAATCATGTTATTAGTGTTAGAGACAGGCTACTGTATAAATGATCCATACATTTTAGGAACTGGACACTTGTCTTTATCTTATTTTTTAAAATGATTTTCATTCTGTAACTTTGTATTAATACGTAAAATGGCAATAAGGGAACATAAATTGTTCCTAATCCACAAATATATATATATATTTATTTCAAAATCCTCTTCTCAAAATGTGACTGAGAGTGATACTTGCCACAAAACCCCAGGAAGAAGGTGCTCAGCACATTGGGAAAGTTGGTGCCTAACATGACACACATTGCAGTGCAGTTCCTAGACAAGATCCTGACTAGCGAGAAATGGGGATTCTCCCAGGCTCCTGACAATGTAATCTTATCCCCAACACAGAAAATGCTCCTCACACAACACAAATCAGACTCTGAGGTTTAGGAGAAAGAAATTTGCATGAAGACTGGCCATGGAGGGGGGGAGGGTAGGGTGACAAAATTGTTTGGCCTTTGCTATTCAGGTAACTTACACCTAAATCAAACTGTAGCTCCATCCTGAACGCACTTAAATGAGAATTCAGACAAGGGTCCCCCTTAATGACAGAAAAGACAGGGTGAATATGACACTGGGAAAAGAGGCGAGGAGAGACTTACAGCGTGAAGCCCCGGGAGATGACCTCCGTCTCCTGGATGAGGCGGAGGGCCTTGCGCACCAGGCTGGTGAAGGCCCTGCTGTTCGCGGTCAGCTCCTCCAGCCTCCCACTGCAGCTCCGCATGGTCCGCTGAAGCCTGGCTGTCCTCCACAGGCTCAGGCCCCGCAGCAGCAGGTAGGCCGTCAGAGCCAGGAGCCAGGGGCAAAGGCCCACCCACGAGAGGCCTTCGGTCAGGAAGTGGTGGCCCACCAGGACCCCTGTGAAGGCGGCCAGCACCGACAGGTCCCTGCATGAAGACAGAACCAAGCCTTCTTCCTGACAGACTCACGGAACCCGGCAAATTTTACAATATCATCTGAAGAACAGACCCAAAACAATGTCTATTGTCTGAAAGTGTCATTTTTGACTGTGTTATAATTTGTTACTATATATTTCAAAATGAGCGCATGAAACTGGTTGCATACCACAGCCATACAGTTTCTGAAATGAGAATTTCCATCCATTCATTTTTTTTCGAACTGCTTCATCCAGTTCAGGGTTGCGGAGGGGGGGTATGGAGCCCATCCCAGAAAGCAATGGGCTCAAGGCGGGGTGCATCCTGGATGGGACCTCAGTCCATCACAGGGCACACACAGGCATATACACACACACTCACACCAGGGCCAGTCTTCCCAGAAGTCCATTAACCCACCTGTATGTCTTTGGACTGTTGGAGGAAACCAAAGCACCCAGAGGTGCAAACTCCATGCAAATAGCACCTCAGGTCTGGAAATGAACCCAGGGCACCAGCTCTGTGGGGCAGCAATGTTAACCTCTGCGCCACAGTGCTGCCTAAAAGGATATTTCAACATCTGTATTTCTTTATTTAAAAAGTTGCAGTCTTTCCTAAAATATGACTTTCATACATGACAAAATACAGCACTAAAACTCTTCCCACATTCACTGCAAATGAAGGTTTTGTTCTCCTGTGTGAATAATTGTGAAAAAGTGGAATTGTAAGTTGGAAAAGAAGCGCAAGTGAAGGAAGGTAAAGCAAATTTGATCCTCTCAAGGAGGGACTCACTGATGGAGGGAGCGAGAAAGGAAAGATAAGAAAGAACAGAGAAGCCTGAATCGTACCCAAGACAAACAGTGTAGACCCTGGGATGCCATTCTGAAAGCAAGGAATAACACAGAACCTGATCCTCTTCACATTCCAAGAGGATTACTGATTCCCAGAATAAGAGGAGAACAAAGCGACAGAGAGTAAACCTTTGGCACATGAGGGAAGAGGCATTCGGAGGATAATACCAAACACTGGGTGCCGCGAGGAAGCGCAGGCCTGGCTGGGAGCCACTTTGTGCTTCTGGAGAGGTTCCTGTGGAGAGGATGCTGGGGTCCAGCAGCTCAATCAGCTCCACATCCTCCTGCAGCAGCACTTCCTGTTCCAGGATGGTGTGCAGAGAGTACTGGCGAAAGCCCACATCCTAGTCAGCAAGAGCACGGAGAAGAAAACACAAAGCAAGACCGTGTTAAACGCCCGCCACCGGCTCTCCACCCTCCGCGGCTGAAAGCAGCGTTTAACCATACCGAACATTAAGGTTACAAACCAGAGGAGGACCTTTGTCCCAGCTTGCTCATTTGGTTGCTCACAGATAACGGAACACTTCCGGCTTTGACAACGTGGCTGGGTGCTTTGTTCCACACTCGCACACGCATTCGGGTTAAAAAGTGCCTTGTGGAATGGATATCAGACTTCATGCCACCTAAACTAACCTGCTCCCAGTCAGACAAATAAGAGTTAAATTACCTCCACACAGTAATTGACAGCCCAGTGCAATTATCCTACCAGTATTTCTCAACCTTTTATGAGATTGTCTGGCTGCCTTCCTAAGCTTTGTGGGCCGCATGATCCTTTTGTGGTACAGGTTATTTTCACCTGCTTCTTTAACGTTTCAAATTGCAGATGGTTTTTGCTATGATGATCCAACCAAAGGATGAACACACCAGTTGTGTTTTTTATGTTCCAGCTAGCAGCTATGAATCATCTGTCAGCACGCTGGGGAGAATGAGGACGTGTGGGTAGACTCCTCTACCCAGCACAGGTCCCCTGTGTTACCGGGCTCTTGTGAGAACAGACTTGTGGTCCCCGGAGGCACTGAAGAAGAGAGGCGTGTCCCTCACTGACAGCAATGCATGCCTGCAAGCTTCCAGGAGCCCGCAGGAGGTGCTCTGTTGGCGACAGCACCCTTGAAGGATCCGAGTCTCAGTCAGTAAGTAACATGACCCTGACACGAACCCGTGATCACAGGGCTCAGCCTGCGCTTGGATGAGTGCTTTTACCGGTTGAGCCACTTGGGAGGCTGATTCTTCACCTTTAGTTTCGTTCACATAACTTTGCAACTGTAACCATGTGATGTAAACCTTACACCTGCAGTCAAAGTGCACACTGTGGGTCCATAAAAAAATGACGGCCTAAAGTTGCCCTTTTGACACAGGCAGCAATATGAAGGCCAGTAGCTTATGCCAGACACAGTGCCAGAACAGCTGTGTTTTAACAAAGACAAACCGACAGTCAATCTACAGACTTCCTATGTGCACAGTGCATGTTACATGAAAGACAAAATTCACATTAGAATTACCAGCTCACATTTGACCACATTATAATTACCGTGATCCTTTTAAGAAACTGGTCAAAAGTGATGAAATTCATTGACCATATACTGAAACGGGGCAACAGAGTGGTGTGGTGATTAGTGTAGCTGAATCATAGCTGTTTGGTCATAGGTTCAATTCAAGGCACTGGACTGGGACAGCTCCTGTATGGAATTTGCATGCTCTCGGATATTCACAGGCATTGTGTGGGCTCCAGGATGCTCTCACCTTCCAAAGACATGCTGGCTAGGTCAGCTGGTATCCCTGGACTGCCCCGGTTTGCTTGTGTGGGGCTTGTGAATGACTGTGTAGTCTGACTGTGCAGCTTATGCCTTCTGGACAGGCTCCAGGTGGCTGAGAACCCAGCTCTCTGATAATGGAGCTGATATACAAAATGTGTCTGCCTGACAGAGCTGTCTGACACTGCAATCTGGAGCAGAGCTAATGGAGCAGAATGAAAGCTTACTAGGAGCAGTGAGCGGGGGGTAGGTGGGGGTGGTGGTCCAATTTTCTCACATTCATTAAACATTAAATCTTGCCAGCTTTTCTATTTTTACGGAAGTCTCCCACTGACTGGCAAGGAAGTTGCCACAGAAGGGTGCCAGCCCTCAAATTGGTCACTGAGAAACGCTCGTCTAAGCAAAACTAAAAAAAATTGCACCAGATAATGGGAGAAGGATTTAATAAGACAAGAACATACTCCCTGGCAGCTCCAACCAACCATAGTGTAAAATAATAATCAATTATTATTATGCAATAATAATAGGATACCGATTAAAGGTTCGATAAGATTACCGAAGAGCTCGGCTGGAATAAAAAAAAAACACAGGGGTACTCGAGGAACAGGACAGTGGAACTGCTTCAGAACATACTTCAGTATGGGCTATAATGGACTGCCTCCCTCACCTCAATTTTCCATCTTGATCGTTTGAAAAGGCTATATCATTAAAGGCATCCTCTCTTGTGGGCACACCAACCAACCAGAGTAAGAAAGCAATCATTACCCACATCTGTAATTTTTGTTTCAGTTGCTGACCTCCCCCAATGTTTTTTTCTCAATCTATGTGAGGAAAAGTTATACCTCCCACAACAACCAATTTGTATCTTCAGATTAATTATATATGGCTGCATTCATAAAAGGAATTTTTTCCTTTATTATTATATCTGAATTCGGTGGTCTGTAGAATACTCAAGTAATAGGTTTATTCCATGATGAAAAAAAGAAGAAAGAGAACACAACGTTTCGGCCGTGGAGCCTTCTTCAGGTGTGAGAGAGACAGGGCAGTAGGCAAAGGTAAAGTAGCGGGAGAACAAAGGTTGAGAGGGAGGAGGAGTGAGAGGCGGGAGCAGGGGACAGAAAGAGAGGCCAATCAAGAGGTGTGAAGTCAGACTGGGTGCAGAGAGGTGTGAAATGAAACTTCCAATGAATGGAGAAAATTTAAAAGAACAGTAATCTATCGTTAAGGGAAGGGAGAATGTGTGATCCTAGCTGCAGAATAATTTTAGTTTCGGTGGTCTTTCTGATGTATGAGTTCGGAAAACCGTCTTTGAGAACACAGACGGAGAGATTAGAGTGGTCGTGGCCGTCAGAGGTGAAATGACAAACAATGGGCTTGGAGAGATCTTTAATCTTCACAGCCCTGATGTGTTCTCTGAAGTCTTCAGAGAACACGTCTTTTTTTCAGCATGGAATAAACCTATTACTTGTTCCTTTGCAGCCTACGCATGCTGACGCAGCTACCCACCTGTAGAATACTCATATCACTTTACCAGCTCTATATTTTTTATATGGGGCATAAGTCTGCCCGGTATAGTTTCTGATACTCAATGTCCCTCTAAGATACATCCCCGTGTCTGATCACATTCACTGCTTCCCATGCATTCTGTCTTTCCAGAACACTATGCATCACTAGTGTTGCATTCCACACTATTGCAATCCTAGCGATGTTTCTGTGATTACATTTCCGTGCATGCTCATGCAGTTGCGTCTATCTCTTGTATTTTATTGCTAACATTCTTGGCATTTGGGAATACAGGCATTCAATTACCTGAAGATTTCTGTTTTTATTATGTTCTGTGTGTAAGCTCCCTTAAATATTTTCATTGGATCCTACTTTTCTGATTCTACTTCGAAATGGTTATGAATTTCACTACAGATCCTTGTCCCGATTGACTTGCAGCAATCTGATTCATTCAGTCCGAATCTGATTTAGCTACATAGTGCCATAGTACAGTGCCTTTGCTATAAAAAAAAAAACTATTCCAGTGGGTGACAAAACTGGCCATTTCTTCGGCACACTGTTGCAGGTACTAGCAGGATACCGGAGAAAAACACTGATGAACCAAATCCTGTGCTTCCAAGTTTTTTAAATTTGGTTTGGATGGAAAATGTGTTATAAAGCAACACAGTGGCGGGAGGGTTAGGTGCTCTCTGTGTGAGCCTGAATGTTCTCCATGTATTCATATGGGTTTCCTCTGGGTGCTCCAGTTTGCCCCCACAGGCCAAAGACATTTAAAGACTGGTAGATTAACTGGCTTCTGGGAGAATCGGCCCTGGTTTGCTTGTCCGTGGCCTGCAATGGACTAGTCCCGTTCAGGGTATAATCCTGCCTCACACTCATTGCTTGCTGGGATAGGATTCGGCTGCCCTGCGATTGTGTACTGGATACAGTGGTTAGAAAATGGATGGGTCGATGTGTTGTTATACTGAAACTGTTTACCCCAACACCGGCAAAAACAACGGAGTCTAAACCTTGCTTCAACCTTCTACTTTGTGAACGATGCTAGCCTCTTTGGTTGCAGGGAAACAGTATGCTGTTGCTGACTTTGGGGTCTGAGCTAAGTATCTCACTTACAAGATTACTAAGAAAAGAGATTCCATCAAAACAAAACTGTAGCTTTTTAGTGGATTTGGTGTCACTGGCACTGACTGAAGTTATTGTCACTGATACCTGCACTTGTCATGGTGTTGTTTTGAAAACTACTGCCTTGAGCACGAATGCTGACTATTGGCAAATCCTGGGATGGAGCAAACTTGATAGCGATATTTTGTTACAAAGCTTTTTCGTGGCAGTATTATTAATTCCATTGTTTTGGACAGAAGTTTTTTTTAATATCCTATAATGGGTACAATATTATACAATTACAGCTCCTGCAGCAACAAGCTTGCTTAACAGGGTCTCCTTTGAAACTACTGCACAAAAAGCACAAAGGTGAATCTGAGTGGGCTTGTGTTACTATCGGACAGTTTGGAATTAGGTTCACAGAGTGGAACAGGAAAAACACTTACACTGTTGCTTATACTGCTTCTTTGAAGCTGCTAAAGAATATGTTTTGGTATTAGCTGTACTAAATTTGAACATATTTCAGACTTGCAATTCCCATCTTGAAACCCCTCCTGATACTGGATTCAGAAATCATAATCTCACCCACTTGATCATCTGTTATATCTATAGCCTATATAACAGTCTATATTATAGACTGCAATATACTGTATACTGTAGTTATATTAATATAATTTACAGGGAAACATTTCATGGTATAAGGATGTAAATGGCAGTGATCCTATTTATCAGTTAAACTATTTATCAGTTAAAGACATCAAAAAGAAAATTATCCCTGTTACTTTAAATGTTTGTTAAATTGTTCTGTGTTCTAACAAGCACTGTTTTGACAAATCACAGGTTGTAGCCGAGAGTTGAATATTCATAGTCATTTTAAAGATCCATCAATCCATTTTCAAATCACATTATAAAATGTAGAGTTTCAGGGGACATACAAACTCCACGCCTACAGCACCCCAGGTCTGGAATGGACCCCAGAACCCCAGCCCCCAACCTCTGAAACACCAAGCTGCCCATATAAGAAACTATTTGGTTTCAAAATCCACATTCAGGGAAACATGCGTTTGGACTGAGAATAAGTTGAAAGTATTCACCTCCTTCCAAATTATATTCTATTTTGGTGACTTACAAACAATGTTTATTCATCATAAAGTGAACATTTTTAAGCAGTACATGAACACATCACAATCTCATTGGACGATGGCAAATATCAAGGCACAGTAGCGAAAAGATTAGAATTTAAATCAAGGGCTGTTATGTTACAATTGTACAAAATAAACACTGATTTTTAATTATGTGCATCTAAAACCAAGAACAGGATGCACATCTTTATACACGAGACTGTGACAGTATGGAGTAGGCATGTACCCAGCCATGATGCTTAAGAAAAAGCTGGATGACATCCTTGAGTCACTAGTGACTGAACTGGCTAAAATGGGACAAACTCTTCTTTATTAAACGCTGACAATAACAGGGTAGAAATGAAAAAGTTTTATATTCTGACACCATTAAGCAACCAAAAAGCAGACCGCAGGCCACCAAAAGAGCAGCACAAAGCAGACCACAGGGGGTTGATGGACAGGATATCTGACAGAGTGACACTGAGGGAGAGCGCTCTGTCTGTTTAACAGATAAGAAAAGACCACTGCCTTAACTCTGCAGCAGCGGCACTTGTGCATCTCCTGCAGCATTCCCTAACCCGGCAGGTGGGCCATGGGCTGGGTTTCATCTAGCGTGGAAAAAAAGGAAAAAACTGGCACTCTGTACCAAAAAGCGCACACACATAAACTCTCATGAGATGAAAGATATTTTATAAAATAAGAAAAATGTAAGCGACTTAATGTACTGTAGCTGACCACGCTTACTCAAATACCCCAAAATATAGATCTCAACAGCACACTTAGCCAAAGTTTCAGCAGGAAGCATGCTAGGAAGGACGAATTAGCTACAAAAAATGCAACAATAATGAACACAAATCAGAAATGAAAACTGAAATATCACAACAGTTTAATATCACAAAAAATTTTAAACAATAGCCAACATAAAACATATGTCAAATATCCATATATCCATTTTCTAACCACTTTATCCAATACAGGGTTAATGGTGAGCCGGAGCCTATCCCGGCAAGCAATAGGTACAAAGCAGGACCAGCTACCAGCATGTCTCTGTATGATCTCCACATTTTGGTGTGGGTTTCCTCCAAGTGCTCTGGTTTCTTCCCACACTCCAACTTCCCACAGATACAGTAGCACCCCAGGTCTGGAATTGAACACAGGTCCCCAGTGCTGCAAGGCAGCAATGCTAACCACAGCACCACCCATTTGTCAAATATGTGTATTTTAATTTCAATTAAGCAGTAGAATTGCACTTTGCAATCATTAGAATGTATTTAGGAATATTTAAGCAGGACTTTCGTCGGTCCTCCATACAAATGAAAAGTTCTCTTGTGGACAGAAACGTTGTCTATCTGTTTTGTGTTGAAATACATGTTTTCGGAGCATTTTTAATAATTTTTCAGACTCACCAGCTGCTGCTCTGGACCGTCAGACATTGTGCCTCTTTGAAATGGGCTCCACTTCAGGAGGGCGTTAGCCAGTTTCAAGAAAAGGCCTGCCTGAAATGACCAAGAAAGCAAAAGAAAGGGTCACAGACAGTAAAAACGGTAAAAAACACTACTGAAGCCTTGGTGATGAATGTAAACCTTTACATTGTTTGGTCTTTAAATAAAACTAGGTGACAATTTAGACAAATGGACTGAAGTAATAGCATCCCAGGAAAAAAAATGAATTCATTTTTTTAATATTAAAAGCAAACAAAGACATCACAGACACCTTGGTGACACAAAGATTCATTGCCAATCTCTCCTAGTATATGTATTTGGTTACCACATTACTAAAAGATACTGCTGCTCTGGAATTAACCCAGAGAAGAACATCCAGATAAATTCCTTGGCTCAAAGCAATGTTCCATATAGTTAAGCGAAAAGAACTGTATCTTTTAGTCCCGAAGAGTGAACACTGTGATATATTTGTGCCTTACTTTAATATAAAACTGTCAAAGTAAGGCACTTACTGGACATCATCAATGTGTTGATTAACTAGTAGGCCATCAATGACACAACACCACCACGTTGTCACAGCAGTATCCTAGCCTCCTTCTGGAAACTTCTGGATGAGAACCTAAGACCAATTAAACTAAGAAACTGAATCACCCCTCCTCTTCCCTGTATTTTCTAAGATTGCTAAATTAAATTTCTCATCTTGTGACATGGATGTAGAATTCCTCACTGTACGTTGCTAGTCTACTACCTAATTAACAACTAAAGAAGTTTAGTTACAAAAAGATATGTACTCTGTAACATATGCAAAAGAGTAAAATTCTTCATTGTATGTTCTTTATATTGCTCACACTCCAATGGGAACAAAATCAAAGAGCAAAAAATGTAAGCAAAGATGATTGTTGAGACAGGAGAGATAAATAGTTGGCATGTTTTCACTGCACAATGCACTAGGTCATATAAGGCCTACATTTAATCATTTATTGATTTCGTTCACAAAGTCAAACACTTTTTGAATATCACAATTGCAGTGATCTGGTCTGTGACTATTACATACAGAGAGAACATCACCTACAAGGTTCTGTAACAAACAGTTCCAGTAAACTGACAGGTGGGTAAAGATTTTCTTTCTTCTCGCTTTCTTGAAAAGGAAATGTTTCAGTTATTTCTAATAAGTTTATCTGAAGTACGTTAGGCATGCAGGCAAACCTGTATGTTTAAGAAAAGATGTTTCGTGCATTCAACGCAGGAATGATTACGAAGTGACAACTCAGCTGTGGGAGATACCACTAGTTCAGATGGGAAACAATGGAATCAATGCTTCCCTACTTCAAATATACTATAAAAACTTCCCGTTTTCTTTTCTAAAAAAATCAAATGCAAAGCCCGACAATGTGTCTGTATTTCAGTTGCTTCCGGTTTTCCTTTCCAGGCGAGTGTTCAGAACTGAAAGTTTTGTCGACAAGAAGGCTTCAGTTCCAGCTTTAAACCCCTACGAGATTCCTAAAGCAAACTTTGCTCCCCTGGTCCATAACTGGTCCGTAACTGTAAAATACAGCATATTGTATCTTGCATTGCCGCCACAAAGGTTTGAAAGATATCTTGTCCAAGTTCACAACAAGCCTTCCGTACGTGTCATTCCTGTTCTGCTACATGTTCAGCATTACTGACTTTTCAGCTATTACATTCTTTTACATCATTCCAGGTGGTTCTTCCACGTACCGTTCATGAAGACCACAGAGAAGTCCATGCTGGAATGCAGAGAGATGTCTGACTTAGACAGACATTACAGTAACATAACATCCATAATCCATGAATATCCAACAAAAAAACTGGATGGAGAAAACAATGTACTAAAACAAATACGCAAGACATCAGACATATGATATCAGCTCTGCCCATCTGTCTTTTTGCAGGTATCCGCAGGTACTTTCTCTATCCAAGAGCTAAATCGAGCTGTTTCTTTTGAGCCTCCCGTATACAGACTCAGCGTCTACTGTGTGTTCTGGACCTGCTGGCTTTTCACTCACATTTTCGAAATCATTGCCGACTGCAGTTCACTGCGATCTGAAAATAAAGGTGATAAACCAAACTCTATTTAGTAAAATCTGGTCTTGGTTTACATGTGCTCATTTCTGACTTAGGATAAAATCTAAAAGACTGACTCAAAACATTCTTGTTTGCACATCAGAGTTCTTTTATTTTGCCAAAAACGCTCTGCTGAGCTAGTATGAATTACCTCGTTGGAGAGCCTGGAGAAACATGTTCCTGCATGACCTAAAAGGATATTAAACCAACATGATGGCATGCTGCTTTTTCAGATGATTTTGCAAGCCCCGTTTTCAAAAGCACTTCAAATAAATAAAACCGACATACAACAATCCTCCTTCATCAGCAAGGGGGAAGTCATACCAGAATGCAGGTCAGTCAGTGGTGTGTGTAGGGGGGCTGCGTACAGTTATGAAAATAACCATCTTTCCTTGAATGGGGCTGGAGTATGGGCGTCAGCTTTCTGCAGTTAAAACTGTCCTCTCAAAGTGCCAGCGTTCCCCTGCCTTAATTCAAAAGCCCCTGTTTTGACTTACGATAACACTCAAACAATGAGGAGCCTTTTGATTTTTGAAATCTCTGCAATTAAAGGAAAGCCCTGACTCAGGTTCACCATGTCTGGACTTGTCACTCGCTCAGTTCCACCTATTTCAAGCGAGACCAAAGTAATCAGCCCACCACGTCATACAAGAAGCCCATCTGGAGTCTGCAAGTCTTTAACATGCTGTCCGTGTGGACGATACAGTTTTCCACCTCCAGCTTAGAGCAGAAGTTGAGTTTCAGGTTTCTGGAATCGCCGCCAGGACCAACCAACCATATAAACCAGAAGAGGATAAAAGCTACTGAAGAACTCGGTTATTTATCAGTAGTCATTGCGAAAGGAGCTCCTAAAATGCAGGAAGAGAAAACATTTCAAATATGAGGAAGAAAATAATCTCTCAAACTCCCCATCTCAATAGCTTCCTTTCGGAGAAAGTAAATCCTTATGTGATATTTTGGACAAACAAATACATATAAATAATATAACCTTAGAAAAAGCACTTTAAACCTTTCCACATTTCTTGGTTAATTCATCATACAAAATCTGCCTAAATATAAGAGCTCAAGTACAACCAAGCAGATCATATACAAAATAAATTAAGTGGTTTAACAATAAAACATGGGTGATATGAATCAGGCAATTGTGGGCACTGATACCACCATCTCTACATGTTGCGTCAGACAGTTAATTAAATGACTTGGATCTAAGGCTGAATTACAGCTTATGTGTTGCAAAAAAGGGAAAATTAGATTTGGCTATGCAGCTCTTATGTAAAAAGCATAGCATCAAGCTCCCTTTTGTACCGTTTGTTGCTGTATTTATGATTTGCTCCTCTCAACCAGTATCAAAACTCAACTCTTTACTTCCAACACAAGATGTTAAAATCCCACAAGAAAATTCATGCCGGCACTGCACTTAATTTTCTTACAGCAAATTACAGTATAAGGAAACTCTGTATTGACCACATCAGATGTGTATTAAATATATTTCACCAGTATGTGTTAATAAAATAAGCGTCTGAAAGTGAAATCTTCTTTTCCGGATGGGCTTCAGACAATCACTGCCTTGCATTATTAACTTGATGTTTTTCAGGGAGGTTTCTCAACAAAGAGCCTTAAATCTTTTTTGCAAAGACTTTTACATAGACCCTGGAGACATAGTATATTGGTGGCAGAGAAACGTGATCTGACTGATGTGCCATTCTATTGGTGGTGTAGAGTTTACTTTTACAAACCTCTACTACAGAGCGTAAAGCCATTAAACTTCATGGCCCGTATGAAGCTGATTCAGTTCATAAGCAAGACTAAAACAAACCCTCAGGACTAAGCTGGGCACCTGTCTCACAGTTCATGTTAAATCCCACTCGATATGAGAGCAAGCTCTTGAGAGTTCGCCACTTTGTCCATAAGGTCCTAAGGGCATGGGAATAAAAAAGAATGGGACCGTCCACACTGAGACCAGTACAAAATGAAGAGGGAGGGGGCTGTGAGTATTCATCTGACCTCATGAAACTCCTCAGCGCTTACTCCTGATCAAGGGACATTCTCTTCCTGCAATTACTATAACGGCTCTGCACATGATTACAACACTAAAACATTCTTCCCCAATGACAGAAGGAAAAATTAAAAGGCAAACTTAAGTAGAGTCTTCAACCTGACACTTTCGAGGTCAGGAGGACAGTACTGGCTATGAAGTGACATTCTAGTTCTCCAAACAGCATTGTCATCTCCTCTCAAGTTTATTCATCAGACTCGAGACATGATAATGTATCAAAAAGGTACCGCATGCAGCAGAAGCAAAGAACTGAAGACTGTATGCAAAAATCCTGCGACCTCTGTACAATAGCTATCACAACTCATTCCGTCACTGAGCAAAACAAACTTCAAAATGCTCTTCTACTACAGTCTATAACAGTATTAAAGGTATGAGTCAAGAAAACATTGTTAAAGTGGAAATTGATTACAGCTGTTAAGTTGAGCCATGAACCAACAGAAAATCACACAAAAAATAATGTGGATCTTCTGACTAGTACAATAGTGAAACCATGTGTGTACCTCTACTGTCATCAATTCAGGTGACAAAAATGATGTAACAGTATGTGATTCATCCTGGTAGTGCCCTATTTTACGCATTACTGACAGTTTGACAAAGTGAAAAACTGAATGAAAAATGTTGTATACCATACCAAAAGTGAAATAAATAAACAGCAGCTGTTTCTACATTTAGAATAAGCAGTTGACACTTCTAGCAGTTAATCTGGGGCCAAGTGCTCCCTCTGATATGATGCTACTGTATAATCTCATCTTGCAAAAATACTAATCTGCTGTGAAAACACACAGCAGTTCGAAATTCTGCTATATACTCTATGTTTATCACTCACATAACCAGGCTTTAGAACATAACTGCATAAAAACACACTAGCCATGATTTTGTGCTGCACAACTGCAACTTTATTTCAACTGAAAGAGGCTTTTGTACAGGAAAGAGATTCTTATTTTCCAGGATATAGTTGTGCCATGGGCTGTGTGTGACAAGCAATGGACTCAGAGGAAGAAAATGTGAAAAACTTTCCTAAAGCAAAAACATTTCCAGACTTGATAAAAACATGCTTTACAAATGTGCAAAGATATGTGTAGAAATGGCAGCACGGTCACAAACATTATCAGTGTCATGAGACTAGCCTTGTAAATCCTGCTTTTATCCCCTTGAAAAACTGGACTAAAATAATTTAGCATGTTTACAAGCTTGCTATAAATAGGACCGAACAGAACTTAACAAGATGATGCAGCATCGAAATATATTCTCAAAATTAAATTTAGGGTTTGAGTTTTAAGGCAGTTGATTGAGACTAAGAACACTTAAAAAAGAAAAAATGGAACGTGCTTAAAACCCTAGCTTCACTTTAAAATGCAGATGTCTTTGCAAACAATTTCCCTGCTAACAGACATTACCTGAGGCTTCTTTCTGGATTCTAGATTTCCCAGGGTCATGGTTTGCTGGTGTCGTATTTTGTTGTGCTTTTTGAATTTGAACTCCTAGCCTTAGAGGATAAAGTGAGCTATGATAAAGCCTCTTGCATTTCATCTCCCTCTGCACCATATCCCAGAAGCGATGTTAATCAGTGATGGAGCAGGTTCATGGCGTGCCCTGGATAAAACTCACATGCAATAAAAACGAGGGCTGCTTTAGGAGCATGCACATCTGCAAACAAACCTCTGGAAAAAAAAAGCGCTCTTGATGCCCTTCATTTGCTGAGCCTGGTAATAATACGCCTCAGGCTTGGGCTGTTGTGGCTCAGTTCCAGTAGGGGCTTCACTGACACTGCATGGCAAAAGAACCACTGAAACCACTGTCCTGGATACGCAATGTGCTTTGGGTTATACTATGAAAAGCTCGTTTTAGGTATGTTTCACATAACCTGGATAAATATCAAAAAGTAATAAAGTATAAAGTTCAAATGTAAAATGCTTAACTACACCCCTCTGGGCCTTCCCCATCATCTTTATGATGGTGTGATGGCTGATGTCAGTGGGTGCCCACCTCGTGTTGTTAAAACTATTTTCCAGACTGTTAAACTCCTTTAGTGTAACAGTAAGCTTCTTAAAATCACAAAAATCAAAATCAAGAGGGCGGTGAAACACTAATAGGATGACTTTCAGTGCTGTTCGCTGCACAGCACAAAAAATTGTGTTTTTCTAACTTCATTTGAGTTCCAGTTCCATTTTCCAAGTGTTTATTTTAGATATTGAGGGGCATTCAATAACACAACATGCTACTGGTGCAGACACTCATTGGTTACTTCAAGCTCTGAAATTAATTCCAGAGGAAGAGAAGTAAACTTCAGTGTAACACTGACCTCAGAAAATCAACCTCTAAATTCAAAAGCTTAGCTGACCAGGAGAAACTCATACCTGCCCACGACAGCTGCGGGACAGGTCAGGGAAAAGAGGTAGCAGCCCAGCGCACAGAGCAGGGGCATCCGAGAACAGGAAAGTGAACAGAAAGCACAGCAGGCAGCACAGGCCCCAAAGGAAGGGCCAGTGATTCACGAGCAACACTCACTCTTGGTGTGGTGGGGATATCCTGTAGGAGTGGGCCCTCCTCTCCTGTGCATTGTCCTTCCTCTTGTGAAACAGCTGGACATGTCTCAAAATCTGTGTGTCCTAGGTCCTGCAAGTATTGGAACAGCGGAGAATTCTGGTGAAAGGAAGAAAGCAGACGTTAGGCAGGAGTAACGTATTTCTGCCTCTTGCCATTTAAAATCGCCAGAGCAGCACAAAGTCACAAATCCCCACACCGTCTTATCAATATCATTAAAAAGATTATATTTTCTTTGTGAAGACCGTTTGAAAAATAACTGTCGCACAGTAGCAAGGGACATATTTGCTGCAGCCGGACCTCAAATTTCAGTATCCTCTCCAATTGTCAACGACAGACTACATAAGTGCCTAACATATTAGGTAACAGAGACCTCTCGTCATTTTGTCGTCTTTTTTTTCCCCCCCAGTCTGAAACTTACAAAGATAACGAGGTGGTCACGACTATGCTCAAAGCTCTGAGATCCCAAATGGCATAGCACATTTAGATCGTGTCAATAGGTTATCATTTGCAGTGAATTTTTACACCAAGATTTAGCCCTTTACTTCCCTCTCTGAGTGTCAAACTAAGAGACTTACAAACTAGCTCTTAACACAAATAAAATCACTCAAGCCTGTGACCGGGGCTGATTCTGAAACTACTACCTGCACGGTTCTGAACATCAAAAACCATCCCTCTCAAACTAGCCCTGCTTCTGCACACACCCTGCACTTGTTACTCCTGTCAGGAAACATGAGCATTTTCTTTCTTCAACTGAACATGATACTGTGCTCCCCTTTTAAACGAACAAATTCAATAAAGCGGGGAATAAAAATGGAAAACTGCATTACACAGCTGTCCAGACAATTCAGGTTCAGACTATCCTGAAAACCTGTGAAATTCAGAAGCACCTCAAAGTAGAGACCACAGGGTAAGGATGAGTTAACAATTGACAAACCCATCCCTTTTTCAGGTAAAGCAGCAAGTGCTGGAAGTCTTATTCCATTACAAAGCTTATTCCATAGATCAGATAAACCCTATCAATGACCATTCATCTTGTTATTGATCTACTCTGCATGACAGTATTAGATGTGCCTCATCAATATATCAATGAAACAAAACATTTATCTGATGCTGAAGTAATCTGATTACTAAAGGGACAAATGGGTTTATTTGGAAATCTGTTTTAAAGCTTGATTTTATTTTTAATTAAAAATGACTGCATTTAAAAAAAACAAAACATTCCAGCATTTACATCAATTGAGTATACTTAAGAGTCCTTTACTAGAAGACTACTTGTTAGCATGGCAGTATAATCCAAAAAAGACAACATCATTTGAATACATTTTTTTTAATAAGGTGCCTTTCTTACTTCTTAAATTTTGTTCTAAATCTGATGTGCTCACTCGTATGCTGCCGTTCAGTATTTAAATTACTGTATTGGTATAGTTGCCTCTTGGTCTGATTATTCACCACCGCAGACTTCGGTTTCACTGCTAAAATAGACAAAACTGTAAAAAACAGAACATTTTGTGTATGACTTCACATTACTGGGTTAAAACTCTTGCTCTGCCTATCTGGTACTAGAAAACTGGGGATGCCTTTAATCAAGATTAGACTACTGCAAAGCTCTTCTTACTGAGGTACCTTCTAACGTACTTAACAGGATTCAAAATACCAAGAAGTCTGCATCAGCACCTTAACTCCTGTCCTGTGGTAACTGCACCTGCTCCAAGTGAAATGTTAAGTGGGCTTCAAGATTGTCTTGTTCCACTGGAAGGTACCAAACAGTCAGTTCTTATATTATTTTAAGGTGGTACTGAATGAGTGTGGTCGGCTTTTTTAATCACAGACCTGATCATACTTGCTTTCTGTGTGCTGCACCACATCAGTAAAACTTACTGCCCAAAACCTTTAGACTTTTCAGCTGCTTACACTTTCAGAACTCTCTTCCAGTCCTACCTCTTAGATTTTGATACAGCATTTAATTGTTTAAAAGATTTTAGTTTAGTTTTATTCTTGGTTCAAGAGAGTTAATTTGTCGTGCCTTTTCTCTCTCTTACGTTTGTTGTCTAGCATGTGTGCTATAGTACAACGCTTTCAGTAATAAAAGTGGATTGTTAGTGCCAGTATAAGTTATTAGTTAGCTCATGTACACGTGTTTTCCGATGAAAGTCTATATACAGGTGATCCATAGGAATTACAGTATATAAATATGGTGGGGTTGTGGACGTTATGAGCATAAACGTTACCCTTGCGACTTAAACATGAGACGCTTTTCCTATACGGACCATCAATTAGACTAAGCGTTTCACCTGTAGCTACGAAATACAATACAGAGGATCCCGTTATCAGTCCAGGTTCCGTTTCTAAACATTGCAACGTATAGTGAAATTATTTAGAAATGGGAATTAATATCCATCGGGAACAATATAATTAGCTTCCAAAGACGTTGCCAACATACAGTTTCAGACACGGGTACATAGGTTTAATTTACGAATAATATACAGAAAAATTAGGATAAACAGCGACACCAACTCCTCCCGAATTGACCTCTCATCGAAACTAATAAAGTCATTCGCTGATTCAGGGCAGAGTTTTTCCACCCTCTGTTCATGCCATAAAGTTAGCGATCACACCTTGATCCATTGGTTGGATCAGCGGCGCAGTGCGGGGAGGCAAGAGCCGAACTTTAAAGTTGAATGCTGGGGAAAACGATTCATAATCTAAGTCATGTGGAACAGCACTGTATTCAAGAAGAAATTTTAAGATTAGATTTTGTACTAAAGTATTTCCTCCCCACATTTCCGAGAAAAAAAAACAATCCAAGAAGCACCTAAATTGAAGGTTTTTGGTGCCTTGAAAAACCACGTCCAGTAGGAGCAGGATATTTTCACTGTAACCGGGCGACTTACAACGCGCACCACCTGTATAAAACCAACAGGAATGCGACTCTTCAGGTACAGTATTTCCACTCTTATACCATGTAGCTAATTTAAAAAAAACTTGAATTGTATTAAAAACATAAAGTTACACTCTGTATATGAGTTATTTCCATTAGCAGATAAAAGTAAGAAGGTTAAGCGTACTTCTGAAACACAAGTATTACTGCAAAATCGTTGTTTTTGTAGATATATTACTGTATTGGATTGATTCCCACGTTTAACGGTATTGCAACGCAACTGAGTAGGGAGAGAAGCCTCATTTGTTTGTAAACTGCACTGTAACACGATTGCAGTGCGCCAAATTTACACTGACCTACCTATTTCTCAGCCTGTTGGTCCGTGCAAATCAATTCAAAACACAAAGGGGAAATCATGCATGATTTTCAACGATTTACTTATTCTAATGTATGAAAAATACTTAAAAGCGAGCATACAATCTATTATTTAGATGTTCGGTTCTGACAGTTACCCTTGGCGTTTTTAAAAGCTTGGCAAACATATACGTAAAGAAAATGTTAACGGACTTCTGCACTCAGAACCAGGTTTGTACATCCTTAACCTATTTTCCCGTTGAATTAAAAAAATAATGGATGAATACATGCATAAATTATGTCCACTCATTTACTCTATCAGTTTAAACCAAGCCTGTCGCGATTATCGATCTTAACCAGTTTAGAAATGCATCGCGGTTACACTCGTTTAAAGTAAAATACCCAGCAGGCGTTCATGAAGTATAAAACATCTGTAAACACTGCACGAACCTCAAATACAACCTCTTCATCAAACTCCTCAGTCATCGCTCTCCGCCATACAGCCCTAACCGTTACGCATTCTGGGATTGTAGTCCAAGAAAATCATCAGGAAATGGAACTCCCGTGGCTCCCGGTAGCGTAGTGATGTGAAGTTCTCAAACTACAACTCCCGTGAGCGGCGATGAGGACGGCGCACGCGCACTGCGGATCCCTGTTGTGGCGGCTGTGGTGGGGAGCGCTCGCGTGGGCTATGACGTCATGTAGAGGCACTGTTCTGTGATCCTGCAGAAAGGAGCACAGCGCCGCTCTGAATCCGAAGAGTTGGATTGGGTTCGGAACAGCGCGGAGAAGGGAAATCTTTCTTTCTATGGAAGATTGTTTGGGATTACCTGAGCACTCCATTCATCGCATGGACGAGGAGATTGACAGTACATTTTGAAAAAGAAAAAGAAACGATCACAATGGAATGCATGCTGTTCGAAAAAAAAATATTCCATGACTGAGGAAAAAGTTGTGGGAATCATGAGCACAGGTTAGTTTCTAGAGGGGTTAAACCCAAGGTTTCTGTGTTGTTGTCTTTTTTAAACAGTAACGCTCAAATAACAATGCACATCCATTTTCTGTACAAAAAAATCTCCTTATCTGATAATGACCTAGAAAATAATTGACAACAACGGTTTTTTTTTTCCTTTGTACGTACTTTACGCCTGGGTCGTCTTTGTTATGTTAAAAGAAAAGGATTTGGTAACGAGCTTTAATCGTCAAGGGTATAGATTGGTAATTAAATTCCATTTTAACTTTCTGATATATTTTTGAAAGTTGGAGACGTGGCTAAAAGTATTATTTTAGTATTTAAATTTGACTAATGCTATTTTCTTCTTATTTGAAGAGTTTAGTTACAGGAGGAAAACGACAAAAGGCATGTGAATGGTCTACTGATGTGGTCAGTTGTTTTAACTTTCATAGCCATAGAAGAGACTGACTTTTTTATCGTTTTTGGCTCTGGTGTTTAGCTGTTTTCAGATTAAGGTGGATTAAGTAAAAATAAATAAATCTTTAGTTGCGAAAAAGGCTCACCATTCAATGTGTGCGGGTTCAGACAGAAACAATATATCTTACCGAAAAAGTAAACTCGCAAGAAATACGCTATAATTATACTATAATTACAAAAAAGTTGTCAAATCTCGGTTTTCATGAATCTTGTTTTTGTTCGTGCTGTTCAAATAATGCGTTCCTCCCTATGGACGAGGTAACCGCAACACACCAAGTGTATTCACCGTGTAATTAAGGAGTAAATGATTGTCTCGGGTACGCTACCCTAGCGTTATTGAAAACAACTTTATATGAGCAACTTTATGGTTTTGCTTTACACGTCTGGTGTAACCTCTTTAGAAGCTGCACAAAACGGCAGCAAAGGAGAAGTAAGAATAATTCAGTGATATTTAACGCAGTTTTTCAAGTTGCTTATGTGTTTTTATATGGAAATGAGTAGAGGGTATAGTATAACGTCATTCCCGAAGACTGGAGCAGTCGTCATTATAATCTAAGAAATAAGTATTTTCTAAAGTGTGTGCAATGTTACCTGCACCTGAATTTAATTATCATGTACAAACATATCCGATATATTAATGTACTTACTCGCCCTGGTTTTAAAGGTTTCAAGCCTGCTGGCGCGTACATTTGTAATAAGACAGAAGGTGGGACTTCAACCTGTTGTGTGTTGAGATTCTAGGAGAGTAAGGCATTAGCTCTAGTGAAATCTTTTGACCATTTTCTTTGTATGCATGTGGTGTGTGTTTTAGAGGACATAGATTGAAACGAGCATGTTATCCTGGCTTTTTTATCTTACTATACCAATACTAATGTAGGCTCTTACTACGCATTGTACGCGTAGTTACTGAAGGTATATGGCCGCAGACTCTGATTAATTGCAGACAATGAAAGGTAAAATACATATAAGGCATAAATAAATACATAAGAATGTAATTTGGAACTTGAAAGTGAAGGGTTACAGGGGATAACAACGATGTAGGTTTTGAATGTAAATGTAGCGGAATTTAACAGTATCACATTCTTCATTGTTCAATCTGTTACCGCATCGCGAGTTCCAGATTTAAAAATTATAGTAATGACTTATTTCACTGCCAAAACCTGAACAGAGCGCACAATAAAAAGGTTTTTAACTGAAGGGGACGTAAATCAAGAATTGTTGAGTGGATCTGAGACGGTTGAACTAATCAGAAATAGACTACAGAAGAGAACTCTGTTTTGCCTGGACCATTTCCAAGAGCCAAGACCACATTTCCTTACATACATACAGAAACTAACCAGTCATTTACAGTGTTTTTGTTATTGTTAAATGTTATTGTGAGGATACATTTCAGCTGGAAATACCATTCATATTTCTGGTTGACACAAACACCTTTCACCTTTTATAACTCCCCCCCGTAGGGATTAAAAAAGTTTTGTTTTTTTAGTCTCTGCTGTTGTTGCAGGATAAACTGTGGGGTTACCCCTCCAGCTGTAGATTTGAGTTTGATATTCCATTTGATCCAACAGCTGGCCTACTTTGCCTTGTTACTTGTGTGTTTTTGCAGTTTTACTAGAGGAGGCACAAGATTAGAAAACCGTCTTGTGACACTGCGTTAGAGATGCATAATATACAAATGGGTACTATTGCAATTGAGACATGCTTCTTGTACTGAATTTGATATGTTAGCATCTAAGGAAGTGCACAGCTATATGGGACGCATAACAGTGATGACATGCTGAACCATCACAGTCTGACATGTACCTTGACCTCTTTTGTACCGTCATGTGTTTTCACAGAATGATTCAGTCAATGAAATTACTAAGTCGTGATTCAACAGTGTTTGACAAATCTTGATTCATCTTCCAATAATGATAGTGAAATACATCTGTGTTCCCTGTGCATGGGGACATTCAGATTGTTACACCGTGCTCATTTGAACTTGAAGCTTTGTTCGTTATTTAAGATCAGGGTAGTGTGGGATTTCAAAGAACAGAGCTGTAAAAGTGTCAAGGTTAGCTCTGTGTAAATAAATATTGTTGACTTTTCAGCTGCATGGCTTTCTATAAAGGTACAGTATGTTAGTGTGCCCTAATCGGAGCCCAGCCATGTAGCTCCAAGCAATACCTTTCCCACGTTACAACATAGTACTTTCTTTTCTTAACATACCTCTAAAAGCCTAGGTATTAAAAATTTAATGAATTAAATTATTTTTTTCAAAAACAAATAAAACTAATGTCATGCAGTGCTGCACACATTGTGCAAGCAATTGTATAGAACATGCCAGTATAACAGACAATGGTGAAATAAAATCACAACTTGATTACATGTTGTTAATGCAGACTCAGAATTTTGTTTTAGAACTCTATTTTCTTAGCCTAGTTCAATTTTTCACTTTTTTTATTGAGAAACTGACTCTTGATCTGCATTCATGAAAATAAATGAAGGAAGTTGCTGTACTACTTTGAGAAGATTTGGTTAGCAGAGAGAATTTAAGTTAGACTGAATGATGTGCTACATTGGCCCCCAGTCTTTGAGTAAACATACAGTGGATATAAAAAGTCTACACACCCTTATTGAAATTGCGGGTTTTTGTGATGTAAAGCCAGAAATCAAGATAAATCATGTCAGACATTGTTTCCATCTTTAATGTGATCCTGCAACCAAAAACATTCAAGAGAAAAAGAAATAGATAATTATCAGGAAAAATAATAGAAATTAAAAAACCTACAACACCCTGTTTGCATAAGTGTGCCCCCCTCCCCAACTAATACTTTGTGGAAGAACCTTTTGCTTTTACTACTGCAGTAAGTCTTTATGTGTATAAGTCTCCATCAACTTTTCAAAACTGGACTTTGCAGTTTTATCACACTCTTCCTTGCAAAAAAGTTCAAGCTCCTTCAAATTGCCAGAGCCCTCTTTAGGTCATTCCACAGGTTTTCTATGGGATTGAGGTCTGGGCTCTGACTGGGCCATTCCAAGACTTTGATCTTCATTTTCTGAAGCCATTCCTTGGTTGACATGGATGTTTGCTTTGGGTCGTTATCATGTTGGAATGTGAAATTCCTCTTCATCTTCAGCTTTCTGACAGAGGCCAGCAGGGTTTGTCTCAAAATATTTTGATATTTGGAGCTAGTCATTATCCCATCTGTCTTGACTAGAGCCCCTGTCCCAGCTGAAGAGAAGCAGCCCCAAAGCATGATGCTGCCACCATCATGCTTCACAGTAGGTATGGTGTTCTTTGGACGATGAGCTGTGTTGTCTTTGCGCTAAAGATATCTTTTAGAATTAAGGACAAAAAGTTCAACCTTTGTCTCATCAGACCATATGGTTTGGGGTGAGAAAAAGTTATCAAACCTAAAAAAGTTACCAAAGTTTAGATGGGCTTAGATGTTCTTTTTGTGAGAAATGGCTTCCGTCTTGCCACCCTACCCTGTAGCCCAGACGTGCAGAATATGGGAGATTCTTGTCACATGCAAAGAGTGACCAGTACCTGCCAGAAAGTCCTGCAGCTCCTCTAATGTTCCTGTAGGCCTCTTGGTAGCCTCCCTGATAGGTTTTCTCGTAGCCCTGTCATCAACTTTGGAGGGTCATCCTGATCTTGGCAATGTCCCTGTGGTGCCACATTTTCTCCACTTGTTGATGATAGTCTTCACAGTGCTCCATGGTACATCCAATGCCTTTGATATTCTTTTATATTCCTCTCCTGATTGGTACCTTTCAACAGTAAAATCCCGTAGATGTTTTGTCAGCTCCTTGTGGACCATGGCTATTCTAGTAGGATGCAACCACGAAAGTTTCAAGGAAATCCTACAGGAAGAGCTGATTTTTATTTAATCAGAATCACTTTCATTGATGGCAGGTGTATGCTACTTACCTTGGAAATGATTTTGAATGTGATTGGTTAACTCAGCTACAGCTCCCATTATAAAAGGGTGTGCACATTTGTGCAACCAGGGTCTTTTAGGTTTTTTAATTTAATTATTTTTCCAAATAATTATCTATTTGTTTTTCTCTTGAATTTTGTTGGTTGCAAGGTCACATTACAGATGGGGAAAAATGTCTGACATGATTTATCTTGATTTCTGGTTTTACGTCACAATAACCTGCAGTTTCAATAAGGGTGTGTAGACTTTTTATATCCACTGTAGTTCTGGGCAGATACGTTCGAAAACTCCCCCTTCATCATGATTTCAAATAAATTCACTAGGGGAAGCTCTTTGACACTAGTCCCTAAGTTAAGTTAAAACCTTGTCCCAGTCCCCAGTCCTAGGATTAAGACATTTTGAGAGACTGGGAACTATGTGTGGTCTATGCCGCTGTTCAAATTTGAACAGTTTAATACATACTGTACAGCAATGAGGAAACTCTCATAAATATGTCCTTAATAAAGTTGAACAACGAGTGTGTTTTGCTCTGACAAATAAGTGTAGCTTTACATGCTTTAGCCACTGATTTGTGTTTAGGAAAGACTACACTATAAACATTTACAATAAATAGACATAACTGTGTTCAGAGAAATCAATATGCTTAATGTGCGTGCACACTGATAAACTGATATATCAGCCCCATCCAGTTGCATATCTTTTCCTAGTTAAAGGAGGACACACTGGGCTGTAATTGCAACTGGACATCAGTCTGTTGAGGGATGTGAAGGTATTAATTAATGTAGGGTGTATGTACAATGAAGAAAAAATATGTTGTACTCTCAGTGGTCTGAACATAGTGTGTCTCCATGTGTATTGGGATTCTACCATATAGCCTTAATTTGGCTACAGTTTTCTTAATGTAATGTAGTATTTGTATTTTTGCTGAAAAATGGAACTGTTTTCATTTCCTTGCTTTCCTGCCCGTTCTTTGCAGCAACATAAGTATTGTTTAAAAACACCTCTGTGACTTTCAGGGAGCGCAAAGGTGCAGTAAAAGAATTTAAGCAGTTTCTAAGGACTTGAGGTCAAGGTTCATACCTAGATAGGTGGTCTTCAAGTCTCCGATGAATTTAAATGAAGATTTTGCATGTACACGCCTGGACTGGGGCGAGGCGGTGTGAAAAAGTCCTCACGTGTTTTTCTGTTTGAGTGGTTAAAAATACATGGCGGGCAATATTCCCAGCTTTCATTTGACTTGCCTTGGTCAGGTCATTTTTATTGGAATCCACTTTTCCTTGTTTTATTTTGATATACGTAAATGGTCATGTTTGGTCATTAAAGGTGAGGAAGGAGGTTTGTGGGAAGATACTGTGAAGGAAAGAGTTCTAGCTGTTTTTCTGGAAGTCATTGCAGAGCAACTGTTGCCACATGACACGATGAAACATGTTTATTTATAAAATGACTAAATTAGAAACACTTTTCTGCATTGCTACTTGTGTATAAGAAACACATGGTTTGTATGGCACATGTCTTAAAACTGTTATTAACCACTGCTAAAACTCCTTGAAGGTCCTTGAATCTTAATGGTTAGTAAGTATCCAGTGCCGGATCTAAGCAGCTCCTAGTTCATCCTCTGTTTTCGTGGGCTAAAAAACACCCTTCTCCTGTCTTTGCATCTTGCTCTGAAGTGTGGAAAAACATACTACAGACAAACTGCCCTGTGCAAGATGGGTAATCTCGCAAAGATTATGTTAGAAAGATAAACAGTTCTGACCCTATTACAACCTTTAAATCGCGAATTATCAAATTAATTTCAAGACGTTTTTAAAATACGTTTGACTGTAAAGCTTCTTCTTGAGCTTCTCTTTTTACTTTCTTGGTTCTTCAGCTTTGAAGGTTTTTATGGAAAATTAGTTCGTCTGAGCATATCGGCCATACTTCTCAAGTAACGGGCTGTTTAAGTATTTTATAATGAAGGTATTTTGACAGAAATTTGAAATAACTTTGGAGTGTTTATGTTAAGACCTTTTTGAGAAGTTAGTGTTTTTAAGTGCTTAGCTGTGATGGTGCGAATATGATACATCGCCTGCTTTGTCGACATAAGACGTTTTTAAACTTCAATGTCAGCAGATAGGAAATGCATATGATTTCTGACAAAATTCTCAGATATGAGGTAATTCAAGGAATAAGCAGATGAAAAAATCAATCAGTCAAAGATTTTACTTTTGAAGTAAAATGTATCGGGCAGCAGGGAGGCGCAGGGGTCTGTGATGCTGCCTAGCCTTTGGGCCCTGCTTAGAGTTTGTATGCTCTCCCCATATTCAGTTAGGTTTCGTTCACAGGCCAAAGGCATACTGGTAGGTTAATTGGGTCATGGTAATACTGGCCGTGGTATGAGTGTCTGTGTGCCCTGGAGTGGACTTGTGTCCAAAAGGTGTCCTGCCTTTTGCCAACTGCTTCCAGGGATAGGTGCTGGCTCCCCTGCGACTCTGATGGATGAAATGTATTGCAGGAAATGCAAGAAGAGAATTTGTTTTTTTATGCCAACAGGCCTAGTTGGATATCCATGTCACATGTTGGGGCTGTCCTGCTGCATTCTTAGAATTCTGTAAAGGGATGACTGCCATAAAGGCATGTCATTTTTCTTTTAATTTAATATAGCAATTAAGTTAATTTACATCCCTTTTACACTTATTCCTTTTGGTAAGTAATCAGATCCATGCTTTTACTGAGAAGTTTTAAGGCATCGTTGTAAAATGGAATCTCAGAGAAATTTCTGAATAGAAGTGCATCCAGTCGATGTTTTTCAAGGGGAGTCCTGTCCATGGATTCATGCATGGGAGTACAGGAACACATTTACAATTGGACTGCCACCAATAACTGCTTGTTGTAGGCTTTTATTTATGTAGCTGTATGTTAGTGCTTCTATTTAAGTGAAGCCTGGTAGATATGCCCATGTCTAAACAGTTTTAGTTTTTTTTTTTATATTGCAGTACATTAGACTCAAAATCTCTGCACCAGAAGCTCCTAGACATATATTAAAAGCTTGCTGTTGTTAAGAAAACTATCTGGAAAGTAGAGGGAGTCTTTGTAGTGTTGTGATTGTTTACTTAATGCTGGAGAGACTGCACTTTAAATAGAGTGTAAGGCAGCAACAAAACCTTAAGTGTAGACGACTGGCCTGATATTTGGACAAATAAGGCATTGTTCCAGTGACTTGGAACTGCTGCTGTTCTCTGCAGATTCTCCTGCATCTCCCAGTCGTCTCTGCTTTCTTCTGTGCAACTCTATTTTATCTGTTTGACCCCTTGGTAACCCCCTTAATGTGTCTTTACCAGTAATCTACTGTAGAGTTTTAACCTTATTGGTTACCCCTCTGTCTGTAAATGACTTTATAGCTGGTGTTGGCTGTTTGTATTCATAGTTCTTTAGATTATACACTTGAGTTAATTTGTAGAAAATCAGGGCTGTACTGAGCATGAAGAAACATATTCCTTTATTTGCGCGTGTATCATTTGAGAAAAATGCAGCGTATGGATTTTAACGATTAAATGTTTTTGCCATCATTTTCATTAATTGATCACTCGTGACGGCCCATGATAGAGTAGTGATTCTGACTGTTGCATGAGTACTAAGTCTCCTCATTAGAGGTGGGCTTAGGTGATGATGTGCTTTAACCCATTAAATGTCAAGCCTGGCCCAAATCAAGGAGGAAATAAAAGAGGAAACGCTATCTCACTTATCATGAAACAATGCTCTTGTGTCATCAGTGGGCTGGAGGCTGGAACTCATCAGCTCAGTTGGACTCACCAGTAGTGGAGCCATGTCATCTTTAGAGATAAATCAAAGTGTTTTCCAGACCCCCCTGATGCACGTCAGAGAGTGTGGCACAGATGTGAGGAACAATAAGCCAATTGATTGTGCACAGCAGAGCAGTCTATGGGGACGGACAGGAGTGATGGTTTGGGCAGGAGTGGCTCATCACTGCAGAACATTATCAAGTCCTTGGACCTCTCACTGCCCTTCCTGTATCCTGTATCCTGACGTCATAACATTCCAGCAGGACGACACACATCCTCATGCTGCTCGTAAAAGAGCAGCTATCTTGCGAGGCGAAAGTGTGACAGTTGTGCCCTGGGCACCCTGCTCTCCTGACTGTACATCTGGGGGAAGAGCTGGGATGACACATGACTTCTGGGCCTTGGGGATCCAGTACACCGACACTGTCCAGGCACTGTAAGAGGAATGGTACACACTGGGGAAAACATCCTGGTGAAAAGCATGTTTCACAGATGTACTACTGCAGCGGCCACAAGGTACTCACCTGTGGAATGCATGGCAGACAACCGTGTTAATGACAAATGCTAATCAGCACCAGTTAAATTTACTTATGTCATACCTGTTAAATAAATCATAATAAGCCATTTCATCTGCTGCAAAAAAAGATCGCAATTTTCCTGACAATGCTTAATGAAACTTGTGGTTAGTTTTACATTCCTGTGCCAGTTTGGACAATGTATTGCTGGATTTTGTTTGAATATTGTATAGCCTGAGAAAATCCCTCGGCATTGTATGAAACATCTATTTGTGTTGTCATGTTTCTTAGTGTGTACATTTGTTTTAGGTTTTAAACAAACCTAAAGTTGGGATCTGTATTTTTTCTTCATGTGTTATAGGACCCCGGAACAAGTTGCCTACCCATGTTTTCAAAGTTGATACCATGGGTTTTTTTTAAATAATGGATGGGTGCCATGCTTGATCAATTATCTACTTGTAATCCAATTAGATAAGCCAGTTGCCAGCTCTCTTTTGCAAACATTCTGGTAGTCGGTGGCATAAGCCTGTTGATATAATTATTTCACACTACTTGGTCTGTCAGATTTCTAGTTCATTTTTTTTTAGATGAGATAATAATGTGTACACTCTTCTGTTTCTCTACAGATATAAAAAAACCACCTGTGGCACCTAAACCTAAGATCGTAGAATCCCAGAAGGCATTTCCACCCCCTGTTGCACCCAAACCGGACATTGTTCTTTCCCACACTGCTCCTGCACTGAAGAAAGCCAAGCCAGCTGTTGCACCCAAACCATTGTTTTCTAAAAGTGCCTGTGTCCCTGAAACAAAACCCGTCATCTTGAAGAACGCATCCAGGATCTTCCCTGACGAGAAGACCAAACTCTCTGAAGATCTGGGCCTCCTTAACTCAAAAAATGGCCTGCAGACAGAGCTTAATAAGCTTAACTCAAACTACATCATAACAACTTGTACGTGCACTGTGGACTGCAGATCCAAATGCAAACACACTGAAAACTGCAAAACTGACTTTGTCATTGATCAATTGGAAAAGCTAGAAGCTTTGCAAAATGGTAGACTGGACGGTGTACAGGTTTCACCTGCTCCCAGGGCTAGAACTAAACATGACACCAGCCATGAAAAGATTGGGAGCAAGAGTCAGGTGGTGCTGAACGCAAGCCTTCTGGAGCACAAGCTCAAGAACGTTTTGGTTCAGGCTGTGTCGCCTAATAATCACCACCTTAAGTTCAAATCTCAGGAAAGAGCAACTGCTCAGAAATGTAAGGCAGGCAATTTAGATTTGGACCAAACGTCAAATGCAGGTGGAAGTGCTGCTGAATTGGGAGAGAAATGTTCGAATTCTGAAGAATCACAAAGAGAGACAGGTGGCCTTGATTCCCACAGTACAATAACCCTTTCCAATGAGCCTCAATCTCAGAATATTCCCGGTCCTATGGAAAGCTTTGTCAGTTCCACTAAGGGCACATGTAAACCCAACAACGAGAGCAGCGTATCACATAACACATTCATTTCCTCACCAGCACCTAAGAAACCTCTTCCAATCCCCATGCCAAGAAAGTCAAAAAAATCTGGACTGGTGAGGCAGGACTGCGTTGAAAGTAATGTGCATAGTGTGGATGGACATATTGAAATGCTAAACATGGAGCCAGAAGGAGTATGTCTTAAGAGCAGTCCATTTAAGTCTCCAAAAGTTTGCATTCATACTCAGAGTGTCTCGTATTCTAGAAACCTCAGTGAAAGTCATGAAAATGCAGGATCCTCCCAAGGATGTGATACAGGTGAGAACTTAGAAATACCTCTTCCGGTGAGTGGAAGTTTCCTTGCAGGAGAACTGAGCAAAACGCCCCACTTTTGTGGTGACGTTTCTGGAGAGATGGAAATGGGGGAACAAAGTAAGTCCACTGCAGGTTTGGAAAGCGAAAACGGTGAGAAGAGCGCCAAGGGCGTCGTCTCTTCCGTGGAGAAAACATCTGTGGCTGAGGTGGACTTTAAATCGGAAAAATCGCCAAAAGTTGCCCCAAAGAAACCCCAGAGGCACAGTTTGTCTGCATCTGGACTGCTGAAGAAAGAGCTCTTGGAGGAGCTGACCGTCAGGAGCCCCTGCGCGGAAGACGTGGAGAGTGGTGTGCCTGATGGAGACTGTCCACAGACAGAGGAGCTAGGTCCCTCTGCCGAAAGCGACCGGAAAAGGGAGCTACCAGCAGAAAAACCAGTCTGGAAGCTTCCTCGCCCTATTGTCCCTTTATTCGGAAAGCCCGAAGCTTTAAAAACTGGGAGGCAGAGCGTCATGCACAGCAAAGTACCCACCCTGTGTCTTGGCAAACCCAGGGCAAAGTCCTTCTCATCGGCGGACCTGGAACGGACTGAGGGTTTATCCAAGGATGGTCAAAAGAGATCCTCTTTCCGGAAGCTGCTAGAATTGAAGCTTTCGGTGAAAAAGCTCCCCAGGTTCTTGGCCAAGAGCAGTCAGTCACTGGACTGCACCTCAGTCACGACAGATCCTCCAGCGTATGGTGAATGGAGCAGCAGCAAAGAAAACAGCCCTGTGCTCCCGAAGCATGGGTTTGTAACAAATGGCCAATGCGAAACTCCCATCAGTGTGAACAGCAAACTTGATTTGGCAGATGAACCCAAGGCATCTTGTTCGAAGAGTCCGGAAGAAGGAAGTTTGTATTGTACGTCCTTCCCGAAACAGGACTGTGCTGTCGAATATGAAAACCTGCCTCTTTATGAAGAAATTCCTGAATACATGAATTTACCTTTCCTAATGGCTTCAGGATTACGTAATTCTGAATCCCCAGCTTTTGGCTGGCAAAATTCCTCAAGTGTGGAGGATGAAGAGGCAGATCTTTATGAGGTTCAGGAGCCATATCTACCCTACCAGAAATACAGAACTCACATGCGGACGAACACATATGAGAGGTATGTATGACACACTTGCATTAACGCGTTTTATTCAAAGACTTGTAAATTGTATTTAGTAACGTCCTGTACATGTGACAATTCTATATATTGGCAACATCTTTCGTTACAAAACTGGTATTCCAGAGAACCTTCCTACGAACTATGCGACAAATGTAATGAGATAGTTCAGTTGTAGAGCAAGTGTGAGAAAAAGATGGGTTTCACCTGCAGTGGCTGCATGCCATTCTCAGATTTAATGGGAGAAATAAAAGTTTATTCCATGTTGAGAAGGAAAGAAACACAACGTTTCAGCTGTCGAGCCTTCTTCAGGCGACACCCTTACTTGTTTCTTTGCAGCCTACACATGCTGACGCAGCTGCCTGCTTGAGCTACATTCTCAGGGTGATTTATAGTTCAGCCTCTGTCCTGTTTTATTATGGGGACAGTTTTTACACATGTGGATGGCAAAGTTCTGCAGAACAGGAGCAGGTAAAGGTATGTTTTGTGCCGAAAACTAGACAGTAGAGAATAGTTTTATTCATTTTCTTCTCTTCAGGACCGAATTGACCTTGACTTGTTAGATTGGAGTTAGGAAAAGTAAAAATATGTTGTGGCTCCCCGTTCTGTCCTCTTCTACACTATATGACCTGTAACGCATTGCTTGAATGACATATCTTAATTAAGCGTGTAGTTTTCCAGTAAAACTGGAAAACTTCTTTTTAAAGAAAGTTAGTTTTTGAAAATCTCAGGGATTGTGTACTAAACAAATCAGAAATCTGTTAACAAATGATCTAGGGTTTTTTGAGAAACTAGTTTGAGAAACTTTAAATGATATATGTACTCTTTTATATGTTCATGAGTATTGTAAGATGTAGTTCTGCGATTTGGAGGAGTAACAAATGCAAAAGTTATTTTCTGGTGTTGCCCAGTGTTGATCAGATTGACAGCAGCACTGTTGGAAGGTCTGGCCTATGCACAGTTATTTTGTTAAAACACTTAATAAACTCTTGTTGTATATGTATTGCAATAGAAAAGCCACTTATGCTTTTCTTATACTCATCTCGTGCCACAATTGGCATTTGGTTTGTCCTCTGTCAAATGAGTTGAGCCTTTGTTTGCCAGTTTTGAACAAGAAAAGCTGTATTCCTCACTCTTTCTGATGGCTTGGTTCTGTGAATGTTCTGATTCCTTTTAACTTTGCATTTTGTTGGAAAACCTAGTGTTTTATGGTCACTTTGTAATTGTGTAGGTGGTCGGGAGTGTTATAGTGAAAATGGTATGTACTGTAGGTAATATTCTTACAAATATACTGCATTAATATAAAATGCTTCTTTCTGACCTATTTTATTGCAACAGTTGTGTGAGGCTTTTCTTTCAAAAAGTAAAATGGGCTCATTGGCTCCTGGTGAAATGAAAATATGAAACCGCAAAAGAGAAGCTCTAAAGGATTTGGGTGTCTTGTAGATGCAGAATAAACAAGGTACTGTACAATTCTGTGTGTTTGGAAAAGTTAAGTTAAAAACAAAACAAAACGGTAACACCGGACTTCTCAGTTAGAAAATAGGGTTGCTACAGCCTGCGTTTGAAACTACTGTAAAACAGAACTGGCTGCTCAACTCTTGCAGGACTTCCACCTTACAGATCGCGTTGGTAGTGAAGACGATGAAAGGGGCATTCATACAGCTGTAGAACTGCCTTTTCCTGTGGGTTATTTTCAGCGGCCGGGCAGGAAATGTTTGAATAACGTGAGCTTGATTAAATTTTCTGGGAAACTAAACCTTTCGTATACTCTCTTTGGTATACTTCTTTCAGCCTTGCCCTAAAAATCTTTTCTGAAGAAATGAATTTATCGGGGTGCAGAGCTCTACCCCCCAACCTACCCTGCCCTCCCTTCTGTATTCTTAAATTGCAGAAGTTATGGGCCTCTTAGTTATTCTGTGATACCTAAGAAAGGGCTAGTGGGACATCTTTCATCACCAATTATGAGATGTTGTTGGTCAATGGCCAGGTTTCAAATGTTGTAATTTTGCTATAATACCTATATATAGGTATATATACGCCTATATTTGGCTATAAATGTTGTAATTTGCCATAGTACCAGGTAACTAGTTTTGGTTCCCAGATGGGTCAGTTCCATGTGTAGGTGTATGTCCTCATGTTTAAAAAACAGTAGCAGGGTCAAGATCTGAGGTGTAGTCTGAAGATCGACAAATTGACCAAGATTAAGATAAACTTGTTAGCATGTTTAGTGAGAAAAAGGCTTCAAAGTGAAAATACTGAATTTTATCTCTCTATACATCTCTATACCTTGGAGACTGAACCAACATATGATACTTTTAACCCCAGCTTATAATATAAGATTAACCTTGAATAGTTTTATGATGTAAGTATATAAAACATGTAATTTATTTCCAATAAATGTTATTAGTTGTGTCATCCCACTTGCTATGACAGAAATGTGAATGACATTCATGAATACCATGTGTCTTCCTTTCATTGCATTCCAGGGATTTCAGTACTTTTTATTCCAAATGAAAAAAAAGGGTTTGAATGTAATGGTTTGGTTCATGACTACATCAGTGGACTGTTAAATCTCTATACACCTACACATTTGTGCTCCTAGGAATCTGCCTTTCTTTCACTTTCCAATATGAGGCTTTCTGCTCTGTTGCTCCAAGGCTGGGGAATAATCTCCCGATCCATATTTTGGGTTTATATTGCAAGTCAGTCAGCGCTCTCAAATCCTGTCTAAAAACTGATTTGTCTCAAAATACCTTGAGCATAAGGCTTATTATTGTCCTTGTTATCGGAAGGTTGCGTTTCATCTGATCTACCTATTCACTGTGTTAATTGAAACAAAAAAAGCTGGACTAATACTTTTGAGCTGTGATGCTAATGACCACAACAATGTGTCCTTGTTTGCTCATCTCTGAAGACTAACAAGTGCCCATTGTGAGTTATGGGCTACACTTGAAAACAAAGACTTCCTGTTTCTCATCGGTTAAGTTTGGCGAAAATGTTTCCATCAAAGGGTAATAGACTAAATTGTCATTTGTAAATTAACAATTTATGAAAGTACTTCCTTGTGGCACTTCCCTTGGTAGTTCTCTTGCCTTGTATACTGTTTATCTGTGTGTGCCGCATATCACTTATTTGAAAAAATCCTTTGCAAAACAATTTGATTTGTCAAAGTTTCCTTTTCTTTCATATAAATAAGCAACTTCTTTGCTTGTGCACTTGCAGTATTTCCTCTGAACTTTTCTGATGGAGGCCAAGTCCTGATAATAAGTTTTGAAACCTGGGCTGTTTATTTTGAACTTCGCCCGCCAGTATTTATATTTAGGCTACTTTTTTGATGTGCTTCATAGATTATCACTCTGTTTCCTTGAGCATTTCAGGGGGGTGTTGTTGTGTGTTAGGATTTTAAATAAGGAGTTGGGATTTGCTTCTGGTACATCATAGAATCTGAAGAGCCATCATCTCTCTGTATCTCCTCACAGTTGTGCATGGCTTGTGTAAAGCTTGAAAACACCTTATCTTGGTCAGATGGCATCTCCTCTCTCTGAAGCTGGAATAATCCTACAAATCTTCTTTAGTGCTTCCCAGAAGGCAGGCTTTGTACCTACAGTTCCTGCCAGACAGGCAGATGGCCAGCTGCCTTGGCATGTCTACTTCACACTGTACTGAACGCACCTGGCTGCCAACCAAACCCATTATCCACTTAGCCTTCTCGAGTGCTGTGTGTGAACACCAGTGCTGGGCTGATTGTTCCATGTTGGGGCACAACATTCCTTGAAGAAGTGAGCAAATTGGGGCTACAGGGATTGGTTTTACACTCCTGTGTTGATTTGATTATTGTTGTGATGCAGTGAAGGGAAGCCATTTTCTGTTCCCCTTGGTTTGAAATATGCAGTGCGAGATCTGAGGGGGCCTGAATCTTATCTTTTTTTGTGTTTATGCACACTGGATTTATTTCCTTATTTCTTTAGAGAACCCTTTTGCTGCCAGCTGTAAGATGTTCACGGGCCTCCCTGACAGCGTTCAGTCCCAGAGGTGCCTGGTGAGCCCACAGTGTCCCATCTCTCAGTTAGCCTAAACCCACACAAGCCCAGCAGCTCTCAGCTGGTTGTGCTTGGCCGCCTGTGAGCTCCCAGCCATGGTTCTCTAGAGTTGTAACCTGGATTTGACCCGGAAGGCCTACACAATTCCTGATTTTGTGGACAGGGCACTTGGGAGTCCATGAAACACATCCTTGCATCTCTCAAACTCTTTTTTTTAAATAAAAGAACAAACAGTCCTGCAGCAGATACATAGTTGGAAAATAGTTAAATTGATTAAAAAAACATGTAGATAGAGACTTTATTGATCCTGTGAGGGAAATTGCAGAAATTTAAAATGTAAAATTGTAAAAGGTTAGATTGTATTACCATCACAAATGTAGATTTGGAAAGGAAATAGGCATCATCAGTGGTTCCCAAATAAAAGAAAATGCTCTTACATTTATAAAAGTTCAATAGGAATTGTGTTATTTATGTTTATGTTTCACCCGGTTTTGTTTCGCACTGGAAGTATAAGGGAATGCAGATCTTGTAGAATACATCAATATTTGTTTATTTTTGTACAGAATGAAAAAAATAATTACCACAGAAATGCCTTAAGAAGCTTTTTTAACATTAAACAAATTCCAAACTAAAAACAGCTTTGGCGTGGATTAAGTCAGAACATTGTCTGTGACTCGGACCTATAGATTGGTGGGAGCTTTGTTTTTTTTTTTCTAGAAGCATCATCCTTTTACACCCTAGTTTCACTGTGCTACTAGACTGCAACTGTCCAGTCCTGGGGGACTGGCTTTAAAGTTTTTATATAATCTTCAAATTTATTGAATATTTTTACTTCACCTGAATTAATGACATGGCCAAGTCTGTTGATAAGGTGCGTATAAGTAACTGGCACACTGTAAACTTTGTGTGCTAACGTGCTGCGTTCTTGGTATAGTATGACTGACTTGCCTAAAATGGTCTGCATTTATTCCACAGGTTTATGGCAACACAGCTTGAGTTTTGTTTGCTTCAGCCTTTCTCATCTCAAACATAATTTGTCACCACTTTAAAAAGCAGAATGGAATTTACAGTCCAGTATCCCTGTTGAACCTTTTTGTGTAAAGATCATTAGCTCCATGTCCGCTTAAATTAACTTGAATGTTGTTTATACTTTCATTTCTTCACCAAAAATGAAAGGGAATGTTGACTACATAAAAACCCACAGCTGTGCAGGCTTCATGGTGTCTTAAAATAAAATTGACTTATAAGCATTAACCTGGCCTGCTTTTGTCCACTTGGCATCTAGATGATTTGCACAAATTTCCTAATCCCAGATTCCATCAATTCCCCAAGAACATCAAGGACATGTGAAGAAATAGCCAGAAGTGAGGACACTGAACACAGGGTTATGTGAATGATTGTTCCAGTTAAGAGCCTTTGAGGTGATTTTTTTTTTTTACAGCAAAGCAAAAACATCACCCATCATCCATAACGCCCTGGTTTTGTGGCAGGAGGCCAGAATCTGCACACTCGGTGTTCAAGATGGGACTGTACCATTGTGTGGACAGCCAGTGCCAGTGTGCCAAGTGTCAACAACATCGTTGTTACGTTTGTGTGGTCTTTGTACTAGAGTCTGTTAACTTGTGATGGGCCACAATATTGATTATTTTAACAGCTGTTCTGGCTTCATTCGTTTGGCAGCTCTAGTGGAATGTGCTCAGCTGTGTTTCAGGTTGTGTCAACTTTTTCATGCTACAATGGTGGCAGCAGTTTCCGTCCCCAAATGACTGAAAAGAACAGTGAGGTTTTTGTTACAGAAACAGGCTTCAGTAAAACCATGTGAAATAACACAGAAGAAATCCTCCATTTAATCTGAGAAAAGTCCGTTTGCTAGACTTTCCATTGAGATAATTGTGAAGATCAGAATGCCAGAGCAAGAAAGGGAGATTATTTGGTAGACGTCTGTACAGTTTGAACCGAGGTGTGAAAAATGTGCTTTATATTTTTTTACTAATGTAAAACTATTCCTATTCTGTGCGAAAGAACATGCTTTGTTGCCCTTCAAGAAGATTCCCTTTCTATTAAGAACTCGCAGGGCTTCAGGAAGCATATAGTATTTAAAATAATGCAGCGTTTCTCCAGTCTGTTTCGTGCGTTTCTGTGTTTAAACGTGTATAATTATCCTCTCAAGTGGTGCTTCTGCGTATCGCTGTACTGCATATTTGTCTCTTGCTCCTATGACTTTGTGTGTGCTTCGGCTCGTTTCCGCAGGGAAGAGTGACCAGGCTTTCCTGTTTTTTTTTTTCTTCTGACAGGCCCTCCCTGGATCAGGACCTTGGACTGGAAAATGAGCACTCTGAAGAAGAGGAAGTCGTAAATAGCTCCGACGAAGATGACAACAGCTCTTCGTCCAGTAAAGGAGACCTTAACTTGTCAGGGGACAGACAGGTGCTTGCCTCTTGCCTCTCAGAGTCTTATTTCCTCAAATCTTTCACGGCTGGAGTGTGAAGGAATTTATAGTTCGTTCAGCTTACAATGCAGGAGTAATTCACCGTCATGTTAACCTATGTTTGTGGACTTTCTGGGAGATTGTGTGTAATTTCTGGGATATTATTTCGTTTTAGAGATGTGTGTTCCTATTAGAAAACAGTTTCATAGTCTGTTTAAAAAAACCTTTTTAACGCTTAAATTTGTATTGGCTTTCTTACTGGTCAAATTGGTCTTTGACACAACGAGCAAAACCAAAACTGAGAACCGTGTTGTAGTGAAGGGGGGAATTTTCAAAAGATGGAGGGAGAGGAATTAAAGAGGTTACTCTAGGGAATGGCAAACTAATTACTATTCGTGATTATTAGTTGGTCTTGACAAACATCCAGAGTAGCTGCTTGTAGCAGCTGAATGATAGAATTTTGTTTCTGGACCAGTGAGTTTGAGAAACTGGTCAGCTTCCCACGAAAGTGCTTCTCAGGCCTGGATTACTGCCCTCTCCTCAGACTGGCAGAGAGGAAAATTGTCTCCCATGTCTTTTGGTAATGCGAGTGGTTTTTCCGCTAACAGAGGGAGTATTTGTGCCTCTGAAATGTTTCTACTTTAAATTTGATTTTTGGGGTAAAATGGCCTTTTTAGACCCATTTTGAAAGCTTTTGTTCTCTCCCCCCCAGAGTATGTATTGTATATGTATTCAAAGCAATACATTGTGTCACTATCAGTGAGCACACATTGACATAGTACCTATGCTGGTAGTATCAAGACCGTACATAAAAAGTATAAAAAGGCCATGCTCTTAGTTTTTTCCTCGCTCCGGTTTGTCAGATTGCCTGCCACTCGACCCATTCTGCGAGTGTGCCAGAGACTTGTCCTGAAGCTGTCGTGTCTGTGCTATTCTTAAAACAGAATAAAACAGCGCTGTTGTGAATGGATAATGGGAGGTTGCCTCATCATTGAGCTTTTGCAGTGCATTAAAATAACTGAACTGAATAGATACCTTAAAATGAACACTTAAGCGGGTTTGTTGTTGTTGAAAGTTTAACTCATTAGAATTGCCCTGTTGCCTTTGGAGAAGAGTACTCTTAAATAAGTTACCGGTAGTCTAATGAAGAACTCAGGCATCGGTTTCCAGTGTCTAATTTTCAGCTGACTGGGTTATTTAGAAATGTCATGTTACTTTTCATTTTGCAGTTCTTTTACTCAGCACACTTCTGTGGAAATAAAAAGAAGTGCCAGCCTTTCTTTTTTAAGGCAGATGTTTTTTTTTATGCTTAAGTCTTACAAACACAACCCGTTTTTTGAGTTGATGGGCTAACACTTGTTGCTTGCATTTTCCATTTATTTCATTTATTATTGATGGATAGAGTAATGTGTACGTTATGTCTCAGTTTGCTCTAGTGTTTGTGTTTGTGATTTTACTGGGCCGAGATCCAGCGCAGACGGCTCTGGAGAATCACCTGTGCAGAGAAGAGGTTGGGTTCTGTGGAATCCCACATTGCTTGTTTGAATCTGAGCTGTATTTTTAGTTGCCTGTGGCAAGGAGGCCCTAAGGGATGGCACACAGTTGGCTGTGCACTGCTGAAATTACTTTCACTTCGGCTTGCTAAGCTAGATTACCCCTTTAGTCTACTGGGGGTTTCAGAGCTTGCTGTGTTATGTCTTTTTAAAGCCTGAGATTCTCTTTGCTGGCACTCTGAGCTTGTGTTATGAAAAGGAGCAGAAGACCTGAACGTAGAGACACTTTTCAGGGGGCATGTACAGAATACTGCCTTCAATCAGTCATTTACTGGTTTAAGAAAATAGTGCTGCTGTGTTTTAATTGAATTTCTGGAGATTGTAAACTTATTTTTGACAAGATAATGTACTGAGGTTTGCTTTTGACATTATTTGTGATAACAGTGATGATGTGTGGTTTTGAAGCGGTTTATGACTTAAACTCTAGACAGATCAGCTGATAAGCAATCCATGCTGGCTGGTACTGAAGGATGGGAGACCTTTAAGCAAAACCAGGTTGCTGCTGTGTTGAAGATCAGTGGGTGGCATTCTTCACTGAAGACCAGAAATTATATTTCAGTGGCCACGTACAGTGATTGTAGACACTGCTGTGTTGTGCTGTATGAACTGTTGTCCTTGTCCCAAGAAACCTTGGTTCCGACTACTCATGAGTAGGGATGATACTTGTGCTGTCATGACTATATTCTACCATGGGCTTCCATAGTCTCGCTTCTCCACTGTAGTAGATGCACTGTAGCGCATGTCATCCAGTTAGGTGCTACATTGCACTGATGGGTGACTTGGGTTCCTTCCTGTGAAGCATTGGGATAGAAAGTGAAGTTGGTCTTATTCTGATGTGTGAAGGGTTTCGCAATCCTTTTGGGATGAAACGTCCCGCACAAATGCAGGTCATTCTTAATAATAATAATTATTGCTTACACTTATTTAGCACTTTACAGGTAATGGGGACTCCCCTCCACCACCACGATGTGGTGGATGATGCGACGGCAGCCATAGTGCGCCAGAACGCTCACCACACATCAGCTATCAGTGTGAAGGAGAGCAGAGTAATGAAGCCAATTCATAGATGGGGACTATAAGGAGGCCATGATTGGTAAGGCCAATGGGAAATTTTACCAGGACGCCGGGGTTACACCCCTACTCTTTTCGAGAAACGCCCTGGGATTTTAAATGACCACAGAGAGTCCGGACCTCGGTTTTATGTCTCATCCGAAGGTCGGCGCTTGTTTACAGTACTGACCAGGCTCACACCTGCTGAGCTTCAGTGGGCTGCCAGTTGTGAGTTGCAGGGTGATATGGCTGCTGGCAGTAAAATGCATTGGATGCCCTGCAAACAACAACTGAGAAACTAAATTCCAGGAGATCTGCACGAGTCCTTTCATTTTAAAAAGCTAAAGGTTGATATAAAATACAAGAGAGCCTCCAGCCTTGTGTGTCTGGAGTTGTGCAGGTCCTGCTCAGCTGCATGAAGCGCTCGGGCCCGAGCCGTCAGACGCCAGAGCTGTTACAGGGTGACAGTGCTCTTATTTCAGCGCCTGCCTGGTGTTGGGGAGAGCGCTGTCTCTCCTGACAAGGAGTCCCACACTCCCTCAGCTCAGACTTTGTGATTTGGCTTTGTGTTTAATTTAAGGCGTCATTCGGCCTTTTTTCCCCCCATACATAGGGGTCATGTGTGTTCAGCGCTCTATTTTTTTTCTCCATTGCAGCATGACGGAGGGGTCAAGCAGACCAAGGTGGTCCACATTGCCAAGGAAATCATGAGCTCTGAGAAAGTGTGAGTGGCGATTTATTTTATTAACATTTTTCCAATATCTTGGTCGAAACTCCCATCTTATTATGTTTTTTTTCTTTTGCTCCAAAAACAGATTTGTGGATGTCCTGAAACTCCTCCATATTGTAAGTATGTTTATTCATTGTGTGTTATATGTTGCCTTGTTTGGAACACATTTTTTGTCTGGTGTATTCTCTAGTTCTCAGACATTTAGAAGAAATCCTTCTTCCTGCTTCCTAGCACAATCCAAAGAACATATTCAGCTGCTTGCTAGGGTTGTGCTGAGGGGAAATAAATGAATGGTAGGGAGATTTGCATATAATAGCACTTTGCAAGATGTTTTTAAGGGACTATGGAAAGCAGAAATGAAAAACAAAACATTAGAATCCAGTCCATTGGAATATTTTGCCTGTTTTGTTTGAAAAAAAGTTGTAGGTGGGCTACAGATCTCAGAAGCACAGTAACCATGTTATTTGCAGACATTAAATTAATATGTTTCACAATCTTTCTATGAAGTGTGTAAATATTGAGCACACTGAAAGAAATGGGTTTTATTAAGATAAGCTCACCAAACAAGAAACCCTACGTTTTTAACATCCAGTTAAAAATGAAAGTGTTTAAACTGCCAGTGGTCTTGGAACAAACTCTGTATATGTAGGTCTTAAATTATAAATGTTTCATTCAGGGCCCTCATACGTAATCTGAATAGGAGCCAAAGCAGTGTAAAAATATCCTTTTGTTGAAAGGTGGCGATATCTGAGCTGAATGCTCTGGAGACCTGACAGGTGCTGTGAAATTACCATGGGTTTCAGCATTGACAGATGTAGGGTAGAATTCTTAATAGCGGTACTACTTCTGCTTTGTTGTTTTATTTTTAACAAAAAGCCCAGACCATAAAATCATACAGGCATCACGATGTGGTGTCAAATATAACCTAGCACATGCTCTGTTTACAATAAATGAAAGTGCTCTGGAGTGCTGTTTAGTGCAGTTTTCTGAACCATGACATGATTTTTAGGGGAGGGTCTCAAAGCAACTGTGCCTTTCTATTTCTGGGTTATGACTTGATATGAATGGTAGGCAGTTATGCACCCAAGGCCAAGGTGAACTTGACAAATCCTGATTCCTCAGCAGCAGCAGGAGACAGCCTTATGTACTAAATGTTTTTAAAAATTTAAAAAAAAAAATTTCAGCATGGATTTCACCAGCAGATTGTGCATTTTCTAGCCTCTTGTCGGTGATAACAATGGCACATTGTTGATTCACGTCGTTGCAGTTGTTGAAATTTAAAAGCATAGAATGAGTTGAAATCCCTTTAAATGCAATATACCAAGGAATCAAGGAATGAACCAGACAATGGACTGTGAAGTCTAGCAAATAAAAGTGCTTGGGTAATCCTGAACAAGACTTGGAAGAGTTAGCTTTCTTTAGGGCATGTCAGTCCAGGCTGCAGGCTGGAAAACCTATCCCGTTTTTCTGTATGCAGTTGCAACAAGTATTTTTAATGTATGAACACTACAAAACAGACATTTTCGTTTTCCACTGCTGAAAATAAACAGTTGGAAATGCGCGTAGTCATTTGTTTAATCACACTTGCTTTTCGTCACTGGGCTGTACCAGTTAATAAACAGAAAAACTATTATGGTGTAGGTGAGACTAAGGAGTTGTGTCTCACTTGCTCATTACTTTTACTTCTTTCTAAGAAATTGCAAATACTATTGCAGCTCATAAAGCCCACTCTGTTTAATTAGGCTTTTTTTACAGACCACAGACTGTGGTATTAATTCTCATAAAGCCTCTTTTATTTTGACACACCTTATGTTTGGTCCCTTAGCAATAGTCATTAACTGAGCCTTTAATTTGTATTGTTCCGACTTTGATGTTTTTGTTCTCTCGCTGAAGGAGGTTAATTCGTATGCGTTTTATCTAACAGCTGGAAGCTCAGTCTCCGGAACCCCACCCCCTGTTTCAACCTTTTTTTTTAGAAGGTTTTTAGAAGGAAGTGTTTAAGCAGAGTCAAATGTTGTTGTTTTTTTAATGTGCTTTCAGTTTTTTGTTTATATTATGTGGCAGCAGTGATTTTTTTTTTGCATGCCACAAATGGGGGTTCTGTAATAAATGTACAAGCGCTGTGATTTCTTACTATCTAACCATCAGAACTTCATGTTTGGAAAGGAGAGGAGTCTGGCCCATGGAGCTCATTTGGTTGCTAGTTGCTGTTTGATTCATCCATTTTTTTAAAGAAGCGATGGGATCAGCTTTGAAAATATGACAGGGAAGCTTGTTTCAGCCTCCCACAACCTTTTGTGTAAAAAGAAAATGCCTCCTTTACCCACCCTTTTTTATGAATGGGTGCTACATGAGAAAATTTCCTGACAATAGGTATTACCCTTTCTTCCTTATTTATTAAACAGGCTTATCTATAAAACTTGCAAAGGGTTTAACTTCAATTTATTTTGTTTTGATGTAGATCAGGCTGTTGAGTGCGTTAAACATTGTATGTGGCAGGAAAACTTTAAAAATGAATGCTTGGGAAGGAAATAGAAGACATTCAGTGCAATTTCAAATGGAAAAAGTTTGTGTTTAAGGCACATGACTGGTGTGACAGTTGCCGTCATGGTCACGGCAAGCTGCTATTTTGGTTGCCTTGCACTTACAGAGGGGGGAAATCTTGCAAAATTTCTTCCTCAAAATTATATTTCTTCCTTTTTTCCTCGAAATTATATGTTAGCAGCAGGGTCATTCAAATTTGATTCCAGCTTGATTACTCAGTGAGGAACTGGGAAGGAAAAGCAGTAGTGTAACTAACCTCTTTGCTACTGTACCTACCCTCATGGATGGCTGATTTTTCACTGATGTCAATTCAATACATCAAAGGGTATTTTGTATAGGCAGGGAAGCTTTGGAACTGTGGGACTTAATCGTTAGTCAAGGTCTGTTAAATTTTAACTGAGTAAAAAATAAGAATACAGTTTGAACAAAGTATGGTTGCAAAGGTGAAAAATTAGTATCATGTCCTATGTAATCACTTTCATAGTTTACTGATCTATTTTGCTTTATTTGTAAATGTTTATTGCTTAACGGTTACTTAAAAATGTGAACATTAATGAAAGCTGTCCAGAGGTAACCACCTTTATGTTCGTGTTTTCATTTACCCCTTGGTTGCTTTAGTTAATAGTTTTTTAATTGTTTGAAAAAGGTCCTGCACTCGCTGGCTAAAAGAACTGAACCTGTTCAGTGTTGAATAGAAAAGGCTAGGAGTAGACCTAATGTATGTGTTCAGAATTCTCAAAGGCACCGACCCAGCCAACCCAACGGCCTCCTCCAAACTCGGCTGAGGAGAGAAGTGAGAATCAGATGGAAATATGTTTAAAACCAAGAACAGGGGGGCCAAGAACTTCCTTATGCAAAGGATTGTGGGTCTGCTTTTATGAAAGGGCTAGATGAGATACTCGGATGAGTTATCTGCTAACATGCTTAATGGCCTCATTGTGTCGTCCTATGCTCTTATGAACAAAGACGCGTGGGGGTACGCAGGTCCTCAGCAGTGCCGACTGGCATACCTTGGGGTGTAGGTGCAGCTCTTGCCTTCCACAAGCCAGCAGGCCCGTCTTCACGTTTGTTCATGTTGCGGTAATGTTCTTGTGCTAGCCAATGTAATAATTACCTCAGGCAGAAGTATTTGATTAGAAAAAAATGCAGCACCAAGTCAAAACATGAAAAGGCCAGCCAGTGAAGTTTTACACCATACTATTTATGTGTTTTTAAACCAGTTCAGTCACGTGATATTATATGTGAACACATCAGTGATCTCAGGCTCACAGAGTACTTTTTATGGAAAAGGTTAAGGACCAGTAAGGATTTTTTTCACTTGAGGTTTTTCATTATAGAGTGGTACAGAGGCTTATTCAGTACTACAGTTATTTCTAAATATGTACTCTGAATTTCTTGAAGTCTGGGAGATTGTTTTCCTCAAAACAATGGTTAGCTTATGTACATTGGCCATTGCATTTATTTGATTCCTTTTTTTTGCATGCTGTTTAAGAATTCTTTTGTTGATTTGCTTGATATTCCATTAACTTTTTTTGTGCTAAGTCAGTGGTGTTGGAAGGCGTGTTCTATCTAAAACTATATGCTGTAAGTAAAGAATAGTTTTCATATATATTAAAATGTGAGTTTAGTAGATAATAGCTTCTTTTCAAATGCAAAGTAGATTTGCCTAGCGTATTTAGATACCTTCAACGTCATCTGCTAGCAGGCATGAGATGACAGGTTTGATGGCACTCACAAATCACAAATGAAACACATATGAAAACTGTTGTTGTCCATATGCTGCTGAAGGTTCTCTCTGTACTTTTCAAACTGTACCAATTGACACAGAAAAAGCACATGCCTTCTTTGTTTGCATATATGTTTCAGCGATTGCTTGCACATATGAGATAAGGTTAAGAACAGCTAACAAGATATGTGGGCAAGGACATCTTTGTCACTACAGACCTGTAAAGTTGGCTCTAAAAATCACGATGCTTACCTCCTTAGCTGGTGTCTGGGAAAAGTCTCATTTGAATTCTAAGTTTCACAATACTTTGGCAAGTTTACTGAAGGTGGCGAGACAGCAGTGTGGTGTAGTGTGTAGAGATCTGGACTAGAAAGCTGTGGGTTCAGATCCCTTGAGTAGCACTGATATTGCAGCCTTGAGCGAGGTACTGAAGATTGATTCAGTAACATGACAAGCTGTGTTCATGGGGACAAATGGTAAAAACTAATAGAGATAATAACAGATACTGGAAAAGCACTGAGAAAGAGCGAGAGGCACTAGCTGAACAGCTGGCAGTATGTGGTTTGTCTGTCTGCCCTGTCTGTAGGATTTCCGGGACGCCGTAGCCAAGGCATCCAGGCAGACTGGGAAGGCCGTGATTGAGGAACGCATCCTGAACCAGATCCTGTACTACCTACCACAGCTCTACGAGCTCAACAGGGACCTGCTGCGCGAGCTGGAGGAGAGAGTGGCTCACTGGTACTTGGTGCTTTCTCCCAGTGCTGCAAACGAGTATTCATTCCCTTGAATTCTTGTGTTGTTTTTTTTACTCCCGTGTTCTGCTCTTCGGTCTTGTCAGGAATGACCATCAGAGGATAGCAGACATCTTTGTGAAGAAGGGCCCGTACCTCAAAATGTACTCCACGTACATCCGGGAGTTTAATAAGAATGTCGCCCTGCTGGACGAGCAATGCAAGAAGAATCTTGGCTTTGCCAGTGTTGTGAAAGAATTCGAGGTATCTGGTTTGACCTGTTTGGCAATAGTAACTGGGGTGAGGGGGTGAATTTCCGTTAACATGTGTAACCCCTCAGTTTTACAAGAAATGTAAACCAGGAACATAGTTTCAGGAGACAAGGGGGGAAAAAACTGAAACCCCCGAGTTAGGGAATTTCAGAGCACGTTTTTAAAAAAATGTTATGGGAGGGGATGCACTTCAAACTACAGAAGCTTTGATTGTAATTCTCAGTCTTTTGTTTTCAGATGAGTCCTCGTTGTGCGAGCCTGGCACTCAAGCATTATCTGCTGAAGCCTGTGCAAAGAATTCCACAGTACCAGCTTCTGCTCACAGGTACTGATAAGTGAGAGGAACGAGGAACAGGCTCACAAACAGGGTTCTTTGTTTCCTGTTTCTGGCACTTGTCTGTAGTGCCGCAATAACTGCCGAAGGGTTCAATGTAGGTTGGGCCAGTACACGTCCTTTCTGATTTATAATAATAAAAACAAGGTTTGGTTTAAAATTGCTGATACTGTACGTTAAAAGTTCTTTTCACCCAAGTGTAATAATGTCTGGCCAGCAGCCATATCACCCTGTAATTGACAATTGGCCATCCACTGAAGCTAACCATGTCTGAACCTGGTCAGTACCTGGATGGGAGACCTCCTGGGATAAACTAAGGTTGCTGCTAGAAGAGGTGTTAGAGGGGCCAGTAGGGGGCGTTCACCCTGCTTTCTGTGTGGGTCGTCATGCCCCAATATAGTGATGGGGACAATATACTGTAAAAAGGTGCTGTCCCTCGGATTAAATGTAAAACCAAGGTCCTGACTGTTATTAAAAAAAATCCCAGGGTGTTTCTCAAAAACGGTAGGGGTGTTAACCAAGCATCCTGGCTAAATTTCCCATTGGCCTTTACCAATCGTGGCTTCCTAGTAATCCCCATCTCTGAACTGGCTTCATCACTCTGTTCTCCTCCCCACTGAGAGCTGACGTCTGGTGAGCACACTGTGCCCACTATGGCTGCCGTCACATCATCCAGGTGCACATTGGTGGTGGTGGAGGGGAGTCCCCATTACCTGTAAAGCACTTTGAGTGGAGTGTCCAGAAAAGTGTAAGCAATTATTATAATAAGCCATTGTTTATGGGAGATGTCACAGGACTAAAATTAAATACAAGCAATCTGTATAAAATGATTTAACAGTCTGGTTCAAGTCAGCAGATGAAGAGTTAAAAATCTGTCTGTGCACATTTTTTTTTGCAATACACAGCAAATAACTTCAGAAAAATCAGTTTAGTGAGTGAAAACAACATCGCCGTCTAGAAGGAGTGACAATAAAAGCTGAAACAGACACAGAACATCAACTTCCAGATGTTAAGTGGAACGTTTTGAAGTGACCAAATTTTACATCACAGTCTCGAGTTCTAAATGCAGTGGTTAAATAAACTGACCCACGGGAATTTAGTTTTATTTAAATCGGAGGCACAGCACAAGGGCTCTTTTACTGCAACTTAGGATACAGTATAAATATACTAAATACAGTATATTTAGGCTGTGTACCCACTGACAGCTGTTTTGACCCAGGGATTGGAAAGGTGCATTTTAAGATTTGAAATTCAGGATGTGCTCATGGGGCAAAGAAAATATATATTTTTGCACTGTTACCTAACAACTCACAGGAGACTCTGGAGCTGCTTTCATGGGCTTTCTAATTTTGTCCATATTTACTTAAAAAAATGCTGTTTTTATACATTAACTGGCTCTTAGAGAAGCTCTTTCCTACATGTCTTTACTCCATAGTATGTTCTCATCTGGCCCGAATTGTGCTCGGAGCTGCACTTTTGTCATTTATTTGCTTTTCATTTGTATAGTCAATACAGTGATCATATAGTAGTATTTGCAAATATGTCAGATTTTCCAGAATACAAAATAAGTGTACCAAACTGGCTAAACTAGGTGATGGTGTATTGGGATTACATAACTTTGGTATTTGTTAAATTGCCTTTTTTATGTTTTAAGTAATAGTAGTAGCAACTGGAGGCTTGATCATTTTCAAATTATTTAGCTTGTAATGAGTGAGCATGTTAAAATCTGTCTCTTAGTGCTGTGCACACAGAGTTACAGAACTTGATGGTAATGTGTTTTTGGTCTTGGCTTTTTTCAGGCATGTATTTATCTTGTCAGAATGCTGGTATTTGAATGTCTGACTTTTTTCCCTTGTTGCATTGTTCCACCTCACCATACAATCAGATTCTGCTCACCTGTCTCAGGGCAGTCTAAACAGAATCTGCTGGAGATTTTACCTGATAGTCGACTGCTTTCTGATTACAGTACAGCGCAGTGAAATATGGTTCTCTAACCTGGCCAGCTCGGTGTTCAAATTACCATTCCTCCTTTCAAGATCCGACTAGATAAAGATCGCCGGATTAATTAGCAATGTAAAACCAAAAACGATAATTGTGTAGAATGGCTTCTTCTCGTTTATAAATTTCCCTTTTCTTTTTCACTTAACCCTGAAGGAGTGGTGATGCCCGTATATATTTAACATTTTTATTATGTATACTTCTTTTCAGTATGCATTTTTTGCAGTGCTTCATTATAAGGAGCATTTGTAGGAAAACTGAGCATTAGAAGTGGATTTACTAGGAATCCTTGAGAGATGCTCACTGAGAAGGCATTGATGTGAGGCCATCACAGGGCAGTCTTTGTTTGAAGTTTCAAAATATGTAGTATTGCATTTCATATACAATATTATTATAACTACAGTGACCTCTGCTTTGAGCTGAATTATTTCAGGAGAAATGAGTACATCACTCCTAATGCAAATTGCAGCATTGCAGCAGGACAGACTATGATCCATTTAAAGTACAAAAATATGCAAAAGTAAGAAGACAAATCTGTGAGAAATAATATGAATATCTAAAAACGTTTCTGTCCTATTTTGTTGCTTAAAATGAAGTTTGGTCATTCTTGTGTTGGTAGAGGCTAAAAAACATCAGAACTCACATTCACCATCATAATAAAAGCTTTGTAATTTGGTTCCATACAGTATGTTGCACTTTTTGTAGCAGCATTTCTGTAAAGTGTAAATAGTTCTGCACCTAATTGAAATCAATATGAAAACTGTAATTTTCATTTTAAGAAATTAAATTATTTACAGTAGTTTGCTGTAGTTTTGAACAAGTGGGACTTCTACTGAATATATACTGTAACATATACCCTTCCCTAAAATTCCCATGGCACTATTTAAAAGAGTAAGAGTGTTAATTCACCCTGGCAGTAGTGTGGGGCAGTGTTCTGCACTTGTAACTGGAAGGTTCTGGGTTCAAATCTCAGGTGAAACACTGCTGTTGTGTCCTTGAGGAAGATGCTTCACCTGAATTGTTCAAACAAAGTGACCAGCTCTGTAAATGGGTAAAAATGTATAATGTGTAAAAATGTATGGATAAACAACTCACCCAAATGAATTAGTGACAATACAGTACATTCCACTGTGGGTTTAAATTATCCGACCTACTGAAAGGACCCCTTTTTTAATTGGTGGAGCAGTTTCTCACTTCTCCAGCTGATCTGCTTTTAGTGAGGCTACAGGGGCACAGACATGGGAGCTGCACTATATCACATAAATTCTATTCAATATAACTATTAATTATTATCTAAATTTATCATATATATTATCTAAAAATGTTAATTACAACACAGTACTTGAATGGGTTTTAAGGCAAAGGAAGTAATTCACTCGCTTAAAAAAAACTGCTGCTCAGATTCCTCAACTGGGAATCTGGCGGAAGTGCAGTGTTTTCTGAACAGGTTTATACAGTACGTCTTGGCACGTTATTACTAATGTCACCACATAGTTGTCATTTGCCAGGAAATGGGGCCGTTGTGTAGCCGCTATCTAGGCGTTAATCCTCCGAGTGACAGTGCTGCCACCTAGGGGAGATAGGGGGGAAGTGCAAGTGTAAATGCGCTTTCAAAATGAAAATATATGTAAAAGCACGAATTTATGTAACACGGTACAGGGTTGTCATTCCTGTCTGTTAGACCTAAAAGTTAAATTGAGAGTTTTTTTAACAGTAGCCTCTTTTTGATAGAAGAACTGCATCTTTCTTTTACAGATTATTTAAAGAATCTTTCGGAAGATTCCTTCGATTACAAAGACACGCAAGGTAAGAGGATCTTTGATTTCATTAGCCCATTTGAATACTTTTTGTTTTTGATAGGTTTAATTGACTATTTAGAGGTCTCAAACGCATTTCCTGGGGGACCTCATGACTTCTGATTATTCTTCCAACCTAGTTAGTCAATTAACCAATTAACCTTATTGTTTTTTAATTTATGATTTTTCTTTTGTTCCTTTACATCTGAATTCCTGAGGTATTCACTTTAATAAATACATTTACCTATACTTCATATACTCATTAGAAGTATTACACTTATGCAGCTAATTAACTGATTAGACCACCTATATAACTGTGAGTTAAAATGACTGGAACAAAAACCAGAAGACACTAGTTTTTGGTCTACCCACGTTCACAGTTACATAGCTTTAAAATCAGTATTGAGGGTGACGTTGGTTTTCTTTGAACACAGCTGCTCTGGGCATTGTCATCGAGGTGGCCAACCATGCAAATGACATCATGAAACAAGGGGTAAGTTATTGCAAACTTACCTGCCTCCACTTCTTAGTTTTGCACTTTTTTCTGCTTGCATGGATTGAAAACTGAAAAATTCTAATGAACAAATTAGAATTAAATTAAAGCTGTATGACTGAACCTGATCCCCCCCCCTCCTTCCTCCAACAGGACAACTTCCAGAAGCTAATGCAGATCCAGTACAGTTTGAATGGTCATCATGAAATCGTCCAGCCAGGCAGGGTGAGCATGAACAACCCAGGCGGGAGGTATACTGCACGTCCAGCGTTTTCTTCATGGGTTTTGGAACATCCCCAGTTGTCATGTTTGCTCTTTCAGCCATTGAGAAATGGGGCTAGAAACTAGCGTGTGAGTGTCACTCAAGCACAGAGATTGGCTCGTTAGAGGCGCATGTCTCTCTGACTGCGGGGCAGGCTGAGTTACTCCCCGTGGCAGCCAAGTCAAGGTCTCCTCTCTCCTCTTCGGCTGAGCAGGTCTTCCTCAAGGAAGGGACCCTGATGAAGCTCTCGCGGAAGGTCATGCAGCCACGGACGTTTTTTCTGGTGAGGCCCCATTTCAGCTTTTGTGAGAAATATTCCCTCCTCCCCGCCAGTCTATAAATACACAGCACAGGGTATAATCCTGGATGCAAACAAACGGGAACATATCGCACATCACCCCTTGATTAATGGCGGTTTTGGGAGAACGAAATGTTGCCCGGGAGAGGATTATGTTGACAGTGTCATTGTTTGCCAGGAGACCCATCGCTTCTGGCGACAGATTGTAGCTCAACTCCTCGTTTCACCCAGTGCTGCTAAGGTGGGAGAAACTGGTACTGTTGACAGGAGAAATGATTGAGAAAGAAAACTCCTGAATTTGGAAAATAGGGATGTACAATCCCTCAGAGTAAATTTGGTGTGTGAAAATACATGAGCAAACGTTTCTTCAAGAACAGTAGGTCACATATTTGAACAAAATGGGCCTGTAGCTGCTTTCCTGAGGAAAGGAAAATTCCCACTTTTTTTCTTTAAATCCTGTAATTACTTCAAGTACTGTTTATCTTTAAGTAAATACTTTCTAGACCCATGTACTACTTTCTGTAACACATATGAGCTTCCAGTCTGATAGGTGTCAGTCTGGCTGATCCACGGCAAAGACTAGCAAGGCCCCAATTTCCCTCAGGCAGCCATTGAATCTTATACACCGAAAGACTGGTCTCTGATGCTGGGAGTTGGACTCTCTGGACAACCCTGCAATGTGGCTTCATTATTCTTACCTAAAATAGAGGTCTGATACACTAGCAAGGATGGTTTCGAAAATCATACTCCTTAAAAAACATTTGTTTTGCACGTACGTCTAGTACTGTAAACCAGTTCTAAGAGAAGAATTGAGAGTTTTGGAGGAAGCATGTTTTTATTACGAATTTGATCTGTTTAGAGAGAGAAATTTTGTTTTGGCACATGAGAGGGTTAATGCAGCTGGAGTTCATTAACATCTGAGAGTTTTATTAAAGCAGTGATCAAAGTGGATTCGATGGAAGCCACACCTGATGGTGTATATGAACTCACAAGGGACTTTGGCAGGAATCAAAATTTAGTTATGTAAACCCGGATCTCCTAGTTTCTGTATCCATTTCCTGTCTACTTCAGATTTTTCTGCCCAATCATAATGCAATCTGTTATGATTTTCTTTCCAATTTCAGTTTAATGATACACTACTGTATACCACCCCAGTCCAGTCTGGAATGTATAAACTAAACAGCATGCTTTCATTGGCCGGAATGAAGGTAAGCAGTCATGTATCTTCCTGTTATTTTGCAAGCTTCCACATAAATATTTGTATCACACTTTATTAATAGAGAAGGTTGATGGGTGTTGCTGTCATTGGTCTTTACTGCAAAAGCTGCTTTGTAGAGCTAAGTATTTTATCGTTAAATATGTTATAGTGAAGAATATATCTAAAGTTTTTTTTATTATTTTACAGTTCTAAAGAAATAAACACTCAGATAGCTGGATATGTACTGAGAGGTATTAAAACTGCAAGAAACGATTTGGGGTCTTGTATTTCCACAGAAATATCTGTTCTGTCACAAATTGCCAGGAATAACAGTTCCCTTCATTTCTAATTGATTAACCAAGCATAAAAAACTCGCCTCAGTCACTTCATTTAGAAACCACATGGTTTTCGAACCTGCAAATGTGTTATGTCCCCCTGTTACTGCACTCGTAACCGGGCACCTGGGTACGAAAAGCTGGGTAAAACATGCATGAGTCACAGCTGGCCCAGATCGCCACAATTACCACATCACTGGAGGGAGGAGTCCATTCGGATGTTGGAGGCATGAGTGTCAGAATCCAGCGTCACCTGAGACTTTGCGGTGCAGGGGTGGACGATATCGACGATGTCGAGAAGTAGGCCCCCTCTGTAGTCGCAGTGCATTCACGTGGGCTCCCAAGACACGGGTGCATCGGGTTGGCTTGCCTGGTGTCAGGATCCAGGACCACGTGCAGGGAGAGCTTCTCCTGGAGTGGGGTGTGATTCCTGGGGAGAAGCAAGTGCCCTGGTCAGGCCTGGTCAGACGGGAGCACTACTAACAGCCGGCAGAGGACATAATAATAATAATAATAATAATAATAATAATAATAATAATAATTGCTTACACTTATATAGCGCTTTTCTGGACATGTCAGGTCTTGAGCCATTCAATAGAACACAGACCCTCTTGGTGTTCATCCTCCTCCATGCAGTCCGTTTTTTTTCTGCCGAAGCCAAAAATATATCTGTTTTGTCCAAGTAGTGTAATTAGAGCTCAGCTCATTTGTTGCTTTCATAATGCCTCCCAGTATACATCTAAACTCCTCAGGAGGGACAGGGACAATTGAAGCTTTTGGTGTAGCCTTGAGTAACCAGTGGCAATAATAGGCGAACTGAATCGATCATCCTGCTGTTATAAAAAACGTGCCTATGGTCTTGGGAATATTTTTCTTGCTCATTTCTTCCTTCTTAGAAGGAATATTTTTTCTCGCGGAGGTGATGGTTCAGGAAGAGTGATTACCTCTCTCAAGCTTAGAAACACATCTCCGATCATGAAGAATAATTTGAAAAGTAGTCATTCAAACTCCACTAAATTCTTCCATTGTAACACATCGATCATTAAGTTAATATCTCCATTAATCTGTGGAATGACACTATTTCTTAACTCTTTGCTGTTATGTTAATGAAGGATAACTGAACTTTTTTTCTATGTCAAAACAGGTTAGCAAACCAACCCAAGAAGCGTACCAGAATGAGCTAAACATAGAAAGTGTGGAGCGCTCCTTTATTCTGTCCGCCAGGTATGCAGGGTGACAGCTGTGTGTTGACTTGCCCAGTGAGAGGCATGCTTTCCATGCTTGCTTAATCTGATCGTATTGCCATGCTCAGTAGGCTGGGGTCAACCTGGCAAGACTGGGGTCTTCAGTAAAAACACCACATAGGATTAGTTTTGTCTGGTCTGGTCCATTCAGTATGTGCAGATGATAAGAAAGAGGATTTTCAGTTTTTATGCTAACAGCAGGTGTGTGGATACAATATACAGTAGTTTTTAGTCTGTTTAATGACCTAACACAGGAAGGGAGGGGGGGGCACAATTAGTTAGCAGTGTTTTAAGAGTACAGTACCCCACAATGTAGGATTGCTTTTTTCCCCCAATATCTTTTATATAATACCATCATAATCTCAAAATGATTGCACTCATAACACTTGTAGCCTTATGCCTGTACTTGAAGCACAGATGGCCTTGCATCTGTAAAAAGTTATTTACATTTAAAATGCTTCTTTTGTTTACAATATGTCCTTGCGATCCTGACATAAGGCATAGACTGCAGGTAGCTACCGGTTCTGTTTTTTGATAACAGGAAGACAAAAAATCATCCAGTTGCTGGTAGAGAGGGCTGGAAATGAGAATTGTACCTTCTATTCTATAAAGAGAGCTCTGCCCGGGGGAATTGGGCAGAGAAAGAAAAAGGAGAGGAAAGAGTTTTCTTCCTCACATGCTGCTGTATGGTGCCTTCATTTAGGTCAAAATAATCGCTGCACCTCTGTAGCAGAGACTCTGATTCTTTTCCCAGTCTCCTGAAGAGAGGCTACCCTCACCCATCTGCCTTCACACAGACTTAGGTTCGATGAGTCATGCTGCTTTTGTCTGTCTATAGTTTACTGGTGGGAGAAGCTTTCACCTCAGTTTAGTTTTCAAGCATTCCAGCGCAAGAGGGGCCAGTGGGCTTCGACAGGTTGCTAGAGCAACCGGAGGGGCCCACACTCCTATGTCAATCCCTTTTTTCTTGCATCTTGAAGATCACTAGAGCCTTTTATGAAAGAGAGCCGATTATGGGAGGAATACAGGAAGACAAACTGGGCACAACCCCAAAGAAAACGTCTTTTGTGAAATGTCAGGGGGTCATTTAGTAATTCATGCCAGCCCCTGCGCCTTGGGTAACCTTTCCATTTCTCTCACCAGGATGTCTGGGCAGGAATGATAACATCTTCAGTTTGTGAGGAAAATACTCTTTGTTGAAAATGCAAGGAGAAAATGAACAAATGCATTAGTGTGCTGACTGGGATATTAATAGGCACAGAGTAGGAGCTATTATTGAAAGAAGTGACTTACGTAACGCTAGCTTAAAACTAGTTTTTTGGCCACTTCTGCTTTGTTTGAAAGAAGCTGTGCCTTTTCATGCTCCTTGAGGAGTTTTCTGAAGCAAGTGCCTCCAAGGTTCTTTACGAAACGTAACTAAATTAATTTTTCCTTTCTTTAATAGTTCTGCTACAGAACGGGATGAGTGGCTGGAAGCTATTTCGAAAGCCATTGACGACTACACCAGGAAGAAAATCAGCTTCTTTAACAGCAAAAGCCTCGAAGAGGTATCGGCAAATCGGTGAACTGCTCTGGGACCTACTATTTCACATAGTTCGGTTTTTAAATGACTAACACCGGTGACCTTTAATTAAGCTGCAACGTGGCAGAAGCATTACTAAAATCAAAACCTAAATGCACACGAAAAATAAATATAAAAAACAATGCCGGAACCACAGCAGGGCTCTGTGTTTAGCACCATACAGACAGTGTCTGCTCTGATCTCCTTAGACGGACTCTGCTCAAGTGGATAGCGGAGCTCCTCTCGGCTCGAAAGCTCCCATCTGGATCCCCGACCTCCGGGCCACCATGTGTATGATCTGCACCTGCGAGTTCACCCTGACCTGGAGGCGGCATCACTGCCGGGCCTGCGGGAAGGTGAGGAATAACCGGGGGTTCGTACCCCTTCACTCCCAACCTCTTCCGGACCCTTTGTCAATTTCCGCATGTGTGGCGGACCGCCACGTGTGTCTAGGTTTTTTTTTACCCAGTTATATATGGAAATATGATGCTATAAAAAAAAATGGCACTCTGTAGTGTACGCAACTGTGAGATTATAACTTATTTTAAATGTTTGTGAAGCATAGTGGTGCATGTGCGTGACTAGATACTGAGTAACTTAGTAAGACGGCTGGGTGCTATTTCCCTGACATACCTAGTCTATCGCAGTTTAGCTGACTTACCTGAGTGTCAGACTGATGACTGGTTTAGCCCTAAATTCCAATTCCACATCACTTGTTTCCTTAAACTGACCCCCTGTAGTAACTTCACTCCCCACCAGGGGTCCTCAGACCACAGGTTGGGAATCTGCTCTTTTTTGAGGAACTTAGATCATAGGTCATTATTTTTTCTCCCTTCCTGATTGTTCTGTTGGGGGGAAAATGTGACACATTAATTTAAAACTAAAGTGGGCAAAACAACAAGAGGTTCCTTGTGGATTGTCAAGGTTTGCTATGTAGAAGATGGGTCTGACAAAGACTCAAAGGGCTGAGACAGGACTGAAGAACATACAAAAAGCTAAGTGGAATAGCGGTGTTGCAACCTGTGAGGTAACTTTCTAAGCACTGAAAGTGCCTGGCTGGGAATCACAAGGCCATGATGAAGGACAGCCAAAAACACTGCCTTGTTTGCAATGAACCAGATTGTCCAGGATGAGACACTTAATTGGAATGCTTTCAGGGGTGAGAAAACTTTGAACCAGAGATGGTGGATCATATTTCTTTAGTTATCGCAGTGCTGCAGATGCTACAGAAGCATTATATAAAATGTTTACGCATGACTTCTTAAGAATCCATTTCAGCGTAATCTTTAATCTGTATGGGGAAAATAAAAAGCACTCATACTGAGTCTGTGTAAATTAAGAGTAAGGGCCTTGACCCCCACTGGACATGTACAGTTCGGTATGTTTCTTAGGTTGGCCATTTTTTACCTTTTGGCTTCCTTTGCTTTAAAGTATTTTAAAACCCAGGATACATATTACTGGCTGGAGAAATTACCAACTGAGGATTCAGTGTGAAGAAAACCTTTTCTCTTTCAACATACTGTAGCCCTATCTCATCTCTCTATTTAAGCCGCGCCTCCACTCGTGCTAAGAAATTCATCTCGGACCCCTCTCTTTCAGCTTCTCCCTCCTGGAAAACGTTTAAAATCGAATCTGAATTCATGTTGAACTCTGAATTCCATTGTATAATTTTTGCTGCTGCACGGAAAGTTGTTTACATATGTATGTGACGATGTTTGTCTATCTTCTGTCCTATTTAAATTTGTACTGTGTATGTTGTATGTATGTCTCATCTGTGTTCTTGCTGTACCAATAAGCAATTTCCACCAACTATTGTTGTGTGGCAATAAAGAATAATTAATCTGCTGTGCTTTTGAACTGGTACTAATGTGATGTCTGTTCTGCGTGTGTTTGTGTGTTAGGTCGTGTGCCAGTCCTGCTCCTTGAACAAGCACAGGCTTGAGTACCTGAAGAATCAGCCTGCCAGAGTGTGTGACCAGTGCTTCAGCAAGCTTCAGCAGCATAGTATGGGCTCTTCTGTTTTTCTATGTGTCAGGAACAGGCACACCACCTAAACATTTCTGAAATCAAACCAATACCTGTTACTTTGCTTCTTTGCTCTGAGAGTCAATAGTTTTGAAACTGCATTGAAATGGAAATAGTAGCTGCAGGTTATGATGCCGCTAACATGACTGTGGCAAGGGATGTGAGAGAAGGTATACTGTAAATATGTTGCGTAAATAATATCAATACTAGAATTAGTTAAAAATTAAGAGTAAAATGAATGTATTAAAGGATCTTTAAAATATTAATCTCCCAGCATAAATGGTGCAGAAAAACATTTTAGTGACTACGACCCAGGACGGACTGTAATAAATCCTGTGCTGAATTTTTGGAGGTGAGAGTCATCCAAGAAATTGTAAATTATTTTTTGTTGGTTTTTACCTGAAAGTGGTGAGAAAGGATTCCCACAAAGTGTGTTATAATATTATGCCAATTTATTTTATTATAATCTTACCTACTAATTTAAAATGGACATCTGTTTTGTCCACACAAAACTAAAATTTCTTGGTAATTAGTGCATGTACTGTATATAGCATTAATATACAATAGATTTTTAAGTCATTGGTTTAATTTAATACGTTCATACTGCAGATTTCTGGTAAGCAGTGGGTGTTGTTCGTTGTCTGCCTTTTGGCTTTGCAAGCCTGAAAGTTACTTTTTGAATGGTCTCATTTCACAAACGATCTCTGATCTGATGATTGGTGTTCAGTACCATTAACTCATTGTGTAGAGAGGGCACAACGACTGGCTCTGTGACCTCCAGAGGTTTCTTTTCTCCCACTGGGAGTTTTTGTCTGTGTCTCCTCTATTCTCACATGGGCAACTGTTGCTGTACAATATCTACACCTGGTTCATAATTCTATGATAGTGTCTACGTGTCTGAGCTCTGCAGCGATGCCCGACCCTGCCGGGCACTACCACCACTCTCTAGAGGCGGTAGTTCTAGGTATATATCGACCACGCTAATGCACTGGTCTTTGAATCGAACGACCAGCAGCCTCTGGTGGTCATGCCGAAGCCCTGTTTCTATGGTCCTCACAGATAGGAAATCTCTACTGAGACCAGCAATCAAGTGGGACTGACTGAAAATGTTATTGAGTAAATATGTTAAAGGAGTGATGTTATTTTAAAACGAGAGATTTGTCTATTTATGATTATCTGTGCTTACGTGGTAAAAATTAAAAAATCTTTGATGCTTTTATTTTTTTTTATTATGGCTTCATTTATAAGCCTTCTAAAGGTATTTATATATTAATATTTGAGTACTTTTTTCTGTCAGTGGGTGCCTTTTTCCCTCTATTTGTATGTCTTTGTTTTGTCTTGTCATTTACAGTAATTAAAAAAGAGTGTTGGGGAAAAAAATATAATAATGCTGTGATATTATTCTGTTACATAATGTGTGAAGCTCTTGGTGCCAAAAAGTTGCAAAGGACGATATAACAAAAATAAATATTGACTTTTCTTTATTAGTTAGTGCTGTTTAACACTTTGAAAGGTTTTCTGTATTATCGTTAAATGGTGGAACAGATAATATGATTAATTATTCTCTTCTCTTAGACAATCAAGCACTGCCTACGGGATTCTCCCCTACCTGCAAAACCTCTCCAGGTGCCTTCTCTTCAGTTCTGATTAGCATTCCTTCAGGCCGAAAGCAGAAGAAGATTCCTGCGGCTCTCAAGGAAGTAAGTGTGATCTTACCGTCAAAGCTGGAGCCTGGGGCCCATCAGGTTATTCAACAAGTATAGCTCCTGTAGGAAAGGTTACAAACAAGAGGAAGCCATCTGGCCCATCTGTGATCACAGGTTCAAGTCTGGATCATGTCAGTAGCCAACTGTGACCAGATTTCTCCAAGAGGCGGTGCAGGATTGGCTGAGCGCCGACAAGGGTGGAGCAGGATAAGTCGGCTAGGGTTCCCTTGGCATCCAGCAAGATGAAAACTCCTGCTGGCCTGCAGTCATGACTGCTGTCTGTGAGAAACGCACCTCTCCTCCCATCAAGTTCAAGTTTTTGTCATTCCAACTATAAACAAGTATACAGAGGAGCGAGATATCTTTCTCCTGGTCTACGGTGCGAACACAGACAACACAATGCTGTAGACAATGTAGACATAGACATTTCTGACAGGGTACAAGTGTGTGCATAGTGCAATTTACTTTTTACCAGACCCAGATTAGCCACTGCGTCCGTGCGCGCCGCCATCTTTACCAGTGCTGAACTGCTGGTACAGGACAGTGGAGCCCATGTTCTGAAGGACAAAGTGACTCAAATGGGGGCTGGACATAAGATTGTGCCTACACTGCCTTATTCTCCCCAGTTTGTAGAGTTCATAGTTGAGAGACCAGACATGAAAACACACATTTGGCTATTCCAAAATGGGTGGGTCTCAATGTTTTAATTTAAAAAATGGTACAGCCCCCCTCCATCTTTCACCCTCTGATAGATCAGATTTGCCCATTTCATGTCTGATTTTGAGCTTCAGTCGCAGAAGCCTTCTGTTTTGTTTTTAATTTATGAGATCTCATATAAACCTACACATGTCTGTGTCCATGATTGCTTTCAGGTGACTGCAAACACTGAGAACTCTTCCATCAGTGGCTACTTGTACAGGTCTAAGGGACACAAGAAACAGTGGAAGCGGTTGTGGTTCGTCATCAAGAACAAAGTTCTCTATACATACGCTGCTAGTGAGGTAAGTCTCATAGGGTGACACTGCAGATCTGTGTGTATTCACTCTTGCATAAGATGGTGGACGAGTTTTTACATTGCTGTAGCTGAATGCCACATTCCACATCTAGGTTAATAGTTTTTTAGCTTCACCCCTACATAAGTGGAATGAATGTTTACTTGGCTTATGTAGTTTCAGAACTGAGGAGGGCATCCAGTACTGTTCCTGAAGGGCTGAGGTGTCTGCAGGCTTTGAGAATCAGAAAGAGCTGGGGGGAAACTGTTAAATTGCTCCAGTGAAGTCAGTTACCAACTAGTTTAGTTCATTTAGTTCATTAGTTCATCCTCCTGGACCAATAGGATTAGACACTGCTCATATAAAGATACATCTGTCTCTGCCTTTGGTCAAGTTAGCAGCTTTTTGGACTTTGTACTGCTGACTTTGATTTGTACGAAGTTGATCGTTTTAACCAAAATGTAATGGTTTAAACACAATTAAAAAGCTTTTGTGCTTCTGTTATTGGAAACAACTTTATTTCAGGAAAGGAAAAACTTTCTTACAGGGGAACTGCAGTCCCAATATATCAGACTGGTTATTAAATCTTGTTAATAAATAAATTATTTTACATTATAGAAAAGTTTTATGATTTCTGAATTAAGCATAAAATTGGAAACTTTCTGAAAATACTGACTACCCCTGGTCTCGCCACGAGCAAGAGTTCACAACAATTGTGAGATGAAGTTGGCCATTCCTGCTCACTTGTCTGAGATCTTTGTCTGACCTACATTCCCCAGAATGCTCATCAGTCACCTAAGCAATAGCTGTAAGAAAATTTGTCAGGCGATAGTTTTAAAAACCAGGAAGCGGAGGCTTTCTGGGATGGTCTGTCTACTGTCTGGGAACAGGGCGGATCCCCTGTTAAGCAATCTGCACTAGAGGAAGAAAGGTAAGGACAGATGAAGCTTCTGACTTCGTATGGAAGTCTCAGAGAGAGACTTTTGTAGTGAAGTGGATATGCAGCTTACTGACTACTGCCTGATTACAGATGGAGGTGGGCTAAAGAAATTAGTCAACAGCTCAAAAAGAAGCCTAACCATTTATTTTGGTATTGTTTTTGAGTTTTCCCTGCACTGTAAATAAACGAGCACTTTTCCTCTTACCTTATGTCTGCTCTACACTGACATGACTATCAGCATGCTCCGTGGTGCCCTACCAGCAGCAGTGTTGAGTAGCAGACAGAGAAGCCAATGCTCTATAGCCCCTAATCCTAGTGCTGTTCTGTACAGTCTGTGGGCACTGTCTCAAGCAGAGGTTCATTCAGGACAGTTGCATTGCAAAAATGATTTACAAATGCTCTTTCTCCCAGGATGTGGCGGCGCTCGAAAGTCAGCCCTTGCTTGGTTTCCACCTCCGAGAAGAGCAGTCTGGTCACAAGCTCAGGTTTAAACTCTACCACAAGAACACTCTGTTCTACATCTTCAAGGCTGATGACTTTCAGACTGCACAAAAGTATGTTGAACATTTTCCAAGAAACGTTTTTATTTATACGTGGACAAAACCACAAAAAATAGTATGTTTTACCTTTATCTACTGTTACCTCTCAAGAACAATTCAGAATTAAATTAAGTTTTCAGTGCTCTACAGAAGTATTCATGCACTGAACAAATTCAGGTTTGCCATAACAAACAGGTTAATAATACTTGTACAATAAAGGTTGACTCCCGTAAAGGAGATACATTTGAGTTCCGCTGAAAAGTATTCACTTCACATAAATTGTATACAGCATTTGTAACTCATCGAGTTGGACATCTTTGGTATGGGTGAGTTTTTTCAAGCCATTGTTCGTGAACAATAAAAAATTCCCAGTGTAGGTTAAACTGAATAGGTTTTAAAAATAATTCAAGAATGTGAATTTGGTATGATGACCTTTGGCTTTCTAACTTGGTTATGGTATTATTTGAAAATGATTTTTTCAAAGGCCATGGTGATATAAAGTTGCTGCTGTTGCAAAATTATATACTTACAGTACCATCTTTTTTGTGTCTTTTTTTTTTTGACAGATGGATAGAAGCTTTCCAGGCAGCTACCATCTTATAAAACAAATATGTGACAACACACACAGCAAAGTCATTCATCCTGCGGAGAAAGATACCTGTACTGATGGTGCATTACGTACAGGACTATGTTAGCAGTCCATAAACAGAAGAGGTGGCTACGGGTCATTCGTTTGACTGCATGTCTTCTCTTCACCTTCCATCTGCTTTGCAATATAGGCATTCCAGTGACAATCAGCTCCCTTACTGCTCTTTTTGTAGAGGCATCATGGTTGCTGTGAAGGCCAAAGTTGTATCCTCTGCTGGACACTGTGTCTTGTGCAGATCTTTGACCTTGGAGACCATCTTTCAGGGGTCCAAAGAGGTGCCATGGATTTGATAACATGGCAAAATGCAAGTCCAACACGAAGTGCAATGGGCAGTTAGTCCTTTACACAGCAACAAAAAGGCTAGACAGTATCAAGAAACATGTTTGTGGATGGAGTGCATGAACAAGTTGTGTTTTTGTATAAATGATGCCTTGTCACCTGCTTTAGTTAATAGAAAAAGGGTGTGCATTTCTGAAACACTGTGGTATATGTAAACTTTGATTTGACTTGCAGGTTTGACAACAACATTGGTGGTGTTATCTTTTTCTCATGTTTCTTAGTATGTACATGAGAGAAGACATTCTGGGAATATATACCTGGATGCCTTCACAGTGCGAGAGCATAAAGCCAGACTGTACTTTGAAAGCTCCCCACCACCGTATTAATTCAAATCAGAGTCTACTTTAAGGTAGTCAGCAAAGACACCTGGTTTTAAACCTTTTGCACCATTCTTCATAGGTTAGCGTTACTTTCTGTTCTATCAGTGGTGTAGATGGTAGTGTACATATGTATATTTTTATAGTCTGCAGCGTGAGCTGCTGTTCAGCCTTATTTTTTAAATCTTCTTAGTTGCAGATTTTAAAACGTGGGCCCAGGTGGCTTCCGTGTATATAAAATAAGATATTACGCTGGTGCCGTGGAAGGGCTGGATCAAGTTCAGAGATTACATTAAAATGTTTTTGTACTGCTTGTAGCCAAGCTGACAGTGTGCAGGTGGCAATATTGTTTTGTTCACTTCAGACATGCATCCCTCTCAGGAATAGCAAGAAGGTCATGGAGACCTCTTCTCAAATAGGCTTATGTATTTAATATACTTAAGTGTGGGGGAATATTATTTCTACCACCTGAAAGAACCTTGTTCTGCGTGATCATGGAAAAGCCCCATTCTTCATTGATTGTAACTCCACATTCTATGCATAGTAAAACTGTAAACAAAATGGTCCTTTCCTGTTCCATGTAACCATCACATTGAGTTCCCCTTCACTGCTTTTTGTGGGGAAACAACATTTGGGGCCTGGATTGTAAAATATATTCAATCGGAGAGGTTTTCTGTATTTGCAAATATCCGTTCAGGTTTAGAAGTTTCATGTATTAAAATTGGACAAATCCTGAGATGTGCAAGTTACTAAATATGAATATCACTGGTGTTGACACCCTGGCAGTTTTTCAATGTGTAAAAATTCAATAGCATTTTCTTCATTCTACGGACCATTCTGTTAATCACTGTTTTTTACATATCCAAGTGTTGCCTTCTCACTAGTTTTCTAAAATGCAATTATATGCTTATGATTTAAAGAAATCTTGAAATCTGTCATACTACAATTTTAACAACCTGAGAAACAACTGAAGCTTATTTAAACAAATATTGTGTGGATAGTTCCACGGTGTTTCTTTATCTGAGCTCTCAGTAGACATTCAGTTCCTAACTATTCTTACATTAATTTGCACATGTAAATGCTGGTTTAAGGTTGTGTTGTAGTGAGGAGTGTATGCAGAGGGCTAGGCTGAATATACAAACCTTCCAATGAAACAATCCACTGTAATTATCTGTAATGTATTTATATTAATTGCATATTGTAACTTTGAATTTTTATTAGAGTTTACCTTTACTGGTCTGGTCACCATGGTTTGCATTATATGTATAAATAGAATTATTGAAGTCCAGTGCAGAGAGTGAATGGGGAAAAAACACTGTAAATTGTCAGTGCCTTACATGCATCAGTAAAAGTCTTTGTACAAAAACAATATATAAAGTACCAACTTTGAAAACTTATTTGTCTTCACGCAGTCTCCTTTATACTTGTTCCTTTGGTCTAATGTTGAATTTCAGTGCTATACACGAAGAACTGTTTCTTTATTCCATTCCTATTGTGTGTTTGACATTTGTTATGCCATGGATCCATAAGCCTTATTTTAACTCATTCACAATATATATTTTTTTAATTGGAACTGCCAATTATTTTAACAACCACCCAATTGGGAATCAGTATTTGAGATGGGACTCGGGCAGGGACTTCTGCACCCACTGGGGGTGTCGTTTTCCTCTGACACCCCCACCTGTAGAGCCATTTGTCCACATGTTGCAGGCTCCACCCTGGAGGGCTCGTGCTGTTTGGAGGAGGGGCAGGTCTCCATGATGTCAATGCATGCCTGCAGGTACCCAGTCAATTGCAGATGTTTATATGGGGAAAGCATCCTTGTCTGATTAAGTATTCAGTCACTGGTTTTACTTTAAAGAGAACCTAAGGAATAGACTGGGAAAAAAGGAATAAAAAAAAAGTGTTTCCACAACCAAAAATGTTCATTTTAAACCAATGAGAAGATTTTTCAGACTGTATACAGCACCATTTAACTCAATCCTGTAAATAAAGGCATTTGGAGATCTCCAGATCAGATTCAGATGCCAGGTAATGGAATGAATGGATGGAATGTAATTTAGACTAATAAACCATCAACTTACCATAAACTTGTCAATGTGTGCCACAAGAATAACATTCCTCATGTAATAAAAGGGCTGTCCCGTGTTCATCTTCAATTCCTTCTGCCACAATACAACTCCACAAACAATATTAACTTGCATATAATAATGTATCCGTATACATATATACAGGGCTGTTGCAACCCATACTTGGGCCCAGGTCCAAGTAAATACAAAAGCCCCCCCCCCCCCCCCCCCCCCTCCCCGGCTTCCTTCTCCCTCCACTAGTGCACACAGAGCAGAATTCAAACAGGCTCACATATTGAACTTGATACTTAGCGCCTAGTTATTTAAAGGTAAAAAAACATGGGCCTACCTTACAACTTGACTCGTCGCAGCAAACTAAGCTATGATATAATTTAAATCCACCTGCCCTGCGGTGGTGCTCTCTATAGAGCTGATGGTTTTTCCTGTAACAGGGTGGACTTTAGATATGTTTTTATAAATTTCAGTTTGCTAAACGAGCATTCAGCACTGGAATTGTTAAAAACACTTGACATGCTATCACTGTTTGGAAACGCATATTTCATCTCTTTGTTGACCAAACACTGCAGTACTTCAGTCAGAGTGTTGACTTCATTGAGGAGCAGAGGAGACAGAAACTTCAATTCAGTTGCCAAATCTCCCCCATGAATGTCTCCTAAAAACAAGTTTCTTGCAGGCTTCAGTTGAATTATCTCTGGTATTTTTTGTCAAACAAAATGCAAAAAGATGGCAGAATTCGCTCAAGAAAGAAAAACATTCTTCTCTCATTGATGACTGTGTCCAGTAAGCAATTGAAAAAGTTCACTTCTGGAAGCAACGTGCCAATGACCAATTGCAAATCATCCGAACAGACGTGTTTTCCAATATATCATTGTGTTTTATTTACTAATATTGCTATTGGATAATACACCGCGTTCCCCGCCCCTGACATACGAACTCTCGTTCGTTTATTTTACGGGTGGTCTTTTCTACCAAAAAAAGCTGTCATTTTAAATTATGTTAGCAACAAGCCCCCCTTAAATCTGGGCCCGGGTGCAGTTGCACCCATTACACCACACCTGTAACGCTTGGCCTGATTATATAGCCCTTTTCTTTCTCAAAGCGCTTTACAGGTAATGGATGATGGAACGGCAGCCATAGTGCGCCAGTACACCACACATCAGCTATCAGTGGGGAGGAGAGCAGAGTGAAGCCAGTTCATAGATGGGGGTTTTTAGGAGGCTGTGAATGGCCGGGACACATGAGTTAACACCAAATCTCTCATTTGGAGAAACACTCTGGGATTTTAAATGGCCCCAGAGAGTCAGGATCTTGGCTTTACATTTCATCTGAAGAACGGCACCTTTTTACAGTGTAGTGTCTCCATCGGCATACTGGGGGATTAAAAGCCACTCAGACTGCATGGTGAGCGCCCCTTACTGGCCCCCAATAACACCTCTTCCAGCAGCAACCTTTAGAGATAAGATAAGATCACTTTATTAGTCATATACAATTTCTTGCATTAGGAATTTGTCTTTTTGCATACCCCAGCTTGCTCTTCATGAGACACACAGACAGGGAGAGAAGCTGGGGGTCAGAGCACAGGGTCAGCCTTAGCCACAGTGCCACTGCTCCAACCATGCCTTTCCTAGATCTCCTACTGAGGTACTGGCCAGGCTCACAGCTGCTTAGCTTCAGTGGGTTGCCAGTTATGAGTTTCAAAGTGATAGAGTTGCTCGTATATAATGATACTTTCTCCGCATACACTTTGAATAAGCATTTGGAAATATGCCTCTGTGGATCTGTTGGGCACAGTGTAAGGTCTGTAAAACAGCGGTGGTGGGCAAACACCAGTCCTCAGCGGTCATGGGATATTCTGATTTTCATTCCACTTGAGATTTCTGGTAGTTAATTGGACCAGTTTTTTTTCTTAAACCGAGTACGTTATGTGTTAATTTAAAAACAAGGTACAGTGCAGACATGTACTGCCTTGGCAGAAGTTACGATTATCTAGAACACAATATCTCACTGTTTCATACAGAAAGAGTTTTTACCATTGCTTCATTAAGACCCTTATGATGACAGCATGACACAAATCACAACAAAAAGCCACAGAACGCAAATTAAACACCAAAGCTCACTTTATAATGGTTCAGCAGTATGTCACATTAAAGGTACACAACGTTTTTCTTATAGCTACAGAAGAATCATTATTGTGCAACACGTTATTATTTTAATGGTCGAAAAACGTTTAAATGCGAAAAGCTCACAGAAAATTCAGACTTTTAACCACAGGTTGGTGAAAGAGTACGCACACGCTATAAAACCTTAAAAACTGCGGAATCTACAAAAATAAAATAGGGAAATATATAACACCGACGACGAGGGCTGGCTGGCTTTCGAATACTATGAGACAGATGTAAAAGAAAGCGTTTCCACATTTTTATTCCACAATAAAAAAACGATGTTCAGAATTTGCAGCATTTCAAATCATTCCAGTCGGGAGGGAAAATGTTAAATCGTGACGTTGTGGACGCCCTGCCTCCATTGCACGGCCTCGGCGCCAGTGCGCATGCTCGGTAGCAGGCGGCGAAACGTTTGCGCTGTGAGAGGTCACGAACTCTGACCCTCCCTGGAGCTGCAGCTACCAGCAGAAACATACATTTTTATTTTAACATTCTCGGATACAGAAAACGAAACAGCCACACTGGGTAAGATTTTCATTTTTATAAACCGCAAATAAAATAGTGGACTACCTAAAATGCAGCAAAAAGGGAAATCTGTTTTCAAAAGGTAAAAGTGCATTAACTATAAGGGCAGATACATACATAACGACAGCGGAACTGCTCAAAAGGATGTTCTCAGATTTTTGCAAGAAACAAAACGAGGTCTTAGATTTCATTTGACGTATACTTCGCATCTTATGCTTCGGTAAAGTTGCACCCCGTCAAGGGTAAACATCGGCAATATTTGGTGTGGTTATACGGGTTTGCCATTTCCTTATTTTGTAACTAGCGGCTCCTGACTCGAAAATGAAATGAAATGTCCTTTTTTAAAAACAAGCAAGTACAGATTAAAATAAAGTCCAGATCCAAACGAATCGTGTTACGGATTCGGTTTGATTTTTTTGTCTAATTGGAGTTAAATGAAGATTGTGGACTGGCGCCACATCCGAACCCATTACCTCCTGCACGAGCTGCTTTGCCTCTGAACCGACGGAACGGCAACATGCTTTAACCCTTCAATGTTGACCTTTCACCCACAGGAAAAAAAAGATGTTTCTTCCTCCATTTTGAATTTAAATAATGTTGTTTACCTAGGTTAAAGCAACGCCTGATTGCATCAAACAACGGGACGATAGCCCTCTGATGCAACTTTTAAAAATTACAAACATGGAGGTTGTCTGGTGCGCCTTTTGTTTTCCCTCCGTCTCACGAGCTCTCTTTGCAAGGCGGCTGTCGGCCAGCAGCCCCGCAGCTACAACATGATATGAATAGCACGAAGTGTTTAGTTATTGTGCCGTAATTCGGCTTTTACCGATTGTGTAAATTAGAAGAAACGTGCAAATTAGAACGGAGAAGTTAGGAGTCTGCAAGCCGGAGCAATGTCGGTACTGGCCTACATCCTGTATCCCAAGTCATTCTTGGAGTTCACCGTTAAGACGTTTTATCGTAGCCAGTTTTTCACTCCCTTTAAAATACAAAAAAATAGACACTCCTGGGTTGTATAAGAAATATATTCGTGTGTTTTAATGGCACGGACTCTATGCAGCCATAGACAAGTGTTTGTAATCGCTTGTGTCTGGTGGCTCCGTGCTTCTGCCACCTAGAACATACTTTTTTTTTTAAGTGACAAAAACATATGGAAATTGGCAAAAATGTCCAAGGAAAGAAATAACTGAAGAGAAAATATTGTAGAAATAATTTGGAAATTCTAATTATGACAAGGATTTAAGATGCAGAACTGTTCAGTGCCGGCTCTTACAAGTAGCAGTGAAATTGATCGGTGTTGTACTGGTGCAGGCGCGCGAGCTACAAAGACCAAAGCTGTCATTTTTTAAACTTTTTTTTTTATGTTACCAAGGCTGCTGTTCTGTCCTCCGCTGTTTTTCCTGGGCATCAGTTAACTAGCAAAACTCATTAAAATACCGTAACGGAACCGTTAGGGTAATGGGAGCTGTGCTCAAAAGGTGCTGTCCAGTAAGGTTTCTAGGTCACATTAAATCTCCACCCTCTTAAGAGCAAGGGAAGACTTGGGGATTTTTAATGACCACAGAGAGTCAGGACCTCGGTTTTACGTCTCATCCGAAGGACGGCGCTTGTTTACAGTATAGTGTCCCCGTCACTATACTGGGGCATTAGGACCCACATGGACCGCAGGGTGAGCACCCCCTGCTGGCCCCACTAACACCTCTTCCAGCAGCAACCTTAGTTTTTCCCAGGAGGTCTCCCATCCAGGTACTGACCAGGCTCACACCTGCTGAGCTTCAGTGGGTTGCCAGTTGTGAGTTGCAGAGTGATATGGCTGCTGGCTTCGCTCCAGATTTCACTGGAATGCAGCAGGCTTTGCCAAATTCTGGTCCTGGGGAACCACACACACAACAGCTGAGGTCTTTACTGAAATGAATCCTCAACTAATCCAACAGGTTGCTTGGTTAGAACCTTTGCAAGGGTTTTTCTCCACTATGAGCCTGGAGATTTTATGTTTTGAAATGCCTAAGAAACACACTGGATCCAGCAGAATCAGTTTTTCCCAGGAGGTCTCCCATCCAGGTAATGGCCAGGCTGCTGAGCTTCAGTGGGTTGTGGGGTGATATGGCTGCTTTCTGACATACAAACTCCATTCAAATAGTACCATGGGATTGAACCCAGGGCAGGCCCCACTGCTGCACAGTAGCAGTGTTAACCACTGCGGCACCATTCTGCCGTGTTGTTATATCTGTGGGCAAAATATTTCTCACAAGTATCTGACTTCACCCCCACTCTCTTCCCGTTTCTGTGATGGGTAATTTAACCTAATGGGTTTCCAGTAACATTAAAGGACATTAACGTAAATTCATTTATATACTATGAAAGTATTAGGCCCACATGTGCTTAATGGAACACTACAAAATAGTATTTCGGAAAAAATAAATTTATGTTCTGCGTTGAAAGGAGAAGAAACAAGACGCAACATTTAGGCTGTGGAGTCTTCTTCAGGTGTGAAGAACGCTCCACAGCCGAAACGTTGCGTCTCTTTCCTTTTCCTTTTCGGTATATAATACATTTTTATCTGTTCCTTTGGAGCCTATGCATGCTGACACACACCTACTCAAAGTAGTATGTAAGCTGGTACATATGAGATACAAACCTAATCAAAACTTCTCTGTTAAAGTGATTTACATGACGTATTTCTACATATATTTGAAATACATAAAGATTATTTTTAATATGGTGATAGTTGGCATTACTAGTGTTACATGGCAGGTCTGTAAAATCTGTTTAGCTATACCCTGTCCTTATAAGTGACGTACCAGTTGCTGAAAATGACTGTTTCAAGCTGCACTCCCTAACAGGCAATCCACTTTGTTAAATATATTGTGGTATTTCATTTTACTGACATTAGGAAATTTGGCACTGGACAGTGATTTATTTTTCTCTGAAACTCTTTTTTCCATTTATGTACTTGGAGAAAATGTCAAAGCGCCTAATGTTGCATACGACACCACAGCCGCAGTTTTGCAATAATAAACCTTTGCTTTACCAGACTATTAGGAGGGGAGGTGTGTCCAGTACCGCCAGCTGTCTGTTAAATTACCAGTGAGATAGCCCAAAAAACTCATTTATGACAAAAATGTGTGTGTGTGTATATATATATACTGTATAAATATCTTCTGTGTCATGTTTCAGTTTAACTGCATCTCGTTGTCTTTCATCTTGCGAATATCTGAAACACTTTGCTTTTTGTCACTATATTCCACCAGCATGTGAGCCTCGGGCATGCTAGATTCTAATTTTTCAATTAACTCTAATTTTTCAGTTATACACAGATTAACTCTTTATTGTTCTCAATACCCCGTGCAAGATGATGAATCGCACACATAAACAGGGAAACAAAGAGTAGTGTCCCTTTTGCAAACAAAACTCACCATTAACACATTTTGTCCATTAAATTTGCAGTTTCTTAAAGCAAGGGTTTACTGTATTGTTAATCCCAGCAAAGGGCCCTTCACATACTGCATACTTTCAAAAACTGTCCCTGTTTGCGTTTGGGCCATACACAAAGGATAAAAGCCTACAGACCGTTCTGTTTAACCATTTCTTAATTCCCTGTTGTATTTGCAGTAGCCTTTGTCAAAAAGTAGATCGAAACAATCAAACATTTTGAATAAATATTTACACAGTAAATGATTTGTTTTCTTTATAATGGCTTTCGATGGATACAATTATTATTGATAGATGTCTGGAATTGTCTAAATCAGTGGTTCTCAATCCTGGTGCTGAAGTACCCTTGTGGCTGGTTTAGACTTTTTATGGATTCAGTTTTGTGGTTTCAAGAATACCATAAAGTACATTATTTCCAACAATTTAATCTCAGAACTTTATGCAATTCTCTCCTCAACTTGCAAATTTTCTCCCTTTTTTCTGAATAAACATCCCTTGGTAGGTACTTAATTGATGACAATCAAACACAAATTGGATACTATATCACACAACTCCTACAATGCGTCTGTGTTTCTCATTCTGCTTAAATGCAATTAGTTATTTTTCAGTGAGCACACCTGAATGAGAGCAGTGGTGAAATTCACTCATCAGCACAGGGTTTGTACAGATTACAAATCTCATCTTTTTAAGAGCTAAAACCCCTGGTCGAAATGACTAATGTTGCTGATCTGGTACCTGACAAGGTGCAACAAAAACAGCTTAAGAGATTTTCCTGACCGGTCACTTCATTAAACATGCTACACAAGTGCCATTCAGAATTTTGGGTACAAAACGAAATTGCCTTTCTTCACCTTTTCCCTCAGCCTGTGTTGTTTTGATTACCTGCTACTGATAATAGGAAACATGGTTTCTGAAAGTATAGATACACCTTACCATTTTTGGAAAGCTACTCACTCTTCAGGGCTCCAATGAAAGTGCCAGATACAAATAAAAGATCACTTTTTTTTGTGTCCGTTTTGACATTGACCGCTTAAGAAGGTGAACTCTTTTTATTTACTAATTTAGAAATCACCCAAATCAAAAAGCTCTCAAGCACCAGAGGTGACATCTCCCCTCTTTTAACTGAATGTATTTGCTGTGTGAACGTATCAGATTTTTATATTAATTCCCATTTCTTTACACATTATAACAGAAAAACTGCAGAAGTTTGACTGTATCAGCTGAGGAATGTGCAATAGCCTTGGTACAGGCTGTGTGGTTTGGGTTTATATGAATATTTAAGTAAGGTGTACTAATAGAGTTTTTGCGCAGGTATTTCCATCCCATGGAGTTAATAACCAAGGGCTTGTAAAAGGACGACAAACAATGGACAGCACAGCGCAGAGAATACAGCTTGTTCCAGCAGAAGGTGGTGTGGCACTGGCTCATCGTATACAGGTAACATTATTATGTATTATGCTTCACACATAATTAAGGTAGCAGCAGTGTGGCATTTCTTTATCTTTTCTATAGTAATGATTTTAATTATTTTCTCCTACATATTCATTACGCACAAACAACTGTAGAAGGCATCATGTAATTTTAAAGTGTATTGATCTGATCCTTGTGTTTAGCTGCTCTGTGCATGAGAATTCCTTTCATTGTCAGTTATGGTGTCAGGTTTTTACGTTCGTGTTAAAAGAAACATTCTGAACTTGGAATGTTTGTCATTGATATGTTTGACTAAATTTGACCAACATTTGTTCGTCCCATATGAAATGTTGCTTTTTTAAAAATTAGTATTCTTTTTTTATTGTTTATTAATTTGCATGTTTTCTTTTTTAATTAATGGAGGTTGTTGGCTGGGAAGCACAATTTCAGAATAAATAATGTCTTTGTTTTGCAGATTGTCACAGACCAGCAGACGGGGCAGAAGATTCAGATCGTCACGGCACTTGACCAGGCCTCCGCAGGGAAGCAGTATATCTTAACGAATGCTGATGGCTCCACACCGGGCAAAGTTATCTTAGCTAGGCAGGAGCACTCTCAAGGAAAAGTCATCTTGGCGACTCCGGATGGGACTGGTGTCAACCAGGTGCTGTTCACTTCACCGGACTTGTCTACACAGCAGATCCAGGTATGATATTCAGTGATCACTCACAGAATATCCATTCATTCTTCCTCTTCTCTCTTTGTATATTACCTGGAGCAGTGGTTCCCAATCCTAGTCCCGATGATTCTCACACCTGTTGCTTTTTGTTTCAGCAGAGCCCTCAGCTACACAAGCAAACCCTTCATTCATTTAATAATAAAATTAATCTGAATTCTTTATTTCCAGCTCTTAAACATATTACAGCTGTAACGGTTGCATTTTGTAAGTGAAATCCAATCCTAAACTTGTGACTAGAAACGCAGATATTAAATATTTAATTGACGCCGACTTCTTAAGTCAAGTAAGACTTCAATTATCTAATTAAGGTGGGATTTTGTGAAAACTAGCAGGCGTGTGGGTCACCAGATTGGGAACCACTGACCTAAAGGGTGACTGAATTAAAAGGTACAAATGTAGCTGTTTTCAAGAACTCTCAATAGTGAGATATGTAATCTGTTTATTGCTCACATAAGGTTTAGAATTTGGATTGTAAATCCGTGAAATTTTGCTTTTGAAATCCATGTTTCTAGACTATTAGCTCTTTGTAGAAAGGTTAAGATGAGGTCTGGCCTAAGCCCTGAAGATGTGTTATAAAAGCTTCTTTTTATATACATGGGCATTGAGGAGAACTTTGCATGACCAATTTTATAGATGCATTTAAGGACAAGAATTTGGAAGCTGAAAGAAACATTCATTTCCTAAGTTTGCAGTGCTTTTAGAGGATTGCACTGCAAGACTGGAGTGGGTATCTGAAGTTGACATTTGCTTGCATTTTAAAATACAGTTTTTTGTCTACTTTTTGCTTTTGTCTACTTTATTTCTCCCTATTCAAGATAAAATAATTAACATAAAAGAGCTGAGCTTGGGGAATCTGTTTTTGTAATGAACAGGCTTCCAATGATTCAAGATTTGTATGTTCTGCTAAACTGTTAAAAAATTAAAGGATCGGGTTTAACCTGTAGAAATTTCAGTGCACCATAACTGTATGTATTGAAACTGTATGGGATGTACAGTACAAAAAAGTATATGGATTCTTAGGCTTCAAAGTTCAGAGATTTTGATAGTTATTACCCTCTTTTTTATCCTCCATGAATGCACATTGTCCTTTTAAAAGTTTTGTGTTTATTAGTGGCACTTGCTGATGTTGTTTTTTGGTTCTAGATTGTGACAGACACCGGGACAGTGGATCAAAGCTCTTCCAAGCCTATAGTTGAATACTGTGTGGTTTGTGGTGACAAGGCCTCAGGTACAGTTTAAAGCTTTAACAGCTTCAGTTACTACCACAGGGATAGAATGTTGCAGTCGTCATCCTTCTTTTATTTACCACCTCTCATCGTACATCACTTCAGAGGGCTTTGGAATAAAACAAGAGAGACACCCATCCACTTTCTAGTGATGGTTTACGGTAGTATTTGATGATTCTGACTGGTTTTCAAGTTTTCCACTGCCTTTGAATAACAAAGCAGAAAGTGTTAACAGTCTTAGTCTGAAAACGATGTGTAGTGTTTTATGCTGATGGCTTTGATTGGCTAGTACTGAAGATGAACTGTTACTATTAGTTTCTGTACTACGTCTCATTTGTTTTTTTGTATTGCGTTGGGCTGATGGCCTGGCTGTTGTGGCTCCCTCCCAGGGCGACACTACGGGGCGGTGAGCTGTGAGGGGTGCAAGGGCTTCTTCAAAAGGAGCATCCGGAAGAACCTGGTGTACACCTGCAGGGGGACCAGGGAGTGCGTCATCAACAAGCACCACCGCAACCGCTGCCAGTACTGCCGCCTGCAGCGCTGCATTGCCTTCGGCATGAAGCAGGACTGTAAGGCCGCCTCTCAGCTCCCTGCTGCTTTCACATTCTGCCAGGTTCACGTAGGCAGTTTTACAAGGAAAAGTCAGTCGTTTCAGACCCCTCTAGCTGCAAAAACTAGGATGAAAGGGGTTGACGAATCACCTTTTGATTATACTTCTTTCTGAGTCTGTTCATTTTATCGTGTTCCCTGCCTTTGTATTTTAAGACACCTACCTAATATAAAAGTATGTAGATTTTGGAGAATGTTCTGGAAGAAAAGGAAAAGTACATACTATCTTATCTACATAATGATGTCAACCGGGTGTCTCATAAGCTGCCACAATTTAATAGAGAGGCACCCTATTCAAAGACAAGCGAGAGAGCCGGCTGGTCATGTGCCTGTGTGGGAATTTGTTTTGCGGAAGTTACTGCTGTCAGTGTCGTCGTCAGTTAGTCACTAGCTCCCGAACTGGACTCCTCTGGTACGTAACTGATCTCGTGTTCGTGGCAGGTACAGTGCGTTGTAAAATCTGATTGCCTGTCCATAGAGTAGGAAGTAAAACGGAGCTGCCTTTGTAGTCCGTGAAGCAGCCAGGAAACCAGTGAATGAGGGTTGCAACCTGAGACAGAGTCTGTTGTGTCACATCACCACCCTGCTAAAAGAACAGGATACGGGTCTTCCCAACTGGCAGCTGTTACAGCACAAAATACCTTGAGAAGCTTTGGGAATTTTCTGGAAATTGCTATCCCTGCACTTTCCTCAAGCTGGTGTAGGATTAAATGCTTTGAGGCTTTATGCAATGAGCACACCACTGATCCTGAGAAGGTGGTTTAGGGTCCCGTTTTATTGAATTATGGCAGCTTATGTGACACACAGCTGACATCATTATGTAGTATCTGGTCTTCCAGAATATTCTTCAAAATATACATACTTTTCAGTACTACTATTGTAGTTTTTGTTAAACCATTTTTATATACAATCGCTTGTTTTTGATTGATTTTGAATTATGGGGAAAAATGATCGTTAATTAAACTTATTTGCATGAAATGGAATTGTGACTGCGGTATAATGCTGAGTTGCCTCAGACATTCGGATTACAGCCCTTTTCTGTGTGCTGTACCTCTTTACTTCTAGCTGTTCAGTGTGAACGGAAGCCTGTGGAAGTTTCCAGAGAAAAGTCTGTGAACTGTGCTGCCTCCACTGAAAAGATTTACATCAGGAAGAATCTCTGCAGTCCCCTGGCTGCTACACCCACGTTTGTAACAGACAAGGAGACTGCAAGGTACATGGATACTATTTATAAAGTCAGCAAGTTCTTGTTGTGCAGTAGTTTTCTTAAACCTTTGTTTAAATCGGTTTCATTCTTAAAAAAATAGGTCTACAAGTTTGCTGGAGTCTGGAATGCTTCTGAATATTCAACAGCCCTTCACAAAGGCTGACAGCACTGAGATGATGACATCCCCTGATAAGGTATTAGTTCTCCTTTCTCTCCAGCTCCCACTGGTGCAGTTGTTTCCTGATGGGTCTAAAACAGACTCATTTTTGTTCAAATGTTTATTTCTTTCATAAAACATGACAGTTGTCAACATGTAATTAATACATTTTATAAGTGATTAATCTACGAAAGTATAAGTCTTTTTCAAGCTTTTATAAATAATACACTGTAACCTGGAAATACAGTTTCTGAAATTGAGCTAAATTCCATAAAAGAAATGAACATGAAGCCTTAACCGCATTGCAAAACAGATAGTCCTGCTCTGTCCAAAGAAGAGTATCAGTTCCAAAGCATTGAGAAAGCTGGCAACTGTCAAATACAATCCAGAGAATAAGAGTGGAAACTGCATGGAAGTAAATTTAAGACTAAAACCAAGTTGCGCTTTTGATACACAAAGGCCTGTGGGAGCCTGGCTCAAGCCACCAGGCCATGTTGTTCAATCTGATACCCTTTCTTCTTTCAAGAAACATCTAAATGGACCAAATGGCCACCTCTGGTTTGTAACGTTTCTTAGGTTCTCATATGTGATTTTTGGCTCCATTACCTACGGGTAGTCTAACAAGCAATTTGTTGTCAGCAGTGCTGAACACTTTGTAGCCTGATATGTTAAGATCCCAGAAACTTAGCAAGGCTGGAACTGGCCAGTACTGGGATTAGAAATAATGGGATAACAAGGATTGCTAAGAATAACAAAGTTGCTCCTGGAAGTGGTATTAGTGGACTGCTAGATGATACTCTTCCCTGTGTTAGAATTTCCAAATCAATGCCCGGGTTCGCTGACTTGACACACGTCTGTAAGGGGTGCCATTGTTTCAATGAGTCGTTAAACCAAGGCCTTGGGGACTTGGTCTTTAAAGATACCTTGGCTCTCTTCAAAAGAGTAGGGGGTTAACTGTTGCTAGTGGCGTGACTAAATTCCATTTTGGTCTCATACATCTGGCCTTAATGAAGTTCCCGGTGAGGTATTTTTTCACTTCAGCACCTGATCTTCCGCATAGTGGGACTAACGGTGTGTGATGGCCGCTGTTCTCCAGTGGTGGTTGTAGTGGGTGCCTTCTGTTATGGAACCTTTGGCATGGAAGGTGAAATATCAAAGTGTTGAATTATTATTATGATGTATTAATATTTATTGTGCTTTCTTGCAGAGTGACCTGTGTCAAGGTGATTTGAGCACCCTTGCTAATGTGGTGACATCACTTGCCCATCTCAGCAAAACAAAAGAGATGAGTGACAGTAACACAGACCTGTCAGTGATAGAGACACTAAGTAATGGAGATAATTCAATGACTGAAATTCAGACAGAAGAACAATCCAATGATATTACAAGGTTTGTCTTTTTTCTCAATGTAATTGTAAAGTAAAATGGGCATGTGTTATTATGGCAGTGAAGAGTTTATCCTCTTATCGCTAACTTATTGCAATGCTGAACACTGCGCCGCCCTGCCCCCTCAGTAGCATTTCTCACAAAGTGTGAGTAGAACACAGTGGTGGGGATTTGCATCAGCTTTACATGGCTTTAAAGAAAGAAGCAAAGGGCAGTTCTGCTCTGACCCTCAGGAAGAACCTAATTTCTTCTTTCGACCCTTCAGTGCAGAAGTAGCATTTTCCTGTTTCGTGGTGCATATACATTCCATGCTGCCAAGTGTACCTGAGCTTTGAATGCAGGTTTACTCATATGTTCCTTTTTAATGCATGATTATTATTTTTGTTGTTGTAAAGCTTATGCTCTTCATCCTTTTTAGACTTTTTGCAAATGCCGATACCACAACAGTGCGAACCTCTTTGCAGTTGGCTTCACTTTTCTGTAAATTATATTTTTATATCGAAAGCTGTGCCTACAGGTTTACTTGTAAGCTGTTATCCCTGTGTGTACCATTATGTAACTGAAAGTATGACTTTACCTTATTTAAAATATGTATTTGACCTAAAAGGAGGTGTTATTTTCTCCTGGCTACAGAGCATTTGATACACTAGCAAAGGCCCTGAATCCAGGAGATCACCCTCAGGGGGAGCACATAGAGACGAGTATGCACCTAGTGTCAGGAGACCAGTCGGGGAGTGTGGTGGAAATAAATGGCCCTCTCTTATCTGATGTTCACGTGGCTTTTAAGGTAAATGTAGTTGCAGTGATGTCTACAATATTTTTGTGAAACTAATGATTTTGTCAGAATGATGCAAACCGCACGTTTCTGTACCTTTCCCCCTCTAGCTTACCATGCCTTTACCCATGCCGGAGTACCTCAATGTGAATTATATCTGTGAGTCTGCTTCAAGGCTGCTGTTCCTCTCCATGCACTGGGCTCGCTCCATCCCTGCTTTCCAGGCACTGGGGTGAGTCATTCTCCTTTAGAAATGCTCTCATTGACACAAGCTGAATTTTGACATCACTTACGGTACTTCATAGAACTTTCTAAAAATTGCTTAAGTCTCCGAAAAAGCAGGGTGTTCAACATCACCTTCTCTATTTTCAAGGATTTTCTCTGTAATCTGAGCTTGATTGAATATTTTCGGAATTCTGATTTTTACACCACAATCTGTAAATAAATAGACTGGTTTAATAGTGTTTCTCACGACTTTTATGATCTTCCTACTTCCTACTACTAATCTTCCTACTGAAGTAAGCAATTCTATGAGAGAAGAAAGGTGATACAGTTATTGCATCTAAAAGTGTTATGTTGATTTCCTGTGAACCAAAAAAAGAATCGATTTAATGTTCCATCTGTTTCTTCCCATGTGCAAATGCAAGTAAATGGCATTTTCCCATTTTGCTCACTAAAGTCAGTCTACTTGTCAGTAAGGAAAAAAGAAAAACACATTTTGCTCCTCTCTGATTACCATTACATTTTTCAAAAACTAAAAATTAAATAACAGCATTTTCTGTGTGTTGTTGTTGTTTTCCACAGACAGGACAGTGACATAAATCTGATGAAGGCTTGCTGGAATGAGCTCTTTGCTCTTGGCCTAGCACAGTGTTCACAGGTGATGAATGTGGCCACAATTTTAACTGCTATTATCAACCATCTCCAGAACAGTTTACAGGAAGGTGAGTGGTTTTGAGTGTGAATCACTTCAAAAGTTTTTTAAACGCATTTTGAGGAAGTTAACAATTCATTAACAATTCACTGTGCAGTGTAAAACATGGTAGCATTTGTAAAGTATGTAGGAGAACGCCAAGGCTGAATATTATGTGCCTGTCCCCTGTCACCTGATGCTTTTACCAGAAAGACTAAAATAAATTCTACCAAATCCAATGTTAGGAAAAGGTTTTATTTATTAATGAGTAGCAAGACAAATGTTGCCCAGTGAAGAAGAAGACAGGTATTTTTTTAATTATTAATAATGTGAGAGAGGGCAAGAGTGGGATTGTGGGGAGGGGTGTCAGGGGAGTGAATTTGGGAAGGTAATTATGCTTTCTAAGCAAATGAAAATGTCTTTGATAACTTGAGCGAGAAAGGGATTCACACTGGTGTTTCAGTGGGAAATGGGAATCGGGCACAGGTTTGCGTACGGTGTTTTTCCTCCATGGCGCGTGTCTGTTAAGGCATGGGGCTCCTTGCTGCAATATTGAAAGCTTGTATTACATAAAAGTTCAGGAGACAACAATTGCTCATTGAAACAAAGCCCTATAAAATACAATGCCCAAAGAACCGAGAAACATGAATTCTGCATATTCACGTAGGTGTTTAACTGTGAAGTTTCAAAATGGGAACTGTTTAAGATGCATTTGTTGGCTTATCAGGTATTTATCACATGCTGTGTGAACATGGTGATAATGATATAAAATGATTTCTATGTTTAGAAACATTAACAGTCATTCATCTTGTCTGTTTGCACATGATAAAACATGCTTGTTCTACTCAAGCTTTGTCAGAAGAAAACACCTCTTTAAGGTAGTGCTTTTCAGTCAATCATCATTCATTGATTGTTTTTTTTTTCCATTCTGACTGTGATAAGGTTTTGTAGGCAAAATCCAGTTAGCACAATAGATCTGAGTATTGCTATATTCTCAATCTAAACTTTCAAATTACAAGACACGGGGCTGATACAACTTTGCTGGTAAAAGCTTCTTTTCCTGTTTCTTTGCTTTGTAGTTTCTCACAAACCCCTGTTTCTCTTTGACAGATAAACTCTCACCAGAAAGGGTGAAGATTGTAATGGATCACATCTGGAGAATGCAAGAGTTCTGTAACAGTATGGAAAAACTGTCTCTTGATGCTTATGAATATGCATATTTAAAAGCAATTGTTCTGTTTAGCCCAGGTAAGAGACTTTTGCTATTGTAGAAAATAAGTGTCTTTCTTTCAAAGAACACCAAGAAGTTAAAATTATGCAAACTTAAATCTACCATGATTAGGATATATTCAGTACATATTCTGTGATGGTAGAGTGTACGTTTTGCAAAGCATCTTGAGACTTGCATTAAGTCAGTACTTCACTTCCAATCTCAAATCCAATTTCAATTTAAAATCTTTATAGTGGTATTATTTATTATAGTAGTTTCCATTGTATAATCAAGTAGCTTCAGGCAAGTATAAATCTAAAGCAATATGAGTTCCATACATTGGAACTTATAGGGATCTATAGGGCTGTATACATGCTATTATTACTATTATTATTATTATTATTATTATTATTATTATTATTATTATTATTATTATTATTTTGTTGTTATTAATGATGATAGTAATATTAATTAGGCTGACATTCTGTTCAGTTTTTCATTAATATTTTTTCCTCTTATAAGTTCACCTAACGTATCCCATTCATTTGTTTTTGGTAGATCATCCTGGTATAGACAATATATTACAGATTGAAAGGTTCCAGGAAAAAGCCTATATGGAACTGCAGGACTATGTCGCACAAACATACCCAGAAGACACTTACAGGTGAGTCATTTTAGCATTGGTGCCTGTTATTAAGAATAAAAAAAGAAGAAACAAAACTACATTTTAAAAAGTACTGTATTCATTACTATTACCATTTGAATGATCTGTTCATGTACAAAAACGTTTTGCTTTGAACTTTTTAGTAAACGGTCCATACTTTTGTCAACTGAGAATTCATGATAAAATACCTTTATTCAGATCTGCTGAGGATAAACACAGTTTGATCTCTCAGCACAAAGCAACACCCCAAACTGAAACCTGTCTTTAAACATTGATGGTAAAGCTATAAATAAGGGTGTGAATTTTCTCTGAGGTATTGTTGTACTTCTGTTTGAAGAAAGAAACATTTCACTGTTTTGTGAAGGAAATTCTAGTATTGCAGTATAGTAAAAAAAAGAGCCTATTTTACTATTCTGTTTGGTATAGTGTTCTGAGTCCCTGAGTTTCTATTTTTATTTTCTTTCACCAAGTAGATAAAACATTCTGGCATTCTGGTCATATTCTCAAACATTATTCAGATTGATGATTTCACTGACGGTACCCAGGTCTTTTTCTGTAAGAATAACGGCCCAGTTCGCACCAGGGTCCCGTGAGTGAGCGCAGAGCTGGTGGAGCAGCTCCAGGGCAGGGTGTTTATCAGTTGGCCAGGCTCTGCCTGTGCTTTTGGATAAATGGCAGCTCCGGCAACCGCTAGGGTGTGTGCAAGCGTGATGATGATGTCAGCGAGAGCGGTGCCCTTCCTGCAGCCTGTCCTGTCTATCCTATTAGGTACCGAAGAGCTAGCAGTGCCTGTAACATGGAATAACTCTTGACAGGTGGCGTGTCTGCAGGCCCATGTTGTCCTCATGCTGCAGAGATCCATTCTTAATTCCATATTGTGTAATAAAATAATAAAAAATGTTGATCCCAAATCTAAATAAATAGGGAAATGGAATTTGCCAGCTCTGCTACCAAAAATCGTCACGTTAGGCTTTTTAGATTTAATTATTACTCCCAATTGTATTCTACAATTACAGGTAGAGAGAGGATATAAGAAATACAGCCAGTATACACAGTAGAGAGACACCCGTGGTACACATGGAACGTAGCCTCAAGATAGAATGGAGGTGGAGGCTGCTCTTTGTACAAATGTACACCGTTAAGTGTAATTAATATCATTAATGTGCTGCTTGTAATGAGCAATGTTTTTCTGCAGGCTATCAAAGCTGCTCCTGAAGCTGCCAGCACTGAGACTGATGAGTGCAGCAATCACCGAAGAGCTGTTCTTTGCTGGCCTCATCGGCAACGTGCAGATTGACAGCATCATCCCCTACATTCTGAAAATGGAGTCCACCGACTACAACAACCAGATTATCACCTCTATAGAGTAAACTGAGCTTGACGAAAAGGCAAAGGCCCTTCATTTTTACAAAAATATACAAATTGTGGGGATACAACTTCTCAGAGATATCAGCAGATTAAGATTTAACAATTCATATTGGCCTGAATTTTACTTTCAAATGTTTGATTGCCAGTAGCCTGGAGTGTGTTTTTTTTTTTTGTGCAGGTGCATTTTGTATGTGAATAAGTAGAAAGTGTATCGCTGTACGAAGAATATTCTGTTACATTTAAGGTGGTCTCCTTTCTCATTAGTTGGATGTTGGATTTCTTTGTCGAGATTTCATTTTTGGATTCTTGTATGCTTGTTTGAGTTTGAGAAATTGTACAGATTACAACCTTATTTCTAAAATCTTTATCCCATCTAAAGGAAATTAGTGCTTAAACTGTAGCTTGCTCTGGACATGACCTGAATGTGGTGCTTTATGTGTGTATATATATAAATATGTATATTAAAAATCAGGGACCATTACTTGTAACCTCCCATTATCTCTGGAAATATATTAATGTACTTAAAAATATTAAATTGATTAAAGGTATTTTCAGACGGTATCGCAAATGCACTTTAAAATCAGTTGCTCTTTTTATAGTGGTATTAATGGGTAGGCAACATATTTTCCATTATGTTTAATGATCATCTGTACATTATACTGCCTTGTACATCTTTTTAAATTAACAGCTATTTCCACTCAAAGACACTGTATTACACAAGTAAAATGAGTTGTTACTCTTCTAGCACAAGTAGGTATTGGGCAGAAAATGTGTTTTTATTACTCCAGGAAAGACGAGTCAATTATGGAAAAAGGTGTTATTATTTTAAAATGTATTTTGTAACTGATTACAAAAGGTTTTGTCCAGAACTGTTTTTGCACAAGTTGCTGCAGTTCATGTTGGAATGCTTGCTGAGCAGCTCAGCGCTGCCTTTTAAAGGAAGCATTTTCTTTAACGCTTCTTACTGTGTGTTAAGTTATATTGTAGAGCATCCCCACGGACCGACACCCTTTCCATTTTTAAACTCAACATTTTTATTGAAATGTGATAGCAGTTTGTGTAGTTTTATTTTTCTTAAAGTGTCCTGCTGCATTGCGCTGCAGTGAAATGACTTATCAGGGCTCTGTTAAAAAACTGAGTTTTATCCAGTACCCTGCAATTTGGAAACCTGGCCTAGGTTCTGTGTTTTAGAAAGAGGTGTGCTGTGGTTTTCTGAAGTACTGCATTGCGCCTGCCTATCCTTGCCTTTTGGGATCTAGAAGGCCGGTGGACACCAGGATATATGATAAAAAGTCTCTCCCTAAGCCCAGTGAGGCCAAATGATGCAAGATGTGTGCCATGTTAATGTTTCAGATCTAGCAGAAAAAAGCCAGTTCATCTGCTGTAATAAACATAGTAAATGTTAACTGTATCTTGAAAATTATACTAGAACAATGAGAAAGTTGGAAAAATACTTGTGTAACCATTGTAAGAAATATAATTTTTTTCACAAGTTTCAAAAGATTTGCATTTAAATACACATTTTTGTTTTCCTGGAAGAAAACGTCGAATGGAATAGAGTTTGGTTAATAGTGGAGTATTCGGTCAGTCTAATGCTTTGGGGGGTTCTGTGTTTATTAAGGATTTCTGACATTGTTAACTGTATTAAAGTAGGTGATTCATGTTTTTTTTTCCTTGCATTGTTTTTGTTTATTGTAAAAAGGATAATGTAAACGTTCAATTTCAATTAGATATGTAAATGGCATTTTCTTTTGATTTTTAAAAATATAACATCATCTTTTTTTTCTTATCTGTACTGTAGGCTACATTATTGAAATTATTTTATTTTAGTTTTGTAACCTTAATTTGTCATGTATAACAAAGTCACATTTCGTTCTCATTAAAAAATAGAGGTTATAAGATAAAGTTGGTTTCCAATACTGTATTAAAAATAAATATGCAGGTTGTACTTTGTGGAATGTGTTGAGTATAAAGACCATTAATGATACAATTAGACATTAAATAAGATTTATTTTTCACTGCACCAGCCTTTTCTGAAATCAGCCAATGGCAATTTTGTAAGGGGTATTTGGAATTGACTTTATTAAATGTTTTATTTAAAGTGTATTCCAGTGGTGTTTCTGGCAAAGGTCTGCTATTGAAGAGTAGAGTTAAATTAAGGTTTAAATTAATTCACTAACAAAAAGCTGTAACTTGGTACTTTACTTAGCTTTACATAAACATGAATTTTCCTTTGCCTTCACAAATTCTTTTGAAAATTCTCTTTGCCTACAGGACATACTCATTAGGGTTAACAAACACATTGAACAGAAGAAACATTTAAAAAAGCATATATTAAAAATAACAAAAATGAATTTGATGAATTACAAGAGTTTGGGTTTTACATACATAAAGGCAAAATATTCTGTGACATTTAAAGATTAGCTTCAGAAATGTTGGAATGGAAAAAGTATCTAAAATCAGTTTAATCAAAATATCAAATGCAGTGTTGTTTTAGTCTGCAAATGGGCTTGTAAATATTTTCACCTCCTATCACTATCACTAACATCAAGTTTTTGATCAATTACAAATAATGCATTTTGTTTATCAAAGGAACGTTTTATTCAAAACTGCAAAGATTGAACTGAAAACTGTTATATGTAAAGGAGGTTGAATGTCAGTAAAACCAGTAAAGAAAAGTTGACGGTTTACTTATTTACCTAAGTACTCAGCCTCTTACATCAGTGGAAGAACTTGGTGGAAACACTTTTGGCAGCAATCACTGCTGAGTGTTTAGGCAGGTCTCTATTGGCTTTATACAGTGGGGTGGTGTAATGCTTTTCCATTCAGCCTGGCAAAATTGCCATTTTTTACAAGCTCATTGGGGATCATTGATGAACTACATTCTTCAAGTCTCACCATAAAGCTTGTATCGGACTCAAGTCAGCATTTTGACTAGGCCACTCAAAGCCATTCACTCTTTTTGTCAAATTATTCCAGTGTGGCTTTGGCCTTGTACCATGGGTTATCACCCCTTTGAAATGTGAATTTTCAGTGCAGTTTTAGATTCCTGGTTGATTCAAGAAGGATTATTTCCCAGAGGATTCCTCTGTGGTGTGCTCCACCTATTTTCCTCTCTGTACTGACAAGTTTCAAATTTGTTAATCATGAATCAGAAGCATCCCAGAACCATGATGCTGCCGCAATGCTTGACAGTTGTCAGCAGCCGGAAGTTGCTTTGCATTTAGAGTAAAAAAAAAGTCTGTCGCAAGCCCAACAAAGCACACCACTCATTCAAGCTATTTTTCAGTTTACGCTCTTTTCTCGCCATTAACCCACACAGACCCACTTTTTATAGCAACATAGCAACGATTTTTTTATTGTCCCTCTTTGTTGGCATAGTATCATAACGACTACATATACACGTATTCGACATTCTGCTAGGAACCATTGTTTCGAGCACCCTAGTTTTCCTGCGGATGTTTTTACAGAGAACAACGTTCCTACCGTGTCACGGCTAATTCCGTCTGAACATGGCGGAGTACTTGCAGGTTGTTCGGAGGGCTGTGGGACAGTTGCGAGGTCATGGGGGTGTTCGCGGTGCTATTTTGCAATTACTCAGGTTAAATATCTTTATGATGCATTTTCTTACGGCTAAATAAGAAAATTAAGTTCTAAGATTGCAATAATAATAATCTAATAACCTTATAATTGACCTTTTCTACGGCTTGAGATGTTGTTGCTATGTAGCTATAAAACCAATATTGATGTATTTCTTGATATTTAATAACACCATTCCTAGGAAACCGAGAAATGCCAATTTTGCCACACAATTGTGTCTTTTAGGTGGTGTTGGTGGACGCGATGGATTGATTCACTTGTCGGTTTCATGAACAACATAGCTATAACTTGTTCTGAGAAGCGTTCCAATTAAAACTGTATACAAGCTATTAGCCGAGACCAATGTGAATACTAACCGTTTACGAATAAAAAAAAAACAAATTTGTCAACCTAGTTAGGGTTCATGAATTCTGGGGGATTTTGAAGCTTTTTTTTATATTGCCTGGAGCTAATGCATTAAATTGTAGTGTTATGCTTTACAGAGTAAACGATATGAAGACTGGAACTCTTGTTGGAGTAGACAAATATGGGAACAAGTACTATGAAGACAATCGGTACTTCTTTGGTAAGCCCAGAACTGTGCAGCTTTTTGTCTAACCTACTCACAGACATGCCTTGTCAGTAAAATAAGAAGAAATGTTTAGTCTGTAAAGAAAAAATAGTGAGAGAGGAAATATTTTTAAATATAAATCTATGAAATAAGAAAAGGCTTGGCTGGGCAAGTTGCATTTGCAGGTTATGTGGATTCCTGAAGCTTCAGGATGCATGTACAGTAGATGTATAATGTTCCGCATGGTTAGTTAGAATTGCTGCCTGGCCTCAATTCTGGACCTCACATCCTATCTGCATGGAGCTTGTTTCCCCCATGTTCACATGGGTTTCCTCTGACTGCCCTGGTTCCCTCCCACAGTCCAAAGACATACTGGTAGGTTAATTGGCTTCTGGGAAAATTGCCCCTGTTGTGTGTGGCTGTGTGTGCCCTGAAGTGGACTGGTGTCCCGTCCAGGGTGTATCGTGCCTTGCACCCATTGCTTACCAGGATAGGCTCAGGCTCCCCTGTGGCCCTGTACTGGGTGAAGCGGTTAGAAAATGGATGGATGGGATGCTTCCTTCTTTTGGGTGGGGGTCTGTATTTGAGAACTATTCTTTTAATTTCTAACTAAAACAAGGACCAAATCTTGTTCAGGTGACAGCTGGAGGATGAGCAGAGGGCATCTCTCTTTAGGAAGAACCTGTACTATGCTCCTTATTTCCTATTCTGTCCATTAAATGTGTATTGCTCCAATTGAAAATAAAAGTCTTTACTGTAACCCAACAAGGTGTGGGTTTCAATCCTTACAAGCACATCAGCTGTAAGCTGGAATCTCCTATTATGTGAAGGTAGGGGTATTTCTTTTATTCTTTTTTCTGTGATTTAGGTCGCCACAGATGGGTGATTTACACTGAAGAAATGAACGGGAAAAAAACTCTCTGGGACGTAGATGGTAGCATGGTCCCCCCTGAATGGTAATTTAGCAAACAAGACTCTCTTTTCAGTGTGTTTTAGACTGGTGTTTAAATATGAAGGGGGTTTAAGATCCATTTTGTTTGCTTTATCAAATTGTTGACGGCTGTATCCAATCACACAAAAGGCCATGGTACACTACAATTCAACACTTATCTTTCGGCATTCAAAAAGTCTTTCAGTGAATTACATTGCACAGTCCTTGCCCCTCAGTATATCAATTTGTTGGTCTATTTTGATCTTTTGTGGATAACAAAAATCACAATGTAAATATCTCTGTGAGGCCTGGAGTCATTCATCAACCTTTTTTATATTTCCTAATCTGTTGATTGAAAAATGGTTTTAAATCAAGCGCTAGTCAAAAAAAGCCATCTTTAGACTTCTGTTGGGAGCATGTAGGTGGAGAGGTGAGAGAGCCCGATTTTGGGAACGTCCTGTTCCATGATGATAATAATAATAATAATAAACTTTATTTTATATAGCGCCTTTAAAGGTGGCTTCTTAAAGCGCTTTACAGAATGACAACAACAATAACTAAAAAGAATACACAAGATAAAACACAATTACAATATACAGAGGAGACCGTGGATGGTGGTACTAAGAAAAGCAGAGGGGTGAAGAATGGAACAAGTTAAGTAAAGGCTCTTCTAAAGAAAGGTTTTGAGTCTGAATTTGAAGGAGTTTAGAGAAGGTGACTCTCTGATATCCTTTGGCAAAGAGTTCCAGAGCTTGGGGGCATAACAGGAGTAGGCCCTGTCACCCATACAATGTAGGCGGGCTTGGAGGGCAGATATAGGAGAGCAGAATTAGAAGAGCGAAGGTTGTGAGGTGGGGAGTAGGGCAATAATAGTCCAGACAGGTACTGAGGTGCCAAGGTGCCAAGCCATGCAGAGCCTTGTGGGTGAGCATGAGGATTTTAAAGTCCACACGGAATTTGACAGGAAGCCAGTGCAAGGACTCCAGGATGGGAGTAATGTGATCATTTGCACTAAACCTGGTCAGGATTCTGGCTGCTGAATTTTGGACATACTGCAGTTTGTTCAAAGTAGATTTAGATACTCCAGCAAGTAGAGCATTACAGTAGTCAATTCGAGAGAACACAAATGTGTTGATCAGTTTTTAAGCCACAGTTAGTGATGGTATAGGGCACAGTCTAGCGATATTTCTGAGGTGAAAAAAATGATGATGATGTGAGACACAGCTGGTCTGTACCACACGGGGGAGCTCTTTACTTTATTCATACCCACGAATACAGCAAACTCAGGTTTCCTCCTTGTCATTTTCCTTTCTACAGGCATCGCTGGCTGCACTCCATCTCTGACGAGCCACCAACAACGCACCCTCCAGTCCCCCGCAAGTTTATCTGGGAGAACCACAAGTTTAATGTGAGTGGCACACCAGCTCAGTATGTACCTTACTCCACCACCCGCAAGAAGATTCACGAGTGGGTCCCTCCACAGGTATCCAGCAGGGGTGAAACCATATAGCTGGAACAAGAACTCTTATTTCCAAATGTCCTCGCTGATACTCTGTTCTTCGCAATAAGTGTGATGTCTCATAACGACAATAAAGTTACAATGAAGCTGTGTGACTGATTCTTCTAGTTACTCTTCTGAAAAACATTTTGGGAGACCCCTTGCAAGTAACTTATGAGATATTTTAGTGGTGATTTAAGAAAGATTTTCAGTGCCGTTTCTTGCACATTATATTCAGGGTCTTTCCAGGGAAAAACACCTAAATTCCATATAAATTTAAAATAGTGATTAGATCCCTAAATAAAGGCAATGTTCAGTTGGAGCAGCGTTTAAGGATAACTTTTAAATATTATGTAATATACTGATTTTTCTACAAACAAAAGTTCTCTCAGTTCCTGTAGTTGTTCACATTCAAAATATGTAGTCATATTGAAACAAACGTGTCCTTTCATTACTGTGATAATGTTACACAGTACTAAATTCTGCTAAATAATCAACTGAAATTTTCTTACCAGTATAATGTTTTGCCTGAATGTGTTTAAAATTTGAGTGTGGAATGTTTTTGTTTGAATTCAGCCCATGTTTTTATTAGAAAAGATGGAATTTTGTATAATTATGAAATACATTTGCTTTATTAAATTTTTGACAGTTGTGTCCAATCACAGAGTTCAACACTTATCTTTCGGCATTCAAAAAGTCTTTCAGTGAATTACATTGCACAGTCCTTGCCCTCCAGCAGATCAATTTGTCATTCGTTACAGACAAAAAGAGCATTTCCAAACTCATGTTGTACAGAAAACAACTAGGACTGCAAGGAACCAGGATTTCAAAGAATTGAAAGGCACAATTTTGATTGAAGGTCATTGTACTGTCATGATGCGTAAGGTGTGATCACGAGCGAGCGTTTCTTAATTTAGCATATTTATGTTAAAAATATCTATCTTTTACTGCTGAATGAGCTGATGCATTTTAGCAACAGGTATGACCTCTTTCAGCAAGAAAGGGTTTTAATAGAGAAATGTTCCCTGCTCCACTGAAAACCAATGTGGTGCTGTTCTTCTCTGTAGAGAGTCAAATGTGTATAACGATTTGTACCTTATAACAGAATAGGAAACTCAGACGTGTGGCGTTAGGGCTGTCTGGTATTTTTAATATGTGAAAAGCAGTTTGCAGAGCTTATCTTCTTACTCTTGAGCTTTTTAAGGATGAAAGACATTATTCTGCTTTAGGTATGTATTCTGGGTTTGTTTTGATGTTTCAACAGAAAAAAAAAACACTGACCCTTTCCAATACAGCCATTAGTTTTGCCAACCAGTTTTTGGAACAAACTCTGTCATGCATCTCCTACTTGCATCCTAGCACTCTATTGATGTGGTTTGGACTGTAATACATTTTCCCTCTCCTCTATTACCAGCTCAATAAAATACAGTGCCTCTGGGACCCTTATTTCACTGCACAATGTAAAAGGCCATTTGGTGTTTTTAGCGTCATACAGCATTGTATTGAATTAAGAGGTGCTTTGTTTAAAAATGAAAATAGCCTTGGAATCTGCAAAGATCTATGATGCCCTGTATGAGATAAATTGTTATGGCTCTTTTCCCTGGGTGTCAGTCTTAAGCCCTGAACTGAGGTGACTCTTATTTGTTTACTGTAGTAGCAAGTAGCATGTGTGGAGCTTCACCCTGTGGGTTGACAATTTGCACTGTGTGAAGTGCTCGCGAATCTTCACAGGTTAGAGAGAATGTTTAGTTTTCATTTATATAGAAATGATTGTGTGATGGGGGAGGGGAGTGTAGTTTTTTTTATAAAAGCATGAGTTGGTTGTATTCTGAGATGAGAATTAAAAAGAATTTTAAGTCATGGAATGACTTTTTCAATCGCTTTACTGTGTCTGCAGTGCTGCATAACATTTATTCATTGGGCATTGTATTTTTCTGTTCCATGTTTCCTGCACGGTTATGTTTCATATGTTTGAAGAAGCATATTTGTGCTGGTGACATATTATGTTCATTGATGTGTTTGGTGATACCAAATTATGCCAAAGGAAGAGCTATAAACCTCAGCAATGTACTTCAAATAGATTCCCAAATTAGTAAAAGGTGTGGCAATCTGGATATCTTGGGGAGAACACAGGTGAGACTGTCTCCTGTTACTTTTATAGCAGTATCCTCAAAAGAGAGAAGTTAATTATATTTTCCTTCAGCCAAGTTTAATTGACCAGTGCATGAACTTGTCCTGTTCTGCCATTGCAAGTAATGTTCGTAATTGCTTTAGAAAAGCAGTGCATCTTGTGTTCAGTAAGGCCAGATTAGTTGCAGCTAATTTTTGTGTATGCTATGTATAACACATTATTGTTATGTATGATAATTGTGTATGTGTGACATATACTGTACCGCACTATGAACAGTAATGAAATGTTGAATACAGTCAGCCCTTGACCTTCAGTGAACTTGTTTTAGTGAACTAAACCCTTTCATGCCAAATAAAGTCTGTGAAGAGGAAATTGATTTATTGGTGTCAGCCAGTAGATCAATGTATGGGAAAGGTCATGTTTATGTCACAGGTAAGCATTGACCATCTTTTTTGACTAAGGTTTCTAAATCTCATAAGAGTTCCATACGCAGAAATGTGTGTGGAATTAGAGATAAAGAATTTTTAATAAACACAAAATCTATACTGGATGTACTGGGTATGTTAAGGGGCATATCGGAGCTGTCCCTGTGTGCTTGTGTGTCTGTGGCAATGGATTAGTGTTAGGTCTAAGGTCTAGTCCCATCTTACACTATGTACATCTGGGATAGGCTCCAGGATGCTGGATCTTTGAATGAATGCATGTACTTGGGTAGGATCAAAATAAATGTATCTTCCGAGCCACCGAATATTTTATGATGGGTGCCTGCTTTATGACCGCTTTCATGGTTTAAACAGAAATAATGAAATTGCTGAGGAGTGATTTGGCAGATGCAACCATACATACACATTATGTTGCAGCAAAACATGAAACTAGAAGTTTTATACTGTAGATTATTTCAATATTCCCTTAGCACTATCCCAAAACACTTCAATAAGTGCATTGAATAAAGGGTTTAAATATTTAGGGACTTCATATTTACTGAAATGTACTGTTCATATGTGAAATATACACGTGAATTTATTGTAAGGGTGAGCAAATTAACAAAAAATGTAACGTTTCTACCTTTATAATGATCCGTCCCCACTGTGCTCCTGTTTTAGAGGATTGGTCTGTTCAGAGCACTGGGATGCATATCTGAAATAAGAGACAAATGCTTTAATTCAGACTATACCTGGAGTCAGTTACAAAATATTGAGAGTGGAGGGTGGTAAACAAAATTATTTTAAAAGGACAAGTCCTAAGTCTTCTAATGAGTCTCCAAAAAACATTTTGTTTTAATTTGGAGAGTCCGAGTTAAAACTGTATAGATGTGAAATTCGAAAACATCTTCAGATGCATGCACACGTCCTCTGTAGCCAGCCCTGAAGGATATGACTATTCGTAAATGTAATTAGCTTACAGAGTTGTATCCTGTTTGTTCGATGTACAGCATTGACAGTGTTCGTTTCATGGTTGGCCAACTTGTACAAACAGAATAAGAAAAGCTTTCTGCTTAGCAGAGCAATCAATAATCCGTTATCTGCAAATGAGAGAAACAAATGGAAAACATTTTGTTTTAGAGGTGATTGGGAGTTCTCTGTATTTTCTTTGCAAAAGGCATGTGTCAATGCAGTAGAGTAAACTAGAGTGTAGGATGACAGTTAGCTCTCAAAACATCTAATGTGCTAGCCGGAAATCTAATACAGCATGTTTCCTGTCGTATCCTTCAAGCTGTTTTATAACCTTCCACCACCTTGCCATCCTAGTGGTTTCTTGGCAAACACCTTACAGGGATCTTCATGATCAGCCTGCTTGTGATAAGCTTGCTCTCCCCCTTCTACTGTTGAAGGCCTACAAAATGAATCCAAGGAATATGTGCATATAAAATGGGTTACAGTTAAATAGTAGGGTGTTGTCTTGATGTCTTGTGCTTCAGTAAATCGGCAATATCTCGGAATACACATTAAACAGTTTCAGAGGCCTTCTCAGAGTCTCATTATGGCTGATGTTCCTTCATTGTGGACAGTCTTTTTTCAGTAGATATTGGTCTTAAAAAACACATCCAGATAGCCATGTCAGTTTAAGTCAGTGTGTCTTGCAAAACATTGGAGCTACGCAAGTTTCACTTGCTTGTTGAAAAAATATTGTAACGCATACGGCCGACATTACAGGTTGTGCGAGCCGGCTTACTAGCGCGGTGACGTCACCGCCCTTCCCTGTGAATAGCAGGGACCTCAGCTGCCAGGCTGAAGGAAGATCTCCCTTTAGCTCAGCTGGCTAGTTCCCTGTTGAGTGATGCCGGAGGCCTGGGTTTGAGTCCCCTGTGGTGGGTTGCCAACCTGAGGCGGCAGCGGCGAGGGCACATACCCACGTGATCCTGAAAGTGCTACAGTATGTACTAGAATTTCTAACCTGTAAGAGTGCTGTTTAAAGGACATACAGATGTATGTCCTGGCACTGCAGGAACAGATTGTTTTGTCTTCGTGTTATCAATGATTTTACTATGGCGTGCTTATGAAATATTTGTTTCTTTGCTTTCTGACTTTTTGTAATACATTAACAATTGTGCACAGCTCTGTGGAATTGTATACTTCAGCAGTATTAAATGTTTTTTGGAAAGTTACATAAGTGTTGTGAAGCTTACCAAAACATTCTAATAACTGCTGAAGTTTGTAACTCCACAGAATGTAATACATATTATTTTTCAATTTTAGAATTTACTGTGTAACTCACTGTGTGATCGGTCATCTTTTACATAAAGATGTCACTAAATTAAATTGCCAGTTGTCTTACCTCAGCTCCCAGCCATGCTGCTTCTATCCACGTGGAGAGAATGAGGAAGCACAAACCAACCTGCCCTTTGGACCTTCATGCTTTCTAATGCATACAAGCTCTGTAGTGAGGCTCAGGAGGGACCAATCTGATTGGAGGAGGAGTGTGACATCTCAGTGACATCACCATCGTGAGTCTGCCGGTACCTGCAGGAAAGTTACAGGGGCCACTGTGTCACTGGGGCAGTGATATTAACAGTATAATGAATGTATATGTAAGGATATTAGTTGGTGCTACTGGTGGGCAGTATAGACGGTATATGGTATATAGAAATATGTGCCACGATATGGATTTGGCTATACCGTTTATACCGGTAGAGAATGGATTTTGATGTTTAAATAGATTCCCCCGCCATCGTCGCTAAACAGGGTTTGGAAATTTTTACAATTGACCCGTCATAGTTTAAAATTCTGCCGTATTTTAGCTCCAATTACGTGACGTGACCCGGCCTCTGACTCATAACATCTGGATCACTATGGAGTGTAGTCACTGCCTTGAATTTTATGACAGTGAACACCAGGGTCAATACTGGGATGTGTACTGTGGCATGAAATTTACTTTATAGTGTCAGGGAAAGAAGTGGAGTTAATAGCCTTTTACCTGAGATGCTTTGGACAATTAGCTGATTACCACTGATGCAAAATGTGCTGATTACACCCAACTTATACAATCTTGTACAACTACCTTATCTTAGATGATTAAATTTACAGGAATTGTATAATTACATAAACTACAGCTGGCATTTTAACAGAGAATAAATATGTTTGAAAGTTCCGTTCAGGAATTGTGTTACAGATATGCTAACAATCCATCCATCAATTATCTAGCCACTTTATCCAGTAGAGAGAACCTGTCTCAGCAAGCAACAAGTGCAAGGCAGGTACACCCTGGATGACACACCAGTCCATCACAGGGCAGACAGATACCAACACACTCAGACCAGGGCCAGTTTTCCCAGAAGCCAATTAACCTACCAGTATAGATTTAGACTTTGGGAGCAATCTGCAGCACCCAGAAGAAACCCACACAAACAGGGGGAGAACATAATAGCACAGATAGCACCCCAGGAATTGAACCCAGGGCCCCAGTTCTGCAAGTCAGCCCCATACAGAATTATACAGTATTATGCATATGTTATTACAAATCACATTCCTGTACTTTTTGACTTTTTGAGACAAGTCTTTCTACAGTTGTTTAGAATGAAATATAAGCACAGTGAAAAAAACTCTGTGTTGTTAAAAGCCACAGTTCTTTCTAAAAAGCTGCAGGGGGGCTTTTGTGTACAACATAAAAGTTTATTTTTCAGTCAACTCTTAGCATGCAACTCTTAGCATGTTTCAAAATAGTTCAGGTACTGTAGGTAGCATGCATAGGCTGCAGATGAACAAGTAAAAGTTTATTCCATGTTTATTCCAAGAAAAGAAACACGACGTTTAGGCTGTGGAGCCCTACTCTTCTTCTTCTAACACATCTGAAGAAGGCTGCACAGCCGAAATTTTGTGTTTTTCTTCTCTTTTCAGCATGGAATAAACCTTTTACTTCTTCTTTTGTAGAATTGTGTTTCTTTTTGTGCTTCTTTTTTAATATAGCCTACCTCTATATTGCTTCTCTGTTGATCTTTAGGCAGTGTGAGGAGAGATGGCTTGGGAGTCGTGTGGATGTCGTGACAAAAAGCAACATGATAGCTGAACACAGGGAGCAAATCAGTGCCCTTCGCCTTGTGGGCTCCTTTGCTTGCTCCTATTATCAAGTGGTACGGGAAACATGCTGACCATCAGTGGAACACTGCAGACTTGCTGTGTCACATGCTGAAATGCACTTATCAAATCAATGTTGATACCAGTGCATGTCTCATGTGTGATTTTTGTAGTGGTCCTGCACACCCTCAACAAGCCTATAACATTGTTTTTCAGGCTTTTTCTTTGCTTAGTTAATCAATAATGATTGAATTACAATTATGTGACAATATCTCTGTTTGAAACTGACCTGGAGTATTATAATCTTCCTGTTGCTGTTTTCAGATCAATTAGGGAGCTTATCTACAAAAAATAAAGTCTGGATGGCTCCCTCGATTCGCCCATGTGGGTTATGTTTAATAGCATTTGTTTATCTCTGAAAGGGGAAGGAAAGGCTTTTTCAGCAGCACAGGAAAGTGATTTCCTTAACGCCCTTCCATTGCGAGCTAAACTATGAAAAGATGCAGAGTTCAAGTCAAAATAAGCATGGACTTCCACACATACTTTGACCTAGATGGAAAAAGGACAAGAAATGAAGAAACACTATGGTGTTGTTCCACAGATACATGTCTCAGAGGTATGTCTCCCTATTCCTTTTGGCATCTTACTAAATCAGGCTTCTGTTCAAGCATTAAACTTAAGAACTTGCACTGTGTCTGTGGATAAATAGCTAAGTTCTAGCTGCAATTTAAAGCAAATTCCAGACTGTTTACTGCTGTAATTGAAACAACACTAAAATCATTGAAGTTCAGAAAGACATATGTAATATTGTAGCTGTCGTACTCACACGAGACAGTGAGACTCCGGGACTCGGTATGCTATACAAGTTGTGATCTGTGTAGCATGGAGTGAGGGGTGCTTCTTCATTGAAAGAGGCTCATGTACTGTAGCAGGTGAAGACGCCTCTTCTTTCATCTTGTGTTACCCTCCCAGGGAGATATAAAAAAAGGAGAAAACCAGACCCATGCTCTTTTTTAGCACAGTCTTTAAGAATGACCTTTGTCAGTGTGCACACCTACTGAAGTGCTCTGCCTGCTTCCCAAGTTTTGTTTTAAAACTTTTTCTTCATTTTTATACTCTGTCTTATTTTGGATTGTGTCTGAAACCTGGGGGGTACTAACAGCCTTGTAAGCATCCAACACCCACCGAATCATCTGGTTTCTCCACATTGCTGTGGGAGCAGGAACTACTGTATGTGACACTAGACAGTCAGGACATGTTGCGCAAAGAGGAAGTAAAACCTTCGTGTCACAGTGGAGGGTCAGCTGACAGCAGGCTGGGGAGAGGGTTCAGGCGCCACGGCCACAACCACAAGAGTGGCTGGCTGTAGCAGCCTGACTGCCAAGTGTCAGAGTATGCCAAGGTTTGATACTGTGGGCAGCTTTTCAGAGTGTCTGGACAGACCCCACTGAGCAGTGGTAGACCTGCTGGGAGTCTTCCTGCTGGTGACAGCAGGGTCTTGAGTGGAGACCAGTCTTCTTCAGGTGCTATGAAGGTGCAGCCGAAACGTTGTGTTTCCTTTCTTTTCAGCATGGAATAAACCCGCTACCTGTTCCTTTGCAGCCTACGCATGCTGACGCAGCTACCTCCTTGAGCTACTTCTTCAGGGGCTAGTCTGACTCTGCCAAACCAAGTGGGTAGGGAAAGGAGACTTAGTAGTCCCTCCTACCTGTGCGGAAATATCTTGATCTCCAGTGTAGCACAGTATGCTGCTGTGCCAGCAGCAGAGAAGGGATTCAGTGTTTGATGGAATTGTGCTAAAGGGAAGTGGGTCAGGTCCAGCTTGAGATGCAGGTGAGAGCAAATTGTTGGAGAAAGAAGATGGCACGGCTGGTCGAGTCCCTGCAGGGCCTGGTCCTGCAGGAGCTTCTGGATGAAAGTGGTGAGGTGGTATTATGATTGGACACCCTGGCGCATCCCCGGGCTGTCCAGGCTGACATGACCATGGGGAGTGGTCAGGCAGGGACCAGGAATGTTAGTCTTGATAAGGGTAGAAGTGGCGGCTGAGGCACATAGAGCATCTGCTGCAGGGGAAACCAAGCTCACCACTTCCTTGGCTGCCAAGGCCAGCTATGCCAGGCTGTGCTGGAGGATATGGGAGAAACTTTAGGCATTTCAGTACATTGCAATTCAATATTTTTTATGTTAGACTTCGACTTAACAACATTATCTCAGTTCCGGTTCTTTTGTGCTTATTCGGGAAACATGAGAGTTTTCCTTTTGCTGCATCAGTGGTTGCATTCAATCAGAAGTTGAATCTTTAGAGTTAAATACCTGGAGTTCTTTGAAAAACATTGTTTCAGAATATATCATGTTTGTCAAGCTTTTGCTGGTAAGATAAGAGGGGATTCTGTGAAAAATGCTCCTGTCACTGCAGGAAACAGTGGTCATTATTATAGTAATGATGACATAGCAAGTTTAGTCATGCAAAAACTGTTCCTTATTTTATTTAAAGGAATTGGGGTATTCCACATCTGTAAATGTTTTTTTGACATTATTTCAAAACACAGGGCATCAGTTTATTTTTCAGTCTGTGTGGGTCAGCTAGTGGCTCAGCAGTTTTCCAAATCCTGTGAACTGCAGTTTCAGCTGCAGCCTTGTGAAAACACAACCAACCACAAACTGCAAAAGATGTGTCAGGTTAGAAACACAGTGTGACCCCAAGAAAAAACTTTGACATCCTGTCTTGATAAGTTTTATTCTGAACGTGCAGCGGGGACTGTGACATTACCAGCACCCGAAGACCAACACTGCCAATGTTGGTTTAGTTAGTTTTTTCATATTTTAAATGTTCTGTCTCTTCCTTTCGGACCCCTCTGACATCCAATTTTTTATTATCGGTCTTCTCTCAGGGAAAACTGAAGAAGCTTTTTCCTTCTGCTGGTCTTATCTATCTCTTTTACATTCCTGTCATGAGTCTTTACACTCAGTGGACCTTCTCACTAACTCATTAGCCTCTATCTTCATTAATCACCAGGCACTAGAGCATTCGTATTCACTCTGTGATGCACAGCTTCTTGTACATGCTCTTCACTCTCTTGTCGTTGTTAATCACCACATCTTCACAAACAACCAGTAACTCTTCTCCCTGCTGACTGTTGTGGGAGATCCTGTGTGGCCAGTGACACCTCCCTGTACCCAACACATTGCATCCCTGACGCAGCAGCAGCTGGTTTGTTGTTTTCCCATTCTTACACCCCCTGAGACCACCAGTCTGTCTGCTGATGGTAAGACCGCAAGAGTACTCTTGTCATCTTGAGTCCTAGCTCTCTCAGCTCTGGAGACAAGGTGCACCACTATCTTGCCAAGTGATGCTCCACTCCAGCAGTCAGCCCCAGTTCTGTCCTGTTCCTTGACAGAGTGTTTCAACCTCAAACAAACTGCCAGCCTTTAGGAATGTAGGACACTCTTTGTCCCTCACCTTTGGGACTTCTGGGCAAGCAGCTCCTAGCTTCACCTTTGGGTCTTTTGGGATTGCTGTACACTACCTTCCTTATCTTCTTTAGTCTTTAGGTAGTTCACAACAATCCCATTCCTAGCTACCATGCAGCCCTGTGGCCATCTGTGGCCCCTCAGTATAGGCTAGGCTGTATTTTCTCAAGCATCCCTAGCTCACTCACAGGCCTGTAAAACAGCTCAGTCCTTTGCTAATGAATAATCCCCTCTAGAGCTCTCACTCTCCCTCCATCCAAGCTGAAGACTAGAGTAGTCCAAACCTTAGCTGGATTTGTAAACCTCTTAATTGGCCCAGAGGCGGGGCGACTTCCATGCTGAGCACTATACTGCCGGCACCTTTCCCTGACATGGAATATCACTCCCTTTGAATGCTACTTACTCAATCAGAGAGTGTACCACATTCTACCGGCTTTTTTTTCCCCCATTAATGGGTGACTGTCTCTCAAAACCAGCTCTCATTACCTCAAGGGGACATTTCGGTTTCGAGCTCAGTTGCAGATAGCATGTCTCCCTAGCAATTAGAACATATAGCCCCGGGCTGTTCCGAGCAACTGGTGAATTTTGAGTTTGGTTTACAGCATGGGTTAAAGGACTGGGTTTGAATGCTATGCATGTAGGTTCATGCCATGCAGGTATACTCTAGTAGACTTTAAGAAGGACACCAGCTTGAGGCTGAGCCACTGTCTGGAACAGTGGGCTGGTGTGCCCTGACAGGAAAGCATTGCAAAAATGGGGAATTCTGTTTGTGGTGTGACCCCTGCGTCACTGTGATAAATTCCGCTCTACTCTGTCACAGGATTTTCTGTAGATGGATTTTGCCATAAATCATGCCAAATCCCCCCCCACACACACTTTTTTTTTTCCTTTGACAGTTCATTTAAACAGAAAAGAATGTGCAATGAGAAATGTAAACTCAAAACAGCAAACGGAAGATGAATAGTCCTCAGGGGACGGGACAGGCTGCTGCATCAGCAATCAGAGGAAGCAGTGAAGCCAGAACCGAATGCATACTGGCTAAGAAAAGATAACGCTTCCCTCACCAGTGTCTCAAGTGTCTCACTGCAGGTTCATTGTAAATGGTAGAAACCGGCAGTAAATGCCTCTTACATGCTTACATGGCAGAATATCGAATTGTCTCTGATTTAATACCTTATTCTAAGTATTGCTTATTGATTTATGTTTGTTAAATGTTTAAGTATTTGAGCGAATGCCTATGATCTCCAATAAAATACGATCCAATTCCTTATAGAAATCAAATACATTGAATTGACTCCTAAATCAAATAATTTCTTTTAAAGGTGACCTTTGCCTATATAAGGCTATTATTATCATTACTCCATAAGCTAACTCAGGTGCCAAGGATGTAAAAACGGCTTTTCAAACGTTGTGCAGAGCAGCTTCCAGGATGAAGTGTGACATTCTATTTGAAACAGAATCTGTTACACGTTTATGAAAGTCAAGCACCTGATTCCCCACCGCAATGCTTTCAAATAATGTGTCATTCCTTTTATATTTAATATATAAAATATTTTCAGGATCTTATAGCAATCTTCATTATTGCGAAATTGCACAAGTACTGATGCTGGCAGTGTGCAAAAAAACATTTGTCTCCATCTTCTTCTTTCACCTGAAATAAACAATATGTGCAGAGTGCACAACAAAAACAACTTTTGCATGTTTTAAGGCTTCTCACTCATGTAGGTGGACAGAAGCATGCTCCTGGTGAGCTGTACTGTTGTTGCTTCAAACAACTTGAGCAAGTTCAAACAGTTTAACATGTCTACTTTCGGTCTGATTCTAATTTCTTTCAGATATTTGCTATGCTGCAATTCCTTTCCACATTCTGCAAACACACAGCTCAGCATATTCCATTTAAAACTACAGTGCTCTCTGCTGTGACTTCTTTATCTGTAATGTCTGGACACAATGCCTCTTAAACAAGACCGTGGTTTTCTTTCTGTCACATACTAGCAGATGTTAAACACCAGAAAGGGAAAACTCACTTGTTAACATACAGAAAATAACCTTCAGGCAGGTTGTTAAGAATGTAAAAGACAGTCAAGGAATAGAAAACAAAGTGTAAAGTGAGGGGGTGAACATTGGGGATTGAACCTTAATTGTGTACACTCCGAGCAAACAGACTATTACATCATGAAAGGGCCTGGACTGATGGTTACAGGAGTTGCCCTGCTGCTGTGTGCATCTTGGAAATTGTAAAGCATACAAATGTCATTTTTATTCCCCACCTAGTAAACTATATTGTATAGCAAAAAATTGAGTTTTTTTTTCTTATGTATCAGTACAGCATTTGACACAGTGCTGATATACTGCTTCTCTTTCAAATTTTTTTGGATTATTTTTTCCTCTGCAGTAATTATTGGTTGTTCCAGGAATTTATCTCCTGTGTTGGTTATATCGCAAAACTGGATTAAAAAAAAATTCTACGTTCAGTAAAATATCTGCCCATCCAACCAATTTCTAACCACATCATCCAGTATAGAGTTGTGGGGAAGCCCGAGCCAATCCTAGCAAGCAAGTGGGTCAAATAAAGCAGGATACACCCTGGATGGGATGCCAGTCCATTGCAGGGCACACACACATAACACAGACACGCACACATTCATAGTAGTGCTAGTATTACCAGAAGCCAATTTGCCTACCAGTACGTCTTTGGACTGTGGGAGGAAAACCGGAGGACCCAGAGAACAATACCCACATGAACAGGAGGAGAACACACAAACTCCACACAGACAGCACCCCAGGAAGTGACCCAGGGCCCCACAAGTGACAGCTAGCAAGGCTTACCACCACACCACTGTGCCACCCACAATAAGCCACTTTATGAAAAAGATAGGAGCCACGTGGACAAGATAAATACAATTATGATCACTGGCAGAAAGGTCAGTTTTATAATTTCATTTGCTGTAAATAGATGTAATTGACATGATGTCATTGACATGATGTCAGTGGCTTGTTGCCATAAGAACCAGGATGATAATGCAGTTCTTAAAAATGTGACAGGCAACAATAACCACTGCTTCATTAATACTGTAGGGGCCAGCAGTATGAATAAGAATGTTATGATAGATTATATTACAGGAATATATAAATATTTACAACATGTAATTGGAGATGAAATCTATATCTATGTGTCCATTTTCTAAAGAGTATTTGGACCTCCTTGGTAGTCTTTGTTTGGCAGACTCAGCTGTACAGTTTGATGCTCTGCTACCCTTCCACCTAGTCACAAGGGTCCCTGTGTACTTCTCCCTTCCTGATGATAAAACACTCCAGCTTTGATCCATTGTAGGCAGGCGGAAACTGTATTGTTTGTAGGCCACAGCAGAGCAAGGCTCACTTGTACAGTACAGAAGAACGGTATAGAGAATCTGTGTAACAAACTGCTGTAGCAATTCAAGAAGATTTTACTTTGATGATGCCAATCAAACATCCGTTTTCATTAAAACTCCACATCTACTAACATTTACAACACTAACAACAATAATGACATCAACTATAAAAACTGGTGGTGGTTATGCTGCAGTGAAAAACAGCAGTAGTAAATCTGGAAGAAATATTTACCCTTACGTATTTACCCTTGTACCAAAAATAAAAACACAATCTTTATTTTAACATTTTATTTTCTTTATCAGAATATTTATAATATTTTAAGCAATCATCTTAAAAGGTTCACCGCACAAAAAACGAAAATAAAACGAAAAAGCTGCTGTTTATGAGCTGCTATTTTTATTTTCAAAAAATCTTTTTAATACGTACAATTTAACACATGCCACCTTCTGTTTGTGACTTAGCTGACATCTGTATTTCTGCAGTCCATTAACATGCAGCTAAAGTCAGTACTGTATATGTCTCATAGGACGGAATATTATTCTGAATAACAAACAACAAAAACAAATCCTGCATCTCTCTTTATTCTTGCATTGTTCAGACTTGTGTTAGATACAGTGCCCTCTTTATTTATTCAGAACTCCAATGAAATAAAGTAAAATAAAACCATCATATGATATACTCAGAAAGATTTAGGGATTATGTACTGTACCAATCGGGAAAAAAAAATCAAAAACTGTCATAATGTAATCTTAGTATCAACGTCATATTTCTCATAAATAATGAAAATCCAGAAAACATGAGGGTCATTTATGTGAACACCCCTGAAGTTACCGTAGTATTGTGCAGATCCTCCTCAGGCATGGAATGCATTGACAGAATTCTTCCTGTAGTGTACGCTGGGATTCTGGCTCTTCTGTGGGGTTGTTCTGACCCTTCCTCCAGGCAAAATTTCTCCTAGCCCTTTGGTTTCAGTCTGTGAATTGCTTTCTTGAGCTCAAACCACACATTATGTATTAGATTGCAGTCTGAAGTGTGGGGGTTGAAATGACCAGGAGAGAACATTTATCTTGTGTGCAGTCAACCATTCCTTTGTCGATCTGGATGTATGCTTTGGGATCAGAGTCATGCTGGAATGACCATTTTAGCCTGTACTCGAAGAAGTTAGGGTTCAGGCCAAAATGGACTGATATGTATGGAATTCAAACTCTATGATTCATGACGCCTATTTTATCAAGGGCTCCAGGAAACCATAAACAAAACTCAATCCTAATATATAGCAACTCCCAGCCCCCTGCACATTTCACAGGGGGTAATACCTGAGCACAGTATTTTCTCAACATGAGCTACACTTGTAAGGTTGTAAGCAGTCTTAAATGTCTTAATAATGGATACTACAGTGGAAAGTGGTAGATTAGATAACTTTACAGCCATCCCCCATCTTGTGGAATGAAATGACCATTTTGCCTATAGTCTTCAGAGAGCTTTTGAAGTTTCTTTTCGAAATAAATGACCAAACCCAAACAACAAATGACTTCTTTCTAGGAAATATCTTACTCCTGAAAACCAACCCTATTTACATCACTAAAGACAAGTTTCTTAATCATCACAAAAGTAAGGCAAAAGAGAAATCCCATAATAGTACTGGTGTACCTTGTTGTCAATGAACAATATAACACTAGCTCATTGAAAAAGCAGCCGTCAAAATGTAATGTGACCAGGCTCTGTAGAAGAACAATATATACTGAGACATGAATTCTTAAATAAAAGATGACACAAGATTGGAAAGGCATCTATTGTCACAGCATTCTGAGAGAGAAAATGTAAGACACCCCTGCTACAACTGTATTAAATAATTCTTCACAAAAGCTGGAGGGAGGAAAATAAACATACATTTTCCTTAAATGTATTTGCTGATGTGTTTTTTTCCAGTCAAATCTGTGTTTAGACTGGGACACTCCTAACCTGTGCAGAAATGTAGCTATAGGTACTGTACACTGTAATCTGACTGGGCAAAATGAAACGCTGACATGTATTGGAAATAAAAATAATTTTTCTGATGGGAGTTGGTGGAAATGTGGCTGTGGTTTCTGTTCAGTGCTTTCAATTTAATGCTTAGCTAAGATTATTGGTGGACACACATAATTACAAAGAGAAGGTATTTTTATCTTTAAGGACTACAAAGTGGGTGTAAGCTAATATGGTTTTTCTTATGACTTGTCATAACCAGTAGCAGTAGTGCAGTTTGGTGTTCTGCAGAGTTATGTTTTAAAGGTCAGGATTGTCCCTTTTTCATTGTTCGATTAAAATGTTTTGCTCAATGTCAAAGATTTAATGTCAAATAATAAAATGGATAAATTATAACCTTTTCATTTTTTGAATAATTGCTCACAGTTAATGAGACTCCAGAATACTATATATATATAAAATTGCTTCTATTGAAATTCAAAAGCATTTCCTGCCACCTTCTCTCTCTCTCTCAGCTGATTGTAATTCAGAATTGTTAATCACCAAAAGCTAAGTTTTGCTGTGTTGAAATCTTAGAATTTTAAGGAAGAGGAAGAAAGTGAATCAAAGGAATTTTAATTAGAATTTGTTATCCAACTGCAGTCTATTTTTTGGTACGAGCAGAATAATCGACAGAATGACCCTAGTGTTTGAATGAAAGATGGTCTTTATTTCGATTTCATACAGGAGGCCAAATTCATACAATTTACAGTCCTTCAGTGCTGACATTCTTACTGAACCTGTTACACAAGGGTCTCCAATACTGACTCTGGAGGGCCGTTTCTCTGCACGAATGTATTCCAACCCGGCTCTTGAACTTCTGAATCATCTTGCTATTGCTGAAATTACACCAGCTTAACAGCTTTTTCCAACTGTTCAAGTGCTAGTGCTTGAAAGAGGTCTGCAGAACCCATATGAGCACCAGCCCTGCATGACCAGAATCAGAGCACAAAGGTCTGTTTCATTCTGCGGTTAAACTGATTTCACTCCATATATTAAAATTATTTGAATTCAGATAAATTGGATTATAAACTACGATGGCTTAGATCAAGCTGGTTCAACCCCTAGCTGTGCTTCTGATTCACTGTATCTTTCCCCGAGCAACCTACACCCCCCCATGCTATACCCTCATGCTACCATGTTGCAGATGTTCTGTATAGTAGATTAGCGTTCGTACTATATTGGACTCTTCTGCAACACCTGTAGAGGCAGGTTGCTTTGGATAAGTGACATTTTAAATTCTGTAATAAGAGGGCCCTGCCTGATATACTGTAGCTAAATATTGTGTGGGCTGAGACAAAGCAAACGAGACTTTTGATTTATAGCAGAAATTGACATTTTTCTTTCAGTGCAGATTTCATAGAAATACCCTGCATACTCAGCCATGATGACACAAATTGCATTATTTTAGCTTGTACCATCTTGCTAACTGATTGTATCAGAGCACTGTCTGGCTGCATTTCTATTCCCATGATTCCCATTGCTCTGTACAGCTATAATTATGGCAGAAGAGTGATGTATTGTGGTCATTTCAAGCTGTCACATATTGCCCTAATATGTCTAGAATAACTGGCTCCTGAAACTGTAACATCTGCGTCTCCTCAAGCCTGTTAAGTTAGATTTGATACTTGATTTCATTTAATTGCTTTTATTTATTCAAGTTAATTTACATAATAAAGTGGCATGTTATTTTAAATTTGCTTATTTCACAATGTCTAAGATAAAATGTACCAATTTAAATGATGCTTATGGTAATTTGGAATGCGTTCCCTACTGTACCTTTACTCAACAAAAATTCTAAAATAACAGTGAAATATTCCAACAACACTAGGCATTAGGTGTGTAACTGGCATATCTGTGTTCAATATCAGGTACAATGTGCTTCAGTCTCAAATACAGACAGACGATCAACACAATCACAAAAGTTGATCACTGATTGTGATGAACGGAGGTAACATTGGTGGGAATTGTAGCCTCTTGCTTGTCAACATAGTGTAAAATCTACTGCTGAAAGAGATGTTTCTAGCAGATGAAAATGAAGAACAGTCATGTTTTCTAGCAGATAACTACGAGCTTTGATTAAAAAGAAACAAGCCCACAAAATCCACAGTTCTCCAGCTGTTATATTTCTCCAGCCGAAATGTTTTCTGCCACAGGGTGAACTCCCCCACAGTTAATGCTGAAATGTTGTTATTACTATGGCATTATCCTGCCACAGTGAAGCTGTTGACCAGCAGAAGCATGGTCTGTATACAGTAATTTCTTCAAATCTTTGATATATTATGCAGGACAATGTGGTATGGTGACTGCAATCTCACTACAGTGCTTTATTTTTAGCGTTAGAACATGCTCTTAGCCTTGATCATTTTGGAATGCCTTGAAGATCATGTCACCTGCATTCAGAGTTACTATGGCAGCACGACTCCTTGATTATGATGGTGAGAATACATGACCCTCGTTCCCTGAAATGCCACAGAAATATATCTGAAAGACTGCTTGTTGGAAATCCAGGTTAATTCACATCTTTCTGTCTCCAGTATTAACTGCTAGGTTTAAGAATATGTACCGTAGCTTGGACATTACTAAAAAAAACAATTGCACATTTTTTCCCCTGAAGGATGTGGTGAAAACCTTCTCAACTGAACAATGAACATAATGGAATTTATCAACAAGCACAGGAACAGCTTGAGACAGTGGTACACACCTGTTGTTCTAATGAATTATTTACCAGCAAAGCCTGTTTTAAAGGCACGCATATCTTTCTGGCTGCTTTCAGCAGAAGGTGTTGAATCATTAATGAAGACACAGCATGACTTTAGACATCCTCTGTTAAGGCCCTTTTGTTCCTCTCTCAATTTTACTACGGAAGAGTGAGTAGAAATGACTTACAAATGTTACTCCTGGATTTAGTAGATAAAGCAGCACAACCCCTTGAGCTCACCTGAAGTTCCATCACTTAATTTCTTTTTCCATTAATAATGAAAGAATCTTCTTCTGCTAAAAGTTCTGTACACAGGATAAGATAAGGGCAACAATGGAATTTCAAAAAGCAGCAGCGAATAACAGAAATTCTAAAATAAAAAAGGATTACATGTTTTGTGCGGTGCTTAGGTTTCTCAACTCCTTGGTTTATTGGATATAGACTTTTTGGATTCTCTGCTCTCATTGCAAGTGTATTCATTAGCAAAGACAGTAGAATCAAGGAATCACAGGTTATTTTCATAGGAGCTGTGCTCTTGAGGGTTGAATATGAAGAAATAATCATTTTGGATTAAAATGCATTCTACAATAAATCTACCACTCCAGTTCCCATGCTGCAGTTTATAAAATCACTTTGAGAAACAGACTCGAGACAGCCTTCTGCTTTTTGTGTCTTGAGTCACCTGTATTTCATAACTTTCAAATGAGGTCTGGTCTGCTAGAGATTGCTGACTGCTCTTCAGAACAAATCTAAAGAATCTTTGCAATGCATGGCAGCCCTTCTGTGATGAATTTTATGATGGATCCTATTACGGCTCAGTCCTTATCTCAGTGCTGTGGAGGCTGCTGTCTTTTAGTATGAGTGTTTACACAATCTCCTAGCATGATGAATCCAGACTCCTTCATGGTCCACTGTTGAGAACGAAGATGGACAAAGGCTGGATCTTCAAGATGGGACAGTAAAATGTTGCTCTCGCACCAGCAATTACAGTATCTGTGGTAATGAAGTGAAAAGAGAAATGTCCTGTAAACGGGGCATCATTTCTCATTCCATGTACTCTAAATAAGGCGAATTAATCCTGAGAATGGGTATATCTTTACATTGCTTCCTGCATTGTGCCGTTTTATTAGGTCAAACAAACCTGTCTGAATAGGTCAAAACAGAATGAATAAAAGTACTAACTTGAAGAAAATCCCAGACTATCCTTTCAGAAAACAACGGTACTAAAAGAGGAACTATCTCCTGAAACATTACCAAAGGAGATTGTTTAGCATTACCTGAACTCTTCGCTGCATTGTCAAATTCCCAGACTACTGTTGCCCAGTACATCTCCTCCTGAGCTGCTTTTATGGAGAGTGTACTGTAGCTCTGTGCCCTCTGGAATTCAATCATGGTCTCTCATGGGCAATGTCTGTCTTCAGAGCGGCACAGTACCTCTCTCCAGACAGCAAGCCAGGCCTCATACAGTGGGAGATATCAGTGCCGTTCAGGCTCAAGGAGGTGACACCATCTTCTGTAATAGACTCAGTACGGAAGTGCCCCTGTTACTGTCCGCACCATACTCCTTGTTCTCCTCTGCTACAACCTCAGTGACCAAGAGACATTTTTCTCTGTGGTCTGGGTCAAGGCTCACATTGCACATTGTTGAAAGTGCGGCTCAGTTCTTCCGGGATTGCAATTGTGGCGAAAACTCCAGACAGCACAGTCTAAAGCTAAAGGCCTGGCCATGTGTTGCAGAAAAACTTGGTTCCATCCAAGTTAAAAGGAGATGATGTCACCTTCTGAAACAGGCTCAGAATCAAATGATCTCTGCTACATCTAATTGTAAATGCACTGCACATATATTTAATGTCATACAAACAAATCTTGCATCTATACACATACTCTTCCGTATTAACTGGTCATATTTGGTTTAATTCAAAATGAATTCATCCATAGTCTTTTTGAGCTTCATAACAAGCAGCGGGACACTGAAAATTAGTCATCATCTAATTGGTGTCCTGGAGAGGCCATTCATCTCAACACCAAAACAAAAATAATTAAACTTACAGTCAAACCCCAAAAAATAAACACATGAATTCCAGGGTAACAATTTATGTTGTTATGTTGAAGCCTGCAAAATGTGCAATACTTGTTTAGGGAACATTTAATTTTGTTAATAATTATCTTGAGTCATCTAAGATGACATCATTTAACAAAATTAGCATTGGAAGGAGACGATCCTGGGACTGCTTTTTATCAGTAAAAGTCCTCTTATATGAAAACCATAACGAAGAGGGACAGAACCAAGACGTGACCTGCAGGCCTTTTTAGGTTTCACTTTAACATAACCGAAGGTAATAAATAAGAGTGGCCTTAAGTTCTTAAGCGAGGACATGAGTAACATACATGTCAAGAGACTGAAAATGAAATGAAAGCGCTCTGCCGGCCAGACACATGACGTAATCCTCCTCTTGCAGGTTTGCCACCGATTTACTGATAGTGAATAGACAGGACTCTAGAGCACCCAGATGTACAAGATCAAAAACAATTACCATGGCGATACTCAGAACTAATCCCAGCATGCACCCATGACAGTTCAATGATTTCCCATCTATGGAAGCAGGTAAGGGAAGATGAAAGGAATCAAAGACCGGAATCTAGGCGGCAGTGGAGGTGTGTGTGAGATTGTACCATTTCATCACTTTGATCTCTCTTCAAGGCTGTAACTTCAAGAAAGAAAATCAGCACTGCCCTTGAAACAGATACCAGTGTGGTTTGCATCATTCAATGTTTCTCATTGCTTTGCCTACTGTACATTCACCAGAAAATGGTAGTATGTGCAATAGTGAAGCAATTGAAAATACGTTCAAAATGACTTACTAGTTGGATTATATTTGGAGAACAAACTTTTTAGTCAGGAATTAAAGCTTGAAAGCAATCCTGTACAGTATGTGTGAAGGCTGTGGTTTTAGCTGTCTGTTCCAGGAATACCCTTGAGTGCACTGAGCTCTGACTTTAATGAAACCTTAATTGAACTAATAATTTGTTCCATTACTCCTTTTATTTTACCAATTTCAGACCCTATTAAGCTGGTTATTTGAAGTTTCCCGAATAATGCTTTACACACTGAAATCTCCAGTGATTTAAATAAATTAATTTATAAAGGTCTGATGAAGCAATTTGTCATATCAATTAAAGTTGAATTCAATAACCAAGAGCTCATTTGGAATGAAAACAAAGAGGGACACTCTAAAACAATGAAATCATGCACAAAATTAAAAGTGTCCTAATGACTTGGTTTTTCAAGATCCCATGGCGCTGTTTTTATCCTGGTGTCCGGGCAAAATTCCATTCTGAAATGGAACAAAATGGAATCTCTAAAGTTCTTTCTTAATAGAATTGCTGAAGTGATTTCTTATTTCCCTGCCTGATCTTCTGTGTTGGCCTGCTGCTGGTGCAGAGCAACTGCTGGGCGTCCCTCTGGGGCTGCTGGGAGCTGCACTTCGATGTAGAAAGAAGTGGTCCCTTCCTGTGTGTGAAGCACTTTGAGGTCCTCTGGGAGGAAAACAGCTGTCCAAATGCAACCAGTTATAAGAAAGGGAAGCTGAGTTTTACTACAGTGCATATGCCTGTACTATATTCTGGCATAGCTGGTGCAAGAATTTCAACATTTTCGAAAAATGGAAATGCCAATTCCTTTGTTATTGTCCCTTTTGAAAAGCCACAACCTCAAAACTGGGTCTGTCAGTCCGCTGTGAAGGGGGTTGCAAAAAACAAACAAACAATAACCCGGACCTTTAATAACCTCAATCCCTCCAAACCCCAGTGACTCTACCGATTATGGCCACAGTTAGCTAATGACTCAAAGGAAGTTGACGATATTTGTCTCTGCATTAATTTCGCTCACACTGAGCCTAAATGAAAAACATCACATTTTGTCCTCTGCTATCTAACATTTTCCAAGAAATAGCGAAATCCATATTCAACCCACATGTACAAAGAATTCACCAAATGAAAATTGTCAAAATAGAAAGGGATTTAACATATTTGTGTTCTATTAGAACGTCCTGTGTTTTTAAAAAAATCATGAAGCACCATAATGACAGAGCTTTCAAAATGTTTACCTAAACTGAACAAAAACTTGTTAATTTTACACAACAAGAAGACAGATCGTACTTACAGTACTTAGCCCACTACTGAGCATCGGTTATTTTTACATATGTGTGGGAAGGAATTGCTCCTAAATCACAAAAAAGCAAAACAAAAATTAGTTGCCAGAGCACTTCTGTCCTGTCGAGGAATCATTTAAAAGATAATAGAGGAGAGTGCTTGGGGTGGATGCTGTGGGTGTGAACACTTTATAATGTTATATAGAATTCAGCAGAATTACTGCAGTTTTATCTGTGCATTTCAATGACACGCTTCAGAAAAACCCTAGATTAAATATGGATTAAATTCACTTTAAATTTTAGGATTACCTGAAGATATACAGTAGCTGTAGGATGTCTATGTAAATGGAGTTTAAAATTACTGCACCCTGATTAAGCGGTGCATTAACAATAAAGCATTGATTGTTTAATACATGTTGAGATCCTTGCGGAGGTCTGGGCTAAAATGTACTTCAATTATTTAACATACATGTACTTTACTCTATGTATATGAAAAAAAACTATTTTAAATCCCCCCCCCCAAGATTTAAACAACAGATGTGTCACGATTGTAGTCCCTCCTCCTTAAGGGCGCTTTGGACTTATTCTGTGCACCTGCCCCTTGTTCCACCCTCCTTCCCGTCCCCCTTAAAAGCCAGACACTCAGTCAGTTCCGGGCTCTGCATCTGATTTCTGTATCGTGCGAGCCCGGGTCTGGATGAGTCTGGCTCCGTTATGGGTTTAAGTCTTTGTTCCTGTTCCCCTTGCCGGTTCCGTTACCCGGTTCCTGATTTTATCTCCTGTTTTGGATGGATCGCATGGCCATGGGCTCTGTCTTGTTTTTGGATTCCCTGTCTGGATTATTTTTGGATTGTTTGCCTTGGCCACACCAGCGCACTTTGGACACGTCCCCGTTTTCATCCCCGTGTTCCTGCATGACTTTTTCCCCAGTGTTTCCTCACTATTTCGGATTGTGTCGTCCGCATAGGGTCCGGAAAGAACTGTTCCGTTACAAGTAGTAAAACACCCCACCTACCTCTTTCTAAATGGGTAATTGGAGGGTTTGTGTGATGCACTCCAGCCTTATTCAAATTCAAATTTTAATTCAAAGTCTGGTTTCATATTTAAATGTTTCTTTCATTTTTAATTCATTGTTTTTTTTTTTAACTGGTATCGCAAGTCATACCACTAGTAAGCTTATGTGGAACCCTTAAGTTTGGAACACAGAGATAGTTTTCACAGCAAATATTTCATGACTAGATTTTCTCAGCGAGAGAAGTGTCAAAATGTGGCTAATGGATTATATCCCCACCTTGCCAAGTAAAACATCTTAAAGGATAAAATTGAGCTAAATTGTGCCTCAAGGAGATTTGAGAAGAACAAGGATCAGATTCAATCACTATCAGACTGTGGGGAGGCTGAAACAATTTGACAGACATACATTTTTTTCAGTGCTGCTATCATTTTGTTACTTTCCTCACAAGCTTCGTTTTGAATGAGGCTCTTATTGCTCTAGAAGGAAGGGCTGTCAGTTTTGCTAGATGTGTAAAGAATAATAGCCATACATTGTAATCTATAGCAGAAAACTGATTCTGTAATGCAAAGTTTTACTTGTGTGATCGATCTATATATTAATCTACTGTATAATGATCACAGCTAAAACTAGGGTACTCCAGAATACACAAGGAAAATATAAAACACAATCCTTTTACTTAAGAATTCTGAGGGTTAAGCACTGTTTAATAGATGGGTTAATAGATTAATTGTGTTTACTGTCATGCAATTTGTGATAAAAAATACAAATATACATTTATAAGTTTGTTTTTATCAGACAGAATTTATTGTAGTTGGACTAAATTATTACCCTTAAGCAGAAAGAGAACACTAGTTAGTGCTATAATTTAGTAAAAATATACCACAAGACAAAAACGCTTACTTAACTTGAGGTTGGTGTTGTAAAACAAGGACTTAGCCAGTATGGTTATTAAATATAAAACATCCACAGTTTACTTAATATTAATCTTGGAGACAGAATAGATGATTGAATGTTTCTTACCAAGCATGTTTTTTTCCTATTGAGGACAGTAGAATTTCCATTATTATGTTGATGAGACCTGATGAAATGGAAAACTCAATTCTCGAGATCAGAAGCATAAATGTAGAGTTGGCAAAATATCAGTAGAATTCATACACTGAGGTCTGGTCATTCACCCAATGCAAGGCAGAACTGTGCAGGGCAGGGTTAACAGGGTCTGTGGACTTAAACCCATTCTTAGCACATAGTCCATTAAAGGGTCTCATGGACCTTTTAAAAGGTCACAATTGTTGCCCACAGTGCGTCAAACAGACAAATCTTTCCACAGCTTGTGGGTGGTTCAGTATCTAACCACACTTCACCACTTGTCTGAAAACTGAAAGCCAGGATCTGAAGGGTAAAGGTTTTTTGGCAGCATGTGTCGCAATGCTCTTTAAGTAATATTATACAGTATATGCTGCTTAGATACAGTAGGTCCAGTGGCTTGTAGGATGATAAGCTATTGTACTGTATCTGCATCTTACTCATCCCATGTGGATGTGATATCCGTCAGTTCTTATGAATAACTTCTCTAGTTTCTTCTCTTCAAGGAACTGGTGTATGGTCTATAGGATATGGCCATCTCTAGCACCAGGAGGTTGCCATCTGGCTCCTTTTAAAATGGGCAGTCAGCCTTTTTCAGCAGCTTGGAGAATTATTCCTGATACTTTGTTTAATTGCCCCAGCGTGCACCTTCATTCAAAGTCCATCAGTTGTTGTGAACCTCTCTTAAGTTACACTCCTATTATTTGTGCTGGGGAACATTTTGTTTTGTATGTTTAATATCTCCTGTATACAGTACATATGTGTATCACCAGATTTTGAGAGGTTAAGAGGTGCTAAAGGTGTGAAAATGGCTGGATACTTATAAAAAGTAAATTGAATCCACAAAATAAAAAAATGTTAATATTAAGTATAAGAACAGCGAAAAGTGTTTGGTGCCTGCAATATTGCTGAAAATGTAACAGTAAGGGCACTAGAGACTCTGAAAAATGACAAATTAGACCAAATGGAAATAACAGACTAAAGGTTGAGGAAATTATCTGCTAACCACTTATTCAATATTACCAAATGGCCTGAATCACACATCAGAAAATAATGAGTCAGTATGGCAAACAGGAGACCAGACATTCAGAGATCCAGAACTTAAACTCACAGAACCAAAATAATATACTGTTAAACTCACACAGTCATTAATACAAAAAATACTCAATAAGCAAAGAGTTGCAAAGCATCGGTGTTAATGGTCAATGCCTATAGAATCATGAAATTTGACCAAACAAAAGTCTGTTTATATTTGATAAGTCATCAAATGTACGGTATATTGCAACCAAACATTAACATGCTTTGTTTTCAAATTATAGGGTATCCAGACTTTTGATGGACAAAACATTTGCCTTGTTGGTCATATTAACATTGATTGGTTTAATTTGACTTTCAACACTCCTTTGTGTTAAGTGGTGGTAATAATATCTCAATCATGCCAAGCGTGCTAATATCCATGCTTTAAACCAGTTACTTACTGAAACTTAAGAATCACATCTGTTTGGAAAAAAGTATAAGAAAGGTGCTAATTTCTATTTTTTGGTTCTAAGGAAATATACTATTTTAGAGGGGAACTATAACTGAGGGATTGTACAGGAAGACAATGATTTAAATGGAAAGCTGTTGAAAGTTATACAGACAAATTGTGAAAATAACAGAAAGATAATTATTCAATCAATGGTAAAACCTTCAATTTTCATTAGTAGTAAAAAATTTAACAAATATGCATTACCAGGATTCAGGGCTAAAACTACAACAAAGAAGGTTAGGAAAGTTAAGGTGAAAAGGTAAGAGTTCATATCAAATCTGCATGGTCTCAATGGAAAGAAGCCATGATACATTCATATAAGCTTTAATTCAACAGCAGTCAGTAAGTCTGTGCAAGATCTCTTACCTGACTGGGTTTCATTTTTGCAGAGTTCCTTTTTGTGGTACTTCTGGAGTAATAGTTATGTTAGTGTTCTCAGAACTTGATTCTCTCTCTACAGTTGTTCTATTAAAGTCAGCTTAAAAGACATGTAGCTATCTGCAGATTTAAATGTATTAAAACAATTAAGAGCAAATTGCCTTCTTGCAGAAATGCTGAAGTCAGAGTAGAGTAATTGTTTTGATGAACACTATTTCCTGCTTCACCAAGCATCTGGGTGTTAATGTGTCTTTAATTCCTGTTTTTCCTCATCATGAGCACTTAAGCCCTACTCTCTATTAACACAGTTTTTGTTGTTGTTGATTTTCCCCATAAACCAAAACAAGATGAGGTTATAACAGAGATACAATTGTCATGTTGTTACAGTACATATTAACATTGATATTAATTATATTTAATTCAGCTTAATTTGAATGCTTTTTAAGTAGGATGCTCAGCTTCAGTATAGAGTGCTTGTTACTTTTTTTTAAATATAAAAAGTATACAAGTCATTAGTTTCTATGCTGAAGTATCACTTAGAAATAATTAGGAATGAAAAATGGGATATGAAATTGGAAGTGAAAGAAACGTAAGAAAAAATAAACAGTATGTCAACTACTCACTGAGCAAATCCTTAAATGTAACTTTGGTCCTACAACTTTGATCTTTTACCCAGCTGTGTGTGAGACAAAGAAGGCATCAAAAATATTCTTGAGCGGTTTAAAAGTCAACTGGATGAAAATGTCTTTCTGTGAATACATAGCCGTGCTTTGTCCCTCATTAAATGAACCGTTAAATCGTGTACTCAGCGTCTTTTATAAATATTAATTTACTAATTTGATTTTCACACCACTGACAGTTTTATGATATTTTATGAGTGCAATCAAAATATCGATGAATCTGGTTATCGTAGAAACCACGCGTATTGACGAGTCTTCATTTTTGTAAAACAAATGAGTTTGGAGCAATTGTCCTGGCTTGCAGGATCTGTGATGGGATATTCTTTTCAAAGAAGATTGACGACTGCAAGTTGATAGAAAAACTTCATAATGGAGAGGTTCAGGTGGAGAGCTGCGTCAGCATGCGTAGTCTGCAAAGGAACAAGTAATAGGTTTATTCCATGCTGAAAAGAGTACCTGAAGAAGGCTTCACAGCCGAAACATTGTGTTTTCTCTCTTCTCTTTTAAGCATGAAATAAACCTATTACATATTCCTTCATAATGGAGAGTTTGTGAACTAATATGAACTTCATTAAAACCTATACAGTAGAGGCTATTTTTCTTTTCATGTAATTTAGACTGTATCTGCATACTTTGTGATTTAATATTAAATCGACCAACCATACAAGCAAGATCATGCAGTGTTTTCTTAAATACAACTTGTGTGCTTGTCTTTACTGTACATTGTTGACACTGGAGTTTTAATGGTTCTTAGTTATTCTTCAGAGTTTGCCTTGTGAAATCTACAGGAAGGAGCTAATGACCTCTTGGCTGGGGGAAATTAAGCACATGCAGAAAAAAGCACTGATGGACAGCAATGCTATTAGTTTTTTTTTATTATGATCATAATGAAATGGCGAGGAATTTAATAATTCAATCAAAGGGGCAGATGCATTTGCTGTTCCTCATGCTACTACTAGCCAGCAGCTACTGTATATCAGCCTCCAACTCACAACCGGCAGCCCACTGAAGCTCATCGGGTGTGAGCCTGGTCAGTATCTGGATTGTTGATCTCCTGGGAAAAACTAAGGTTGCTGCTGGAAGGGGTGTTAGTGGGGACAGTAGGGGGCACTCATCCCATGGTCTGTGTGGGTCCTAATGCCCCAGTACAGTGACGGGGACACTGTACTGTAAAAAGGTGCCATCCTCTGGATGAGAAGTAAAACCGAGGTCCTAACTCTCTCTGGTCATTAAAAATCCCAGGGCGTTTCTTTAAAAGAGTTGGGTTGTTAACACCTGTGTCCTGGCCAAATTTCCTATTGGCCCTTACCAATCATGGCCTCATAATGATCCCCATCTATGAACTGGCTTCATCACTCTGTTCTCCTCCCCACTGAGAGCTGGTGTGTGGTGAGCGTACTAGTATACTTTAGCTGCTGTCCCATCACCCCAGGTGGAGCTGCACATTGGTACTGTAGCAGAGAGAAGTTTCCATTACCTATAAAGTGCTTTGAGTGGAGTATCCAGAAAAGTGCTATATAAGTTTAAGGATATTATTTATTTTAATTAACTAATAGCATAAATCTTTGTGTGTTCAACACAATAGTCATAGAGGAAGCTGTATTGTGAGGAGGCTGATGCTGAGGCAGGAGAAGAGCACTCAGCAGATCAGGTCCAGAAGCTCAGACACTGAGAGGACTGACGGCCACTGTAACTAAATTACTGCAGCATTGGTGCTGCACTCTGTCTGAGCTGTGATGTCAACACTGATACTCATTTCAGCATGCGCAGTTGTGTTTGGTGTGGCAAATGTAAAAAATGAGGATTATACGGTATGTTTAAGACAGATGAGGGTTTGGGTTTGAGATGTGGTACAGTATGTCCTAAAAACACCAAAGAAGTGCATCCAGAAAATTTAATAATCTGTTACTTTTACTGGGGTACAATCAATAGGGACCGTCATCCTTATATAAGGGGAAGTAACTTAACTATATAAACTCATTTACAGTTCAAGAAGGTAGCTGCGTCAGCATGCATAGGCTGCAAAGGAACAGGTAACAGGTTTATTCCATGCTGAAATGAAAAGAAAAGAAACACAACATTTCAGCTGTGGAGCCTTCTTCAGGTCCCCTACCTTTCTTTCTTTTCTTTTCACTGTGGAATAAACCCGTTACCTGTTCCTTAACTAATTTATACTCTACAGTATTACTAATAATTAATAGACTGTTTAGACCACACATTTGGTTAGATATGCTTTTATCCAGTCAGAAAAAAAACATATGTGAAGCTGTAAAGCATACGTTTTTAGGATGACATTTTAAGACATTAAAGGCAGTTGGTCTTTGTTTTCCTTTTTAAAAAAAAAATGACAGTGACAGTGCAAAAACCGATAGATTTGGAAAATTACATTTTGGGAATTCCTGTAGACACCTGCAGTATGATTAAAAAAACCTTTGACCAAAGGCAGTTTATGGCTGGCATTTAGAAGAATGTATCAAATACCATTACTGAATGCAAACTTTGAACTGCATTTATCAGTAAAGAATTACATTAGGTGTAATGATCACAGATTTAATAGCAACAAATGTCTAACCTGCTGCCTTCTGAAACATTGTTATGAAAAGGTCTTTCTTGTAGATTAAATGTATATGTTCCATCATAATAGCTTTTCTCTCAATAACAATGTGTTAATGAACATTCTCTTCTTTAGTATTTCCTTTTAATGATTAGATGGGAACATAAAGTCTGACTTGTGCAGCTAATGTAAAAAACAACTCGATGAATAGCAAAATGTGCTTCTGCTTTAAATTCATGTGCTTCAAGCTACAAAGAGTATAGGTTATACAGAATGGACTAAAAGAACCAGTATAAAATTATTTTTGTTATGATTTTAAGACACACGTCTCCTGTTGAAGTACAGATGAAAGGCTATCTAATCAATGTCTGAATAAAGTAAAACTGCTGACATGAGTTATTAAGCTTAGACACCACAAAGCTGGTTAGTAGTAGGCAATTTGAACTGAGGAAACATGATCATAAGCACTGAGCACAGAGGATAAAGAGACACATGTTCTCACATTTAATTCAGGCAGCTCTCTACATGGATTAGTGAAATACAGGGAGGTATAACTGTCACCAGCCATGATGTTATTTAAACAGCATTTCATTCTGTGTAAAGAATTTTTTAATTATTAACATTGCAAGACATTCCCTTAGACTAGATTTATTTCTTAAGCAGTACAGAAATACCTGTGGGATACCTGTACTTGCAGGAAAGATGCTGGACAGCTTATTTTATAGCACTCATATACAGTACTGTCATTTGTATCTGCTCCATGTAAACATATCCTAAACCAACAGTCCTTCAAAGTGAATAGTGATGAATGAGGTTTTCTATAACAAATCACAATAAATCCCTTGTGAAATACCTTGAGGGTATACAATACTTTCTGTCCTTTATAAACAAACATAATATCTTCAGAATTCTTTTTGCTGCTCTGTTATGTATAATATGCAGTCCCTTACATAATTCTTTCTGCTTATAGAAATAATTTGCCCTTATGAAACTGAATATATATTAACATCAAGTCATTTTCCAAAGTCTCTTCTTTCATGTTATTTCCTCTTTTCTGTTGCAAAACCAATCTTCTTTTTTGTGTGAGGTTGTTGTTTATCAATCAAACTAGATATTTCACCGAAGAAATAGCTTGTGATTAGGCTTTTCATACCTAAATACTAAATGGAGTCAGTACAATTTATCAATGATAAATGCTTCTTTATAAGACCTGTGTGAAACTGATTAGCTTCCCCTATGTTTACTGTACATCCTGACCATTTACAGGAGACCTGCCAGTAGTTTTGCTTGTATTTTTTAGCATTTATGAGATATTGCTAAACTTAGAGCTGCCATCAAAAGGAAAGTTGCAAAGATATTAATATATGTCTTTGTGACCTCTCATGTTGTCTATTTACTTATACTAGGCAGCTGTTTGTTAACTAGTCTGGTTCATAATAAGATCAATTATAATCCTAATTAAGTTACTGACTTGCACATCTTTCACACAGTATTTCAGTATTCAAGTCTTTCTATTGGTTACGGTTTTAAAATATTTACAAAAGTTAGCATTATAATTTAGAATATCCTTCATGCTGTAGAATCTTCGTATCTTAAAGAGTTATTTTGGCCACACTTTAAGTGACATTTGCTCATGTTCTTTGTTTGGTCTACATTAACGTAAAGTGCTCTGGAATACCCTTGCACATAGCCAGGTACAATTTTAATTTGGTTGACTGAACAATTACATTTTCTAGCCATTATTTAGTATTTTTTGTATCATTTTCTGTATAGTGAAATTAAGCATGGCTGACCAGTACTTCCACCTGAATAGTAATTACCAAACAAATACTAAATCCTGTAACTTTTAGACTTAAACCAAGGAATTACAACCTCTTAAAGGTACAGGGTTTTAAAGTAATTCTATGATGTTTACACTTTTAAAAATATAAACATACAAATCATCTTGTTTCAATCAGTTTCAAAATGTTCTCAATGAAAAAATACAATTGGAGAATGCTAACCTGTTTTCCAGATTGATGTTTTTCCAAGCAATATAAAAAGGAATGAAGTCTGACCTGTTGTTCCCAGAAATGTTGAGAGAGAATGAGAGAACAACACAAGAGCTTTGAAGTGCTAAAATCGTCATTCTGTGCCTGTACTGTATTGTAATTTCTGAAAATAGCTCAATGATCATTTAAGTGCAGCTCCAAATGAGAAAATAAAATTAAAAACTAATAGTTTTCTTCCCCTGAATACCTACATATTATTCAATTTGAATATAATAATAGAAATTGAATCAATGAAGAGGAAATGAAATGTGGATTGTTATTTCTTTGCATTGTGTAAGAACTTAATTGTTTATACATTGTGCAGAATAGGATCCCTTTGATGCTCTAAACATATTTCATGTTTTTTTTAATGGCATTTTATTCATCATGGTACTGAATCACTTTCACATAATTATTTTTCCCCTGTGCCATTGAAAAGTAGTGAAAGATATAATTTTCAGACTGGTAAGGAGTAATTTAATTGTGGTTGAATCTCCCAAGACCTTTGTCTTGCTACAGTATACTGTTAATGAAAATGAATGGCTGTGTTTCATAGATCTCCTGGCCCTTATTAATGGCTTTTGTGTTTAGTCAATATTAAAAGCCGTGCACGCCATTATGGAGCTCAGTGAAATCGTGCCAGTTGTGCTATCTCTGTGCTACAGGCTAAAGCACAGAGAAGCTGGTATCACAAAAACAATTAAATATATGACAATTTTCAAAAGAAAGCAGCAACTGTACAGTTTAAGGAAAAGCATTCAATACTTTCCTGTAACTGTTTTCCAAGAAAGTGTGCACAGGAGAACACCTCTTACTTGCAAATATAGTAAGGAAAGTAATTACCATTCCACCTCACCATGTGGTGTTCTGTTCATCCATCCATTCAGTTTCTATCCACTTCCAGTTCAGGGTCACAGGGCAGCTGGTGCCTATCCCAGCAAGCAATGGGTACAAGGCAGTGTATACCCTGGATGGGACACCAGTCCATCACAGGGAAAATGGACAACAACACGCACACACAGCCACACCAGGGCCAATTAACCTATTAGTATCTTTCTGGACTGTGGGACAAAAGTGGTTCAATCAGAAGAAACCCATATGAACACCTGCACTAAAAGGCAGCAATGCTAGCCACTGCACCATAGGCCTGCCTTGTTCATTTTATTTAAATATACTTAAAAAAATATTAAAGTCTTTTAATACCTCACTCTGTTCATCATGAACTCTTCACTCCTCATGCTTAATGATGCATCATGTTGCATCATGATGGAGGTGGAGTTAGAGCGAGCATGTGGGGAAGGATGGGCCTCTTTGGCATCCAGGGTGGTAGGATGACTGTTAGATACCCTGCTGAGCTTTTCTGACAGCACAAACTTATGCAGGTGAAGTAATCCTACACTAAATATTGGACGATGGTAATGTCCACAAGTCTAGAGCAAAAACCATTGGAGCTTATTTTGAACAGAAGGTGACACAGTGCATGGAGTTATCAGAGGAACCTCTGGACCTTATCACTACTGAACATACGGGGAAAATTATACTGAAATTAAGAACAACCCACACCGTGCAAAGCAACACTCCACTTCTATTCAGTGGCGTATTAAAGTGTCACTGTGACTTGTGCTAGATAATTTCTAGTTATGATCCTGTACAAGTGCGCAGGATCTTTTAAAACTACTGTAGTTTTCAATTTTTTTTTGTTTTTAACCTTTGTTCTGGCAGTGGGAACAGAAGGTTCCCTGTGCCTTTGGAGTCAAGTAAATGACTTAATGAATATCATATTATTATGCATAATGTTCTTCATGTTAAACTGAGTATTAGCATTCTCGGCTTTTCATAAATGGCACAGAATAAAATCCTTTTGGTCAAAAATCTAGACGCCGAGAGAATACTGAATAATGAAAGGTTGAGGGCACACATTTGCTGCTGATGGTGCTCCAGGACTTTATTCAACTGTATTGTGTGTGAAACTGACTTGGTCTGAAATTGTTTCCACTTAGCCCTTTTGCTATGTGAAGAGAATGATAAAGTCCCCCAGGTAAGTGGAAGGAAGCAGTTAACAAACAAGAGGTGAGGTACTGTACTTACAGTATGAATAACTAATCCATGAATCATTTAAAAAAGAGGAGTTTAAAAGACTGATTGCTAATTAAATGCTTTGTGTTTTTGCATTCACATATCCAGTTTTCCTCCTATTACATTTTCAAGTAAACTCTTTAAAAATGGATGGTGTAAAGAATGTTTTTTTTATTAATGTCTTGTTCTTTTCTTAGCAACCATTATAAAGGACTGAGTTCTTCTTCACACTTTTACATAGCTGGGTGTTACGAGTCAAATTCATCACAACTCCTAATTTATTTATTAGCGATCTATGAATCTTTTTAAAGCATTTCATGTGTAATTAATGATAGTGTATGACTAAAGCCATGTTAGGATGGTGTACTGTGTGTTGATCTCATATTCTGTACATCTTCAGGAAAAAGATAGTTATTTAATAATTTAGCACTTATGCAAAATATAAAATGATAAAAGGCAACCAATGAATGTTTTTGTTGGTTATTAAATTCTGAACTCATATAGGGCAGGTTGAGGTGAAAGTCTGAAATGTCCTCTCTCAACAGAGTATTGAGGAAATATCTGAATATCAGAGAACAATAAGAAGATGATTTCATCTACAGAGCTCCAATATAAGAAAACTAGATGTCAGTACATTAGTATCTGTAATACTGTACACAACTGCTTGATATTTAACACATACCTTCAATTGTACTGTTCAGTGTTATTGTGAATGTTCATCTACAGTATATATAAACATTTAACCCCATACCTTTTGTAAAGAGAAATCAGAACAAAAAAAGTCAGAGGAGATACATCAGTATGCCAAGTGTAAAGAAAGAAGTTTACTTTCTTGCTGCAAAGTAAAAGGAAAGAAGCAAAAACACAACATTGTGGCTATAGAGTCCTCCTCAGGTGTGCAGTGAAAGGAGCAGGACACAACAGTGAAAATGCATTGCATGAAACTCATTGAACTCAGTTCATTGAAGTAAAGTTACAGATGATACTTCTTCATGATTATTAACGAACTCCATCATGCTAAATCCAGGAGAGCGTTTGCTCTTTCTAATGTCATCTGGACATAGTTTCGGACATTTTAAACAACACTCAAAGTGGCAGGGGCAAAGATCAGACCTAGGACCTACTGTACGAAAGGCCTACGACCTTGGACATAGGGTTTGTAATGCACTAGACTTCATTTACAATATATGGCAAGTGCAATCAAGTACATTCTCCTATACTGTCAGGCTAAAATACGCGAACTTGTTCAGTAATAAACACAGACGTTTATGAGGGACCTGGATCAAGAGTTCATAACCCTCACAGGTATTGACAAAGTCAACCCAGTGGACTTTATCAGAGAGAGCAATGAAATATGAGCCAAGGGGCACGAGCTGACTAAGAGGAAGAATGTGTAAAACTGCAAACGGCTGGCAGTTTTGTGTAACACTAAATGTAACACTAAAACCATAAAAATCAATTAACAAAAACGGGATTACCTTGCTGCGAATTTTGCTGCGACGTTTTGTCTTTAATTTGTCTGGACAAGGTGTTGGTCTTCTAGTATTATAATACTACAGAGAACACATAAAAGGTAACGATTGACGTTTGTGACTTTAACCTTCTGAAAAAAACACTTAATACCTATTTTAACAACAAATCAAGAAGGGTCTACGCTTCAGTGCACAATCAGCGTCACGTGTTGTATTAAACGTCAAGCACCGATCATGTTAAACGTTTTGAAACACTCATTCTGCATCGGGTTTTTTTTTATTGAGAAAGATGAATCCAGTCACTTCAAAACATTGGATATTATCCATTAATGATAAACACGCTCTGAATCTTCTTTGTGGCAAGCGCTTTGCGCTTTCGTTGGGCTGTAATGAAAATGAACCGAGGGACAGACAGACGGCAATTTTAAAGAATTAGGGCTTACATGTTGGAATAATACAATGTAAGTGTACTGTATTGCTGCATTATTATTCGTGAGAATTTAAGAAACGAGCAATAAGTATAAGTATTAATTATTTCCTCAGTCTCAGGGAGATTTTACAACCGTGGGGCGTGTAAAGAGTTAACTCAAACTATTCCCTCTGTCGCACTCGGAGCTAGGCGGGGTTTACTCGCACATTGCGTTGCTGGCTGCAAGTGTTGTACAAGCAGCGCGGCAGTAAATCTGGGTGAAGAGTTGTTGTCGGTTGCACTTGGGAACCTCTACGGAGTGAGTCATGTACCTGGTCTGAAACAACCTGAATACCTCTGTGACCGAGTTGCAGCAGGATTATGCCGGACGCAGAATTAACAGTTGCAGCGGATAAAAGTTTACCCGAATCGGGCAGTTCCCACGAGACCAGGCAGAATATGGTAAATAGACTGTTCACTATTAGCTTTTATTTCGTCTTTTTTTTAATTATTTCGAGAAGATCAATGTTGTCTTATAACTTCGATCGTTCAGACGGGTTTATTTATTTATTGAAAACAGTAAACACTGGACGAAATGAGTCCCCAAACATCGTTAATTTAAAAGTAGGGGGTTTCCAGGATTTTTAAAGGGTATAATACTACGGGTTGCTTTCTTAGCTCTAAAGGAGTGCGAAATTAATAGGCTCTTACACGCGAGAAATGAATAAAATTACACTATACCGACTCAGTGCCTGTACACACTGGCCCACATACCCATAGTGTGTATACGGTATAGAAAAATCGTAATTCGTGGGTTGTATATGCATTTATTGCGCTGGTGCTTTGTCTCATCGTTGCTATACATTTATTATTTTTTATTTCAATACTGAAGTCCAAGGACAAGCTCTTGGCTACGCGTTTGTGTTCCACCCTGCTTTTACACTCAATGTGTGTTCCTCATGCATGTTTTTGTATCTTGTTTTGGTTGTGAAAGCGCTGCTATTTCAAAATATTTTGAGCTCGTTCTTACTGCCTATGCAAGCGTTTAGACACAGCAACACGTTGGTCTGTATAGGTGAGACATTGTGAAGAAGCGAGAAATAAGCTGTCCTCCAGCCGACTTCTTGTGGCCCGATGATTTCAGTTCTGTGCTGAGTACTAAGGCAGGAGTGTTTTATAGTTGATTCTCCGTGATGATTTCATACGGAATATGAAATATATGAAAGTCTCTTGTTGTGTACAGAAGAAAAAGATCGATATGTAACATCACCCATTATTAACTGTAACTTAACTTGAGGGTATATGTTCCATATGTTTAAAACAGCATTTAAAATCTTGATTGTGACAGCGCTGTGTTGGATCTAAATGCTAGGTGGAAAGCCGATTTTGTCGATTAATAATACTGCAGACGTATTTCTAATTTAAGGTTAACACAGAATCACCAGAACAGCAAAATTAACGGCTGCTCTTTTGTGTAGGTAATTATGGTCTAGATTAGTAGCCTAGGAAGAGCCTCATTCACTGTTCAGGTGCGGCTATGGTGCAGTACATCTCAACACCTGAAGATTTAAACACTGGATAAACCAGTAGTCTCTGAACAGCTGACAGTTTACCTGTTGGCTCTCTAGAGGCTTGAAGCTATAGCGCTGCAGATGTGAGTGGTAGTTTGCGACTCGCTTCAGTTGTCTGCAGACTCATTTCGTTAGCTTGATGACCACAAGACTCTCGGCAGCGTTTTAGATCAAAGAGCGTATTGTAGGACTCTGGATACAGTAGATTAAGGCACATAACTGAAATAACGATCTCGTTACCATTTTCTACCAGAAAAGCGAAACAAAATTGAATTTATGCTGGAAATTATCCAGATACCGTAATCACTAACAGCGAGTTACACACAAGTCTTGAAGAAATCGCAAAAGCAAGTCGAAAATGAAATTATCACCATGTCCACCACAATGCCTTAGATAATGTAAATTCTCATTTATGTAAACGTACCAGTGATTTATATATTTGTTCTGAGTTTTAGTGGCAAATTGCTTCACATGAGCTATTCTTGTTAACGTATCAATGGTCTTTCGATGTTAGAAAACGTCAAATATATACAGTCTAATACTACTTACAGTTGTGTCACCTGTAATTAGTAATACTTGGCAATATTTACTGACATTTTGAATTTAGAAAACATTACAATCATATTAGATGTTTTACATGATCGTTTTAAAAAATTGCACTGTAATTAGATTTAATTGAAATTACACCTGCAGCGTTTTGAAAACCTCTCTCTTTTGGACATTTGTTATCATTAGTATGTGTTAGACCACTTTGTATTTGGGAGGAAATTCTATATTCAGGGTATGAATTTCTTTATAAAGGCTTTCAAACCTTAGGACACTTAAGTCCTGATAACATTTTAGAGATCTGCATACACAGCTACAGTATGCATGTGTGGTGTGCCAAAACAGTTTTCTGTAGTATAAAACATATTCTTGTTTTGTTTGCAACAAATCTTTGTCATCGATTTTTGGTGCTTCTAGAACAGGGAAAAACAATGACTGTGTTTTGCAATAAAGAGCACTAAGAATTGCTTTCGTGCGTCTACGGTGTACTGGTTGCAGTTTCATTTTAGAAAAACAGCAAGGATTGTATGCACTACCTGAATGCAACAGGTATTGTTTATTTACTCCAGCCTGCTACTTAACTTATTCACATTATACACATGTTATACAAAAAGGTTAAGAAGAACATTTTAGAACTTTTGCACAAGGATAAAACTGTACTCAGAGAGCAAAGTTTGTTTACCAGGTAGTGAGAATTTTTCTGTGACCTGTAATCTTGGCAGTCGCTCTTGATGTTTCCTTCTACTCCATTTACATTACCATTTATCATTACAGTACCATTTACAGTGATAGCAGTTCATGGCCTCACTTCCAAGAGACTAAAATTATGCAATTAATTCAGTTTTAATAATAATAATATTACTAATAATAGCTTACACTTATATTCCTGGACACTCCATTCAAAGCGCTTTACAGGTAATGGGGACTCCCTTCCACCACCACCACCAATGTGCAGCATCCACCTGGATGATGCAACGGCAGCCATAGTGTGCACAGTTTGCTCACCACAAATCAGCTCTCAGTGGGGAGGAGAGCAGAGTGATGAAGGAAATTCATAGATGGGGATTATAAGGAGGCCATGATTGGTAAGGGCTAATGGGAAATTTGGCCCAGACACCGGGGTTACACCCCCTTCTCTTTTCGAGAAACAACCTGGGATTTTTAATGACCACAGAGAGTCAGGACCTCGGTTTTACATCTCATCCAAAGGACGGCGCCTGTTTACAGTATAGTGTCCCCACCTATACTGGGGCATTAGGAACCACGTGGACTGCAGGGTGAGCGCCCCCTGCTGGCCCCACTAACACCGCTTCCAGCAGCAACCTTAGTTTTTCCCAGGAGGTCTCCCATCCAGATACTGACCAGGCTCAGACCTGCTGAGCTTCAGTGGGTTGCTAGTTGTGAGTTGCAGGGTGATATGGCTGCTGGTGCATAGTTTTCATGCAGTTTGGACTGGGGAAATGAATGTATGTTGGATGGAATAAAAACCACTAGGCTCTGTGCTTTACCTTATCGAAACATTGGTGTGCTGATCTGAAAGTGGTGGAAGTGCCCACACGTTCATCTGTACACGGCATGCATACAGTATTTTTATTTTTTGACAGTACTTCAATTCCTTGATTTTGTTTTTCTGCTTTGTGTAGCTGGAGGATGGACAAATTCAGCGGGGATGGTTCTAATTTGAAACAGCTGGAGTTGCAGGAGGGAAACTATGCGTAGTTGGCAGGAAAGTCAAAGACAAAGAATACTTAGATGTAGTTTGTGTCCTTCATTTCCTTGGCTGAATTCAGCATCTCTCAACTGCTTTCCACGCATTTCTGATTGGTTTGTGCTGTTCTACTAAGGTATTTTGGAAAGGAATCAATGTCATTATTTTTATTGGTCTTGCACGTCTCATTTCAGGAAACGCATGAAAAGCATTTTGCATAATAAGCAAACATTATCTTAGTAGATAACCTCAGGGATTGCGATATATTTCTGGCATGTGGAATTTGCATTTAGGTGAAGTACAGAGAAAGGAAAACCTAGTTTTGAATCTTTTCAATACTTAAAGACACCTTACTTAAGAAGACACTCATCATAAAGGTTTAAAACTATTTTAATGAAACCATTGTTTTAGTGTTGGTTTTCAATGTACAGTAGTTTTAGGTTATGGTAAAACTGTTTTGTATCATGTCAAAGAGTCTTCCTTTTAGTTTCCCTTATATACATATACAGTAAATGTCTGAAAGCTTATGTAGCATAGTTTTAGTTCAGTATTCTGTATAGTGTTATTAATACATGTTTCTGAATAGTATTTCAGCCAATCAGGTGATTAAAGGAGTTAGGAGGATTGAGGTCTTGCCAATTGTCAGCTGAAGTCTTGTCTTGTGAAGCAGTCTGACATGCTGCAAGCCATGTTACTACTCTTCTTCAAACACACTTATCTGTAAGTATTCATTTTTTAAATATATATAAATGACCTTAAAGTGAAATGCTGAATGTGAAAAGAGCACAGGAAAAAAATGAAGGCATCCAATAGCAGTAATGATACTTAACGTTTCTTCGAAAAGGTGTCAGTAAGATTTTTAAACTAGTCTTGTTCCGTATTAAAAACAATACATATGAAATTCTCTTAGTCAGAGAAGAAAGGTTTGGAAAATAAGACTCACAACTAACACAAGCCTGTGCTTGTTTAGTTTCTTGGTACAATACAGGGAGATACACAGTTCGGTTACATTGTGATTTCCTCCTATCTGAAAGAGCTATCGAAACCTGAGTGTGGAATTGTAAACAGGGAGAAATCAAAACAGATACTTAACTCTTGTAGTTTCATAAGGAAAGGTTCTGTGGAAGTAATGTAGTTATGTGAAGGTGGTTATTCCATCATGAAATTGATGCTTATCAGATATACAGTATCAACTGTTGCTTCGTGAGACATTTAAGTTCCTGAAAATTCCCTCACAATAACATCACATAGTCAGTACTTCCCGTATTGGGGACAACCCCCGCTCCTTCAAGGATGGATGAAATCCCCTTGAAGTCCTGCCTACCAGACAGTGATCATTTGGAGTAACTAGACAGTCAAGCCTAACCTGCTTGTCTTTGGGAAACCAGAATTCCTGGAATTATGGTGCTGTATGACAGTAGTTCTGATCACCATGCCAGAGTACCAACCCCCTACAATTTTATTTTCTGCTTATATTTTCTTGAAAAGGTGTTAGATAAGTGTTTTACTCCATGTTTAGTTTTTTATATAAATTCTTCGAGTCTGATTTAAAATATTTAATGTAAAATTAAAATAAAATATTTTAGGGCACTTTATAAAAACTGAATGCCAAATTTACTAAACTTTAATGAGGCAGTATATTTCAACACTAGCCCCTTAGGAAGTCTGTGGCTTTCTGCAAGTCATAGCATTGTATACTGTGAATGTTTGTTCGTGTTTTGTGGATGTTATGTTTCTACCATCAAAGCTCTTCAGGAGATATGCTTTTTTTATCACAGTAGAAGTGTTCTTTACATGTGGGGAAGGAGTCGTGTTTGTGGTTTTTTTTCAAAATGGAATGAAAGGAGGGTAATAGACTGTAACCTAACACTGCTACAGTTTTCGGCAGGAATGTGTCTACCTGTCATACGACAGACTTGCTTGGAAGTACAATGTGGTTTCAAGTATGTTAATGAGGCTTCTGTAAACAAGCAAGGAATAGTAGTGTTAAGATGACTTACCGTATTGATGGCCGAACATGTACAGTACATCAACATACAAGGTCTTGACATTTCAAAAGTCATGCCTTTGAGAATGCTGGCCTGCTGGCTATTACAAATAATTTTCCTTTTAGATGGATATTTCTGTTCATATGACTTCAGAGCTGCCTCATTAATCATTAAACACTAAAAGCCAGTCATGCTTTTTTTTTTTAAAAGGTGGAAGTGAATTTCAGTGAATGGGCACCTTAGTGTTTGAAGTAAAATGGTCAGTTCTTTATTCTTCAAAATGTTGATAATTACAAGACATGTTCAAGGTGACAAATTTCTCTCGCCAGTTGGACATCTTTTTGAAGTGCTCACAATTATTACAGATCATAACGATATCAATAAATCATGTGTTTGAAAGTACCCTTTATTTTTTATGTGCACGTGAGACCTACATGGATGGTGCTTTCACAGAACCCTTCCAACATTGAAAGGAACTGGTGTGGAATGCAGGAAAGTTGCTACCCCAACAGCCCTGGTTCTGAAAAACCCAGAACAGCTCTGCACTCTCGCAGCTGGTAACAAATATTATCTACAACGCAAGAAAGAGGAGCCCCTGCCCAATATAATGCACACAAAGCGGTACTTGCTAGGCTTATTCAGTTGTGTCAAATGAATTTATCGACTATCACTACTATATACCTGTCAACTTACCTACTGCAATATAGAGGAGCAGTGACTGGAGTAAACCCCACATTGCAAACATTTAAGGAGGTACTGTAGGTTGTAATTTTACTGGGACTTCTGATGTTCAGTATAAATGATGTACAGTGATTCAGTAACAGTGACAGCAGGACATGCAAGGGTTAAAAAGACCTGATCATGATATAAAAAAGGCAACCTTAGTATTTCCAAATTTATAAACCTTAAAACTTTATGGGTTTGGTAAGTATGCAAAGGCTCTGCTTCTGTATTGGCCAAAGGCTGTAGTACGAAATTTGTGTGCTCCAGTTGTGTTCTGTATACAGTAGCTGGATTTCAGGGTTCAGTGGCTGCTCTTAATTGCAGTTTTCAAAAAATGAATCTTGCGTGGATATTTAAAGATTCATTTAAGAACATGGCTGCTACTTGTAATGACATTTTATACTGGTGGTGAAATGACAGTGATATGGTGCTGAAAATTTCGGGAGCAAGAGTTATATTTTCACTGACTTTTACTGTCATTCCCATGGATAAGTGAAAGGCTAGCCTTATTTGCTCCTTTACTTTTTCAAGCTGCAACAACTTTATTGCTGCAGGACCATCTGATTCAACATTTTAAGCTTTACTTCCAGCTCAGTAGGCAGCTTGTCTCAGAAACATCTGCGGTGCATTATGTGATATAAATCAGTCTGTAGCACTGGGTCCACAGGAGACTTTAAAATATGAGTCCTTTTTCTGGACTATCTCCATTGGAAATTCTGGGTTGGAGACTGCTGTTGTACTCTTGGTCCAGTAGATGCCCTGCTGTAAGAAGGGGTCTCCAGGTTATCATTGTGAATGAGAATTCCTTCTCAATTTACTTCCCTGGTAAAATAAAATAATCAAAAGTTAGGATTGAAGTGTTTTTGTATGTTCTCAGACAGTGGTGCCCCTTGTTGTTTGCTCTCATCCTTGACTTCAAGAACAGTTCAAAATCTCTGTTTTTGAAATATTTTTAAGTTATTGTGGTATCGGTTGCATGCTTGACCTAAAGTAGAATTGATCATTTTAACCCCCCACAGAGAGTGTGGGTTAAATAAAAGATGTTGTAATGTTTAAATCTTCTCTTTCGCTGTTCTTGAGACTCTAGATGGAGTTTGAAGTTTGGAACTCTATTTGGAGTTCAAACCTCCAGATATTCCTTAAAATAACTTGTTGCTCTCTGCTGAGGTGTGCATTGTTTCATTTTCAAAATGCCATAAGAGATCTGTAAACTGCTGTACTACCCCCGTGACAGAAAATGAAAGCCTTTGTATGATACAGGAGGTGTTTGTCACCTATCAGCACTATAAAACAGAGGAAAGTGCTGGTGGTGTCTTTCAAGGTTTTCAAGGGTTTTCTGTACGACTTCCTGTACTCACTAGTAAACACCCATTACTGTATACTACCATTGACTGCACTTTTGTAAAATGTATGATATTTTTTTACTGAAACAAAGCATTACATTGTTAGATTAAGAGCATTTTGTTGTAATGATCATAAACAAGCGATTGTCCTTGGTTCAGTAGTTGACTGAAGATGGACTTGTGTAAAAAAGCTCTGAAAGCAGATGCATTGGTGAACTGTTCGGGGAATCGGGACGCCATTTTCTGTTGTGCTACAAAAGACGCTCTTTCATTGTAGTGAAAAATTCTTCCCAACTGCGAAAAATGGGTTTGAAAATTTGTTTTGGTAAAAATTTGTAAATCAGGTGTTCAGAAATCAAGGATGTGGTTATATTAGCGAATTAATCATTTGGATGTTTTACCCCTCTTATAGCAGAATATACTGTAGTTCTCGTCAGGTGTTTGTGAAGCCAGAAAAAATGTAATTTATATTATGACTTTCATCAGACTTCTGTGTTATTGTGTTGCCTAGCAGCACCAGGCTTTTATAAGGTTTGTAAACAGCAGTTAGTTTGAATTAGTTGCATCTTAATAAATTGAATCTTTGTTCCCACACAACCCCTTTTTCAGATCCACAACTAAATTCCCCAAGGGCCAAAATTTTCTCAGTTAATTAAGTGTCTTTTTTTTCCCCCCAGTGTCATCGAGTTTCAGTTTGAATATAGTGGGTGGTTCTTGAAATCTGTTGGGAGATCATTGCTGTCATGATCTGTTATTCGTTAATGTTATGACAGTGAACAATTACAAGGGGTAGATAAGCTCACTGGGATTCAATTACATTCCATTTCTCCTGCCCACTTTTAACTTTGGTCTTTAGTTTCAGTTAAATTCTTTAAAGATCATTTGAAATAGCATTTTTTTTTGCCTTTCCTAAGTCAAATTAATTCTAGTTCAGTATTTTCAATTGTTGTAAAGGGAGAAGTCCCACTTTACTGTATATATACACTGTTCTCTCAAAATCAACAGCTTTCAGTTTTTTGTTCTGTTCTATGAAGCAGCTTTGAAAGCTTCTGCTAGTTTCATGTTTAGGGCACTTAGCACCTTAAATAAGAGTTCTCTGCTAAGTTTTTATATTGCTGAATAATTATTTGCATATGCTCCTCTTGTTATTCTGTAGCCGTTTGTGGTTGTCGAAATATTTAAGAACACGAGAGAGGTTAAAAATCTGAGGGGGTGGCATGGTGGTGCAGTGGTTGGCCCTGCTGCCTCACAGCCCTGGGGCCCTGGGATTGTTTGTCTCCCTGTGCTTGCATGGTTTTCATCCAGGTGATCTGGTTTCTTTCCACAGTCCGGAGACAGAGTGGTAGGTTAAATGGCTTCTGGGAAAATTGGTGTGAGTGTGTGCATGTCTGTGTGTGCGCCCAGTGACGGACTGGCATTTCATCCAGAATGTATCCTGCCTTGTGCCTGTTGCTTGCTGGGATAGGCTCCAGCTCCCCTGGGACCCTGAATTGGATAAAGCGGTTAGAAAATGTGTGGATTGAGAAATGAGAGGAGAACATTTGGCCCATCTGGCTCATTAGGTACTTGCTTATTGATCAAGAATTTCAGCTGTTTCTTGAAGGAAGCCAATGTATCAGCTTCACCCACTCGACTGGCTAAATCTTAGACTCCTGTAACCCTTTGGGTGAAGAACTGCTTCCTTTTCTTAGTTTTAAAATAATTTCAAATGTATTTTATCTTTTACCGTAACATTTATTACAAGTGTTTTTTTTTTTAAATGCTCTGTGTCTTTTAGGACAGGTAAAGTATTGACATATTTTGTTAAATTTGCTTTTTTTTAATGGATGTTCAGTCGAAGTGCAAGATATCAACTTGAAAAACTTTCCACAAGCCTCCACTCAAATCTCAAGCAGAAATACGTCACTGCTCCTTATCTCAATATGGATCTTATCTCAGTAAGCACATGTGTGGGGAACAAAGTGCAGAGGTTTCAGAAGTTCACGCTGCTATTTGTGTGTTGTCTATTTTTATACATGTCTGCTCAAGACCTGTGTGGGACATGGGGCTTCACTTCAGTAAAGGGAGTGCTTTGCTTTAAGTAATCATGATATTTTTGGGCTTCATGCACCTGTGCTGTACCAGTATTGTTGGACTGTCTTCAGTAAAGCACAACAGCACTCGTTTACTGTAATAACCCTGCTTGTAGATTTCGTCACAGCGATCTCGAGTTGCGGCTTCCTTTGATGTAGTTCATTATCTGAAGTCTGCACTGTCACACGCTTGTTGCCTGTCAAGGCCTTCATTAAAAAATGTTTTTTGAGCAAGTCATGAAAAGAACTTCTTATGCGGTAACATTGCTCCTAAGCCAGTTGGGCAGCACCAGCTTTTTGAAGTTCTCTAAATTTCCCCCCATTTTTGTTTGAAAACCCAAAAAGAAACGCAGCCCTGTGTAATCATGCAGGAGTCACATGAACATTAGGCTAAATGTGATGTATTTTTTCTGTTATCACTATATGATTTTTTGACTACATATTACTTTGATATACTTAGAGGGAAACCATGATATATTTTCTTCATAGCTTATTTCACACTTCAGTGAGGTCTTTTCCATGACTTTTCATATTGATTTCTGTGTAATATTTTATAAGTTAAATCTTATCTTTAATTTTTTTATTCTGTGATTAGTGAATGAAAAAAATCCCCATTTTTCCTCCACATTTTACAATTGGCAGTTATTAACTATTTGGAAATAATATAATAGAGAATAGTTAACATGGATTTAATAAGTCTTACCTAACTTGTTAGAGTTCTTTGAACAAGCAGCTTCATTTGAAATGCAATTTAAATTTTCATTCTTTATTTTAAATTGAATTCTAAAAAGCATAGCATTTTGCTCACAGAAATGTCCTTATTTTCAATGTGAGGTGTCCTGAAGCTAACAGTTCAAAATGGCTGTCGACACCAGGTATTTATCTTGTCTTTGAGCCTATGGTAGTTTTCATTTCTTAATTTGTTAATTGTATATAATTTGTATTTGAAAAAAGTGTTCAGACAAATTAATATATGCATTTGTCAATGAAAAGTGTGAATAAGTGGACAATATGGTATTATGCAATTTTCTCTTGTAGAAAACTTGTGCAATTTCTAAAAGTGTGAAAGCTAAATGAAATGTGCTATAAGATATACGAAAATGAAGAAAAAAAGAGATGTGATACAAAATTAATATTGATTAATGGGCTAAACAAAGTGAAACAGAATCCTGTGCAAAAGGTGTTTTTAATCACCTTGTTCATCTTTCATGTCAGCCTTTTGCTCTATGAAATATTATGAGCAGACTACAGGACTGACAGCTCAAAGAATATGCACTGCTGACTTTGAGGGGGGATTAAGAACAAGTCATTGACACTAAATTATGCTTTTATTTAAGTTACATTATTCTCTCTTTGACAGACGATTCGAGTTACAAGTTACAGTTTCGAGTAACAAAGGTTTTGTGAAAGATTTATTCAGGGTTTTTTTGGCAATTCTATTAAAGGATAAACTGGCTTTAATCTGATACCTGTTCCGCCAGTTGCTTTGTGCTCATAACTTGTTCAGTGAGTTTCTTGCAGAGTGGCTAAGGGAGTCTTATCAAATTACTTTTTTTTATTTTGTCTCATTGCAACCCAGTGGATATTTTGTACGGAGTTTTTTACATGAATATTTTCCATCCATATCGTCTGAATTACAGTGCTACAAGGGCAGTCTCTCTTTTGGTTTTTCATATTTGTCAAGTTCCTGTTCCTTGAAAGTGCCATCAAGCAGAAACTTCCCAAAACGGTATAAGAGAAAAAAATACTAAGAAAACATTAAAGTCTGCTGGTTTTGTTAAAATTACTGGATGTACAATAAATTGCCACTGGATGACACTGTTATGGAAAATCAATTTTTTTCTCCTGACCGCACTTCTGTTACAGAATACATCTTGCTAGTTCTTTATAAGATATTACAGTTTTCTTAACCTTAATGCAATGTTACACTAGACCTTACCAAACAGAATTTTAAACAACAATTATAAAATCCACTTTGCTGTCGAACGTTACCAGTGCAAAAAGGAATCCACTTTGGTGTCCATTCCAGTTTCTTCATTAGAATTTTTAACCCAATCCCTGTTGCAGTTCCACTCAAAAGAAATGAGAATTTTCTTTAATTAAATTAGAATTTAGAAAACAAGAAATGACCAGCTCTGAAAAGAAACTCGTTGTTGTTTTGGCTTACTTTACCATGAACTTGAGACGGGTTAAAGTGAGGACTTTTTTGGCTTGTTTGGTCAGTATCTTATTGATCCCAGAAATCCAGCCATTTCTTGAAGGAAGCCGTGGTATCTGCGACAGCTGCATGCCGGGTAGCTTGTTCCACACTCCCACATCCCTTTGTGTAAAGATGTTCCTCCAGTTCTCAATTTTAAATGCACTTCCAGGTAGTTTCTTCTTTGACTTGCGGTATGTTTTTCACTGTTTACTCTTATTCATTTTAGATAATCTTTATCATTATATACAGTATATAGAAGTATTATATATAAATAATATTATTTCAGTGTTTCTGACTGTTAAACTTCCTTTCTTCAGTTTGTTTGCTGTCCACGTTGACCAAATTGAGTCTTGTAACAGTCTTTTCTGCCTACATTCTCAGGTTCAGTAGTAGTGATGTGAATGTATTTGCAGTATGCCTAATAGGAATGAGTGATTAAAAGTGATGTGATGAAGTAAGAATGTTCAAGTAACTTGATACAGTGGCTGCCACATATTTAAATACTATTTCTCCTTCATCTGGTAAGCATGTTCAATTGCATACAAAATTGCTGCCACTCTGTATTTGAAACAGCATCGTTCCCTAGTTTATTTTAACGCCTACAGCTCATTAAACTACACTAATTTATTAATGGTAAAAGTAAAGATTAAGGTGAAATATCTAAACTCAAGTAATTTGGAAAAAAGTCAAAGGTCAATCACAGTGTGCTACAAATTTTATAAATATATAACATTTTAGATTAGGGGTACCAATACCTTTGATATTGTAAAATATCAATTATAGTGTTTACCCAATTAATTACTGTATTTTAACTACTCTGGAAGCCTGCATGGTTTAACAGGCTGTTGCCTTAGATTCTCTGAGCTTATGTATTGAAAGAGAAAATAGAACAACATTCTTGTTAGATTATCTTGACCTTGGATTAACTGATTGGCAGTTCAAACCCTGATGTCAGATATTGCTAGTAGCCAAACAGGAGGTAGGCTTGTCTGTCTGGTGCAAAGCAGATTTAGAGCAATGTAACCTTAATGTGAAGTGTTCAAATAATGTTTTGTAACCTGAATTCTTTAACCACTTTGCATAATTCCGGGTGAAACACAGGAGTGCTTTTAGTTGCCTTTCAACCACTGGAATAATTTCTGATGTCAGAACATACTTACTGGCCGATATAATTTGTCTAGCCTCCATTTTTCTGTTTTTGTGTCTACTTTTTCGATGATCTCTTTTGTCTTGTGCGATTAAAAAAAAAAACCCAACCCTGCATGAGCAGTAAAGCGATAAGAAGATGATTTTAGTTGTGCATGTTTCCCCTTCTGTGTTCCCCATCGTGGGAAGTGACCTGTGCAAAATGGGTGCAACTTGCTTTCCCAGCCAGCACTCGGGGAAACCAGATGGTCTCACAGCTGGTTCAGTTCGGTTACATCAGAACAAACAAAACAAACAGGAAATCCAGGGAATGAGGTTTTGCTATTTGATACTCCACTTTTCATTATACACATTGTGTGACTGATAATAGTCAAATCTATATGCAGAAGTTGAAAATGTGTAATGAGTTCAATGCTCCATTTAGCAGTGAGGGAGTAATGGTGAGATCTCCAGTCTTGCTCTAGGTACTTTAGTAACTAGAAGTCGGTGCGTTTGAATCCCAGGTGGGACACTGATGTTGTGCTCTTGAGCAAGGTACTTGACTCTGATTTCTCCAGTAGAACATTCGGCGCTGTAAATCACCAGTCAAATGAATTATTAATTTCATGGCTTACAAAGTTTGGTTTTCTTTAGAAGTGGACCCTTCTCTCTGTATACAGCATATTTGAGTTTACATAGTCCTCAACCACTATAACGCACAGTAGTATAGGAAAAATTGAAATTATATCTGGCTGTATTTCAATAGGAGAGGGGACAGTGTATTGGATTCTTGCAGTATTTTGAGGGGAAACATTTTGTTTTCCAGTTACCCATGCTCTTTTTGTTTGATGTTGTTTTGATTAATATTCATAATAATCATATTAATAATCAGTCCTGTTCCTGTGGTGCATCAGGGTTTTCTGTTTTTTTTTATTCTGCCCATGTTAATAATGACGTGATTAAATCTATTTTTCTTAATTTATCTTAATTGCAGTAATTTCCAAGGCTTAGTCATTGAGGTGTTTGAATTCCCTTATAAAACCTGCAGGGCTATCCTTTCCAGGAGATGATGCAAGGATTACTCAGGGGCTTGGTGCTTTTTTTGTGACACAAATATCTTACTAGAAAAGACATTGCTTTTTACAGGATTGCCAGTGGTACAGAGAACAGAAAGGTAAAATCAGAATTTCTGTAGTAGGGGAGAGACTTAAGAACCATCCATAGTGTGAGCAAAGTGAGTGTGCTTTGTTCCACTGAATTTTTGAATAATAGATATAAAATAAATCTTACAAGGAATTCGGATCTTAGTCTTAGTACACATTTGCATTCCTCATTTGTATGCATGAGCCGGTGGTGTCTCACAGACGCATCCTGAATTAGATTGGATTAAGAATTGCATTTTTGGTACACATTTAAATGAACAGAGACGAGGTGAGTAATAAGTGCTGTAGGAAGGCTACTGTCTGATTACATGTTGGATATTCTGCTCAAGTTCCAAACTAGTTTGTGGGTGACACAGTGCTGCTGTTCATATCAAGGCACTATGAGTTTGCATTGTGCGGACATACACTTACTGTATATTAAATAGAACTGTATCTGACCTTTACTGTGGCTGCCTTTGAAGTCTTCCTTCGAGGGACTGCTGCTGTGTCTAGCCTTGCTGTTTAAGGAATAACCAGTAACCATCGCTTTTAGTCACATTGCACAACTGCATTATGGTTACATTAAACTACCTTTCCTTGCGATTTTAGTGTCAAATTGCTACTAGTTTATTATTGGGTAAAATTATACTAGAGGCTATTTTAGGTTTCAACTAAAGCACTGTGGAGTAATCCCTGTTTTTAATTTTTTTTGTTAATTACATTAGTTCAGGGAAAGATATATTTATGCTTAATTTCTTTTGGGGATTAAAGTAACATTTTAATTATACAATTGTGTGAACCTCATAGTAGATATTTGGCAAATAGGATTTGTGTTCTGAGCTGTAGTTGTATCGTGGTTTCACTCTTACGTTTTGTTGGTAATTTAATGGTAAATTAATGCAGATAACGAATGTTTTTTAGGATGCTTTGCACTGATGCAGATGTTGAATATTCCTGTACTCATTGATGCTCAGCACTTGATTATACTGATTTATTCTTTACTTACATTGTGCTGGCTTAATTAACTTCTTGAGTTCCTGACTTAAATTCACGAATGCTGGTTGTTCAGATTCAACCATATTTCGTAGGGCTGTAGTAGTAATATCTGTAGTACCTTAGTTGTTTATTATAATCACTTTTGATTATATATTTATTATAAGTGACCTTATTTAATAAACCTGACACCTGAAGAAGGCTCCACGGCCGAAACGTTGTGTTCTCTTTCTTCTTTTTTTCAGCATGGAATAAACCTATTACTTGTTCCTTATTTAATAAATCCTACTTCTGGAAACCAGAACTTGGTATTTGTAGCTGGTACAGTATGTAGCACTCTGCATCATTGGAGATGTCAAAAGCTTTCAAATATGGTTAAAAATCCAACCAGAGGAGAAAAAATAGTCTATTTTTTTATTTCCATATCCATTGCATCTCAACAGACTTATAAGTAATAACTGTGGGATAGTATGTGCAAGAGATGTACTAATTAAAAAGTATTTAAGCCCATACTTGATAACTTAGACAAGCTTAACCCTCTTTGTTTTTAGAAAGAATTTCCCAAGTATCTTCTGGACATGTTAGAACAAGAAGCAATACTAGTGCTGTATTCACATTCTTGAGATTGTCAGCTGCCTTTATATTGTACCTCAGGTTAAAGTGCTTTGAAACCACTCCCTGGAGGTGGCCTGCCTGTTGCAGTTTTTAAAAACACGCACTTGTTTTGATGTCTACTTCAATCATGCACACACAGAGTTTTTGTGTTTTTAAAGCCCCTTCTCCTCTGCTGTGTGTGGGGTTTGAATGGCAAACACAAATGTAGATCCTCTGCTTTGGTAGCAGTGTGGTTAAACTGTTAAAGGGAGTTTAAATCCATGACGGAATTGGACCAGTAGTCTTGCTTCTGATAAACTGGTTTTAGGCTTCTCTTGCTTTAGCGATCTCGAGTAATTCTGGTCCGAAGAGAAGGCTGCCACCTGCTGGTGACATTTACAGCAGCATATTGGTTTTCCTTGAAAGTGTTATGCCTGTGCTGACCAGGCCCAACCTGTATTTTAACAAGCACTGTTTATGGATTAATCAGAAAGAGGATTATAGCAGAGCTCTGACTAATGACAAAACCCGAAAAAAATTGTTTCTGTGAACAAGTCTAATCCTGCTTGGATGCCTCCCTCTTCCGCCTTTTAGTTTAATCATAGAGCATTAGAATGTGTATGATATGGATTTGAGTAGCTTCTCTTTATGGTACAACACGGATCATTCATGTTAATCCAACACTAGCACAGTACTTCAAAAGACAAAAAGGCAGAAAATTGCCTGGTACATTTATTTTTGTAAGAGCATTATAATAACTCGTATTTAAGGCCTTAATTAAGCACTCAGTATGGCTTAATAAGTAAGTGGATCATAAAACCTAAATGCTTGAGTAGAGTTGAGTTTCCAATCAGCAGGTCTTGTGTATTTGTTTTGTCAACACTGTATTTCAGGTAACTTCCAACATTGTTATAAAAATAGCAAATAAGACAAATTTCATTCCATTTCAGTAAAAGCCATACATAATCCGCTTAAAGAAACATGCATAAACATCCTCAAGCATATGTTTGAGTTTGGAATTCTGTTTGCCTGCAGTTTTGTTTCTGGTGCAGTTTCAGCACCACATTCCCTGGGCGAAGAGACGAGTAGTCATATGTGTTTAAACACTTGACAAGGATCTTCAAGTGCTCAAATATCATATTTCCAGTTTGCCTTTTTTTGCATAACTGGAACAGGAATTGGCAGCTTTATTGTCACCAAAAGAATGCTTAGAACTTTTGCAGTCATAGTTTTGACAAAATAAACTGTCTCCTGACCGACCTTGATAGGGTAATTAATGATTAGCTTGACTTCTGATTTGTGTGACTTATGATACTGTCAGTCACTCCTACTGGAGTGCAGGGAAAAACAGGTTGTGATCACTGGTACTTCCCTTAGTTGGGTTCACTCCTGTTGTCAGAATCCAGTTAGTAAATGTTGGCTGTTTTGAATCTGAATCCCAAGCTGCTTTGTGCCTTTAAGAAATAGATACAGTGGCCCTACAATACCAAGGTTATAATAATAATAATAATAATAATAATAATAATAATTGCTTACACTTATATAGCGCTTTTCTGGACACTCCACTCAAAGCGCTTTACAGGTAATGGGGACTCCCCTCCACCACCACCAATGTGCAGCATCCACCTGGATGATGCGACGGCAGCCATAGTGCGCCAGAACGCTCACCACACATCAGCTATCAGTGGGGAGGAGAGCAGAGTAATGTAGCCAATTCATAGAGGGGGATTATTAGGAGGCCATGATTAGTAAGGGCCAATTGGAAATTTGGCCAGGACACCGGGGTTACACCCCTACTCTTTTCGAGAAGCACCCTGGGATTTTTAATGACCACAGAGAGTCAGGACCTCGGTTTTACGTCTCAGTTTTTTATCAGAGTTGGTGACGTCAGTTCGGTGATTGACTATGCTGATATTTAACACATGATAGAAGTTAAACACATTGGTTTTACTGTTGACCCTGTGTTTGTCATCTGAAACCCGTGATAGGAATGTCACTCATTTTTCCATCTGCTTAATATACTGTAGCAAGGGCTCTAAGCCAGCTCTGCCTGCTGCTGAAATATTTGATTCAAGCCTTTGTTTAATCAAGATTATACTGATGTTGTGACTTATTGGGATGTCTGTGTATATACTGTAAAAAACCAGCTTCAGTATGTTAAGAATTGGGCTTGATATTGGCATAAAACTCCTATACTAAATCAATTGGCTTCCTTTGAGGACTTAAAGGTTCTCCTGCTCCCACCTAAGGTACTGAATGGTCCATCTCATAAGATCATAAGGTCTTATTGTATGAGTGTAGTCTAATCTAGACTAAATCTGATTTGAGTTGTGATGATTCAGGCTTTCTTACTTTACTAAAGAGCAGATACAACAGGTGACGTAGATTCTTACGCAGAGCACATCTGAGGCACTTATTTTCTGAATTTGCTAGAGGATCTGTGACTGTAGGCATTTTAAAAATATTAAAGATCAACCTTTTCACTGTAGGTTTTAATGTAAGCTTCTTTATCTTTTATTTTTTTGATATGCTGATTAATATAATGTTCTGTTTTTTTGTGTGTGCTTTGATATACTTGAGAGGTGATAATGAATAAAATGTATTATGTCATTTTGTATGGCCTTGAACAGATAAAGAAGCATTATCAAACTGAAATTATTTCTTTCTTTTTCCCAGACAGGCCTAGTGTTTATTTCTGTCCTCAGATTCACTATTATAATATTTAGGTGAATAGTGTTAAAAAGTGTTCTTCACAATCCATGACCAAACAATTAATCTTAACCATTTTTTCTTTGATCTCTGGGTTTAAGTTGTCATGTATGTCAGCCCAAAAAAGAAAATAAGCACCCAGGAGTTCACTGCACATGTCCTGTATCGAAGAAGAAAGATTATGCTTTCACAATTCTCTTTAAAAATAACTGGTCGGAAATTTCTGTGATTTGATTCGTTTTATTCACAAACTTATTCACAAACTAAATTAGAATACCAGGTTCTGTGAAATTGAGTTTAGGCTGGAGAGTGCAAAAGAATGGCAAGAGAACAAGTAAACATTCAGTTTTGTGTATATGATCATAGGTTCAGCTTGGAGAATAATAAGCAGAAAAACCCTATCCTGTATGAAAACAAAATCACTCTATCTGGTCTTAGTCTTTCAGAAGAAATTTAAAGAAAAAGACCTTGATGCTGAAGGCAATACATTACAAAGAAACTTGTTCAGCTTTCAGACGTTTTTTTTTTAAAAGCACAGCAACATCAAAAAGTAATGCAGACAGAAATCGGTTAGATAGCTGAGCAACTGTGTGTGCAAATACTGTATATCTGATTAACATGGTTTGCACACTGTCTCGGAATTCTGTGTTCTTTACACAAAAAGGAGCCCAGTTATTGCTCACTTGTTTGAGCAAGCAGTATGGTTTAGCTTCCAGCCTCAAGCTGACTTGTACTTGACACCTGCATGAGGAGCTATCAAGGAGCTATCTTGGAATGCCTTTAAAATGAATTGGCTCGTTTTGTGAGCGACAGGAGAGCACTGCGATGTCAGATACCACCCTCCTAATAGAAACTTGCTTTATTTAAACTTGTGTGTTTACTTAGTGTCATTAAGACAGCTTTTAACCGACATTCATTATCAGTCTTTGCAATGGCAAGATCATGCAGGCCCGCTATCAACATATGTTGAATACATTTTATTTTTTTATTTTAGCAACTTTCAAGAATGCTTCTCAGTTACGATAAAATGTCTGACATTTGTCAAACATCATCAAACATTGCTTCTAAATGGAGTAATAATAATAATAATAATAATAATAATTGCTTACACTTACTGTATATAGCGCTTTTCTGGACACTCCACTCAAAGCGCTTTACAGGTAATGGGGACTCCCCTCCACCACCACCAATGTGCAGCCCCACCTGGATGATGCGACGGCAGCCGTAGTGCGCCAGAACGCTCACCACACATCAGCTATTAGTGGGGAGGAGAGCAGAGTAATGAAGCCAATTCATGGACGGGGATTATAAGGAGGCCATGATTGGTAAGGGCCAATGGGAAATTTTACAATTTTACAATGGGAAATTTTAACCAATGGGTTACACCCCTACTCTTTTCGAGAAACGCCCTGGGATTTGTAATGACCACAGAGAGTCAGGACCTCAGTTTTACGTCTCATCCAAAGGACGGCACCTGTTTACAGTATAGTGTCCCCACCTATACTGGGGCATTAGGACCCACATGGACCACAGGGTGAGCCCCCTGCTGGCCCCACTAACACCGCTTCCAGCAGCAACCTTAGTTTTGTACTCAGTGACTCTTCTTAATGAAACCAAAGTGTGAGTATGGCCATTAATACCATTAATGTTGTTGCATCTTTATATAACATAGTGCAAGTGGCTCTCTGCATTTTGTTATGGCTATGTCTTTCATTGTATTCTTGTGGCAGCCACTCAAGCTACAGGGTGGCAGGTGGTGCCTGTTTGTTAAGTCTTGTACCCCATGTCTTGCATTGTACTCAATGGTGCTTGCGTGTAGAACCTAGATTATGACCTAGTGTCAAGTTCTACAAATCTGGCCAGTAAACCAGGGCTCATCTTGTCATTTCATGTAGGCTGATAATCAGGCCCTTCCAATTCAATAGAAGTTGCTTGATTAGAATAAAACTATGTATGGAACTTGGAATGGAACTACGTACAGATACCGACAGTAGTAATCTGTTGGTATTTAAACATGACTATGCTAGTACCTTGCACTAGAAACTGTGTGAGTTTCTTCAATTGGTGCTGCTGAACATTAGTGTTAACAATACAATATCAGTATGCATCATCATTGCGGCTCTATATCAGAATTAAAATTTCAGGATTGACTTCTCATTTTTACTGATTCAGGATAAAGCATCTTGTTTTTTTATCCCCCAAAATTTTGTGGGCTTAGGTTTCCTAAACGGAGCCAGATGTGCAATTATAGTGGAGCTTGCACAAAAACGTTGAGCCTATAAGCCGATTCAATTCTTACCATACAAAAATGCGTAAACACTTACTGTAGTATGCGTGTAGCAGACTCAAAGGCCATTTGTGGGTTTTGCAGAAGAAGAAAAATTATTAACAGAGGCAGATCTATTCTTTATTTCTCTTGTGTGCTTTATTGCTGAATTGCCTCTCAATGTTTTAATTTGTGCTGTTAATGGAAAATGTTTTGATATGACAACTGACAAGTTATTAAAAATGATAAAATGCATGAAGTTCTTTTATGAAGGTTTTCATTATGCGTTTTTTTCAGTAACTGCATTATTTTCTTTCCACATCTTTTGTAGCGTTTTGCCCATATTTCACAAAAACATGCTCAGTGTTCAAAATCTGAGGGATAAGAACCCAAGGCACTTATAATTTATTTTGCTCTTCTGGGACTGCTTTACTGTTATTCACTTAATTTGCTTCATTATTGCATTTCTCTGTTCCAGCACTCCAGCAAAGTGCACAAAATGAATATACTCATGATTATCACTTCTGATTCAGTTCAGTTACCTTCTTTGTCTCAAGAAAATGGAGAGCCTATTTAGGTTGCATAGTGTTCTGGTTTCAGTAAACCTTGTAAAGCTTTTAATACGGATGTGTTTAATTTTGTTATGCAACAAATATTTCAGAAAACCATTGCATTTGTCTTACATTAATGTTTAACAAAACAATGAAATAAATGCTTTTCCTTCATAGAAAAACTTAATATAAATGTTTAAAGCTGCAATATTATGTGTGAAGTAGAGATTATCAGCTTTTGATGTGCTGCTTGCATGTATTTATTGAGGTGAAGTTTGTTTAAGAATTTTATCAGACCATGCATTTGAACATGATTACATTTTAGCATCCTATAATTGTCCCATAGCAGAATGAACAGGAATTGGAGGTGTGTGTTCTAGCACAAGAAGACCTGATTCCAAAGTGTTCAAGATCTACTACATCTACCATGTTCTGTGCCCATGCTGTTTGGAAACCTGTTCAGTGTGATTATTCACTCTTGTCACTTTTATTTGCTGCATTTTATCATTACAAAAAACCTGAAGGGGAAGACCTGTGAGATTTCAGCTGGACTCTGAATTGACATTCTGTGTCTCAAGAGAGAGACTGTAACTCTTTTTATCTTACACCTAGAATACAAATGAGAACCCCAAGAGACCAGAGCAAAACAGAGGTATCGACGATAGGTTTTGAAAAGATTAAAAAAGGAATGGAAAGAAGGAACAGGACATTGGCGAGAAAACATCTTTGTGGCAGATGCAGTGGGTCTCCGGGTGCAGTAAGGGCACAGAGACATAGAGTGCTGTAGCTGTAAAAATTTTTGTATAGCGTTCCCATTTGCTTTCATGCTTCATTAAACAGTGTTCAAAGCGAGGCACTTCTGTATCTTTCTACATGTAATAATAGGATTGCGTTTTTGAATGCAGTGGTGTAATGCAGAATACATGTAAGAACCCAGAATGTCTTTCTTGCTTTTGTGATTTCCCTAGATTATATTATATAACACTTAATTTAAAGATTTGTATTGGTTCCTGTAACAATGACCACATGTTCTTAATCCCAAAAACACTTGGGAATGATGCTGTATAAGCATGTGCGTTGTCTCCTTCCCTCCCAGGGGGATGAGGTTTTTCAAGCCAACAGCAGTTAACTTTGAGCTTGACCTGGTTTATGTTATGAGCAACAGTTTATTTCCAGAAAGAGGAAAAGAAAAATACATGCAAAACAACTTGAGCACAAAGAGTTCTATATAGGGAGCTCTTACGCAAATATAGAAAGAGTGACTTAGTTTATGAAAGTCAAATGTTTTTTAATATTCTGCATCGATAAGAGGGTTCATCTTTCTTGGTGTGTTTGTTGAAACAGTAAGAGCATTCATAGGTAAAATAAGACCAAGGTTTGAGATTGGTCAAGACTGTTTTATGTACAGTAGTCTGCAGACGACGCAGTATGTATCTTTTTGGTCAATAACAATCTCTATACTGATCATTTGGTCACTCTGCCCCTTGCGTTACTGAATTAGAGTGAACTTCATACTTAAGTTCAACTCTGCCCTTCAGTGCTTATGTTTTGTGCTCTTTTATCGCAAAATCAGCCAAATAATTGCTCCATTTTAATAATTCCATCCAACCAGTCTCTTCCAATTCAAGGTTGTGGGGGAGCAGGAGCCTATCCCAGCAAGCAATGGACGCAAGACAGAATACACTCTGGTCCATCGCAGGGCAGTTGGAAATGGATACAAATGCAAACAATCGCATTGGGGCCAATTTTCACAGAAGCCGATTAACCTACCACTATGACTTTGGATTGTGGGAGGAACCCAGAGTCCAAACTCCATGCAGTAATAGTAATCCATGGATATAAAATGAAATACATAATTTCAACAAAAGTGTAAATCAACCAGAATAATGATTTCTGAAAAAAACGTGATGCACGGTCAAAATGAAAACTGTGAAAAGTTAGTATCAGGTCTGAACTCCCTAAGCATAATGAGGTTCCTGGGAGCGGCCATGCAAAGCTGTGATCAGGCTGTGGTCAGACTGCTGTGGGACGTTCCACCACCCTCCATGTAAAGCTGCAGCCAGCTGGTGAAGGTTGTCTGGCCGTGGCTGGATCCTCTTGGTGGCATGAGCGAATCACAGATGTTCTACTGGATTCCGGACAGGAGATACAGCTGAGCCTGACAAGACCTTCATTTCATGGGCATTAGGGTCCATGGCCCTTCTAGAGATAGGTTCTCTGGACCAGTCTGGTTAATGTTTGAAGCGGAACATCTCATGCTGTGGGCGGCTTTTAAGGTTTTGTGTGTGATCAGTGAGATACTGACTTAAAACCTGACTCTTGTTCCATTTTCCTTTTTTATTAGTTCACTAGTGTAGAAGTAAAGGGACATTCTGAGTATTGGAAAGACTCTTCTGTAATATCATGTCCTTGAATGTACATAACACTGAGAAACATTATACAGTCTCAGACTAAACGGTATACAGGTTATGATGTTGTTTTATGATCATTTTGTATTGGAAAAACTTTGTGAAGTGAGTCATTCTACATTTTGACTCTTTGAAAGCAAAAGCCGTCTTGGTTAGAAGGTCAATTATATAACACTCCAGTGGAGAAAAAACCTTTTCATAAAAAATACTGTGAATAACCATCACCTGATTGCTATTGTAAAGAGGAATGAATGTTAGGAATGTATTTTAAATAGAATGCAAACCAGAAATAAAAAACGTGTAAGAATTTAAGCTATAAAGTACCTTCCAAAAGAATTCAAACTCACAGCTACTTCACTTTATGTACTTTAAAACTTGTAGTCAACAATTTGAAGTAGCAAACTGTTATTCACATGCTTCTCCATATTTAAAGAGAAAAATTAAGTAAATAAAATGACAGGAAAATGGAAAAGACATGATTGCATAAATATTCAAACCCTTCGTGTCAACTGAAATTTATTTAGATGCACAAAATTGCAATATTACCTCAATGAGCCACGCAGTAATTTGAGTGGTCTTAGTCTGAGTGCAGCAGTAGTGGTTAATAATAGTGGTTTCATAGTTAATAAATCTTATCTTATTTTAAGGTCCTTCAGTTAGGTAGTGAATTCCAGGCACATACTGTGTTAAAACATGAAGACTAAAGCCATACTGGTTTTACCGTGAGAACGTGAATGTTCCTGAGTGTCTGAAAGCCCTGGTTTGATCAACCCCATGAAATCCCAAATGAAATCCCAAGCAACTTCAGAACAAATCTGCCAAGAAGAAAAATTGCACCAAGCCGGCGTGCAATGTTGCTGATGACTGACCAGGCTATAATTGCTGGAAAGGTTGCTTCCACCAAATATTAAGTTCACGGGTCTGAATACTTACAGTATTCTATTTGCTGGTATTAACTGTAAGTTATCTTACCTGCAGGAGTCTTCAGTTTGAGCATTTTACTTTTGAATACAATTTTAACTTGGGGAAAAAAACAAGGTCATATGCTGCGAGAAATATTTCATTTTTACAAAATTGGACACCATTTCAGGATGTTATTTAAGACCGTAACTTTTTTAAGTTCATTAGTGATAGTTTGTAATTACTACTAATAATTAGTAATAAAATACAACAGTTGTTCAACAATTCAGGTAAAATACCTTGCTTAATTTACAATACAATGTACAATAGCAGTGTCCAGTCTGGCATTTGAACCCACAACCTTCTAGTTACAAGTCCAGAACCTGGACTCCTCCTGCATACTGCTGCACTAATTATAAGAGTGCTGTTCTTGTTTTGCAGGCAGATCCGAACGACGTGAGCAGTCTCAGTATACCTGTCCCAATCCGCAGAGGGGGATCGGACACCAACCTCAACTTCAGCGTGACAGATGGCGTCTCGAACTTCCACTGGCTCAAACCCGGCAATGAAAACCTGCAGCAGAAGATCCTGAAGATCGCAGAGCAGATCAGGATCGAGAAGACGGCCTGCGACGAGAACGTCGCCGAATACCTCAAGCTGGTCAATACTGCGGACAAGCAGCAGGCGAGACGCATCAGGCAGGTGTTCGAGAAGAAGAACCAGAAGTCGACACAAAGCATCGCTCAGCTCCAGAAGAAGCTGGAGCAGTACCTCAAGAAGATAAACGAGAGTGAGATGAATAGCTCCTCCAAAGCTCCCAAAGAAAGCAAGGAGTCCTCCAAAGAAAACCTGAAAGACGTGCACTCAATCACAAAGGATGTGGTCTGCAGCTCTAGGACTGGTAATCCTGGTGTGGACAAGATCAAGAGTTTAGGGCCAGGCGTCACCTTGTCCCCACCCTTCTTTTTCAGCAAGCCCAGGGAATTTGCCAACCTGATCCGCAACAAGTTTGGCAGCGCGGACAACATCACGCAGCTCAAGAACACGCTGGATACGTTCCACCCAGAAAGTGGGAACAGGGCACTGAGCGGCAGCGCCACGATTGTGGCCAAGCCCAAGTACCCCAGTGACGACGAGTGTTCGTCTGGGACCTCGGCGTCCGCCGACAGCAATGGGAATGCGGACTGCGGGGCCGAAAGGCCCATCTCCGCACGGAGCCAGGCTCAGCTGGCCATGATCACAAAGGAGCTTGAGGATCTCAAGGAGTTGCAGTCACATCTGGCTGAGAATCTGGAGAACTTGAAAATTCAGCTTAAAAGAGACTACACATTCCTGACGCAGACCCTCCAGGAGGAGCGATACAGGTAATTGCTTCATTGCAAACTCAAGTGATGTACACGAATAGCGCTTGATGTTATTCACGAGAACACAGAATGATGGCCTGACGTTGGTAAATGGAAGTAATGCCATCCCCCTGAAATTATAAGGACAGCAAAGTCAAAACTGTTATTTTTGCTTTACTGTCAAGTAAGTTGTGTTTTTGATTACGAAATTAACATGGATAACAAGGACAATATAATTTTTTGATGTGTACTGTATATTTAAAAAATAAACCAAGTGACCACAAGTATTGGGGCACATTCAATTTCAATTTCATAGTCTAAAGATTTGGATTTGGTTGCATATTAATTTGAGGCAATAACTGCATGAGGTCTGCAGCCCATTGAGCTCACCACACATCTATATATACTTCTGTTGCAATATTTCGGACACCAACCTCAACCAACACCTTTGCTGCAGTCCCTTTGAGGTCTTACCTGTTCTTGAGGTGTTCTGAATTTTATTTTTGTCTTCAGCATGCAGAATGCATGCTCCCTTTTAATTTGGAGACAGACTTTGGCAGCCTGGGACGTTCCACTTTTTTCTCCTGATGAACTCTGTTTGCTTTAGGTTTATTTTGGGTCATTGTCATGCTGCAGAGTCAAGGAACGCCCAGTCTGTTTGGAAGCATATTCTTGTACATGCGCAGATAAAATATTTTGGTAAACATAAGAATCCCTTCTACATTTGCTGCCATCATAAGTTACATCATCAATGAAAACCAGTGAAAAATTCCAGAGATGGCTACATGTCCAGGTCATGACACGACCTCCACCAGGCTTCACAGATGAGGTGGTGTGCTTTGTAGCATCATCATTTGCTTTCTTTCTACACACTTTATACTGTCCATCACTTTGGTAAAGATTAATATTGAGCCCATTCATCCATTGAACTTTGTTCCAAAGCTCTCCTGTATCCTGTTTCAAGCATTCTGTTGTTCCATTTTGAAGCTTGGTGGAGGTAATGTCATGACCTGGGCACTCAATTGTATTGTTACAAATATTCATTTACAATTGTTAGTTTTCAAACATAATGTGTGGGGAAACCAGTGGGTGGGTCTGCATCATCTTCTTTTAAAGGGCTACTGAATACTTTGTCCTGTGACTTTAAATATTAAAACTATTCCCCCTAATTTCCTTCTTAGGATGAATATCCTGCTTACTTCTTCAAAATGCTTTCTAAAGCGTTTCTATTGATGAGAAATGTCAACATTGTAGAGAATTCAACTTTGTCCAGGGAAAGGATTGCATGTGACGCCACTCTTCTGACTGAGGCTCTGAGACTGTTCTTTCCTCTCATCCATCACCTGCAAAGCCGTAAGATTGAGGATTGAGCCATAGCAATTTACTTTAAGCATGTGCCTTGCTTAAAAACTGCCACCAAGAGCATTGAAAATAGAAATGTTAAAATCCCACCTCTTGCATCCCAGGTGTGTTTCTGCCTTTGCTCCTTGTGCTTTCTGATATAGGTTCCAGGTTGGTGTGACCCCTACCTGGAAGAAGTGACTTTCTCCTAATGGATGATCCCCCTGCTAACCCTCATGACATACGTCCTATGATTTTTTTTCTTGAACTTTGCAGGTTTGAGCGTTTAGAGGACCAACTAAATGATCTCACAGAACTGCATCAGCATGAGACCAGCAACCTCAAGCAAGAGCTTGCCAGTATTGAAGAGAAGGTGGCCTATCAGGCTTATGAACGAGCCCGAGACATTCAGGTATGAAACAGCAAATCCAAAAGGCAACAGTGCGTTGCTTCGTGGACGTTGTCTCAAAGGAGACCACAGTTAAGTTGTTGCTATATCAGTGTTTGTTTTCTTTGAGAAAAAGAAGGAAATAAAATTGAAGAACAAGACGTAGAAGAATACATTAAAAACTGAGCTAGATTTGAGTGAAAGAGTGAGAGGTGTAAGGCTGTTATGTGTGTCTTTACTAAAACCGACACAGTTTGAAACCAGTTAGCATAACAAACATTGCATTTCTATAAAGGTTTCAAGAATTTGCAGTCAGGTTCTGTCTGCTACCAGGCCTGAGGAAAGAGTGTTGACCTTTTTTCACCTCTCTAGCGTAGGGATTACAGAAGGAATAGATACTGATAAGGATTAGAGGCGCGAATGCACAGTTCCTGCTTTGCCACTCCCTACTGTTGCTAGTCTTAGAGGGGTACAAAGTGTGAGCTCTGCGCATATTTTATATGAATCTTTTATATTAAAGATTTATTTCTGTTTTGCAACTCGAGTCATTGTGCTCCAGGTTTACGCATTGGAAAATGTGCAACAGAAGCTGTGCTAGTAATGTAATGGTATAAATCTCGTACTGGTAATTACTGTAGAGTCTCAGCTATTCCTGGTCATACTGTATCATGCTATAATAATAATAATTATAATAATAATAGTTGCTTACACTTATATATCGCTTTTCTGAACACTCCACTCAAAGTGCTTTACAGGTAATGGGGACTCCCCTCCACCACCACCAATGTGCAGCCTCATCTGAATAATGTGACGACAGCCATAGTGTGCACAGTACATTCACCACACACCAGCTCTCAGTGGGGAGGAGAACAGAGTGATGAAGCCAATTCATAGATGGGGATTATTAGGAGACCATGATTGGTAAGGGTCAATGGGAAATTTGGCCAGGACGCTGGTGTTACACCCCTACTCTTTTCAAGAAACGCCCTGGGATTTGTAATGACCACGGACAGTCAGGACCTCTTTTACATCTCATCCGAAGGATGTCGCCTTTTTACAGTATAGTGTCCCCTGCTGGCCCCATTAACTCCTCTTCCAGCAGCAACCTTAGTTTTTCCCGGGAGGTCTCCCATTCAGGTACTGACCAGGCCCACACCCCCTGAGTTTCAGTGGGCTGCCAGTTGTGAGTTGCAGGGTGATATGGCTGCTGGCCGATGTTCTAGTGCCTTGAATACACGTGCCGCTTTGTGCGCAAGGGCTCGTCTCAGTGCGAGAGGGTGGTATTACTCACTGTCCTTTCTGTCCGTGCTCGTCCTGCGCAGGAGGCGTTGGAGGCCTGCCAGACGCGCATCTCCAAGCTGGAGCTCCACGCTCAGCACCAGCAGGTGGTGCAGCTGGAGAACACGGACGCCAAGGTGCTGCTGGGCAAGTGCATCAACATCATGCTGGCCATCGTCACGCTGATCCTGGTGTGCGTCTCCACCGCGGCCAAGTTCACCGCCCCCCTCATGAGGAGCCGGCTGCACGTCGTCTGCACCCTCTGCGCCGTCACGCTCCTGGCCATCTTCTGGAAGAGCTGGGACAACCTGCAGTGCGCCATGGAGCGTGTGCTCATGCCGAGCTGAAGCCGGTGGGCACGTCAGTTCTGCCCTGCTTTCTAGGAAGTGGTGGATGTGCTGAGGTACCGTTCTGTTGAGAAAAAGGACAAGGCCGTTTGGGATGCCGTCTGCTTCGAAGTGGACTGCATGGATTCTGTGCGGAGGCTTAACTTTAACTTCCGTGTCTCTTCCTTTCCTGCCTTTTCCCTGTGGTGAACCGTCGTGTTTTGCCTTGTAACGATGACTTCAAAGAGCCACTTGATTTCTCGTCTCTCATTTGACAAGTGCAATATACGTGTTTAGTTTTGAAAGTGTCTTTTTTTTTAAAACCAGGAACAGTAAAGTTGTCTCTTTGTGTGTACCCAGTTAATTACTTTATCAGATTTGTATTTTTGGAAGAGGTTTTCGTGTATGATTTTAAAAAAAACTACAATAGTGATGCTTGAAAGAGGTTAATAAACTGCAGAGCAGTGCCCTGTATAAAACATGTCTCTTAAGCAGTTATGTTTGGGTCCCTTTTAGACGCAAATTGCGTTCTTTTGAAACACCCGGGGCAAGGGTCTGGGGTTTGATTTGGGTGTTTCGTCTCTGGGTGTTTTGTCTCTGGTCCTGATATGTTCTCATTTCGTTTCCCTGGACTAGGTTTGATTGGCCATTTGAGTTGGTCCCGTTTTTCATGGTCCTGTGATGAGCTTTGTCCAGTTGGTGGACAATAGTTGTGTGCCAAGCGTCATGTGTTTCCAGGATAGGCTCTAGCTCTTCAAGACTTTCTGATAAAGGACATGGGAACTGATATTTCTGAAGGTTCATTCGGTATATTTTTGTTAGAATTAGATGTGTTAGGTGTATATACATAGGAAAATATCACAGGGAGCTTGATGCAAATCTAATGATACATGTAATTTCCTCTAAGAGGACTTTAATGATAAAATGCATTTGTAAATTAATAATTGTAACAGGGCTTAATATAAAGAATCACATTTTCCTTCATATTTTGATGCTTATATTTAAGACAAGGAACATTAACATTCTCAAAATTAGCTTAAAGCTTAACATGTACAGTATACAGTAACTTTATTACAGTTTTTATAATATTATTTTTAAACGTTTCAATTAGAGGGGTGATTAAATTGGGGGTTGTCTGAAACAAAGTTAAAGTTTATGGTCACTAAAGGGGGAACTCTATTCTTAATTTTAGCTTTAGTGCATTTACAGTAGGTGCCCCAGTCGTTGTGGATTGTGTTCAGGGTGCATTTTCTTTTTGATTTTCTTTTTGCTGTGTAGAATCCATCCTTCTAACTGCTTCACCTAATTTGGTGTCACAGGGGAGCTGGAGCCTATGCCAGCAAGCAACAGGCGCAAGACAGGGTACAACCTGGACGGGACACCTGTCCATCGCAGGTCAGACAAACACAGACCAATTCACCTACCAGTCTGTCTTTGGACTGTGGGAGGAAAGCAGAACACCCAGAGGAAACCCACAGGAACACGGAGAAGACATACAAACTCGACACAGCTAGCCCCTGTGCAAAATCAGTTTCATATTCTTATTTTTTACACCCTTGTCTGAAATCAAGTAGCGTTAAGTAGGAGTTCCAAGGTTTCTCTTGAAACAGCATGGAAATCCTCAGCTTCTTCGGCTTGCAGTTTGTGTTGTAGAAATGGTGAGCTCCACGCAGTCTTATAGGAAAGAGCCTGGGTTGTAGGAATCCTGCTAGCTCAGGGGTGCCCAGGAAATCTCAGGAGTTACAATTGTGTTGCTACTGAGGGAATCTTGACTACCTTGAGTCCATTTAGACTCTGCACTGCTTTCCCTCTTGTGTGCCACCTATTGGAGAGTGAGCAGCTTTGCTAGTTCAGCTGTTCTGGTGCCCCAGGGGTGCGATTGTGCAATTGTCCTAACATTGCAAGTGTATCTTTCTGGATGTTGTGATCAGTTTTGTTGCTACTTACAGTTTTCCAGGAAACTGAATGTAGTGCCTGTGGTGGGGTTTGCTTTGTCTGAGTGAATACAGGGATAAAGTTCCAGAGTGAAGCATGACTCTATTCCTGTCACTCAGTAGACATGTTAGTGATGCCTTTGCAAGTGAAATGGAAAGATAACAAAAGTGCACATAAAAGAACACCATGGCCTTAAGACCACTGTACCTGCATTGGTGTCAGCCAGCAGGGGGCACTCATGACATGCCTGGTCACTCCAGGTAGGAAAGATCCAGAGCAAGTAAAGATCACAAGGTTACTGATCTTTCAGTTAATGTTACTTTTTGCATAATATGTAGTTAATTCACAGAAATGCAGTCATGCATTTTAAGTGGGTGATAGTTTTCCAGGACTGTATACTGTATCTCAGGAAGATTAAACCTGTGGAGAAATATGCTGTTCAAAGGATTATACTTCTGCATTATGAATTGCTGTAATGAGCAGTTTCCCTTTGATCTGCAGTGGATCGGCATTCAGTATCAGATTTGAATGGTATTTCAGTAGGTGCCTGTCAGTGTACTTGCCGACTGTAACCAACTGAATTGTATAAGCTTTTGAAATGGAACAAGTAATGGGTGTATTCCATGCTAAAAAGAAGAAAGAAAACACAATGTTTTGGATGTGTAGCCTTCTTCGAAGAATGCTCCACAGCCGAAACGTTGTGTCTTCTTTCTTCTCTTTTTCAGCATGGAATAAACCATATTATTTGTTCCTTTACAGCCTACGCATGCTGACGCAGCTACCCACCTGAACTACTTCAGCTTTTGAGGTGGTAGCACAAAGAGAAACACATGAAACAGAAAGTTCATTCAAGTACAGCAGGGTGATGTGTGAATAAAAATTCTGTAACTTAAGATTGCAGGTAAATAACGAATTGGGGAAACTTAGAACGTCTTGCCGAGAATGAAGACTGTACCAGTTTTATCGTCACTTCAAGTTCAAGTTCACATTTGTCATTCCAGCCATATACAGTACAAGTATACAGTGGAACGAAATATCATTCCTTCTGGTCCATGGTGCAAATACAGACAGGACACTGACATAGACATTGTAGACAGGAACATATGGTGCAAAGTGCAGATTACAAGGCAAATACATTATACAATATACACAATACACTGGGGGGGGATCTAAACCCTGTTTCTGGAATTGGGGCGGATGCAAGTAGATTCTTTTGAATAATATTTTTATGCCTCCGTCATTTGCCAAATCTAAACTTTACTGCTAGCAAAACGTCAGATTTCCTTTGTCTGCTTTCCATTGTAAATTTGAAACACCTCAAATTATTTTACAACGAACGGGCAAAGTAGGGGGGGGGGAGTCTCACGTTAGCCATCTTTGTGCCAGTTCTTATACACTGCAGTATTGAAAGCTGTTTTAAATGAATTTGTCTTGCAATACTTGCTAAAAAAAGAAATTATTTTAAGTTGTAGGATTCTTGTTCTGGTGTATATTAAGAACATTGGCTTTATTTTTGGTCTTTCAATTTCTAGAGTACTGTTTTGGTGTTTTCAACTCTTCCAGCATTTGGATTTTAGCAGTACTGACTAATTGCTCCACTTTCCTCTTGTGTGTACTGATTTAAGCATGACTACTCAGTGATAAACTTACCTGGTTTTACTTTACCTGCTTTAATGAAACTCTTTTCAGTGTCTGTGTAGCAAGCAAAGGGTGCTGGTGTCTTGTGTGAACTTGAACTTGCCTGACACAACTGCTTACATCCACAGTGCTCTGTCTGGGACTGTGCTGTTGTAAAAAATAAAAATGGAACTTTCTTCTACGAATGTGTACAAAACTAACTTATTAAGAACTGTGTAAATGCACCTGCATCTTCTTTTGCAGATGCTGTTTTTTTCCTAAATTTTTTTTATTTTTTAAGAAATGAATTTTATAACTTATATTTTAAGGAGAGACTGCAACAGTTTCTCCCCTTTGGGGATTCCCTTGGAAGTGTACATGTATAATATTTAGGGGTCTTTTGTCAATCAGCTCAACTGTTGTAATCTTTAAAAACTGCCAGTTTAGAGCTCTCCGCGATTATACTTTTTAGATTTAAACAGAAATCTGTGGAATTCACTTAAGACTTCCTCATTCTGGGGAAGTAGCGTTTTATCTACTGTATACCTTTCGTGAATGATATAGAGAAATAAAGTTTCCAAGAAGTGCTTTAGAAGCCTGTAGTCTAATGTGTTAAGTGATTTATGTACTGTATATGTGGTTTTTGCACTCCTCTGCAAGCTATGTTGATGATTGAATGGCCCCAGATTCCAAAAAATCAACGTTACCTTATGGCATTCAGCCATAAGACAAAAACCTTACTACCTTTCTTTTTGAGGGCCACAAAATGACTTTCCATTTTAATGCTTTCCTGTTAAATAGTTTTGAGTACAAGTTGATTTGTAATCCTAGCATGAGATTGTTGTGTTTTACTAGTTAGAGTTAATCACTAAATGTCTAGGAGAGCTTTATCACAATGTTCATTCCAATAGCACCTGTCTTCTACCCCTTCACCACCAGTTCCAGCGGAATGCCTTGTTCTTTTGGCCCTCAAACCCTCAAACCTTTCAGGTGACATAGAAGATCTGATAATTGTTTTGCATCAGTCACAATTGTATTATTTCTGGGTTGGTTTGTTCTTAACGTCAGTCTTTTCTTTCATATTGTTTATCCTATCTGTTACCTCCCATGTTCATTTTATGTAACGTTTTGTGTTTTCTGCTTTGTGTGTGGCTAGCTTGGTTAGTTTGGGTATGTCTTTCAGTCAGACCATTATCCCCAAAGAAACTAGATAGTTATTTTTATCAATAAATGTTGTTTTTCCACTTTTACATCTATAATGGAGCTTGAGTACTACTGCTGCTGAACCTTGTACAAAAGTGGATGTACTAAGATGTCTATTTCTCGATTATTATTTTTTTCAGGGACAGTTTGGAGAGAATAAATGCCATTTATTTAAGGACAGGTCTTTATCATATTATTCTAAGTACCAGGAAATGTACTGCTGTGGAAAGCTATGTAGTATGGAATGCCTTTCAAAAAACGGATTTGAAAATTTTATTTTCCTGTTTGCAGATTTTACATAATAAAGCCTGTCTTAGCTTTACCAGTTCTTGGAAAGTGTGTAATGTTTAATTTCCCTCATGGCTAAGTAATTATTGTTTGAAGCCACATAGCCTAGAATGATTTAATAATTTGGGGGTTCGTTTTTTTATTGGTGATGTACAATATGGTGAGATATGTGGGGAGATCCTCATGTTAATTTACCAACAAATGGGTTAGATTAAATGAATGGCTGCATCTTGTTTGTAATCTTTCTTGTATCTCTAAATTATCACTCTGTGCCTTTGTTCCTTTCATGGATTAACACCTATACAGGTTTCACAGTGCTGCAACCCTTAACAAGAACAAGCAACTTTTTGATAGGGGTTGCTTTTTTGTGGGTTAAGACTAGCCATCAAAATGCATAGATGTTTAGTTTTCCATTTTTATATTATAACAGTTGTTATAATGTTTTTTCAAAAACAAAGTGATACCAGTCACTACACAATGTACTTTGGAAGTAAAATGACTACATTCATTTTATTACAGTGGAAAATACTGATCATAGTATAATACTTCAGCAAATTCAGAAACTTGTTAGGAAAATGTTTATTGTAGTGGTTGCCCTTTTATTGAACAGGCATGGCAGAAGTAAATTCATTTATGCGGATTAACATTTGCCATCCACAGAGTTGATCAACAGAATGGCTATTGTGAAAAAACTGTTGAGCTGTGTGGCCACAGCAGAAAGCCTTTATATCAGCAATGCATTCTTTGCACCAGCTGTTTTGTGGGATTCTCTCCCATTCTTTTCATAAAGCCCGGACTAGCTTGTGTCTGTTCCCTGGTCTCTGAGCCACACACTGTCCCAGCTCATCCCACAAATGTTCAGTGGGGCTTAATTCCACTGACCAGGGCAGCACTGACCACAGCACTCTTACACAATGATTCTTTTTGTTTTCTGGAATTTCGCCACGTCAGCATGAGCCAAGGGATGGAGGGTAAGGTCACAGATCTTGAGCAAAGTAGCACCATACAGTCAAGATGGCATTAATCAGTACTGGTGGAGTTCTGCAGCAACTGCTTATGCCTGCCAGGACCATTGCACTTTGACCTCCCTATCATTCTTGGTTTCCTGGCTCGTGGTCTCCCAGACTGTGACCTGTCATTGACAGAATATAGTTGGCTGTAAACCCTTCCCCAGGTTAGAAATGTTAAACTGCGAACATCCCAGATAATGTGTGCAGAATTCATACAGATGACGCTATATCCAAATGAATGTCCAGATTCAGTCAATTTTGTGTTTTTGTAAACAATGTATGTATGATGGGTCTCCTATGACACTTGGTCAAATGTATTTTTCTAAAATGAATTGAATTGAAAACTTACAGTAAAAGCAACCTTTTGAATTTAATGGAATTGTAATTATCCAGAAAAATTAAATACCATTTATTCTTTTGGATTATGAACTTTAAAAATTTGTTGTAGAATGATTATTCTCCTCGGTGTAGTAGAACGTAATTGTCAGCACATTTTGTTCCTGTCATTCTGCAGTTTGTTTTATAGAGGTATGTAACATCTTAATCTAATTGTTTCTTTCTTGCTGAGAAGTTGAAGAAACGACTTTTTGTTCACAAAGCAGGGACATGTGGGGCTTGGCTCTTTCTGTACTCCTCCATGTAAGGGCTTGCAACTTCCCACACCTAAAAAGGACCATATTGATAGAAATTTATAGATTTTTTTTTCTGAAAATCCACCATCAGGTTTTCAAAAACTATAACCAGGTATATCTCCTCAAATGCATAAAACCACATTTTTAAATATGTGATTTATAACATTGTGTAAGGATGTTAGACCTATAAAAACAGATTTAAAGAGTTAAAGTTTTAAGTACAACATCCTCGTCAACCTAAACTTCTCAACAGTGGGGAACAAAACTGGCTAAAGTCCGTCGTAGGCCCTTAAAAAAATCTGAAATTGATCCAAGAGTTAAGGTTTCTAATTCTCCACTGACGAGATTTTTATAGGCATTTCAGTCCAGTAAACTAAATAAAACTGTTCCATTCCCATTTGATGACACAAACATCTTCAAAATGAGAAATGACAAAAGAAACCCCGCGCTGCTTACTTTCTCTTGCAGAAGCAGTTTGTGAACAGCCTCAATGTCTGGTGTCATGACGCGGTCCTTATCCAAAGGCCTAATGGGGATAAAATTGACTTATGATTCTTGGACAATTCCAAAGATTTACGAGAATTGTTCAAGCTTAGCCGTTACAGTGGTCTTACTTGACAGATGCACGAACAAGGTCATAGACTTTCTCCAATGGAGTGGTAGTTCTCAGGGGGCGTAAAAACTCGATCCCCTGGCAGGCTGCGAGCAGCTCTATGGACAGAACTGAGACGGAAAGTCCAGTTGGAAAAAGAAATACAGCAAAAACATATACTGTTTCTTAAACTAAGAAACCTGAAAAAGATTATTTTCCACCTGTTGTTTATGGTACAGTAGTTAAAAAAAATCAGTGTTATTTTTTCACACTATGTATGACAATAAAACAAATTGTTTTAGTGGGTTATAGGGGCAACAAATAAGTACCAGCCTAAGCCTTGAGGCACAGCAATTCATGACGCTGGAAAACGAAGAGAAATGTAGGTCTCAACAGCAGAGTGACGCGTGTTGCTCTAGCAACCTCCCACTTCTGAAACAAAGCCCCTGCAGGGACATGATCAACCCAGCTGGTGGCTCCAGAAGATGACACGTGGGATGTCTTCGGCTGTCATTCGGATATTGAGGCTCCCAAGAGGAGGCTGCCTTTCTTTTCAAAAAGATGTACGCCTCCCTCTGTCTTGCACAATGACCGCCTGCATGGTTCATTAATCATCATGAAGTTCTGTTTACACCATTTCCTTAAAACTAAGTTAGAGCAGCTTTGAACTGAATAGAATTTGTTTTAATTCTGTTTCTCTCTTTATATAATATATATAAAACCCGACTCTTTGGTGCATTTCATCACTGTGTGGGAAAGAAAAGTAACTAACTGTCATTTTAATAACTTATAGTTCTTAAAATAAATATAACTTACTGTGTATGCTGCAGTATGTTTTTTATTTCTCTGCTCAAATGTTTTGTATGTAAAACTGTTTAAGCTCCTGGCTGCATGTGCGTTTGCTGTTCCCACTGAGATAACAAGTACCGAGTACCTTGTTCCACATGCTCCACCACACGGAGGGCCTTCCTGGCTGCCCAGCCACCCATTGACACATGGTCCTCAGTGGCAGCACAGGTGGACAGGGAGTCCACAGAGGACGGGTGACACAGTACTTTATTCTCGGACACTGCAGGGACAGGACAGTGCTATTGAATGAAGAGTCTGTCCTACCATTATCATATACAGTGTCCCTATCAAGGTACCTACTGTGTCCTCATCATGCACCATACATTGTAGTCATCACACCACTTGTAGTGTCCTCTTAGTGTAACATACTGTACAATGTCCTCATGATGCTACATACAGTAGACTGTGCCACAGACAGTAGCCTCATCATGGCACATACAGTGTCATCATCATGCCACATGCAGTGCTATTGAGCTCTCTTATATTCACAGTACAGCTCGAACAACTTCAAATAATGACAATACGAGCAGAATAATATAATGGAAAAGTTTCCTTAATTCTTTGGTGCTAATTCATCTGGTTGAGGAATTTAGAGCCCCGGCTAAAGAGCTTACACATGCACACGCACACACATAGCAGGAATGAACCACATCATTGTTGACAGCCAGACAGTATTTATAGGTAGGAAAGCAGAAGAGCAAGATCATAATTTGTCCATCTACTGACCTTCTGTTAAATAACAATAGTAGGTACAGGCACAACTGATCAGGTTATATTTAAACTCGGTAATGAAAATGATTCTAAACCCTTTTCTGCAGTTTATTTGTATCTTATTTCAATGCATATCACTGAATAATAAAAGGATTAAGAACAAAGTATTAAAACCATCTTAGTTTACTGGTTATTACAGATTTTACTGCCATATAGACCTTAATTCCTGTTCATATACTAGAAGAAAGAAAACATTACAGCAAATATGACAGCAATTTGACATATGAAAGTGAAACATCCAAGTAATGGAGAATTACAGAGAAAATTTAGTGTTTCAAATCCAAAATTATTTGGGGAAAAAAAAACCCATCTGGTTGCTTATCAACTTATCAAATTAAATAAACAGTCTATTAGTATATCTTTGTGATATTATCTGTTCATGTCCCATAAATGAAATTATTCTTCACATTAACTTTTACTCATATTTAAACTAGGTGTTATTTAACTTTGATACTCATAAAATAGTACCCCTTAATCTGTACAGTTTCCTACTGTAGGTATTGTCACGACTTTGACCAAGGATACAAGATTAAGCTAACTACAAACAGATTTTGCTAAACCAGAATTTTCGGCTTTTGACCAGGTTTGCTTCTGGTCCTACATTTACCGTGGGTACAGGGTCGTAACAGGTGTAACTTCAGGACTGCTCAACAGCACACGTAACCACTTACTCACCCAGAGCAGCGGCAGTGCAGTGGGCTATCATGAACCCGGAGTTCAGGCCCCCTTCGCTGACCAGGAATGCGGGCAGCTCGCTCAGAGACGGGTTACACAGCCGCTCAATCCTCCTCTCACTGATGGAGGCCAGCTCGTGCACACCGATGGCTAAATAGTCCAGAGCCTGGAATTACAGAAGGTGAGCAACTTCAGAACAGTACAGGGTTTATTGACAGGTTGTGGCAACCGTATTTCCAGTGTTTCAATTCCTACAGGTAAGTTCATTCATCCATCTATTTTCAATAACCACTTAATCCTGTGCAAGGCCGGATCCTAACTGGCAAGATTCACCCCAGTAAATCACACGGCACACAAATTTACAGACACATACTGTATGCATAGAGGGGAACAACTGAAAAACACTAGGTTACCTAGCCAGGATGCCTTTGGATTTGGATTGGAGTGTACGCAGTATTCAAACATCTAGTCCCTTAAACTATAACACTAAATGTACTTTTAAACTGAGCTTCAGTTACACAATTATCATCGCACCTTTGCAGATTTCATCTACATGAAAACAGCAAGAGAAAATTAATTTGATTGGACAAACTTCTAAAAATGCATAGCAAACTTCTTGGGTCTTTTATTGTGTTCACGAGAAATTTTCACAAATATTTCCATTCACATACTTTAGCAGGGTATTCACCATGAAAATTCCCACCAGAAATAGTTTCTCCTCTCTCAGCAAAAACCATCTTCAGTACTCGTTAAGGTTCTTAATTTTTAAACAAAATGAACAAGCAAAAAGGTAGCACTTTAACACAATCGATTTCTCTCTTTGAAACAGTAACATAAACATCACAAAAGAGATCTACATACCATATGTTAAGACACAAACCATTCTCTACAAATAAAATAAAAAAAGGATTATAGGCAAATTGTAGTAAAACCCATAATAAAACCATTGTTCTCAATGGTTAATGTTCATTGTTCAGTGCTCAAAATAAGGTCTGAAGTATTTGAACCTAAAGGAATTCCAAGCACCCCTAAAAATAAAAAAATAAAATAAAATGGCTTTTCCATTAGTGCAATATTTGTTGACTGCAACAATACGTAAAAGATTTCCATTTGCAGCTGAGCCCTCTAACACTTGTGATGTTAACACCAGATTAATTAGAGCAAACTTTCGATAGCAGCTGCAGGATACAGGGTTGTCTGTGACGCTGTTGATTTCTGTGTTGATGATGTTCTTGACAAACGCAATTGTGTCGTTAACTACTCCGTGGACCTAGAAGAAATGAAAGTGTGGTACACAGTAAATCTGAATAGCCGATTGATTAACATGTTAAGGTAGTATTCGGGCTGTGTGTGTTTGACCAAGGCATGGAATTTGATCTCTTAAATATCACCTAGCATCTGCATTCTATACCTGAGGACAGCAGCGCAGGGTGTATGCATCTTGAACTTGGTCACAAAACCTGTGGCTTTCTGTCGAACAGAATCAGAATCAGAAATCAAGCAGAACAAAATCTGAAAAGGAAATAAGTGCTGATTTAAACAGATCTCCACCTGCTATTTCCGAAGGATGATGACCAGAGTCCAGCAGTGATCGAAACCTGAAGGCCACTTCCTTCTGTCCAGAGTGAGGACGCAGCTCATGGATACCTAGGGGACAGTGCTCTCCAGGTTGGTTAAAGCTGGCTTACAAACAGCTTTATTTGCTAGTGACCAGCAGAGTTCTTAGCAATAAGCAACAAACAGTGCAATTGTCTTGACCAGGTGCTTTCAGCAGAAGGCCTAAATTGTAGCCACCACACAGTGTGTATTCACGCATAGTAACACAGACACAGAGAGGAAGCAAAACACAGCGAGGGAGACAAAAACAGAACTTTTCAGAAATAAACAGCAGAAAGACTGAACAGTTACATAAAGCTTTACTTTTCAGTTCCCTTCAACTCCCAAGGCCTTAGTCCTGTGTGCCCTTAGCAACTGTACAGTTCTCTTCACCTGGTACCAAGGGAACTGCCAAAGCAGATGGTGCTAAAATATTTTTTTCCTATGTCATGATTCACTTTGCGCAGAATTTATTCAATCTCTAAAATATTATCTTCATTTTTTTCCAGAATTATGACTGAGCCTTTTGTCAAGACCATCTAGGAGTTATTCTAGATCTCAGTCGATGCTATCGGAAGTTCAGTCCTACCCTGAAATTTCATATCCAAGACAATGACACGTGTGACAAACATTTCTGACATGTTATATAAAAGAATAAAATAGGTAGGTTGCAAAACATCTCATGCACAACACCCAAAAATACCCAAGTGTGTCTTCTGTGGTGAAGCAAACAGAGCTTAAAAAAGGTATTCCCAGCCAATAAGAGCCCCTGTCTCACCACTGTCAAAGGCCCTTGTGGTTCCCTTGAGCACCTCCAGGGTTAACGCGGCGATGATGTCAGCCTGCCTGGCGATGGCCTGAGCCCTCTCCACTGCCTCCGCACCCAGAGACGTGATCATCTGGGTCCCATTGATGAGGGCCAGCCCCTGGGGGTCAAACACAGGGAGCCATTGACATCCACCAAGCAAGTCAATATTTGACGTTTAATATTTGAAAGTGGAAGAAACTATTGTACATATACAAAGCATAATATTTATTGACTTGGCACATCAGCAGTGCACAGTTTGTCTCTACAGTGCATAGTTTATCAGGACACGTATGAAAAATAAAGGAGATTCTGAATCTTGTAATGAACTACGGTGAGATATTGCAAAGATAACATTGATCAGTACCTCTTTAGGCTTCAGAGATATGGGGCTCAGTCCATGGGCCTTCAACACCTGAATAATGGAAAGCCAAATAAAAGTTCAGAGGTAATGGGTTTATTACAATTTTTTTTTTTAAATCCTTTATGAAGGGAAGATTCAATGTTTCTGTCAAACACAGGCAGAGCACATTTTCAAAGGAGTAATAAAATAAGTTCAAATTTAGGAGGTGGAGTAGTGTAAAGGTTAAGCTGTCGGACTCATTTCTAGCAGGTTGTGGCTTTTACGTCCCTTCTGCTAACTCTGCTGAGTCTGCAGTTATACCCTTGAGTGAGGTACTTTACCCCAGCTGCCCCAGGCCACTCAGCTGTATAAGAAGGGACCTGCACTGGTTGGGTGAAGTCCCTGCAGCGGTTGACGTCCTATCCGAGGGGGGGAGAGGGGTCACATGCTCTCTCATCCGCTTCACGCTACAGAAACCACGATGACCTCTGGCCTGATGAGCTGCTGTGGCTCTGGGGATGAACTTGATCTTTTTTACGCCAACCTGTTCTAACTCAGTATCAACCAAGAACAGAACGGAGGGTTGTGTCGTGTAGTGCGAAATCTCACGGATTTGGCGTCGGCCCAGCCACTCTTCGGCGACCACATCTTGCCCTCTCCCATGAGCCCCAGGGCCAGGTGAGCCAGGGGCGCGAGGTCTCCGCTGGCCCCGACCGTCCCCTTCTCTGGGACATAAGACAGGCAGGAGGCTGCAGAGACAGGCGGGACGCGAGTCACCCATCGCACATGCCCAAGCGGCTTCTTGTTACACATTAACGCAATGCATCTTGATGAAGGGAAAAGAGCAAACTAAAGATTACAATTGAAAGCCGCTATCATGTGTTGCAGGGTTTCAAGGGAGATGCCACTGTATCCTTTGGCCAAGACATTGATCCTCAGTGCCAGCAGCATTCGGGAGTGCTCGGGGCTCAGGGGCATCCCAACACCTGCATTCAACATGAAAGGAGTACAAAAAGACAAAGGTCGTGCCATTCAAAAGACAGTATTTTTCTTTTTATTATTATAAGAATAGTTGGTTATTCTTGAGACATTCCTACATCTGGAACAGCTGCCTATTAGAAATGAAAATTCTACCAACTTGTCCTTTCAAGCAAGAAAATATCTCAGTATCAGCGGGGCTATTCCCAGATAAGACACAAGAGGGACTCCTGGTGTGTGATGAGCAACGTCATCTCCAACCCAGCAAACCCAAACCCAGGGCATCTGAATACTTTGAAATCCCTCATCATACTCAGCTAATGTCATAGGCTCGTGTTTACAAGGGTTTTCTTTGTGGATTTTCATGGTTTCCTCACTAAATTCTAAAGCAAAACTGGTAGGTTAACTTGGTTCTGGGAAAACTGGCCCTGGTGTGAGATTGTGTGTGTCTGTGTGTGTCCTGTAATGGACGGGTGTCCCATCCAGGGTGTATCCTGCCTTGTGACTGTTGCTTGTTGGGATAGACTTCGGCTCCCCTGTGACCCATTATTGGATAAAATGGATGGATAAGTTTGATCTGGCAACCTCTGGGGGATATCCTGCAGGGAATGTTCTACCTGTTATGGCTGGCGAATTGTGTTTTTTTAGCCCTTGCATTAGTGGAAAAGAATGTGACTCACCAGTTGAATCTGCCCGAATCAAGTTCTCCTGCAGTTCCCTACAGATCCAAGACAAGGGTGAAAATGAATCATGTAATTAGTCTTATTTTGAGAGGTATGTGTAATGAATTTTGTATTGTTGTCTTCAGAATAAATTTTTTAAAGTGACCAAACAACATATACAAATAATAGAAACAAATCTTCCACACGGAGAACATAAAAACTAAAAAGAGGATTCGCATACTTCTGGAATCTGTTTAATATATAGAAATAACTGCAAAAGTAGCTTTGGTGGGTTCTGGAAACCTTTTAACCTTTTAAAACCTTTTAAAAGAATAAGAGTAAATAATCTACAAGGAGATGAAAGGCAGGACGAATTCCGTTTTAACATCTGACATTGTTTTAAAAAGGTCAAAAACCAAAATCACAGATTCAGAAAACACCTGGGCCAAGAAGCAGTATTTGTTTAAACTGAAGAAAAACTGCTTCCTGTGTCATACAATGTGGAGGGAATAGAGGAACACAAGAAAACAACTTACTTGAGTTTACTTTTTGGTATGAGTGTTCGAGCAACCTTTCCAAATCCTGTATTGATTCCATAAACAACTAGACAGAAATGCAGTTTTTAAATTAGAAAGTACTTATGTCATCATAATTATAACATTTTATATAATATTTCAGGTTTGTGAACTAAAGTGGCACAGGGGTACAGTGGTTAGCATTGCTGTCTCTCAGTGCTGAGTCCCATGGTTCAGTTCCAAACCTATTGTGCTATCTGTGTGGAGTTTGTATGTTCTCTTAATGCTCATGTGGACTTCCTTCCACACTTCATACTTTAAGACACACTGGTAGGTTAATTGGCATCTGGAAAAACTGGCCTAGCTGTGCGTGTGTGCATGTTTGTGTGAGCTTTGCAAAGGACTGTTGTCCTGTCCAGTGTGTATCCTGCCTTGTGCCCACTGCTTGCTGGGATAGGCTGCCCTGTGGTAGGTTAAATGGCATCTGGAAAAACTGTCCTAGCTATGCGTGTGTGCATGTTTGTGTCAACTTTGCAAAGGACTGTTGTCCCGTCCAGCGTGTATCCTGCCTTGTGCCCACTGCTTGTTGGGATAGGCTGCCCTGTGACCCTCTACTAGATAAATAAGTTAGAAATGAATGTATGGACAGTTCTGAACTAATTTCTATCAGTTGTGAATTTTTTAAACTAGATAATATGCTACAATACAAAAACCAACATGGTATCCCTCTCCATATCTCCAACAAAAGGGCATGTAAACAAGAATAAGATCAAATCATGTACAGCACTCAAAGGTCCATTGTCTGCCTCAAACACCTCACTGCACTTCATAGATCAGAGATCTCATAGATCATAGATCACACAGAGCTCCTCATTAATCCAGTGATGTCTGGGAAGGAAATGCAGAAGAAAGTTTAAGATGTACAAAAAAAAAAAAACATTTCCTAAATGTGGCATTCTCAAATGTGTAGAGAGCCACACTGCAACCTGACCAGAACTTTTACAAGTGACCAGAAACTAAATTCACATAATGGAGCCCTAGAGGAGGGTCAAGTATGGAAGTATGAAAAAATATTTTTTGTAATTTAAAACAAATTGAATTACTATAGTCTCAAATGTTACAGGAAATGCCTTTATTTGTAAATTTCACCTTCCCTTTTCCATACAATAACATCTGCTGAGGGTTAATTATTTTAAAAGTAAAATTTTCACAATTTTAGAGAAAGAAAATTACCTTTATTTTCATCAACAACCTTTTCCACAAGTTGTCTTGATTGTCTGACTTTGTGTTCTGCCTCTGGGGTTAGCTGAACCACAATATGACATATGAATCTTATTAGCAATCATATATAAATTACAGTCAATAATATCTTAATCTTGTTGATAAACCTCACCTTAATCTGGTAAATTCCTTTCCCTAACTTTACCAGATCTGATGTTGTAAGACTGTTGCCATCCAGATGAATAAACTATGAATGAAAGTAAAAGATGCATATTGTCATCAATTGTTTGCTGCTTGCTTATATTTTACAGATATTATAATATACTTATTTTACTAGAAATGACACTCACTTCATGGGGTTTTTGATAAGTAGGACTGTTAAAAGCTGTTAAGGAAATCTTTTGTCATGATACTGTAATTGATACAAAATATCAGCTCTGACCATTTAGAATTTCAAAAGGATACAACGGAAAAGCTCCAGGATGAGATGGGATAGAATCTGTAGACATCACATCTCCCTCTATAACTGCAAGAAGTAGTATCGTTATTTTATACTTCGATCATACTTGTTGAAAGAAGAAGTACGTTGATAATCCAAATTATAAAAATATAAAATGTTACTAAAAGTAGAAAATCCGTAAATTATAAACGATTGTTATAATGTTTTTAGTTACTCTTATTTCATTCTAATGCGTCCTACGGTATGTGAAACGAAATACTTTAGGAAAATGTTGGTAATAAATTCTAATAAGAAGGTTTTGAAACTGTGTAAACTAAAAATCACAGATACTATTGAATTATGTTCGAATGATAAGGTACTGTAATTTGGGGAGGTTATTTTTAATTACCGATTTCAACGAAATCGTTGTCTTCCAAAACGTCTTCGATCACATCGTCCGCGTCCAGCAGCCCGTGTCCCTGACATCGCCTCACATAGAAACGCACATCTTTCACCGAGCTGATGCCCCCATTGTCGGGCTTGTTCTTCGTGTACCGTCGGAGCGCCTCGACGCCCAGCCACTGCACCGTGTTGGACACGTCCTTGCAGGGCACGGTCAGCCACTCGTCCCTGACGTGCACCGTGAAACGAGGCATCGCGCTGCTGGCGGGGGATACCCTGGACTATTCAATTCAATTCAATTCAAGGTGCTTTATTAGCATGACCGATGGGTACAATCAGTGTTGCCAAAGCAAATAAAAATAATAAAATTAACATAGAACAAAACAAAAAATAGAAGTAAAATAAAATCTACAGACATGTTACAGACATTTACAACAAAGACATATTATATAATATCGACATATACTGTAGGCGGCTGGAGCATTATTGGGAGACGGACTCACTGTTCCTCAGGCTGTGACAGGAGATCACATACTGGGCTGCCAGATCAACTGAGTTCCCTCCTCCCTCTCCCAGTAGGATTGGGACCTGTTGTGGTTTTGGCAGGTGTGGGAACTCTGGGATTAGATTTCTGAATTTCGGGAAGAATGTTTCTCTAATCCCAGAGTATCTGTCACAGTGCAGTAGGAAGTGCACCTCTGTCTCTATTTCTCCCTGCTGGCAGTGGGAGCACAGCCTGTCCTCTCTGGGCAGCCAGGTCTGCCTGTGTCGCCCAGTTTCTATGGCCAGGTTGTGGTCACTGAGCCTGTACTTCGTCAGGGTCTGTTTCTGTTTGTTATTTTTTATTTTGGTCAAATATTCAGCTAGTGTGTATTGTCTGTTTAAGGTTCTGTAGCATTCCAGTTTATGTTGTGTTTGTGTGTGTGTGTCCCAGTGTGTGAGATATTGCTGTTTGATCTGTGCTGTGATGTGGACTAACTCTCCTACTTCGCTGTTCATAGCTCCCTGTACCTGCTCGTACCTGCCCGCCCATGGCAGGGGCGGCACCAATCACATGTAGCCGGAGAAACACCTCCTGATTCAAAGTTAAATGGACGTGCGTTTTGTTTGTTGGCCTCTCATATTTGAAAAGCTTACAGTAGAAACCGCACATACTATACAGTGCCTTGCGAAAGTATTCGGCCCCCTTGAACTTTTCAACCTTTTGCCACATTTCAGGCTTCAAACATAAAGATATAATTTTTTTATTTTATGTGAAGAATCACCAACAAGTGGGACACAATTGTGAAGTGGAACGAAATCTATTGGATTTTTGAAACTTTTTTAACTAATAAAAAAATGAAAAGTGGGGCGTGCAAAATTATTCGGCCCCTTTACTTTCAGTGCAGCAAACTCACTCCAGAAGTTCAGCAAGGATCTCTGAATGATCCAATGTTGTCCTAAATGACTGATGGTGATAAATAGAATCCACCTGTGTGTAATCAAGTCTCTGTATAAATGCACCTGCTCTGTGATAGTCTCAAGGTTCTGTTGAAAGCGCAGAGAGCATCATGAAGACCAAGGAACACACCAGGCAGGTCCGTAATACTGTTGTGGAGAAGTTTAAAGCCGGATTTGGATACAAAAAGATTTCCCAAGCTTCAAACATCCCAAGGAGCACTGTGCAAGCGATCATCTTGAAATGGAAGGAGTATCAGACCACTGCAAATCTACCAAGACCTGGCCGTCCCTCTAAACTTTCAGCTCAGACAAGGAGAAGACTGATCAGAGATGCAGCCAAGAGGCCCATGATCACTCTGGATGAACTGCAGAGAACTACAGCTGAGGTGGGAGAGTCTGTCCATAGGACAACAATCAGTCTTACACTGCACAAATCTGGCCTTTATGGAAGAGTGGCAAGAAGAAAGCCATTTCTCAAAGATATCCCTAAAAAGTCTTGTCTAAAGTTTGCCACAAGCCACCTGGGGGACACCCCAAACATGTGGAAGAAGGTGCTCTGGTCAGATGAAACCAAAATCGAACTTTTTGGCCACAATGCAAAACGATATGTTTGGCGTAAAAGCAACACAGCTCATCACCCTCAACACACCATCCCCACTGTCAAACATGGTGGTGGCAGCATCATGGTTTGGGCCTGCTTTTCTTCAGCAGGGACAGGGAAGATGGTTAAAATTGAGGGGAAGATGGATGCAGCCAAATACAGGACCATTCTGGATGAAAACCTGTTGGAGTCTGCAAAAGACCTGAAACTGGGACGGAGATTTATCTTCCAACAAGACAATGATCCCAAACATACAGCAAAATCTACAAAGGAATGGTTCACAAATAAACGTATCCAGGTGTTTGAATGGCCAAGTCAAAGTCCAGACCTGAATCCAATCGAGAATCTGTGGAAAGAGCTGAAAACTGCTGTTCACAAACGCTCTCCATCCAACCTCACTGAGCCCGAGCTGTTTTGCAAGGAAAAATGGGCAAGAATTTCAGTCTCTCGATGTGCAAAACTGATAGAGACATACCCCAAGCGACTTGCAGCTGTAATCGCAGCAAAAGGTGGCTCTACAAAGTATTAACGCAAGGGGGCCGAATAATTTTGCACGCCCCACTTTTCATTTTTTTTATTAGTTAAAAAAGTTTCAAAAATCCAATACATTTCGTTCCACTTCACAATTGTGTCCCACTTTTTGGTGATTCTTCACATAAAATAAAAAATTTATATCTTTATGTTTGAAGCCTGAAATGTGGCAAAAGGTTGAAAAGTTCAAGGGGGCCGAATACTTTCGCAAGGCACTGTAATATGTCCACACTGTTCACGTGAAGCAAAAATGCGTCCACTGCCTTTGATATCCAGCTATTCAGTAATCTACTGTATTTCTACTTTATGGGATAAGCCAAATACTTATTGTGGTGTTGAAGTAGAGTTTTTTAAGAAGTTTGCAAGCAAGAGGAGGTTATTCGGCACATTTGACTCTCTACTAATTAACAGCAAACAATAGACAGTACTGTATATACAGTAGTACTGTATATGTAGTATAACTAATATGTATTAAAATATATCATTATATATAAATATACCTTTAAACATTGGTATTATTCTCTCAATGTAGTTAAATTCCCAATTATATTTGCTTAAAATGTAAATGCATTTGTAATAATAAGAAATATACACTAGTGTCCTCTAATAATTGTGGCACTGCTATTTCACTAGGAAGTTTTTATTTCAAGAGGTAAGCAATTTAAAACATTTAATCCAAGTGATTACATTATAAGTGTGTAAATACGTCACAGCTATGCACGCTATGCACGAGTAAATTAAGTAATAAAACGCACAGGCTCATAGCCAAATGTACTGCAGCAGTTATATTTTACATAGAATATCACCAGCTTTAAATCTAATCTGCATATTTTGTAACTTGTTGACACTGTAGTTGGAGGGGTTTGCCATGAAGATGGTTTCCTGCGTCTTTTCCAGAAATGTCCTGTGTTCCTTACTTCCTTATTTGTCAGGAAGTGAGATTCAATAATTACACCATTCGTCTAGAACTATAAGACTGACTGCAGCAAACACAAGGGTCTTGGCATACAGGCAAAATGGCATTCCCTGAAAATCTAGTAAAGAACACAAATACTCCTGTGTGGTTACATATGGAAGCATTAGTCAACACCAAAACCTCTCTCCCAGCTGAGCCCTTTTCTAAATTGTAATCTCTCACTAAGATGACAGGGACAAGTATTATTCTGAGGAACACCCTGAAAGTACTAAATCAGATTAAAAAATTGGACACAATACCCAAAACATCAGGTTGTGCTTCAATGTTTCTCAAAATGCCTGTAATCACTTCATAATTTTGTGAAGGAGTACAAAATGTAAGGAAGAAGACTGATTACTTTTAAAAATTTGGGGTGGAGTGGTGTCTGGAAGGTTGTGTCACAGAACCTATACGTGGAATAGGAGGATCCTTATGCATGACCGGAATCCCACAGGACGCAGAGTAGCAAAGGGACAATCCAAAAGACAAAATCCAAAGGCTGGGTCGATAAGGGAGGCAGAGGGTCCGGTAACGAGAGATATTCAAAAACAATCCAGAAGGCAAGGTCAAGACACAGACACAAGTCCTGCAGCTGGCAGAGGAATCCTACTCCATCTGGCCCCTGAGCAAGGCCCTTAACCCCAGCTGCTCCAGGGGTGCTATACAATGGCTGACCCTGCACTCTGACCCCTAACTTCTCTCTGTCCATGTCTTATGGAGAGCAAGCTGGGGTATGCAAAAAGATGAATTCCTCATGCAAGAAATTGTAGAGGGTCACTAAAGTTATCTTATACAGTAGGTTATACAACTTTACATTGTGTATTCGTATATGTAGTGTATAGGAACAAGTAATAGGTTTATTCCATGCTGAAAAAAAGAAGAGAGAAAAAACACAATGTTTCGGCCGTGGAGCCTTCTTCAGGTGTGACACCTATTACTTGTTCCTTTGCAGCCTACGCATGCTGACGCGGCTACCCACCTGAACTATATCGTGTATATTTTGTCAGTTAAGATATTAATTAAGCCTTACGCAAATGTACTTTTTAAATCTTTTACATTTTAGACACTTGTTAAGCAAAATGTGCCTCAATTTGCCTACAGCTGGTCTGTTCTTTGATCTCGTGCAATGAGCTTCTAAGTCACAGCTGGTGTCTTTTTTCCCAAGCACATTAAACTGTCTGTTTGTCACCTGAAATATGCTCAGTGCAAGGAGCTCCGTATAGAATTTTTGAATGCAGGTTGGGTGAAGGGCTTAAACAATGCTCTCACGGGTGCTCGATTATAATGCTAGATCATCAAGTCATACAATACAAGGTCTTGCATTGACTTCATCACTCTAAAACTAAACTGAACACGATACATCCCTTCAGTGTCTCCTTTAAGGGACAGGTGCAGGGTCTCTGGTGGTACACTCACACATCTCATCTGACTACATCTTGAATTGTATGCCTTGTGGATAGAAATAGTCCAGTGGTACTCGAAAGTGTTGAGGATGAATATTCCCTCTGATCCTGAATTAGCACTCTTTGGTTGTTCAGAGGCAACATCTGGACTAACAAAGGAAGGGCAATCAGCACTGAAATTCAGAATGGTTGTGGCCAACAAAATATGTTCTTATTCTCTGTTTCAAGAGCTGGCACAACAAGATGATCTCCTCAGTTAGAATGGAGTCACATACTGTATGGTGCGCATCATAAACAGATACTGTAACTGCGCAATGCCTCAGAACTCAATGCGTCTCTACACTATGCACTTTTGACTTGAACTGCCATGTATTTATGTTCACTACCATATATTTCCTGTTCTGGTTGTTTATTGACTGTACATTCTATCACTATTTATTATGTACTATGGTGTTGTCTGTTGCACTGCGCTGTGCTTATCCTTAAAGAATAGCGCAAATACGAATTCCAATGTTCATGGACATGTAGCAGTAAACTCTTTTACCTACCCTCTCTACCTCTGAAGGTAGTATTTGGCAACTCCTCAAGAAAAAGTACGTTGATAATCCAAATTATAAAAATATAAAATGTTACTAAAAGTAGAAAATCCGTAAATTATAAACGATTGTTATAATGATTTTAGTTACTCTTATTACATTCTAATGCGTCCGACGGTATGTGAAACGAAATACTTTAAGAAAATGTTGGTGATAAATTATAATTAGAAGGTTTTGAAATGTGTAAACTAAAAATCACAGATACTATTGAATGATGTTCGAATTATAAGGTACTGTAATTTTGGGAGGTAATTTTTAATTACCTATTTCAACGAAATCGTTGTCTTCCAAAACGAATGAAAATGAAACGAGGCATCGCGCTACTTGGCAGTGTGGCAGCTGTATGTGCTCTGGATAGCGGCTGGGTAAAATAAAGTATATAGGAGATGAGCAGAGTCATATGTTCTTTGTGAATAATTAAAAATATGGTCACACTTTTATGTAAAAATAACCAGCATTAAGTTTCAGTTTGATCCTACTGGATGTATTCATTAATCCAAGTTGAACTCTGCAACGGGGATTTTCTGAGACAATGCCAGAAATGTCTGGAGTTTATATATACTGATGGAAAAAAGAAACACAACATTTTCTGGAATGAGAATACTATAGTTATAGCTTATGTACCTTCACAAAAAGTTGTCAATTTGTTTTAAGCCCCTTGACCAGCAATACAGCTTGTGCAGTGAGCCATTGCAACTTGCCAATCACACGAAAGCTCGTTGGGTGCACTTTTACTCAACGAAGTCCAGGTGGAACAATACCTGATCAGGTCACCTTTAAATTTACCTTAATTCAAAGCTTAGGTCACTGCAAGAAAAAGACAACAAAGTCAGTTTTCTGTGCATTCCATAATGCCTCCAGTATTTCCAGAAGCAAGGGAGAGGACCATTGGCATGCTGCAGGCACGCATGTCATGTGCCAGCGTTGCCAGACGCTATGGAGTAAGCCTCTCCACTGTGTCTCGACTGCAGAGCAGGTTTCACTGCAGACCAGCAGGACAGATGACTGGTGACCACACCAGAGAAGGACCAACACATCAGACTGGTCCATCTGAGAGATCGTTTCAGATCTGCCAGCCGTACTGCTGCAGAAACTGTCGGCAGACACAATGCCCGCATCAGTGACAGGACAGTGAGGCTCCATGCTGCTGGCCTTAGAGCAAGGCGACCTGTCAGAGGTCTGCTCACACCTCCTAGACGTCACACCCGACTGGCTTGGGCCAGACAGAGGCTGCGATGGACTCATCACCAGTGGCATCAGGGATGAGTCACTCTTCAGCCTGTTCCACGCAGACAGGAGGGATAGAGTGTGTAGGCATTTCTTTTTTCCATCAGTATATACAGTATGTTTAAAAGTAAATGTACTTTCTGTGACATACAGTATATCCCATTAGATTTTGTTTACTACAGAAACAAACACTAACTGGTGGGGAGCTTCTACCATTCTACATTTTTTTTATTGTCCTTGACATTATTTTTAAATAGTAGGTGAGTGGTAACTCTGTAGATCAGCTTGTGTCTCTAAAACAGGGAGAATTCTTCCATGACAGGAGACCCATTCTTTGGGCATAGAGGGAATCTCTGCTGTCAGTGGAATGGCGCTGTCTGTGTGGCTCTGAAGCTGGAGTGGCTCTAATTGAATTACTGTGAAGATAGAGCCACGCACACTATATTGGTGCCATTTCTCCTATTACAGAAACTGGTGGCTCTTAGTCACAGAGGTTGCTGCAGAGGAGAAAGGAACATCTAAAAGAGAAGAATGTTAAAGGGCTTGTTCTATTACTGAGAGAGCTGCAGAAGAAGATAGATGATGTCACTACCTTGGAACCAGGTTAATACTGAATTTTACCCACAAAAGGAGGCTTAGCCTTTTAGTGTAGCAGAATTCATCATTCTGGGAGAACAGCATGGGTATGGTTATGAAACCAGAAGTCTGTGATTAAATCCCAAAGGAGAAGAGTTGCGAATGTCACACATTTGTGTTGCTATAAGTGTGACAACATAAATCATTATATTGTTATAAAAAGTAGTGGAGTCAGCATATAACCATATAACCCAATTTACCATACTACAATGTATTTTATTCTTCTTCTGTACAGATCTTGGTGATATAGTAAGAAATCAGAGCCAAACTTGGAAAACAAAAAACAAATATTTCTTAGCAATAAAACAAATGATAACCAGTGCTTTAAGGTTTCTGAATAAGGTCTTGAGTAAAGCACTCAAGAAGTGAACTGAAAATTTAGACTTGGCCATACACACACACCCTGGGAAATTGTACAGTACATTTTACAATTTATTATATTTCTTTCTGTTTTGGTTTCTGGTGTAATGAAAACAAGTTGTTCACTTGTTTTTTTAGGGCGATAATTATGTAAATTACTGCTCTGTCTGTAATTTCTCTCTCAGCAAATGCCTTTATGCAAACAGAATTATTATAAATTGATGACTGCAATTTAATAACAGTGGACAACTGTTTCTCCAGTATCACTTTTAGGCCTGGGATTTTACATACATTTGATGAACAGAGTTTAAGGAGTTTCATTAAATTCCTCTTTGACTAATGTGACTAATGGTCACTATGTAGTAAATCAAGGTCACCCTTTTAATACATGGACTTAATTATACTTTAAATTAAATAGATCGGGTATTTTTGCATACATGTGGTACTTTGTGCATTACAGAACCTCTGGCAGTATTTATGTAAGAGGGACATAATTGTGTGAATCTTCAGCTCCCATTCATGCTGTCATTAGTTAACAAAAGTTTAATTTTTCTTAGACCCTTTAGATTTAGGGAGTGTAACTTCTTAACAGATATTAACTCAACTCCTTTTAAAGTTTACAGTTAATCAGCAACAGTTTTTATAAAGTGACTGGCACTATGTTAATATTTATCAGATTCCCACAACTTTATCACAAATGTTCCTAGATTCATGGTGATGGATTTCTGTTCCATCTGTAGTGAATATTTAAGAAGTTGTGTTAAACATGTAATTCTTTGAGGCAATAACTCTAGTTTTATGGTATGTTGGGTTCAGGGGTTCAAACTGCACTTTGTTCAAAGGTGTTGGTTGGTACTGATTCTTGTAAATTGAGTGGAACTAGGGTTTACAATATCACCAGTACAACAAACTGCAGCTGTGAAGTAAAAGGCATGAAAGACTGAAAGAAGGTGTTCTATTTCAAGACTGCTGTGCTGGGGCAACTATTGATTCTCCAAGCAGACAGCACGTTAAACCACTGCTACACCACCTCCCCACAGTAAGGATCTCATTCCTGTGTGATTCTCACTCCTTTGGACTTCTAAGATGGTCTCAAAAGTCTCAAAGACTGGCCAGCGATAATGAACATGCAATAAAGGCAGACCGTATTTTATACCTTTTTTTATTTACATGAACTTTCTTCATTTCTGTCAGTACTCTCATCTTCTGAACTCAATGTGTATAGTGCTGTCCTATAAAATATAAATGAAATCAATGTCTCAGGCTGTTTTCTGGAAAGACCTGCCACTAGAGGTAATTTAAGGCCCCTATTGTGTGTAAATAGAAACACTGTGATGGATTAAATCCAACATCCAACAATGCGTGATACTTTGGTGCCTGCAGAATGCCAAGATTGCTGCTGGCTATGTGGGTAATCCATGTCAGGGACTCCTTGCATTAAATCCCAAGTCTGACAGCACGTCTTGCGTTGCCAGAAGTCATTGTTTCTGCTCCTCTTGATACATCTGTCACCAGATGTTTTTGACAGCAGACTTTGCAGCCCAGATGGGAAACTGCTGCCCTATCCATCTGTTTCAGCAGAGACAGCTCTTAGGGGATGGTGGGTGCCACTGTCTTCCAGCAGGACAGTAAAGGGGCTCCTAACTACAAAATAAATGTCCAGTTGGGTCAGCAGGAAGGGGAACTTCTAACAGGATTCTAACATAAACTTCTTACAATGACAAACACGTGTTGCCCACATGCCACAGCCTATTTCTGCTGAAAAAGACATATTGATTTAGTATGTTAATGCTTTATTTTCTTGGGCTGCTGAACTTTCACTGAATTTACAGGTATTTTGAAACAGTTCTATGTGATGTAAATATCTATACATCTGCAGAGAAACTGAAGACAGAAGTTGTATTTTGCTGGCATATGATTAGATCCACATTAGAAGCCAGATCCAGTTTCCACCCAAAGAAAAAAAGACTTGATTTGTTAAAAAGCATTTGCATGCATATACAGTAGCTGTAGTTTATACTAACGGGATCCCATAGCCATACAGTAGAACAGGCTGTCACCAGATGAGCCTTAAAGAGATAATCATTCTTCAGTTTTATTGCCTTAAGAATAAGGTTTTGCTGTTTCATTCTGTTGAGTGCTAGTCTTGGAATATATATATATATATGATAATGTATCTAGCTATTTTAGAGTATGAATATGTAGATTGAGAATATTAATAGAATATGCAAATTATTAATTTAACAAGCAGGTAAAATGCTGCCACTTGTGAACAACTGCTAGACCTGGTTCATCATTGGGTCTGTGCAGATTGGATGTCTCTTTCAGAGCTGTGAATCTATGTGGTGTTGTGAACCTTGGCTCCTGGACTCCATACCTTTTAATCTTCACTCTGGCTAATCCTTAACTGGACCACCTGGGTTTATTAAGCAGTTGCAGACTGGTTTAGTTCAGGGCTTACGGAAAGTTTTAAAATCCTGTCCATGTGTCATGGTTTCCTGCCTCTGACCTAGAGTTGAATAGCTAATTGCTAATGCCATTTCTAAATTACTTGGTGAAGTGTGTCAGCTCAGTACATTTTGGGTGTTCTAGCAAGAATTCAAATATAGGACATAACTGTATTTCACTATAGCGGAGGGTAGTACTACCCTCTTATGGGCAACACAGGAAGTTACATTTTTTTTTCAACCACATTGGATTTTCTTGATTCAAGGCAGGCAAATGCATTTCTTGCTGTAATCTCAATATCTGAATTCTTAGTATCACTATTTTTCCTTCGGCTTCCTTTCTGGTTCAAGACAAGTTAATGAAGCAAAAGGAGTCTTTCTGAGTATATGGTTTTATATTTGATTTTCTGTTAGTTCTGATGAGGTGGATAATGGTTTAATCAGTTTTGACAGTGTTTTCCCATTAAATTATCTTGGTTTATCTGCACACAAAGCAGAGCCATGTGGAGAATCTTACTAATGCAAACAGGAATAATTAACCAATCCAATAGATTTTGGAAATCCCGAAGGTGAAGGTTTGTGCTGAGTTTCAGTTAAGGAAAGTAATTTCCTATGACCTGGGGATATGTAACTAGATGGGCATGTAAAATCCTATTACTTCCTAGTAACATTCCAAAATCCCAAATGAGTCAATGTGTTAGGGCTGTGGGACAATGGAAAAAGCTACTCTGCCATGTTGTTGAAGCTGATACCCTGGTTTCTTTCAAGAAACAGCTGAATGAAATCAATTAACTACTAACTACCAAACAGGCTAGATACTCCAAATGGCCTACTCTTGTCTTATGTTCTTAAAAGAAGCATGTGCTGGAGTCCCGTTCCTCTGAGAGGGTATGTTTGACATCTTGTCAAACCTGAGATGCTTCTCCCAGAGGGGGTAAGTGAGGAAGGCAAAACCAGCGCCATGAGCTGGCAGTGTGGAGTACTGCTTAGGGGCTCCGGGTCAGGCACTGCGCTCATACCCTTGATCAAGGTATTTGTCTGTGGTTTTTACAATAAAAGGCCCTGATGTACAAACTGGTAGAAATCCAAGTCACTTTGGATAAGCACATCAGATAAACTAAGAATAATTAAATCATCAGAACTGTGTGCAATTGACTAAGTAATCGGAGAGCATTGCCCAAATTGTCTAAATCCAATTGCTTTGCCATAAGAACATCCCTGTGAACCTCTTACATTGGTCTGTATTGTCTCTATTGTTTAGGTAAAGTCTGATTAGAAATGTATGAAAGTTTTAATTGAAGATGAAGATAACTTGATTAGTTATTTATGTAGAGTGCTAATTGCATGTAATTTGTGTATATACACTGGTTAAAAAATAATAAGGTAATAGTATCTATTGGTTACATATGTTATGTATTTAATTTTTAATTGAAATGGTACAGCTAGCTGCTTCACACAAGCAATCACAAACTGAGCAAATAAGATCCCAAATAACTGCTATAAATATCTTAAACTTCAATATGTAGTTTGAATGTTATATATTATGTTTTATATTTCTTAGGTTACATTTAAGCAGACATCAATGAGTTTTGAGTTACAAGTCACACTTATTATTTTACACTTAATGGGATAGTATTAATTCAGGATCTGGAGCAAACATTTTGTTATGAAAGATGTAAAATAAACTTTGAATTGGGAACATTTTGCAAATAACATGCAAAATTATCTACACCCCGAAAAAGTTCTGTTGATAGTTTAAGACGTTTTAGCAGCTGAAAGGTATATGAGGCGATAGCAAAAGCTTTTTAACAGCTAGATAGCACAAGTGACTAGAACAAGATTGGTTGAGATCTCTGTATCTTTTACATTTTGTACAGGTTTACAGTTTTATATACTGTTAGTATGTGTCCATGTGTTACCGCTAGATGGTGCGCAAACGGCGAGCGCCATCCTTCTTGAATGAACTACACTTCTGTGGTCCATCCCGTGAAGCACTTCGGTTTTGTAGTCCCAGCGTGTGTTGGGCCGAGCTTGGCGGAAGGTGGTCTGCAGCTGTAGGTAAGGGGAGTTTAACGCCAGAAATGGTATGATAATTATATCGCGCAGAAACTGTGAAAATATTTTTACATGTAATGATGCCCATATTCACTTTTTGTTTTATAGTAATGGAAGGATTTTGTGGAGTTACGAGATGCTAATAATCATAAGCAGCGGCGGGAGGAAAAGCGCCATTTTTAAATATCAGAACTGAAGTGACAGGAAAAACAAACGGCATCAACAGAAAGATTATAAAGTGCGTTTCTTTCTAGCTGTACTTTGTACATACGCGATATCAAAAGCTTAAGCATAAAATGAACGCACTGATTCTCTTAGATGGCATCACAAATAAGTTTAATACGTGTGTCATGGTGTCAAGATCAGTGCTGTTATCCTCAATTTCCCCTCAGGATCAATACAGTCTTATCTTATGTAGGTTACTCAAATGATTGGCAGTGACATCCAGTTCCCGTTCTGTATGCTGTTATTTTAATCGATTATCTGAAAACAGTATCGCTTAGTGATTTATGAGACTCGGAAAAGGGAGTGTCTTTAGTTTCTAACGACTCGCTTTGAACAGGACCTTGTAGTAAAATTTGCTTATGTGAACTACTGGTGTCATCAGATCTTTTAAGGCAGGAATTGTAGCCTGGATGTACAAAGCTGTTGTTACCAGGGGCGCGCTGTTACCTTAACAACGACGTTAAAAAAGGTTAATCAAGCTCCACCCCAGCTGCAGTTCAGGGTTTGTTTTCGGTTTAGTCTTGGGGTTTACTAGCGCTGAGGAAACAATGGTATTTATAGCTTTTGTCACAGAATAATTTACCGTTGTATTTTAATCTTCTGGAAGCGTGGATTTCATAATTGTGATTATCTTATTTTAGACTGTTTCCCTGTTAACCTGCTTCTGCGCCTCGTTGGCAGTTCTCTCACACAGGGCGGAGTGTGATATTCCCGAATCTCGTGTAAGCAGCTGGAAAATTGATGGATTTCTGTTGAAGTGCGTGGACTTCTTTTCCCACACCAACAGAACAGAATGTTGCCTTTTCGATTTACTTAGCAGATGTGCAGCTACAGCTGATTGATGAGAAAGTATCGCCCATCTGTAATCCAGTTTTGGCTGAGGATACCCATTCTTTTTAAATGAAAACTTGATTAGGTGACGTTTTAGAAAATAAAGAAATCAGACTTCCACTTCCCAGTTTGTGCTGATTGCTGTTAATAATAATAATAATAATAATAATAATAATAATAATAATAATAATAATAATAATAATTGCATACACTTATATAGCGCTTTTCTGGACACTCCACTCAAAGTGCTTTACAGGTAATGGGGACTCCCCTCCACCACCACCAATGTGCAGCATCAACCTGTTGTAGTTCTAGACTTGAATGGAGTTGAATAGGACACAAGACTATGTCAAACATGTTCTCTTCAAGGTGATTTAGTTGTCTGGGATGACCACTGGGCAGGAGGAGGAGGAGGCTGCTGCTGGACACCCTTCGACGAGTGAGAGACCTCTGCCTGCAGGCCTGGTGCTCCCTTCCGCTGTAGCACAGTCTGCACCCCTCTTTCCAGGCATGGACCCTCTGGCTGGGAACCCCACAATTGCGCAAGGAGCTGTGGGGCTGGGAGCTTCCGATATGGAGCTGCAGAAATTGCTCATCGACGAAAGAATGAGATGTGAGCATCACAAGACTAATTATCAGACTCTAAAAGCCGAGCACACGAGGTAAGTCCAATATGTGTGTTTTGGATTGTTCTTGTTACCAGGTTATTCATTAAACCCTTAATTTCCAGATAACGGTCAGGGAAAGCCAGAGCCTGTCTTGGAAGCACAGTGGGGTGTGGGACTGGATGGGATGCCGGTCTGTGTGTGATGATTTGAGAGTTTGAGTTTACTTGGGCCATTAGAAATATGATCAGTAAATTCCCAGAGTATTTTTGTGGCTGCTATGAATCATGCAGCTGGAACAATAACCAACGTATGCACACGTTCAAAGAATACGTTTTATAAACACAGTAATAAAATGTGGCATTTAAACCACAATGAGGACAGGCAAATCACACTGTCATGATACACACAAGTGGCTGGTCAGATACTTAAGGATTAGAAATGCTAACATAGAATTAAATATAATACTTGGGTGTGTATTACTGAGTCTTATAAAATCTGCCTCAAAGAGGACAAGTTATATATTCAGTTGCTGTCATGATTCAGCATATTACCAAATATTTCTTGGAATAAAAGCTCGTTTCTCCAGGGTTCAAATGTGAATGCTGAATGTTCAGTCCTGATCGGAATTGACACGCTGGGCCAGGAGAGGATTCCTGATGAGGGTTGAAAGTTCCATGGGGATAGAAACAGCTGGGTCCATGTAAATACTGGTTCTGTCCGTATCCACTGAGCACTCTGCCCAGATGTTTTTCTTTTGGCACGGGGGAAGGGACGAGCTCTGTTCCAATCAAACACACACCACATTCTTGTGCAGAAACCTGGAAAGCTTGCTCACAGTTGCTTTAATATGCAATTACGTTGACAAATGTATGACAAAATGAATATCTTGATGAGCAGGTGAAGTTGTGGTTGGGACCTTCAGACAGCTTGTAGGTAGCTGATGAAGTTTTGGCCAGAAATCGGTTTTACCCAAGGTCTCTGTCTGGCCCGGCACTTTCTTTCACCTGAACGTGTTTGGCCTCAACAGTTCATTGTGTACCTCTGTGGTCACAATGACATGATTAGTGTGCTGTCAAGTTGCCAGGACCTCAGTGAGCAAGTGGGGAACGGAGTGCAACAACTGTTAAGTGGTAATGCTGTCCAGTGTTGTGGCAACCCCACATAGTACATCCCTCATTGGGGTTATGACAGTTGATATCCAGCTGGAGTATGAGTCTAGATGTGCATTCCTCCTACAGATTCAGTGAGTGTTCATTTAGAGATTAAGTCACTGGTGTTGTCAGGGTCTTCCCATGATTGCCTAGCTCGGATGTTGGAGTACCAGAGAATCCTAGTTAGGAGATCCTTCTCTCGTAAACATCCTTGTGGAGCTGGTTGAGAGGAGTCGACCAGTTCTTGGATTGACTTCCGTGTCAAGGGAAAGATTATAAAGATGATAATCTTTTTTTTTTTAAAGTTTGTTCTCGGCCTTACCAGTACCTTGATGCAACGTAAACGCACACAAACGTGCGCATGTGCAGGCGTACAGGTGCAATTTAGAGACGCCCATTAACCTCGCTAGTGTACTGTAACAGCTGCTGCTCTGTTCTGCTGGGATGTGCTCAGGCTCAGAACAGAAAGATACATCAGTAGCTGCAGATAATTTAAAGCCTAGATGAGTTGGCCATTCTTTTAAATTGACATTCATTACAGGTATGCCTTTCTCATTTTTTTGGTTTGTGCATTTGTTGAGTCTTAACTTCCCTCTCAGGAATGTTAACACACCTGCATTTTGGAGCAGCATTATTTTGTTGATTAGAGGTCACCCACTCCCACTCCCAGTTCAATCATCGTGTACGTTGGGGGAGTTGGCAGTTCTAGGCCTGGATGGCCTGTGTGTCTATACGTTGTCATTCTAACTCAGCACTTAAGGAGCTCAGACAGCTCATTACTGGCTTAATGCTTTATGAGGCCAATTTAACAGCTTCATTCAGCTCCTCAGGTGCTGATTGAAGAGATGTAGAGAACCTGCTTGATCATTTCTTCTGAATTTTTGCTTCATTAAGAGCAATGTGGTGGATGGTATTGAGATAAAAACATTACTTATATATCAGGGCAACAGTGGAGAAAATATAGCTTAGCCTAATGCAAAAGTGTGCACTGTTAAACTGCTGTGGAGCTAATGATTGGCTTCAGTTTACCTTATGCAGTCCTGTGGTTTCCTAATAAATGGGGGGCAAATACTAGAGTGGAAATTGACCTTCATCTAGAGTCCCCTGTGGCCTGTAACCATGAAGTTGTATGAATCTTGAATTGGGCCTTTCCCCATTTTGTGCAATACCACATGGTGGTGATGTTGAGCTGTGAATCATTTTGTCTTATCCTTTGATGTATAGGCCTGGATAATGGGCAGCAAATCAGTTGTTGGATGTGGGTACGCTGTGTAAATAATTAAGATGGTAATTGAATTTGAAAAAGGAGAAACAAACTCAGAAAGAGTGGAAAACCCGATTTGACTAATCTGATTTTTTTTCTGTAGGACCTTAAAATGAAATCTAAATGAACATAGGGTGTTAAGAAGGGTTTGCAGATTACATATGTACATAAAAACCTAAGAAAGTTTTCAGTTGAGAGGAGACTATTTGGCCAATGTAGCTCTTTCCACTGTAGAAATCCTCTGTGTTCCCTGTTTTAAATGCACTTTTACATGGTTTCTGTTTGTGTCCTCAGACTCACATTTCATTATTGATTCATAGAAGTCAATTGGGTTCACTGTATCAAAGAGTTCAGCAGAGACCCACATTCTATTTTTGTAAGGGAGAAAGCAGAGCAAATCATATTTGTGGTTGTTGTGTCAGGGAATCTCTACTGACCGTGATCATGTCAGAAGGCTGAATCAAAGTTGCAGAACTTCCAAGTTTTTGGATTTTTTGTTGCACATATGAATTGGCGATGAAAAATATATCCATGTGAAAAACTTGGCACAAATCAACTGTAGGTATCCGAGACTGGCTGCTGTGCACCACCGGCAAAAAATATTGGGGATGTTGACGCATGATTTTCTGTTGCTGCACAGCAATGTAGGATTTCACAAGAGCTGAGTTGCATAGACTGCCATTCTCCACTGTGGCTTGTACTGCTAATTTATTCACCCTACAGACTGCTTGTGTGTTAATGACTCTTATCACTTCCATTATTTGGATTCTGCTATGTGACACTTGGTTTTCATATTTCCCAGAAGCCTTGCATTGAAGAGTAGGCACCTACTCAATGTTGCGCCTTTTAAGGAAATGGCCGATGCGTTCGATTAACTATGTAATTTTTTACTTTTTTGAATGTCCTTGCAGCTGAGGCAAAAAAAGAATGAAATGATTATAACAGCCGCTTATTTTTCTTGACAATCAAAGGAGCTAGGAGTTGGTAAATTGGAGGATAAGGAACTTACATTTACATGGGATAAATACATTGTGAAGAAATGGGTTTTATTGTTTTTTTCTTTTTATGTACCTCAAACCTTTTTAAGGAGAGGCGCAAATGTTGAAGCATTTATCTGAACGCAAGTTCAGGTCTTTGACCCAGGATTAGCGGGTTCGAGCATGAGCCACGCTGCTAGACGACTATGACCAAGACTCTTAAGAGGCTGCCCACAATTTGCTCAGTGCTCCTAGGCCTAGATTGGGTTTAATAGGTCATAGTTCTCTTTGTCCTCAGAGACACAGGTGGAGTAAACCGTCCTTATTCTCACCTTGTGATGTTGTGAGCTTGAAACCGCCCCACAAGGTGAGAAAAACACACAGCTGGAAATTGGGTGGGTATAACTTCATTTACAATCTTACGTGTATATTTAAAAAGGCTTTACATACCTCACGAATATTGGGAATGATTTGGTTTTTTATTATAATAAAACAGAAATGCGCCATTCTTTTTGTCAGGATAAACAATGAAAGTAAAACGCTTAAGTCATTTATCTTCCTGAATAGACCACTTCTACTTTTGAGCCTGACTGCACTCCTTGTATGGAAACAAATGGTTGAGTTCAGTTGATTTGTTTCAGGGGAAATGCCAAGGAAGTTGCTGAAGCTCGATTTATTCTTTAGTGTAACTGCTGTCTTGCACATATGGTGGGGGGGAAAAAGCAGAAGGAAGTTAAACTCTCCCATTTATTGTAGAAATAAGTCAAATTCTATCTGCAACAATCTGGTGACACATGCAATTTCCGAATTATCAGTTAATCAGTATGTTGCAGAGAAGGTTTGAGTTTTCCTTTATATCTGTTTATCACACAAAACCTCTCTGTAGGACCACTGCTGCTAGACATGAAGTGCTAATTATTTCTTAATTCCAGGATCTTGCAAAACACTTTCAGACACTTCCTATGGTGTACAGGGTTGTGAAATCACAAAATGATGCGTGCAGCTTTTTAATGTTGTATTGAAAGTTAATATGTCTAAGGGTTAGGTAAGGTACAGTAAATATCATCAAAAACTAAAGAGAAAAACTAAAATATTTTCATTACATAAGTACTCAAACTTGTAGAAGCACCTGTGGCAGAATTTACAGATGTAAGTCTCTACCAGCTTTGCACACTGGTTTGTTGCAGTTTTTGCTCATTATTGTGGCTGATTTTGCTCAAGCTCTCTGAATTTGCTCGGCGATCTCTTATGGACAGAAGCTTTCAGATCTTTGCACGGATTCTCAAGAGGATTCAAGCCAGGATCGTGACTCGCCACCCAAGGACACCCACTGCTTAAGCATAAAATTAGTCTTTATGGTTTTGATCATTTTCAGCTGAAAGCTGAATTTTTGTCCCAGTTTTAGGTCTGAAGCAGGTTTTTCCTCTTTGATTTGCCAGTACTTTGCTCCATCTGTGTTCCCGTCAGTCTTGAGGAGAAGCAGGGTTTGTAAGGGCTTGCAAGCAACATATTGCTGCCGACACCATGCTTGACAGAAGGGAGGGTGTTGACTGTGTGATGCTCAATGATGGGTTTGTACCAGATGTAACACTTTATATTTAGACCAGAAAGTGCCAGTATTGCTTGTCTGACCACAGAACCAACAAGTTGCATGTTTGCGGTATCTCTTACAGTAGATGCTTTGACCATAAACCCTGTATGGATTTTATCACACAGTTTTTCCAGTTCCATACAAGTCCCCTTTTTTGAGTGACTGGGTTATTGTTAATATCATTAATCACCTTTTCTTCCATCACAGCCTTAATGGCTGATACTCTGTAACTTCAGTCATTGTTGGCCCCACAGTGGCATCTCAAACCAGCGTCCTGTTTGCTTAGATGCTCCGTTTGATGGGACAGACTGATTTAGGCCATGTCTGGGTGCCTTTCATTTATTGATCAAGTTCACAATGCTGAAAGAGATTTTAATGGTTTTTGAAATGTTTTTTTACCCATCTCTTGATCAGTACTTTTGTAAAACTCTTTTTTTGTGTTGTTGTGAAAGCTCTTTGGTTGAATCTTTGCTTGAAATTCATTGTCTGTGGGACCTTATAGAGATAATTGTATATTGTATGTTTTGTAATCATGTGAAGCACCATCATTGCATGCATTAGCCACTCAACAAATTGTGTGACTTAAAAAAGCATCTATTGTAGGTGCACCTGAATTTTGTGCACCGCAGCAAAGTGTTTGAATGCTTATGGAATCATGACTTTTCCATTTTTCTATGATCTATTTAATTCTTTTATTTTGTTTTGAATGTGTGGAGTAGGTTGTGCATATAAAAAAAATATTAATTCTAACTTCAAGGTGTCATGACTGCAAACTTTAAAGCAACAAAATGTGGTAATGGTCCACGAGTCTGAATATTTGTGCAAGGTCCTATATACTCTATATATTGTGCATAACATTATTTGTACTGTAAGTGTCTATGTGCACAAACCTACAGTAGACACTTTTGGAATTTACATATGAAGATAGATATTTCAGAAAAGTTTAATGACAAATAGGAACATGGTTTATGAAACTCCCGTGAAGACCTTTTGGGGGCACATTATGCATAAACCATGTGATTAGTATCTGTCATTCAAAGTAATGGCTTTAGCAACATTGACAAACATTGAAGTGCATTTATGTTTCCCTAATAAGGGACGTTCATATGAAAATACCAAGTACAATGGAGCTGACTGGTGGGGAAGGAGCTCACGTATTCCACACAGTCTCTCCACTGAAGTGATACTTCTACTTGCAGATGGCCTTTGTGTCTTTTAGTTTTCACTTCAGCCTGGACTCTTAACAGTTGTTCAATTAATTTGCATTGTCAGTGTCTCCAGGTCTTTGATTATGGAGGATTACAAATTGCCTCTAAACCCTGGTGCACTGCAGTCCTCTCTTAACCAGATTCTAATGAGCTGTTTTTGACTGTCATGCTTCATTTCTTTTTTTGCCCATCAATAAGCATAAGCATAGAATATAGCACCAAAACATAAATATAAAAGCTGTCCTGTTGACGGTCATTGTCATAAATCCTCACATTAAATAAATGAAATGAAGATTACAAACTAACTCCTCCTCAACAGTTCTGCAATGTGAATACCCCACTCTTTCCCTTGAGACTTCTCTCACATGTTCTGCACTGTGAATAGACACTGATTTATTTAATGTGTGCCTCTGACGTACAGTAATCTAGCTCTGTAGTACTGTACAGAAATGGGCAAGAGAGGTGGATATTCACAGCCAATTTGTTGCATGCTTGTTAGCTTGTTAGAAGTGTTTTTTTTGTTGTATGTAAATTATTGCAGAGTAGGTGGTAAATCAATCTAACAGTCTAAAAGCTGTTAAACAAACAGAACGTCTGACAGAGTAATCAGTGGAGTTGCACTGATAAACAGCATTTGGTTTATTGTGAAATATTTTTACCTGTGCAGCATTATCAGTGGTGTGAGGTGGTTTGGTTAGCCCGTTTACTGTGATTTAGATGTAAAGGAAGAAGAAGGCTCCACAGCCCAGATGTTGTGACTCTTTTCTTTTCAGCATGGAATAAACCTTTACTTGTTCCTTAGCAACCTACGCATGCTGATGCAGCTGCCTACTTGAACCTACATGATTTAGCTTTGTCTATTTAATTCTTGATATTACATAGCCAGCGCAGTTTGAATAGACTAATCTAGGAATTCTGATGTTGGCCTTAGTAAGTAGATCAAACGTTTGTCCCAAACACAGATTACAGACATATTACCTAATGGTAGATTTCTGAATGCCATGGATGCCTTACATTTACAAAGCTGCTGTTGGGTTCAGAATTGGTGATGAGTAAGTCATAATTTTGATGTGATTCAAAATCTTTGTCAGGAATGACTAGCAAGATTTGTAGAAATGTTTCCACGTAACCTATGGTCTTACACTAACATGGTTTTAAGCATTATATGTGAATACTGTAACAAATATTTGTAAGAATGATAGCTCTTATTTGATTATGCTTGTGTGTATTTTTACAGGCTACAGGATGAATACACCAGAGCTCAGAATGAACTGAAACGTTTGCTGAGTGAGAAGCAGGCTGCACAAGATAAGCTTCAGTTGCTGCTTGCAGAACTCCGGGGAGAGCTGTTGGATAAAACTAGGGAATTAGAGGAGCTGAAAATGCAGGTAATTTAGTAATTGTTACATTTCTGTTCCCTATCGGGACTGTGGAAATTTTAATACTGTATCTTCTTCTCTAAGTCATTTTCCCTTAACTCTTTGTGTATGTGTATGTTTTTGAGAACCGCTGATTTTCTGTAGTACTCTCTCAGTGTTCTTGGAATCCTTGCATATTTTAGCGTGTAGGTCAAGATAACTTTTTCTCTTTGTATTTTAAGCTTTATCAGAAGATAGAGAGCTGAGTCTGAAAACATTTTGTACTTGCATATCTTTAGCATTTTAAATCAAATTGCTGGACTTGTAAGGCTGATGTTTCTTGTGATGCTTTTAGTGTAACACACTAACACTACTAATATATTTAATGTAGAATTCATGTTAAGTAATGAATATTTTCATATTTCCCTTGTACAGATGCCATGTGTTGTTTTCTGTATTTTTCACGAATGCGAAAAAGGCTGATAGTTTTCTTCCTTGTTTTCATTCTCTGAAGAAGAAAAAAATGGGTATTCAGAGTAGGAAGTTTTTTGTTTTGTTTGTGCCAGATGCTTACTCCACAGAAACTGGAATTGCTGCGAGCCCAGATCCAGCAGGAACTGGAGATGCCAATGAGGGAGAGATTTAGTAAACTTGAAGAGGTTGGTCTTAATTTACAATACTAGATATTCATAAGAACAGTTACAAATGAGAGGAGGCCATTTGAACCTTATAGTCTGTTTGGTGGTTAGTATTCAGTTATCCCAAAGATCTCATCCAGAGGGTATCAGCTTCAACAACATAGCTGGTTAGCTTGTTCCATACTTTGGGTAATAAAGTGCCTCCTCTGGTGCCCTCTGGTTTGTGGTTCGCTGTTTGCTAGGAAGTTCTCTGAGTTAACTTTGTCAATGCATTTGAGCATGTGCATTACTGGTATCTTAATTTATTTCTAGAAAGCTTGCCCATGCACTTTCTGTAAGATAACAGCACATTTAATTTTATTAAAAGAACCTTTGCATACCTGGGTGGGTGCAAACTGTTAACAGTTGCACGTGCTAAGGGATTCTCAATAGAGACCATCACGGAGAATTCTCATCCTGCATGTTACATTTTTTTAAATGGTTCTTCACAATTCTGTGTAAATATAGTAACATGGCAAAAATGTTAACCTTTCCTTTTTCAAAGGAAACAGAAAAGTACCGTTTGGAGTACAACAAGCTCCGTTATGACTACACTTTCCTGAAGTCTGAATTTGAACACCAGAAGGAAGAGCACATGCATGTTTTGGAGGAAAGGAAGATCCGTTTTGAAGCAGAGGTGGGTTAAGAACTACCTGAAACTACCACTCATAGACTTGATTCATTTAATAATAGTTTAAATAGACATTCAAGCAACAAAGGCGCTGGAGGAAGTTTGTTTAGTTTTTATTATACTTTTTTCAGATTTTTTTTTTTTAAAAATAATTAAAATAAAACTAATGAAATTGCATACTGTTAGACACCATTGTCAAATTGCCAGAGTGATTACATGGTTTGGCTGCCGTATAGAATTATTTGCAAAACTTTAAAACAATCGTTTACTGTGAAACCATTTAAAATGCAAATCTGAAACCTGGTCCACAATTTTAGGCAATGTCAAAGAGACTTGTTCAGGATGTGATAGTTGTTTGCGTTTTTTGGCTGCTATATTGGATTAGTTAAAAGTGTTCAAGTAACTCCTCTCAAACTCCAAGATTAATTGGAATGAAATTTAGTCTGAAACATGTCTGATACAGGTTGCTCTATTGAAAGGCAAGGCCAGTATGAAAACAATGAAGGTCTCTGTTTAAGAGCAGTTGGTCTGTTGACTCCAAACTTAGTACTGTAGGTGCTGTTTTAGTGTCAGTATCAGCGTTCTGCATAAATCAGAATGACTGCCTGACTGTCATTTTGTTCTGACAGCAAAGATATTCAAAGCTATTTTTTTGGTCATACCTCACAAAGAAAAAAAAAATATTCTGGTAATAATGCTATTGTGCAAAACCTGTTTGGCTAACTATACAGTTGATGTATTACAATATGGGAGTGATGCCTCAACACCCTTTTCTCTGTACTTTCACACTGTCTCGCTCTTGGGAAATGCTGCACTGATTACACCTCGTGTGTTGCAACAATATTTTTTCTGCCTGCACCAGTTCATTGGGCAAACAGTTCACAGCCTTCTAACATTATTTCATCTATATGAAATACTTACTCTTTTTTTAATATTGAAGCTAGAAATTGGGGGTTTACAGTAGGTAGAGTAATCTCAGAGTAGAAGAGACAAGTAAAGTAGGTTAGTGAGTGTTTTGTATATGTGCTTTCACACTTGCTAAAGTTCACACTCTGCAGAGGCAAAAAGGGTAGGAGATATTTATATGAGTCTGTTATACTGAACTACTGTGCCCTATATCTTTTAGGACCACTTTCAGATAGGAGAGGAAGGTGATAAAATAGTGTTTTCCTCCATTATTAGTTGTTTGAAGTTCAATTAAGTTTTGTTACATGAAACATTCTGCTTTTGCCTTCTTTTTTAGGTGGTTGTGGGATAACTCTTCAGGGAGTTCCAGCAAATTTTAATGGCTAAAATCACATAATAAATCACATAAAACACAGCATATTTTGCAAACACATACTGTACATGCATTTCTTTATCTTCATTTATGAAACTATATACATTAAACAAAACATAAAACAATGATCAGGTTTCCTACTTCTGTGTTTTAAGAAACAGATTGCATCCTAGTAAGCAGATGTGTTTATTTTTATATTAGGTCTCCCGGTTAGAAAAAGACAAAGAGGAGCTTTCCAATCAGCTGTTAGGCGCCGACCCCACAAGAGACAACAAGAGGGTGGAATCGCTCCTAAGGGAGAAGGCTCAGTTGCACCAGAGGCTGAAGAGCTTGGAGGCAGAGGTCGCTGAGCTGCGGGCTGAGAGGGACAACTCTGGGGCACAGGCCGAGAACGTGCAGAGGATCCAGGTGCGACAGCTGGCCGAGTCCCAGTGTGCGGTCAGATCTCTGGAGGTAGGTGCTCCAGCTGAGCCGAGACACTTAAATGACTTAAAACCTGAGTTTAATAACATGGAAGATATACATGAAAGGGGGTCTTTATTCTTCTTCAAAATCATCTAGTAAAATATCAGGAAAATCTCCCCCTTTTTACTGCCCCACGAAACACGCGATGTGAATGAACCTTTTAGGTTTTCCTTTTGTTAAACAATACACAGTAGCCAAAACCAGTGCTGCACCAGTGTGTACTAGAGACCTGGCCATAACACCAAAAATAGGTCCCAATACTTTTTTGGTCATATTCGTAATCCATATTTGTCAGAAATCAATGAATATCATTAGTTACTATTTAGCTTTACTCTGAAAGCAAATAAAGGAAAAGCAATTCAGACATATGGGCCACAACTAGAAATAGATTTCCACAAAAGAAGAGTACATGATGTCTTATGATCACATGGGTTTTTAGGGGGCATAGGCATAATGTTCTTTTAAGAGGACACAGCATGGGATCATTTAAAATGTAAGCTATAAAAATAAAACACATAGATTGTTGTTATTAACTATTTTATTATTAAGTATTTCAGTTATTTCTGCAGTCAACAGAAATGACATCTTGTGATTTTGAGAAATGCTGAGTTGAGTACAGTTAAATGAAAAGGTGGTACATACATATTGGAACTAAGTTCTAATGTTTATACCAATAAACAGTGTAGTATCAATAACAGCAATTACTAGTAGGGGGACTTTCTAGCCTAAAACTGCAACTAATTGTACTGTTAACTGCTTATAATAAATCAGTACTTTGCATTGGCCTATTTAACGTATGTCAGCATCTTCATATAATAAACACATGACTGATGTGATTTTCTGAGAAAGGTCTTGTAGCTCAGATACAAAATAGATTATTAAAGCTTAAAGACTATGGAGGTCTTCAAAATATGCCTGTTTCTGAATTTTCAGAGCTGTATAAATCTGCATTTGCATTTGCTTAAAGAAGTACCAGAAAGTGTGATGTTAATGTGTGAAAGTGTGATGTTATTGTGTGTGTGAAGTGTAGTGTGTGTGAAAACTCGAGTTTCAAGCTAGTGAGAAGATGACCCACACCCACCCTTGACCACTGCACAGAGCTAAATGCCTAATATAAGTGCATAAGGAATATTACATGTAAGAGGAGGCTGTTTGGCCCATCTAGCCTGTTTGGAAGTTAGTAGTTAATTGATCCAGGGATTTCATTTTTGGATATTGAAAAAAACCAATATCTGTCATCACACACAGCAAAATAGGCCCCATATCAGCACAGCAGCTGTCAGTAAGACATACTGTCTATTAATACTTTCTTACTGACACAAAGCCTGTTGAGAGCTGCTAAATGTCTAAAACATGACTGGTACCTGTATTGTTAGTACGGCCTGAAAAGACAGCTTTAGTTATTACTGGTGTAATATATAACTTAACAAATGTTGGATAACCACTGCATGATGGTTAGTAAGTTACATATTACACCAGTAATAACTAAATCCACAACAAATGGCACTGAAGCATAAACAACAAATATGTTCTGCAATCTGCTGAAAATTTTAAAAAAACACTTGCCCATTGACTTACCAAATGTTGGATAACCACTGCATGACGGTTGTTAAATGCTAGGATATCATTTGTACGTAACTGCTACATGGTTTACAGGTGTCTGCTTTCTAAAGTCTTCCCACAAGAATACTGCAAAGATTCAGCAGGCATCAACTACTTTGTCAATGGGCAAGTGGTTTTTTAAGGTTTTCAGCAGAACATATTTGTTTTTGCTGCAGTGCCATTTGTTTTGGATGATTGTTTGAAGGGCAGAGATTTCTGAGATGTTTAATCCCTCATTCAAAAGACAGAGAAAAAGAATTAAGACACAAAGAAGCTGGTATGAAGGTGGCAATGTGTTCATTTTTTGCATATATTAAGATGCCTTTTAAAATACTTTAAATGTATTATTCAAATGTTTTTTTTTCCTTAACTGTGGTGGAAATTACTTGTTTAAGCATAGTATATAATGCAAATGACAGGCAGAGTGCAGTATGTGTATTCATCCTGATTTTCCTCAAGTTATTTGTTACTTCTTTTCCTACTCCCTTTTGTGATATAAATGGAATATATTTGAATGGCACATGAGTACTAACATACAGTATGAACATTGTCTGACTTAAACCTGTGCTGTTTTATATAACAGCACTAACGGTAACTTCAAGATCTTGATTAAAACAATAATGTAAGAAAAGTACACACAAGTCAGTCACAGAACAGTGGTAGGTATCTCTGACACAAACAGAGATGCCACCTGGTCTTTTTTTTTGTGTAACTGCCTGTTACAGATGACATTATTTAAAAAGCTGGCTTGTTTTAGAATTTAAAGAGCTATTGCGTTATTGTATTTGTGTGCTCTTTTGTGCCAGCACAGTAGAGTCTCTAAAGACTTCTGAGGATAGTTTGCTTCCTGAATGCCTTTTGGATTTTGATGTACAGTAGCTTTTAAGGTTAGGCTTTCTCTTACGTGAAAGAGAAACATAATCAACTGACATTTCAGCTTTCTGATGTTGTATTAGCTTTTTATAATCTGCAGTAGAAGCTTTGGGCTCTTACATTCTTTGCTAATGTGTACTATTACAGTTTTAGAAATATCAATTTTATTGTGGAATTTTAGAAGGGTAGTAGTTGGTTTATTGTGTTTCTCAAAAAGCAGGAGATCTAAATACAAATATGATATTTGTATTTAGATCTCCTGACAAAACATCCTCATTACTGTAGTTTTTATTAATGCTTTGTTTGTATCCCCCGTTGAGAAAATTGGTAAGGTTTCTTTGGGCTCCCTAACAAATCTAAAAACCCATGTGTCTCATTTTGTTCAGGGATCAATTCTTACTAAGAATTAAAATAAGAAAAAATAATATTGCTAAAAGCTGGCAAAGAGCTGTCATTTTATTTTAAGTTCCTAGAGCATATGTTTTTCAGATGTCTTACCATCAAATTATTATTTGTGATTGTTGTGTGTAATGTTTGCATTTTATAATCTATGAACAACATTTTAGTGAAGTTGAAAGACAAATAAGTATGGAAACAGTTTCTTTCCACATTAATGCCTGGGTTAAATCAAAACCACTCACCAGTCACATTTTATAAACCCAGCACTAATGCAAGTTTCAATTTCTAAGAACTCAGAATGAAACTCAGAGGTTGTGGGGGTATAGAATTTTTAATTTAAAAACCAGGTTTAAAATGTATTTAAACTGGGCCTAAACTTGTTTTTCCAAAATTAATTTAATATGCAAATGCCCATAGTGATCTACTCTTTCTTCATTTTGCTTCTCTTGGGCAATGCAGTTCCAGAAGGAAAATCCAAAATGTAATAAACCAACCCCCATAAATCAAAAGGTCTATATCCACTGAGGATGTGGAGAAATCTGGTGTTAGAGTTGAGTGTTTATAGTCTTCATGATTTTTAAATAACTTTCTTGTTAATCACTTTGATAGGCAATTTTCAAAAAGCTGATAGGTGCTGTTTTCTCATTTCTAGGGTGAGAAGCAGTCTCTAAAGCTACAGGTGGAGCGCTTAGACAGAGAATTACTGCTAAGTCATGAACAAAATGCACAGCTCACCAGCAAGTTGCACAAGGTTGAACGTGAGGTCAATATTCTAACTAGCAAAGTAAGTATTTATGCTGTGTGCTAGGAGTTTTCTCACTTTGTGACCTCTGAGATATCAACAACATAAAGCATAGCGATATGAGATGCATTTTTTTTCCTTTGTTTTTACACTTTATTTTGAATCATCTTGCCTCATCTTACTAGACATTTAATGTACTGTATATGGGAAGTTAAAAACTTCTACTCAATGATCTATACTAGAGGTGGTCAGCCCTGATCCTGGAGTGTCTTATACAGTACATTGCCTTTAATCATTAATTTATCAAAAGCTTAGAACCTTTATGGGTTGTGAGTTTAGTAAGTTAATTAGTTCTATTAAGTCACAAATGGCCAGTTAAAGTGCTTAAGAGCTTTGGGAGTAGATCTCTAAACTTTATTGACGATTGCCTTTCTTTCAAAACTTTCACAGAAACAGAAAATGCCAACAAAATCCTTATAATTAAGTTTGTGGAATTCAGATTGAGGGAAGTAATATTAGAATTATACATGGTATTATTCTGAGGTTGGAGTGGGTTGTCACTGCATTGTTTGGGCAGCAAAGGAACAAGTATAGGTTAATTCCACACTGAAAGTGGGGAAAAAAATGTAGAATTTTAGCTGTTGAGCCTTTAGATGAGGATCTCTCCTGAAGAATGGCTAAATTTCAGATATTAACCTCTCTGCTCCAGTTTTGAAGAAAACACAGAATGGTCTTATAAACATCAGCCAAAGACTCCCCCTCAATTTATGATTTTGATTTCCGCACCAGTTGTGTGTTTCTGTCCTAAAGTGTTTGCTTTTGAATATTGCTTTTTTGTTAAGGTTAAGCTTTAAAGACTTTTATTAAACATTTTCAGACCATGCTATACAGTATATTTAACTTTTCCAAAATGGGTCTAAATATTGTTTCTTTTTGTGTTACACAAAATGAAATGATGTCCTGAAAACAGCCCAAACCCTTCAATTCAGTCTGAAGACTGTTTCTTTCATTTTTAATTAAAAGTGATAAGCTTATTTAATTAAACCTTTTGAGTTTTAATTTCTCTTTTGTTATGCTTAAGACATTTTGATCAGACTAATTTTGTCTAAACATGTCATGGCTTAGCTGATTATGAACTAGGTTTACAGACAGACACAAGCAGTTGTAGCTTGGTCTAATAGAAAGATAATTTGATTAACAACATACATAAAATACCTTTGAATACTAAGAATTATATTCAGCATTGCACACTAAAATGTTTATTGACAGTACCAGTAAATACTTTCTTGGTCTTGATGGACACAACAAGAAAACATTCTCAAAAAACTGATATTTTCTTTTTAGGTAGAGGAACTTAAACATTCCCATAAGATTGAGGTTGCTAATATTAAACTAGAGTGTGCAAGATCAAAGGGAGAGGTGGAGAGAGAGCGGGACACCCTACAGAACCAACTGGATGGTAATTTACTAATTTCCTCATTTAAAAAATAATAAGCATGTCTCCATTCAGGCATTCTTGGGACCATGTGACACAGAGCTGCCTGTTGCTTTTCATGCTTAAAATTAATGAAGGATCAAAAACAGTAGATATTTCCTGTCCTTTACTCTGCCTGCTGTCCCTGTTCAATGCTATATTGTTTTTCCTCCATGTTTTAACAGGATTGCAGTCAGACGTTGAAATCTTAAAGACCACCATTGAAAGGAACAAGGAGCATTTGGCTGAAAAGGAACGTGAATTAATACGCAAAGTTCAGGCAGTCAGGGAGGAGGAATTTCAAAAACTGGCCACAGTACAGGATGAAAAGTAACTATACATTTGTTTCATCCATTTCGGTTACTTTCAAGTGCCAAACCGTCAAGCTGAGCCTTGTGGATGGATGTGTGCACACATACAAGATCAGACCAAATCTATAATAAAAAAAATTCTTCAAAGCATTTGCCATTGGGATGCTACTTTTCTTTCGGCTGTAGGACGTTAGTCATAATTTGTCATGGAGAGAAATCATTATTCTGTAAGAAGAACTAACACATTGGGCAACTCTTTAAGCTTTAATTTAGAGAAAGAAATATGTCACATATGGTAAGTGATGCACTGCGACTGTAAGATCTGCAGCTACTGCTAATGTGGTCAGCCTGACCACATAAATAAAACACTTACTGTAGGGCTGCGCTAGTGTTTTTGAAGTTTGGAGGTTGCAAGGCGAGTTTCTTCAGTGGTTATGTCTGTTGTTGTTGTCTTACAAATGATCTTCAGACAAACATTTTAAAATTGATAGTGTCCAGTTTCTTTAAAGACCGTATTCATTGAGTTTGGTGTTATCCAGTACCGATAGTTGTTAATCCTTTTCTGTAGGTGAATCTTCTCTTTGAAATGTCAGAACCATGTGTCTTTGGGCACAAGTCTATGAAATGCTTTGAAAATTGTAATTAAAAAATGACAGACGTCAATTTAAAATAAAATAAAAAAGACTAATTTCACTTTCCCAAAATTGTGGATAATCCTTTTAAAATATACAGTATTTGATTTATATAAAAGTTAGTGAAAACTCACATTTTATTGTAGGTAAAGCAGAGAGCAAAAAAACCCAGGCATGGTTTCAATTAACATATTATTAAAGAAAAATAATAAATTACTAATCATTTTGATTGGTTAATCCACAGATCAGTAATCTCTTTACATATATTTACAAATATTAAAAAATAATAAGTAACCATAAAAGTCCTTCAAAACTAGAACATAATTCCAAATATCCATATCCCTTGATTTTTACAATCACTTAAAAATGATCTGACTCTTTCGGTTTTCTCAGGACTTGTGATTACTACTCTTTTCCCTCCAGCACTTAGAGATAAACATGAGTTTGTTTGTTTTATGAAAGGTTGCTTGTACTAGGCCATCTGCAGACTTTTCTTTGAAGTAATGTGACATCAGTAAGGTTTCTCATAATTTGCTACATGGTTCCGGGCATTTCACAGGAAGCCTTTTTAATCACTTATGCAAATCTTATCTGTATACCTTTGATATTCTTGGACCCGTGTTTTAGAGTTATATTATTCAAAACAGTCATTCTAGGGCACAGCTGAGGTCCAAAAACATTTTTTTACTGAAGATGTTTTTATGCAAGTTAGTAATAATATTACCTATTGATGTAAGCCTACTTTAATACATGTAATGTTAAGAGATTCCTTAGTAAACAGCTGAGGGGATTAGGTTGTCCCGTACACCTACAGTACAGTAAGTATGTTAGATGCACAGTGTTTAATGCTCGTTAAGGCTGACTGGGGCTACGGCTGTCCTGTGTCCTCTGTCCAGGCTGGAGCTGGAGAGCCGCGTGGCGGAGCTGGAGCAGCAGAGGGCAGTGCAGGAAGCTGCAGGGAGCTCGCACAGAGAGCAGTGGCAGGAGAAGCTGCGTGCCGTCGAGCGGAGCGAAGACATCGCCAGGAAGGAAGTCCAGAGCCTCAGGTACTGCTTTCTTTAGTGCTGTTAAGGAAGCTGCTTCAAAAAGATGCATCACATTCATGCTGAAATAGCACCTCCAAAACAAGTCAGCTGCCACCAGAACTTATTTGTAAGGGTTATTTAAAGACATTTACTCAAAGTTACTTTAGAAGTTACTGTATGTACTGGTACGTAGACATCAGAAGTCAGGTTTGAAGATGTTCACTGTGGGTTTCTAGGTCCATAACATAAAACTTGTCACAGCCGTTTTAGTGCTGCATATAATACATGTCTCCCCTTGAAATTTCTACACCTCTGTAGCATTATGTATTACGGGACTGAAAATTCTGAAGTCTCAAAAGCATCAGACTGAAGAATGTATCGATTGCTGACTGCACAGGCTGAAGAAAAGGTTAAAATGGTAGTGCCTGCAATGAGCTACTACAATTAAACATTTCTGCCACTTTGAGTTTTTGGCACTTTGGGTTGTATTGCAATCCGTGATAAATGTTATATGGCTATGAACAGGTTTTAAACAGGCTGTCTTAAGCACAGTATACATTTTATTGACTTCTTAAAGTGTTATGTTATGATAAATATCATAATTTATAATTTCATTTTTCATTTCCAACCAAAGTAATCTGTTCCATTTTTGTTGTGTTTAGTGCACATGGTTACGTTTTTTTTTTAGGTTTTATGACTGTTTCTTTAGGTTCATGACTTTATTTTTGATAAGCTGAAAGCTGCTTATTCCATTTTTTTCTGTATGGGAGAAAATCCACACAATCGTCATTGAACTATTTTTTATAGGAAGCTGAAGGTTATAACAGAGTTAAAAATTAACAGGCAAAAATTACCTGTCAAAAGAAGAAAATGAAAAATAGTTGCCTCAGTGGTTCCTGCTATGTGCTTGTCACTCTCTGTAAAAACCAGATATTGCACTGGTTAAAGAAGTTCTTGTACTTCTTTTAAATTCATTTTTATAGCTGTCCACACATAGAGGTGCTTTTTTTTGTATTCCCTGCTCTTAATTTAGTACAAACATTTGATTCCCCAGGTGTTTAGGGCTTGCAAAAGATACACATAAGCAAGGTTGTATTTCTTGCTTCCACCTTCTCACAGTGCTTTTTAAGTCTGTATTTCCACCATTACAATTTCTGATTGGAACTTAGCACTCCCAATGATTTTTAGTCTTTTTTTTTCACAAAATGTGCAGCAGACACCTAAGTTAATCTAAAGTCCTCTGCTCTGAGTACAACACAGCCTATAAGACATAACACATTCGGGAGTGGGAGTTAGAGAAACAGTTCAAAGTTAGAAAGTTCATTTAGACTTTTACTACATGGGGAAAAAAAAGTTAATTTGAAGATCACAAATTGGGGCTGGTAGTATGCCTTGCTTGCAGAATTGTCTGTTAAATGGCAATTAGCACTTTCGGACAAATACTAAAAATAGCTTCCTAACACTTATAGGCTGTAGCACCTTTAGACTTCAGCTACATTTAGCCGTTGTCTATGTTAACTGTTATAGCGTTACAGATCACAACGGACGTCCTAGTTATTTTTGTATTCATCTACAACTGCGATACATTTAGTGTACAAGGAAGAAAGGTCCTCAAATGTTTTGTTGCTTGTAAAGTATCTTCAGGAATCATTGAACCTCATATGAACCTCATACAAAAATAACTGCCACGTGCTTTCATTTCATTCTCACTCCATTCTCTCAGGACTAAAGTACAACAGCAAAGCCTTCACCTGGAGGAGCTGGAGAAGGAAAAGAATGAGAATTGTGACCTCAGACAGGTATAATGCATGTTCACGCAACAAGTGGAGCTTAACATGTATACAGCTCTGCTGTTCAGGTAGTCAGTCACATTTCCACTGTAAATGTCATGTCAGTCACATTCCCATTGCCAGTATTGGACTTGCAAAATATGTAAAAAAAAGGTAGGAAAATCTTTTCCTGAATAACATGGCTGTTATATAAATGATTAAAATATACTAGTGCATATTGTGCATATATGTTGTATAACTATCACTTCATCTGCCATGGGTATCATGGTCTACTGTGAGTGTGCTCTATCACAACAAGGGTGATGATATATCCAGAAACTAGGTTGAGAAAATGGATAAATAGGGCAGAGTGACTCTTTAGTGAAGAAGGCATTTCATTTTGATCTGTTTTTTCAAAAACACAGGGAGCCTGTGTGCTGAAGAAGGCAAAACATTCCCAATGGCATAATGTATCATTATTAATGATAATACATATTATATCGAGGGTTGGCAACATCTCTTCAACACAATGGCAGAACGCCTTGTGAACTGGGCAGTGGGTGGTGAGGGACAATACATAAGGCAGTACTTTAGAGGTTATTGCTGTATTCAAGTTACACTTACAAATGACACGTGGACAGCATTTTAAAGATAATTATCATACATAAAATGTATAGTACTGAGATGTAAACTGTACTGTGTTTAAGACACTACACAAGGCTGTGCAGTTCAACAGGAAACCACATTTTTATGTACGTGTTCAAACCTTTTAATATCAAGTTATTCTAACACCTGTAATGACATACTAGTAGCCAAAAGTAGTAACATTCTTGCATAAAATGTTCAGTGATCATTTATTCAGTTACCCGACTGTGATTCTCCACTCTTGTATGCGTGATTCAATCTGCAATTCATTTTGTGCCTCTAGAGGTTGTGCTGGGATTAGCTGGTTAAGGCTCTGCTGGCTCCCAGCGAAACAGACTCCTGTGGCTTTCCAAAAGCGTACAGGCTTATGGTGAAGTCAGTGAGGGATGTGCCACTCTTCCAGTCAGTACTTAAGTCGCTGCAGAACCTATAGCATGAAATGAGATGAATAGCTTGGAATGATCCCTCTGAATTTCTCTTTATTTTTAATCCATTCCCTCGGTTTGTTCACCAACTTTCAAATTACAAGGTAATGTTCAGCGTTTGTTCTCCAGATCCTTGTTGGGTTACATTTTTCTTTTGCAAACTGTCCACTCAGCCAATGACCTTCAGCTGAGCTGCACAGAGCAGATTCAACCACTACTATGAAGCTGTCGTTAGCAATAAATAGAAACGGAACTGTGACAAATTTGAGTTTATGGCATAGCAAGGAGTGATACACTGAGGGCTGGGTGTACTGTAAGTTCTAAGTGGTGTTTTTCAGGTCTATTCTTGCACTTACCACAGTGTCAGTAATTTCCAAGGATGAAAAGTGAAACATTTTAGCAAAGGTTATGAAAACTGATACTATGATAAGTCTCTGTGTTTGACAACATTTCCAAAATCTGGAGAATGTTCTTTTTAATTTTTTGTTTTTTTTATTTCCTCTTTCTGTGTTTGATCCCAATTGTAACAGTCAGTTGTTGCTGTTGAATTGGGAGTAAAGATGGCTGTAACCCACAGAACGTCAAGCAAAAAAATCTGTTTATGTAAAACAGTAAAAGACTATTTCTTTTTCTAACAGTCTTGTTCTTTGTATGAGATTTGAGATTTGTATGATCTAATGAAGTGATGGGGTCAAATTGTTTTTAATAATGTGTTTTGAAAAATGAATTCTGGACACCTGAATGATGTCAAAGTTAGGTTGGATAATTAGATAGTTAATATCAGAAATTTAAACTAACCTTCATAAAGGGACTTAGATAGATGTAAATGTGTATGTGGGGTTACTTTTTTCCCCATGGGCTTATTTTAAATCTGAGTGGCCTGGTGTCCTTTTGTTTATTTTTACAGCAAACTCATGAGCTGCAAATCCAAGTCAGCACTCTGTCACAATCGGAGAGCGACTTGCTCGACGCTAATCACAAATTGAAAGAGCTGCTTGAACGGCTGAAGGAGGAACTGAGAAATGCCCGAGGCCAAGCGGAGAAGGCACAGAGTGAAGCAGAAAAGTATATTTCCACTTTAGTCCTGCGAACTGATTACTTCCCATTAGTTTACTGAGCTAAGAAACTGTTGAATTAAAAAGGTGTGAACAAAACGTGTCTTCTCCTGAAAAATATTTCTGATCTTAAATCCGGCTTTGAGGTGGGATGCCAGCTCTGCGTGATAGTGAAACTGAGACTTTAAATTGATTTGCTTTCTTCTTTTTTGGCTTGCATTAGAGGGTTGTCTGAGTATGTGGATCTGCTTTCCCTGAAATACAATAAGCTTCACATTGCAGCTTCCCACAGTGGTCCCATGGCAATCATATTTGTACTTTCAGTTAGCAGTTCCGGGAACTTGGGTTAAGATGATGGTGGGATTTTAGAGAAGTTTATGTAGGACTAAAATGTAGACACAGCTTATTTATGATGGCCTATTGGAAGTCACCGAAAGATTTTGTGGTGAAGTAGGATTAGAGGGAAGTTCAAATAAAATCAGTATAGAAATGACTGATTGGATCAATTGCCAAAGTTATTATACTGTAAGTGTCTGAGAATACATACTTCTGCAAGTTAGTTCTTTAATGTATAGTGGTTTAAGGGTTTAGCTTTTGAACTGGATAATTTGATGGGGTCAGAATCTGAGCTAGACATGGCTGAAATGGTAACGATTGCTTCTTGACACAGTCTGTTAAAGCACCTGAATGGGAAGATGCTTTAATGACCTAGACTTTTTTTAGACAGCTAGGATATAATTAGGGTGACAGGCGAACACTTTAATTATAAGGTGATAGAACCAGTGGATAGAGGTGATTTAATATTTTAGTATAGTATATAATATTGTATTTGTTGATGTGTACAGTAAATCTCTAAAATTTAAGACTAAAATTATTTTTTTTAAGTAGTGAACCTTTGCATTCAGGTAATTAGAATGAGGATGAATGGACTTCAAAAACACAATTGTTTTAGGGGTGAATTTGTTTTAAGGCTGTGATATTATTTTCCTAGATTTGGATTTATGGCCTTGATGGTTTAATGGAGAAATTATAGGAAATAAGGAATAGGAATAAGAAAACACACCAGGGGAAGAGAGTGGTTTACAGGTTGTGTAAAAGTGTCTAAGATTCCAAAATAAAAAAAACAGCACAGAGCTACAGGCACACATGAAAAACTGCATAGAGAATTGCATAGAAGGAGACAGAAGACGGAAAAGAATATTGTAACAGAGTAAAAAATATTTTCATTTAATGAAGTAATTAAGTATTTTCATTTTCAGTGTTACAACAGTAGAGGAACAGTATAAGTGTAAATAGTTAAGATAGCAGGATATAAGTGATAGAAGATTATAAAGTTAGTCAACATGCTAAATTAATATGAAGGTCTCTATAGTAGGTGTAAATAACATGCTCCTTGTTATCTTACATGCTTCAATTTTAATTTAACAGATCTAATACCCACAGGGGAATTAAATGCAGTCTGATTCTCACTGGGAAATTTAATGTAATGTAATGAGTTCATAAAAATATGTTCGGAGCTGAGCCAAGGAATGATTGACTAATTTCCCTTTCTCCTGCTGCTGGTAAAGCTATCGGAACAACAGTCATAGCTGAAGTGAAATAACACTTAGAGAATAATGTCATTTTAAGAGACAGCCAACATAGAACTAGAAAGGTAAGATCTGGCAACAAAGACTGTAGGCACAATTAAAGCATATACCTGATACAGTGTATTCGATTTCCTGAGAGTTTTCTATAAAGTCTTTCCTAAAAGATAAATCATCAAATGAATGGCCATTGGAACTTAAGATAATGTATGCTTATGGGTTAAAAAGTGGTTAGTGAGTAGGAAATGGAAATAGTGAGTCATCTTAAGGAGAGTAACCTGGACAGATGCAAGCACCTGTGTACGGCACACATCTGTTTTAGGCTGCTAGCTCTCCCTGATCTATATCTGTGATTTCGATTCAGATCTACAGTAGTTAACAAACAATTTCAGTGTGGCGATGATACAAAACTAGACTAGATAGCAGAAACAGTGGCAAGGGCATTTAAAAAAGATTTGGACAGAATCGTGGTTTGGACAGACAGTTGGCAAATGCAATTTAACATGAATAAGTGCAAGGTGATCCACAGAGTTAGCAGATGCATATATGATATTATTCCATGGGTGACTGTGAGTTGTTCGAAGCTATGCTCAAAAATGTATCTGGGTTTTTATGTACATTCACACCAAAACAATTATGGAAATTAGATGGTAAAATTAAAAGAGTAAATGGTATGAGCAAATGCCTGGGTATTTTGCAAAGAGCTTTGCATACATAAATGCAGTAAATAGAAGAAAGTTGTGGTCAAGCTTTACATCAGACTAGTCAGACCACACACATTTAAGGCTATTTTAGTAGTACTAGCAGACAGTCCACAGCAAGCAGAAGATAGTTGTGCTTGATCAAGGCCATCCAGCCCCAGTGATGCTCGGTGAGATGCGCACAGCTGTTTCGGGAAATTCTGCTCATAGTTGACTGATGGTGTTGTCTCAGACTCGAATTAGCGAAGTCTGTGTTAGAGAGCTGAAGCTTTGCTCCAGATGACTACCTTTACAGTCTGAGCTATCCCCTCGGCTGTGAGGCTGTGAATGCAAAATAAGATTAACATTGTTCGAATGAAAATCAAATAAGATCTTTTAAAAAGCATGTAGTTTAAGTTTTTTAATTGTGGTTTTAAGCCCTATAAAAACATTTTCAGTACACTGTTTTAAACATTGTGTACATGCATTCTATGTGGTTAGTGTAGTAAGTAATATAATTTATTGTGATTCGGAAACTTGTAGATGTATTGAACCATTACAAGAGCTACTGGTGTCTTACTTTACTGTAAATATGAGGCTGTCCTGCCCCTAACAAGGTGCTTTTTGTCCTGTCCCTGTTAAAGAGTTCTTGAGGACAAGCGTATCTCCTGGCTGGAGGAGAAGCATAGGCTACAGGAGCAAGGTACTGAACTGCAGGAGAAGTACAACCAGGCCAAGGAGAAGCTACAGAGAGCTGCATCAGCTCAGAAAAAGGTATCCACTGTGAGCAAATTAATTTCCTGAATCCGCGCCTAGTTTACAGTGATAGATTTCTAACCTTTGTGACTCTGCAAGCTCTGTTGGGAAAGAATATATTAAAAGGTAAGATTCAAACAATGCCAAGCAAGATGAGTTTTCCAAGCAGACAGCAATGATTGATGAAGAGTAATACAAAATCAACTTCTTGTTGTGTATTTAAAGAAAAACCTTACTGAAAGAAGCTGCTCTGTGTAAATTCTGCCTCTGACCAATAAACCTGTAGGTCTAATGTAAAATGAGTTTTGTATATATATTTTTTTTCTTTGCAGCGGAAGACATTAACTGAAAGTAAACAAAAACGACTACAGGACAAAATACAGCTGCTGGAGGCAAAGATACAGGAATTAGAAATAGAGAAAAACACCTTAAACAAGTACGTTTCAGGTCTTTTCTTTTGATAGAATGAATCAAGCAGAAGAACATCTTGCTATCAAAACATGAACTGTAAATTTATGTTTTGCAAAAAAACAGAATTTAGCAAGGCCCATGATCCACTTTGTTGTTACAGTAAGCAAATCTTGGTTATTTATAGCAGCACTCAAATCTGCGGTGACCCATTTTTCAAACAGACTGAAACCTTATGCAACCGATGATGTGATTATCTGAATTCTCTTTGCAGAACTAGAGGCCTGGGTTAAAACTAGTGTATTCTATAAATGAAGACATAAACCAGTAGTTTGCATATAGTTTGCAAAGCATATGAAAGTCTCAAACAAAAACAAAAAAACATTGACATTGAAGATGGTAAACATTTTAATATTCATTTGCATACCATTAGGTCACTCATTCCCTTAATTATAAGCTCTTTAAAAAAAGCATATTATTATTTTTGCAACTGTGTGTCAGTTATTCTGCATCTTTAAAGAGTGTAACATCGGTTAGTGCTTCTGTAGTTTTGAATTGACAGTAAATGTAACAAAACCTCAGAAGGAAATACACCGCCCAGATTTTGTTTCTGAGGAGAAGTGAATTTTCCTAAAGCAGTTTTTCAAGTGAAGTTACTTCTGTAGTAATGTATTTGGTCTGTACTTATTTGCTCTAAATGCAGACCTAGATGTATTAAGAGGTTTTTTGGTCGTTGTTACACTGCTTGTAGTTTATTGCGCTTTATTTTTCAGGAAGCCAATCTATACGGAGGAACAAGCGCAGCTTCAGAAACGACTGAAGGAGTTACAACGCAGACACAATGAGTTCCGCAGACTCATTCTAGTGCCACACATGACATCCGCGGGGATCCACGATCCAACCCCTTTTCTTTCATCCACGCTAGTGGCAGCAGCTGACATGAGTTTCCCCAATCTCCAAGTAAGGTGCCATCTGGGCAGAGCGAAACCTTTCTCCTTTCAGAAGCTCGATTTCCACGTAATCAAGAATCATCCTTTGTATGGCTGGGTGCGATTCATCCCCTTTTTGAATGAAGTCTATCCACATCTTTTGCACAAGTTAACAAGACCTGGTTTCAGGTTTGTTGTTTTCACCGTCTTTGTCCAACACCACAGTCTTTAATACTGCCTTCGATTTGCAAGGTCACAGATGTCTGGCAAGCTGTTGCCAGCTGTAGCTGAGTCTGCCCAGGCCAACCCTAACGTTGCTCAGGTAAAATGCACTAGGGCCTGGGGATGCCTAGGGAATCCTCACCAGATCTAATGACGGCCTGGGTTTGAACTAGTAATGCCTGGAGTATGGGACTCAGCCTGACCGTTTGGGAACACCCTACTCTTAACATTCTTATGGGTGGGCAAGCGCGTGGGTGAATGGAGGATTGTGTTGCTGACCCACTGTATTTGACACACAGGAAGAGCAGCATCAGAGGGAGCTGCGTCTGTTGCGGAAGAGACTGGAGGATCTGGAGACGACGCAGCAGCAGCAGCTGGAGGAACTGGGTGCCCCTGTGGAGCGCGAGTGACAAGAAAGCGCTCGATAAAGCAAGGAGACAGAAAAGGATTTTTAAGATCAAGAACAGGAGGCTGTGCGAGGGAACAGTAATTGGTAATCACCACGGCTTGCTTATGGAACTGTATGATCATTTCGAAATTATTAACATGCATGAATTGATGCAACGTTTTATGGCTTTAAGTCTTTAATTTTTACAGTACATGTGGAATTCAATATCCGAGCCAATACAAAGGCATGACACTTTTTCAACACTATAGTACAAAATACCTTAAACACTTAAACCGACATTGACATCTCCTACAGTAATTATTTTCATGGTCTGTGCAGAGCTTGTGCACCTTGTCCATTTAATTTATTGATTAATTAGATTAATTACTGTAGGTGTTCTTTTGCATGTACTATATGTGTGTGGATTAATCATCAAATGCTTTACTTTATTGGGACTTAAAAACAGCATTATAAGTCCTACTTAAACACTGCACAAGGTGATAAAACTACATGCACACAAACCAATTATTAAAATAAAATGTAATATAAACCCTGAGGACCACTGTTACTGAGATTCATCTGCAGAAAGTCCGTCTCACTTCTCAAAGCCTTAACGGTGTCATTTTCACCTGACTTTTCTCTACTTGAAGTTCTGCTCCTAGCTTTTGGCTGAAATTCTCTCGTTATGGACCATTATGGATAATTTTGTGCCTTTGATGACATTACAAATCGTTGTAAAGGATAATATGTGTTGACGTATAATGTTGAGTATTTTTTAAGAAAGGAAAATCTTAAATCACCTAATTTATTGAATCTGCATGGTCACAACAGTTCCAGATCTGCTTAAATAGCATCTGATTTTGAAGTTTACATACTTTGCCATAATACATTGTTGTTTATCGTTGCTTTATTGTTTGCTCTTTGCACATCTTAAAATGTGGAGATCTGTGAAAAGAAGAAAGTCTGTAGTGACCGGGTTTTTAGTACAGCTCCCAGCTGGTGATATGATCCATGATCAAGTCATCATGGTGAGAGAATGTCCAGGTTGGTAACCTGGTAAACAGCAAATTGTTTCTGTTACACAGTATGTACGGGTAAGCACCTTTTTGTCAATTTGAATGCTTTCCAAACTGTGCTACAACTTGAACACCACCAAACCATGGTCTGTCTTCGGTATATGTCGGATAATCATTCAACAATGTGACATAATTGTCTTTGCAAAATCATATTTAAAAAGTGGGATGATGGTGTTGCTTATAACCTATCAAAAGAAATAGTCCTTTAATATACCTACAGAAAATAAGTTCATATCTTTTTTTGTACTTAATTATATTTATATTTAGAATTTTGTACATGATTTGTATTAAAATATTTAAAATCACCTTTTGTCTGAATTTCCTTTTTTGCATTTCAGTGTTGGCTGTCTAGGATTATTAGAGTAGTATCTTTTGGATGTTGGAGCTCTTGATGGACTAGTCATTGGAGGAGCATCATTTGCTGTTAATCAGTGCCAATAGAAGTCTAACAGCTACTGTAGTTACTATTATAGAGATCAAGCTAGAACTGAATATGGAAATTACAGTAACATCTCATTGTATGTGAATGCACAGTGTAAAAGTGTAAAAGAATTCACAACAAAGTGTACTAAGATTCTGAGAAATCTAATGATAGAACTTATAGCCCATCCAATCTTTTATAATCCACAATTACCAGAAATTTAATGCCATGAAATTTGATCTACCTGAATGACTGGATTGCTGGCTGAATTTCAAGCCTTCTGTTTCTAAATTGATAGAATAAAATACTCAGAATCTTGCAAATGACATTAATGTAGTTGTAGTAATATTTTTTTAAAAGCATAGCAGGTCTTACTTAACAAATCTGTTAAAGTTCTTTCAGCAGTAAAGAACACAATCAGACCACCTTTGGTGTGTGTGGAACACTGCTACACATTTTTTATGAATCAGTGGTGGCGGTGGCCATCTTCTGCGCTGTTGTGTTCTGGGGCAGCAGCATCAAGACAAAAGATGCAAATAGGCTCAATAAACTTAGCAAGAAGGCTGGCACTGTGTTGGGGATAACCCTTGACCCCCTGGAGGTGGTGGCTGAGAGGAGAATGCTGACCAAGCTCACAGCCATCATGAACAACGCCTCTCATCCGCTTCATGGGACTGTTACTGGGCAGAGGAGCACTTTTAGCAACAGACTGCTCCAGCTATGGTGATCAAGGGAACGTTTCCGCAGGTCTTTCCTTCCGGCGGCTGTCAGGGTGTATAACGCTGCCCTAGGCTTGGACTGTTAGCCCTTCATTTGCTCATCTATGAACAACATGTTTGCTCCATTGTACTTTTTGGACAATCAGTCTGTATAAACTTATGCATATTTTGCACATAATTTTATTGATTCTACAGTGACTATGGTCATCACATTTTGCACACACATATGTATTTATTACTTAGGTATTATATATTTATTTTGTTGTCTTTTGTTCTTAGAACTATTCTGATGTCTGTTTTTGCTTGTCTTGGGCTGGACTGCTGTAATACAACAATTTCCCTACGGGATTAATAAAGTCTTATCTATCATATGGGTATATAAAACAAAGTTTTTGATAATGTTCCTTATAAAAGATGATTTTGTAATTTGCATGTCATAGGCATTAAATGTTGAAAACTGCTTAATGCATACAAACAATTGGAAGAGGTGAATGATCCAATTAGGGTGAAATAATTTAGTAGTATAGGAACAAGTAAAGGTTTATTCCATGCTGAAAAGAGAAGAAAGGAAACAGCGTTTCAGCTGTGGAGCCTTTTTCAGGTGTGAGGGTGTTTCCTTTCTTCTCTCTTCAGCATGGAATAAACCTTTACTTGTTCCTTTGCAGCCTATGCATGCTGATTCAGCTCCCTACTTGAACTAATTTAGAAGTATACCAAAGGCATCGATATTAAGAGCATTGCTGCTATTAGTTTATACTGCATCATTACTTTAGTTCCAGTATGGTTAATAAACCAGTCAAGTTTGCAGATACCAGAATAGGAGGACTAGCAAGCAATGGAAAGCATTATTCAAAAAGAAGCAGAGTGTTGTATGCGTGTAGGAAAAATAAATACAAATAAGATGGGAAATGCTAAGCTAGGAGATGCTACCTATGAAAAAGGACTTAAGCCATTTCATCTTCTAGACTGGTTGTTCTCAACTCCTAGCCTCAGGGACTGCAGTGCTAGCAAACGTTCTGCTTGCTTGTTTAGGCTCTTTTTCTGCAAGTCGGTCCTTGGTTTCAAAAGTAACTTAGTTAAGGTAATACTTCCAGCAATACTACAAGCAAACAGGATTCTGTGATGTCTCACCTCAGTTTAGAATTTGCTCTTAAAGTGCGGGCAAAGGCGAGAATAATCAATCCATGCAACTGAATAAGTGTCTCTTCCTTCCCCCTAAGTCCAGTAGGTTGTATGGCATTTCAGCTGACACACCTCAAAGAAAGGAGATTTGAAACTCAGGACACAGGGTTGATACCGATTACAAACCCAATACAACCACTATAGGATCTGAATGGAAATTCAGAAGAGGAACATAGCTGCTACAGAGTTGCTAATTGACATTAATCTGCCTGTAATGAAGAATGCTATCCCGGCAAGCAACAGGTGCAAGGCTTACAACCTGGAGAGGATGGCAGTCCATCAAGGACCTTATTCTTTTTTAGCCTTAAACAGAAGAAACAAGGAGTGGACCTGACATGTCCTCAGAGACATTAAGAGTGTGAACAATGACAACTGAACCAGAGGACACCAGTGAAAGCAAAGAGGAAGTGAGTTTAAAACAAAGAACAAAGAGCTGTTTTCTGCACAGAGGGTTGTGGGAGACTGGGACACGGTTTCCGGCCATGTTGTCGAAGTTGTTGCTCTGGCTTCTTGTCAAGAAATGGCTGCATGTGGTCATTGGATCAACTACTGTAGCACCTAAAAAGCGAACAAGCTGGACAGGATGAATGGCCTCCTCTTAACCTTAATGTTCTTTACCGCTACGTACATTGCATTTTTAAAAAATGCCTGAAATGTTACTGCTTTACACATCACTCAAAATGTTGTAAAGGCATAGGTTTATTTCCAACACTGAATTGTGTGTACTCTAACACCTTAAAAAGTATGTACATTTTATAATTTCATCATACAACAGTATACAATAGCTTTACTCTCACATTCCTACTGTATCTCATGAAAACATCAAACATCTTTGCTTTAATGTGCTAGTGTTAGCGCACTTTACAATGTAATTGATGGTTGCAGCTGTTGTGTTTCCACGCTGTTTCCTTATATAATCCTTTCACCAGTTTTTACATTGCAATTTTCTGCACGCTCCACCCAAACTAGGGTGTAATGTTATATTTTTTTATTCTAAAAAAAAGGCAGTTCTTTAAATGATTCTAAAAAAAAAAGTGAAATACAAAAGACAAAATACACAAAACCTTCCTTTTTAGTATTTAAAAAAAGCAACATTTGCCCCAATTTTAGTATAAAAACACTACTTCTAACTTTCAATAAGTTAAATGCTGTTCTCTAAATGATCTCTGCCATCAAACATGAAGGAATATTCAGATACCATCTGAATAGCAGTTACGTTTCTATTGTGATAAAAAGATGGAATGAAACATTCAGACATCCCTTATTTTGACTACAAGCATCATATTTAAGAAACATGAATTCTATGGAACAGCCAAAAATATCCAACCACACATTTTCTAACAGCTTTATTTGATTCAGGGTCACAGGAAAGCCAGTGCCTATCCCAGCTACAGGCTCAAGCCAGGATACACCCTAGCCAGGGCCCAAGTCCATGACGGGGCACACAGTCACAACACACTCTTACCACGGCTAATGTTCCCAAGACTCAATTAATCTACCAGTCTCTGGACAGTGCAAGGAAGCCCGAGCACATCTAAAAATTTGTAATTTCCAAAATGATTTCAATACACCATTAGCCTGTCTATAGTTTGTTATCTCTCTTTCTAACAGTTAAGTTAACTTAGGCTTGCAAGATCAAGTAGCAAGATCTGTTTGTGTTATGTGAATAAAGTATGTTCCATAAATATTTATTCTTTCAAAAAAATGTATCAATGTCTTACCAGTTTCAACAGCCTCACAAAAATCTTCTAGTTAAATGGATGTTAAATACGCTTTTTTACTTATTTCTGAGGTATGAGAAATCTATTTTTACATTTTAAAATAATTATATATTTTTAGATTTAAGACAAATGGATGGCTTATTCTGCTGAGTCACATGGCCATAGAGCTGTGTGAAAGTAATACAATTGAACAAATAAAAGATCACCTTGAACTTAAAGTATTAGTGCAGTACAGCTCCAGCATCATTAGTATTCCAGAAAGTGTCATATACAGTATATGTGCAAACGTTTTTTTTTAATTACTTAAAAGTACTGATTTCGACTGTAAACCTCTCCCCGCCTTCCTGTACATGGCAGGAATGGAAGATTATTCCCACTTCCACATCTTCCGTCCATCGAAGACATCCTTGACGTGACTTAGCTGTTGCTTCAGGTCACTGGGAGCTCCGCTCTGTTCCAGTTTCAGCTTGATCTGTTGGAACAACACACAGGTCAAAACAGCCAGGGCCCTGCTCACCCGCCCAGGGTCTCATGGCGAACATTCAGTCTCTGTTTCCTGAACATGTTTAGAATGATTCCTGCCATTAAAAGTAAAGAATGTGTACCAGAAACAGCAATCATGATAAAGAGCATTCTGAAGCCTATAGCCTGACAAACAGTAAAACAACTTACTACAGTAATGTAGAAAAATGATTTAGCATTGCTTTACATGAATTTACTTCGGGCTAAGAAATACAGTCATAGCTCTTTCAATTACCACATAACACAACATTACAATATTATCCTGCACAATCCTTTATTACCATTTGTGACATTACAATTATAGGATTATTATTATTATTGTTTTTATTCCACAATATAATTTAAGCCAACAGCAAAGAGCAAAATTCCAGGTAGAATTCAAGTGAAAATGATACAAACACTTTTTGCAGATGCAGTTCAGCAACAATGGTTCAGGTATTTTTGTGAAATTGTGATGTATGGTGTTAATGCATGTTGTGTAGTGTTTATAAAAGAGTTATGACTGTTTTCAACCTTAATTAAATCCTTAGTTATCATTTTCAGTTCAGTTTACAGTATGTGTAAATTTTCAAACAGTTTTATGATGAAGGCACATTGACTTGTATGTTTCTGTTCATTAAGTGTACATTGTTTTCACTGGAAAGCATGCACTAAGCAATCGTACTTCTTAACTTTCCACCTCAGAAACACCACTTAAGACTGCTGTTGTCACACTCATATTTTCCTTTAGGAATTATTTCCATGCATAACGCTAACAAATAGAAATTATAGACTTTACTAGGTCTATTGAATTATCAGTCGAAATGAACGGGTGTAAGAAACTGGGACTTTCATGGATACTTCTTAGATTTATGTCTCCATTCATCCATTTCATAACTGCTTCTTCCAGTTCAGGGTTATATGGGAGCCAGATCCTATCCTGACAAGCAATAGGTGCTAGGCAGGGGTTTATGTAGTCAGTTACACTTCTAATATTAAAAGAAATGCAATGTTACAATCCAAAAATGTGCATGGGGCTTAAGTGACATCAATACAGAGCACAGAGGTATTTTCAGTCAAGTAGCATATGCACACATACTACAATTTGAACTGTGTGCTCAGGTTTATTTGAATACGTCTAAAACGGGGATTATAAAATAAGATATTCAAAAAATTCAATCCCCCCCCCCAAGATTCAACATAAATAATAGGTGCACACAGCTTAATATCCAGCATCACAGAAGAGAAAGCTATAAGAGGTTTGTGTACAATTAGTCTCATACTGCGTGCAGTACCATCAATAAATTCCTGTATAATATGAGTTTAAGGCTGTTTGAGTCCAAATCAAGTACTTCACGTCTTTTTTGAGAGCCTAAAAATAAATCTACAGCTGTGGAACAATGATAGCACTAACACCAATGGGTGAACAATTATTCTACAAGTAACTAAAACTGTAATGCAAGTTAAATTTAGCTTCATGTGTATAGAAAGATCACTTTATTAGCCATATACAATTTCTTGCATTAGGAACTTGTCTTTTCACATACCCCAGCTTGCTCTCTATGAGACACACAAGCAGGGAGGGAGAAGCTTGAGGTCAGAGCACAGGGTCAGCCATTTAGACTACTCTCAACAGAGTAGGGTTCCTCTGCCAGCTGCAGGATTTGAACTGGCAACCTTCCAGCCACAGAACCACAGTGCCACCGCTCCACCCAATGTATAAAAGCATTGTGTTTTTATTTAATATATCTTCTCCTTTGTATTTTGTTCTGATTATTTGTAAATGATAGATAATCCTTTTTCCCACAAGGATAATTACCTACCTCATCAAAATATTGAAATATATACTTGTAGATTTCATGAAGAGCAGCAGATTCGTTAAATTCGTTTTCATGTTTCTGAAAGGGAAATGGTAAGGTTACAAGAAATCACAAAAAATTAGTACATAAATAACAAAAATATGTCTGCTTCTAAACATTTAATACCTTTGATTCCTCCTCCAGAAATAATGTAAACTCTGAGAAACCCAACAAAGGCTGATCGTGTATTTGCTTGTAGTATGCCTTCACCTCCTCCTTGTACTGTGGTATGTCTTTGGCATAGAGGAGTTTATTTGTTGGAGCATGCTAAAATCAAACAGGGAAATGAATGAGCCTTGTAGTCATTCAACACATTTACTGTCATTTCCTTCTTCAGTATTATTTTTAATCTGGAAACCCTCTAAATTAAAAAATAGAACAAGAAACAATTTTGGGCCTTGCTTAATTTAGAGGGAAAATACAAAGCAGTTCTTAGTTAAAATGTCCTTAGCTAAGGAACAAGAAGTAGCCTCATTTAGCAAAGAAAAGACTGATATAACTTCCAAAACAGAACAAACAAGCATCTTTTTTCTTCTCCTTCTGGTTTTGTTGTGCAGCTCTTCTTTGATATTTGTTCCAATTCCTGCATCTTCATATCTCAGGGTGTGCTGTTATGTATTGTAGACACTGTTCTTGCAATAAGGAACAATAGGCATTTACAAGGTATAAACACTCATCTGGGGCTGGAAATGAAAGAATCCCCAAGCACAATTCTAGATGAGGGGAAGCAGGTCATGCTGCACACCCGTGTAAGTACCGGAAACATGGAAAATCACCTTTCCAAGCTGCTGCTCTGCTAGGGAGAAGGAATCCATGAATGCCTGAGCTATGACTGACAGACAGCTATCGAGATGGGCAGTCTTTTCCATGTCAAAGACAAACTGGGGGTTTTTCAGGATATTGACCCAAAACCGCAGAGGAAGGCTGGAGAAGGGAAAAGAAAATAATTATGTACCACACCCAAGTGTTAAGCAGCATTAGTTCATCCATCCATATTCTAACTTCTTCTCCCCCGTCCAAGTAACAGGCACAAGGCAGGGTACACTACAGTCCATCACAGGGCAGACAGACACAAACACAGATGCGTGACACACTCACCGCAGGGCCAGTTTTTCCCGGAAGACAATGGACCTGCCACTATGTTTTTGGACTATGGGAGGAAACCCACGTGAATAAAGTGAGAACCTGCAAACGCCATGCAGATAGCACTGTAGGTCCAAAACTGAACCAAGCACCACAGCCCTGCAAGGCAGTGATGCTAACCACTGTGCCACCATGCAGGATTAGATCATGTTTTAACAAAATGAAAGTGCTGTACCTGTTGGTTTTCCAGATGTGCAATACATCTGGATCAGTGATTTTCTTATTTTCCGCTTGAGCATCCAAGAAGTCAAAGAAGTATTTTACCGCCAGTGGAGCCTTGCCGTTGGGCAAGCCCCATATTGTTTTGAAGAGGTTTTCAACAAAAGAGTGAACTGCAACCTGAAACAGGAAGTGGTTACAGATGGTAGGCTCTTTCGTAAGAATTAAGCTGAAGACTGCTGATTGTATTTCTTATTTTGGGGTGGTGGCAAATTTCAATGTCTAACATTGCAAAAACATCAAATTTAGAATGTCGGAGTGGAATATTTGTACAGTAGTTGAGTCATGCAAATTTGTGTGCACTTTTTAACTTGCGGGTTGGCACCACAGCTAGTCTACAGTATATTTCAAGACTTGAACAAATTACAAAAATAAGTGCCACCTTCTTCTAGCTGCAGTTTCAACAGTGAATGATATAGACAAAAAATGTCTTTACCTTTGAAGACAGAAGTTTTGTCAGGTAGACTTCCTTCAATTTTAACTTTTTTCTTTGAGGATTTCCTTTCTGAAGGTCATCTATTTCTGGGCCATCTGCTTCAATCTGCAAGCATCAAATGGTTAAACACAGAATATACTGTACAAAGCTAACCCGAGAGATCTTTACCTCAGAGATCACACTTACCAAATGGCAGTATTTTGTGGAGTAGTTGTCATCATCTAAACAAACATAGACATAAAAAAGACAATTACAATTACCAATGACACATTATTTCAGTAAGTCATGCATGTTTGTCCCATACACATGCAATAGAAATATGTATAAATGCTGAGACATTAAATCCCCCCACTGTCAAGTTATTTAGCCTAAGATAAAAGAGAATATGTTGTCTATTGTACCTTTCATATACTGTACAACTTTATTGATGCCACTTTTGAGTTTATCTAAGATTGTGTTTTTATTTTATTTTGTGATTATTTTTATTGTAAAACAATTTTTAAAGAACACAAATACAACAAAACAATTAATAATGCCTCAAATATTTTGCTAATATCACAGGGCTGTTTTCTTAATTCCATAATTTAAACTACACTGCTGGTTACATTTTTATGAAATTAATATATGATTAATAAAAGACTTGTACTCCACCTCCACCACAAGTAGGGAATAGTGTCCAGGTTTTACATTCCTTTCACTTTATTAAGCTTTTTAATTACAATATCCTCCGTAATATCATAGAATAAAATTAATGAAAAAACAAGATATTGATTCCTACTTTTTGAGATTGCCGATATCCAAATGATCCTTTATTAAAGTCAAACTGGACCAGTTTTATATTAGTCTTACCAATTGTTACAGTATATAACACTTTAATGACTCCCTTTCTTTGTTGTTTTTCCAGCTGTTCTGTGTGTGGAGGATATTGCTAGGTCTGTGTCACAAGCTCTGTAAAGACAGCCATGTGGATGCCCCTCTGTGAAAGCATGTTTCAACTTTTTATTCTGTAGTAACAGGCATATAAATTCAGACCAGTAACTCCAAGTATTCAATAAAACAAACACTACACACTGTCAAAGTAAAGAAGCATATATGCAATTCTTGCCTTGATCAGACTGTTTTTACATGCCTATTAATTCACACATATACTGTATTTTTTGTTTTTAATTAATTCTGAGCCTTTGTTCCCGGGGAGAGGGAGGACTGCTAAATAAACACTTGCTTGTTCAGCTAATGATATTTTGAAAGTATTGTGAATTAGTTAATTCTTGCCACATTTGTAGAGAGAGGATTTATTTTTCACTGGAAGTAGCTGACATGACTCAGTAGTGACACTGAAAAATATTCACCTTTTATGCTTTCCTGAGTAGATAAGGTGGCTCGAGCAATCTTCTTTGTCACTCTAACACTGTCTCCATCTGAAAGCTAATAAAAAATGAATGCATAATAAAGATCCATGACTGCTTGTTTTAATTATCCATCCATTGATCCATTTTCTAACCGCTTCTGCCAAATCAGAGATGCAGGGGAGCCAGAATCTATTCCAGCAAGTTACAGGCACAAGGCAGGGTACACGCTGGACACCTAGTTGATTGCAGGGCAGACCAGACACACTCACAGCAGGGCCAATTTTAGCAGAAGCCAATTAAATTACCAATTTGGTTTTTTGGCTGTGGGAGGAAACCAGAGCACCCACAGGAAACTCACACAAACAGCATTCCAGGTCCAGATTTGAACCCAGGGCCCCAGCACTGTTAGGTGACCATGCCAACCACTGCACTACCATGCCACCTTTCTTTAAACCACCTTTCATAAAATAGTTTTATTTATACAAATTTGGTACGAAAATAATCATACATCAACTAATAAATATTTCCCCATAAATACCGGAAAGCTGTAACACACAAAACTCAAAACAAACCATTCATCCATTCATTAGAAGTAAAATATACTGTACGGTATATTGCTGGCAAGAGTTACAGCAATCTAGGGCCTATCCTGAAAGTGTAAGATTACACCATGGGCAGTACATTAGTCGACTGCAGGGCACACCACCTCATCTGTGAAACAGGACATGCATGGCTGCCTCTGGAAATGGCTGTAACTTATTGATGGTGTAACTGGTGATGGTGGCAGCAGAATGAATTCAGAAGTGTACAAAAACCTACGTCCAAACAAATACTGCCAAATTCACTGGACAGTAATTCACCCTTCAGCAAGATGATGACCAAAACCACACATACAGTAGTGCACTTAACCACGGAGTTCAGCAGGAAGAAGAAGTGGAAACATTTGAACTGATCAAGTCAGCACCTGATTTGAAACCTATTCACTTAGAGAAGAGGAAATTAAAGTCATAAATCCCCACAACCAAACAACAGCTGAACGTGGCTGTAAATGAGGCTTGATAAAAGAAACTCTAAAGAACATACAGTACCAAGAGTCTGGTGATGTTGACGGGTTGCAGATTTGGAGCAGTCATTGAATGTATGGTTTACGGTCAAATACTAACTTTAAACTAGTTTAATTTACTTAAAGTTAATTCGTCACAATAGTTATGCTGACCTGTAATGAGGGGATTGAACTGGACAAATGATATTGTCCTAACATGTCTGAACACATATGTAAAATAATAATTGGACCCAAAAGCTGAAATTCTATACTTTTGTCTCACATCAATCTTTTGTTGTGAAATACAAATGTCATCAGTACACTGCAACAATTTCACTTCGTTGTCCCGATACTTATGCTTTTCATTGTAGCTTTCATTCATTCTTCCTTGCTATTCATTGGAATTTGTTTGTATATCAACAAATGGTGCTATTTACTTGCCTGACAGTGTGATGACCTATGGAGTGAAGAAAGTGCAGTGGCTTCTCTATGTTTTCGTGTTTGTGTTGCAAGTCTGGGAGTTTCAGATCTGAATGATGTCTGGTTTTATGATAACCTTTGGGTATCTGCAACTTGCACAACGGCAGCTTCTTTGGTTAGAAACCCAAGTAATTACTGCATGTCTGGCTGAAATAAACTCACAGGTTAGATGTACCCTAAACCACAAGTTTTTTTTGTTCAAAAAGGTTCATTACTTTCAGAGCTCCTTACTTTTATTTTTTTTCTCACCTACCTGATAGTGCCCAATCGTGTTCAGCCTTTTCACTCCATTTTCCCCAACCTTTGAAGTGGAATCCACTTCTTGAAGCTTGAGAACGCTGCCTTCCTTTTCATATTCTTTAAATACAAAACAGAAAGCAAGGAGATTGCTGAAACATTTACAAAACAAATAAGCATGAATAGAAAGGCTAGAAAATCAGGTCAGAAAGAGTAAGCTGCTGTGAAAAGTCTGTGGCTTGCAAGCGTTCATTAAATATTTGTTAAATGTAATACATCTAATTGAAACCTACCTATAAGTGCAAACATATATTCCTAAATCTATAGTGCTTTATCAAAGTATTCAGACCCTTGCATACAGTAGTATCCATAGTATTCAGACCCTAGTTTTCACATTCTGTTGCCTTAAAGCTGGCAGTCATGACACTTTGAAGTAGCAATCAGTGTTTGTTTTATACACCACCTACTCTACACATTCAAAGCAAAAAACAAAAAGATGTACATTTACAATTAATATGAAAGGGAAATAGGAAAGTGATTGTATAAGGATGCAAAAACTTGTTAGGGAGGTCACTGTGAGGTGAACAGCCATTTTGAAACAGTTACAGAGTGCATTGGTTGAGATGGGAAAAAATGACCGTGAGTCAACAGTACCTCAGTCCACAAAGGGGGCTTTCAGTTACTGAAAAAACACAAACTCCACATGGGGCTTGCAGAAAGCACTTAAGAAATACTGCAATCATTTTGCAAAGGGGTTGTAGACAGACAAGACAAAATTGAACTTTTTGCTGTAAATGCAAAGTTTTGTATCTGATGCAAACCCATCACAGTGCATTACTCAGTCATCACTCTCTCTATAAGATATTGTGTTAGTGGCAACAATATCTTATAGTTCTACTTCTCATCCGCAGGGAGTAGGATGAACTTCAAGACTGACTGGAACACAAATGGATCAAAGTACAGACAAATCTTAGAGAAAAACCTGCTTCAGACCTAAAACTGGGACATAAATTCACCCTTTACCACTATAATGATCAAAACCATGAAACCAAGACTGCACTTGAATGGTTTAAGAATAAGAAAGAGATCCAGTCAAAGTCCTGACTTAAATCCTATTGAGAATCAGTGTGAAGACTTTAAAATTGTCTATAAGTGATACCCATGCAACGGAAGATATCTTGAGCAAGAAGGAAAGACAAAACTTAGAACAAGCCAGAGTGCACAGGTGAAAACATAACCAAAAAGGCTTTAGATTGTAATTTCTGCAAAAGACACTTCATCAAATATTGAGACTTCAAAGTCTGAATAGTTATGTAATCAACACATTTCATTTTTTTCTTCTTGTTTTTTTCTGACATATACAGTAACCTATTTTACCCTTAGATGTTTTCAGTTTGAGCACTCATGTTTTTAATACAACATTAGCTTTTTAAAGAAATGGGTATGTATCATTTTTTCACAAAATGGGACACTACAGGAAGGGTCCAAATCTTTGTCCAAGGAACAGTACACCGACCAAAACTGGGGGCTACCCTGAGACAGACAGAACAGGAACAGACAGTTCAGCAGCTCAGAGCTAAGACATGAGCCCATGCAAATCTGCACAGCATTGAAAACACAAAAGCAAAAATGAAATAAGTTTAATGGACAAAACCTTTTGGAGAACCCAAGTTCCTGTAGCCTAAAAATAAACACCTACCAATATCAATGTCCTTCAGTTGAACATGGTAGGGGTAGCCAAATTTGCTCTTAAAACTCCGTAGGATCTTCTCCTTTGCCTGCTCAGTGGTGTCACAGTCCAAAACACTCACTTCCAGGGTGGCCCCTGCTTCTTTCTCCCCATCTGGAAGAGCCTGGAATAAAACCTTCAGTTTCTGGAGCAAAAAGAAAACAGGAAGAAAGCAAAGATGAACAAACTCCAGCTCTTTTTTCATTCAGTCTAATTTAGTAAAAGTCCTGACTTCGATTGTGGTGTCCTTTTGTAAAGACTTTAATAACAACAACAGCGACAACGACAGTAATAATAATTTCCACACCACTCAAAAGAGTTTTAAAGGTAATGGGGACGCCTCTCTACCTCCAATGTGCAGCCCCCGCCTGAATGATGTGACTGTAGCCAGATTGCCCCAGTACACCCACCACACATTAGCTCTCAATGGGGAGGAGAACAGAGTGATGAAGCCAGTTCATAGCTGGGGATACAATAAGGGCATTAAGACCTACACGGACCGCAGGGTGAGCAGGGTGAATTACTAATCCCACTAATACCTCTTCCAGCACAACCTTAGCTTTCCCAGGAGCCTTTTCTCCCCGTGTCCATGAGGTGTCTTCCTGGATGTTCCCATTCCCTCTCAATTCCACAATGCAAGCTTAGGTGGATTGCTAGTTCCAAATTCTGTGTGTGCCCTGTGATAGATGGCATCCTGTTCACGGCAGAGCCTCTCCTTGCAGTTTGCCGTTCTGGGATAGACTCCAGGTTGCTCTGTGTTTGGTTTTCCCAACAACTTTGCAGTATCTATAATTGCATTTTCTTGTGATTTAGACATTACCATGTTATTATGTAGTGATGTACAATGGCTTGTATTAGTGATTTTATGAAAAAGGAAAATATCTGCAACACGTACTTCCCACAGAGAGAATCACTAACGTATTTTCAAATGGATGTGGTTTTCTACCGATGTTTAAATCACTGGAGGCTGGTATCACAACACTGCATCTTTGTTAATTAATCCACTTCTGATGCTGTTGCAGTTATTGGTTTAAAACAGATAATATCTGGTAACAGGCTTTTGGTAACTGGATTTTTAAAATCTGATAGAAATATTACTGGTTAGAAAAGAGTATAGCAAAAGCCAGCACAGATTAGAAGGAATTGCAATGATCCTGAACATGTTGTGGATGGAATGAACTAGTGAAACGTAGGCTCAGTGTATTTTAGTTAAAAGCAGACTTTTATAAATGCAACAGTCTTGCATTGAGTGTGTAACCACAAAATGAAAAACTGAGTGGCAGGTTTATTATCTGATGTGTACTTGTACAACGGAAATGAGAAAGCGACACAGAAACAAGCCCTATACCTCCAGCAACTCCTCACTATGAAGAAAGAACTGATTTTCCATATCTAAAAACTGCAATGCAAAATTAAAATATGTCTGTATTACAAGAACTGTACAGTGTTATAATACTTAGCCTTAATTCGCAATCCTCAGTAAGAAGAAGAACTTCAGTGGACAGCTACCCCCGAAACAAAAAGGAAAATGTTCTGTGTACCAGAGTGTGGAAGTCATGAGCCTGCCACAGCAGCCAGTCTTCATTGAGGGTGTAGAGAGCTTTCTCTGTGATGGCATCCACAGGGCCTTTGTTGATCCTCTGTGTCAGGGCTGACACCATCAGAAACAGTGGTTCCCCAACAGACTCCTGAACAAAGAACACAGGAAGTGGATATGAGAAGTGCAACATGAACTCCCAGCCTTCCAGAGAACCACAGCACTAGTATGGTTAACGACATGTTCTTTGTGCAAAAACAGAAGTGTGGTACAGGACTGCATCACCATTGTTTGGTCCGCTGAGTCTACTCAATGTGAAACTCGCCCCCTTCTGAGCGGAGCTGTGGCTGCCTGACAGAACGAAAACCAGAGGACAGAAACCAAAAAGTTGAACAGCAACAGGTTTTTGAGACCTTGCTTGAAGAACGTACCAAAGTCACCGTGCACACAAAGTACTCCATACATGACAGCATAGGGTAGTACCAAGCAGCTACTTTTAATTAGCGTCAAGCAAAGGTTAATTCCATGCTGAAAAATAGAAAGGAGAAACACAACGCTGCTGCTGAGTCTTTTTCTGGTGCGAGAGAGAGTATATGGTGGCGAGAATATAAAGCATAGGAGTACAAAGGACAGCGTACAGAAGGTAAAAGGAGTTTTTTTTTTTAGGGATGTGTGAACACGCAGCTCTTTGAATCCAAAATAATTTATCCAGCAACTTTAGGATATCGTAAAACAAAGGTAACTACGGTAATTATCAAGGTAACGAAGGTAATAACACACAAAAACCTGCAACCAAAGCAGCTCATAAATGCAGCAAACCTTTATCAAACGCTTCAAGGAATCTCACCCGAAGAAAACCATATAAGCATATGGACATCCAGTTTGTCAGCAGTTTTTCAACAATGGACTCAGTGCGTCTCAGCATCAGCTTTGGCTGAGTGTTGCTAGACTGATCCATGAGGGCGCGCAGCAGGACCTCCATCACTCTAGTCAGGTAAACAAGGTCGCTGTGCAGGGCAATGGTCAGGAGGGAGGCAAAGACACACCTGTAGGAGTTGGAATTTATGTGTTTATTTGGTCATACGAATTTGCTTGTATAAGTATATAGAACTTGGCACAATTTTAAAAATAAAAGTGTGGGAGGTAAACAATACAAGCATGAAAAAAAAGCTTTTCATAAAATATGTTTTTTCAGTGAACACATTTTTTTATTAGTCTAAAATTCTCAGAAACAAAACAAAACAAGAACATAACAGTCACAACATCACAACCTTACTGCTCCACAGATCCACATAGTAGAGAGTTTCATATTGTTAAAGACTGAGGTAGATGACTCTGTAAGAATCTCGAGACAAAGGGTAACACATAGATAGTCTTAACATTTTCACTTCCTAGAGCTTCAAACCAAAGGATGTTTACTTAGTTTTGCTGGGCGTGAAGCACACTGATCAAAATAATCTTCTGGTTTACCTTAGATACTGTAGTTATGTTCGGGGTAAATAATCAAGAGTGTCAAAAGGGAAACAGAGAGAAGAGAGGAGGACAGAACATAAAGCATGTGCCAGACAAGAGGTCCTTGTCCATATCATCCACACAGACTAGACAGAACCTTAAAAGGGCTTGCTCTTATTTTCTGCATGAAGAATCCATTAGTTAAAAACAGCCTTTCCTGGTAAGTAGGTACAATTTTAGAATAGGGAGACAGGCTCCTATTTATTTTGTGGCAACTGGGTTTGCAGAGTTAGAGATTTAACTGCAGGCTGCATTGTATTTAGCTCAGAAGGCAGCTTTGTCTCATTCTGACCTTTGTAGGCATTATGAATTTGAGCAGTTGGTAACAATTGGTTTTTCTGGGTGTTAAGAATAGTAGGCCTTTAAAACACCGTGTCTGTAAACCTGTAACTTGTGTGTTGTATGTTAATGTTGTGTGTAGTGTGTGCATTGTCACTGTTAATAAATATATTTAATTCAGTTTGCCTGAATTATCTTAAATTGATCTTTAAAAAAAGGGCAGAGCAGTGGCACTGTGACTAAGGATTTGTGCCTGTGGCTGGAAGGTTGCTGGTTCAAATCCTGTGGCCAGCAGAGGAATCCTAGTCTGTTGGGCCCCTGAGCAAAGCCCTTAACCCCAACTGCTTCTTTGGTACTGTATAAATTACTGACCCTGCTCTCTGACCCCAAGCTTCTCTCCCTGTCTGTGTGTCTCATGGAGAGCAAGCTGGGGTATGTGAAAGGACAAATTCCTAATGCAAGAAATTGTATATGGCTAATAAAGTGATCTTATTACTCTTTTCACCACAGCAGTTCCAGAGAACAAAGAATTCACGTGACTAACTATACCAATCTCTCTGGTATATTCTTGGCAAAATCCTTACAAGTTGGGGTTTATGATTATTTAATTTACTTATCGATTAATCCATTCGCCCATTTCCAGTTATGCGTAACTCCCCATTTGTAACAATATAAACATCAAGAAAATCTATTTAATCTAGGTGCCTCTAAACTAGAAACTAATGATGGAGCCTGCTAGCAGCTTTTATATGCTGAACTGTGACCATTACGCTTGCTTGAGCACAGATGCTTCCCCCCCGTACTTACCCCCAAATGGTGAATGCTTACACTAAACTCTGATGAGAAAGGAAGGTTTCTATTTCCTAGAGTCACATCAAAGACAGGAGGGGGAGGGTGTGGAGAAAGGTATATACAGTATAAGCTGTTTAGAGCCATATCTCCTTTGGGCTAGATACAGTAGGTACTATAACTATTATAATAACATCACTTTATTAACCCTTTACAATTTCTTGCAGAAGGAATTTGTCTTTTCACAGACCCCAGCTTGCTCTCCATGAGACACAGACACAGACAGGGAGAGAAGCTTGGGGTCAGAGCACAGGGTCTGCCATTGTACAGCACCCCTGGAGCAGTTGGGGTTAAGGGCCTTGCTCAGGAGCCCAACGGAGTAGGATTCCTCTGCCAGCTGTGGGATTTGAGCCAGCAACCTTCCTGCCACAGGCGCAGATCCTTAGCCACTGCTCCACCCTTATTATGGTCCTTATTGCGGTTCCTTGTATGCATACAATAAAGCTTGGCTGGATGAACGAACACTTCAGGCTCAAATTTCTTGGTTTCTACACTAAGAAACCTTCAAAAGAAATCCTAAGATTAGACCAAACTCCATTATTATTTTCAATATGTGGTTAAAAGATGATTCATTCTATTTCACTTAAAAAAGATTCTGTCACGAAGACTTATAAAAATGATAAAATTGACTCCAAAGTGACAAATTAAATTTCATAGAGAATTAAATACATTTTCACACTCATCCCAACATTAACAAGTAAGGTGCACACTCTTGTCTTTGACTTCTTGTCAAAGTGTATGAGGACATAGTATTTGAATGGAACAAGTAATAGGTTTATTTATTTGAATACTTACTTTCATAGACATACGGGCGTACTCTAATAATACAGAGACTCTTATTGCATTTGCATCACAAACATTGTTCTGGCTGTAGTGAGACACACTAGTCTAACAAACCTGTTTCTGCTGCTGTGAGAGGCAAAGATTGGAGTTATCATTAAGTAAAGGAATATCAGGACGTTCCCACAATATGTGCAACGAATGCCCACTGGAAAAAGTATACTCAAGAAACTAGGGATGAGCTTTATATAAAAGCATCTGTGAAGACGTGAAGAGTTTTGTAAGCTGAATTAATATTTTCCTTCATCCATATCATTCAGATCTGTATTCTAAGTAGTCAAATCTACTAGGATTCGTCTGGAGCTTCTAAGAGGAGGATATGAAATTGATTATGCCTCTAAAATGCATTGGGTGTGTAGACCAAGGTTACCCAATCCTAATCCTGGGGATCCACATACTGTACCTGCTTGTTTTTGTTCCACCTGAGCACTCAATTAAATAACAGAACCTTTCACAGATCAAATAATTGGTTTATTCTGAGCTTTTTGTTATCAGGCTGGAGATTGAAACATTTGCTTTTCATACTATAATATCATAATTATCATCTATTGTGTTTCACAGCAAGCTTTGAGTTGGAAAAAAAAAACTTGCAAAGGTTCAGCTGCAAAGAAAACCAGCAGGAATAAGGTTGCCAAGGGACTCCAAAGGCATATATAGAAATTACAGAGGCAGAAATCCAAAATATTTCTGCTGTAAGGAATGTAAGACAAGCCAAGAAGTTCATATTGAGATAGAAATAAGTCTTATAAAGAGCAAAGAGGATTAACTGCCTTTGTCAACTATCTGCTAGAATGTGTTTCCCTCCATTCCTCTGAAGTGCAGAGCAGATAGAGGACTTACCTGTGACCGGTTTCTGATTACTGAAAATCAAATGGGAAGGCCACATCTTCTGATACTTCATTAATCTTTCTGATAAACCCCATGTCATAATTAACTATGGAATTACAGTTTCTAATGGGAACAGTAGCATAAATTAAAAGTTGAAATCAGACTTTCTTCAGGAGGACACCAAGATATACTGTAGGAGTGGCAGGGCTGAACCAGAAACAATTTTAAGTGTAGCAGAGCTATAGCTTTTCATGCTGGAAAATGTCAAATTTAATACACAGTTACTTCACTTTTTGAATGTGTAGGATCAAGATGAATCCTAAAACTGGAAAAAATTAAGCATTAAGCATTTTTTTAGAGACACAAACTTGAAAGGAATTGAGAATTGTATTAATCTCTTCAATTCTGTGTTTATGTGTATTAATATTTTTTAATATTGTATAAGTTGATAGCATGTAGAAAGGAATATATCTGATGTGTTCTACAAATAAATACATAAAAGTAATTAAACTCTTCAGCATTTTTAATCTGCTATAATGTAAGTCTGTCTAAAACCAGTATATTAGTTGAGACAACCAGATAGGATACACAATTGGAAAACTGCACTACATTTCTAAATCTCACAAAGGAAGGCTACAGGAAAAGCACACATCGTTTGAGATGGAAATATGCAAATACTTCATAAATAGTAAATAGTTAAAATTTAGTTTTATTACTGTTAGTTGTACTAAAAATAGTACAGTTTTAAAATGTACATGTCATATATTACTGTATAAAATTACTCCCACACAAGTATCTAGGTATATTTATTTCTTAATATTTTCATACTGTATATGGTGTATATGGCGATTACTCACTTGTCTTTGATGGTGAATTTCTTTTGCTCTTCAAGTGTGTGCACAAGAGTGATAAGAAACAGTTGCTCGTGTATCAGATTAGATAAGGCTTGTGACGATTCATTTTGCTTCCCTTTCTCCATGTCCTGAGTTTAGTCAAAAGAAAAAAAAGATTGGTATAAAACATTATATCAGAGAATAAGTCAGTCATAAATTTCTGGGTTTGATTTGCTTAATATTAGTAAAGTGGTTTAACTCTGTTTTACTGAAACAAAAGAGAATACTACAGTATGCTCCATAAAGTGACCAATCCGTGTACTGTAAGGCAGTGGTTCTCAAACTTTTTGGACCAAGTACCACCGCTAATCCAGCCAAAGCATCCAAGTACCACCTACAAGTCATCATCTCATAGGAACCCCAGCAATTCTCAATGACCAACATGAGCGCATGTGCACACACACTCACACATACATATAATAAATATTATAATAATAAACTTTATTTGATGTAGCGCCTTTAAAGGTGGCTTCTCAAAGTGTTTTACAGAAAAAAAAAACATTGACAACAACTAATAAAAAAGCACCATTTCAGTGAGAGAGGTGAGCCTGTTTAGTTGAGCAAAGCAGATGTGAATTAATTTTTCGAGCCTTGATACAATTCACAAGTCTAACAGATATTAAATCGTCAGGCATTTTCTTGACAGCAAAGGTCTCGCGGTGGATGTTGTAATGCGTACATTAATTTCTGGAGCAACCTCTCTAATTCGTGCAACTACACCGTTATGTTGGCTTGACATTGCTCTCGCACCGTCTGTACAAACTCAGACGCATTTTATCCAGTCGAGGCCATTCTCTTCGATAAATTCATTCAGAAGCTGAAATATGTGCTCTCCTGTAGTTCCTGTTGGTAGTGGTTTACAGAACAGAAAGTCCTCATGGGACATGCCCTCAAACTCGTATCTAACGTAAAGCAAATTGGCCAAATCAACTACAGACTCATCTAATTGCAGTGAAAAACATCTGCTCATCTTAACGCGCTCTATTGGTGTACTTTTGATATAATCCTTCATTTCAATAATTCTATGAATGACTGTAACTTTCAGGGGGAGGGGGGCAGCAGGTCGAGCTGTTTAGCAGCTTTTTCTCTACACATAATACGTGTCAGCTCTTTTGCCAACGGTAAATAAGGTTCTTCAAAAATAGTGTAGCTTACCTGCTTTAGCAATCCGCAAGCTTGCACTTTTCCGCGTTTCCGTTTTTATTTCCGTATTTATTTAAAGTTTTTATTTCATGCGTATGGGAGCGAAACACAGAGACGCTCGGTGTATTTTTCTCAAATAAGAACAGTTCTTAAATATTTTTCTGTTATCACGCCTTCGTGTTTCGTGTTTAGAACGTTGGCATAGTTCCAAAATCATGCACATTCTCCTTTCTCCCTATTTGCTGGAGATACAGTAGTTTTTTTTAAATACAATTGGTCACTTGCATCTGTAGCATGCATTCCCTATAGAGTGGTATAGAATTACAGAGTATCTCTTGTGTCCACTGAAGTATTACGCACTGTATCGTAGTACGTAGGCTGCGTATTCGACACGTATTAAAATACAAAATATGAAAACCCGTCCCGATTTTTCAGAGCACACGACACAGTTCCAGGGTCATTTGGCGTACCACTTGGCGGCACTCCACGTACCACTGCCGGTACGCGTACCACAGTTTGAGAACCACTGCTGTAAGGTAATGAAAACTGCCCAGTACTGTATGTGCTATGTCCCATGATTCCTGGGGAAAGAAACGCATCAGCAGACCAGGAATTTTTCCCAGTGTGCAGTGTATTGAGAAATCTAAATGATCTCACAAGAGGCTTGATTAATACTAGTATATAGCTAGCAACATCCGATCCCATAGGATGCAACTTATCCTCTATCCACATCTCCTGCCTTTGTCAGCTGCTGTAGGTTAAGCAATCCATATCTTCAACTGTGAACATCCAATGGCTGCTTGATGCTATAATGTGTTACATACAATTATGGATTAATGTGGACTATTATTACCATAATTTCTAATATTTCAGCAGATCATCATAAGGATTCAACATTTAAATGTACAGGTGGAAAACAGACGAAGCATTACCTGGCCAACGTCATTAACAATACTGCTCAGCGCAGGCATAGCCTAAATCAAAGACATCAAACAATTAACCTCCAAACAGTTATACTCATTGCAATAGATTAACTAAATCTTATTAAATTATTCTGACATGCAGTGTATATTCTTTTTCAATATTATAAATCTTAAGAGTAGTGAAGCAGAAAGTCTTTGCTGCTTTTTTCAGTGCAGGTACAGGTACAGTAGTTAATGTATACAACAGATTAACATTAAATAGGTTTGTGTTGTTGTTGTTGTTATCATTATTACCTCAGGAAAGAAAGTTCTGACGGCAAAATGCTTATAGTCCAGGTAAGGGATTGTTCCAAAAGCTTCAAGTAAATCTGATTTTTCTGTCTGTAATTCTGCAAATCCTTGAAAAAAAAAGTATAAAATCTTGTAAAATGAAATTCTGTTTTTCTAAAAGCTAAGCTGAATTCTGAAATGGCCTCCATCAGTTCATAATTCTAACACATTTCTCAGCCAAGGGAAGTCAATAGTTAAGTGTTGCTTAAGGTGGCACCCAATATAAAATTTTAAAAAGTGTGATACTGCAGGCTTCAAAACATTTCTGTTACTTTTACTGTTTACAAGCTATGACTGTAAAACAGCAAACATTTTTTCTGTATTTTACACATGTAGGAAATGTTTGATTAAAGTGACAAGGCAATTTAGTGTACATTAGATATCATATATAAACTTATTACATAAAAAACTATTGATGTTCTGTAATGCAGCATTGCTGACACTTCAGCAATTTGTCACTCATTAGACATTAAACAAGAGCCCATTTTAAAATTTAAATTAAATGTACTGTACTTAACTTGTAATACTTTACCATAATTACGCACTTGATTGATTATAAAGGTCAAAACTATTTACTTTTTTCATTAACAGAAAATGGGGCAGGTTTTGTTACTGATGAGTATCATTGTTTCTTGGTAATGTATGATAATCGTACATTTGGAATGAACACCAAGCCCTTTCATTCCCCCAGTGACACTCAAGGTGGGCACACAGCTCAGAAGCACATCCTTAAGGACTTACCTTCACGAATCTCATTTCGAATGTCACATTCCAACAGCTCCACTTGCTCACTCAGCTTCTTAGTCAGTTGCCTTTGCTTGACCCGATTAAAGCAGAACATGGCTTTGGTTTCACACAAAAAACAACAATAAAGAGGACTGAATATCACATTCACCTGGAAATAGCTGTCTATCACAATACTCGAAACTATACTCTTATCACCAAGTAGAAATAATGTAATAATAATGATGGAGGTTTTGGTTTCAGATAAACACAGCCCATTTTATTTTGACATTATTCAACTGTATTCCCATTTCTCTCTGTTCTAGTTTAAAAGGAAGGCATTTTAGAATTCAAAGTGACACAGTAAGTTATGAAAAAAACGTTATGCATAAAAACTTTCTCCACTCTCTGATCTAAATAGAATTATATGCTATTAGATGACATCAGTTTTTTATTCTGCTTTACTGTTCTTGCAGTACTCACCAAGAATAACGAAGGGCATAATGCAAACTACAATAAATAAAAGCCAGTAATAATTAAATGATTTTTCCAGAACTTCTTTAAAATCTCCCAGTTGTATCTGCAGGAAAAAAGAAAATCTCGTTTTAAAAAGTGTGTCTAGGCAACATGTATTTCCTTTCTCTGACAAATACATTTTGCACAGTTCCTACTGCACATCTGAATTACCACTGGATTTTCAAAATGGATAAAAATGAATTAATTTGAAGGGATACCATTACCATTTTTCAAGAAGAAATAATTACACACAGCAATTACAAACAAATCTAGGAATCTGATCTACTTTTATTTTAAACTAAATTACACTTATTTGGAGGATTTTGTGAAGCTTTAGCAGAAGTGGTTGAAAATGGAAGGTCATTATTCTTTTTGACAAACAGAACCCCTACATTTCTTGTAATCTGATGATTGTATCTGTTACAATTTATACAAAACCCCATCAGGAAAAAAAAAAAACCCTGACAAATCTGAATACTGTAGATCCAAATGTTGGTTGGGACAAAATGTTTTAAAATCCCCTCACTTGTTTGACTGTACTTCAGCAGTGTCAATAACTTACCTCTATCTTTTGTATAGATAATTTGGGTTTGTTGTTTATTGTACACAGTATTGAATCATCTCCTGAATTGTCATTGAATATGATTTTTATAGAAGTACATGGATGACGCTGATCATCTATGGCTGTAATATTTAATTCATCTGTTTTTATGGTCAGTGCATCTTTCATTTTCTAAAAAACAAGAACAGATTGAGGCAGCATAGAATAATAAAAGAAATTAGGAAAAAACAAATATTTTTTTAAAGCAATGTAACATGCGTTACCTTAATAGTTATTTGTAAATTGTTTGCTACCGGTGTCGTTGAGAACTCAAGAAATTTTGGATCTGGATGGTAGGTAATGTTCAAGCACTCAAGAGTGTGATTTGCCACCACCATTTTAATGGGGATCTCCACTGGTTTTTCAACTTCTCTAGCAGGCACATAATAACTAATGTTATTTTCTGTCTGAAAATAGAAATGATAAGAATGGGTTACTAAAAAGAAAGCAATTAAAGAAAGCATTATTATCAGTCTTCCTACAATCTACAGTGCTTCTTGAAGAATTCAGCAGTAAAGGAGTCCAATGAAGGATTCCACAACTGTATCATTGTTCCTCAGTAAATCCTGATCATAAGCCTTCTGTGAAAATACTAAGGTTTCTAAAATACTAAATACCAATAAAATAAAGAGACTACTTTGAAACTAAATATAAAACTTAAAGTAATGCAGTGTATACAAAACCATATAAGTTTAAAATGCCTAGAAAGTCTAAAATTGTATATGATCAATGTACGGATTCTATTATTTATACACCAGATCAGTAAATCACATACAGGAGAAACCTGTATTTAACACATTCAAGTAAAGTAATTACTAATGTGTATGACTAGATAATTAGCCTGCTTGTAATACTTCTTAAACACATAAGTATTAAAAAGTCTGATAATATCAACAACTTAAACCATACTTGTAACATGTTTACTTTTGAATTCTGAAGTTACTAACTTCTTTCTGGGGTTAATTTCTGCCTACATCTCTGGTAAGTTCTGGAAATACAAGGTTAAGTATTGCAAAACGTTTCTGCAACACATTCCTAAATTAACATTTGGACACACTCTACACTGTAAAAAGTTATTTTTTACTAATGTAACTTTTTGTGCGAAATACAAACTATCCTAAAAAAACCCTTCCATGACATTTCACACATATTTTGACCCGTTAAACCTTTGCAGCAAGGTCAAGTTTGCACAATTACAGCCTGGAAAAGAACATGAGTTTACAAAATGTGGTTAAACTGCAGCTGTAATTATTACTAAAGTCCTGCATTAAGCCAGCAGGGAGCTAAAATATAGAAAGTTCCATGTTTAATCACTCCTCAATGTGTTTAACAATCTACATACTGCGATTAGGTTAGAGTGGGGAACTACATTTTACAAGGATCAAATAGAAGTGACTTCTGTTCAGAAAAGTGAAAGAATTAAAAATAACATAACATTTGGTAGTAGGCAACAACAATATATGTTTTTTTCTTCTTCCATTTTTTAAATTTGCAGAATGGAATTAACCTATACTTACTATTATGATTATTTGCTTAGTGGATAATCCCTCTTATCAAGGGTGTTACAGGTAGGAAAATGCAATACAGTACATATACAGCAATTAAAATGTAATACAAAATTTACTGCAGACTCTGTCTGAGTCTGCTGTTTGAACATATAATCACAAAATGTTATGAGAATGTATTATTGGATTGGTATTTGTATTTGATTATACTTATAAAGCAAAAAATGTATAGTAATTAAAAATACACTGCAGTGAAAAGGTTTTGAACATACGACTCTAAGTTCTACTCTTGTTCTTCTTTTTGCCAAAGAACAACTTTTTATTCTTGATACGTTTCATTGAAATTTTAGTCATATTCTTCTGTCTTAAATATGATGGGCTCATCGCTACCAGGACTTTTGACAGGTCCTCCTTTTTTCCTGTACATTCTGAGAAACTGATGGTATTGTCATCACCAGCTACTCTCTTAACTGGCAAAGCAGAGTGGAGTCTTCATGATGTTCTAAAGTGGGTTTTCCCCCTTCACTGGTGTTTCATCAATAAAACAATGGCACCTCAGGAGGGCATGATGGCAGAACCACCCCCTCAGTACAGCCTGCTTTAGTTTGCCGCCGGTCATTCCTTTTACTTCCTTCACTTGCTTACTGACCTCAGCCACTAGCTTTTTCCTTGCTACTCCGTCGACACCAGGCAGCCCCAGGCCCCTCCAAAGTGACTTTCCCTTTAAAACCCCCTACAGTCAACTTCAGCTGTTTTGCTGCCACTCGAGGTTGAGGGACTGATATTCCCAGAGCTTTCGCTCATGTTCCTCCTCCCATGTCAATTCAATGAGAGCTCCCTGCTTTGTGTCTCTAGATTCCTCTGGAAACTGGACCTGTCTCTTAAGTTCTGCCTGCATTTCCCAGTCATTTGCTTTTTCTGCTTTGCCACCTTGACCACACCCTCTCCTGACCTGACAAAGTGGGAAAAACAAGGGCGCTGGATAAGTTGATTTGAATTCTCTAATCTTCTTTGCCATCTCTAGTCCTGTGGCCAGATGTGTCTGAAAAACTGTCTGAGCACCATCCATTAAGAAATCTTTTTTAAACCTTTCCAAACTGATTAGCATCAACTATTCTTTTTCTGACGTCCTCTGAAGTTGCTTTTGATCATGACATGATGAGTTTCCTCCAACCTGTGTGGAATCACCAAACTCACAAAGTTTCTAACCATTATACAGGACAGGTCTGACCAAACTCAGTCTCTGTTTGGTACCTTCACTGTAAGTATTAAACCACCTGATTCTACTTACTACCTGAATAATAGTAACTAAGGTTAATTATTTCACATACACTGAATCTGAATTATTCTTTTTTCTACTACATACAAACTGCATCTCAAAAAACACTGAATTGGAAGAAATAAACCAATGTGGTTAGCTATGAAAAAGACTGGTTTTAATTAAATAAGGGTATCATGGTAAGAACTTGTAATTCACATAATTATATTGGAGGTTTGCAACCTTTTTCTCGACACTGTATTCTAAATGACATATTCCCATCTAAAAAACCTGCACACATCTAAACAAAACATCTAAACTCAAAAAGTATAAGTGTGGTTTGTTTAACTTTCATTTAGGCTTCCCACATTGGCTGCTTTTATGTGTGTTTGTAATGGTTTGAATTTAGGGTCTGTCCACATATGCTACAAACACATTGCAAAGACAAAGTGGGTATAAAATATTTTATGCAGGTCATGTGTTATTGTAAGCCTGTTAACAGGATGGTTTGAACAAAACTAAAAGGAGGATGGGTAGTGGTACAAAGAGTCCACAGTAGACTTTTTGTTCTGCTGTACGATGTTGAAAATATGATCAGTCTCCCTCAAAGGACCCTAATTATAAATACAGGCCTAAAGTCTAAATCTTCACATTTGTTAGGCCCCAATATTCTGTTTGGGTAAACGTCAGCAGATATCACCAGCGCTGTGACGAAAACCCATAAAACATACAGGAGTTTCAGCATTGCTCTCCATGACCAGCTAAGTAGACTTATAGAGCGTAGGCCTGTCTTCCTGCAAAAAATAAACCAACAAAACTCAAATGAAAAAGAACATCTACTGTAGCACCTTGACCTTGTGGCTCTGATATTATTGTCAATTTTTTAAATGTTTCAGTGGGCCAGCTATTTTGCCTATATCCATCCAGTAAACGTCAGTAATGAAGGTCACTTTGGGAGAAATCAAAGACCCGTCGTTTTTGTAACAGAAATTGAAAAAAAAACTTACCTGGCTGAAATTCTTAATGTTACCCATATTTTCATGTTTTATTACATCCACAAAGTGAAGGTTGTTTCCCAAAATACTAACTCTTCTTTTCCCACTATTTCACAAATTAAAAACAAACAAACAAAAAAACAACAAAGAATAAACTGTAAAAATGAAATTCAAGAGTTGAGGTATCAGCTTAATTTGGATGTACTGCATATTGTTTCTTCTAAATGCATACATTTACTACTCCTCCTCCTTTACAACTAATGTAACAGTTATACACTTGGAATGGCAAGAGTGAGACTCAAGATGGAAACACCCATTACTTATTAACCTTCACTTTCAAGATGACTGCTCAGGCCAAGACAAGAGAGTGGCACAGGTACAGAATTGTTTTGAACAACCAAAAATATATTTTCACTTTAAAAAAGCAAGTCTACATTTATACAATGGATTATCATTTAATGTTTTTTTTATATAAAATAAATACAATAAAACCTAATATCTTTGAAAAACAGAAAATCAAATCAGCTCACATTATAAAAACTGTTCCTCATCTAGCACAGATGCAGACTACTTTTAAAAATAGGAAGTGAAATATGTAACACAGCAGTTTAGAGGGAACTATGTCAAAGCTGTGTTATCGCTATTACTCTTTGGTTTGTTTGTGTGGGTTGGGTACAGTTTACCGATCTGGAAAGACATACAGTACGTCATTATAAAAAAAATACCTGGCCCACGTGCTGTTTGGTGACAGTCTATCACAGGATGGTAGGGATCTATATTGTATTAAAACAGATCCATGACAGATGCCATCATTCACTACAACACAAACTTTCCTCACCCCCTTGGTAGATTTAGGAATGGAGAATTGAACTTCATTGTCTGTGGAGCTCAAAACAGGTATTCTAGAAAAAAAAAACATTTTATGGTTTATATGTAGCAATTTTCTTTACTGCAGCACATGATTAAAGATTGAGGGTTCTGGGCTGATAACTGGGAAGTTGTGTTTCCAAATCCAGCTGTTTAACTTGTTACTCCCTTGAGAAACTTACTGTACTTCACTCTGCTCCAGCAATGTGCCCTGTTGTATTACTGGGATCTCTCCAGTCACCCGAAAGACGGGTTAGTTCTCACGTTTATTCTTCTGGTTAAGTACTACTACTAGCAGCTATATCATCCTGCAACTCACAACTGGCAACCCACTGAAGCTAAGCAGGTGTGAGCCTGGTCAGTACCTGGATGGGAGACCTCCTGGGAAAAACTAAGGTTGCTGCTGGAAGGGGTGTTAGTGGGGCCAGCAGCAACCTTAGTTGCTGCAGGCGCTCACCCTGTGGTCCATGTGGGTCCTACTGCCCCAGTATAGGTGGGGACACTATACTGTAAACAGGAGCCGTCCTTCGGATGAGATGTAAAACTGAGGTCCTGACTCTCTGTGGTCATTAAAAATCCCAGGGCGCTTCTCGAAAAGAGTAGGGGTGTAACCCCGGCGTCCTGGCCAAATTTCCCATTGGCCCTTACCAATCATGGCCTCCCAATAACCCCCCTCTATGAATTGGCTACATTATTCTGCTCTCCTCCCCACTGATAGCTGATGTGTGGTGAGCGTTCTGGCACACTATGGCTGCCGTTGCATCATCCAGGTGGATGCTGTGCATTGGTGGTGGTGGAGGGGAGTCCCCATTACCTGTAAAGTGCTTTGCGTGGAGTGTCCAGAAAAGCGCTATATAAGTGTAAGCAATTATTATTATTAATTAAGTAAAGGTTTAAGGATGCTATTTATAAAATCAGGACAGTACTTCTGAAAACTTGTCATTTCACATTGTAAACGTATACAACAGGATGTTGAGGCACTCACAGGCCTCATGAAAAAGCTGACTTCAAGCACAGCTCTTGGCTACAGCACTGTGGAAAGGTGAGCAGAAAACAATTTGAATTGTTCTGGATTAGGTGGTGTAAGCAGATACGTTTCGGAAATGTGTGATTTATTAAAAACTTTAAAGTTAATGTCTGAGAAAAGAAACTACATAGGCAAGGATGTTTAGAGACCTTGTACATCACTGCCCCTCTTTAGCACTGGTGATTGTAGAAAGGTGGCAATACAATTCTGGCAGGGGCATATCAACAGAGATGGGGAAGTAACACATTACAACTACTGTATAGGGTAATGCTTTGCTTAAAAGAAGATAAAAAACAACTTCACAATTCAGAAAAATTACACATATTTGTGCAACTGACATTACAGACATGAGATTGTTTGTAATGATTCATAATGAGATATGGTTTCAGCCAGAAGCTAAGGACACAAATCCAAGCAGAAAGAAAGTGAGGTTAAATGATAAGGTAAAAAAGACACCATTAAAGACCTGAATGCATCAAAGATAAGGACTTTCTAAAACACAGCTCAGGAACATAGCTCCTTGAACTTTTATGCAAAATTGTATTGTGTTTAGTATTTTATTCTAAATATATAAATATGCTGTGTTTATGAATAAGATGTGATGGTGTCTTTCAACCTCATTCATGTAATTTGTTACTGGAACAAGTTACTGTAATATGATATTTCACTAAATTGCAACTGTACCCATTAATGCAATGTGGTAATGGATTCATTTTTGTGAAAACAACTTACTTTTCATTTGGTTTTGTAAAAGATTACAGCTAAAGTTTGAAGTCTAGAACTTAAGCACAAAATGCTTAGCAGGTCAAGTAAAATTATCCGCATGTAAGCAGTCATGGTGCCTAATTATAATAAAAGTAAACACACTATAGCATGAATGCATTGAAAGATAGTGAAAGATAAATGCAACACCCAAGTTTAGTGGGTGTAATGAAATGTTTTCCGCATAGATATCAAACAAAAACATAGGATATATTAATGAAAACTGAGGTCAAACAATCAAGGTAAATTTTCAAGTGAACTGTGGCACTGCTAACATGAAAACATAAAGTTAGTACTGGGTAAGACCTCCCTGAGTTCTGAGTGCCCACACATGTAAGTACAGTAAGCCTGATCAGCCTCAGGACAGAATGATGCCGGATGTTCTGGCACTCAGCGGGTGAAGGGTGGTCCTTTTTGGTTTTCACATGGGAATTAGCAAGTTGGTTCTAGAGGTACTGTATTCTATGGGTCTCAGGTTAGGAGATAGAGACCTTGACATTACTCTCTTGATGCTGGGCCACCATAATCTTAGTACTGTATGTTCTTGCATTGTCAACATGTTAAGACTGATTTGCGGAAATGAGAAACTGTCGGCTCAAGGATTTCTGTATGTGTATTCCTGAGTGGTAAGGCTGCTAACAATCTGCACCAATGGTGTTCGTGTCTTAAAGGAGATTCATTCCCGTATCATCACACCAAGATTGGGCCTGGAAGGTATGAGGATGTGAGACCTCCAAGGTAATCCAAGCTGCCACTGGAAGAGGTGTTGGTGGACCAGTAGGTGGTACTCTGGTCCAGAATTTCCAGACCAACGCCCCAGTACAGTGACCAAGGACCTTGCTTTGTAGGAGGAGCTGTTCTTTGCAGGACATAATAGACCAAGGTCTTGACCACTACAGTTTGTCAACAAAAATTCCATGGCACTTTTCAAAAGAGCTAGAGTGTTAAGCTGCCTGATCTGTCGTTCAGTGGAGCCACTGGTATATAATTGCTGCTGTACATTACTCAGGTGGATGAAGTGGGTGCCTTTTTATGTGTAAATGGCTTCGGGGTCCTTTGGGATGAAAAGAACTATGCAAAAGAAAGCAATTATTATATTACTGTACATCCACCACCACACCAGTTAGGCTGAATAAAACAAAAGGCAGTATGATGTCAACTATTACCTGTACTGTAAATACTTTGTTTACAGTCAAGTCTCATAAGCACAAGGTGGTGTATAGGATGCTTAAGTGATCCTGGAGAGCTTCACCAATATGGCTAATTTAATCACTTGAGTTCTTCAAACTTATCAGCTGTCACTTAAAGAGACTCTATTTAAAGTTAGTTATGTGTTTTTCATATAATGTAGAATGTATTTAAAGGTTAAAAAGAAACCTCACAACCTCCCTCAGTATTCCTTTTGTATAGTGCTGCTTTGTAATCAAATTAAAACTTGATAATTTGCTTATACTGTACATAGGCTTGTGTCAGGTGTGGAGTTTAAAACGCCTGGGTTGAAGAGGGTGGGGTACCTGTCGGTGGGTGGTGCTGAGAACATAAGAACTAATAGTTTGCAAATAAGAAGAGATGTGGCTCATTTGGGTTTTTAGTAGGTAATTGATCTGAGGATTTCATCTGGTTGTTTCTCTCAAGATGTGATGGCATCAGTTTCAACATTGGTGGGTATGTTGTTCCTCACTTCCTTATTCCTATGTGTAAATAAGTACCTTCTGTTTCAGTTTTCAAGGCATTTACAGTAGCATCAGTTTCTAGTTGTGGTCATATTTCTATTTATTCCTCTGGTTTGTGTATTGCTGGCAGGTTCACTTTGTCAGTGCCTTTGATGATTCTGAATACTTGAATCTGATCACCTTGCTGTCTTCTCTTTTCAGTACTAAAAGCATTTAAGTTCTTTTTAGTTCTTGGAGCCTGGCAGAGTAGGACAGGATGTGTTTGTCAGAGTTTTCACTGGGCCAAAGACATGCAGGTTAGAGTTGACTGGCTACTCTCAACCATACCTTTCCATAAGGAGGTTTGTTGGTTCCAGCACAACCAGTATTATCTGTGGGACTACAAAGTACCAGAACCAGGGGAGCCTGATGGCACAAATGAACTTCTGTCATCTGTGGCCTTTACAATGTTCCATTACAATCCCATAACAATGAGCATAATATGGTACTAAACCCTTAAAATAGCTTTTGACTCAAGTGTCTCAATGACAGGTATGTGAGATTTAACACTCAGGTGAAAAGAGAACCTGAGAAGTACTATAACTAATTTTAACTGTAACTCCACATTTACTTAAAAGTAAAAAGTTACAGATGAATTACTGTAGATTTATGTATATCTAAATCTATAGATATATATATATAAATATGTATTTGTAATTGATTACCTTTTAAATGGAACTGGTCCAGTGGTGCACATATTAACCCTAAATCATTAATCCAACAATAAATCTGAAAACTGATGACTTACTCAATTGGTCTGCAGTCAGCGCTTCCTGTAATCCAAATTTTAGACACTTGAGATAAATTTGTTCCTTTTATGGTAACTTTGTTTTTTCCCAAGTACGATATCTCAGTCGGCTCTATTAAATGTATTTCTGGCACCTGGAAATACAAAAGACAGAAAGTAGATGAATGTGTTTATCTAAAATAAAAAAACTAAAAGTAATAAGAAAAGTGTTGCTTTTCATGATACATCCATTCATTTTCTGACCACTTTAACCAATATACAGTAGGTTCACTGGGGGTTTATCCCAGCAATCAATGTGAGCAAGGCACACTGGACAAGATACCAGTCCACTGCAGGGTACTTACACAGATGTGTACAGTACACACTCACACCAGGGCAAATGTTCCCTAAAACCCAGGAACTAAGGCCACGTCCTCAGAGCTGTGAGGCAGCAATGCTAACCACAGTGCCACCATACTGAATTCTTGGCATGATGTGGAACCATTTTTTTTCGATTACAGTGGAGCCAAAAATGTCATTTAACACAGCCAGCACAATCTAAACTGACCCAACAGCAATGAATGGCTGATGTTTGTCTGACTAAATTTTCAGTAATAAAATCATTAAGGATTAACGATTAAAATCCTTTGTCAAAACAGACTTTTCATTAAGATGTTGTGATGACTCGCTTAAGTAAACATCCAAAAAACCTCACTGTTTTCAACAAAAAGGAGACTATAATCATATCAAATAATGTTTAGGTTAGGGCATTATTTGTTCAGCATAATAATAAAAGTAGATAGAAAAACATCTGTTCTGTAACACATGATTAATATTAAGACAGCAGACATGTTAATGAAAAAGTAAGTAACAGAACATAAATATATGGAACTTTGCTTTCTCTTGCTTTGATGGGTTTGACATAGTCAATGGCAACTGTAGACTCTTTATGTAGGATTTACTTTATATCCAGAAAGTTATTTCCAGTTATTTTGGAATTTAGTCACATTATAACTGAGAAATAGCAGTAACACAAATAAAGATGATTCAACTTTAAGAAACAGTTTATGGCTTATTGTGGAGAGTGAGTCTAGTGTGCTACTTTCATTAGGCAACTAAGATCTTCTGATCTGTTAAAATGATGTCACCACAATAGCCCTATTGCTATCTTCTAATTCTTGTGACTTAGCTTTTAATGTGCATTCAACCACAATGTTTTGGCTTCAAGGTCACTAGAAAAATCCAGAGGCAAAAAACAATGTTTTATTAATTTGCTTTATAATGTTTTTCAATATTTGACATGTCGCCAGTTCATTTTTATATACAGTAATTCTTCAAAACCTCATAGGTTAATATATATTAAAGTGATAATTATTTTTTCCTACTGGCTTGGGAAAATAAATGGTCTTGTTTGTCTTAAAAACACAAAACCATCACCAATATAGTGGAATAGACTTGAAAGTTTGCAACAACTAAAGAAACAGAAATGCAGGCTTATTCTGATTGTGGTAAACTGATCTATTCTGGGAGAAAGACTATTGCTCTATCTCTAGAATATTAAAGAACTTAATATTTGACGAACATTCAGAGGAAAGGCAGAAGAGGCAACATTCAGAAGAAAGCAGAAGTAACTCAATATATCAAGAGCAACAATGCATTGTCATGGTTAGGACTCAGGAAAAGAGGCTAAAAAGCACAAGAGCCCCAGTGAGAAGCTACAGTATTAGCATTAGCGGTGGCAATGTTGTGTTTGTTCTTTTCACACCAAGGTGAAACTGCACTTAGTGCAATTGCACGTGATATATGTACCTGACTAGTAAGATGATACAGTACATCCCCCAAACTTGTTGCACATTATTCCACGGGCTGCTGTCATTGCTTTGATTAACCTTTGTCCTTCAGTCCCGATCTTGGGTTTGCTTTGTCTGGGAGGAAGTGGCCTTGAGAACAAATTGTTCTACTGCTGTCTCTCACTTTATCAACTTATTTTTACTCTTTTAATTTAAGCAGGCCGGACATATCAATAGAAAATGTCTACGTCATATAGCTAAATGCATTACATTAGTCTAAAACAAAGTATACACAGTAAAAAAGGCCTATATGCACACTTTGTATTGTTCAACTGGTGATGCTGCTTTTTTTGTGTAATGAATTTATGGTGCTTCAATGAACAAATATATCACTCTAGTAGAATTGTCATTTACTTAAAACAAAAAAAGGTAATAGGAATATAAGTTTGAACTTACCAAACTAGATGTATTTTCTTTTGGACATGTGTTCTGAAGGAAGAAACAGGAGTTACACTGCTGCAGTAGGCAATTAGGCATTTTACATAACTTAATGTGCAGATGAAAGGATCACAAGCAGCAATCCATCTTACAATAATTACTGCACTGAACACTAACATTAATGAAGAAAAAAATATAACATATACTGAGCATCAAAAGAAACAACTTAGAACTGCAACAAATTTACAAAGCATTTACAAAAACATTTTTTTTTCATTTCTGATACTTCAGCCTCCGACATACCAATAACATGAAGGCATTGGTTTTTTGATAAGTGGGATATATGTGTTCCTTACTGTGTTTTCTTTCTTGATATTTCACAAGTTTGAGATTCAACAGGTAAAATCTCCTCTTCAACTCCAATCACTTTGCTCTCTGAGGAGGTCATTTTTAATTTGTTCATTTCTTAGATGCTGATAAAACAACCCCTGCTCTGATGGTTACCTCCTCTGAATTGTTTTTTACGTCCTCCTGCTATATCTCAGCCTCTGTTGGTAGTTATTAACTGACCCCCTAAACCTTTAAATAGGTTTTTACCCAATCTTTCAGAGCTATAAACTCTTGCATTGTCCAGCCTATGGAAGCATTTAACGTCTTGGTGAGTTCAATAGGAGCGCGGGTTCTCCTGACTACAGCTGATTCTCTGGCTGCTCTGGATTGATGTGGCTGTGCTTATATTGTCAACACCTCAGAACATGACTAAAACCAGTACTTAATCAGGTCTTGTGGTGTTGACACTTCTAACATACAGTACAAGCATTTGAACTGAGCAGTTATAACCACAAGACTATTTTTTCAACCCTGCTAGCCCCTTCGCTTCACCACAACCTTTTTTCTGAATTTAGTGAATTGAACTTAACTAGTTAGGTGCAGATCACATCAACTCCAATTTAGTTCAGCCTGTTATGGTCTTTATAGTAGAACCCTAATACATATTATCAGTAGTCTAATTCCTATAAAAAGGCCTCAATTTCCACTGCTTGTTCTTCACCTTACACAGCACATGAGTCAACTGTTGGGCAGGGTCGTCGCCAGAACAATTCAAATGGGTAGGCATTTGCTTTTAACCAGGGGGTTATGACTCAGCAGACACATAGTAATGATTTCTGAGCTGGTCTGTGTTAAGGAGAGTGGAAATTTCCTTGTCATTTTTAATGCGCATTTTATGGTCCTTCCATACAGCCATGAAGGTTAAATATTCCTTTGAAGTGGAGTGCAAGTGGAGATGAAACTCTTTGTCTCTCTCTCTCACTGCGGCGTGTTTCCAGTCATGGTACCCCCTAACTGTAAAAGTTGAGTCAGTTGCGCGGGCACTGTTGAACTTCCTACAGGGATAGCAAAATGCTGCATCAGCTTTGACGCTATACTTGAGCCATTCTCGATTATGGTACCATGAAGATACAAAAGAGTGATTCTTACCCTGAAACAGACAGATAGGGTATCGATGTAGAATGACCTGGTTGGGTTTTTCAATCCCAAGGTCATCAGGGGGCTGTGGCAGTGGTCCACAAATGACAAATGACCGGACAGGAGTCTTTATTGGTTAAGCTGGCTCTGTCTTTAACAGCACAATTAGCATGGCTGGAATTAGCACGTGCACTTCTGCCCAATGCACATACTTTCATAGTTCATAGGCCTGTAGATGCAGCAGTCTCTCTTCATAACTTTATTCTGCTGCCTTCATAGAGCACAGTTCAGTTCCCCAGCTTGCTCTCCATGAGACACACAGGCACACAGAAGGGGAGAGAAGCTTGGTGTCAGAGCACAGGGTCAACCATTTATACAGCACCCCTGGAGCAGCTGGGGTTAAGGGCCTTGCTCAGGGGCCCAACAGAGTAGGATTTCTAAGCCAGCAGCAGGATTTTAACCAACAACTTTCCAGCCTCAGTCACAGATCCTTAGCCACAGTGTCACTACTCCACCCCATGCTCTCCAGATCTGGAAAATGTAGTTCTTTCTATCTCCCAAGTGAATTTTCACCTGTTATTATGTCTGCAGTGTACTGTATATTTCACCCCGGTCAGACGTGAAAGCAGCACTCAGAGAAATATGTGCCACCAATAACGATTCTGAAACTGCTCATCCTGATCCTGCATCAATTGTTGCGGGGGACCAACTAGAGGAAAGATCTTCTGAAATATTAGCAATATTAGCATGTCTCCTGCCAGGCTAGGGGTGTGAATACTCTGGATCACTGCTATATGACTATAAAAACCACCTACCATTCTATCCCTCACCCTCACTTCGCATATCATCTGTTAATGCTTCCTTACAAGCAGATGCTGAAGCTGAAGCGGGAGAATGTGTCGACAAGGACAGGACAACAACGGGTGGAGGAGACAGATGAAGTGCTGCAGGGCTGCTTTGAATCTGTGGAGTGGGCCGTCTTTAAAAGTTCATCAGCGAACCTGCACGGGTACACTACAGTTGTCACTGATTTTATTAAGTAATGCGTGGATGACTGTGTGCCTACAAAGACAGTTTGCTTTTCTCCTAACCAGTAACCATAGCGATATCTGTAGTAAGATGTGGGCAGGATCGAAGAATTTTAAATCTGTCAATCTGAACCTCATAAGAAGGCTAGGTAAGACCTGTGGAGAGCTATCAGGGACGCTAAAAGGTAAGATTGTAACAAACTAGAAATGTAAGCTGCCTCTTCCGATGTGCACCAAATATGGTGGGGTATTCAGTCTATAACAAACAATAAAGCTAAAATAAGCAGTACTAATCCGCTGATACTGATTTTTCTCTCCCAGATGAGCTGAATGCCTATTACACTCGGTTTGAGAAGGAAATCACAGAACTGCCAGCACGAGAGCTCCCAGCCGCTGATGATAAGGCTGTGTCTGTCATGGAGGCAGAAGTCAGGGAAACATTCAGAAGGCTGGTCAAGAGGCATTTTAACAGTATGCTGCCTGAGTGCTCAGACCCTGGGTGGGGCCCACACCCCTGTTCACATCAATGGAGTGGCTGTAGAGATGGTTAGCAGTTTCAGGTTCCTGAGTACCTTCACTACTAACGATTTAACTTGGTCTCAGCATATAACTGGAGCTACAAAGAAGGCACAACCAGCGCCTTTACTTTCTCAGTTGAAAAAATCTGGTCTATCTTCAACTATACTCTCTACAATTTTACAGGTGTGCTATTGAGAGTGTGCTCGTGTGGCATTACAGTGTGGTTTAGCAGCTCGTTGTCTGACTGAAAGGCAATACAAGGTGTGATCAGGTCAGCCCAGTCCATTACTGGAGTATAGCCTCCCTCTATAGTGGACATTTTTACAACTCTTTGTCTCAGGAAAGCTGGTAGTATTGCAAAGGATAACAATCATCCTGTATTTCATTTTTCTCTCCCCTTCTCTCTGGTAAGCATTATAGGAGAATAAAGGCACATGCCTCTAACTTCAGTTTCTTCCCACAAGGTGTCAGATTATTGGATTCTTCTCCTACCACTGACTCACACTGATGTTTTTTTGCACACGGTTTGTGCTGACTTGTAATTAAGTTGTATTTTATTTAACTTTGTTGTTGTTGCTGCCGTTGTTATGTTTTTACGTTTTGGTGTTTCCTTACTGTCTTTGTATTGGAGCATAAATGCCAATATGCATTTCATTGCACTTGTGCATATGACAAATAAACTGAACTGTGCTCTATGAAGACAGCAGAATAAAGTTATGAAGAGATATGCATCTACAGGCCTATGAACTATGAAAGTATGTGCATTGGGGAAGTCCCTCACTTAGAAGGAGAGGGAGAATGTAAGCAGTGATGCACGTCTTGCTGAACCAAAAGGACAGACCTGTGACCCGTGACCTACAACTACAGAACAGGGAGAAAAGACATTCGACAGAGCTTGACAGAAAACACCACAATTTCTGGGACAAAGCTGTTTTTATCAGATCTGTGCTCAGAAAATCAGAATTTGTCATGGGTTTCCTTGATTAGATTAACAGTGTAGTCTGCTACTATGACTAGAGTAGAGCAGGGGAACATACTGTAGCGCTTGGGGCAAGCCAATTCAGATACAGGCACTCAACTCCGCAATACATTCTTTAATATACAGTAAGTGCCAGGTTTGCTTTCAGAGCATGACAGACTATGAGCCTCGGAAAACAGATGCAAGTTCTCAGCCTGGAACAAATTCCACACTGCTAACGTAAGACTACGGAAAAAAAAACAGGCATGAGTTCCAATATGGTATTGGCAATATGGCAGTTTCATACTTCTCTACTCCTGAAACCCAGCCCGGGAGATAGCCAATATGTTGTGAAGTCCAGAATAAGCACCCAGCAGCTCATGTAAGCGGTGCTTTCACTCTTGTAATGTGAGTGCTGTGCCAGACCAGAGAGGAGAGTAGACCCATTTTTTGGGGGGCAGGGAGATAGGCGTTGTGTTCTCAAGTGTGGCATGTGCTCCAAGCTGCTTCAAGTGCTATATCAGCACTTAATTCCCAACTAATGTAAAATGCACAAAGTCTCAGAAATTTAGAGAGGACCTTAAGGTTTTCCTGCTCATATACAGTATAAGACACTGAAGGTTTGACTTCCGAATTATTTTAAGGATCTTCGATCCTAATCTTCGATCTGCGAATTCTGGTCTTCTTTCTCAGTTGTCGACCATGTTCAATACATTGTCTATTACATTCATGGCTCCAATCTATTAGGGACTCTGTCACTGCTGTCATGTTGAAAACAGCAACATTCCCTAACTACGCACCCTTCGAAGCTCAAAACCCTGAACCAACCACCTGGACCACTGACTCCCCTGCCACCCCACCCCCTGCACTATCCAACCTAGATGTGTGGAAATCACTAAGTAGAGTGAACACACATAAAGCTGCTGGACCTGATGGTATCCCTGGCCTGGTACTCAGAACATGTGCCTGGCAGATAGCTGATGTCTGTACTGACATCTTCAACCTGTCCTTGGCCCGGGCCACTGTACCTAGCTGCTTCAAGACGACCACCATTGTGCCAGTACCAAAAAAATCAGGCCCCACATGCCTGAACGACAACCGCCCTATTGCACTCACCCCCATCATAATGAAGTGCTTTGAAAAACTACTTATTCCACACATTAAAGCCAGCATTCCAAAAACACTGGATCCTCTCCAGTTTGCCTATCGCACAAACCTCTCCACAGAGGATGCTATCTTTATAGCTTTACACACCACACTAACCCACCTGGATAAAAGGAACACCGATACAAGAATGCTGTTCATTGACTTTAGCTCAGCATTTAACACCATCATACCCATAAAACTCTCTACCAAACTCAGGGCTCTAGGGCTCTTAGATACAACCCTCTGCAGCTGGATCCTAGACTTCCTCACCAGCAGACCCCAGACTGTCAGGATTGACAACCTCACCTCCAACACACTCACCCTTAACACCGGTGACCCTCAAGGCTGTGTGCTCAGCCCACTGCTTTACTCCCTGTTCACCCACGACTGTACTGCCAAGTTCAGCACAAACACCATCATCAAGTATGCTGACGATACCAGAGTCGTGGGCCTGATCACTGACAATGATGAGACTGCCTACAGGGAGGAGATAAAACAACTTGCAGACTGGTGCCGAACCAACAACCTATGTCTCAACATCAGCAAAACCAAAGAGCTGATTGTTGACTTCAGAAGACAAGGAAAAGTTCACTCCTCCATCTACATAGAAGGGTTTACGGTGGAGATGGTGAATAACTTCAAATTCCTAGGTGTTCACATCTCTAAGGACCTTACATGGACACTGAACACCTCCAGTCTCATCAAGAAGGCACAACAGCAGCTATACTTCCTGAGAAGGCTGAAGAAAATACACCTACACCCACAGATCCTCACCAACTTCTACAGATGTATGGTGGAGAGCATACTGACCAGCTGCATCACAGTCTGGTACGGCAACTGCACCGTATCCGACCGTAAGGCACTACAGCGGGTGGTCAAAACTGCCCAACACATCATCGGCAGTGCCTTACCATCCATCCAGGAAATATACAACACCAGGGGTCCGAAAAAAGCCACCAAAATTATGTCTGACCCCACTCACCCCAGTCATAACTTGTTTGTTCCCCTACCATCTGGCAGAAGGTTCCGGTCACTCCAGTCGCACACAACTAGACGCCAAAATAGCTTCTTCCCCAGAGCTGTCGAGTTGGTGACGCCCCCACTCCCTCCCACCATATTATGATCTCTCCTAACGTCATCCTGTACCCACAATGACTGTACTCCTACACCACTACACACACATGTAAGCCAAAATTGTACTGTCCCCTCGATAGCCCAGTAAAACTGTACCGGTCATAATATTTAATATTTATTAATTAACCATACTATTTTTACACTGTTCCAAGAATTACCTTGCACAGTTTTTGTCCTGTTATATTTTCTCTGTTTGCGGAATTTTGCACAGTTTTGATTACTTGATTACATGTTACAGTATTTATGTTATGTTATTACATGTTACTGTTATTGCTATTGTGTTACTGTCTATTGTCTTATCTTCTGTCCTATTTATATACTGCACCCGAGTGACTAACAAAAAACACTTTTCATTATGCTATGCACCTGTGTAAGTTTAATGACAATAACGTTTAATTGAACTAAAATTCAGATCTTAATGCATCATTTAGTTTCACTCTTGGTTTCAAAATATTAATTTTCTGTAATTTTTTCTTTCAGTTTCACATTGGTTCTGTTCTGTATTTTTAACACTGCACCCATAAACACAAATTGTGTTTTTAGTGCTTTTGCAACTGTTACGACCCCAAGTGTCTAGGGGTAAAGGGGTGTAAGATTTAGGATAATTTTTGGATGCGGGTGAGTTCTGGTGAATGACTAGGAAGCGTTACAAGTAGTGTTGGTGCAAAAGTGATTATTTTAAGGTGAATAAGTGACTGGTACATAATAGGACACAATAACACACAGTGAGAAGGAACTAGAGTGGTGCCAAAGAAAAGAAAACAACAAACAGAATGGAGATGGCTAAGAAAGTGAGGGAAAGCTAACCTGACTATAAAAGAAAACCCGAAACACAGTCTTTGACGTCTTCAAACACCCTAGCTAACCTTCACTGACTACCCAAAACCATACAAGACAAACGGCACTCACCCATACTAAACTAGTGTTACTAATACAAAAATCAATTACGTGTGTAGAATGTACCCAACAACCTAAACTAACCCTTAACACAAAAGTTCACACAAATACACAAGTGAACTAACAATACAAATAAGGGAAAACGAGAGTAGACACAAGTAACAGGGTACAAAAGAACACAGAGGTTGAACATATAACACGTTAGGGCAAGGTAATGGCAAAATAAACGATAAATACAAACAAACAAAGTAAAAAGAGACAAACACAAATCAACAAAACAACAAAGCCGAAGCTATATGAAAACACACACACATGAAGCGAGACAAAGCCGAAGCAAAACCAAAAGCGGAGTGGAGCCATGTGGGACCAAAGTCAAACAAAAGGCCCCTTCATTCAGAAAACCTCCAACTTATATACTAAATAAGCTGCACTCTGATTGGTGGAGATGCTGATTGACGATGATGTCACACAGAAACAATGATCTGTAATGATGGACCAATAGGGGAGGGAGAACAATCAAGATCAGGAAGTGTGGAACATAGCAGTAAAACACACATGGACTACACACTGGGACGTACAGTAACAGCAACTATCAAAATTACTTGGGTGTATCAAATTCAGTCATGAATGTTGAATTGATCAATTAATCAAAAGACCACCAAAAAGGTCACGCATGTATGGGCCTTCTAATTAAATTTTTCAGTGACTAGTTTTCAACATGATCTCTTCTCTGTATTGCAGAATTTACCTTTATACTGATGAGTTAAAAATAAGAAGTAATCATAAAAATAAAGCTGGTTTACACAAACATTGTGGATGCACAATCCAAAGCACTGTAATCTCTGTCAGTTTACAGCCATTATGCCGTATAGTACAAACTATTGCTGTTACATAGTCAGTCATGAAACTGTGGGCATGAAATAAATAATGCAAACAGAATGATTGGGTGTATAGCAAAAAGTATGGAATGTTAATACCTGGGAAGTTAAGGTCAAGATTTAGAACACACTAGTGTGTCCTAATTAAGAATATTGTGCTTATTTTTGGTAAGCATTTCACAGCCATTGAAAGAGTTCAATGAACATCTACTAGTCTCGGGGAATTAACATATACAGGCAGGTTAAGGACACTAAATCCTTTTGGTTTTTAATAAAGGAGATTGAGAGCAGGTTTGATTCAATTATATGATATCTGAAGATGTATAAATACATAGTCAAATAAAAGATATATAGAGAGTTATACGGGGGACTATTTCACACACAGAAGTGAAAGAAAGACATGGGATCACATAAGGAAACCAAAAAGCTTTTTGGAGAGTGGTGGGTATTTGGAACAGACGTACTGTAGCAGCCAGGTTATTGAGACTAAAACTGGGCCCTTCTATGAAATGGAGGCATAATGTTATTTTAGGTTCATTTAGCTACTAAACTACCAAAACAGAAAGATGGGCCAATTGACTCCTCTTGCTTGCAATCTTTATGACGTTTACAGCTGCTGAATTTATATCTAGATGCTGTCTCCCAGCCAGCAGCCATATCACTCTGCAACTCACAACTGGTACTCACTTAAACTAAGCAGATGAGAGCCTGTTCAGAACCTGGAGGGGAGATCTCCTGGGAAAAACTAAGGTTGCTGCTAGAAGAGGTGTTAGTGGGGCTAGCAGGGGGTGCTCGCCCTGCGGTCCATGTGGGTCCTCATGCGCTAGTATAGTGATGGGGGCACTATACTGTAAACAGCTGCCATCCTGACTCACTATGGTCATTACAAATCCCAAATTTCACATTGGCTCTGACTAATTGTGGCCTCCTAATAATCCCCATCTATAAACGGGCTTGATTAATCTGCTCTCCTTCCCAATGATAGCTGATGTGAGGTGAGTGTTCTGGCACTCCAGGTGGATGCTGCACTTTGGTGGTGGTAGAGGGCAGTCCCCATTACCTGTAAAGCGCTTTGAGTGGAGTGTCCAGAAAAGAGCTATATAACTGTAAGCAATTATTATTATTATTACTTTATTTTTCTAAAGCATATATAGAATTAAAAGTTTCTTTTGGGGCTCAGTATATTTTATATCTCTTAAGTCTTTCATTTTTTATTGCAGAGTCCCTCTTTTACAAACTCTTTCAATGTATTTAAATCCTTTAGAGAGCAAAAAATATTTAGTAAGTATTTTTGATAGTAAATGACATAAAATGAAGAGAAAACATTGTGACTGATAATGAAGGACACAACTAAAGGACAGAGCAAGCCTGAACGATTCAGTATAATTGCAGCTCAGATGGGTACAGCCCTTCTTACCTGTGTCTGACTCACATACGAAGAATCAGGAGATGAAGAACATAGGTTGTCTTTCAGGGACCAATAGCAACCTGCTGCAATGCAGACAGCACACCTATATGAAAAAAAAAACAGGAAACTAGTGTCAGGCAGTCTTTCCATACAGTTCAGTTGAAAGATATTGCATACAGTAGCAGCTCTTCAAATGAATTAAAGCAGAAATGCCATTATGTACTAGTGTTTAAAGATGCAAGAGACAATGCAAGAGACAGCATGTTGGTTTGAATTGAATGTCACCACGAACTGAGCAGTTCAATGGAAACAGTAATGGCTCACCTATTAGGTGTGGTGGATGTTCTTCCAATCTCAGAACACTTTTTCAGAGTCCAGTTTTCAACGATATTCACTGAATTTATACGAATGCTTACTTTTACATTGAGACCTTTAAAATGAGAAAAATAAGAGTTTACACTTAACACAAGCTCTGCCAATTACTCCATTTGTCTGTATAGTGCACACAATTGCTGCTCTATGAAAGACAAATGTAATGTTTAACAACCCATTCCATGCCTCACTGCCCATCAGTATTGTCCCTATTTCTCAAAAACTTCCCCTTTGCTGCTTCCTGATTTCTAAGCTGCTGTAACATTGCCTTGCTGCTCAGTTGTGCTCTTGAGTAGGATATGAAGCACATCACTCACCTTCCGGAACCAGTCTGTTTTTTGGGAAACTGCAGGAACACCCAAGGAAGACTGGATTTAAGTTGGAATTTTCACAAAGGCTCACATTGTCACCATACATGAAGACACAAGCAAAAGAGGTATTTTGTAAGGAGGCGACATTCAGATGAACCATCACATCCAGTGTAATACCCTGATAAGAAATATACATACAGTATTGACCAAATCTGAATAAAAAACCTTTCATTTTAAGCAAAAAAACAATGCCAAAATATTTTGCTTATTGCCTCTTTGTTTGCCAGTGTGTAGTCATTCAACTGGTAGGAGATCATTTGCTTTAAATTCTCAAAAGGCTCCTCTGGTATGGTGATCCAGGCTGAGTTTGAACACTCGTCATGGAATGTGCATCTAAAATGATCAAAAAAAGAAGAAAGGTGAGAGCTCCTAAATAATATGTTTCTAAGCTAGTGTCACAAAGCGATACATTGAAGGTTCTGTAAATTGCAAAGATTATTTGATTTGTTATTTTAGATTACATTTTATATTAATATTACAGTCTGTTTTGTCGAAACAAGTACTTTCAACCCTTTATTGCAAGCTTGTGTATAAAATAAAATATTTTTCATCATCTGAACTGTTTCAGAAAGGCTGTTCATAAATCTGGTAATCTTTAGAGTCTCTTTAAATCAATAATCAAATTAAACTTGCTCTGCACAAAATACAGAATTACACTTTACTGTATGGAAAGTGCCTAGTTTTCTTTATTGTGTTGTGCTTTCAAGCTTGTATTTACCTGTGATCGCTTATGTCTTATATTATTTTATCATCTTTTAAAAATGTTTTAGAAATGTTTTTAGAATTACATTTTGCATTAAGGGGCATTTTAAAAAAAACAGAAATGTAATTTTCAAGAAAGATAAAAAGGACAAAAAACAAATGCGTTCTTTAAGCTGACTTCATACCAGAAGAATTCTTTGAAGTGCTGTATGAAGTATACAGTAATACACGGTATATTGGTATAAAACCTTAAAGTTCCCACGCGTTAAAAGCAAAATTGTACATGACACTTCCTGCCCCATGATAACCTTGTGAGCAATCCTGTGCCTCAAGGCTTTTTGATGCTGTGGGCATCAAAAACAGCTTTACAGCTTGCAGAGAAGGGATTCATAAAAGAGCTTATTTCCCCAATGTCTGTACTGAGGAAAGAAATGTAGAATTCAGACATAATCCACACTTGAAAGACAAACCACCTCGTGCAACTCTGCAACTTCATTTAGCTGAATAGAGCCCCTGAAAAATGTATGACATTGTTGAATAACTGGATATTGAATTTGTATTCCGTGCTAAGGTTGACATATTTTCATGTCAAGTGTGTCCTTTTTCCTAACACCACATTGAAGACTATTCATGCCAAAGTTCGAGGTATAAAAAGCATTCGTATTTGCCTGTGCTACGAAGCTACTGTAAGCCTTGATAAAACAAACTTTCTCACTGCTTTGCTCTCTAAGCGCCTGAATAATAAAATGTATTTCCAACCTACACTGAGCTGCTCTGTGACTTCTTGCATCCCTACAGGAAGAACCTTAAATAACGAAGACATCAAATTCTTAAAAACTAAAAATACATTGAAATACAAACCTGCTCTCAGAAGCACACCACCCACAGTATGGGTCCTGTCCAGCCCAGCAGGTCCTTAGAGCATCAAACCTGCTGCAGTTTGCAACTCTTATTCTTGAGAGCTGCAACATAGACCCAGGAGGGTACAGTTATCAGCCGTGTCCAAAAAAAAAACATGCTGTAAATTAAGTTCTTGAACAAAATATGAAAAACTAAAAATTACCTGTTTTTCCAAAGCAATATAAACTTGTTTTTTATCCACTGGATCCAAGATCATTTTAGAAAATACTGCATTATCACCAGGAAATTGATATAAGATATCTGGGCAACCAGAATTTAAGTTCTTGTCCAATACAATCTGAAATACAGAGAAGAATTTGTTATCCTACCACTTAACAGTTTCTATTTTTTTTAATAGACACCCAGTTCACTATTTCTGTAAAATACAACTCTGCAGTTTATGAATAGGTCACCATTCACTACTTTAAGAAGGCAATATATATTTTTTTAATTTTCAGTTGTATAGTACGGTACATCATACAGTCCTTTATATTGAAATAACTTGGTATTCAATATACAGGGCAGTTACAGTCTTACAATCATCTTCAAGAAAGATATAATTTTTTACCCAATTTACATTTGATTCACAGAGTACATTAATGATTATGAACATATGCACTAGACCTGAAAAAACAGCCTTCACTTGTATCATTGTCCAGTATGGATTCAACCCTAATCAGGGGTGTAACCCCGGCGTCCTGGCCAAATTTCCCATTGGCCCTTACCAATCATGGCCTCCTAATAATCCCCCTCTATGAATTGGCTACATTAATCTGCTCTCCTCCCCACTGATATCTGATGTGTGGTGAGCGTTCTGGCGCACTATGGCTGCCGTCACATCATCCAGGTAGATGCTGCACATTGGTGGTGGTGGAGGGGAGTCCCCATTACCTGTAAAGTGCTGTGAGTGGAGTGTCCAGAAAAGCACTATATAAGTGTAAGCAATTATTATTATTATTATTATTATTATTATTATTATTATTATTATTATTATTATTATTATAATCAGGAATTGAATCTAGACAGGTTATGATCTTATGGCTCATAAAACCATTCACATGTTAGAAATTCACAGGATATACAGAATCAGCTGTAGAAGTAATGTAAATCTAATTGGAGGAATTGTTATGGATCTTTTGCTTCCCAGAGATTATTTCACGATTCTATTCCCATCCTATATAACAGAGAGTGTAGGAAGAGAAACACATCTAATACATTATGTAAACTTTTGCAGTTAGAAGGTAGGTGCTAAAATATTCATCACGGTATTTATCTTCTTATCTCTTAGAGGTTTGACCAACAATATGCTAAAGAATTTCCACATGCTACCATGTCTAATGACATCAAATTTAATTCACTCATCAAACACCATCTTTTGCTTAGCAAATGTACCATCCTGTAGGCATCGCTGCAACAGTTAGGTTTGGAGGATATAACATATTTAAAGCTATAATTCTTTGTCTGATGTATCACAACTGTTATATCAGAAACATTTTTATCACAGTATACAGCAGCAGAAAACAGACTTTCCACAGGATAGAATTATAGACAGATATTTTATGCAGTGTTTATAAACACACCTGCAAAGATCGTAAACCTCAATTTTTTTCTGTGACTTTTTTTTGTAAAATTGATTGCATAATGTCACTCTTTCCACAAACCTTGAGTAACTGCCCATCTCCTGTCCCAATGAACAGCACAATCCAGCTGTTCACAGTGGCAGTAGCAACAGATGTCATATTGGGATGGAGAAAAGCCGTTTTAAGTTCTTTTATATGATGACTTTGCACAGTTTTCTGCAGGAAGAGAATTTACAGTAAGATTGGTTATCTGGTATTCCTCCATTTATCTAAGCATATCCACAGCTTCAACTGGCTGCAAAACATTAAATTACATTTTTTTACTAAGCTCAGATTTTAAACAAAAAGACATTCATTGGACACTCTCTTGAATTAAGTTAGTTTTAACTAAGTGTATGAATGAGAAGCAATACAGAGTATATCTGTTTATAGTGAGCATCAAATCAAACTGATTTATTTTTGGACTTCTAAGTGCCGACTGCTCCTACTCATACTGTAAAGTTTAACAGAAAATGGCTATTTTTTGTATTAGATGCACTGATATTTTATTATATTTAAACCATTATGCTGATTTACAAGGTTGATCAACAGGGTGTTTATGGTTAAAATCATAGGCTAGTATCCCGTATGGCCACCAATAGAAGCAATACATGTGTATTATACAGCTCCAACAATGCGTTGTGCCAGGTTGCAGATGCTGATCTTGTGGGACTGTATCTCAGTCATCTCCAGTGTCCTTTCTCTGGTCTCCAAGGTCTAGATGCCACATGCCACCCCAGCCCATCCCACACGTCTTCAAAGGGGCTCATACTGGCAAGTAGAGCACCCATGACATTAACAGTCTCATTCTCATCTCACAAGACGAAAGCTGTTGTTACACAAAGGAGAGCGAGGATGTGCACTCTCATTGTGGAAACATGTCACAAAGGGATTAGTCCACAGGGAGGGCAGCAGGTAACATCCCAGGACTGGAATGAATGAAGCACCATCTAATCTGGTTTCCATCAATCACAACACGCAGCATGGGAGCTGAACTCGGTGTGAGAGACTGTACTGAAGGTTTTCCTTAGCTTTGAAAAATGAACTACTTTCTCTTGCTTAGGCACTGATAATGCAATATGATGGGCGATACTCTTTGTAAAAAGTGTTTTACAACTGAATTTAACTGTGTAAAATCATACATTCTTCATGCACAGTTCCCAAAGATGTTTATCTCATTAATTTCTAGGAAACATTTGTTTTTGTGACGTTTTAGAACCTACAGTATGATTGCTTAATGTTTAATGTTTACGGTATTGCATTAGATTCAAGTTATAAAGTTCCTCCCTTCGTTCTTTAAGCTCTAAGACTGGAACTGAATCATTTCCTGTGTTGACTCCCTTGACTTGGGTCTCAAATTGCCTTGCTGAACCATACTTGCAATATGCTGTGGAGACTAGGAAAGAGTATGTTCTCCCTGTCTGCTACAGCTAGTACAAAATAAAACAGAAACATCTAAGTAAATGATGGACATCAAGTATTTTGAAAGCAAGATCTTCCACTCAGATGTGGGTCTTGTATGAATTAAGCACATAACATCCAAGTATGTTTAGGGTAGGGTAACAAATACAAGTTCTGTACATGCCTGAATGGCTATCATTATGGCTAACACAACTGCATGAGGAGACCTCAAGAGCAACAGCATCTAAGGTGATGTTAACATGGAACTCCAAGGGAAAGACATCATCAGCAACTAGATATCTGTGGGCTGAAGAGCATACTTCAGGATAGTGATATCCATCCAATTCAAAGTGCAAAGCCAACCACCAAGAACTCTACAGACTGGGACACCACGGTCTAGTTGCGGTGCACATACAGCTTATCACGCCTGACGTGCAGGTTTGTGAGTCCAGTGTTGCAAAGAGCACAGGCAATGGACAACCAAGCAATGGAAAAGTGTGAGATAGTCAGATGTGCATCACATCTGGCACCACAAGCACCACATTGGTGGTGGTGGAGGGGAGACCCCATTACCTGTAAAGCGCTTTGAGTGGAGTTTCCAGAAAAGCGCTATATAAGTGTAAGTAATTATTATTATTATTTTTTATTATTATTATTATTACTTGTGTGGTGCCAACCTAAAGAACTCTACTGCCTTAAGCGCTAGGTTCCAAAGTGAAGGATTCTGATGGTTCAATAATGTTGTCATTTCCTGTCATGGTGTGAGTTAATTCATTCCCTTAGAAGGCAAGGTCAATGCTAATTACTACTTAACGGTACTGAGGGATCATCTTCTTTCCATGTTGCAGAACTTCTTTCCCGCCTGGAGGAGTGTCTTCCAGAATGACAGTGCCTCTATTCACAGAGCAACTGTGGTCACCCAGTGATCTGATGAGCATGACAATGATATTATCCATACTGTATGTCATGCCCTTTTCAGTCACCAGATCCGAACCCAGTTGAGTATTTCCTGTATGTGATGTTTCGGAACTATGCTTCAGACAGGATTTTCCACCCCCATTCAACCAAGCCTAATTTAATTGACTTTCCCATGGGAAAATGGTGCTGTATCCCTCCATCAAACTCTCAGATGCTAGCAGAATCTTTGCAACAGTGCATACAGTGCCTTGCGAAAGTATTTGGCCCCCTTGAACTTTTCAGCCTTTTGCCACATTTCAGGCTTCAAACATAAAGATATAAATTTTTTATTTTATGTGAAGAATCACCAACAAGTGGGACACAATTGTGAAGTGGAACGAAATCTATTGGATTTTTGAAACTTTTTTAACTAATAAAAAAATGAAAAGTGGGGCGTGCAAAATTATTCGGCCCCTTTACTTTCAGTGCAGCAAACTCACTCCAGAAGTTCAGCGAGGATCTCTGAATGATCCAATGTTGTCCTAAATGACTGATGGTGATAAATAGAATCCACCTGTGTGTAATCAAGTCTCTGTATAAATGCACCTGCTCTGTGATAGTCTCAAGGTTCTGTTGAAAGCGCAGAGAGCATCATGAAGACCAAGGAACACACCAGGCAGGTCCGTAATACTGTTGTGGAGAAGTTTAAAGCCGGATTTGGATACAAAAAGATTTCCCAAGCTTCAAACATCCCAAGGAGCACTGTGCAAGCGATCATCTTGAAATGGAAGGAGTATCAGACCACTGCAAATCTACCAAGACCTGGCCGTCCCTCTAAACTTTCAGCTCAGACAAGGAGAAGACTGATCAGAGATGCAGCCAAGAGGCCCATGATCACTCTGGATGAACTGCAGAGAACTACAGCTGAGGTGGGAGAGTCTGTCCATAGGACAACAATCAGTCTTACACTGCACAAATCTGGCCTTTATGGAAGAGTGGCAAGAAGAAAGCCATTTCTCAAAGATATCCATAAAAAGTCTTGTCTAAAGTTTGCCACAAGCCACCTGGGAGACACCCCAAACATGTGGAAGAAGGTGCTCTGGTCAGATGAAACCAAAATCGAACTTTTTGGCCACAATGCAAAGCGATATGTTTGGCGTAAAAGCAACACAGCTCATCACCCTCAACACACCATCCCCACTGTCAAACATGGTGGTGGCAGCATCATGGTTTGGGCCTGCTTTTCTTCAGCAGGGACAGGGAAGATGGTTAAAATTGAGGGGAAGATGGATGCAGCCAAATACAGGACCATTCTGGATGAAAACCTGTTGGAGTCTGCAAAAGACCTGAAACTGGGACGGAGATTTATCTTCCAACAAGACAATGATCCCAAACATACAGCAAAATCTACAAAGGAATGGTTCACAAATAAACGTATCCAGGTGTTTGAATGGCCAAGTCAAAGTCCAGACCTGAATCCAATCGAGAATCTGTGGAAAGAGCTGAAAACTGCTGTTCACAAACGCTCTCCATCCAACCTCACTGAGCCCGAGCTGTTTTGCAAGGAAGAATGGGCAAGAATTTCAGTCTCTCGATGTGCAAAACTGATAGAGACATACACCAAGCGACTTGCAGCTGTAATCGCAGCAAAAGGTGGCTCTACAAAGTATTAACGCAAGGGGGCCGAATAATTTTGCACGCCCCACTTTTCATTTTTTTATTAGTTAAAAAAGTTTCAAAAATCCAATAGATTTCGTTCCACTTCACAATTGTGTCCCACTTGTTGGTGATTCTTCACATAAAATAAAAAATTTATATCTTTATGTTTGAAGCCTGAAATGTGGCAAAAGGTTGAAAAGTTCAAGGGGGCCGAATACTTTCGCAAGGCACTGTATACAGTACAGTGAAGTGAACTGGACTCATCTGGTGGTCCAAAGCCCTAATATCTGTGACTTTACATCACTGTGTCAATTGTTAGTCCACTATTTGTATGTACCAGTGGCATGGCAAAACTGATAGATAAATTCCATTTTATTATGAAAAAAATCTATTTCTGAGCAAAACCTCCTCTTCCTTGTTTTTCAGAATATGCACAAGCATTGTAAATTCTGCTGTATTTAACGCATTCTTCCTCAAAGGCATTGAATGACAGGTAAGCCCAAACAACACAGTTCAGTATTTCTTTGTTCATTTACAATAGGAATTTTCATATTTCATTAAATTTGCATATTTTCATTTTCACATGTACAGCATGTATTTCCAAGCATTCGTTTAAAATGAATGCATCAGTTCACTACAGTTAATTTAATTCAATTAATGCAGTTAATATTTCCCTGCTTTCCAACTCAAAGGACAATACTACTCACCTCAGTACATTCACTGGAGCACAAATCCTCGTCTTTGTCACTGTCTACATTGGTCCACGGCGTGATGTTGAAGATGGCGAGCGCGGTGTTATCTGGATTACTACTTCTAGCTGTGAAAACACCAGCCAACAGCACTGGGGGTCCGCGATTAATCAGAGAAGAGGAGAGCAGCACCGTCCTGTTTTTATCCTCGCAGCAGAGAAGGGTAGCTCCTCTTAAAGATTCCAAACTTTTTTGCTTGTCATCTTCGTTTTTCATCCAAAGTATTCGAACTCTTTCACTGTTTGTTTTCAAATTCATAATTACATAAATACTATTTTGAAACTGGAAACCGTCCACAAAATCTACATGTAGGACTGTGGCTTTTTCATTTTTTTCAGTCAATTTAATGTATGGTGAAGAACTGCTTCCTATATAAGAAAATATTCCTTCCCCCCCATCCTTCATGTTCCTTAGCGTTATCAGGTGTTTTTCATACTTACAATCCGTTTCATCTCCGTGCACTGCCCCAACTGTCAGGTACGTTATTTTTGACTTCGTTTTTATCAGAAATCCTAGAGCAGACTTGTCAGGGTAGATAGGAACGATGGTCACGTTTTCAAAATAAATTGTTTTTGAAATATTATTTAGATCGAGCACTTCGCAACCACCACATTCCGTGCTGCTTCCACAAGCGATTAACGTGCTGTTTTCTTCATAAACTACTAAAAGCTTTATCCTGTTGGGGTCTTTTACTCCCGAGACCTTCCTCTTTACTTCACAGTGTAAACTGAAGTTCATTTGATAGATGCAATTATCAGTAGCCACGTACAATTTATTTCTCCCAATAGCTATGTTATTGATTTCTTTATCAAATCTGTACGTTTCATGACCATGACCAAAATCTTGACAGGCGATAATAACAATACAGCAGAAAATGTATAGCGTCATTTTAGCTTTTCCACAAGTAAATTATTGAGTGATCACGAACGAAAACTCGGGCTGCTCCGTTTTTGCCTGTCCCATGATAGCAGATTGGTGTTTCAGGCTGCGTGTTTTATGAAGAGAATTGAATCAGTTCCTTTTTTTTGTCTCCAGGGCATCGAAAAAACTTCCGCAAATCTCAAGCTAAGCGAACTGCGTTGATTCTTTACTTTTCACTATCACCTAGTGTTCTACATTAGTCATTGCAGTATAATTGTTTTGCATTTTATTCTGCTTTTGCCACTTTGTCCGTTATAAGCCACAAAGGAAGATGGCACTTTCTAATGTCTAGACGTTATATATGTTATTAAAAATAAATACATTTAAATTCTTTCTGATAAATTCTTTAAGTTAGGAACGGCTTTGATTATTTTTTCTGTACCCGAGATGGCATGGAAATCACTTTCCTATGGGTATATCACTTACTTTCAACACTTGCTGTACGTCTGTTGAAGTGCATAATAACTTGGAAATGTGTGTAATATGTAGCCGTTGTTAAACCAAGAACATAGTTGAATCATCTGTGTATATTATTGTCATTGTTGTGTCTGCCACAGAGCTCGGCTGTGATGCAACACCTTTCTCTGGATAGTCATACTCCTATTTATGGAAAATGAGCCTCATTGAACCTGTCAACTTGACTATGAAAAATGAACTTTGTAGGGCTAAGAGGACAATGTGTTTCCATGCTCTGTGTTGTGCCCCCGTTTGTGAGTATTCTTCAAGGCTGTTTGTGACCTAGAACTGCCTGGGAAAGCTTATTGGAATGCACCCCCAAATAAATGCACAAAATTCCCTGTCCCATTCCCTGATAGACACACAGTGGAGATCTCTGGGTGCTTCTGTTTAATTACAGGGTTCAAGGACCGAAGAGGTTTTATTGGGAGTGCTCTGCTCCATGTCTAGCCTGCTTACAGAGAGTTAACAGGAATAGTCACAACCAGTCCTCACCATGCTGGTACTGTACCTCTTGTTCTGTGACACCCAGGGGTAATGACCACTCACAATGTACAAGTATAATGTACAGTAAAGGAACAAGTAATAGGTTTATTCCATGCTGAAAGAAAAGAAGAAAGAGAACACAACGTTTCGGCCATGGAGCCTTCTTCAGGTGCTCACACCTGAAGAAGGCTCCACGGCCTGAAGAAGGCTTCACAACCGAAACATTTTGTTCTCTTTCTTCTTTTTTTTCAGCATGGAATAAACCTATTTCTTATTCCTTTGCAGCTTCCGCATGCTGACGCAGCTACCCACCTGAACTAATGTACAGTACTGAATGTGCACTACAATATTGGTCAGTAGTGTGTGTGTCATTAATGAATTAATGAATTAATGAATACTATACTCTAGCATTGTAGAGAGGGACAGGTTTGGTGACTTTCCTGATCTTGGTAACAATTCTAAAAGTGACAGAAGACATACAACCTTCTTTATCCAGGGACCTTCTCGGCTTGTGTGTTATACTGCAAAAGGATAGTGCTGGCTCATGCACTCCACGTGTTGCCTGAAATGCTTTGCAACAGCAACAGAAAGTGCTGAGTAACATTTTCCTATCCGTACATGGGACTGATCAAAATTTCTAATATAATTCCACACCCATGTGTTTTTGAAGTACAAAATGCTTTGCAGTCAGCAAGATACTGACTTTATGGCTTGAAGTTCCTGTCTGTTGTGGAAAACCAAGAAGTAGAACTTGGGGACCTAAATAACAGAGGTATACAAGCAGTTGTAGGTATCCTTCACCCGTCACAGAATTATTTTATTAAACACCATATGTCTCATTGATACACTACTTAGCCACCTAATGTTTCTATTTGGAGGGAATTACTTTTAGAAAAGTCAAGTATGCCTTTTCATCAGAAGAAATTTACATGTAATTTCTCTTCTCTCATAAGCCATTCAATACCTACAGTAACTGAAAGCTGAAGTGTATGATACCATTACAAGATATGAAATAAGAGCTGCTGGACAGATCACCATCTCATCTGTTCAGTTATGTGTAGCAACTGACTCTCAAACATTTCCAACAGAAGAAGCAAAGACCATTGAAAATAATGAATCCGACCAAAAGAGAATGTTTTTAAGAACGCATTAGGGAAAAGATCAGAAGTCTCAAACAGGAACAGAAGTGTACATACAGTACCACATGGGACAACCTCTAGGCAAATATCTCCAATGCCTGAAATCTCAACATTATACCATAAAAAGCTATCCCTCCAACAAGCAGAGACAGAGGTTCAATGGAAATCTTATGTTACAAAGAACAAGCAGTACAAAGGAAATTAATCAATATCTGTAGTTTTTTCACATCTACAAGAACTGCTTCCTGTCCCAGCGCTCAAAGACCTGTTAAAATCCTAAGTAAATGAAGGCAATCAATGTCCTTCAGAAGATGCAGTTTGAAGAATTCACTGTCAACGATATTACTGTACTGTATATAGTTCAGATGGGTAGCTATAGTATTATTATGCATCAAGATGTTGTGAATGCAGTAAGCCTCACTAATGGATTTCATTATAGAGACCTTTGAAATACAAAAAGAAGTCCAAAAGAAGGCAGTGCCAGCTCAATTTTCAATATATTCTAAATGGCATGCTCCAATGGTAAATTATTAAATCTCCAACCATTCTGGTCCAAAGCTAAAACCACCCCAGCTTCTGTTATTGTGCTCCACTATACTGATGATACTGCAGTATGTATCTTGATAGAAATGGATCTCCAGACAATTGTCAACACATTTACCAGAACTTAGGAGATGATGGGACTTAGACTTAACATTCAGAACGCACAAATCTCCATCAGTGTGATTCATTGATGGATTGAAATGATATGCTAAAATCAAAGAAGAAGAAACCCTTTTTCATCACCTTGAGATTATAGCTCTTGACTGGACCAGATGGAGGAATAATATCTGGGGAAGAGCTCAGGACTTTGAGGCACAAAGGTGTCAGATGAAGGTAGCAAAGAAAGATCATTAAAGAGAGATCACCATGACCATACTAACACTTGCTCAACCTGCCAGAGAGTGTACAGGTCCCATATTGATCTGATCACTCACCTTTGGGTTCATGAAAGATAATCATCCTAACCATGTGGGATAGACAAAGAATGAATCGTACTCATTAGCTTATACATTAAATTTATGATAAAATGCTTAAAAATAATGTGGAGAGGTTTTAGTGAGCGGAGCCAGGTTTACTTCCCCAAGTCACGTAGACAGTATTCGTGGTTGAGGTCAAGTGTGGGTCAAAAAGCCAAAAGCACAGGACAATGGATTTCTTAGATGGAAAAGTCGAAGTAAAGGTAACTCGGTGAGGGTTAACTCAATACTAAGTGTGGGAGTGTAGGTGAGTAGCCCTTAAGTAGTGAATGTTGAGAGGCGTGGAGTGATGCAGGATGAGGGACATGGTTGGGTAATTAGGTTGTGCGTCGGTGTTTGTGGGAAGTTGCCTGGGCTTGTGACTGATTAGTGAGATCCGTGTGTCGGCTTTTGTGGGCTTGTGTCTGATTAGTGAGATCCGTGACATGTAGCTAACTGATCCAAGATTCTTATCCAGAACGTTTTTTAAAAAGCCAGTGTATTATGTGATACCACTGAGGGGCGGTCATCAAATGAATTACGTCAAAAGCAGGTCACAAGACAAAACACACCCATGGCATATTTTATTTTAAACAACAAATAAAATAATAAACCAAAGTAAGTCTTAACTCATGAATCAAGCATCTACCTCAATTATTCATGGGTAGGAACTGTAGGTCCCTTTTCAGGCCATAAAGGCCCATTGGGAATGGGGGCCAAGGGCCACCATTTTTCTTGGCTATCCAACACTGGAAGTGGAGGTGATGTGGTCAGCATCATGCTTTGGCCACCCTATTTCCCCCAGAAGGATTAACCCCCCGTACTCATTTGGAAAGCAGGTTGAGTGGACCTGGGAGCTGTCTGAAAGGAACTAGAGCAAGCTACATCACATGCCTCTACCTGGGATTGAACCCAGGACCTTCCAGTCAGGAGGTAGACACCCTTGACATTAGAGCTACCACAACTCCTCTAATTAGCTCTCGCTAAAATAAATAAATAATTGTCTGGCAGCTTCCACCACAGTTCACAACTTTTTCAATTCATAGTAGATTCTCTCTCGAAGAAATCGGCATTTGACTTATATTGTCTGGAAAAGAGTAGGCACCTGTGCCCTGTTCCATGCATTAAGTCATGCCTCCATTTTGTATTCCAGTTTCATTATGTGGCTATCTTGGTACAGTTAAAACCTTAAAAAATCCATGAAGTGCACAGGAAAATACTGCCCATCAACTATACAACCCTTAGCAGCATTACAATTATCTTTGACTACCGTGTTTCACCATGGCTGACAACCATGTTTCAGACTCCCACATCCTTTTGTGTAAAACAGGTGTCTCCTCTTCCTAGTTTCAAGTGTACTATTCTGCTTGTTTCCATTGTGTCTTTTCACAGTCTCCACTTGTGTACAGTTGTTCTTTTTAAATGTTGACCATAAAAAAGTCCTTTGAACCAGTTTCAAAGGGGTTGTTTATAGTTACAAAAAGTCTTACTAGAAAATAGAGCACTTAAAATTCTCCATTTAAATTATGCAGTTTTAACTGTGTAGTTTAAATTGTCTAGGGATCAAAAAGTCACTGTAAACACGTGATTTTATAGGGATTTTTCATCATTTTATATTTATAGTTTATGCTTCTGTCACTTGTATGGAATACTTTGCACTTGTTGTTTCTGTATGAGCTCATGCAGTGACTAGTTCCACTGCTACTTGGTTGTGGTCAATTATCCTTTCATGTTTCTGTTAGAGATGCTACTATTATGCATATATGTGGGTGTGTATTTAGGGTCATTCTTCCCTTTGGTTCTATTTGGGGAATTGAAAAAAGGGGGGATGTGAAACACTCTGTTCTGGCAATATATGGGAGGAGCTAGGAGAGGAATATTGCATTAAATGATGTAAACCAGTACGTTTACTGCCATCTTCTGGTGAAGGCTGAATAGTACAACACAGTGAAAGCCAGAGGTGGCAGATATCCACGCTCCTTTTGCATTTCATGATAATGATAATGTTTCTTTATTAGCCCTATACATTTTCTTGCATTAGGAATGCATCTTTTCACATACCCCAGCTTTTCTCCATGGAGACACAGACAGGGAGAGAAGCTTGGGGTCAGAGCACAGGGTCTGCCATTGTACGGCACCCCTGGAGCAGTTAGGGTTAAGGGCCTTGCTCAGAAGTCCAACAGAGTAGGATTCCTCTGCTGGCCGCAGGATTTGAACCAGCAACCTTCCAGTCACAGGCACAGATCCTTAGCCACAGAGCCAGCGCTCCACCCCGAGAGATCCCCTCAACATGCAGCATCCAGTTACTGTGCCAGGAAGTCCAGGCTGTGCAGTGAGGAACTTGATTGAGGTTCAAATAAGAAACAAATGCAAGATATTTGCTTTAAAATGTTCACTGCAAAGGTTAAAGAGCCTCAAAGTTTGCTAGTTCAATCCCTGCAATTATTCTCCATTTAATGCATTAATATATGACTAGCCAAACGTTTTTCAGAATTTTAGACATATCTAATACAGTGCATCTGTTTAGGTTGTCACAGGGGAAAGAATAGAGATAATCTTTTTGACAAAGATCTGGTGGTTAAAATGTTAAATTTTCCAAAACATGATATACAATACTTCCAATGTACCTATTCTAAGCATCTAATTTGAATTGTAAGACTGAAAAAAAAAATACCTCTACACATTAAGTGTGAATCACTGAGAAATCTTTTCCAATAGACAAATACTAAAATGGGTTTAATCACAGGGAAACTATATGAGTTCATTTGCGGGGGCATCGTCACCCCTCCCAGCAGAAAGGAGATGCTGAAACATGGGGTAAAGATGATCACTCAGCACCATTAATTAGTAGAGTGTACCCAAACCATGCAAGGAGAATGCACCCCACAACATTACAGAATCACTAAAACCCACCAGAACTGCTGGAACCAAGCACTCAAGGCTTTAGTTTTTTAGGCTGGCTCCTTTCTTGTACCTTACTCGCTTGTCTGTCAAGAACACAGTGCAGAATGGTTCATCGGACCATCTCGCTTTTCTCCACTGCTCTGGAACATTTTGATTGTGCTCTTTGCAGCGCAAGACTCACACACCTTTAGCCCGACTGTGGTATCCCAGGAGCTCTCGGTGGACTGTTTAAGATGAAACTGCCTGCTTGCGCTGTCAATTGGCCTGCAGTTGTTCAGCTTCTTTGCTTCACACTTTGAATGAATGCACAGATACCATGAACCTAGATACTCCACACTGTCACCCTTTGCTGCTGATGTCTGTACCTTACAGTACCACGCTGACATCACCTTAAATATTGCTGCTCCTGATTGGTAAGTTGAGCTGTCTTGTTAACAGAAGCTCCTGTCAACCCCGCCTCAATATTATCCATCTTTCAGTGTTACTAAGGTCTATCAGCATTTTATATATGGCCCTAAGAACATGTTACAGGGCTCAGTGCGCTGAATGAGTTACAGACGTGTCATCACCCCTTCTGAAAAATAGACACTGTGACTCTCCTATAGTAAATGACGTGGTCTTTAGGCGTGGGGGAGTTTTCTATTGTCAAGGGAGTTGCACTGTGCAGGTTTGGACAGGTGACTAGGATTGAATCCATGAAGGTCGGAGAGAGAAGAAAGAAGAGCTTGTCAGACATGCTTGGATGTTATTTACTTAATTAACACATTAGCCACACCTGTGTGGAAGTCCTTGCTTTCAATATACTCTGTGTCAGTCATTTCCATTTTTTTGTCCACCACCTGTATTATACCAGTGAAATGATTTCTAAGAGTAACTGTGAAACATGTATTATGTAAATCCACCACATTGTATGCAGATACATATTTAATTAGAGGCAAAGACAAGATAGGGAAGGCCAAATGGAGAGTAATAGCTGAGGCAAGGGTACTGTTGTACAGTACATGTGGTCTAAGGTAAGGTGTAGTGTGATGAAAGGTGAGCTAAAGAAGGGCTAGTCAGCCTCCTGGTGTGGGTCTGAGGGACATCAGGACAACAGTGCTGGAGCACATCACAATACAGATATGCATACCTGCAGGCCTTGCCAGTCCAAAGCATCAATGGTACATTTAGAAGGGAGGAAAAAGTTATTTTGCATACCAGTAAGTATTACAAAATATAGGAGGTTTGTTTTTTCCCAGTGAACGCCTGCCGCTAGGAACACACTCACATGGCAACCTTTTTACCCTTAAAAGGACTAGAAGGAGAAAAAGGATATACTGTACAGTATGCGAGTTAGCGTTATCTGCTTGCTTTAAGTCGGCAGCAAAGAAGACGTGCAATACCGACCACCGCCAGCAAAGCGCGCCATCGCACTATCAGGATGGAAGCGCCTTGGTTTCTCTCCAGGGAATCCCATTAGCGAATTTAGGAGAAGAAAATGCTCACGTGGAATATCCACTCTCATTTCTTTTCACTTAGGAGAGTGCAAAGAGGCAGCACAAGGAAAACACAGGCGTGAGATTTAATAGAAGGTAATTAACCGAGAGCTTAAACGAATCTGAGGAGAGCGCTTCCTCCCTAGTGTAAATGAAGACCTGAGATCTGCGTTTCTCAGGAAAGCTGCGTTGTCCTACTTTCGGGTAGCCCGCTTTGTTTATTCATTTCTTGGAACGGAGATGTTGACCTACGTTAGAGGGCAAAGCCATTAAGTACCACGACAACCAAAGCGAATCTAGTCTAACACGCTGTTGATTGAAAATTGCTGCGCTAACCATTACAGAGTTCTTTGTAATGAGTCTTGTTAAACACTGCTACTTAAAAGCCTTCGACAGATCAGATGGATGGGCGTTGCACAATTTTTCAGTATTTCACATTTAGATGCACAGCGGATAAACCCCTTTAAAATACCCTATATCCTTTAAAAATACGGTACAGGTGTCCAAAACCAGATTTATATCTACAATAGGTCCATTTCAATCTTTGAGCCGCTGATTTTAAGTATTTCTGCCTAATCTTTTGGTGCATTAACTTTTCACAGCTGTGAATTCACATCATTGCTGTACATTTTTGTACCATTGCCCTTCAAGAATAAAGATTATTTGTAGTTAATGAAAAATAATGTACTTTTAAGCACATATTGGCTGAAGTATTTGTAATAATCCATTCCCCCTTGACTGCCATCTGTACAAAAAGATCCTAATAATGCAAATTCCATAAATGTATTTTGCAGAATTGTTACGTAAACCCTACTCTAATTGTGTAAAACTAGATTCTATTTCCTGTCAATCCAAGAGCATTGAAAGGAAGCTGAAAGCACCGAGGAGTGAGATGGTGAAATGGCCTCAATGTTTGCCAGTTCTCAAATTACTGAAATCCATTTTGCATGCCCGTTGCAGCTTTCTACAAATTGCATACACAACGAATTATATTTTTTTAACATTTAAACGTTTATCGATGATACAAATTCAAGCCGGCAAACTCCTATCACCACCTCCTCGCGGTGCCGGCTGGATACAACGATTCGTTGGAACTAACGGTGAAGGTCTCTGATGGCAGGCGGAGCGACGCGCCGCTTGGAGTATTCTCGGTCGCATTTAATGGCAATGTCAGCTCAAAGATTTGGTTCAAACCACCAAATGGAGACGGGCGTCCCGACAAGCGGACCCTGCTGATGCGGGATTAACACTAGGATGAAGAAGAAGATGATACAAATTCAAATCTGGTCCTGAATATTTTAATATGATAACCACACTATTCCTCCACGCTTGACAGTCACCTACAAAGCTCAGAAGATACTGTAAATGATTGTGAAGGTGTTCAAGAAGAGTCCAGTCTTGCTGTGGTAACATATGGGGGACCAGAATGAGTGTTAACACTACCTGTTTCCTAACAAGGCCTACCAGATGAGAAATGGCGCTGGCCAACCATTAAGGTGACGTTCCAAAATGTACCATTCCATGCAATTGTCAGTCAGGGTGTCCTGCAGGTGAATTGGTGAATATTATTTTAGTGGTGTTGGTCTGTACACAATGTAACATGCATCACGAGATCTTGCACTGACTGAATTACAAAACGTGTCATGCACTGTTGTGTTTATTGCACACTTGTCACAAATTCAGAAACAATACAGAAAAAAGTTTTCCACACACCAAAGCATTTCACAGACAAAATAATTACCTGTTTCTCAGCATGATTACTTATTCTGGATTGGTTTCTCTACCAATGCTATCTATTGTGCCTCTGTATTCCTTGTATATGTCTGTAATTATTTGTGTCTTTAGTTCAGTACACCTTGTTTGGAACGACCTGGTGTATCAGGGAGATACTGTAGCAGGTAAACCCCTCTGTTGTGAGTTAACAACTTCTCTCGTGACTGTGCTGTTGTGTTTGTATTGACCATAGACTGCCAGTAAGGTAGAAACGCAATGTAAAAAACGGTTTCAAATGAGAGGAGGCCATTTGTTCCATAGAGATTGTTTGTTTTTTTATTAGCAAATCTATCCAAGATTCTAATTCAAACATTTCCCAGAAAGAAGTGATAATACCCGTGTTGACAACATTACTGGATAGTTTGTTCTACACTCAATAACCCTTTAAGTATGGACGTGCATACTGTTCTTGGATGTTAAGTGCACTACTTTCCACTTCTTCCAGTTCAGGTTTCAGCTATTGACTCTGAAGAAGTCCACTGGGTTAATAATAACTTGATTATGAATATTTTAACCAAATTACCTCATACTCCTCTTTGTTCAAAAATGAATAGATGCAGCTCTTTTAGCCTGTGAGTATACAGTAGGCAATTCCTTTGGGTCTTCAAATTTGCCTGTTCACTCTTATCTGGGCTAATTCCAGAGCACTAATTCTTTTTTGATAAATTGCTACTGGTCTGAGGACCTTATTCTTACATATGCAGGTTACTGAAAATGTTAAATACTGAAGTGATAAGAAGGACAGAAAGTTAAATGATTTTGATGAGTTAATCATCATGGTAACCACAATTGTGCACAGTGTTCTGTTTACATTTTCAAAATAGTACATGTTGTTGAGTTCTTGGTGAGTGGAAATAATATTAAAATGTTCTGTTTTATGTTAGGTTGAAAGGTTTCCGATTATGTCCTAGACACTTTATCATCTCCATTACTGTTCTTTTGCTATTGTAACAGTGAAAAAAACTATTTTATCTTTATCCTTGGCTTTTCTAATATGTTTTTGTACCTCTACTTATAGTTCATTATATTATTTATTTAAACTGTGTCCTGTTCTTTTTCATAATATTATATTATGATAATCCTTTTATCATGTGTTTTCTTTCTCCATACTTTTTTCTTAATAGATTTACTGTACAGTGGCCCAGTGTTTAGTGTTGCTGCCTCCCAGCCCTGGGTTCAATTCTGGCCCTGAATTGCTGTCTGCATGCAGTTTGTATGTTCTCCCCATGTTCATGTAGGTTTCCACCGGGTGCTCCAGTTTCCTGCCAGTCCAAAGCCATTCTGGTAAATAATTAGTATCTGGGAAAATTGGTGCTGGTTTTGGAGTGTGTGTGTCTGTATGTATTCTGTGATGGACTGGCATCTAGTCCACGGTGTACCTCCCTTTCACCTTACTGCCTGCCAGGATAGACTCTGACTCTTCTGAATTGGATAAAGTAGTTAGAAAATGTATGGATGAATTTATTAAGTCGTTTGGGCCACAACTACCTAGACTTTTATTTGCTCACACTCAGAATAAAACTGGCAGTCTTCAAGGAGAATTTCTTTAAACTGTTGCTGTCCGTTTGCTATGGATTCCACAGCTATCCTGTCCCTTTCTACTTCTCTTAAAGCTCTGTCTCATTGCTTTGTAGACCTCCTGTATACAGTAAATGTTTGCTTTGGACTCTTACCCGTGTAAGAATAGTGTACTGTATGTACTATCATCGCAGTTCTGCTTTTGTGTTTCCAAACAATCAAGATGGAGTAATGAAAAATAGATTAGGCTTTCCTTCTTGTCGTCATTCAGACAGACTGAGTAAAATGGTCATTGTTATCAATGTCAACCTTTTCAGTTTCATCTGCTAAGATCCTGGCATAATTTCCTCATCTGTGAGAGGAACGTTAAAATCTCCCATATTAACAACTACTTCTTTTACATACAATGATTTCTGTGATCTGTAAAATATTTCTAACTGTCGCTGGATTGTTTTGTTTTGTAGATACTAGGACTCTCAATTCTTAACCTCTATTTCCTGAATGTTTGTTTTCATGTATAGTATATTGTTCCACCTCCATGTTTCTTTCATTCCTGTTTCATTTCAGACTGCTATATATCAACGGTGTATTCATCATGATCACTCTTGGTTGCCCATGATTCATTGAGTGAGATTACATTGCATTACCATAATATGGTAGCATCTGTTTCTTGTATCTTGTTCAGAATATTCCTAGAATTTAGGTATAAGGCCTGAATTACTTGGTCCTTTGACTGTTTTTCCCTTTCAGTTCTCTTTTTGGCTGTACTCCCTGTGTATCTCTCTGGCAGGTTTTCTTTGGATTCTCTCCCCCCTTCCATTGCAGTTTAAATCTTTTTGGATTTCTCTGTAGATCCTCGTGCTGTGCTGATGGATTAACACGGTGCAGGCAGAATTCCTGAGACAAATTGCTGATTTAGTCCTGCTCTTCGATTTCTCACTAAGGTCACTGAATGTGTAAAGTTTGGAAAGAGTGCCATTTCCTGGATGTCCGCTGCTCATGTGAGGACAAACAACAATTACAACCCGGGTATAATGCATTTAGAAAAAGAGCTGGGTTTTCTTTCATTGGTCTACACTTTGCTAGAAACAAGAGCAACATGAGCAACATGCATAAGTGCTACAGTACTAATTATTTACTTCAATGAATCAAGTTAGGGGAAGCATGGCGGTGAGGTGGTTACTGTTGCTGCCTCACAGATCCAGGGTTTGATACTGTGCTTTGCATCTTTCTTGCTCAGTCTGAGGGTTCTCGCTATGTTGGTGTGGGCTTCCTCCTTCTGCCCAGAGATACAGTATATTGGATATGTTTGCATAGCTATTCTACATGATACCTTTATCCTTGGCCCTGAGACAGACTGATGCCCCATGACCCTCAGCACTATAAAGGGCACTCTGATGAGTGAAGGATCAGATGAGTTATTTTTTGGCATTTAGAGGGGTCTACAAAGATCTACTGCTGTCTGAGCACCGAAGCATTGCTTTAGAGTTTGCTGCTTAGGTCCTTGCAATCTAAAATTAATTAGGTTTTCTATTGATAAAAGTAATCAGAAGTTTAAGACCAGATCAACTTTTAAACATATTCACAACAGATGGCTTTTAATTATTATTAAGCCAGTACATTTTCATTCTGCCAAAATTCTATATCCCACGAATGGACAGAAAATGGTCAATTATTTAACTTAGCCATAAGGAAGGACCGTTATTTTCTCCACTTTTCAGACAAAGTCCTTAACAGACCTTGCAGTATAAATGGTACTACCTAACTTCATATTCCAGCCTCCCAGGAAATGTCACAATTCCCAGAAAAAAAAGCACAGTGGGCTTGCTCAGCATACCTTGTGCATATTTAATTTTCTGGTGCACTCATTCACATATCGTGGTGTTCACCCCATTGGGTTATAATATGTGTTTTACAAGACATTGCTGGCAGTTCAGTTGTGTTTGTGTGCTTTTTATAATAAGGTATTTAGATGTTTTTTTCTGCATATTACTGTATATGAAGGTTACAAAACTAACAATACTAAGTATCCAAAGATTTGCTACAGTGGGAGTTGAATATTCCGCTTCATTTTTAATTTCATGCTGTGAAACAGAGCAGTGTTCAGAGAACTCTGCTTATTTCCCAGAAGGTCTCCCAGAACGCTGTGTACTTAAATGCACTCTTCTGCTAAAACGGTTTTCAAATTACATTGGATCCATTTACATAAATCAATTTTGCTTTTAAATGTTACGTCTGATGCGAGACTGATTTATTTCTTCTTTAGAGTTATTTAGAAAGAACTGATTAGCAAGTTCAGTATGTTCTCCAGAATGAATGGTACAGTATGTGATAAAGAGTAACACAGTAGTACAAAAGACTTATGGAAATTTAATAAGCCTGAGAATCGACACAAACTAATATCACTGGACACAACTGAAAATGAAGTGGCACAAAAGTGAAGGTTAAACAGGTTAAACATATGATTAAGGAGTTTACCAATCTGTTCTTTACTAAAATCCTTTACATATTATAGCTACTAAGTACACATACTGTAACATATTATATACTGTATATTAATTTTTAACAGTCTTTTATCAACATAAAAATATCTTGTTAGACAGTTTTGAATTAGTCACACTTTACATCTCTTTGCTGGACCAAATATTTCTGTCACTCAGTATGCGAGGTGTATAAAAAGCACATCATAAATCAAAAAAAGCTCAAACACTCCTTGTGTATAGAGGGTAAAGGGTTGTTTTAGGAATGGGGGAAGTAAATGCATGGTTTCCTGAGAGTAAAGCCACTTGAAGAGACTGCATCTGACTTATTTTTCGCATTACAACAGCTCCAGAACATAAAGTGCACAGGATATCTACACTATACTAATTAGATAATGGAGCAATCACCGTTGATATTTCTGATATTGTTGTGATCTAGCAGTGAGTGGCCCGTTAAGAGAAATGGTATGATAAGACAGATGAGGACCAAGTAATGGTTAGTTCCACACTTATACTGTAAGTAGGAAAAAAAAACATGTATACAGTATACGTACTTGGAATTAACGTTTAACATTTACTTGTTCCTTTGCAGCCAACACACACGGACACGGATCCCTACTTGAATCTCATGATAGGTTTTGGAGCAGTCTTCTAGAAGAGGCAACACCAAGTTGATCAAATACTCTTGTTTGGAACCTTTCTCATGCCTTTTATATTCATGTATAGTCTAAGAATCTCCCTCTCATTCAGTTTCTTGCACATGGTACACACATTAATGATAACTGGAATAAATGCCTACCAACTGGTGTTATAAGTAAAGCAGCTCAACCAATTTATTATTACTTTAGTCAAGATTAGCTTGAATAAATAACAATATTGCTGATTTTCACAGATTTGTGTATCCAGGAGTAAAGAATAAATATAATTTTAAAAAAGGTCAGATGTGAGGATGGTATTTTTCTAAAATGTCCAAAAAATATAAAATCGTTTGATAATAGTGAATATAATGAAATTTCACTGACAAACAGATCTGTATGGAAACCACAGTCTGCTACAAAATAAACAATGGGTTCCTCATTAAAACAGAACAGAACACAGGGTTTTTCAGCACAAGCCAATTTGTTTTAATTGCATTAGATGCCTTAACATTTTTCTTGGAGCGAGATTAATGAGCAATTGTTATTTTATTCTGTGTCCTTGTTTTTAAGCGTTTCTGGCATTTGTTGAGATTTGCTGCTAAATAAAGACTTCACGAGAGAAATAAAACACTTAAACACTAATTCAAAACGTCATGATGTTACAGTATGTGGAATATTTTAGAATGAATGCTGGAGGCTTCCTTTAAATATCAAACACATTTTGTGACCAGTGAGTGGAATACTTGAGCTGTGATCTCAAGACACAGTGAAGGCAACTGTTATATTAAAGACGTTCAGATCATCGACATTTTGGAATTTCTAGGTTTTTTCATCTGCAGCCATCGCCTTGTTTATCATGACACCTTTCAGTCACATAGGTAAACACAGACTCACACAGCATTCCCTGAAACTATATGTTAACATGCTTTGTTAAATAAATTTGCACAGCAAAGCAGAGCTGAAAACACACATTGGAAGACCATTTGCACATACAATACCCCGTTCCTACAAATATGTACACAATAGTGGCTGTTTGCCAGGCCAAAGACTGCTGCTTCTCCACCCTTCATCTTAAACAATCCTTTGCACAGCTGAGTAACGCCACCAAATCTGTCTCACATCATAGACTGCTAATGGTGTTGAACTCTAAACTGGAAGGCTCATCCTGTTTCCTGGTGGGAGGTGAGCAATTAGAGCCTGGATAAATTGTCTCTTATATATTCAGTGTGACTTTTTGGCATTTATGATGTTGGTGTTGACCAGTTTATTATAGCAGCCTTCTGGAGATTTCATCTCTATTTCATTCTGAATGAAGGTAAAAAGTTTTTATGTACTACAGCAAACTTTGAATTTTAACCTTCCTCTTGCTCTACTCTCTCATTGGACCTAATGTTGGCTAAAAGAAGGAGATAACTGTAATTGATTCTCGGGTACTAGAAATGTCATGTACATACTAGAAACAGCTGATAACAAAGAAAATAAAACAACCCACCTGAAAGAGAAAATACATCTTTCCAAAAAATCATTAGGACAGGAGCTTGTGGAAATTTCTTCTCAACATCAGTATGACTTTCCCAGGGCCTGGTAAAGTTTTTTACTGGGTGAATCCAAACCATGCACCATGTGAACAACATCAGTAAGACCATTTTCAATGACAACATCCCTATCAGATTCAGGAAAATTTTTAAGCACTAATCCTGTTCTTAACCTAGACCCCAACCATAAACTTGACCTTAATCCACAGTCCTAACCTACACTTTATGGGCACATGCAACCCAGGCAAATCCTTCAAACTCGCTATATCAATACAATCTAGAAGAATATAGACTGGAGACTCTCACAGTGATGAAACCATCCTGATTTTTGGACACACCAATTCAAGCAGGTCCCAGAATTTATGCTGATCAGTGATCCAGATTCAGAACTGTGTGGCAGATTGATCCAGATATCAGCTATCCAGAGTGGCAGCTACCCCGCAACCAAATGACTCAACACCACAGCCATTCTACAAGAAAGCACAAGTACAGCAAGTTATCCTCTCATTCAGAATCAACAACCTGGTCCAAAAATGACAACACCACTACAATGAAACAGGCAAGACAAGAAAACCTTTCCAGCTGGACAGATCAAAACCCCCTTAATTAACTCACACCTTTACAAAGGGAGTCAGTGCATTTTTTCACAAAATAATAAGTCTTTCCTCTCATCAAATTCCACTTCCAGTGTTTCTGGTTGCTTCTCTAGTGGCTCAGGCTGTCACTTCTTGTCTAGTCTTCTTTTTAATCTGCTAGCCATCAGCTTTTCAGGCTTATTCACGAAGGCTGGCTCCGTGTGGCTCATTCATCTCTCACTCAGCAACAGAGCCCTGGTGGTTGGTTTTCCAGTTACTGTACCTCACGCACCTGCTGAAGGGCAAACATTTTTATAGGGCGCATCAGAAACCGTGGCCGTCACCACTGTCAAGTGTATCTTCTCAGATGGTAACTATCTGAAGGACTATTGGATATTTGTGTTTTCTAATCAGACAGGAGCATAACAATTGAAGAGCAATTAGTCAATCATGTTTTAGAGAGTGAGTTAGGGTATGGGTCCAATGTATCTGGTAGGAGGCAAGTGCAAAGAAAACTGACTAAACAAGTATGGCAATCAACATATGTATAGATACTGTACTGTATATATACCATATTTCACGTCAATTACAGAATTCACTCCTGAGTTTGAAAAGAGCTGTTGAATGGTCCTTTACAAGGTCTTTCATAATCATTATTCACTTATCTTTTCTTCATCATTGTCTGAATTCACCATTATTTATCAACACATGTAAAGCAGGGAATTTTGCATTTGTATTTGCAGTTTATTTTGCATTTGTTTTTGTTCTTATTAACAAGTATTGTTATTCACATTTGTGGTAGTAGCCATTGATGCTGTGTTTGTGGGAATCCATAGTGCTGTCCTTGTCTTACATCTGTTCTGCCATTTTGTGTTGGGTTACAGACCCTGAATCACCTCTGATGTAATGTTGTCTTACCACCTTACTAAGAGAAGTCAGGGGCAGATTTTAGGTTATTTAATCTGATACTCATGAGGTAGCAGTTAGTCTTTGAATTAGTGTAACTTATTCTGTGTGTGGTAACACAGCTGGGCTTATTTAGGCCAGTTATACTTAAAAACTGTTGGTGAGGAATTCCCTGGACAACAACAGTTTGGTTATTTTATGTCGTCAGTTTTGCCATTTTCTTTTGTAAATATTTTTACTTGCACCAGAGCAAAGTAAACGGACACTGGTTTTGCACTCTATTTTGGTCTCTTGCATATTTGTAAGTTTTCTTAAGTTTTCTATGACCACCCCTGGACTTATTGCCAAGCGATTTAGTCACACTCAATAAAAAACTGAGGAATGGAATCTGGAGCATATTATTTTTTTAAATGAGGATAACGGTGTTTTCCAAACACAAGCATTAGTGGGGACAGTCTTCAACATCATGCGTACAGTACCTTAGTGAAAAGTCTAGATTATAACGGTGAGACACGTTGCTTCCAATTGGAACAACTGAGTATTGCTATCGTTAAAGAACTGAGCTGAAAAATAGGAAAATGCGTAGCAATAGACACTGGACCTAAAAAAACAAACTGAGATGCAATTAATCATGGTTAACTATTTGTTTATTGAGGGTGAACATACTTCAAGATGTACTGTATTTTTAAGTATTGACTTACAAGCTGATTCTCTAAGTGACTACTCTTCGCGAAACTGTACCTCAAGTTTATTTATTGATGCAAACTCCAAAGTAAGTTCACAGTAGAGATTAATCTGTTTCACAGTGTGGCTCTAAGAATAAGGCTTCCTGCAATTCACAGGCAGCCTTCAGTGGTGTGGTATTCTGTGGACTAAGCAAATTCAGTAGAAGGAGAGCATTACTGTATCCAGGAACTCCAGGGCTTCCATATCAAATTTACTTCATCATCTTTCATCAAACCACAGGGAAACTGAATCATTTAAATAAATACTCATACCCCAGCACATGTAATTTCTGGTTAAAATACAGTATGAATATGGGGTTCATTTGGCTCTGGTGCAGCAGTCAGTTTCTTGTAGTAGATGTAAAACACCATTAAATCTGATTAAAAGAAAAACTATAAAGCGCTGACTCTTGAAAAATACTGCATGAAATGAACTATGACTACATCACTATCACATCAATTTTGTGTTTGAGATGCAGATTGTTATTTGGTACAGTTAAAGATCTCTAGTATTAAATGCAAACATGTTGCATATTACAGGGTTACCGTTGGTTTTCTTTTATTTGATTGATATTTATATTCAGTATAAAGGAACTTGCAATTACATATACAATAGATTATATCCCTCCATTTATAGTCCACGTATTCTAATGAGGATCATAGTACAGTATATGTTACTCTATTGTATATGCAGAGCTTTGCCATAATATTCAGATCCTTTGCAGTTTCACCTTTTGTTGCTTTAAAACCAACAGTCATGATACTTTGAAGCTGCAATTAATATTACTACATCATACATTTATAGTACAAAAAAAGCAAAAAGAAGTAAACATAATTAAGAAAAAATAGAAAATTCATGATTGCTTAAGTGTTCAAACCATTTGATGAGGCAAACCTAAATAATTTCATGTGCACAGAATTTAATTGAAGTCTTTATTGGCAACAATAGTTAGTGGAATTTGCTTTTGCACAGCAGGAGAACACCGATGACACACAACACATACAATATTAAAAGACATCAACAAAAAGAGATGACAAGATATGCAAAACACAATCACATGCATACATAAACAATGCTGGGTGTCTCTTTGCCTAAGGATCTATGCCTGTGGCTGGAAGGTTGCCAGTTCGTATCCCGCGGCCAGCAGAGGAATCCAACTCCGTTGGGCCCCTGAGCAAGGCCCTTAACCCCAGCTGCTCCAGGAGCGCTGTATAAATAGCTGACCCTGCACTCTGACCCCAAGCTTCTCTCCCTGTCTGTGTGTCTCATGGAGAGCAAGTTGGGGTATGCGAAAAGACAAATTCCTAATACAAGAAATTGTATATGGCCATTAAAGTTATTAACCTTACATTTAACATTCAGAATTGTGAAACAGATGCTCACGGGAGGCTAAAGAACTGAAGGGGGAGAGTTTAAAGTTCATATGCCAGATGGAAGGAAGCTATGGTTGAAGCAGGCAGCTCTTGAAAGGATTGCTGTAAAGCAGTTTTCCAAAAAGGGGAGCTGAAAAACATTATGACCTGGATGAGAGAGGTCTACAATAATCTTGTATGCAGGATTGGAGGTATGGTTTGTGTAAAGGGATAAAATTGAACACACTATTATTTTTGAGACTTTGGACACAATCCTTTACAATTTTCCTTTTGTATAGCTATCCAAAATCCCATACCAAACTGTAAAGGGAGCTGTCAAAATACATTTAATTGTGGCCATATAAAATTGAAAAAGAAGTTGCTGGTTTCTTAAATTGCCTGAGAAAGTATACCCTGAGGTGTCATCTTAACTATACGATCTGTGTAAAATTCTGTGTAAAATTACTTTCATAAGCTACACAATGAGATCAGTAGCTTCTGTGTGCAATAATAGTGGTTCTCATTATTTCAGAATAAATACACCTGTCTCTGTAAGGTCCCTCAGTGAGGTAATGAATTTCAAATAGAAATTCAAACCATGAAGACCAAAAAGATTTCAAAGCACCTTGGGAATAATCTGAATATCTGTTTGAGCATGGTGAAGTAAATCATTAAGAGGTAGAATGTGTATCATACCACCCAGACACTGTCCTATAACTCAGCAGCCATGCAAGGAGGAAACTAGTAAGAGATATCACCATGAGGTCAATAGTGACTCTGTTACAGATTTCAGTAGCTGATATGGGAGAAAATGGTTCAACAATACCCAAGTCACTCCACATGGCTGGCCTGTATGGCAGAGGGGGTAAATTGGGTAAAAGGGTGAATTTAAATTCTTAAATTATGCCTTGGGGATGAATAAAGTATACTGAATTGAATAAACCCATGTCAAATCCCACATGGAGTTTCTAAAAAATACATTTAAGTAATACTGCAAATGTGGCAAAAGGTTTTGTGGTCACACAAACGCAGACTTGGTCTGCTACCAAAGTCTCCCTATCCCAGAGGTTGGCTTAAAATCATTTGTGGTCAGACAAGACAAAACTGGAACTTTTTGGTGTAAATGCAAAGCATTACATCATGATGTAAATCCACCTCAGACAACAGTCAACATCACTCAGTCAACACTGTCCTGACTGCCGAGCATTATATTACAGTTCTGCTTCTCATCAGCAGGGAGCTTCTCAAGACTGGTGGGAACATAATTGGAGTAAGGTAGTGGAATAGTTTGGGTACTAAAGCTGTCCATAAGTGAATCCTAAGCAACTTGAGAGATCTTGAGTAAATCTGCCAAGAAGAATGGGCAAGCATTGCACCAGCTAGTGTACAGAAGTGGTGAAGACTCAACAGCTGTAATTGCTGCCAAGGAACATACAGTAAGAACATAAGAAAGTATATAAATGAGAGAAGGCCATTTGGCACACCTAGCCTAGCCCATTTGGTAGTTAGTAGTTAATTAATCCAAGCATTTCACCCAGCCACTTCTTGAAAGAAACCAGGATATTGGCTTCAACAATATCACTGGGTAGCTTATACCATACTCCCAAAACCCTTTGGTTAAAGAAGTGCCTTCTGTTCTCAATTTTAACTGCACGTCCATACAGTTTCCACTTGTACGCTCTGGTTTGTGTTTCACGGTTCATTCTGAAGAAATCCACTGGGTTGACTTTGTGAAATCCTTTGAGGACTCTGAATGCTTGTCCCCTCGTAATCTCTGTTCAAGACAAAATGTTCAATTCCATCATCTGGTCAGTGTGGAATATTTCTTAAGCCCTAGAATGTATCTACTTGCTTTGCTCTGGAAAGATTCCAGAGTTGCAACGTCTGTTCTATAATGTAATGTGTTAATGTTAATGTTTCTTTATTAGCCCTATACAATTTCTTGCATTAGGAATTCATCTTTTCGCATACCCCAGCTTTTTTTTTCTGCATGGAGACACAGACACAGACAGGGAGAAAACAGGGTAACCAGATTTTGGAAAACAGGGTAACCAAAATTGTACACAAAATTCCAAATAAGGACTTACTAGTCTGTTATACAATTTTAACAACATCGCTTGATTTGAAATTTTGCTCTTTAAAGTATACATCCTTGCAGTTTGTTTGCCTTTATAATTGCATTCCCACATTGTCTAGAAGATGAACTTGAACTTAAACTTTATTGCCATAAAGGATGTAACCGGTACATGTACTGGTTCAATGGGAATCTTACTTATAGAAAGTCTCTCGATTGTTAAAACAGACAGTGCATCAAGACAATATACAAACAGTAGACAATGTACAAGTAAACAAGTAAACAGTAAACAGTAAACAGTTTGAATATAAACAATGTAGACGTGTAAACAATGACTGGAGATGTGCAATAAATAAGAAATCATAATGAGGTAGATGGTATAATAATCATAATAATTGCTTACACTTATATAGTGCTTTTCTGGACACTCCACTCAAAGCGCTTTACAGGTAATGGGGACTCCCCTCCACCACCACCAATGTGCAGGATGATGCGACGGCAGCCATAGTGCGCCAGAACGCTCACCACACATCAGCTATTAGTGGGGAGGAGAGCAGAGTAATGAAGCCAATTCATAGAGGGGGATTATTAGGAGGCCATGATTGGTAAGGGCCAATGGGAAATTTGGCCAGGATGCCAGGGTTACACCCCTGCTCTTTTCGAGAAACACCCTGGGATTTTTAATGACCACAGAGAGTCAGGACCTCGGTTTTACGTCTCATCTGAAGGATGGCGCCTGTTTACAGTATAGTGTCCCCGTCACTATACTGGGGCATTAGGACCCACATAAACCACAGGTTGAGCGTCCCCTGCTGGCCCCACTAACACCGCTTCCAGCAGCAACCTTAGTTTTTCCCAGGAGGTCTCCCATCCAGGTACTGACCAGGTTCACACCTGCTTAGCTTCAGTGGGCTGCCAGTTGTGAGTTGCAGGGTGATATGGCTGCTGGCCATGGTATAGGTGTGGTCTGAGGGGCATAGCTAAATGTGTTTGCCAATCGCACTGCTTGTGGATGGAAGCTATAGAGGAATCTAGTGGTAAGTATCCGTATGCTCTTGTATCTCTTGCCTGAGGGCAGTGGGGTGAAGAGCTCATGCCCGGGGTGGTGACTGTCCTCTGTGATGGCCAGAATTCTACCACGGCAGCGGTCCTCATAGAGCTGTTTAATCTCGGTGAGACCGCAGCCGATGATCTTCTGGGCCATCTTGACCATTCTCTGTAGTGCCTTTCTTTCTCGAGAAGAGGTGTTGCTGTACCACATGGTGATCCCGTTGATGAGGATGCTCTCGATGGTGCAGCGGTAGAAGTTCACCCTGTAATGGACTGGTGTCCTGTGCAGGGTGAACCCTGCCTTGCACCTCTTGCTTGCTGGGATAGGCTCCAGCTCCCCCGTGACCCTGAATTGGAAGACATGGTTAGAAAATGGATGGGACACCACAGAAAAGGCCTGCATAATTTTGCAAGGCACTGTACAGCTGAGGGAAGATGATGAGAGACTTTTCAAATCTACTCCTTTACATTCCTGAGTGAAAAAGAGACAAGCATTGTAATACAATACATCATTTATACAAGAGAGCTTGGTGGAGCAGTTTGGGTCAAGTACTGTACCTCTCTCAATTGTGCAGCAGCAGTTTTCCCATTTGGGATTTGAACCTTTAGTCTGAAGCCAGACCCCTACCCAATATTCACTAACTCTATTCTCAGTAATTTGCTGTGGGTGGGATTTAGTTTAGGTTAGGATGAATATTAGTATTATGGTAGAGTTTAGGGTTAAGGTTAGAGTCTGCATTAGATTAAGGGTTTCAGTCTTGATTGTTGATGTTGGGTAAAAAGTAACATTGAGTCTGGGTCATAGTCATGAGTCATAGTTTGGGTGAAGCTAAGGATGAGTTTGGGATTAAAGATGGTGTTAGGGTAGATTTCCATTGTAGTTTTTGTTTAGAATTTGGGTTTGGTGAAGAATCTACTGCTCAGTTTCATACATTACCCATAATCAAACTGTACATTCTGTAGCATATATAAACACAGTAATTGTATAAGGGTACATTCTGGTTTTGTTAGAAGTAACATGTTTTAATTGTCACAAGTACTAGGATATATGTCTGAAGATGACAATGTATTCCATCTTTAATTATCTAGGTAACTTTAGTACTATCATAAGATCGATGATGCTTTGCTATTATATAAAGTGCTCCTTTTCCATTTCATTAAAGCAAGTCAGAAATGAAAAGAAATTAAATGAATTTAAAGTGGAAGAAAGTTTAAGATTACTTATTGTTGGTATCCAAGTTGTAAACAATATTTACAGTTACAGAGACAGAACATTTTACAAGACAGATTATACATACTGTACATACATAGCTGCTCTTCATGTATTTCCCCTGATGGAGAGAAACTGTAATTCGGTAATTATTGGGTAGTAGTTTTGTAATGGACATTAAATTATTTAACAGCACAGCACCCACTTGCCTCCACAGTTGGTCTTTCTACATTTCCAGGAAACAGCTTCACAGAAGCTGGATGATTAGACATACTGTAAATGCAAAACTTATACTTAATGTCTAACAACCTGATAATGAATTTGTTCCTACATGATTGTCAATCCAAGGGCTCTATTATGGAGCAGTAAACCATTAACATGTAATTATAGTAGAAATATTTGCAATGTCTGTGTAATTACTTATTCCAATGGTAGTTACAGAGGAAAACCATGAGATCAATTGGTTTATAGATTAATTACGTGGTTGAGTACCATAGTCTAAAGATTTACCATAAAGGGCTAAACTGTAGGCTAAAATTGGTCATGAATATAACTAATTTCTAACATCTGTTTTTGTAATGTAAAATATTAAAGGATTCACACTCCACACAGTGTCTGAACATCAGCCAAGAAATCCATGCCACTTTAACAAAAAGAATGTGCATAGAAAATATGACATTCTAAATACAAAAAAACAGAATACATGGACTACAGTGGATAATAAAAATGCTGTGGTTTTTGCATTCATTTTTTGGAAACTGTTCTTTGGGAAAATAATTTGCATAACATGCTCAAACAATATTCACCCCTGAAAGGTGTGGCCCATGTCCACAGTACTCCTCAGCTGATTTAGACCTCAGCTGTTCCTCCTCTACTGCTCTGTTGTTATGTTTCTGCCTTCCAAGGCTGGATAATGTAAAAAGGATGTACAGTACTTGTCAATGGGACTGCATGGCTCCAGTCAGCACACTTACTGTAACTGACAATGGGGTGACTAGTTAGCAGTGCAATTGGCGCAAGACAACCATAGTTATTAGAAGTGTTGGGGTGAAAATACTTGAGTGCCAAAACTAGTGTCACTCAAGTATAAAACCTTATAAACAAAACCATCCGTTCTGAAAAACATGTTCCCTTGCTTGTGGGAATTGGAAGACATGCTTCCTGTATTCATGTATTTCCCCTGATGGAGAGAAATTGTAATTTGGTAATAACTGGGCAATACAGTAGTTTTGTAATAGAGATGTAATAGACAGCTCCCACGTGCCTCCAGAGTTGGTGATTTTTCATGTTTTGCAATGTTATGAGTATACTTTTGTCCATTAAAATCAAGAGTTCTGGAGGGCCAGTGTTTCTACACATTTTCAGTCAGACTGGGCCTTAATTACCTTAATCAGGTTTGTATTGGCTTAACTGAGCCTACTTAACAAATCCTTCCAGCTTTTCAGGTGCTGGTGTTTTAAAGAGACATTGAAAACCTGCTGACACTTCCATTACCAGAACTGGGGACCTCCACCGTAATTAAGAAAAATCTGTATCATTCATCTAGATATGGGATTGTCCCTTGGTTTTAAGTGATAACCCAAACCAATGGACTGAGATTCAATGGATACAACATCGATTGGTCTTGAATTGTTATTGAGTTTTTAGTCATTATTTCTAGAGTAAAACCAACTGGTTTAAAGAGGTCTCTGTCCACTAACACTTGCCAGAGACCACACTTCTGACCAGTTTGAATTTTCAAAATGTCTATTCTCTTCTATTTCTATTCTATGCCCTCAAATCCTCACTGTTACAAAGAGACGACATAGACCACACAGTGAAATACTCAAAAATAAAAGTGCTTTATTTACCCTTTTCATTTAAAAATTTATTTTAGTATCTTGGGTGTATTTACCCACTACAGTTACTATATATATATACACTGTACAGTATATCATTTTAAGTATAAAAGTGTTTACAGCTCTGTTTTGAAAAACAAGAAAAACAAACCATTTTGTTACCACAAAAAAAGACACTGTGGCGTATTGGCTGTGCTTCGAGGAGCCAGAGTGATTCACTCAGCAGCCCTGTGGTCAGTCAGTCCAGCACATCCAGCACCCTGTCACGTGTAAATGACCTTCACACTGGCTCAGCAGGCTCTAGATGAAGTCTTTGCTCCGCTGTAGGGGATCTCTTTGGTTGATGCGGTTCAACCACTTACTGTATTCCAGCTAGGCTTCTCGGATAATTCTTTGCTTTTTGTGGAGCTACCTTAGACCTTTCTGCAGTTTTAATGAAATCGTGCTCCCCTAAACATTAACAGTACATCTACTACATATGGTATTACATTGTGGGTCACAGTTGACCTTTAGGCTATACTATTTTTCCACCGTAAATAAGGTATAAATAGAACCTGCAAGCTACATACACATAATTGCTGTACACCAGAATGACTGAATGTACCACATTTAAAGCCAACTAATTGTATCTCTTTACACATATGCCACACAGCATACTGCATCATTCCATCATAAGGCTGAAATAGTTTTTCTTCAAACAGTTAGTGAAATCCAGAGGCCCGAGCTATTACTTTTAAAAAAACAAAGGAAAATCCTATATCTAGAGTAAATTACAGTCCAGGTTTCATTTTTTTTATTTCTACATATTTAACAATTTTGTAATGCCAAATAAAGGATACTTACTGATACTTTAAAAGATTTTCACACCTTTGATACAATGTAACTGAAGGTTGGCTTTGTAAAATAAATTGCATGTGTACATTCACACCCCAACAATCAGTATACAAGCATCAAAATGTAAAAACTGGGGAAGGCTCTGAAAACCTTTTTCAAGGTACCATATGTATCTTTTTTTTAAAACAAAGCTTGCAAAGTCTTACAAACAGGAAACAGGAGGAGGTATACAATAAATGTTTAACAAAGTGATAACATTTTCAAAGCAATCAAAGAAGACGCACTACCAGTGTCTTATTATTAAAAATAAGCCTCAGGAAAGTGTTTAAGTTAAAGCTTCAGAGATGGATAGCTAAGAATTATCTTCTGACAAGTCTTTTTTTAAAAAACACAATGAGTTTGCCAGGTCTCATCCTTAGGCATACTTCATCTGCTACTATCAATCATTTTGAAATCAGAACCACTCAGCACATACAGTAAATAGCATATGAATTGTGGAACTTCCAAACTCAAGTTGTTGCTTTAAAGCCACCCTCTCTCCTCTGACCACCTCAGAACACAAAGTAACAGAAAGAAAGCACACTTTGTTTCAGTCTGGACATTCAGCTGGGAAACTCCAGGCCAGATTTTCTGCATGTCTCAGTTTTGGCTGTGTGCCTTTTCACAGTGAGAAGCCTTCCAAGAAAGCATTTTACAGTCTTGGCATTGCTGTTCCTGGAAATGTTCAATAGGTAATCTTGAAAAAATTCCTAAGATGTCTGTTTGCATGGTCCAAGCCCTGTAAGCGGACACTTTCTCTCATTACCTTTATTATAGCTGTAGCAGAGGGAGACTAGTACAGTAACTGTGCTCAAGTACAGCTAAAACCAAGACACTTTCCCATGGAAATCTGTTAAAACTTCAGGATTGAATTTGGCCTCATTTTTGACCAAACCTGAAACCCAAATAAAATCTATCTGTATAATCCACTGAGTTCTAATTCTAGTATTATAATAATAAATCTAATTCTCCTCTGTGGATTCATATACGGATACATTACCACTTTGTCTGTCAAATAACTGTTGATGCATAATAGAAACAGTTTGTTTACTCAAAATAAGAAATAACATTCTTCAGGGATTCAATCAGGGATTGAAAAAGAGGAAATGTTACCTGAGATCACAAAGCCCAATACAAATGCATATAGCATGACCTGGCAGGAAAAAATGGTATGGTTGTCAGTTACAGTTGCTAGTAAAATAAGGTAGCATATACGGTTCATACAGTATTACAATGGTAAAACTTCCTAAAATACGCTGCAGTCTCAACAACTGCATATGTATTTCCATATGTACAGTATGTATATACTGTACAGTACATATGTATTGGTCAGTGATACCTCATTTAAGTTTACAAAAAAATCCTTTACCAACAGCACATTGAATTAACAATTGCACCTATTCCAAGTACAGATTAATTTTCAAATTGTCATTTTATAATTCATTGAAATAGAGATTCACGTTTACACTAGAAATAAGGAAATAAGACTTCATCTTCTCTCTTATTTTAAATACATTTTGGGATTACAAATGAGATTTGCCATGGCCAGAGTCTCTTGTGAAAATTACAATAATTGGCATCATTTGAGAGACAATGACCATATGAAAACATTATTCAACAACTATTTCATAATGACTGGAAAGCACTATGTCAAGATCATGATAGTTCTGCACGTGATATTCAAGCTATTCACACGTCATCCATTTTTTCCATGTTGTTGATGAGTAAAAAATAAAGACTTTAAGTCTTTATAAAATCTCCATGGCAACTCACTTCACACACCATGATAATGCAGAAAAGACACATTTGCCACAATACACGAGATGTGAGTTTCATGTGCAATGGTGTAAATAATTGAATGGAATAATGCTTCCCCATTTGCCACAAGATAGTAACATAATTGACCATTTGAACTAAAACTTGTTTTTTCATCTATATACAGAAAATCAATTTGACCTGAAAGTTAATTATATGAAATACTATCTAACAGAAAAGAGTCATTGATTTATGTCTCCTCACTTTCCAGGGGTACTACAGTCAGGTGTTTCATGAGTGCAGTGGTGAGATTGGTGTGTTATTTCTTTTCAAATATAACTTTACATAAAAAAGGAAAAGCAAGCTTGATTATCTTGAGGAGATGACTTCTTCACCAGCACCCTTAGTAAGTTAATTCTCTATTGATAATGTTCCTGTAGTTCATCACTGGGAGACATGTTGTAAAAATAAGCAATGGCAACATTTCCATGATACAAATACTGTAACATGCATTGCTAATAGTTTTTAGCTAGTTTCAGACACTGATTAACACATAACAATGTAAATAAAACATGTCAGTTAATGTTAGAATCAGTTTCATGCTTTGATGCATGTATTAAGAAATACTAACCAGACTGAAGTCAGCTGCTTCATAAGAAGCTTGGTGAGCACACAGAGACTTTAATATGGATTATTTCAGGAAGACCAATAAAACAAGGAAGAGACACGCAGCTTAAGCAAAAGCACACAACCACATAAACAACTGGTCACCACTTGGAGATAAATTGGAGGTAGACCCCCTTATTACTGGCAACACAGCAAGAGCAACTAAAAGAATAACAGGAAATAAACTTTTCCAAGTCATGGCAAGCCAAACAAAAACATGGATGTGCCCATTACCACAGGAAAAAAAAACAACAAATGCTGAAAGACTAAAAATAAGCTGAAGAGAAAACCTAACGGGGTTGACTGGCAGTTTTGGAAAACCAAGGTCGGTCTGGATTTGTCTTGTCAATGACCCAATGCCAATGAGAAAATGTTCTCTGCCCACACCTCATTTACAATAAAACAAGACTACTGTAAATATTCTTCAGCAAGACAACAAGAGCATAATGTTCATGGCTTTTCTTGAAGACCACTGCCATGACATCTTGTGGCTTGCATTTTACTTCAGTGCATTGTCATGACTGTATAATTGATAACAGTATCACATCCTACGCATTCAATCCACCTTGTTAACTCTTGTATAAATAATCTAGAGCTTGTTTTTCCTATGCTTTCTTGAACAGCTGTAACCGAGTATAAATATTTAGCAGCAAAATAATGGGCACGCTGCGTGACCTCAACCAAAAAAACAGTAAAGTTCCTCCTCCTCATTAAAATTAGCAGAAAAAATAAAATTCTTGGTAATCTGTTTCTGACCATTTTACCCAAACCTAGTGTCAACAGCCATTAGAAGAAGAAAACAGTCTCAGACAGGGTAAAATACTTTGTGCTTTTTATTTGTGAAAACATTGAAAAAAATATGTAGGCTTGCACTGTTACTATTACTATACTATTAACAGTATACTACTAATTCTAATACTATTAATACTTAACAATAACTTTTAACATTTAACTTCCAAATGAAGCCTCTTCAAATGTTTTACACTTTCTAAAACTGAGAACCAATCACATGGCTATTATCATTCACAGGAAAAAAGACTTCAAAATAGTGCATTAATACTGCATGATGGCAGGCAGTTATTAAATATTATTCAGCCATGCAGAAAAATTTGCAAGTCAGTTGTGGGAACATGTTTTTAGCATAGCATTTCTGTGTGAATATTTCTGGTTTATTTAATAACATTTCCCTTGGTTATTAACAGCTGCCTCAATTTCTAATTTTAAAAAAAACTTGCAGTTACATCCTTGTCTTAAAATAAGTGAATTTGGCCTCAGAATGTTAAGAAAATTAAATTACCACTGCTTTTAAACAAAACAGGCAAAAGAAAATGATATGTTTGCTCTTAATTCTTCAGGTCTTTCAAAATATTATGAAAAAACATTACATTTGACAGAGCAGAATGGACATGGTTTTTAAAACATTGAAGTGCCAGTCTTTTATGTTGATGTGAAAATTAAATAGCCACTTTTTAATAGCAAAATTTCTCTACTACTTATTCACACAAGGCATCAGAAAGATGGGGTTTATTTACCTTAGACAGATCAGCCTAAATGGTTGTTTAATGGATAGGAAGTCTTTGATGATAAAAATGTCCCAATAAGATGCATTTGGATATTTGAAAAGGGCAGGAACAAGGCTAAAGCAATACCCTTCATCACTGGCGAGCTGCTGAACATCTCCACAGTTACCAGAAAGGCTTACTTTGAAGTTTGGATAAGATGCATTTTTCCGTTTGATGTTTTTGCTAGGTGGATGATTCTCTTTTTATCAGCTCTTCTTAGCTTGATATTTGCATGTCTGGGCCAACAAAACTTGCAAGAATAGCACATGAAAGCATTTCTCTAGGCAAATCGACAGCATTCTTGAGAAAACAGCTGGAAGAGGGAGCTGACACTTTTATGCCTCTGAATGCAGGGTGTTTAACTGGAGTGCAACTGTATCAAACCAGACTAAAACCACAAAAGAGAATAACTGAGGATTCAGTTACACTGTGAAATGTACCCCTGGCTTTTTAAGTGCCTTAGGCTGAAAGCCCCTTTAATAAGAAGGATGGTCATATACTGTAAAGTATAATACAAATAGTTAACAGAAACAAAGGCCTCTATCGTCATCATGCCTTCTCCTGTTGAAGAAGAAGAAGCCTGTTCCGATACAATTAGGTGTCTCTTCAGGGCCTATGGTGCAGTGTGGGGGAAAACGTACTTCCATTGCAGTTCTGGTCTAGAAACACTGTGTTCCAGACCTCAGACTGTGTCTGACAGCTGACAACTTACTGGCATAGAAAGGAATGTTCACACAAAACAGCAAATCCTTAAAGAGAGAAATGGATGACACCAAGGGATTTTATTGTGTTTATTTTATAGGATGCAGAACTTGACTGGCTTAAACATGCAGGTGTCAGGGCACCTGGAGAAAAAAATGTTGAACTAATAATGAATTCCACTTATGCCCCAGTTGTCAGTATAAAAGCAAGAAATAATAAATGATTATAATAAATTCCTTACACTTGTATAGTGCTTTTCTGGAAACTCCACCAGTTGTCAGAGGGGAGGGGAACAGAGTGATGAAGCCATTTTATATTAAATTCTTTATCTGAGCTGCTTTTATGCCCTGGTAGATCCGGGGTGATAAGGATTGCAGTTCCAACTGACCTGCTACCAGAGACACTGAAGACCCCTACTAGGTGCTAATAGTCACACTGAGGGGAATTAATTAACTATTAGAGAATGGATGAAAGGTTAGCAAACCACAGCCTCGCACAGGTGAAATTGGGTTTCCTTTGAATAAGAATGCGTGTGCCTAGTTTTTAAGTGGTGTTGGGTGTTTGAAGAGCAAATCTTGTGCATTTGTGTGCGTTTGTTCCAAAATGGGTTTAAATGTGCTCAGGCTGCACATGCAACCTGAAGAAAGAACTCTGTTCCAAAGACATGGAATCTCATTTTGCTTCTTCTTAAAAAATAAAAAGATCCATTAGAATGTTCAGCAGTGGCACTGTCACCATTAAACTCATACATAAAACTTTTGGAAGCTCTGAATTCAACATGACTGGACATTTGTTTTTGATTGACAAATAGCTTCTTTTCCACAATCTTGACCAAGCTTGTCATCAATTAACCTCTTAATCACCAATCCCCGTGCTGTTATACAAAGCATCAGTTTTGGCTACTCATTTATCAATAGGAGTTGTGGCATACAATTACAAGACAGCACACGCTGAGAGCAGGTCTGCATTACCCCTTAGTTTGCACTTGATGGAGGCAGAAGGCAGGGATGTAGAAGCACTTTTACTATTAAAACTTTCACTTAAAATACTGACTATATGTCAGCGTCATATCATTTCTGTCTCAGTTCCCCACATTTCTGATTTGCACATTTTTGTAGGCTTTGTGGATATGGAAAATAACTGGACAAAATCAGTCATTTATGCCTTTGACATCCATTAGCAAAACCACTTGCCTTTCCCCCTACATTCAGATTCACTCCTCAGGTTTTTACTTATTTGACCTTTAAAATTTCTTTTACAAGTCACATTATATAGTAGAACCTCTATTATTTATTCTCGTTCATTTCATTTTTCTCCATGCTCCCACTTTCCTCCCACTGCAAGAAGCAGAACTAATTCACTCTGGTTTCATTTGGAGAGGTTTGCTATCAAGGACTTGCTACCCATTCACTTCCTTTCCACTCGCTTTTAACTGGGATACAAAAATTAATAAGTAGGATATTATCCCTGACTGGGAGGCAGTCTGTCATAAATGGGAAGAAACACTATACTGGCAGTTAGATGAAAAATGGTTCCTGCATGTTACACTCTGCACTTGTCTTCATGAAGTATCAGCTGTCAGGTGTTTGCACAGGTCTTGACTTTTTATCTAAACTGTTTTCATATTCTTTCACAGTGTTCTCTAATTCTTGATTTTGGTATGGCATCCAAATAGCTCTGATGCACTCAGTGTGATAAGCACACACCTACAGTACATACACTTTGAAATGTATGTGACTGATGTTCTCTTAGATATAACTGGATTTCCTAGGAACACTGCACTTATACAGTATGATTAACATATCAGTCAGGTTTGCAGAGCTATTTGGATGCCATACCAAAATCAAGAATTAGAGAACACTGTGAAAGAATATGAAAACAGTTTAGATAAAAAGTCAAGACCTGTGCAAACACCTGACAGCTGATACTTCATGAAGACAAGTGCAGAGTCTAACATGCAGGTAGCAGAAACAAACATCAGAAGGGAAGCACTGAGCTTGAAAAAGCTACAGCTGAACAAGACAGGTGTTTATGTTGACACATCCTCTTCCTCCTCTAGTGTGTGGAAGCAATAAAAAGGAAAGCGGAATATTAGGATATACAGAATAGGCAAATACAAAAATAAATTACCTGTTACCTCCGCTGTGTTCTTATGTGATTGTCAGTCTTTAAATATCCTGCAACAATGACTTTCGGGTTACTGGAGGAGTCAACTCTTTTTAGTCTTGAACAGAGAAGACTGTGAGGAGACCCAATACAATGTCAACCCAGCCGAAATTTTCAGAATGAACCTGAAGACACAGGTGCAAGCTATATGTATGAGCATTACAAACTGGGAACATGTGGCTCTTTGTTATTCAAAGGGGTGTGGGAATATGGAACAAGCTAGCCAGCCATGTCGTTGAAGCCGAGACCCTGGCTTCTTTCAAGGAATAGCTGGGTGAAATTCTTGAATCAATTAGCTGCCAAACAGGCTAGATGGGCTGAGAGGCCTCATCTTGTTTGTAACCCCTCATGTTCTTGTGTGCCCCCAAATACATTTTGCAGGTCTGGGTGAAGTCTGAAATACCAATTCAAATTTATTGCAATTGTTCTTAATAGAGTAAAGTTCAGCCAAACTGCAAAAACTATTTTGTCCAGGACAGATACATACTGTTGCTTAAAGAATTTGAGTATTAAGCCCCTTTCTTCATTTTCTTTTGTGTAAAATCCGTTTTTTGTGCTGTTGTATTGTTGCCATTTGTTTGTTTCTAAACTTTTTTTTTTAACATAAAAGAACCACTCTGTTAATCCAAGACAGCTGTTCCAAATCCAGGAGTCACATGAGATGCCACATTAAGCCTACAGAACCTAGTAAAGTTATGGAGATAACCAGAAAGACCCTTGGTAACTTCAGTCGCTGGAACCCCAAAACATAGAGCCACAGGGTGCTTCCTGGTGGAGTGACTGAGGACACATCACAGTGCCAGTCCACCACATGCAATTTAGCACTCTGGGATCCACCTGCTGAGTTAGCCTTCAGCACTGGTTTACATTTTGCTCAGGCATTACAAAAGACAACCAAGAGGAAAAGTTACTGTACCCTTTTCAGAGAATTCTCCACTTCATCCTTCAAACTGAGACCCAAGGGTCCTAAATAACTCTGAATCTTTAAAGTGATGCAATTAGGTAAGTGTCACAAAGCCCTTCGAGACTGAAGGCTAAAGTTCTTTTTGTTTTAGATCTGCAGTCTGAATATATTCCCCAGCAACCAATGGTATCCAAATAACTGTCTAGGTCTGGGAAGGCCTCCAAGTGCTTGACAACTGATGAGAAAGGACCCACAGGCTGAAACAGACTGCAGTATTGTCATTGTGGTTCATCAGAAGCAGCATTTAAGTTAAATTATGCATATTGTAAAACCCATTTCCTACTAACTTAATAACAATAATTCCTTTCTTTTCTATAGAGCTTTTAATCTCAGAGGATCCCTAAGCACGGCACATACAAAGGGGGACCCACTTCAACCACCACTGAAGCGCAGCACCTAATGATGTGACACATGACAGCAATTGTGCACCAGAAGCCCCGCTGCACAAAGGATAAAGTAGAGGAGTAAGAATCCGCTGCACTAATCGAATTAAGGGGTAAATGTAGGCATCCCAGACTGAGGAACTAATCCAGAACAGCTTCTCTTACAAACAGTGCCTTAAGATCTTTAGTGACTGAGTAGTTAGTACCTTAGTTTAATGTCTCATCCAAAGGATGACACCCCCTCAGCACAAAGTCCCCAGTCACCAAACTGAGGCATTCGTTTGGAAATCTGGGACCACACAGAATAGTGGCCCCAACTTGTCTACCTATATACCATTTATAGCAGCAACTTGATTTTCCTTGGAGGTCTCCCATCTTAGTACTGACAAGGCCCGGCCTTGGTTAGCATCGGAGGTCAGGTTACAAATTGCTACTGTTATCGTCAACTTAAATAATAATTAGAAGGAAACAAAATTGCTAAAATGTCAGAAGAAACCAAAAACTTGATAATATGCCAAATAAGCTCACCCTTTACATAATAAATCCAAAAATCTTTCATGCAAATACTACAATAGTCCCATTACCAATACTCAGTATAAAACTCGTATTTGATCTGCAGCACAGCCAAAATATTTTTTATAAACTGAGGAGATAGGGTTAAATGTTAAAGCCTTCCAAAAGTTTTATGTTTACAAATCAATTAAATTATGCCAACTATCTTTTCACAGTTAACTATGACCGTTTACTCTGTAACAACAGAAACATTCCTCAGGATTCTTGGAAAGGGTGATTAGTAGTAGTAGTAAATCATATGGCAGTGGTTGAACAAACTGAACAATTGTGATTAATTGATTTTGTATAAAAGCATTAACCACAATTTATACTGCATACAGCTCTAATTTTGGTGTGAAGTTACAGTCGTCATCAACATTTCATAGGTATTTAGTTTTATCCTAGCATAAATTTGCAAACCAACTGCTGTGATACAAAGATAAAACATTAATGCAAAATGAAAGGGACACCCTGAAAAAACAGTGCCATCTGAATCACATGTACTGCACATCCCAGAATATTAAATACATTTATAAAACTCCAGGAAACAGTTACTCACCCATTTGAGGTACCCCCAGAAAACGTATTTTTGTAATAATGGGTGAAATTTATGCCACAACAGATTTTCATTTTAAATACTCAGCTTTTACTTACTTCAGAAAATAGAACTATTCCAGGAACCGAGTAGATCTATGTAAAAACTTATCTTCTTCCATTTCCTTGTCCATAAATACATATTATAAATTATAAAGTATTTCAACATAGACTCAACCTTCCACACATTGTTGATAAGAGCCTTTGTATATTCTACCCATGTACTAAGAATATTATTTCTCAGGGATTATTTATAAAGAAATATACAGTACAGGCTCACATTGTTTTGTGAAACAGAATCCATTACATAATTCTGCACACACAGTGCATAGCTCTTCAAAATGGGAAAAAAAGGAAACTGCATGATATTTTAAATGCAATTGGGTACAGTGCACATGGACATTCCACGATCACCCCTGGCTTTCCGGTGTGTTGCAACAAGGTTTGGCTCAGGAGTCTTTCTTATCTCATGGTTACAAGTTTTGAATACACAGAATACATCCAGGAACAGGGTGTTCTTTCCAGTAAGGCTCCCTGCCAAGAGCCTCACCACCCCATGCAGCTTGGTACATTATCTGCCAAGATGTGGGCATAGGCTTGTATCTGTCAAATAGCTCACCAGGAGGCAATGAAGATGAAACACACAACATCAGTACCAAACAACAATTAGTACTCCAAGGACCATCTTTAATATGTTCATTTAAAATATTTAAAAGAACTAAATGTCAGCAATGTCTATACACATATAGTTGATACACGTAGTGTTTGGGGCTCATAATTCCAAGTCTGTGCCACTTATATTAATTGGATCTGCTTCTTAACTGAACTTAATTCCATCCATTCTTCTGTTAGTTGTTTATGTAGTACAGGGTCGCGGAGCCTATCCAGGCAAACAACGGACACAAGGCAGGGTACATCCTGGATGGGACAGCAGTCAGTCGCAGACAGGGACAATCACACACAGGCTGACATCAGTGCCAAAGTTCCCTGAAGCCAGTTAACCTACCAGTATGTCTTTGGACTGTGGGAGAAAACCAGAGCACCCAGAGAAAACCCACACGAACACCCCAGGAATTGAACCCAGGACCTCAGCGCTACAAGACAGCAATGGTAACCACTGCGCCATTTTGCTGCCTAAATTCTGCAAGACAAGTTTCCATTAAGAACTTCAAGGTAACCTCATTTAAGTGGGTGTATGACATAGCTTTACTATTCAAGTGAGAAACCTCCTTTGCAAGATTAAAAGGATTTGAGGAAGACTGAGAGCTCTATGGAAGCCAGTGCAACAAAGGTGCTTCCAAAATGAATGGTTTCTTTGAACAAGGACAATTAAAGTTTTTCACTAAGAGTACTAAAAACAGTGATGAGATGAACTGCACACTGCACTTTACAGTTTTTCAGTTGTATGTAGTCTAATTCAGGTCTTGCAGTGGTTGCAAAACCTATTGCATTTATGTAATTATTTGAATTTAAATTCCTGCAGGTGAAGATTTTGTGGAAGTGGAATACATCATAAAATTTACTTTGTCTAAAATGCATTTCACTCAATTTGATAAATTAATGACAGCTGTCTGTGCAAAAATTCATAATTAAATAGGAATGCAAAAACATTAAATACATCAGAATTAGAAATATATTTTTAAAAACATGTATATATAAACATATGTTGTAAAAATACACTTGAAACTCACTTTAACCACAGGGTAACTAAGTACATTTCAGTGTAACCTTCTTGTGTACAATGTGCACCATGACTTTAAATGCTGTTTCCCTTTGTAACACAGTCTGTAGTGTGGGGTGGCATCAAAATCAATAGTTCTTGAAGAGGCATATGAAGACAGTTACTCATTTAGAAACATACAAAAGGCCAAATGTCCTGTTTCCAGGAAAGCTGACACTGGAGTATGTTGTCAACAGCTCTGTTTTTAGACTTAGAATTCCAGCACATTAATCCAATCAGTAATGCTGCTCTTTTACTGGAATATGTCATCTACGACAGAGGTGTCTATTTCCGCTGTCAGCAGACTGTTATGAAGGCACCTCACAGTTGCCCGCTTCCCAAACTTTTGCTTCCACAACACAAAAGCTGCTAAGGCCTGGCTCTGCACATTGAGACAGTGGTTGGCTTTGCAGCGGTAAATGTCATTGCTGGACAAACCAAGATCCAGAAGTAGGGTTTCCCATTCTGGTCCCAGCCTACCGACGAGTTTGTTCAGCTGCTTGTCAGAAGGCACACTGTTCAGCATTTCTTCTGAAATTTGCAGAAGTGGTTCTGTAAGGAAAACACAGAAAATCACTTTGAGAAGAACAACAACTTTGATTAATGGATGATGTGGATAATAATTAACATATATTCATCCACTTTCTAACCACTTCATCCAATTCAGGGTCATGGAGGGGGGCAAGCCTATCCCAGCAATCAACAGGTGCAAGGCAGGGGACAGCAAAAGAACTGAGTGCTCCTCCTTCTATAAGCTCTTATTCTGTTTTTTTTTTACACCTTAAAGGAACCTAGTATTGTCTTCCATTGTTTGGAAACCTCCTATGGAAGTGATTTTATTGTATTGTAACTGAAATACCACATTCCCGGAGGTCTGCGTCATTCCACACTGTACCAGATTCATCTGGGTGAAACAAGGTGTAAGCTAGACCCTAGATATCTAGAACCTGGCTCTGACTGCGTTACCAAGACCAGGGTAATTGCATTTCATCATTCATGACTGGACGGGATGCACATGAGTGATTCCGACAGTTCCACAAGCAATAAATCACCCCCATCAGCAAGAAAGCAGATTGGGCACAGGTGATGACATGATTTAAACTGTTGAATGTCAAACCTGGTGAAAAGAAAGAAAGAAAAAAAACCAACATGCCCAGCGATTTTCACAAGAAAATTGCCTTTGTACCCATCAGTATACTGGAGGCTGTGCCGGGTCACCTCAGGTGGATCCACTGGCAATGGACCCAAGTCTTCTTTAGTGATCAAAGATTCTAAAAACTGCCTTTATTTATGTTATGAAGTGGGGCACAATTAGGGCGATGCACTAATTCTTGTGTACAAAAGACAAATTGAAAGGGAGATCCAGGTGTTCTGGTCTAGTCTAGCTACCTACTGTAGCTGCTACAGAACTCCATGTGTAGTGACTGATCAATAGCAACATAACTATTGTACTGAGCAATTTCAGGGGTCTCATTCGCTGCCCCCTTCTGTGGGTTTATCCTGATGTGACAATATTCCAGCTGGATAACACACAGCCCCAGGCTACAGAGTCCTTATCGAATCAGTGGGAGGAGCTTGGACAGCATGTGACATCTGGGGCTCAGAGACCAGTACACAGGCTGTACAACGGGAGCAGGACAGGATTCCACAAGACAGCATCTGCAACCTGCTGCGAAGCATGCGTCACAGTAATCCAAGCCTGAACAGCTTCCAACGGTGGCGGCCACACACTCTGCTATCTTTGACTTTCCCCCTGCGGGGCGGCTCAGCTGATGACAGATCGTAATCAGCATCGTCAGTTCACTCATGTGAAGCCGGTTCAAAACAAATGTCTAGTGCGACTGCTACAAAAAGGAAGTCATATTCCCGATAACTAAAATATTCCTGGGAATTGGGTGTGGTTCTAACTGATAACTGTCGTTCAAATTGTCATCTTAATAATAACAACATCAAAATAAAAATGTCTGTTATTTTGACATGTTTTGACAAATTGACCAATCCCCATATACAGTACAATATTCTAATCTCGGCATACAACAAAATACAGCACGGATTTTCAAGACACTTGCGTAATTGTGTTGCTTATAGGCTAGTACAAACAAGATCAACAGAAATTCAGCATTTATTTTTGTACTATACTAGATCAGTGCATCTTCCAAAGGCCTAAATTATGACTAACATCCACAGACCTATGCTGTTGGCACACTTTAGTGGTTTGTAATACTCAAGAAAAACTGAAGAACCAGGAAAATGATTTCTGGTTTGCAGACTGGTAAAATAGAATGTAAGGTCCCAGGGAAATTAAATGTATATCCTACCAAGTGAAAACACACATTAAGGAAACGTCACATTAAGAGGATTCCCAACTTAAATAGACAAAGGAAAAGTGAAACCAACATTTTAAATGTGATTTTGCTACAAATGAAGCCTTTAGATTGAATGTAACTTTAATGTTCCTAAGAGAAGCTTAGGCAAGATTAATTCTTATGAAGAAATACACTGAAGAAATTTAGGTCATCCCTGTTTTTAAAGCATTAATTTTATCGATTGCCAATATGCTCTTAATATTACATCATAGTCCTGAATTGCAACTGAAGATTGTAATATCCAGAAGTCAGTGACTGTCACATTATTCTAAGAAATTTTATTAGAGACCGAGACAGTAATTGCACTGAAAGTGCACTGTACTGCGAATTAAATAGGGCAGCAGTAAACAATAAAGGTTGTGTGACTGTTTTCATGGAAATCCACATTTATTTCTTGTACAGTATAAGCTAAACAAAATTACTATATGCACTGCTTGTTATTCCAATCCTATTTATAATGTAAAAAACAAAACAAGCAATTATGCAGAGTGTAATTAGCAGTTTAACTAAAGAACACTTTTTTATAGTTTTTTTAACACAAACATCACAACCTGTTAAACTCTAGTTTAAGAACACTTCACAGTATTCTGTTTCCAGCACACATTAAGCTATTAAGTCCATTTGTACTCTAACAACCCATGTGCTGTACTACAAAACTTAACATTTTTTCAAACATAGAAACATTTTCATTGGCTATTTCCAAATTACTTCCTGGATACCACTGGACCTTGACTGTTTAAACACAAGCTACAGATTAAGGACATGTTAATTTTTTGTGTGTTCAAAGCAATACAAGACATCATAAAACAGACAAAGAGCTACATTGTAAATAAAAGGAGTATGGAAGCAACTGAATGCTTTACAATTCTATAAAGGAAAGGATTGAGGTTTCCAAGAAACAGCAAGGGGGGCGGGGGGGGTTGTTACTTTTTCTAGGAATTCTTTTTAGTTAAAAAAAAAGTCAAGCTAAGGCCATGTGCATTTTTATTGTATATTCCTAAAATACTTTTGAAGAAGTAGAAAGAAATTAGCAATAATGAATCTCATTATATGAAATTACCACACAGAGATAGCAACTAACAGCTGAATCCCTGCCAATGCCCTCCTGAGTGGTACTACAGCTTTCAATAACAGAGAGTAGTTTATTTTTACTGTGTACTAAATGAAAGTCTGAAAGCAAGCTAATTTAATTTGCTGAGGTTGTTAATGCTATCATGTTCTGAACAAAAAAAAGAGGTTTTCTGTGGGATAGATTTCCATATTGTTTCATATCCTGAAATGTGGTAAATTAACGTTAACAGAAGTGGTTCGTAGGTGGCACAGTGGCAAAACAGTTGGAATTGCTGCCTCAAAGCACTGGGGCCTTGGATTAAATTTTTTGGGCCTTGGAGTTTGTATGTTCTCCCTGGGTTTGTGTGGATTTCCTCAGGGTGCTCTTGTTTCCTCCTATAGCCCAAAGACATACTGGTAGAGTAAAGGGCTTCTGGGAAAATTGTGTCCTGCGATGGACTAGTATTCCATCCAGGGTGTATTCCACCTTGCACCCAGTGCTTACTGGGACAGACCTCAGCTGCCCCGCAACCCTGAACTGGGTTAAGTGGTTAGAAAACAGATGGATGCATTCAAAGAAAAAGAACAAGATCACGAATGTTACATATTAATGAATTATAAAAAAAACACTTTTGCAATAGCTTGTTTTTCACTGAATATTGGCCCTGGCGTGAGTGTGTACGTGTCTGCGTTTGTCGTCCCTGCGATGGAGTAGTGTCACATCCAGGCTGTATCCTGCCTTACACCCACTGCTTGCCAGGATAGCCTCTGGCTCACCAGAAATTCTGTACTGACTGAAGCAGTTAAAAAAGGGATGGATAAGCAGTTAGGTAGGTCGTGCTGGGGACACTGTGGTCAACCTCGCCCAACCCCTTCAGCACCTGGTCAGATGTGCACTGTGGCCTGGGGAATCAATAACTGGCAGCCATATCCTGAACCAGCTGAGACATCAGGGAACCACAATAATTGCATGACATCTTAAGGACTCCACACTACAAGGTATATAGATCCAGAAGATTGCTTAAAACACGTGTGAATTTCTGGCAAATGCTGGCACAGATATTTAGTTTAAGATGTCAAATGTACTGCAGACTTTGCTACAAGACCTTTCAAACTATGAAAGTTTGTTTTTTATGTGTTAGTCTCTGAGAGTTACAATTTAACAAGAATGAAAGCACAACATTCTTTACAGAAGAGCAATCTGTTCCTTTGCTTATTGCTCACAAGGGAATAGGCAGACATCCGAAAGGCTTGAGAAAGACTGAATTTCAAAAGAACAGGTTTTGGGACCTTAAAACTTCATTTCACTCGTGTGAAATGTTAATTTTTTTTTTTAACTGCAACAGATTACCAAACATTTGTTCATTGTAAAGAAGTATAATGGTCCCTAGAAACATAACACAGCGATGAAAACATTGAAAATTACTGTATCATGAATTACAGACATAGAAAAACACATTGAACACATTGTATTAGACCATGTGACTAGTCAATGCCAGTGCCAAAGCAGGATTCTCAAAAAATCAAAACTCTGTGTTCTACTTTTCCTGGCAAGGTCAATTTAAAGAATGCACTGAACCATATAAAAAGGGTAAATTGGCTGGAAGTATTAACATTACCAAAGTAAAACATTCTATGCATTACATTTACTTTGAAATGCACTTATTGTATAACTCAATTTTAGCCAAAGAAACTCAATACCGCTATGGCTATGCTAAGGAAGAAGATGGAAATGATATACAGAACTCAAACTATTTCTTGGAAACAATAAAGATCATGCCACTCGTCTTCCTTGAACCGAGAGGAAAAAAACAGCTTGAACACCTCTGTTGTGGCCTGCACAATTACAGGTAAAAACTGTACAGAGAGCATGCGAGTTATATCCTTGACTGATCCTCTGTGAACAATATCCCAGTAAGCCTATTTTCCTGGAATCCTCCACACTGACAGATTCTCTGCCAGGAATAAGCTACGATACCACAGAACACGATTGCTGTTCTCAGCCATTCAATATAGAAGAGCCTCTGCTGTATTGCATTAAGCATTAAGCATTAAGAATTAACCTTGTACTGTTCAGCCAGTACAATATGAATCTTCACAACAAACAGGTGCTCTTTCAAAACTCAAACTTCTGTTGTCTTATGTATATTCTAGTAGTTCCTAACCCCTGGGTCTTCTGCTTTTTGCCAGTTCTAAGCACTATAAATGTTTTACATTTTCTGTTGTGGATGTACTGTATTGTAAACTACAAATCTGAGTTGAAAACAGTCAAATGGGCCTCCGAGTTTCAGGATGGCACTCATGCACGTGTGCTCCCTGAATTGTTACAAATTGGACCAGTGTCTGTTTCTCAATTGGTAAGAGCTGTCAGTCAGAACTAACAACAAGCCTATGAACAAGCTGAGGAAAGTTCTGTCTGCTGAAATTGTTGGAAACAGTATCCCCCTTAGAGTTGGATATGTTTTAACCCTCAGAACTGACTTGAAGAAACAAATTAAATAAAAGTCTAAATAAGCAAGGAAGTCAATCGAGCCATCAGATAGAACTGTTAATATAGAGCTCAGCTGGACTGAGAACCAGCAGACACAGAAAATTACGACCAAGGCTGGGGCAACTGGGTTCATCTTTGCACAGTATCTATGATTTCAAAAACAAATGTTCTTCAGCATTAAACTAAGGTCAATCAGTACACTGTCAAGCTGATAATGTCAACCGATATGTGTTTTTAGGAAAATGATCAGCATCAGCCCAGATGGGGCAAATATTTGGTTGCTATTAATTATCACCTTTATACTCACACAAACCTACGTGAGTAGGTTAGCACTGGAACACTTATACAGTAGTACCCACTCTTAGCAAGTTGCTAACAGATATTGTAAAATGTACAAATGTAAATATGCAATGTCACCAGCTCAAAAATGATCTCCATAAACAAGGATTTCAAACATTCAGGACACTCCTTTATAAGGGCATGTTGTAGATATTCTTCTTGTATATTATTATAAGACTAGCTTCTTGGGTCCTACAATAAACACACTTTGACAAAGTTTATTTCATTTCTCACAACAGCATCAGCAATTTCTGCCCACCCATTGATCACAATCTGATATTTATATACTGTACTGATTCTTGGCTTTGAGGCAACATTGACTCTAGAAGAAAACTGATCTAGTGCCTTCTTGTTAAATCAATATAGAAACTATGGGACCTTTGATACTGTTGGAAAATAATGCATTTCAATCACTTCACTTTAACCAGCAAGAAGCTTTGTTATCTTTCAATGTTCAATGTTATCTTTCAATGTAATATTTTCTCTCATGGATATTGGAGAGATATCTGATGTCTGATGTCTAATGTACCATGGACAACAGAACATTATACCAAATTATGTGCTCAAATAATGAGGGCCCAATTTATCCTGGGGTTACCTTACTCATCTCCAGCATTTTGAAATGTGATTTCTTGCATGTCTTGTGTAATTGTCCTCTTCATATGAGAAAAATCTGCATTAATCATGTTTCATAAGAAATAAACAAATAACCCATTAACCCTGGATTATGTTTTGGTGCACCAGAACTGCTTTAAAAGGTGTGGAGGATTACCACAACACAAGATAGATGAGTACTGCAGTTTCAAAATTAATAATAAGGCAAGAAAAGTAAAACTATTCCTTCTCAAACACCCTGGAAAAGTGTCAACTTACTGTATCTACTGTAGCTTTTAACCCATGTTTTTAACATCCTCCATCTCCTGGCCCTAAAACACAGCTCGTTTTCTCTAAGCCAAGTATTTCATTCCTAGATCTCACATTCCAAAGTTTAGTGTATATCCTTGCGGCTAACCAGCAGAATACAATTTCACATTCTGTGGACCTTAACCATTATTACTGCAGAACCGTTTCCAAAAAATAACAGATGCTCGTTAATCTTCAAGTGGTTCAGCAGAGATCTGCATTAAAGCTAATAAAATTGTTGTTGCTCTCTTTCTTAGCTTGTGATTTAGATTAGGCAATTTAGCAATCAGATTAAGAAATAGCAACACTTTTGCTCCTTCTTCATCTTTAAAATTTTTATATTTCTCAGCCTCATTGGTACATAGCGTAGAAGTATGTTTTCTGATGAACGGAAATTTGTTTTTTTCATGGACATAATATCTTCAAACGCAATGCCTTAACCCTTCAACATGAAAGTATTCAACTTGGAGGGTAACAAAGGATAGGCTTGCTTACCCTTTCATACCAAAGAACAAACTGAAGTGGTAGCAGAAGAAAAGGCCAAACCAGGACACCTTGGGTATCACCTTAAATCACCTTAACAGGCTCTATATATTATATAAACAGTCTTTTAAAGGCATTGCCTTACACTAGTACTTATTCCTGGACACCAGACCTATTCCTGGCCTGAAGGGAATGTCAGACTCAGACAGATTAAGGGAATTGAGTATGTTTAGCCTGAAACACAAAGGATTACATGGGGACTTGATTCAGGTACTTAAAAGTCCTGAGAGGCACTGATGAACTCAGAAGACTTCACAAAGGTATACTAGTGCTTAGATCACTAAAGTATACTAGTAACCAAATGGTCAAGATGAACGAAATGACATCTTCTCTTCCACAGCCTCTCTTTTGTTCCAAAGCATGGCTGGATACCATACAACTGGGGTTCCTGACCCATTTAATCAAAATAGAGACCCTTGTTCACATTATAGGCTTGACCCCACACTACAGACATTATGCTTTCCATTTCAGACCCTTTCAGTCAAAAACCAGGAGCTAATCACTTCCGTTCACCTCTACACCCTCTGCATGGGCAAGGCACATCAGCAGACATCTTCAAGAAGCTGACCCCCACGTCAATCTTTAAGACTGGGCAAAGTAGAATTCCTAGGTTATTCAGTCAATCCAAACAAGCAAGATGGGCCAAGGGCTTTCTTTTCATTGGTAATCATTCCTACGTTCTTATAGAAGGAAAACAAAAGCAACAGATCCATAATTTTCAAATTCAAAACTGTTCAAACCTACATTAAACTGCAGTTCTTCTTTACTCAGATAATTTTTAGAAATTCAGATTACATTTAAAATCGGAGGTCTTTTGTGCTTATTTGTATTTGATTCAATAACCCTAAAAAGAAGCAAACATCTGGAGCTGATGGCAGTTTTCCTGGTAGCTACTGATAGAAAATGAAATTTCAGACAAAACAAGATTTTGTACCAATGCCAAATGAGAGGCCAACATCAATACTGCTAGCTCTGCCAATTAACAGAGAATTCAGAGAAAAAGACCAATATGAGATTATTAATGTTAAATATTGAGGAATTATAAAAAAAAACTTTTGCAATGGGTTGTTTTTAAAACTTACTTCATAGTAGTTATTTCAAATTGGCAAAATGAAAAAATATAAAAAAATTTCATTTTAGAATGTTCAATTGTTAGAAAATTGAATTTACATGAGAATTGTTTACAGATTCTATTTTTTCATTATAAATTGACACTTTCTGGAGCTCAGGATTTCAATGGTTTACATTTTAAGGACTTCAATGCAAATGTCTTGAAACGCAGCTTGGCAGTGTCTCACTCAAGCACAGTATCACCGTTGTCACTTTTTCCAATAAACGCATTAATAGAAATGACTGTTTCAGAATGATACACATGACATGAAAAAGCATAACAGGCAGGCTGAGGAGCAAGTTATTCTGACATGTCTACTTCATTAGACAAAAACCTCTACATTACACTCTCTTTCAACACCAAAGTATAAAGGAATCTCTATAAATTAAATTTGTTTTAATATGGAATAAAAGCATGTATAATACAACTCAATACCGCCCCTAGATCAGCCTGAGGAAGGAAAAAAGGCAAGAACAAACACAAATCCTTCTGACGGTCACTGGAAATAGGATTTACAGCACTCCGGACACAGACTGCCACAGCTGCTCGACCAGCAACATAAAGGCACCCTTAAAAAGTAAACCCTTACCCTTGAAAGACAGAAGAGTGGCACCGTTTTAAAAAACTGGGATTTTTCTTTTAAGAAAACACTATCCTAACATACAGTACAATCCAAAGTATAGCATTGTTTACAGTAGATGTGCACAGTAGTTATAATATTGATCCACAGCCAAAAGGAAACCTCTGTCTGAAGTTAAGGATTAAAGTTATGTGAAAAAGAAATCTCATACACCCAGAGTTTTCCCCGTGCCAGTTTTTCAAACTGCAGGAAAGAAAACAGCTTCTCCTAAAAATAGAATCCAGCACGAAGGGATCTAAATGTAAAAGTTTCCATTCTTGTGATGTTCGTGCCTCACCCCAGCCTCTACTGAAATACATCATGTTTAATATCCCAGGCAGGAAGTCTCCTCCTGCCAAGATTCCTGGAAAGCAGACAGCAATAAAACCACTGGAGTAAAACTAGAGCAACCAACAGTTCACCAATAAAGCAAATACAAACATTCAGCTCTGACTCAGTTTTATAGCTAATTATCGATATTAATCTTATTTAACAAGGTGGCCTGGTTCAATTTTGTTTCTCTGAACTTTGCTCAGCTTTAAAGAAAAAAAAAACTATTTCCTTGCAAGCCAGCAGTTATTTTTTTAAATTTCACAGTCTCTTTAACTACAGACTGACACACTTAACTGCTGCAAAGAAGTTGATCTTTATGTAGGTATTGAAAAAGCAAAAAATAATACTTTCACAGTTTCTTCTGACGGGAAGTCTTCTTAAAGATCACAAACATAATAAAAATAATGACCACAGGCTGCCATAAATTTGGGCTTGTAGCACGCAATAAAAGCCCTTCACTAGGAGGAACAACGTCTGCTTTACTTAGGTAATGCTTTCATCATGTTCTGTGGCCCTTCCTAGAAATTCTTATTTTTTAAGAAAATAGAAGCTGCAGAAACATACAGGAGAAAATGAAAACTGTATGTATGAAAAGAAAAAAAAAGCTTTTTACTAACCAATTGCCAGTGGCAATAAATGCTGCATATACATCAACTTCTTTTTCACTTGGGAGTTCGTTCCCATTTGCTCTCCAATCCCAGCTGACCACTTTTACATGATTTGTGTTCTCTAAAGGCAGCCTTGGGAGACTGCATAAATCAAATCACTTAAAGCAGCTCTACAGCAAACCTCATCTGTGCAAAATTAAACCTGCCTATTTAATTGTAGCAGGTATTTTCTGTGTGAATTTCAAAATGCCAATAACATCTGAGTGTTCATTCACCAACAGTGTAAACGAAAATATGAAACTGTTGCAGAAGTTTAAAAAATAAACGTCACTTGCAGCCATCTTACATTAAATTCGCGCTACGCTCTCGATAATTGCTCATTCCAACCTTTCTCTGGTAAAAAAAAAGCCCTTTTCGAGCTTTTCACATTTTGTGTGTCAGCAGAATGCTCTCCCCCTTAAAAGTCTCTGTGGTTGCACCATAAATGCTGTCTTTAGCTACAGCTTTTATCTTTAAAAAATGATCCTTTTCTGCACTTCTGACATGACTGGCTGAAAGTTATTATCCTCAGTCTAGTTACACCCTTTAAAATCTGTCAGATATCCAGTTATTTATGAACTTAAGAACCGCCACAAGCAAAAGAAGACCACTCTACCCATCTAGCCCATTTGGTTGTTAGTAGGTAATTAATCAAAAGATCTCCTCCTGCCAGATTTTGAAAGAAACCTGGGTAGAGTTAATTTAGATACAACTTAAGTACAGTACACTTTCTTTAATCTGGCATTTGAAGGCTCACTTTCAAGGGAGAACAATAAATTAATATGATTTACTGTAAATGCTGTTGATCACACAGAAAGGCAAACAATGACTTTTTGTTCTGTCAAACTGTCTGCACAGGATGCATAAAATAAGTCCACTACTTTCTTTGCAAAGCCAATAATTTTCTTTGCAACTGCCACTGGCAAAGACTCTACTGTCCGGTTAACCATTGTTTAAATCTTTGTAGGTTTCTCAAAGGTCCAGTTCATTTACTGCCTTCAGTAAGTCCACACAGAAAAATGAAACATTTTAGTATTTAAAAATAAATCTAAATATTGTGTTTATTATTTGTCAAAAACTATTTTTAATCTTTCTGACCATGTCTCCTTGGTTCTTATTCTAGAAACCAAGAGTCCTTTCTGCAATAAAGAAAATGAAAAGTTGCTTTTCCATTCTGTATAGTCAGTTACAACTTTGGAAATAATAAGAAAAATATTTCACCTTAATAAACTAGAAAAAAGATCTCCATACTTAATGTTAGTTACACTGCAACACCAAAACTCCAGAACCACAGTTATGACATAGGCTCCTTAATAGGAGTATCCGAGATTACTGTACAAAATCCTCATGGAAGGAGACCTGTTTCTGAGGGATCATCTCGGGACACAAGGCTCATCCAACACAGCACAGCTAAACTGCTCTGGTTAAAGATCTCCCTGCAGGTCGTATGGGGTGCTTCTGGAGCTTTTGAGCTGCAGTGTAAAATATGGAGGTAGATTAGAACCAATTTACAGGTCCTGGGAAGGCAGCTGCCAAAAAAAACACTGGGTTTTGATTATCAAATAACTGGAATAAATTAAATCAATAGGGTATGATTTTTTCCCAGCAAATTCTCCCAAAAAAGAAAAAAACAATTAAAGAAATTCCTCGTACCAGACTGCCACCTCCAAAATAGTATAAATCCATCCATTTTCTAACCACTACAGTATATACAGTACAGGGTCACAGGGAGCTAAAGCCTATCCTGGCAAGCAACGAGCACTAGGAAGGATACACTCTGGATGGGACCCCAGTCCATCCCAGGGCAGACAGACACATACTTACACATACGCACATACTTACACCAGGGCCAGTCTTCCCAGAAGCCAATTAACCTACTGGTATGTCATTGGACTGTGAGAGGAAAAGCCACGCGGACATGGAGAGAACATGGATACTCCACATAAAAGCACCCCAGGAATTTAACCCAAGGCCCCAGCGCTGTAAGGCAGCAGTGCTAACCAAACTGGAAATTTACAGGTTCAAATTTATAACAGGGTATCCTTGATCACTGATGGAAGCAACTAGACGGACTGTACTAGCATTAACGTCATTAAAAAAATAGTATGCTGGGAACTTTAAATGACATGAAAACAACTAGAAAATGAGACGACGGTACCCTTGTACCATCTAAGAATAGCTAGATTTAGTACTGAACAATAGTAATCTTTGAAATTCAGAAAATCTGATTTTTAAATATGTTTTGTAGAGGATAAAGCAGAATTTATTAGCACAAATGAGTCACTTGGAAACAGACTTCTCAGAATTTTTTTTTTCATTTATCCGCCTGCATGGAATAAGTCAATAAAAAGCTCTGCACTTTAGTGGTGGAAAACAGTCGACAACTGGCTTTAATTACTGGGTATTTTTCCTAGAAAGGCGGATACAGTTCATGCATCTGACCTTGATAGCAGTGCTCCAAATTAAAAAGAGCTTGCATGGAACAAGGAAGTAGGATTGTGCCGAGATTATGCCTTAAAAAGTCTAAATTTAACTTGTTAATCAGCAAAAAACAAACAATATCTAGGCACATTAATGTCCATCATTCTTACAGGTACAGTGTGATCTGATATGAGGGGCTTATGAGCACAAAGAGGTGGTTGGTAATTGAGGTGCAATGTGACAGCAATTTGTTACAATCAGGTTTATGATACTGTAGAAGCCTTCCATTCCAAGAGCAAAACAGAATATCGTACAACTGCAAATGCATGAAAAGTACTAAATAAGACAGGGGCTCAAAGTACAATGCATTAGTATTCTTAGTGCCTACAATGTGCATCATATTTGTTGTATAAGAGAAGAAAACATTTCTACTTTGAAACTAATTTTGGCAATGTGGCCTGCAGCTCTGAACAGCCTAATGGATTCAGAAAAAAAGGCAGTAAACCCAGAAGGTGAACTGATGCAGATATGAAACTGGTAATACAAGCTTCTTACTAAATGCACAGTACTGTATGCACATTAAAAGAACTGAGCAGCTGCACATTCTGCTTGTCTTTCAATTAGACATGTTCAGTTTAAATAGCTGGAGCCGTGGTAGCACAGACAGCAAGGGCGTCTACCTCCTGACCAGAAGGTCCTGGGTTCAATCCCAGGTAGGGGCAAGCAATGTAGTTTTCTCCAATTCCTTCCAGCCAGCACCCAGGACCACTCAGCCTGCTTTCCAAATGAGTACTGGGGGTTAATCCTTCTGGGGGTAACAGGCCGGCCGGAGTGTTGATGGTGACCACATCACCTCCACCTCCAGTGTCGGATGGTTGAGAAAAGTGATGGCCCTTGTCCACTGTTCCCTATGGGCCTTTATGGCCTGAAAAGGGGACCTAACCTACCTACAGTATCTCAGCTTATTTTTTCATATATCCCATCATAAATGTATACTTGGACGATAATAGTGAATTTCAGGCAGACTACACCTCAGTATATTCCAACATTCTCCATATTATTTCCATTTAGCTGTAGGCTCTTTGTGCTCTTTGTGCTCTTTGAAGCAAAACAGCATATCGTGATATATGGATCCTATTCTATCGAATAAAAATACAGAATTAGCCATCAAAACCATAAAAATATAAGAAAGGTTACAAATGCCATTTGGACTATTTAACGTGTTTGGCAGTTACTAGTTGGTAGTTAATTGATCCAAGGATCAGCTTTAAAACAAGTATGGGTAACTTGTTTCTGACTCCCATAACCCAGTAAACAGGTAATTTCAAAAATCAATCTGAGTTAAAAGAAAGAACATTTTCACAATAAAGCATACCTTTGAAATAACTACTGGTTTTGCAACTGGGACAAAAATCAGGGTTCACATTACAGGCTATATCTAATAAACTTATTTTTTTTACATTTATTTTAAAAAATTGTTAACATTCTCTGAAATTCTAAGTGTTGGTAAGGCACCATTCTGCTCACGTCGATTAACAGAAAGGTAAGTCAGAAAGCTAATGGTACCAAAAGTTCTTCAGAACAAGCAGCCTGGGTGTAAACAAAGAAAACAAATTACAAACAATTTGCAGTAGAATATCATAGTAGTTCCTAAATCTCTGCAGAAGTGACTCCTGCACTGTCTCTCCCTCAGACCAGCAACTGCGAGAGAAAGAATGAATGAGCCACATGGACCCTGATACACCCACCTGCAGAGTCACCTGTCAGCCCCTGTGTTGACAGTACAATCCTATAGTGCCTGACAGGAGAGTCACACTAATTCTATCAAGTAGAGTAGTAGTGATCTGTGGACTGTGGTGCATCTCTTAGTCAGGGGCAAGACCCAAGAATCCCTGTTTGCCGGAAATGCGAGAAAGCACTTCAAGAATTCACCCAACCCTAAACCTGGCAGTGCCCTGCTCATCATATGCTGCTGCTTAGGGAATAGTGACACGAACTACATTCAGACGAGAAATTTTGGCATCATGGTGTCCAACCAGGCATAGTGCGTTTTGTTTTAAATACACTCAATGATAACGACACGCCTACATTTAAGTATGATCACAAAATCTGACATGCAAAAAATGCGAGATCATTAAGATAGAATATCTTTTGTCTCTAAGAACGGACCGAAAACATGAACCGGAAAAGAATAGTCGAACTAAAAAAGTTATTTTTAAAGATAGTACACTACTTTGGAAGTGTAATAAAGTATACGTACATTTCTCTGCTTCTTGGACATGCATGTCATGAAGGGATCCAAATTTAAGCTAAAGCACCCACTTATTCAATCTTCTTTTAGGGGGCCGTTCTCTGAGCCCCCATTAATTTACTTGTTATTTTTTTTTAAATACCATTTGTTATTTATAGAAGTATTCCCTTTATAAAAAGGGTGTTACAGGGGTCAGGGGTAAGCGAGATCATGCTGCCAACACCTGGTCAATGTATACTGCAGTTCTTTGTTTAACAAGGACAGCACTCAAAGGATTGTGACTGCCCTACTTTTTTCTTCCAGAACTCTGACCTAATTTATACAAAAATCTGTGCGCGCAAGACCCTGAATCCTTTCGGTCACACAACCCCAAGCTCCACTTCCTCCCTTAAAACGTAATGGCTGTTGCCAGCGGTAGTGGGAGCCAGCTGTTTACGTTTTTCTCAGTCCTTTTCGATCAATGGGACAGTGCCATTTAGGTTATGGCCAAACAAACAAAACCACTGCTGAAGAGCAGCCCGTTCCATGGTTGGCACCGAAACTTGTTTACTGGAAATGGCATGAATCACCACTGACAGGACACAAACAAAAGCGTTCCCCTGTCGAGGAACTATCAAGGACACCACCACTCTAGATCACTGTTCCAATTCAACAACAAAATATATTAATGATACATCTACACACAGCTCTACTAAAAGCAGTCAGACGTTAGATAAAACTCCTTGTTAAACTTTTTAAGTTCCTGAATAAATTCAATATGATCAGAAAGTTAATTGCCTACGGTGTCACGAGTCCTGTATAATTAGGAAATATGTATTAACTTAAATAAAAACCTGTCAATTTTGTAAACTATACGCATAAAAGGGGTATTTAAAATAGTACACAAGGAATTTAAGTTCCCCAGTGTTTACTAAAAAATGTCCTAATTTAATTAAGATATTGGGTTATTGTACAAAGACAATGAGCAATACATCTTGTTGTAGTAATTGCGGTAATCATAACCTTGAACTCTGGATTTTTAAAATGTCTAAGAATACGTTAGCATCAACCGAGTTCAGTTAAATCCGCAATTTTGTTAAGACATCCCTACAGAAGGAACCGAGTTGCATCGCCAAAACCTGCCGCACGACAATGTGCAAAAGTGCAGATCATCTCAGCGAGAGAATCGACGGATGTTCAGTTCCGTCATTTAAAAGGAATGTGGTTTTGTACCAGGAACGAAAGCAAAGAGGGAAAAAAGGACATTTAAAATGATAAAACAAATTAAAGACAAAATATAAATATGAAAACAAAAATGAAACAATCATATCGAAGAAAACTGGTTTTGACAGCTTTGAAATATATTTGGTATACATCGGCGATGCTTTTTTATGGCCTTGGAACGTATTCATTTCAACTGACCTCTGAACAGATTAACGGAATCTTTTTTGCAACGTTGATTAAATAAAGGGTAATGATTTAAGAAGGTGGTGATGTAAGACAGCTACAAAAGTTGCACCGTTGGACTACTGCTCTGCAACGAAACACATCCGCCCACTATTGATCGAGTATTTTGCTTTTGCTTGTACGTCGGTCTGTTTACCACACATATAACTAAGAAGACTTCACATACGCGTTAATGTGGAGTTTAAATCATGGCACTAGTCTTACCTGTTGAATTTACTTCACTAGTCGCATTCTCTAAATCCTGGAGCAATTTCTCTCTCACCCACGGAAACTCTTCCTTCAGAGACTCCAGAAATGTTTCAAACGCCCTTGGTCCTCTGGTGGGGAGAATCTCCAGCAATGCGAGTGTTTTCTGTTTGTTTGTTATCCGGGATCTTATTTCCTCCACATGGCTTTCTGTTAAAATATTTTCTTGATACAAGTATTGAACTATGGTGGTGTCAATTAATACGAGCTGATTAGAAAGCTCCAATCTGTGCTCTCGAAGAAATTGTTTATGCCTGCGATCCATTCAAGACGTTTATCCGAAAACAAGTCACTATTTCAGGAGTATATCGATGTTTTTAGGCGGCGCTAATTTTCTGTCTACCGCCGTTTTCAAATAAAAACTGGAAGTTTATTTTTTAGTTATCAGTAAGCGCCTACAGTGCCAGTTTCTTCCAAGCACGCCAACTACAATACTTGATTACATCCTCAAAACAAACTTCCAGGTAAAGAAAGCACAAACGGTATGCTTTTATTATGAATTATGAAAAACACGTGACGATATTAAATTCTGAGATTGCCTAATTATCCTTAGGTAAAAATGAATGACAGTGCGTTTGTTCTCCTTACACCACAATACTCTCAACTTTTGTATACAAAAACCCTAGCGTAACAGTTAAATTCCTCCCTACTGAAACTTACACTGATCGGTGAGATTTCTGTACTCATTTTTTAAAAATATTTGAAAACATGTTTCAGTAGAGACCACTTCTTAAGCCACAAAGAGCTATACAGTATATTACATTTCTAAAACTAATTTAAAAATAAGGGCAACCTGTTGTACACTTTTTCGAACGTATTCGTTTAGCTTTTGAGTAAGCATTATTATGACCTTCGGTGATAGTAGCTTCTCTACACTTAGGAAATTTCGAGCTGTTCTGATTTGTCAAACTGCATTTTCGTGTGCAAATAGTATCAGATCATAATGTGTGATTGATATAACATGAGTAGAAAATATGCATCATTTGCAGGTTACAGTAGCAAGCTTATTGTTCCGTCTTTAAAATGTCCAGTGTATTCTTTCTTGTTCAACTGCGTGGGTTAATTACTTTGTGTACTTGTTCTTACAAGTCTTTGTTTTTAAAAATATTTCGTGCGTTGCTGCTTTAAAGAAAGTTTGGGTTTTGTTCTGCGGCAGCCTTGAGCTTTTACAGAGTTTGACAGATCAGGCGGGAAACACATGACGAGGTCTCTGATGGGACCACAATCACTGCTATAAATTTCCACTCTTTAATTGTATTACCGAAGCCCGTTTATTTATAGGCTTCTGAGTAGCTCGGTGACGGGACGAGAAGCTGGTGGGAGCGTATCAGAGTGGGCTCAATATAATAGGTATTAGGCACACACCTGTATCACCTTTTGTATTTTCCTTTTTGATTTTGTCTGATAAAATAGTCTATGCATTGATGCATCTCTTACACCCAGAAACCGCATTACCTTACAGTATATGTCTGTAAATGTAAAAAAGCTGATGTCACATTTAATCATGTCTCACTTTTATCTTACCTGTGGGAAAGACAGATATCAAAGGCATATGAGATACATTGTTGAGTAACCTGGTGGGAGGGTACAGTATGTAATATGATCTGGCTTAGTAGATTTGCCAACCTTTAAAGAACTTGTTACAGATCTGGATTTGCAAGTTAGAAACTTGAGAGTTGTTTTCCTGAAAGGCCTCCAGTGATTTATTGAAGTCTTACAGTGGAAAACAGTCATTCTGATATTTTGGTAAAGAATGCTTTAATTCCCTCTGTGCCTTGAAGTCAGATTTGGTAGTTTTAGAAAAGTAGCCTGAAAAAATCCCATTACAGGGAAACATTTACTAATTCAGGGGGAAATAAAAGCATCTTGGTGAATCTGACAAGTATAACAATCATTTTACACAAGCACCTACAAATACAGACCAATCAAGTCATTTCCATGCAATGTGTCGACAACCTAAACAATATTTTTTAATATGTTTTTGTTACAATACATAAAGCACTGTACAATAATACATGTATCAACCTTGCAAGATAGTACAACATTACAGTAAATAGATCCAATAAAATTATATCCTAAAAGATAAAATAGAAAAATAGGTATTTAAATTAGATTTAAAACAGTTCACAGTTGCAGACTCTGTAATGGATCTGGGCAATAAGTTTCACAATTATGGTAGTGCACATGTGCAGGCTCTCTCACACATTATGTTTACTGGTCTTATGTAAAAAAGACACCTGAATTAGAAGATCTCAGATTAAGAACTGAAATATTCTCAGGCAACATATACTGTACTTTAAATAACCTGGAGTTAGACTGCTAAGTGTCATATGCATAATATGGATAACCTTGAAATCCATTCTAAATTTCAAAGGAAGTGAACAGCTGTGTAGCTCAGGCAGACTAGTTTTATTTAGCACTTAAACCAATGAGCTCTGGATGTACTAAAACTTATTTAGTATCTTAGTTAATACTCCAGTAAGAATCACAATACTGTTTTCTCATCTTGATGGAATAAGGTTTTGTAAAATTCCAGTTTCAGATAGAGCAAAGACATTAACCAGGCAATGTATGCAAACTGAGTTTTTCTTGAGATGTTTATAACATGAGCTTCAAATGACAACATAGGGTCAAAAATAAAACAAAAGTTCAATGAAGGATTTAATTTTAGGATTGTGTACAACTGTGGTTGTTTTTGTTCTTCAGAGTCAATAATAAAATAATTATTATTCCTAAATAATAATTGCTTACACTTATATAGCACTTTTCTTGATACTCCACTCAAAGAGCTTTACAGGTAATAGGGACTCCCCTCCACCACCACCAGTGTGCAGCCCACACCTGGATGATGCGACGGCAGCCATAGTGTGCCAGTACACTCACCACACACCAGCTATCAGTGGGGAGGAGAACAGAGTGATGAAGCAAATGCATAGATGGGGATTATAAGGAGACCATGAATGGTAAATAAACATGACATATAAACATAAATACAAAATTATAAACATAACAATAAACATAATGTATTGTTAGAAATGTCCAAATCACTGTTTAGTTTAAGAAAGTTGTATTGTGTGTTAAACACAATAGTTTAGCTTAAGAAAGTTGCGTAACTTAATATCCGACAGACGAGTATAAAATACAGAAACTGGAGTAGTAGCATCTAATTTAGGAGGAAAATAAATTTGACTATCATGAGTATTATAGTGAAACCCTAGTTCATGATGATGAATAATCTAGCCAAGACATAACCTATGTAAAATAAACAGGAACAGATTAGAGATGGAAATGTTTGGATCATCCAGAATAACATGGACATTAACAGATTTAGAACAGCAAAGGTTTATGAATTGACTCTTGGAGCCAAACCCATGAAGGGGAGTATAAATAATCCCTAAATCATTTTCCATACAATGAAATGGAATGATTGATAACATCAAAACCTACACTTAATTCCAGAAGCAGAAAAATAGTGGTCCAAAGTGAGAATCCATCGGCAACTCCTGAACTACAGTATCTTAACAAGGGCAGTTTGCGGTACTGTATCATTGTCTAAAGTGCAGCTGGAGAGGGTCAAACAACTCACTAAATACAAGATAAAATTGTAATTGTGCTGCAACCACCTGTTTAAGACTATGAGATTTTTTGCAATTTTGGCTTCAGACCAGTTTTCTTCGACACAGTTACTGTCTGATAGCAGGAAGCCTGAAACCTGGTCTTGTACTTGAAGGATTAAAGGTTAAGGATGAGGTTAGTAACCAATGGATAAAGTGGAGAGAATCTAGATTTGAGTAGCTATGTACTGTAGGAACAGTGGCCCAAGGTAGAAGGTCTCAGTTTAGATACAATACCTTCTCAGTCACATGAGACCTACATAAGTAGAAGCAAAAACAGTAAAATGAGATAAGCCCAAACCTGTGAGAGCATTGATTATTAATATTGTGTATTTCATTGTGAAAAATTGCTTTAAAGTATTACGTTGTTCAGTCGGTGTGTAAAAACCAGACATATTAAATTGTAAATTTTAATGAGGTTACAAATAGGAATGTGGGCTTACCATGACCTTTCTCAGTAAGACTTGGAAAGAAAAAGGATCTAGCAGCCTTCAGAGCAAACGTATAGCACAGCTGATGTTGTTCATCAGTCTAAAATGATTTGGTTGGTGCCGCATTTCACTTAGAACAAATCACCTTAAAGATCAATACAATACTCTTGTAATCAGAGCCTCTTAATATAATGGTTGGGGTTTGCAGAAAGCTAATCTTTTGAAGTCGCTTACCATAGAGAGTTTAGGAATAGAGACCATATATGCAGACATTTTGGGAAATTAGCATAGACAGCCCACACACATCCCTTGGGTGAATAGTGGTGACAATGTGATCAAACAGGAACAACATTGCAGCTCTAAGTATTATTATAAACAAACCTGCAACCAGAGACACTTGTGTTGGATATAGACTTTGCAAAATTCCAAGGGTACAAGAGTGGTAAGAACATAAAAGCAAAAGACGCGTTGACAACAACAGGAGGCCATGCAGATTAGATCTCTTATTAAAATCCTTTGCTCTAGACTGGAGAACCTTAGCTCCATTTAAGCTGTCATTCATACCGTTCTTCTATGAGCTCTTTCTAAGATTATATTTTATTTTGTGGAATTGTGTACCAATCTTTTACATTCCACTGTTTAGAAAGGCAGTCATGGATGTTTAGAAAGGAACAGTGTCCTGTATATGATCAGAAGCTCTGTCACCTTGAGACAGGTGAAGAGACTGTGATTATTAGTCAAAAGACAAAATTACAGTGAAAGTGTCGAAAACATATCAGTGCTGCTGAACAGCCAGTCCAAGTTATACATAGTATCCACTACAGCCATCTTGAGTTGGCCGCCATCTGACCAATAAGAAGACGACACCCTACGCTGTCCACAACAGCAGTGCACACCTCAGCAGCAGCAGCAGTCTCTGACAGCAGACAGCGGGTGTTAATTGTTTTTAGTCTTCACGGCCACCTATCCATTTGTAAAACACATTCATTACAAGGCTTATATACTTGCTCTTTTCTCACTGATCAGAAATAATATATTGCTGTTTCCCAACTTTTTGTAGGGTGCAGTAAGGCATGACGGTGCAGTAATTAGCAGTACTGTCTTGCAGCTTTGGGGCCCTGGGTTCAGTTCTGGACTTGGGGTGAATTTTGTATGTTTTCCCTGATGCGAGTGTACATCTGTCTCTGTCTGTGTGTACCCTGCAATGGACTGTTCTTCTGCTTGTTGCTTGCTGGGATAGGCTCTGACTCCCCCATGACCCTGTACTGGATAAGTTAATAAAGCGGTTAATGAATTGCAGTGAAAGTTCCCCTTGCCGGGTATTAAAAGCTTTCTGCTACAGAATGAGTTTAATGCTTGAACAATACCTTTTGTTTTTTATACATAGTTTATTTCCCCACATTTCCTACAGTATAACTGTATATCACATCAAGACACTATACAAAATAGAACGGAAAATAGCTGTATTGTTATGGACTGCAAAACTATGACTGCAAATGATTATTACACTGCATGTTTTCCTTTTGTCCATAATTTATCTAGAAGAATGAATGCTATTGTCCGTGACACTAGTTCTGATGTTTTTTGCTTTTTAGTCAAGACTGTGTGCTTTTACATATTACAAAATTACATTTTACACACATTCAGATTATTCTGAAAGTAATCTTTGCTTGTGGCTTAATATAAATAAAATCTCAGATGCTGGAAACAAAGTGAAGCCACAACTAACAACTAATTAACAGCATTAACTGTACATAACTAAGGGATCTTGGAGCAGCAGTACTTATTCTCAAAACTGTGGCAGTTAAAGAAAGATATTGGTCTTATTCAGTTATTATAATTTCTTATTTCTGCAGGATGCAGAAGTGAGTTTCATTTGATAAATCTCCCAATTAGAAAACCTAATCAGATAACTTTTCTTGTGGACTCCAAGAAAATATATTTCAGTTAATTACCCTCATGTGGGCACTTCTGTCTAGGTTGTTCAGACAAAATATTCTGTGCGCTCTGATCTGTAAATTGTATGCATTAGTTAAAGCTGAATTGGAATATTATGGTCTGTTTTGGTCACCATGTTACAAGAAATATAGTGGTATACGAGAGCAGGTAGAAAGAAAAGCAGCCAAACTAGTTCCTGGTTTGAAGGGAATGTAAACTAAGTGGTAATAAGTGAACTGAACCTTTGTAACCCAAAAATAGAGAAGATGGCACGGGGATTTGATCCAGATATTCAAGGTCCTGAAAGCATTGACCTAAGTCTACTCAGGGTGGCTTCTTCACTATCAGCAGCAAGACAAGGACCTGGGGACACGAGAAGACATTATGTTTAGGGCCGATCAGGATAGAAAACAGGAGACACTTCTTTAAAAAGAGGATTGTGGGAACAATGAGCATCCATGTCATGTAATTCTTATCCATCACATTCCTACCTGTATCCCCACTCTCTCATCTCTTCTTCTACCTACTGTACAGTACCTATTCTGCTAGTCATGGCCCTTCTTTGATTTACCGCTTCTAAATCTGGTCTTTATCTAATGTTGCCTCTCTCCAGTGGAATGACCTGCACAGTCCTTGACCACCTTTTGATGCCTCCACAAAACACATCTGTTCTGACAGTGCTTGTGATGATCTCCTCTCTCAACTACACTCAACCTTACCCTCTACTCCAGTTACTGTGATTCCTCTGAATCGGTCACTTCATCTCAGTATTTGCCCTAAGGCTACCTTTCACAGTGTCCTTTACCTGAAGCACTACTTGTGCTGGTTTTGTACTGTACTCTATCCTGTGTGTGTCATTATCTGTGTTGCACTTTTCTTTTGCAATGTTAAATTATCCCTCCCTTTAGACTTGTATATTGTAATTACCTCGCTTCAAGGCATCTGCACTTATCTGTTCCGGTATTTTATTATTATTATTATTTTTATGCTGCTATGTTATAAAATTCCTGTTCTCTGCTTTATTTTTTACTTTGTGCTTCATTATTGTTTATTCCTTTTTGTATAAATTGTATGCAACTGAAAGTCAATTTTGGTACTAGATTGGTGAAACAAATAATAAAGATGATGTGGTTGGAGCTGACTTGACAGGAGGCTTTAAGCAAAACACAGAATTCTTTCATCATCTTGCTGCTACTACCCATAATGAGCAAGACAGTCTGAATGGCCTTCTCTTGTCTGTAACCCTTTGTCGTTCTTCTTTTGTGTACTGTATATTAAATAATCAAATTATTAAAATAAATATTTTTATTTTAAAGATAATCATTTGCGACGGACAGTATTTGGAAATCTTTCAAAAATCTAGATGTTTAATTGCCAGATATAACAGTCAGGATGCTTTAAAAAACAACATCCTAAACACTAACAGTTAACGTGCTGTATGAGCCATTCTGTTGCAGCAGATATGGATCTTACTGTTGTTACTGAGTGTCTTGCCAGAAATAACAGAAGATTTTAAATGATAGTCTTTATTTTCATTTGAGCCACATGGTTAAGCTTATTTAGAAAAAAAACACTCTTTGCTCTGGTGTGTATCCTTGGAAAAGCTTTGTTTTTCCTTTACTCATGACATCATGCAAATAAAGGGAAAGATGGAGGTTGATATTTAAATTAGCTGAGCATACAACCACCTTAAAACTACTGACTTTAACTACTTTAACTGTAAAATACCCATCAGTGTCATTTCCATCCAAAGAAAATATTTACACAAGAGAATCTACCTAGGAAACCCACATTGTCGGGTTACATTATGTTTGACTTAAAATATTTAAAGAAAAATCTTACGCTGAAAGAAAAAAAGTTTTGTGTAAATGCATCCTGACTACCTTGTTAACATTTACTTTTGATACTGTAGCCTTAATTGTTTTATAATTGCCACCAGTTGAAGAAAGTGTAATTGTTAATAAAACATTGTAGGCTACTTTCTTTCACAATTGATTATTGAAAATAGAATATACTTATATTAACTCTTATGCACTATGGATACTATCCAGTCCAATATTTATTTTGGGTCATCCTGACCAAAATCCAGAGCAAATTAAGAATGTTAGATACCTTTAGCTGGATTCTTCCATATTTTTTTCTAAGGTAGTCTGGATTGAGAACAGTAGATGTTATGCTTTTCCTTTGTCAGTTTGAGTATTTGAAAATCTTAACATCCTTTGTCAATAAAGCCTTATACTGATAATAAAAGAAAGGCAATGAGAGAGGAGGCATTCAATATACTAACTAATCTATTCACATACAGTATTATTAGCTGTGAACGTCAATATTGCTCTTAAGATGAAAAAGGATTGTTTTATAATTGCCATCAGCTGAAGAAAATGTAATTAGTAAAACAATGTGTTATTGAATATTACATTTACTGCTCAGTGGAAACTGGGTCATGTTTGTCTTTCCTGGTGCAAGACCAAAACTTACAGGACAAATCATAAGGCACTTCTAAAGTCAAGCATATGTAATATGATTCAAATGTAGTTATTATAATGATTTAATTCTATGTTTTGGCTGTTTCAGATTCACTCTTTGGGCCTTACCGCACTCTTGTCCTGGATGGTGCTGTTTCTTCTCCAATACTTTCACCAGCTGCTACCATGCTGGACTAAATTATCCATGGCTTTTCGGGTTATGGAGACTAAGCACTCAGAATTGAAGGTTATTGATGGGGTTGGTCCTATGTTTCCCTGAGTTCTCTGCTTTGTTCCCATAGGGTTTTCCCATTTGACCTTGGTCTAGTTTTAGGTCATCCTAATCCCTTAGTATGGGTTCCCATATGAACTGTAAGAGGAGGTATGTGCTTCCAGCTCCCTTAAGGAGGACAATACCTATTAACCTCTGTTAAGTTCATGTGTCCATCCATACTATATGTAAGAAGCTTAAGGGATTTTACAGCATATGAGCTGAATATGATGTTATGTAATTAGGAGGTGTAACAGTTTCACAAAAGTATTTTTTAAATGAAAAACAAGAATGCTCTTAACAACGTCTAGGATTTGTATGTATGTTATGTCTTATAACTTGGAGCTAGGTTTTAAAATTGTCTCGACATGCTTCTGTTTTTATTTTATATTAGTAATTAATCTTAGTAAAGCAACAGGTAGCTATTTATTCTGTGCTGAAAAGAAAAGATGCACAGCATTTTGGCTGTGAAGCCTTCTCCAGACACCTGGCTCCACAGCGGAAACGTTGTGTCTCTTTTCTTTTCCTTTCAGTATGGAATAAACCTTTATCTGTTCCTTTAAAGCCTATGCTTGCTGAGGCAGTTACCTACTCGATTAATCTTAGTATACCACATTAGAGATATTACTGACAGCAGTGATTACACAACAAATTAAGAATTCAGTGATAAAATGTTTTAGTACTGATTTTAATTTATTAGTAAAAATAATTTGCTAATGATAACTTCATAATAGTTTAAATATAATTTTAATCAGAAACGTGCATTTTGATTCCAAGGGATTAAAGTGCTTTACATACTGTATAATGCCAGCAGCCATATCACCCTGCAGCTCTCAACTGGCTGCCCACTGAAGCTAAGCAGGTGTGAGCCTGGTCAGAACCTGGATGAGAGATCTCTTGGGAAGCTATGGTTGCTGCTGGAAGGGGCGTTAGTGGGACCAGCAGAGGGGCGCCCACCCTGTGGTCTGTGTGGGTCCTAATGCCCCAGCATAATGGCGGGGACACTATACTGTAGTGGGTGTTATCTTTCAGATGATACGTTAAACCGAGGTCCTGGCTCTCAGTGGTCATTAAAGATCCCCGGGCATTTCTCGATAAGAGTAAGGAGTTATCCTGGTGTCCGGGCCATATTTCCTCCAAATTGTCCCCATGTATGATTGGGTTGCACTTGCACTGCGATGGACTGGCGCCCTGTCCAGGGTGGACCCTGCCTTGGGCTCGTTGTTTGCCGGTAGGGTCCGGCTTCCCGCGACACCGTATGGTAAGATAAGATCACCACTTACTTTATTGGCCATATACAATTTCTTGTATTAGGAATTTGTCTTTTCGCATATGGTATAACGCGGTTTGGCAAATGACATGACATGTATAAGGAAGGGACCCTCTTCATCTATTCCTGGAGTGCAGTGCCACCTGAGTGATAGTCCAACCCCACTACATAGCACATCCGGTCGAGAAGTGAGGAATTTATTCACCCATTAAAATAGAAGGGAAATTTAGGTAAGCCAGAGCATGTGTGCCAAGTGTAAGGAGATCTTAGCCAGAACACTGAGATGCTAAAAACATCCCTACTGTTAAAAACAGTGCTGTGGGATCTTTGATGGTCAGGACCTCAGTTTAGCATCTCCATTCTAAGGAAGGCACCTCCTACAGCCCTGTGACCCCAGTCATCACACAGGGGCACTGGTTTGACAAACCCGGTCCAGGGGGAAGACTGTCCCAGCAACACCAGTTCCATCAGCAATCTGCTTCCCATCCCGGTATAGGCCATGTTCAGCCTTGCTTAGTTGCAGCTGGTGATGCAGTTATCTCCAACAGCCATCTTCCCTTCCAAAGAATTATTGAATAAACAAACAAAAAATGTAAAACCTGCTACAGAAGTTGCAATGATTGGCTTCAAAGCACTCTAATGAAACACAGGATTCTAGTGGGAATGGAGCCCTGAAGGTGTACTTGGAAAGATCTATTGTAAATAGATGTGTTATTGCTTAAACATCCCTGTACTTGCTTGTGTTATCTTGTTCTTTATGGTGTGTGCAAGAGGCTGGGATACAGTTAGGGGGTGGGGGGCAGGACCACAGAATGCACTCCTGTTACAATGAATTCTTTAACCCCGGGGACTGGGTTGTGCAGACTGTAGAAAGTCTACGAGCCCACGTGGTAGAAGGGATTTGGATTGGCAGGGATTAAGTTCTGTGTGTGGCTGTATTGTATGTCTGCTGTGAATGAGGCTTTTATGTTTTGCGATCACTTTTAATGCACGCCCCCACAGCACTTACCTGCTGGATTTGTCTGTGCATCCTCAGCATCCAGGCAATAACTTCTACTTTCATTTCAGCGTTAAAAACTGTAATTTACTAATCTCTTTCCTTTTGTTAATCTGCATCACGTCCTGTAGGTGTTGCTTCATGACCAAAAAAAGACAGTTGTCAGATGTTTTTTGATGCATTGACATCCAAAAAGAGTGTGTTACTGTGTATTGAAAACGTTTGTAACAGGTAAGTTAAAAATTTAGGTTTTTCTAATTTTTAAACATTAGTATTCAGATTACATTGTTTATGAGGATTTACTGTACACACTATAATGTATACAAGAGCAGTGGAAATTATATAATCTGCAGAAATGTTTGGGAACACTGAGATGATGTTGCTCTATAGTACATGCAATAATAATAAGCATCTTTGCACTTTTACCACACATTTGTTATTATTTAGTTTCATTGCAATATTCTAAAGTGAGGAAATAATTCCTACAGTAGGGCTCTCCAACCCTGGTCGTAGAGAGCCCCAGTTAAATTATTCTTAAAGGTCACCTTATATCACCAGTTATTTAAAGATTAGGAAAATGTATTAAGCAATGGAATGATCAATTAAGCATGTTTCGATTAAGTGAACGCTGGTCTTTGAGTATATTTACAGCATAAACATTCAGATTGTTTTCCAAATTATCTCAGAATTACTTAATTAAACACGTCTGATATTTAGTTGATCTTAGTTAAATTGTTCCAGGTCTTCAGAATCGCTACCGCGATTGATTGCAGCTGTGGGGAATCAATAGCTTGAGGGCCGTGGGTCTGTCTGGAAAGACTTCACAGACACTCTCTTACACCTGGCCCGCATGCATAGAGACTGTAATGGCTTTCTTGGATCACAGAGAGGAAAAGCATTCTTCTTTAAACAGCACTGCATGTCAGTAGAGAACTCCTTCCGAACCCACAGTATGAGAGTGTGTGTGAGTGTTGTACATAGGTTGGTCTGGAGTGAGATAGACGCTGACGATTGCAGAAGTGTTGTATGTAGGCTGTTCTGGTGTGAGGGAGGTGTTAGTGGCTGCAGGAGTGTTGTACATAGGTTGGCCTGGCATGAGAGGAATGCTGGTGACTGCAGGATTGTTATATGTAGGCTGTTGTGTTGTGAGAGAGATTCCAGAGACGGATTGTTGTACATGCAGTAGGTTGGCCTGGCGAGAGAGTGACGCTGGAGGCTGTAAGAGTGTTGAATGTCGGCTGGTCTGGTGTGAGGGAGGTGCTAGTGGCTGTAGGAGTGCTGTACATAGGCTAGTCTGGTGTGAGAGAGACACTGCAGGCTTCAGGTGTGTTGTATGTGGGCTGTTCTGGTGTGAGAGAGGTGTTAGTGGATATAGGAGTGTTGTACGTAGGCTGGTCTGGTGTGAGAAAGACACTGCGGCTGCAGGAATGTTGTTCGTATACGTAGGCAGGCAGGTGTGTAAGAAAGCAATGGCAGTAAAGGCATATGAGTGTTGGTAGCCAAGGACTTACAGCTGCAGTGTTGCTAAGGGCTGAAAGAAAAGCACAGCGTTGTGCTATATGAATGTTGTGTGATTGTGGCCCTAAAAGAGAGTTTGTCTGTGTGCTGGTGTGGCCAAAGAGGTGCTACATCCCATGGGTGTCGCAGAGGTACTGTATGTGAATTGTGCTTGGAATGTAATCCACCATGGACAGCCTGGTGAACTGTAACCTTGTAAGCTGCAGAAGGCTGACAGCTGGAATTGCCTGAGACGTGACACAGTGGTGCAGAGGCATGTGTTAAGTGTCGGCAGGGTCGTTTGCGAGAGTAAACTGTTTGTAGAAAGACAGCAGGTGAAGAACAGTCTTGCCTGGATAGGACACAATGCGGGGTTCCAACAGAAAGGGGCTTTGAGATCACAGCAGGGCTGGTCTCCTGTCTGGTCATACCTGTGTATGAGTAAAGAATGCGAAAAGTGTGTGAGAAAATGGTAATGTTTATTAATGACTGAATGGTTGTTGCTGATTTGGAAGGGCCACACACGGGAATATTAGGGAGAATATTATAATGGTGAGACTGGAAAGCAGGAGACTCAGCTATAATCTCCCAGCTCCCAGTAGGAAGGGTGGGTGGGCTGACATTTACCTTCCTGTCTCAGCTGCTGGACTAGGCCTAAGGGTCTCAGCTCTGTTCAAGAAGATGTGGAGGAATCTCTGCCTGTCCAGAACCTGGTTGTCTGGCAGTGAGAGGTATATGCCATGTCACCACTGCAGGGACAGAGAAGAACCTTAGCAGGGATGATTATATTCCACACTGAGTTGTTGTACCTGTGTAAAGAGAGGAAAAAATGGTTGTGTTACCTGTGTTTATGGACTGTGTGGTATGAAAGAAAAAGAAAAGGTGTTGGAGTGAGAGTGGGCAAAATCATGGCATGTCTAGTGTAGCTACATATAAAACCTGTTGGATTTGGGCATCCCAGTAATCCCCTGCCCTTTGGTATATCATCAGATTAAAGTCACACACTTTCTAATGAAGATGAGCAACCTCCTGTTGGTTTAACAATGATGTATGAAAAATCATTGCTGTTTAAAAGTTTATAATTTGGTTTTGAGACATTAAACTGCAAAACATTCACTCACATGTACGAACATCTGTATAAAAGTATTTAGTCATCATGGCAAATGGTTACATGATTGTAAAACCAGGTATTGGCAAATTGGTAGTCATTTTTATTTTAGAATATTCTGGAACTCCACCCTCCTCACTTTGATAGCTCATGTTTTTTCAATTCTGCAAGACAGACTTTGCTAATGATCCCCTAGTCTCCTAAATGTCTCTTGACTAGGAACCGTCCAGGTTAAAAATGTGTTGGCTGCTGGGAAATTGCCATTTCTGGTAATGCTTCAGGATAACGGGATGGGAGATGTTCAGCAAACAGTATATAGTACTTAACAAAGCATCTTAGTTTTTTAATATTAACCACTTATTGTACTGTACATCCCTAATAAGCATTTGTGGGATAAGAGGATTTTTGAGCTTCATTAAGTATCCCTCAAAGTTGTCCTTTCATAAAATGAAATAGGATTCACCATTTTAAGCTAAATGACTGACGTTTTTAGTTCACAGATTTTACAAGACATAAATCTAGCTTTGTTAAATGATCTGTTCAGATGCCTTCCTACATTTTCAACCTAAACCACAAACCACATTATAGTGTAACCAGTGCTGCTGAAGGTGGAACTCTAAACAGTTGTCCATGGAGCAGCAGGCAGTGTAGCAAACAGGCAAAGCAGTCCAGAAACATAGTAGGGGAAACAAGTACTGTTCAGGCACAGAGAAAGATCCCAAATCCCAGGTCCAACGATGCAATCCAGTTAAGTAACCAGGAGACAGGGGAGGAGATGTGATTACCCACAGGTGAAGCAAGCTTCCTGTGTGAATGCGTTTCCATGGCACCCGGCCTGACTGGCAGGGGGAAGAGACATGGGTGGCTGGTGACTAGCCCACTCCCCGACGCTCCTGCAAGGACGGGTGTGACACAATCAAGGACTGCAATTTTGATTCTAAAATATACTCTGAAAGGTCTTTTAGATGATTAAAATATGTCCACTCAATATCTGCTCCTGGAGGTTTCTAAGGTTCTACAAACTCATGCAAACCACTAACAAGGTTTACAAAAAAAAATCTTTATAAACTTGTCACGAACACGGACTGAAATCCGTGTCAGATCTTGTAGAAGACCCTATGCGATGCGGTAGGAGCTGGAGAAAACAGGAAGCGTGGTAAAAAGAAACACACAGGGGTTTAATAGTGCACAAAATAGTAGTGACAGTCCGTGAGACAGTGTACGGGGAAGACAAAACGGCATCCAAATCCAAACGGGTCCAAGGGCGGGTCAAAGCACAGTCCGAGAGTCCACCAACAAGGAATCCATCCTGGGACGCGACAAAGTTAAAATCCCCGGGAGGGGGGAGCACACGGACAGACAAAACACGGAGGTCCAAGGGTGACGGGGCGAGATCCTCCAGACCCCGGGCTCAGGAAACGGGAGGTGTCGGGGATGAGGCCTATGCCCTCAGGAGACGGACGTAGGGTTTCCTGGTGCTAGGCGGGCCTCGCGACATCTTACCCTAATGATGAGCCCCGAGGACTGGAGGAGCTGGTCTTTAAATAATAACACTAAAAGGGTACACTTGGAGAACTAAATCACACAAACATTAATGGGAGCAGTGGAGCGCCCTCTAAGGAGGGATGTCGGGCGTGACAGTACCCCCCCCCTTCAAGGGTGGCTCCTGACGCCCTACACAATTAAAAATAAGGGCAATACTATCAGCAAGAATATCACAAGCACAGACTATATACAACCAGAGAAGGAAATTCAGAATCACTATATACTCAAGAGATAAAACCAGAGGATACTATATACAGAACGGTAGGGCTGTCCACTCTCAAAATAGTTCCAGCGGAGAAAGAAAAAAAAAACGGAGCAATAAGACGGTCCAGGAAAAAAAAAATCCAAGAATTCCTTAAAAAAAAATCCACAAAAAATACCTTGTCCAGCGAAACAGGAATGGATCTTGACAGGAAAACAGGAAGGGCATCTTGAAGAGAAAAAGGTCCAGATGAGGGTCCGGGTGTTCCAGATTACCGCTCGCGGGGTCTGGCGTAGGCTCATCATTCTGTCACGAACACGGACTGAAATCCGTGTCAGATCTTGTAGAAGACCCTATGCGATGAGATAGGAGCTGGAGAAAACAGGAAGCGTGGTAAAAAGAAACACACAGGGGTTTAATAGTGCACAAAAAAATAGTGACAGTCCGTGAGACAGTGTACGGGGAAGACAAAACGGCATCCAAATCCAAACGGGTCCAAGGGCGGGTCAAAGCACAGTCCGAGAGTCCACCAACAAGGAATCCATCCTGGGACGCGGCAAAGTTAAAATCCCCGGGAGGGGGGAGCACACGGACAGACGAAACATGGAGGTCCAAGGGTGACGGGGCGAGATCCTCCAGACCCCGGGCTCAGGAAACGGGAGGTGTCGGGGATGAGGCCTATGCCCTCAGGAGACGGACGTAGGGTTTCCTGGTGCTAGGCGGGCCTCGCGACATCTTACCCTAATGATGAGCCCCGAGGACTGGAGGAGCTGGTCTTTAAATAATAACGCTAAAAGGGTACACCTGGAGAGCTTAATCACAAGGACAATAATGGGAGCAGTGGAGTGCCCTCTAGGGAGGGATGTCGGGCGTGACAAAATTGGTTTCAAAATTGGGAGTGTATATCTATTAATGAGCATGCATTCACCCTTAAGAGGCCATAATAGTTGATGGAGGAGGTAAAAGGTTGAAGAGCTCAACTTGACTGGAATGCATTACACATATTTTGTGAATTATCTTTTTAAAGCAGGTGAATGTCTTGAGAAAACCCCGATGCCTTATTTATGTGACCTTCCATACAGTATCTCGGTAAGCTTAAATACTGTACATAGTACATTAATACTGTACATACTGTACATAAATACCAGGTTCAATAAATATGTAAAAAACATGTAATTATCTGAACAACAACCAACAATAAATGAAAGAAAAAAATATTACAATTTCACTTGAATTTCTGTATGTAAGCTATTATGTGGTAAGAATGCTGCTTCTTACACTGAACTTCCCATTATAAAAAAATTTGAACACGCTGTCTTTAGGAAAGTGTCTTGAAGTACTAAGCTTTTTCCGAATTAAAGAACCTCTAGAATGTTGCAGTTTCCGCTCAGGCTTTGGAAGAGGATCCCTTCAAAGTTTTCAATACCAAATGAGAACGGTAAAACTGGTTACTTCTGTATCAGGGATGCCAGTGTTGTAGAGAAGCATCCCTGGCCAAACAGGATCAGCTGATAAGCTTGGTGATCAGTACCCATTAGGGGCAAGAGTAAAGAGATGAGTTGAGTAACGTGAAGATAAGTGAAGCGAAGATGGAGGATTGGACGACTCAGAATTAGTCAAGCTAAATACTCAAGTAGTTCAGGTAGTTAGCTGCGTCAGTGTGCGTAGGCTGCAAAGGAACGTGTAATAGGTTTATTCCATGCTGAAAAGAGAAGGAATTCTTTTCAGCGTGGAATAAACATATTACTTGTTCCTAAATACACAAGTGCCTGATTGTGTTCAAGTGAATAGTGAAGATTGAGAACCAGGCGATAAGGAGTTAATGAAGTTTGATACTCAAGTGCCTGGTGGTGTTAAATTGAAGAGTGAAGTGAAGATTGAGAATTGGTTAACAAGGTGTTAATTAGGCTGAATTATCCAGCACCTGATTGTCTTAAATTAGAGAGTGAAGTGAAGATTTAGAATTGGTTAACAAGGAGTTAATTGGGTAGAATACTCCGGTGCCTGGAGATGAAATGAAGGCAGAGAGCAAAGAACTACCAAGAAGACCTAGAGAGTGTGATGTCTATGTGTGTGAGTAGAGCCAAGGACAGACCAGAAGAAGGAAGGAGACCATCCCGTCTTTTCTGAGAAGGGTCAAACACATGAGGACTGGGATTTTGGATGGGGTCAAAAAGAACAGGACAACTCACTAAAAATGCAAAAAATATGGTGGCATTCTGGCAAAGTCAGGATCGTGATGGAGTGTGTGTCAGATTGTATCACAGAAAAAAAACTTTGTTACTAACTGCTTTTCACAAATCATGAAAAGCAGCATCTGACTGAGACTAAAATAAACTCCTCTTGACTTCTTGCATAAGAAAATATGTGCTGCTTCTGGGAGTAGCTTTATATAATCAAATTACCCTTATTGAATTAGCAACAATGGAAAAAAAAAATGTTTTAAGGTTTATTCTGACAGTATTGTATACACTGTATAAAACATATCATCTTGGGTTTATTTTTTGTATATGTGAACAGAATCTAGGATTCTCAACAAAGGCATGTCTTTGAAAAAAGGCATCGAGGCATTATGACAATCCCAAGAAAGAAAACCCAGTTAAGAAGGAAATATTTGATGTGTTTTCTGAAAATATGCAAAAGATTAAAAATAAGAATGGAACAACATTTTTATTAATGCAATAGTAGCAAAAAACATTAACACCGAACACTCGTACACAAAAAAATGAAAGTACATTGAAAGTTGTGCTATTGGTATCTCAGAAATTAATTTAGTCTGCAAACAAAATCATTTGAGATGTATCAGTTTATTTTCACAAGCAAAGAATGAAAAAATGCCGAACTCAATACGGCAGGCATGTAATGGATGTCCTTTTCTAACCTGGATTTACTTTTGAAGCTTTCAAGTATGCTTTTCACCATGTTTGTATTTTTAAATGAAAAAAAAACAATGTCCATTTCAAGTCAGGTTTGGCACACAAATAATACACCACCCACAATTTTCAGGAAGGGAGTGGTTTGAGCATACTGTATTTGTAAACCAAATAGCAAAGATTACCTTTAATATTGTTCTTGGAAATGAAAATAAGTAACAGAAAAAAGCTCAAGAATTCCTAAAGACAACCTATCTGAAATACAGAAAACAACTTGTAGGGGACATGATGTTTCCATTTTTTTACTTAACTAACTTAGGTTAAGTTAGTTAGTTAACTAATTTAGGTTTCAATAAAACATTTCTCATGTCCACGGAAGACTGGGGGTTTAATTAAAGAAATATGATTTCCCTAATGATAATCAACTGAAAGAGAATACAAAGGACAATAGAACTGTGTGACTTGTAAGGATTTAATAAAATGTGCAAAAAGAGTATGGAAGGATTTTAGACAGATAGTATATTTGTCCCTAATTCTAAAAGCCAGTGATTTTCTGTGATTTTCTACAGCTCTATGGCCTAAGAAGCAGTATTTATATCATGCAATGTACATACAATTAATTTACAGTTTGCTTTATTCTTAACTCAAACTACTTTAAAAATCAGCACGAGATGTTTTTTTTTCTGTACACATACTGATCTAGCTCTTCAAACATTTATGTCTACAGTATTTTCCACTTAGCTCACTAATTTATCTGACCAGTGTCAATAAAAGGCTTTTTTCTCCAATTTAAAATGACTTATATTCTTAAAATAAAAGCATACAAGTCATTTAAAGAATTAATAGCTGTAAAATGTGGTGTTTGTTTTGTTTTATTTTTACAGCAGTATATTTATTTTTTCCATCATTATTATTGAATGTAAAAAAAGTAAATTTTAGGAATTGTTTTTGAAAATAAGGTAGTTACTGTACATTTACTGTAAGTAGTTAGATTTTCGAGAATTTGTAATATTTTACATTATGTTGGATATTAATTGTGTAAAGTTATGCACATACATAAATATCTGTTCTGCTTAAAATCTACTAATTTAGTTGAATACATCGTCATATTCTGGGAAATATTTTGTGTAATGTAACAAATATCATAGTATGCACACTTTAGGCACATCCACTAATTTTTATTTCATGTAAAAATAAAGCCTTAAGAAATATCAAAATGGGCAGCAATATAATTAGGATCAAGTCAACAGGACAGATTATCAATCTGACTTTAACTATACTGTTTGGTTTATACCAGAAACTAAATTAGGAATTTAGAGTTTCTCTGTTTTTGTAATAATTACTATCCTATATATGATACAGTATTGTGTACCACATCCAAAGAAATATTTTGTCTTGCTCAGTAACCCAATTGGGGTTCTTAGCTACACTGTTGACCTCAGAACATGACTAAACATGATCATGTCACAGAACACAACTGTGAGCACTGGAATCCACATTCTTATGAAAACTTTTTTTTGGTGCCTGTAAAATATGCCTAACAAACAGGCTATATTTCACACTGATCTGCGATAGCTATGAGATCACTGAGGTTTCTTTGGTTATATTTTTAGCACACAAATTTTAGTAGATAATACTGATCCACACAAATTCCTTTGGTTGAAAGTCTGTTTGCCCATTAACATACAGGTTTTGGAGAACACCAAAAAGAAATATGTATAAGTATCATAAAATAACAAGAGAACTGACAAATAAATAACATTTTGCTCTAAGATCTTTCAACAACTGTATTAAAATGACTTAAACAAGAACAATGTGGGATCAATGTGTTCTTTTCAATTTCAAATAAAATCATAAAGTTCAGCATAACTTTAAAATTAATATTAATTTTAAATCTGTAATCTGTCATATTTATTAAACCTGGCAACTGAATACATGTGGTGCAACACAATTTAAATAATTTAGGCATGTTATGCCAAAAATATAGTCTATTGCATCACTGTAAATCTAGTTATCGTTAGGTACTGTAGGTATTTCTAGAGACCTATTATAGTTGGACTTCAAATTCTAAAACACAAAATACCAAGGGCAATTCTGAGAACCTTTAACAGGTGAAGGGAATTTTTTTCATCAACACAATCCACAATCCACACTAAACAATAATCATTTGATTGCGGTAAACTGGTTTTCATTATTTTAATTTTTCCAAAAAATTTATTTTTTTAATTTTAATTAAATTGTTTCATTGTTTTATCCTAGGTAGAGTATAGATTGCTTAATATCTTAAGTATTTCATGGAATTTCAATAAATCTTTTTTATTTCAGGCAGATTATGACAATAACTTTAATAAACTAAAGATATTTTACTTTAATTGATCATGAAGATAAACCAGTATCTTAGCTGCTTTCTCATCTTAGGCTGTTTCCAATTATGTTTATATACAATACTACTTCTTTACAATAACTCATCTATTCCTGTATTTTATGTTTTAGAAAACATTGTGTGAATACTTCCAGGCACAACTTTCTTTGAAGAGCACTACTACATTTACGAGCTTAATTAATTGGCCAAATTCCAATCATTCTTTTTCAACTTTAATGTTAATGCTGTTTTGTTTAATTTAAAATAACATCCTGTCTTGTACTGATTTTAAAGTATATACTGTACTTGTCTCCTACTCTGCATTACAGGATGGAAATAAGGGAAATAAAAATAAATCACTTGAGTACAAAAGCTTTTCTCTGCCATAAAAGAAATGTCCTTATTTAGACTTGCCTGATTTCAAAATGTATCATTAGATGTGCAGAAAATAAGAGCATATAAGATCATTTTTTTGTATCCAAATACTTTCTGGTAAATTAAATCTTTTAACTATTCAACACACCTGAGCAAATTGCAATTTGTTTGGCACCTTTTGAAAGCTAATAGCCTAGACAATAAATTAAAACAATCTCAGAATACAGTATTGGATTTAATAATTTTCTTTTCATACTAATGTATCAGAGCAGACAGGATAGACTACAAAATTAAATTTCAGTTATGATATGATTGCATAAAGTGATGCAAAACTTGGCTACTTTTAGGAATGCAGATAATGTATTTAACATAAAATATAGAGATTTGATGACCTGAAAGCAATGAGGTCAAATACAATAAATTAGATCCTCACTCTCTGACCAGGATAATGCAATTAATACGACTCAGATACTACAATGCACTTTACAAGTTGAATTTGTTGTAATTTCTGTACTCCTGAAAAATAGATGTGGAAAATGAGCAAGCCTGGATATAATAAGACATCTCATCAATCAACAGTCCAAAAAGCAAACAGTAACTACAGTATAAATATCAATGAGAAATAATGCAGAAACTCCAATTAACCTGTGACCCCTAAATAAATGCCTTACTCAGTTTCAGTACAGAATGGTTCCAGTTTCCATTTTAACATCAAATTTCTCATCTTATTTGAATTTTACCCTTCGAAAACACAATGTAACTAGAATCCAGAAAACACCCATCACCTGTAAGGTTTCACTGTCTGTCATTATTTCACAAGATCATAGAAAGAAATGGGCATTAAATTGTTAAACATTGTAGTTATATTTTAAAATAGACACCCCTGTTTAGTCATGGTGAACCCCAATCCAATAAGTCTTATAGATCACATTGCCTCAAATTTCCTATTTCCAAAGACTGGGAACACTTATTAATTATTGCTTAAAAAGGCTCAGCTCTGGAACTCTGTTCCTCATGGGCTAAATTTGTGTTCCAGATTTAGAGATTATTTAACACATCACCTGGAACTGATCTGAATTAAATTGTTCCAAGTCTTCAGAACCTGATGTTTTAATAGTTACCTGTAAAACTTGCAGCAGTGAGTCTCTCCAAGAACTGGTTTAGAAATACCCACTCTAAGAAACACAAACATGAAGAAGGATGGTGGATGCAGACTGGTTTCAAGTGGTGAAACATCCCGCTTCAATTTGACTCATTCTCTATTGTATTTTTTTTTCTTTGATTTAGACAGAGGATCTGTTCCATACATTGAAGCAATCTAAATTAGCTAAATACAATGATAACTGATTATAAAAGATTAAGGTAAAATGTACACCTGAACAACCTTTTCAAAACGCTGGGATAAAAACTAGTCAATTTTTTTTTCATTTCTTCCACCAAGTGTAACGACAAAGTAAAAGCATTTATTTTCAAGTGTTAAAAATATAAGGACTTGTAAAAGCACAATTCCCACAGCTGAGTTCATAAAAATGATCACATATACAGTATGTTAAGTAAGGGCACCAAAGTCTCAGTCAACAGAAAATGTCACATTTGTATAGCAGTCCCAGAGACTTCACCTAAATAATGGAGCTATTGCTTTGCCAAAAGCTTTTATTGCTTGCGACAGTATTAACTCAATTTGTGGCACAAAACAAAAGTAACAAGATTGTGTCAAAGACAGAAAATATCCCTTAAGCCTGTCAATGAAATGTCAGATCTTCATTTCAGATAAAAAAAGATACAAAATAAAAATAACACTTACAAATGTACTTCTGTGATTTTTAATATTGCTTGTAGATAATCTGCATTCATGCCACTCCAAAATCTTCATGAATTTAAACACTTTTTAACCCCTTATTTGGCAACAGTGAAGAAAAAAAAATATCATAGATTGAATGTGTGTACACTGTTACAAAAAACACCTTTATCAAACGTGGTAAATGTAGTCTGTTAAATAATCTTTCAGCCTGTTAGGCAGAGGCAGGTCCTGAATCCTTTTGGTTGCTTTATTGATGGAGATCCTACAGAGATGCTGCAGAGATGGTATTGATGTATAAACTGGCTTGGTCAAAAGCAGCTGGACTGTGCCATTGGGTGGGTTAAGAGACTCTGAGCCTTTCAAAGTCCTTGACAGAAACACATAGTGTTCTACAAGATGAACTACGCTGTCAAACTGCTTTAGTTTGGGTTTGATGAGCACCACTGAGTCCAATTTGAATTTGCCATCTTTGTATTCTATGCGCAAGTTGGTTGGCCCCACGGAGGTTTTGGCAGAGATGGTAAACAGGTAGTCCCTTTGTGAGCTATCCCTGACCAGGAAGGTGCCCTCCGGTGTGTCCTGGAGTATCTCTTTAGCTTCACTGGCAGTTAAACTACCCCAGTACCACCCTAGTCAAAACAAAACAAATGCATTGGATAAGTAATTCAAGTAAAATAACAATTATATTATCAATATAAAAAAGTCCTTATTTCCTTTACTTATACCTTAAATAATGTTTCAGTGCTGCAAAAACACCCAAAAGCATACCTAAAATAGCATAATTCCTTTCTAGACTAATACTTTAAGTTGAAAAGGTCAGCGATCTCATCTCATTTAAGAAAAAAATCCAGCATAAAAGAGTTTAGTTACTTTTACAATAAAGACATTGACTGAAAGATGCTAGCTGAATATCCCAAAGGCTCTGTTGCCCCATTGTTAGTATCATTTATGTCAGTAGTAGCAAATCAGTGACATGAAAGGCATTAATTCCAAGATCATGTACAGTACACTTACATTAGTCTCTGTTTAAGTACCTTGGAATGAAAAAAAATGTACAATCGAGGAGACTGAACTAAGTCATTTCATGGACCTGTAAAAGCTAAGTTACAATGTAACTGCTTGTTATGCGTTGTTGTATTTAATCGGCCAAGACACAATCTAATAAGTGGAAAACACAATACTTTGTGAAAAGCATTAGTTCATTCTATTAGATCAGCAAATGCTCACTGTTTTATAGAATCAAAAGAGCACCATGAACACAAGTAGAATCTTTGTGGAAGTGCCTTTAAATTTGAAATAAGGTGGCACTTCTTTACACAAAGGGTTGCAAGAGTATGGAACAAGCAACCTATCCATGTTGTTAAAGCCAAAACCTTGATTTTTTAAAATACATTTCTTGAAGAGATCCTCAGAAAAATAAGCTACTAACTACCACTAGATGGGCACAATGACCATTGGGTGTTCTCATGTACTTAACAACATATCTTGTAGTGAAACACTGGTTGCAACAGAATACCGATCTGAAGATACAGCAAAAAATACCTAGCATGATAGAAGTTCCAACTCCAGTAGCACACAAATGATATGTGGAGCTTACAGCAATGGGAAATTGCAGCAGACTTTAGTACGGACCATCAGAAATCCTGCTTAAGCACAAACAGACTCTGCTGAAGACAGTGAGTGTCTGTGTCCCTTTACAGCCAAAACATTAATGGAGGTTTGCTCTATTTCTAGATGACTGTACAGTCTGCACAAAGGAGCAGCATTTTGAACTCTGGTCTCTAAAAGAAACACTTGTGGTGTAATTAAATAGATAAGAAGCACCATACATTGTGGCAGTGATCTTAAATTCTTAATTTCAGGCTGTTTTGCAGTTCTAATAGAAAGGTGATATCTTATTACTCATTTATCTGTTTGCTGTTGGTCAAAACTGTTGCATTTCCTTACTAAGCTACACTTTGTTGAGCCCTTGCTCTTTGATTGGTCGCCTGACTAGATTCATGTCTGGATTATTGTGCCTGTGAGCACACCTAATTTCAACCCCAAGTGAACTATCCACGATGATCTTGAAGAAGGCACATTTATTTGACAACATCATTCTGGAACTAGGTGAGAGCTACCCACTGACTAGAGAAGAAGATGGTGCAAGGGCCAAACTCGGAAAATCAACTTAGTGATCTGGAGCTAGTGCCGTCTCCACTGAGCAGCAGTGGAATGACAACATGGAAGTCAACCGAGCCACCTCATAGCTCCAAAGTCCTGGTTTATGATTTTGGTGTTTGTGTTGGTTTCCTCGGGTACTATAATTTCTTCCTAAGTACCCAAAGGCTCTTCAAAGGATATCTTTACATTTATTTGTCTGACCACTGGTCTCCCATGATGAACACATGTGTGGCATCCTACCACTTAATACTCTGCAGAGAGCTTTGGTGCCTCTTTGACTTCTGCATTTGAGAATAGAGAGAACTGAGAGAAGTACAGATCTAGATTTAGTCTTCAGCTAAAGGTGACACTTAGGGAAATCAAATTGTATTTTGAGTGGTGTTGACTTAAAAGTGGTACCAGAAAGTCTTCTTATGACACATGGAGGGTTTTTCCATTCCTCATTTTTAATCTACACTGCTCCTGTGGAACACTTTATACAGTATATGTGGGTTTTCAGCACTTTTGACCATTTTAAATTTCCAAGCACAATTATTGCACAACAGACTCGGGCGGATTTTATTCTACAGCCATGTGACCCTTTTTGTTTTTGATCTGTTGTGAATAGCCATGCACGCGCTAGCAATCGCATTAAATAAACGATCTTCAAAATGTATGCTGGAAATGTGGAAATCTGGACCCACATTAAAACGGCCTGAATTATACAGTACATGTTGCAAGCAGGCTACTCCATGAAACTAAGAGTTAAGAAACTCTTCTAAATGTAAGTGGGCATATTCAAGAACAGTACAAACTAAAATGGTAGCAAAATGGCTGTGTGAAACATGGAGAAACTGACTTAAAATGATTCCAAAACTCAAACTGCTTTGCACTTCTGAAGAATTGTAATTTACTCTGAGATAGACTCATTTATATTGAATTATTATGTATTAATTCCAACGTGTAGCTCCCATGTATCTTCTTTGAATGATTCATGCTTTCTTTGAACAAGAATTAAATTGGAAAAATAATAAAACAGGCTCACTTAAGGAGTGCCAGTTCTTGTCCTGGATAGCCATTGAATCTTCTGGAACCCTGACGTAACATTATCCTGTATAAACTGACTCCACTATGGTTTTGGCTTCTCCAAATCTTATTTTATTCCAGGAATTTAGTTACTGATATTTATAGAGGCCAATAAACCGTGCAAAATGTGGCTCACCAGTTACAGGTTAGATCACCCCTGGGCTACATAAAAATTTAATACAATAATTTACAGATTTTATTTTACTTTAGGCTAAGGAAAGATATCAGCAAGAAAGCATGTGATGACAAAATACTTTTAAAATCCTTGGTAAATCACAAAGAGGCTTATTTGTGTGCATTAAAACACAAAAGCACATCTACAATTGCACCACAAAATCACATTTTGAAAAGCCACGGTACTATATAATCTGAGGTGTATAGAACTTTCCCTGTTTATGATTTGTATGTGTCACAAAAAACAGCTTGCATGGAGTACGAACTGAGCTATCATTAACTGACTGAATTAATTTAAAAATATGAACACTTTAAATTCTTGGTCAACCTGAAAAACTTTAGTACAAACTGCTTTTTCAAAATAAGAAAGGGAAACAGTCCCACGATAACTACCTGGCATAACGCTGCCTCTCTTTTCATAAATCTAATTTACACGGACAAAGAAATATGAAATGACATTTTAAGAGACAGAAAAAAATAGCGTATTACTCGTTTAAACGTTTCCCTAAGAACACTCAGTGTCCTGAAAGGGGCTGTGACCCTGAGTTGTGCTGATGGTGAAATACGTTATTATAACGCAAACTGTGGTCATCGTACCTGTCTTCTTAAGATCTCTCATGGCTGCTGCAATGCGGTTCTGATCGGAATCTACAACTCTGGACTCGGTTTCCGACCTCCTTTCATTCTCTATGGTTTCGGTGGAGTCGGATGAATGGCAGGTCATTGGAGAACACCCTGAAATCCACCTTCGCGCCTCCAGCAATGTCTTTACCTTTTAAGTGTATTCCTTCAAAAAATAAAATAAAATGAAATCAAAATGGGTTGGCTAAACCTTCCTATCTTTTAGTATCGGTACAAATCTATGTTCTTCCACCTAAAACAAAAAAGGGTTAGAGTTACTTTATAATGCACTACTGTAGTAGGGGAATTTTGGATACAGTTACTTTATACACTGTAGTTGTGTAAATTCAGTTACATATTGTTATATCGCCTTGATATTTTGAGATTACAGGCAAGACACTTAACTTTTATTTATAGCATGGTTCATGAGCATCGCAGGCGAAAGGTGAGAGGAAAACGTGTATTCTGCATTTCTGCTACATTTTTTCACTTTCCGACTATTGCATAATACTGGACATTTTTAAACAAACAACACCAAGCACAGGGCTCTCTATTAAACGCACCAAGTCCTAATTTGCCTGTTTGGCGTAAAGAACAAATTTAATGTTCACTCCATTTTTTAAATTCAATAAATTTAAAAGTTAACAATTTTGAAAAAAAAAATACTTTGGAGTCAAGTTCTGTTCTTAACATTGGAGTCAAGTTCTGTTCTTAACACAGAAACGATGGGATCCTGATAAACAGCGTTACTAGTCTATACATAACTTCAACTTTAATTAAAAAAATGAAACAAATGAAGCAATGACAGTAACACACTTCGTTTCCTCATCTTGGACGAGATGGTGTTTAAACGTGATGCAGCCATCATATGAATACAGAAGATTCATTTGAATAAATAAAACGAATGAAAAAAAAAAGAAACGACGTTTTTAGTACAGCTCAGTGCTGTGTCGTTGGAACGAAAACAATCTTACCTGTCAGCACGGAAGGAGCGGGCTCCAATTTAAAAAAAAAAACATTAGTTGTTGCACCAGATTTTGTGTTTCACGGACTTCATCTGACTGACAGTGGGATAAAAATGTGCAAGACGTTATCACATCCACGCGTACAGCGCGAGAAGCCACTTGAAAGAGTTCCCCTGAGCAAAGGCGTTAAAAATCTTCTAATGCTCCATTACCCGTATAAATGGAAGCATTCAACGTATCATCCTTACAGATATATCCACCAGGCACCAAATGTCAAGCCTTAGGTAAATATGAACTGAGAACGTTTTCCCTCTCAACCTCACTGGATTTACATTTGGTGCTGCCTGAACTGTGCACTATAAGCACGAGGACGAGCGACGAGATACCGCATATCTCGTCTTAGCATGGCGCGCATTTACAGAAAAACGGTAAGGATGCGGACATCTTCTGCGACTTCGCAAGTGTTTCTCTTTGCATTTGTATTTTTTTTTTTGTTGTTGTTGTTTGACCCAGTCCGTAAGAAAGACTGCCAGCTGCTAAACACAAAAGGCCGATTTCCAGGAACTTTCCAGGAATCGTGTCACGTGACCTCACCAGCTAACCCAATTTTCTTAAGGTGGCTCCAAAATGTGTTTTCTTTAAAAAAAAACGTTCTTCCACCGTGTTGCGTTGTCTGTCGCGAGTTGCAATAGGTTCAACATTCCTACGAAAATGTATCACATCGCATTTTTTCCCCGTTACATAAAATATGTGTGCTATATCTAAACATTATTGGTCGTCTGCTAAGGTGAATTACAATGCATTTTTTAAAAAAAACGTTGTTTCAATGCAATAATCAATGAAATATTTTCATAAATCACAGCGCGGCGTTCTCCATTTTATGTTCATGTAAACAGAAACACGAAAGTCTTACAAGATAGATCCCAATAAAGTAATATACTATTATTCATGCATTTTACAGTTATACAGCTGCTTTTTTTCCGACTGGCAATATTTTGCTTCCCGGTGTTTGCGAATATGAATACAAAATTTGTATGTCTTTAAAAATGTGAACAGGAGATCAGTGCTTCTGTTCATAAAATGTGTGTACGTTACAATCGCCCACATTATACAAGCATTATATTAATTTGCACTTACCTCGGTCGCTGTTCCTTCAATACCTAAGAAACACGCCAATTCACTTTGCATACGGTACATTTAGCATTACACCTTAGCTTTGCAGTTTCACGGCACGAAAACGAAGTTATAAAACCCGTCCGCAAGGTTTTTAGAGTAGGGCAGTAAAGTAGAATGAAGAGCCACTTATAATGAGATGTAATAAATTCTGGTTAGCCTTAAGTAACTCTTAATCTTTCTCCAGCTACTGCAACAATCGTAATTGTAATCCTAACCTATATTTACTGTATACCAACTGATTAGATAGGTGTTTATATAATGTCCAAAACTAAAACGGGTTTCTTCAAATTTGGACTCGTTCGATCATATTATTCCAATCCATAGATCAAATACGGCTTCAGAGGACTGTATGTCATGCACTTTCGGCACTTGACAAACCATAAATTCTCCTTAGCTCATGTTATGTTTGCGTTTCTTGTTGTAATTAAAACGTTGCTTCACATCTGAAATCATTGTCTTTTATTCTGTCGATGGATTCTAAATATGCTTTTGAATAAAAAAAATCGTAAAATAAATAGCCAGATCGTGGACAGGTTATAGTTAAAACACTTCATGCTGGTAATTGCGACACCACGCTTCCTTAAGAAATGAATTTTTCTGCACGGTATTTCACTTAATATTAACAACATAATGAAACAAAGAAAAAACACGAACTTTAAGGTTGTGGTATACTGACTTTATGTGAGTTCTTAGAAAGTCAAAACAGCTCCGGTACTATCAAGAAATTAACAGACTTCCATTACAAGAAAAATGAAATTCTTCACGTTGTCACATTATCCGATCGAAACTAATTTGTAGATCCTAGTATGGATTATTATAAAATCTGTATTTAAAGTTTAATATCACGATAACCCATTTCGCAGCAAAGCTCAGATTTGTTATTATATAACTGCCTAATTCTTTTTTTTTAATTTTAGATCTGCTTAGATCCGCTTTGGAATAAGAAAGAGAAACAGAAAACTAGTTTTGAAAATACACAATCTATCTCGGTTTTGGCGTTGAAATTAACATGAAACAGCCAATTATCGCATCGATTTAATATGAATTTATTGTAATGCAGTTGAGGAATGAGCTGCAGTGCCATTGAGTAAAAGCATCCTGGGGCCCTTAATTTATGCGAAAAATATTACATAAAAAATACTGCGCACTAGAGTTCAATTACGGTGAAAATGTTTTTCCGAATTTCGGTTAAAGCTGTGTCGAAGAAAACACCATCACCAAACTTCAAAGTCCTAATTTATTTGATTGTTTTCATAGTTCATTGCATTTAACAACCCAATTTAATTACATTTTGGAAAAAAGTACATTAACATGAATCTGTTTTAAAACTCCCACTAAAAATGTTTAAAGTGTTGTATTTTTACCAGTGTTAACTTTAGGTTGTTGTTCCTATTACGATCTCGCACCCTCTCCCCCCCCAAAAAAAAATAAATCTAATCACCATTTTCGGGAATAAAATAGTTTTTTTAGTCTTTTTGAAATGAGCAAACATTAAACAAGCAAACAGAGTACTATAGGGTGTCTACAGATCAGTTAGCTGATTGGGCTTTTAATTATACTGTGCATAATGATTAGCTGTGTCTTGAACTAGGCGTTGTGTTGTGGTACTATTTTAGCAACGCAATAATTGATTTCGGCGTTGATGTGGTAGCAAAAGTTAATGCAGATTCCAAGGTTAAATTGTATCTTTTCGTGGTCGGTGTAAGCTGCTTTTAGTTTATAACTAAGTGTTCCCATATCATCGTGATCTGTCCTTAAAATAAACTAGGCAACTGTTAGGCCTAAATTATTTTATCACAATACAATACTCATGCACGCTTTAAACGCGATAGAGCACGGTTCGCAGCAGTACAAGGTTGTTGGATGTGCAAAACAGAATTAGAGGTGAATTATGTCTTTTTTTTATATGAAAATACAATTTATTATACTCATATGTTGTAAATCAATGAAGACAACCTATGATCACAATCCTCCTGGTTTTCAAATTATAATGCATTCTTCACATAATATGTGTTCTTGAGATCCAGTAATCCGTGTAATACCGATCTAGTTTGGCCATACAGCCCGAAAATCAAGGGCACTCTCGGTAGTATAAACGAAAAAGCAGTGGATTGAGGACTGAACATCTGAATACCTTATTTATATCAAGGTAATGGATGTTTGGAGCAAGATTTACAGCTATTTTGTTGACGATGATTCTATCGAAATCTTTCAAGAAACTGAAAAAATGACGTAATTCTCATATCTTTGTAATTAATTAATCACTGCAAAGTAGGTACAGTAATTAGCACGATGCCTCACATGCCTCACAGTTTTTAAAAGGCAACTTATACAGTAGATACACATAGGTCAAATGCGTGTGTACAATGCATACCCCAATTATCAATCTACAGTATGTGTAAATTAAATGTAACTAGTACTTTACATAACACATAAAGGTACTCATGTGCTGATTTTGCTGTTTGTGTTCTGTTGATTCAAAATGCATCACCCTAATGTTTTACAGACTCTCTCAATTTTTAAGTAGGAGAGTGGTCAATTATTCCAGATTTCATAAAGACCAACTAACAAATACTACCTAATCAAAAATATCTGTGATGATTAGGATGGTTTTATTAACACAGATAAGAATTTAAATTGTGAGACATTGAAAAATGGGAAAATGTAAACATTACCTAAGAATAAAAATGCATTCGTAGTTGTAAACTATAGATTTTTTTTCCCACAAAACCACCTGTTATTAACAAAACAAAATCAGTTCCACAAAGAATTATAGTTTATTTTATCTGTTCCTTTATTTGAGATTAGGAGCCAAATTAAATACAGACATCTTCAAGACTGAATGTCTTTAGTCTTTGAAAGTATTTAAAATTCTGGAGGTTTTTGACAACTTGCTGATGTACTTCAGTATGTGCTGTGAAAGATGAACCCAGGGACGCAGGTGGAAATTAATTGTTTTCTTGGTGCTAAGCAAAGTCTAATTCAAACCTACTGTAGCTAAACCAATACACTGTACTAGTCAAAATCAAGAATCCTTAACTCTGGACCCAGATTATACCAAACCTTTTCACCCAATGGAACACCAGCATCAAGTACTGGGTCTATAATGTGCAGCTGGCAGGTGGATTGAAATTTTGATTTAATTTTATGCTCAAACCATGGAGAACCAGAACGTCGCATGAAACTAGAATACATGAAAACTTTGATCCAAAGAGCTGTGCTCTTACAGCACATTTAATAATGAAGATTAGTTTGGGTTTATCATGTTTCATGTATAAAATGCATGATAATTTTGTCAAAGGCAATATGGTTGAGGTGTTACACTCAAGGTGTACAACAGCAGTATGCAGTGGGCTGGTTGGAACTCCCTTACCTTTCTGTTTACAAGTCCAGAGCGCAGACTGCTCTTCGACACCACTGCCTGTACAAGGCATCTATTATTACCACCCATTAAATCTGTGGGCTGCACCACCTGCCTTTCAAGAATGTTTAGTCTTCTTGTAATGTGGAGCAGTGGTCAGAGCTCAGGAACTATAACTGCAAGGCTGTGGCTTCAAATCCCTGATGGATCTCTGCTGGTTTACCCTTGAGAAAGGTACTTTCAGTACACTTACAGTAGATCGCTTCAGTGAAATGCCCAACTGAATAAGTTCAAATATAAGTCACTTTGGGTAAAGGCATTTGCCAAATAAATGATTATTATTATTTTGACAAAAATGTCCACTTGTCAACTGGGTAAAGGAATTTGCCAAATAAATGATTATTATTATTTTGACAAAAATGTCCACTTGTCAGCTATCTCAGATTAATGACTATATCATGTTTTCTTCCCTATAAGGAAAAAACAAAAACATGATTACAATTACTGTAAATCAAGAATACATCAGCATTCATAATGAGTTAAAGTTTTACAGAACACGATTAACCTACTGTACCTGTAGGTTTATAAATTTGGAGGAAGACGTCAGGAGGAAGCTCACACAAACTCCAAGAGATCATGCAAACCCCATGCAGAGAGCACGACAGTAACTGAACTCAGGGTCCCAGAGCTGCAAGAGAGCAGTGCTAGCGGCTCTGCCATTGTGTCTTCCAACACGTGGAACATAGTTTACTTTATTAGTGATTCAGTGCAATCAGCTAAAATTCTATTTTTCAAATTACCAATTTATTTACAAAAAGAATAACTGCCTGAATTATTGGTGTCCCTCTTTTCAGTACTATGTGCACTCCCCCCTTGCAAGGATAACAGGATAGAGCCTTTTCTAGAATGTTTTATGAGATTGGAGAACACATTGGGAGGGATGTTATATCATTCCTCCATACAGAATCTTTCCAAATCCTTGATATCCTTCTGTGTGAGCTTATGGACTCAATGAAACCCACAGGTTTTCAATGGGATCCAAGTCTGAGACTGAGATGTCATGTCATTGCTTTATACCATATGGTGTCGCGGGAAGCCAGAGCCTACCTGACCAGCAATGAGCGCAAGGCAGGGTACACCCTGGACAGGGCGCCAGTCCATCACAGGGCAAGTGCAAGCCAGTCATCCATGGGGACAATTTAGAGGCCACGGTAAAGGATAACTCTCTACTCTTAATCGAGAAATAAAATAATCATAATCATAATCATCATCATAATAATAATAATAATAATAATTGCTTATATAGCGCTTTTCTGGACACTTTACAGGTAATGGGGACTCCCCTCCACCACCACCAATGTGCAGCCTGGATGATGTGATGGCAGCCATAGTGCTCCTCAACGCTCACATCATATAAGCTATCAGTGGGGAGAAGAGCAGAGTAATGAAACCAATTCATAGATGGGGATTATTAGGAGGCCATGATTGGTAAGAGCCAATGGGAAATTTGGCAAGAACACCGGGGTTACACCCCTACTCTTTTCGAGAAACACCCTGGGATTTTTAATGACCACAGAGAGTCAGGATCTCGGTTTTACTAATTTTAGTTATTCCTTGCATTGTCATCTTAATTAGGTTTAATCTATATTTCTTCTCATATTACACATAGGATGGTAAATTTAATTACATGTGTTTTGAACAAAATTGCAATTGTACACCTTTTTAAAATTAGTTTAATTCACTTTGTATGAATTGGTTCTTCAGAAATTCTTCAAGAATCTCTTCACCTTGTAGAAATCGTGCTTAAGATTGTTAGAGAAATTTCAATTTTAAATCACTGTGTTTTCTGTGGTCTCAGGACTCAGGACAGCAGCTGTAGTTGGATCCAAAAGTGTTTGTAGAGTAATTCCATTTCAGATCATTGGATTTGTAAGAGTTAATAATTTCTGTGTGACATACTCCAACTTAAGCATAGTGACTTGAGGAGTCAGAAAACATGAAAAATTCAGGTGGATGTAAGAAGTACTGCATAGGAGTCAGTAGTTCAGGTGGGTAGCTGCGTCAGCATGCGTAGGCTGCAAAGGAACAAGTAATAGGTTAATTCCATGCTGAACAAAAGAAGAAAGAGAACACAACGTTCACACCTGAAGAAGGCTCCACGGCCGAAACGTTGTGTTCTCTTTCTTCTTTTGTTCAGCATGGAATAAACCTATTACTTGTTCCTTTGCTGCATAGGAGTCTTTAATTACAGAGCACCTCAATAAATATACACAGCCAATTACTAACAGCTTCAACCACCACCTCACATTGTAAGATGCTTTATATATCCAAACTCATAACAATTGCTTATCATGTGAGAATGAGACCCCAAAACCTTTACCATAATCACTTGGGTGTAATTAATCACCTATTATCACCCTGTGTGTCTATTTACAATGATAGAAAGCTATATTTGCATCTAGTGGAAGGTTAACTAATAAACACTTTCCTGAAAGACCGACTTGTCACACTCCATACAGCACGGTATAATGAAATTCGCATTTTTCTCTTTTCTCTTCACTTTCCAGACTATACACGTTGTGACTCTAGGTATTCTCATCTGCAGGCTTTGGCACCACCAGTAAGCAATAAGTATTGCTGTTCAACTATTCCCACCACGTGTCAGACTGTGTAAACAGCTAATTGATATAACTAACTTGATTACAGAGAATTTAAATTTGGACCGTTTATATTTACATTGAAAATGAAAAAAATGTAACTGGAATAATTGCAAAAACAGAACATATAAAATACTAGCAGTTAAACTGAAAATGCAATTGACCTCTGTGTTTTAGTAGAATTCCATGTTTTTGCCGTTTCCATATGGTAACTAAGCAATAATCCCATAGTGTCTCAGGTATTATGAGACCAATGAGAGGTTTATGTAACCACATGTTGAATCTATTATGAAATCTTCCGTCTATAAAATCAGTAATATTTTGAAGGAATGCCCATCTCTCACCTGTCAGTGATATTCTCCGTTTCTCTCTGATTTCTCTGTTTCTGGTCAAGTTCCTATCACAGTTCATCAGCAGACTCCAACTTTCTCCTGAAATCTCACTGGTAACATACAGTAAGCACTTTTGTGTAAGAATTATTATTCCTACACAAATTCTTATTCTGAATTTTCAACTCATCTACAACTATTCTGTATTTTGTTCTGTAACTATGAACTTCCTTAGTTTTTTAAAACTTCTTAGTAGATGGATAAGCTTCCTGTAATTCTCACAATTTCAAACGGTCCTCTGTTGATTGATACTCAAATAAAAAATCCAGTTTATTCTGAAATGCATTTTTTTTTATTATGGTTGATTAGCCTTCTATTATGAATATGGAGGACAGAACGTCTCTTACATAAATAGGTATATACTGCACAAACAATGACAAAAATAAAAATTTTATATGCTCAGACATGACACTAGATGATTGGAGAGCACACGCACAGATATACAAACACAATTCAGAGATGAAAGCATTTGGCAAAAACGCACACAAAGAAGAATATGCAGATTCCACACAGAATCTACCCCAATCTGGACTTTTTAGGGCAATTCTTGGACTGGATATTTTAAAATCATTTTTATAATACACGTGCAAAGTGTCAAATGTGAACTTGTGTGTTGTTTAGGCTTTGAGGTTCATTTTGCTTGAATACTAAAATGTTCCCCAAATACTCTCAGTGAATTGTTAAAATGTGTTGAACAGCAGCCAGCGTTGTTCTTATTGAGTTACAAAGTTATAAAAAAGTAATTTATTGGCATCAAGTAAGGCCCACGCTCATAGGTTTTTCAGGATTCTTGGAAAATTGTTTTCATGGAAATCCGAGCTCTCTGCATTTCAGAGAAATATACTGTATGGCTGCACAAGGCTGATTACATTGCACACTGAGCGGCTCTTGAGTGTCTAAGAGCCTTTTGTCAACTTATTTCAATTGAAAATTAAATATGTCTAAGCTTCACCGTGTCATCTTTCAAAATCAGTTCTTTACAATACAGTACATACAAAAACACTACAAAAATAATGTGCAGCATTTCCAAATAACATCATCACTAAACCTCACCACGAAAACTGTATCTTTAATAATGATACTCTTTTTCATTCTAGCAAATGGCAATTACATGTCCTGCACACATGAACCATGCTGACGGATACTGTACACTGTAACTGTATAAAGTTATTAGAGCAGCAGCAGGCTGCTAGCACACTGACTGAATGGCTGTCTTTTTGTAGACTCTGTTATATTCAGACATATCATTTTTTAGTTCTTATGGCATTTGGGCTATCAGCAGTCATTATTATTTGTAAATGATCTGCAAAAAAAAGAACAAAAGGGGAGAAAGAACAGCAAATTAAGAAAAAAACAACAACCAGCAAATAAACTATGTAGCCTCTCTCATCTTGGCGTAAAAGGAAGAAATGATAAAATTACTGTTCCAACAGTAAAATATAGCCCTATTTTTAAGTCATTGGTATGTGTGTTTTTAAATGACATTTTATTGTATTTTAATTATTTTTTCCATATCAATACAGAAACAAATAGTCTTATACAGAATACAAAAAATATAATAAAATGTGTCTGATAATATATGGAAGCAGTGAGGTTGATTTTCAAATACTCTTTTGGTGTATATTTTCATAAATATTATTTTTTAAAATATCTTTTTTAATTTCTTACATTATCTACAACTAGTGTTGTCAACAGGTCAGTTAATTATCTTTGACACAATGTTTTTTTAGAAAAAGTGACAAGTAACCTTACAAACAATATCACACTAGATGAAAAAACGTCTAAGATGTAGAAATCAATGCACTAAATTTAGTTCAAATGTATTTTCTCTTTTTTGTTTGAAGATCTAACATTAACATAAACTTAGGCTAACCCTAAATCTGTCTCCTTATACTGTATCCTTAGAGCTAACCTTAGTGTCAATTCTAAGCTTAAATCTAATACTAGATCAAACCCTAGCCTTCAGACAGCTTAATCAGAGTCCTAACCAAAGCTGTAGTCTTAATCCTAAATCTAACCCTAGAATTATCCACAGGACTAACTGCACCCTTAGCCTCAAGTAAATACATTTTCTTAATAATATTTTTTTTTAAATAAATTGGTAATACAAAAGGGAATTTTGACAATCAAAGGTCTTAATGATCAAATAATTACAATATACAACTACAGCTGACAAAACAGTTACAGCTTCAATTATATACACTTGCACATAAAGTGTAATTCAGACACGTGCGGGATTTTGCATGCAGGAAGTAAACAAAATGAAGACTATAAATACAGAAAAAGAAACACTGAGAGGCTTCATATGAAAAAGACTGTGTTTTTGTTGACACATCGTTTACTGTACATCTTCTAGACATTTGGGGAAGCAATTAAAAATTCAATTCAGTTCAAGCTGTATTATCCCAAGGGGGAAATTTGTTTTATGGCACAGTCCAGTACAACAATAAAATTCAGGAAGACAAACATAACCAACAGGAAAGACAGAAAAACAGTGTTACTGGAGATAAGAGAGGAGGTAGTTACTTGACATTGTTTTAGATTATATTGCAGTAGAGATGAAAGATTTCCTGGATCTGTTATTTTTACACCTGGGGACAAAGAGGCATCTTCCAGATGGGATTAGTATAAATTCACAATGAAGGGGGTGAGACACACACTCCATAATGCTCTTGGCCTTCTTTATAACCTTTTTCTTGTAGAGAATATTGAGGTTGATTTGCCCCAAGTATTTTGCAACGTGTTTTTATTTATTTTCACAAACTGTTACAATTAATTGTACTGATGTTGCCAAACCAGCAAGTGAGACAGTATGCTAAGACACTTTCAATAAACAACTTGTAGAAAAGTGTTAAAATAGTTCTATCTACCTCATAGTAGATCTACCTGAGTTTCATAAGAAAGAAAGAGTCTCTGCTGGCCTTTTTTATAAATGGTGTCACAAAGTTTCCATCTAGCAAACAAAATTCTACTTCAGAATTGTAATAAAGGAGTTCATCCATGCATTTTCTAACTGCTTTACCCTCTTTATCCAGTACAAAGCCGCAGAGGACAGCGAGCCTAATCCAGCAAGCATTGGGCAGTATACAACCTGGATTGGACCCCAGTCCATCAAAGGCCTTCACACAGACACAAACACACACACTCATACCAGGGCCAATTTTTCCCAGAAGCAAATTAACCTACTAGTACGTCTCTAGACTTCTGTAGGAAACCTGAGCGTCTGTAGGAAGCACATGGGTAAAATATACAAACACCACACAGAAAGCATCCCGGGAATTGAACCCAGGGCCCCAGAGCTGCAAGGTAGCAATGCTAAACCGATTTTCAATTTTTTAAGAACTTTATTTTTTCACAAAAAAATACAGAGAATCACAAAAGAGGAAAGTTTATAATATATATACATACCTAAAACAGTATAGTTCAAGTAGGTACTGTACAGTAGTTGCGTCAGCCTGCTTAGGCTGCAAAGGAACAGGTAAAGGTTTACTATACTTTACATCTAAAGAAGGCTACCCAGCCGAAATGTTGTGTCGCTTTTCAGTATGGAATAAACTTTGACTTTTTCCTAAAACAGAATATATGACTACATCTCACTAAGGTTAAAAAAAGCATCAGTTACATTACAAATAATTACTTTGTTTCCTAGTGCATTAGTTTATGTCCTTTTGAATCACTGAAAATAAAAGACAAATGCATTTTTTTCCTTTACACGATAATCAGTATCACAGGTTTGTGAGACAACTGTGCACCAAGTTAGGTTAATTGGCTGCTGGGAAAATTGACCCTGGTGTATTTGTGTCTGTGTGTGACTTGCAATGGACTGGCATCCCATCTAGGGTGTATCCTGTCTTGCACCTGTTGCTCGCCTGGATAGGATTCGGCATTCCTACCTCCCTGAATTGGAGGAAGCTTTTAGAAAAATGGATGAATGGATACATAAGTACCAGTGCACTTCCTTATTTACAGTATATCAGTAATTTAGACTGGTATAATAAGTGTACTAGTCAAGCTTCAAAATAATATAACTGTATATTGGGAAGATTACCAAAGACGATGGCAATACAAAAAAAAAGATTTAGAAAGAATTCTACACTGGGAAAATATATGGCAGATGAATTTTAATTTAGACAAAGAATCACAGCAGGAAGCAAAAGGCTACAAATACATTACATAATGGAATATACAGAACATTGATCTTGAAGAAGCTACTAGTTAAAAAGATTTATGGTAGGTTTTTATGTTGATACATAATTTACATTTTCTAGACAATATGGAGAAGCAATAAAAGGGCAAAATAATGTTAATATATACCTAAAGGTGTAGAACTATATTCAAATAATGTTATGTTACAATTGTACAATGCACTAGTTAAATCTTATTTAGAATATAGTATATGACATTTGTCACAACATTAAAAAAATTACTGCTCTTTTTTTCTTACTGTCATCTGTATTGGATTTCATACACTCACCCCCCCATGTAAAATATATAGATGAGTGATTATGGATTATTTACTTACATATAACCTATCCATACATCTTGAGAGTTTTCACATTTCTTCTACGTTTTACGGTATTTAATATTTAGTTTATCAGGAGGGCTAGATTATATTAATCCTGTGCTTCAGTATTCCGGGAACTAAAATGGGATGCCAAACTCATTCCAGCTGGCACTTAAATTGCACACTAGTTTAGTACACAGCTGCATACTAACTACGGGTTCATCCCTAGACAGTACACAGTTTTCAATTTACCCACTGACTACACCATTAAAGTACTGTATATTCAAATCAAGTTTACAAGACTAGAACACATGCAAATCTTACTTAACCCAATTCGAGATAATGCAAATTAGAGTTCCTGCAAAACGAGTCTATTGCTTATTATATGTTAACCAGGTGGCCATGGCATGCAACCACATACAGTACGCAAAGTATCTACCATATTAATATAATGAACTCTTTCTATACACAACAGTTACATTTATAAATAATATTTATATTAAAAATACCTATCTGATCTAAAACAGAACACTTATGATTAGCCTCCAATGGTTCAAACAGAAGTATAAGTGCAAGTAAACTGTAATGGAATTGCACCTGCCGTTATGATAGTTATGTAAATGATTGCGTTAACATTATATACAGTACGTGGACGCAGATTTTCACTTCTGACAACACTGCTAACAGTTCATTTGGCAGAAAGGTGAAGCTATAGACAGTTTGTGGAGGTTTTGTTACAGCAGTGACTGCAGAAATGTAGGTAAATTATAAGAGGAAATTTCCAATTACATTAGCTGTGCTATGTTTACACTATTAATTAATAATAGACTTACAGGTGTCCGTGAATACGTGTTTCGTATAGAATAGATACGGTAATTTTGAGACTGATGTTGGATTGGATTAACTGCTGTGTGTTGTCTCCCTCTAGTGGCCGAAGATTCCTGATCGAGTACGGAATCTATCAGTATCTCAATGGCTTTTGAATCATCGCACCGAGAGACACTAGAAATCAATGCCAAAAAAGGCATTCGTTTAAGCACGGCCTTGTTTGCAGAATACAAAAATAAATCATTGTGTTATAACTGTTTATCCAATAAGAGAGGCTATTGCACATACCAAAGTAGCTAATCTGCAAATGCAAAGGATCAAAGAAAAAATCAAACAGCTACAGTAGAATATTAAAATCGTTTTTCAAGCAATTCTGTGGGCATTTTCTGTGGTTTGCATCAGAAAAAGCATCTGACATGAGTAGAGGTATGTACCAAGTATATATAACTAATCAAAGGTTTCTGTTTTGCACTAATGCTTAGAAATTAACTTAAATTTGATTTAGATTTTACAAACTATAGTGTACTGACCATATGCTCTACAGTTGGACTGTGATGCTATAAATAAAACGATTATTTGCATGAGGGTATTGTCAAACCCACTAGGAGACTGAAAATCTGTAAATTATAAATCTGTACCCAGTGATGTCTGTGGGCAATAGAACCCACAAAACCAATTAAACCCACGTGTACTTCAACTCGAACTTTATTGCCATATGTAACTGGTACATGTACTGGTACAATGGAATTCTTACTTACAGAAAGTCTTTCGATTGTTAAAAAAGTGTAAAACACAAAGTGCAGACTTTGTGCATCAAGACAATATACACGCAAACAGACAATGTACAAGCTCTAATGTAAACAATGCAGACATGCAAACAATAACTGCAGATTAAAATTACAGTGAGTTACAGTAGATGGGGTAGGTGTGGTCCAAGGGGCATGGTCAAATGTGTTTACCAATCACACTGCTTGTGGGTAGAAGCTATTGAAGAATCTAGTGGTAAGTGTCCGTATGCTCTTGTATCTCTTGGCTGAGGGCAGTGGGGTGAAGAGCTCATGCCCGGGGTGGTGACTGTCCTCTGTGGTATGGTATGGCTATGGTAGCTATGGTAGGCCTGAATTCTACCATAGCAGCGATCGTCGTAGAGCTGTTTAATCTCTGTGAGACAATGGACGATGATCTTCTAGGCCACATCCACTGTTCTCTGCAGTGCCTTTCTCTCTCGAGAAGAGGTCTTGCCTTACCACACGGTGATCCCATTGGTGAGGATACTCCCGATTGTGCAGTCTTAGAAGTTCACCAACACAGGTATGGGCATCCCCCATCACTTGAGGCACCTCAGGAAATAAAGGTGCCGCTGACCCTTCTTCAAGATAGAGTGCGTGTTCACAGACCAGGTTAGATCATTAGAAATGTGAATTCCCAAAACTTAAAGCTGATGACTGTTTCCACTCTGTTCCATCAATACTGAGTGGGCTGTGAGTGTGCGGCCTGTGTCTCCGAAAGTCCACTATTAGCTCTTTTGTTTTACTCACGTTCAAGTCCAGGTTATTGCTATGGCACCACCTCAGCAGCTGTACGACTTCATCCCTGTAAGTGGACTCGTCATCATCGCTGATCAGGACTATTATAGTGGTGTCATCTGCAAACTTAATGATGCGGTTTTTTCTGTGTCTTGCTGTGCAGTCATGAGTGAATAGGGAGTACAATCTTGGACTCAGAGAGCAGCCCTGTGGGGTGCCAGTGCTCAGGGTGAGTGGTGTTGATGTTTTATTACCTACCTGCACCACCTGTGGTCTCTCCATTAGGAGGTCCAGCAGCCAGTTGCAGACTGAGTTGCACAGTCCTAATCCCCTGAGCTTTGTCACCAGTTGGCTGGGTATGATGGAATTGAATGCTGAACTGTACTCCACAAACAGCATTCTCACATATGAGTTCTGGCAGTTTAGGCAAAACAATTTCTTGGGTATGCAACATTTCTCACTCACTATCGTTTTCGAAACACGAGATCTCTCTTTATAACATCTTATATTTACTGCATTGTGTTGAATTTCTAACTAAATACCCGCTACTGCCAAGTGGGAATGAGAAATAAATATCATGTTTGTTTTTGTAATGGAGACGACTCTACCCAAAACACTATGCAAATCTAAGTACTGTGAAACTTTCGATTTGCTATCTCAACTATTTGGAGGTGCAATTGGCCCTACTTTGGTTCCTCCCATTAATGCAGAAGGACATCTTTCTTCTAGGAAACACTCTTTCTTGTTTTCTTATTTCCTACCGGTAAAACAGACTTCAATGTCCCTGCTTTCTAAGTCCATAACGAATTCATGCGTCCCTAATTCAAACATCACCCCCGCCTTCCTTGTTGTGCGTGCTGTACTTATGACGTCTTACGTAAGGCGCGTAAGCGGGAAAAACAAAAATGGCTGGTGCGCGGTTGTTTTGAATCACACAGAGGAAAATTAATAAATCATAATAATCTGATCAATCAGGAAAGGGGTTTTAGAATATTATTACATTTAAAATATTTGCGCTCAAATCTTATTTTATTTCAAAGTATTCTTTGAAAAGGTAAGTGTTAAACTTGCTTCACTTTTTAAATAAACGGAAGCGCAGATTTGGTACTTTATGGAGGGCTAGTGCCGGAGTGGTTATCTTTACATTCAGTTGTTAATGGGTATTACGAAAATTATTTTCAGTTGTGTTTTTTATCCCTTCGGCAAAAGGTGATTGTTTTAATGGGGTAAAACGTAGTAATATAATGTAACTGTCAGCTTGATTAACCTTTTACTTGTTTCATAAGAAAGGAATTAGTTGTAGGTCTGTTATGTTGTAAGCTGATAAAAAATCGCTGGGTTGATCAAATCAGGTGTATTAATATAGCATCTGATATATTTAACAAATGAATGTTCTTGTGCTGTAGAGCGATTAGAATATATAAAAAAATGTTCCCAATACAAAATACATTTAAACTGCTGTGCCCTCAAAGTTCAGGCGAATTTCGAATCGATTTTGAATTGATTACAATTAATTAACCGCGCATTAGCGGTCAAATAGACTATTTTGAACAATAATAAAACAACAGTGTATTAGTAAAATGCTTTTCTGACGGCAAGTACATTTTATGTCAGACAGACGTCTAGCTGATATTGAGACTGTTGTTGTTTCCCAGGACGGGGAAAAAAGATGATAAACGATTCTGCAAAATCACGGTTCAACCATCTCCTCCAGCCCATCAGAGACCTGAGCAAGAACTGGGAAGTCAATGTGGCTGCTGAGTTGGAGGAATATCTGGATGAGGTGAAAATAGATGAAAACCAAAACTGATTGTAAATGTTTGTTTCCAGTCTTTGGATACTGATACATAGATCCTTTTTTTGAGGTGTAAAATAACACACAGAATGTCCAAGAATTTTTAATATTCTGTCAAGTTTACATAGATCTTTGCTTTAAATGCAAAAATGGGAAGAAATTATATTCTGTATTGCAAGAAAAAAATGTCAACACTGATTTTACATTACAGGGTGTATTTAAATTTAATTTTTATACAGGAGAGCGGACTATCCACTTATTTTTTTAACTAAAGCAACGTTAATCTGGAAACTTTAACTTGAGTGTCCTTATGTTGTCCACCTAATCGTGCTTTTTTATGTTTAAGGTCATTTTTTCCAAAAGAGTTATTGTGGTTACACAGTGAGGCCCAATTTATTTATTTTCTAGACACTATTAAAAGAAAATGTAATTGTGGAGAATGCAGGAGAAATTGCATTTGAGGCCAGTAAAACCTCATTTTGTGTATTGTTCTCAATTTTGATCACCACGGTACAACAAAGCTGCTTTAGAGTCGGTCAAGAGAAGAGCAACCCGATATCTTCCTGGCCTCAAAGGAATGTCCTGCACTGACAGGCCTAAGGAAGTGAACCTTCTCTGAACAGAGAGGGATACAAGGTTACAAAGACATTGACAAAGTCATCTCAGTGGACTTCCTCAGAATCAGCACTGGATCGTGAGCCAGAGGACACAAGTGGAAACTAAGGGAGAGTGGATTGAAAACCAAGAACAGCAGGCAATTCTTTACACAAGATGATGGTGCTCCACAGCCATGTTGCTGAGGCTGATACCCCTTTTCAAGAAACACCTGAATGGAATCCTGGGAACAGTTAGCTCCTAAACACCAGATGCACTGTCCTCCTCTTTTATGTAAACAGTTTTATGTTCCATTTGTATTTGCATAAATCCAGTTAACTTATGCTTTTACACTTTGCGGTTATTTGAAAAGGTTCTCATGTTATAGAGATTCAATTAATCCTAACCGATACATAGCTAAGGGTGAAAAAGTTGAATGTTACGTAAGAGACGTGCTGTAGATAATGTTGTTTTTTTCTGTTATATAGTTGGATCAGATCCCAATTTCTTTTGATGATGGTGCAACAACAATGAATTTTGCAGAGGCAGCTTTGCTTATTCAGGGGTCGGCATGTGTATACAGTAAAAAGGTGAGTGTAAATTTGAGTAGTTAAGCATAACTGTTGCAATTAATGCTAAGCGTCTATTTTATGTTCTTTGTTTTTAATGTGGACAGTCAATTCTGCATATTTCTTATCTCTTAATGAAAAAAATACTATTTTACAAAAAAATGTACAGTAAATGAAACTTTATTTCTTAATTATGCTTGTTTTTAGGTGGAATACCTTTACTCTCTGGTGTATCGAGCCCTGGACTTCATTTCAAATAAAAAGTAATAAATCTTCTGAATCAAAGTTTTTTTTTAGATCAGTAATTTGCAATCTCTTTTCATATCATTATGTATTATATTTGACCTGGGGCAGAGAGATGGCCCTGTAGCTAAGGATCTGTGCCTGTGGCTAGAAGGTTGCCGGTTCAAATCCTGTAGCCGGCAGAGGAATCCTACTCCGTTGGGTTCATGAGCAAAGCCCTTAACCCCAAGTGCTCCAGGGGCACTGTACAATGGCTGATCCTGTGCTCTGAATTTGATTTTTCACATACCCCAACTTGCTCTCCATGAGACACACAGACACAGAGACAGAGAGAAGCTTGGGGTATGTGAAAAATCAAATTCCTAATGCAAGAAATTGTATATGGCTAATAAAGTGCTCTTAAATACGTCTTTACAATTAGAATGTTTTGTTTTGCCCCTTGGATATAAGTTAAATATTTTTCCAGGTAGCTATATTATTAGTACAGTGGCAAGTATTGTAGGTTAATGAAGTATCCTCTGTTTGAAGTACTGTGTTGATCTTTTTAAATGTCAGTGTTAAGGCAAATCATATATCTTGTTTCTCTTTCATCCCAGGCGAGACAAACAAGCACCATCTGTTGGCCGGGATGGTGTAGATAATGATGCCACTTTTGCATACAGAAATGATGATGAGGAGGTAATTTCTGAGCAGATTATTAATTTATAAATGCCGCTTTCTATGACAAAAGTTCATTAATCATCAAAGGAGAAGGAGAAGGAGTGGATGGAATATCTAAGAAGGATTTTTGATGTGTTTACACTATAACAATGGGAATGTCCACACTTACATGCAAAGTTACTGACTTATTTTGACATGTTTGAGAGGTCAGATACCTCTACTTTTGAGTAGGTTGTTGTCTATAGCATTGTCTTGTCTGTGTTTGCACCGTAGACCTGGAAAACGATATCTCGCTCCTCTATATACTTACGTATGGCTGAAATAAATAAACTTGAACTTGTTCACGAATCATTGTTTTAGAGTATTGAGTACAGCAGCGAGGAGTTATTTAGGACCCCCATGCAGAATGAGTCATTAGGCAAGCTGTAAAAGTGACAGAGTGGAGGAGGAATGCAAAATGACAAATACAATTAAGAGATAGGAGTTTATTATGGAATTTACAGTTTTTCAGAAAGGATTGTCATGGAGGATTACAAGTTAAAGAGGCAAAGGACAACATGGTTGTCGTCATCCTTCTGGAACATCTGTTAAAAAAAACACACATTTTCTCTGATTTTGTTTTAAAACACTGATGTTTTAGGTTATATTTCCAACATCACTAAATGATATACATTACAGGCAGCAGCATCTGTTGATAACCGTTGTAGGTTTCAGGAGCTGCAAAATTAGAAATTTGGAAGGAATCAAATTGAATCCTATGGCCTAATTCTCTCACCTGTTTTCTAATTCAGTGATCTCTTTCATGCATTAGAGTAACTGACTGCCTTGCCAGAGTACCTGTAGTTCATACATATTACGGCATTTCATAATTACAAATTATGTATTATAGTCCCAACGGTAAACTTAGTGTCTCATTCTTCCCTCTTAGCTTCTCTCTTTGGATGACATTGGCGACAACAGCAAGACAAATTGTGAGCTCAGAAAAGAAATTGGTTCCAAAGTAAGTTGTAAGTCTTTGATTGTCAGTTGTTCTTCCTTCGTTCCAGGAACTAGGATGTGCTGAGCATATTTAAAAAGCATTTTAATGTTTTTAGGAAAAGTGGATCATTGCCTTTATAGAAAGACGAAATATACTAAATATAGCTGTTCACTTAAAAAATAAATAACACAATAAATGAAAGTTGTACATGTGCTTTCATTGGTTTTCTTTTTGCTTGATGTCAATTTAGTTCTCTATTTTTTATTGTATTCATTAGAATTGTTTGTTGAGACTCTACTGTATTGAACATGAAAATTGTATTAACTGTGGTCTAAAATAGTAGAAAATATTTCAAGTCACTGTAAAGATCATTGAAGCTTTAAAACAAATAACTGTGTTGTTAGTTTTGTACAGTATGTCACTACTGCCATGTACTTACTTTTTAATTTCAAATTTTCAGACATTGACAATAGCTCCTCTAACTCCCCTGGCTTTGAGTCCACCAGACGAAGAAAATAAAATAAATCTCCTCAGGTAGAGACTAATCGTTTTTCAAAAAGTTGAGCAGGTTATCAACTTTAGAATACTATTTTCATCTGAATTGCACCCAAAGGGATAATTGAGCTCTGAGTGTTCTGTTATTGTTTTAATGATTCATGGCATCAAATTCATGGTAATGATACAAACGTTAACTCACTTTGAAGAACCGTATCATTTCAAATAAAGTGCTTAGAAACGAAGCTACAGTATAGTGCAGGATATAGATGAACAGAAAGGCTCTTAACACATACAAGAATTAACACATTCAGTCTGCCATTTGCCAGGAAGAAAGAAAATAGCAATTGAATTAGAAGACTGCAAATATTTTAATTTGGAAGTTATTCAATAGCAGAAATGTAAACTGGTTTATATATTGAAGGTAAATGTACCAAAATCCCAATCCAGGATTGAACATATGTGAATTTTCATATTTGGGCCCAGCTTTTAATAAGCATCATCTCTGGCAAAGCTCCATGCGTAAGCTACAGTACATAACTGGAAATCATGAACTGAGATAAAGGATGCTAAAGAAAATGCAGAACTTTTATTTTATTCTCTGCAAATTACTCCGTTGTTTTACATCTTTGTTGTTGTAGAGTTTATGTCTGCTTTGGAAATGTAGTCTTTTTTGCCATTTAAATTCTGATGTGGTTACATTTCATATACAGTACATTTAAAAAAAATATTTGATTGTTTTAAAAATAACCATTGTCTTTAAATAACATTTAATAAATGTTTTGTAGCAACAAATGTGAGATTCTAGCGAGCTACAGTGATTTTCGTATGCATAATTCCACTCCCCATGGAAATGGGACCTTCCTGCTGGTTGCTGCTGGAGATGCTTCCCAGTCTTTATGGAATTTACAGATAAACCACAAAGATAATTCAGGTAAAATTACTCTCTAGAACCTATGGAAGTCTTTAAAATGTAAAAGGGCTTATTGTTTGTATTGAACTTGCTTCATGGATGCATCCATACATTATGTAGATCATACAAATACCCTATATCAATACGGATACCCTATATCAATGGGCTATTTTGTCTAGAGGGTCTAACGTGAGTGGGCTGTGCAATTCAGGAAACATTTGAATCTTTGATCTGACTACATACTTTGCCCAAGCATTGTTGCTTTTAATTTTGATTATGAATCAGCATCCTCTCTGTCATAGGTCATGGAGTTTTTGAAACACATCGCATTCGTTTTTGCTTATATTAGTCTTGATTGTGGTCAGTCTTTTATTTTTAAAGCTTGACTTTTTAAGAGCAGTTTGGAAGAGAAACTATGTTATGAAACGTGTCCACAGCAATGTCCTTTTTTACTGTATGCGAATAAAATCCAGTAACCAGTGATATGACAGAGAAATGGATCAACATTGCTGTTGCCCCTATTGATATAATAACAGTAATCCAGCTCTCTGATTCTAGTAGTACATGAAGATGCCATGGATGTCAACAGGATGGTTCTACAAGAAGTGAGTGACCATGAGGCTTTAGAACCAGCTCTGAATATCTCTGGAGAAGGTAAGGTTCATAAGGTGGATGTGTAATGACTTGAACATTTGTGTCATTTTTTAACATCGTGGCTGTGATACATTACTTTATACTGATGGTACTGTGTATTGGTTGTGTTTGGTAAATGTTAATTTTCAGTTACTGGATGTTGTAGCTAGCGTGAACATAAGTTAACACAATTTATTTTTAAAGGACACTGCTAGGAGAAGTAGATGCAAATGTACTGTATATGTTTTAGATGACAAATTGGCAAATTATTTTTTTTTGTAGAGATGGAACAAGCTCTTTTGCCTGATTTGTAGAGAAGCATTTTTTTTGGTGAAAAACCATCACAGACATACACTACAAAGTAAATTAAATCTGGAGAATTAAAAGGAACAGTCAGAATTTAGGCACTAAAAAAAGAATTTATGTGCAGATGTGCAATGGACAGTTTTGATGATACCATGAAAGGAACTGGACAGCACGCCTCATAAAACTTTGAGCTCGATCACAAGAAACATTTATAAATGAATGTGTCATTGCTTCAGAAGCTTTTCTGGCTCCAGAAACTCTTATCTGGCTGGACAATGGCAAATTGAATTAACACAATCGTCCAGGATATTGGTGATTTTGATTTTGAGTTCTGCTCACTAGTTATGGATGAGGGACAAAACAAATACTACTAATACTACTAAAAACTGGCTAAAACTGTTGACATCAGGGTGAGATGATTTCTTATGCTAAATATCAATTTATTTTTCTGACTTTTTATTTTACTTACTAGAAAATGTCCTGTTGCTTAAAATATGACCAGACATTTAATTTTCTGTCATGGTATCATGTCTACCTATATATCAATAATTCAATTTCCCTTTTTTTATTTTCTTCCGATGCTGATTAAAACCACTATGAAGATGCAGGGCAAGCTTTTGATCCACAAGGAGATGACAATGAGATGGATGTGGAAGTTGGACCAGTGCATGACATACACATTGAGCGACATCAGGTACGATTCTTCTTTCCTCTATTTCTTCCCAGTGATGAAAAGCATGGCTGTTATTAAGGTTGCCAAGTATGCCTGGCAACCAGTCATGTTCGTATAGAAGATATATTGTATTCAAATTGCTATTCTTTCTGTGTTCTTCAAGATCTCTGGTGATAGACGCATGCTAAGGGAACGTCCTCCTGTGCCATCTGAAAACGAGAAGGATAAAGTACTGGTAATATGCATCAAATTATTAGTCACATTTATGACTGCAAAGGCGTGGGGATGGTTTTGACATTTTTGCTTTTTTCTACTATCTATAGTAACATACAGTAAAAAATACAATCTCCAATCTCCAATACAATTTTTAGGAAATTCTGGACCCGTGGAAAAGTCTTGATCCTTTCAAAGCCTCTGAAGACAAGCCCTTAAAGAAAGGTCGGTGTTGCTTATATTTATCATCCACAAGAAGCCTATGGTGAGAGGCACAAGCTAGTTGCAAGTGTGGCTACTGTTTGAGACAATACAAGCTGTACAGGTTGTCAATGCTCCCATGTACTACCTAACAAAAACATTTCACTCTTGCTGTTTTGACTGTTTTTCTGTGTTGATTTTCAGCAGGATCGACATTCAGCAAGTTAAAGCACCTCATCACTTGTGCCCAGGCATTGTTCTCACTTTTGAGATGATTAGGCATTAATCCAGTAGTCAAAATCACTCAATTCTATGACGGTCAATCATGAATGAATAATTGGAATAATACCAAAGCTTTGAGTATCCAAAATCCATATACTTTAACTAAAATCATACAGTATGTGCTTAAATAGAGATATGTTGCTTTTGGTGCACAGTACTTGTTTGAACATGACAAGATCTTTTGCTTTGTGATAAAAACTAACCTAGTTATGTATGTATGATCCACGTTAAGTAAAAAGCTCATAAGTGTTATGAGAGGTGTCGTATATGTGAACTGCAGATGAGTATAGGTAAAAGACAATATATGTTTCAATACAGTCTATAAATCCCATTAACTTTGATATTTAATTCTTGCTTTCACCAGGCAGATATTATATAATCCCTCAGCGTGTTCAGGAAGTAGAAGGAAATAAGAGAAAAAGAAAAGTTCCTAATAAGCTATTGGATTTCCTGAAGTGGTTCTCTGGAGTGTGTGAGTAGACTATCTTTTATCTAATACTTAATATATCTGTGGAGGATGTTTGTTTTTTTTGTTAGGAAGAGTTGTACTTAAAAAGGTACAAAATGTACAGGTATTAGTCTTTAATGTGTGGCTTTTTACAATAGAGCTGTACCTTTTTGAAAGAGATGTACTATTCCTTTTTTAATCTTAATGCGTCTTATGGTAAATCTGAATATTTTAAAGCATTTTGATCATGGAATTGAATTCATTTAGTAATTTGTAATGTAATTTTAGCTTCTGAATCCTCTGGCCGGAAGATTAAGAAGGGACCTACATTTGCAGGTAATGTTTTTTTTTCTTTACAACATTGCATGTTTTGTGAGCATTTTTTTTGTACAACATAATTTCAGTATTTTGTTTTCTCAAATGCTTGTGATCAGAAGAGTCTTAAAATATCGGATTAAAAAATGAATATGTTAACAGTTCAAGATAAATTATTTCACAATTATCAGTTAAATTGTTTGTTTTACAGACTTGGAGGAGTTGCACTGCAAGCAAGTGAAAGAAAAGCTAGCAGCACAAAAAATGTTAAAGAGGAAAACAGTAAGCTGATACATTATACTTGCATTATGAAGGTATTAAAATTGTAGCCTTATGTGTCAGAATCTGTGATGTATGCATTTGTCATGAATTTTCCAATTCAGAGCTTTAATTTAATTTTTAAATTATTTTTGTTTTACAGTGGGTTTCAAAGTTGTAAAAGTATTTTTCTTTCAGGGAACTATATATTTTGAAAAATGTAATGAGCTGCAAAACAAAGAACTGGTTAATGCAGAAGAGCAAAATGAAGCTGAAGAAGTTCGACATGACGATTACCTAGACAATGATGAAGGGGGTAAGTGGTACTTGGCGTATTTCCCACATTTGGCTACTCAGCCTTTGCTTGGCAAATACTGTAAGTCATTCTCACCAACATGAGCCCTGGATTCTCTGTTCATTTTTGTCTTACTTCACAATGCCTATTGACATCTGATATTGATAAGAGGCAAAGGTTAACGGTTAATCCTTAAGGTTTCCTTATTCTTTGTATTATTTTTTTCTGTGAGATTGCAGGATGTGGAAAATAAAATGCATGTTAGTAAATCTTATTGATATAAAAACTTTTTTCTGTATGATGGCTTAAACGAAGGTAATACCCATATGCCTTAGGAGACATTTTGTTGAGTGTGACTGTAAAAGACCCTTTTGTGCAAATACTTTTTGAACGAAAATTCTTATAAATGGTTACCAGTTAGATTAGATATTAGATGTCAATTAGATAATGAAGACAAGCACACTGCTTGCTTATTTTTGTGACCATAAAGAAAAGCGAGGGGAAGTGACCAGGCTTGTTCTGGAAGTTTGTGGCTGGCTGGGCACTGATGTTGTACACTGGAGCAGGGTCTTTTGCTCAGGTTGCTGTAGTAAAATACCTATATCCATAAAAAGGTGCAAATGTAAATAACTTTGGATAAAAGTACCAGCCAAACAGATGAGTAGTCGTAATAATGCTAGAACAAAATTGTATTCAAATGAGGCAAATAGAACATATCAATCATTACTTTGTAGAAACACATTGCTGAAGTGTTTGAACTGTTTTTGATTATGCAGTCTAGGCTGCCATCTTGTGGACCCAGGAGCTGTAACATGCATTGCAAATTTTATGGATTGTCTCCACCAGTATAGCTCCTCATTATGAAGCTGCTAGGATTCAAACACAAGCAACTATAGTTGTTTGCTTCTTGGAAGCATAACAACAAGAAAATAAACATTTATAGGGGCACAGACTTCTGCTTCTACAAGTAATATAAAATACAATTCTGCACTACAGAAAAGTGTGTTAAATTCTATAGTGTATCCTGACATTGTCATACTAAAAGTGATTTTAATAAGAGAGTGATTAAGGTTCTTGGAGGCAAATACTTTAGAGTCCTCTTTGTTAAATATCTGCATACATATATATGCTCTAAAATTACCAAAACAGACAAGAAACTGTTCATCGCAAGAAACCACACTTTATTTGTGATGATGTGCATCCACCCCCACACTTAAACAGTTAATTGAAATCCTTGTAATATACTGGTGGTTTATGACTGTGATTAGGTTTGTGAGTTTCCTATACTTGCAGTTGTGGTAGCGGTTTTGATTGCTGTTAGAAGGCAGTCCCTTCAAAGGTGATAGCCCTTTAAGTCTTTACAGGTCGTTGATCTGATCACTGTTGACCACTGGTGTTTCTTAGCAGTTAGTAGTCATTTTGATGATGGTTAGATTCTAGATACTCATACTGAGCTTTCTTTTTCTGCATTACCAGACATGGCATGATACAGTATGTTTATTCATACAGTATGAATTGGCAAACCCCCATGTCTTAGATGTTCACAAATTCAAAAGTGATGTATGCAGACTTACATGTTTTTTCTCAATTTCTTAGCGAGCATTGAGTAAAAGTGCACAAGAACAATTTTCTCAGCTGTGTGCCTTTCATAATCTTTCAGAGTTTATGTACTCATAGGTTTATTCTTAAGCATTGTATAATATCAAAGGAAAATGTTTGTGATGCATTTCTGAACTGTTTTCATTATGATGAAACTGAACTTTCTTCAGTTTCTTAACGTTTCTTCACGTTTACCTAATAAACCTACTACATCCTTCTGGATTTTGAACTGGAGATTTGTCATTTTAGGTGATTTTTCGGATCACGAGGACTTTGCCGAAGACTGTCCTGCAAAGAGAGCGGAAGACCTGGAGGTGGTTGCAACAGGTGCAAGTTTTATTGCATTTCAACAGAATGTAATGTTTCCTATCTGTGTCCTCCTCCTATCTGTCTTGATCAACAAAAAGTCCTTATACCTTTAACATTAAAAGAGCTTATGGTAGAAAACTAAAATGAACTTTTAGGCATTAATTCAACACTTTTATTCCAGTCATCTTGTAGTTATTCAGTACTGCTAAAGGTTATGCCTTTGTCTTTCAAAGGGTTTTGAAGTCAAGTAAAAGCTGAATGTTGTAATTTTCATATTTAAATGGTTATGGATAAGTGTGCTGTATTTCAAAGCCTGCAAATTCACTGGGCGCAAAATAATATATATAAATACACTGATTCTGCCTATGTAATTAAATACATATAATTAAAATATAATTATACATATTGTATTTAATTAATTAATGTATTGATGACAAAGTCCTGATATGAATCAAAGGCCATACGTAATGTTCCAGTGAGAATAATGTATATTACAGAATATGTGCTATAATATCAATATACAATGCCTTCAGAAAGTATTCACCTCCCATTGATTATTTCTCGTTCTGCTGTGTTGCCAAGTCAAATTAAAGCATATTTAAATGGGATTTTTTTCCACACCTGTAGAAGTAATTCTCTATTATGTTAAAATGAAATAAAGTATTTAGATGTCTTCAGAATTATGTTAAAAATGAAAATCTGAAAATTACGTAATTGATAAGTATTCATCCCCCTTTGTTTAAGCAACGTAAATTGGGTGAGGTATTAAATTATCTCGAGAGATCACAATAAATACCCATTGTCACTCCCAAGTGACACTGAAACCCAGTGTCACTCCCAAAGCCCCAGCTGAATATACATGGAAAGAAAATTTGGTTTGGAGGATGCATCAGTTGATTTATCCTTGCAGTCAAATCTGCAAGGATTTAACAAAATGTGTATATTATAAACAACAATATACAGTCCATTATGTCGAGCCTATGTTAAGCTCCCCTGTCTTGTCAATCAGCAAAGCAGTGGTTCTGTTTCCAGGAGCCCATGAAGTACTGTAAGCTGCATGTTCTTATTTAAAGTGTTGTTGGCATTCCACTTAAAGTCCTAAATTTAATTTAGAGACAAGTTAGTGTAACGCATACGGCCACCATTTGTTGTGAGAGCCGGCTTACCAGCACGGTGTCGTCACTGCCCTTCCCTGTGTATAGCAGGGACCGCAGCCGTTGGGTTGACAGGAGATTTCCCTTTGGCTCAAGTGGCTGGGTCCCTGTTGAGTGACGCCAGAGGCCTGGGTTCGAGTCCCCGACGGTAGGGGGCCGACCCAAGGCGGCAGAGGCGAGGGCACATACCCACGTGAACCCCAGAGCGTTACATTATTATACATGAAGTGACACTGAAGACAGTTCATAATGGACTGTAAATTGTCGGCTTAATATGAAAAATATCAGATTCTTATCAGAAAATGAACTCATGTTTTTTTGTCTTGTAATCTGATTAAACATTACATTAGTATTTTTGAAAATGAAATGAATAAAGCGAAGACAAACTGTATTCAAATGTATAATTAATTTCTTTCAGCACCTGAAAGAGAAGGGTCATCTTATGAAGATCTGATCCTAAAACATGTGGTATGTATGTCACTGAAATATCCAAATATTTCAGAACACCAAAATGAGTGTTTCTCATCAGTTTCACATAATATTCATTTGTCTTTTGCAGGAACTATTTATTGCTGAGTCACAGAAGTATGCTCAAGAGACAGCTTTGTCTCTAAAGATAAAAGAATGGGAAAACAAAATGGGTCCCCACCTAACAGCACAGGTAGTTTTTCATTGTTCTGAATTTTGATTGAATTTTGCAAATGTTATTGTGAACTGTTTCATTTAAATATTAATAGCAAGTAAACCCCTAAATATTTACAGTAATTTTTTAAATGACATCTCAAATGGTTTAATTTTAAACCATACATCTTAACAAAGAACAGGAACAAAGAAAGGGAAAAGAAATACCAACCCTCATTCTTACTATAGTTTAAGAGCTTATCTCTAATTGTTCTTTATTGAAAATTGCAGAAAACAGGATTGCTGTTAATCTGTACTGATGGGTTTTAAATTCACAGGTCTTTCACATCTAGTATCAAATAAATATGTATTAAATTGTTTCATATGGTATTAATTAAAAATGCAATCTAAAGATAGGTATGAGTGCCTTTCAATTTTCTTTCCTATATAGGAAGAAAGGTTAGCATTTGACATCCATGACTATGGGGGAAAGATCATAAGTGCCTTTGACAGTGTTGGAGAGAGGCGCACATTTGCTTCAATTGTGAAAGGGAAAGAGGAATACGAGGTGTGCCGGTACATGTTGGCATCTCTGCAGCTTGTAAGTACTAACACATTTCAGCCTATGAGGAGTCATGTTGCTGCTTTTCCAAACTGATGTTAATGTATTATTTTAAAACTATAATATAGCTGTTTACAAACGTGGAGAAGCTAAAAATTAACTTTCTGTGCACGAGCTAAAGCATACATTTCATATTACCTTGTTTAGGATATAACTTATTTTTAGCATTATTTCAAATGTATGTTGTGATAAATCATACACAGTACCAAGAGGCATTCATTTAAAAAAATGAGTATATAGTAGGAACTAATAACATTTTTTGTGTTTTAAAGTACAATAAATGCTAGTATTCTACACCTACTATCTTTATACGTAATGCATTATTTTTTTCCTTGTAGGCCAATGACTACACTGTGGAGATACATGAAAAAACAGGACTGGAAGAATCTCTTGATTCAATGGCGCTTACACTGCTTAGCAAACGGCAAGCCCATGAAAGATTTAAAACATACACCGCTCCTTCCATTTCAGAGACGACTTAATGATTTCGAAACTTTATTTTCAAGACTGTGAGCAAAAAAAACTCAGGTTTTCCTAATTTTCATAGGTTTGGAATCACCAGTTGTGTATTTTAGTGCCTCCCAATTTGGAATCCAACTTAATCAGCCTAATATTATTTCTCCAATCCTGGTATGCCATGGGGGGGGGGAAACCAGGCCCTTTAAGTACACTTCTTCAACGTGGACACATATTGGGACTGTTCATCATGGCAAATGCAGCTGCACAGTGTCATGCAGGTGTCATGGGAAGAGGGATCCACTATCGCTGACAATGCTGCAAACTTGTAGGCACACGTCAACACCTAGGAGGTACTGCCGTGCAGCAGGCTGAGGAAGTCCTGACCAGGCCCTGGTGACTCTTGGTCAACTGCGCATAGCCATTGGGGATCCTGGCAACATCCAGCTAAGGACATAACCCAGACACCAAGCAGTGACATCTGGACTATGGGGCTGTACTGGGTGAACCTCTCATGAGCCTAGGTTTTTATTTCTACTTTTCCTAAAACTTTTTGCTCACCTGAATTTGACTTTTTTTTAGTTGTCTGTAAAATGAAATGACTTGATATAAAATAAAGCTACAGCAAAAGCAACATTTAATCATTGATTTTACTCCCACAATGAACATTTATCTAAACTGATAAATTTTTCGGCATGGTATGCAATTGAAAGCATGCAATAGAAAAAGGTTGAAGTTATTTTGACTGTTATCAATAATGCAATAATGTACATTAATATACAAAGAAAACATGAGAAATTATACTTGTAAAGGAGGCAGGGAAAGAATTAAATCAGACCACATGGTTGCCGTCTTTCCTCCTCTTGTGAAAAGCATGCATCACATTGGCCTCCTAATAATCCCCATTTATGAACTGGCTTCATCATTGTTCTCCTCCCCACTGATAGCTGATGTGTGGTGAATGTACTGGTGCACTATGGCTGCCCTTGCATCATTCAGGTGGGGGATGCACATTGGTGGTGGTGGAGGGGAGTCCCCATTATCTGTAAAGTGCTTTGAGATGAGTGTCCAGAAAAGCACTTTCTAAGTGTAAAGAATTTAATAATATTCATCATCATCATCATTGGATGCTTTCTGACTACAGATACTCAAAATTTGAGGGTTATGCAAAGTAAAATGGAATACAGAAAGTGTCACACGCATACATCACTCAGGGGTGTGGGGGTGGGAATTCTGCAGTCTGAGCGTAGCTGTTCAATTCCTGTATCAATGGCTTAGCAGAGGTGGTGGTACAGTTACTGTAGCTTCTGGCCTCCATGACACTGAGACCAAGTTTCTGCTTAATGCTGATGACCTGGCTCAGGTGGTGCTGAAGAGCCTGGCACTTCAGAAGTGGTAATGTCAGCCCTGGGCTTTGCAAGTCAATCTGGACAACACCCGAGATATTGGTTTTCCAAAAAACACTGAGCCTCTCAGATAATATCTACTACTTTAAGTGTTTATTCATTTTTCCTGCTTTGGAAACACTTGTCATTCATCGGTCACACCAATAAAGCTCTTTGAATTTGAATCAGCGCTTTGTAAGAGATGAGTCAGTGAATCACGGAACAAGCTAAGAAAAACTACCAGCATAACATCTGCACTTTACACAAGTTTTATTTGTATTTTATATTAAGGTTTTAAATTCTATCAGAAAAGAACTGCTCATTGAATTCAGAGCTGTTTACTTTCAACATGTAAGTCTACATTTCTATAAAGTGGGGAAAACCTTTTAAACTAAAATTATTGGTAAGATGTTATATCTGGGCCAGTATAATATCCCGATTATTAGGAATTGTTAAGGATTTAGATTTGAATCTTTGTTCACAATGGAATAGTTTTTGGATAGGTTACTGTGCATTCTGGAGATTCTTATAAGATTGAAAAGCTTTAGTAATTCTTGTGCTATCTCTTTTGTATGAGTTAGAAACTCATTTTTTATTTGCACTGTTTTATGCAAAATAAGCTGTTCTATTTTTTTTAGAAGAGATACAATGGTTAAAATTCTTAAAAGAACTAGGAATTATTTATGAATGTTGTGCTAACAGAAAGCATACATTTAAATCTCATATTAACAGCAAGTTGTAAGATGAACTTGGAAATATTATATGATCATATAAAGTACGTTGATGTTTGTACATATTATTCATATATTGAAACTTTGAGTGACATTCTTTATAAAAGCTTGAAAAGTCTGTGTTTGTGTGTGCCCTATGAAGGACTGGCATCCTGCCCAGGCTGTATCCTGCCTTGAGCCTGTTGGTGATCCTCTGCTGGATAAAGTGGTTTAAGAAAATGGATGGATGGATGCTGTTGAGCTACAAAATGTAAAGTTTAAGAATGTCACAACAATACAGATTATTTGTATTGATACATTTACTAATCACTTTTGAGTGGCTAAAAGCACAGTACACCAATGCACAAATAACATATATATATATAAACAGGAGTGATGATAAAACTCTAAATTGACCCACTAAAACCAACAGTACAATTTACACTTATTGAAAAGAATAGAGCATTGTGGTTTGGTCACTTTGACTGCACAAAACTGTCTCCCCCATAGAACCTATTGGAAACCTTTCTTTCCGTGGTTTGACTGGGTTGTGTTATTCCAAAGGTCCCTCCCGGAGCATTATTGCGAATTCGGTTTCTAAGTGAATAACTTCACGTACGTTTGCATGTGCTTTTTGATACTCTCTGCTATTTGCTTATCAGATTTGCTTCTGTTGTAATAATCCAGGAACAGCCCATCTGGATTGAGAAGATAAATGATGATGGTGTGATCCACTATGTAGTCATTGTCATCATCCTTTGGGCCCATGCTATAGTACACTCTGTAAGCCTTCCCAGCTGCTTTCACCTGTTCGGGAGTCCCTGTCAGCCCAAGAAGACGAGGGTGGAAATCTTTCACGTAACTTGCCATGGCCTTAATGTCGTCCCTCTCTGGGTCCACCGTGACAAATATGGGCTGCACCCGTGGGAGCTCCTGGTGTTCATCCAGAATACTGACCACGCTGGACATCTTCTCAAGCTCATCGGGGCAGATATCCGGACAATGAGTGAAACCGAAGTACATGAGAACCCACTGACCCAAGAAGTCCTTCTTGGTCCTGGGCCTCCCATGGTGGTCCACCAGGTCGAAGTCTCCCTGCCCAATTGCCACTTTCCTCAGCTGCTCAATTCTCCGCAGCTGTTCTTTCTTTTCCTTCTCAGATCGCACAAAGTACCAGGTGGCTAAAATGCTGCCACCGAAAATCAAAGTCACAAGCAGGCGAGTTTTTAATTTGATCCGAGGTGTGGATGTGGACTTTGGAGAGGTGCCGTTTGGAGCTCCCTGTGAAAACGGTCTTGGAAGTGAAAAACTAGAACAGCACAGTTTATGCCTATCCATCGGTCCGGCAATTTTGAACAAGCCATTGTTCATGTATTTTAACCTATGACAGGAACCAAATGTCATCGACAGCGACCTTTGAACTTGGTATACAGCTTCCTTACAGTTGGGCCTGGAAGATCCCAGACATCTTAAATAATTGGAGCCAGATATCAACAGGCTTCCACAAGTAATGGGTAGGTTTAGTCTTCTGTAGTTCAGAAGGCAGTGCATCCTTGAGTTTTGATGTTGTAGTTTTTGATGTAATGTCTAGATCAGTATATCTACAAAAAAAAAATGCTTTCGTTTGTAGATTTCTTATATTGACGACAGATTTCATCTTAACCAAACATTATTTAACATTTTAATAATAATAATAATAATAATAATAATAATAATAATAATATAATTTCTTATTCAGACTTTTGAATAAGACTTTTGGGAAGTCCAGCACACAATTCTGATCACTAGGTTTACATTTTTTAAAATAATATTTAAAGTTAAATGACAAATCCCTTTCATGAAAGAACAAAAGATTAGATGTGATACAGTTTAATTTGACAGATAATTCAGTCTAGAAAAGTATATTTCGAGATATACTGTAATAGACAAAATATTAACTTATTAACTTAATATCAACAAGTAGAGGAACCGCAGTCATTAAGCACAGTACATTAATACTAAAGAACTGCTTTTGCTTCTTACCTTGAAAACGAGGCAGGGACGATGTAAACAGATAAAATGTTTACCTCAGCTAATATTTAGATAAGATTTATTAAGAACCTTATCCCACCTCTTTCCACATTTTGTAAATAAAAAATCATCATGTCAGCTCATAACGTTTGTCTTTTGTGTTTTAATACTCTAGTTTGTTACGTTGCACTTAATTTCCTGCAAAATCACATGGCAAAGCGCTTTAATCTCAAAGTATAGTTACAAAGTCGATAAAGCAAAGAATTCAATGCCAATACATTCTCGAGTGCTTCACCTCCTTCCCAGTATTTCACATAATTTGATAATCACTAATTTATATTTAACTGTTTAACATCTTCATTAACCCTAATTATTTTATAAGGTAGTAAATATACTAAAACAGCCGGCTTACCTGACCTCCGCGGGCAATGTCACATGGTTGTACAACAGCATTTAAAGTAAACCAATCGGTATGATTGAGGCGCAGATTCAATAATACTGACAACACCGAATGTTGAAATAATACTATGAAATACGAAAATAAAAATTTAAAAATATTAAAATAATACTTTAAATACCAAAAAATAAGATGTCTCCCATGGGTTGAATTTCTAAATGAAGGGTAGTCACCACCCTTCCTAGGAGTGTCATTGACTACATCTCCCATTATGCACTTTTCTGCGCGTTTGAAAGAGGAAGTATAGGTGAGTGGTCCATGTGTTTTTTGGAAAGTAGAGCCGTATTTAGCTTTAACTTTTTAAAAACTTTTAAAGGTGTAGATGATATTGTCTTCAAATCAATATGAAGCGAAATGTTATGTGTAATACGAATAATGTAGTATTTAACAGTGACATTTCCAGACACTATATTCCTGCTCAAAAGACTGAAGCTCGTACGTGTGTTTTCTATAAACGTTTTTGGGAATGTTTAATACATTGTTTCGTGAGACTTAACAGTTTATAATGCTGTTAGCGTACGCACATTGCATGGACATATGTACCGTTTTTAGATTCAAAAGACTGTGTGTGGGTCTTAGCTTATTAATTAGGTAGGAATGAAAGTTAGACGTTTTCACTTCACTGGGAATAGTCACCATCACTTAATAACTTATGCAATTCAGGGTCACGGTGGCTTGGAGCCTGGGACGCCAGTCCATTGCAGGGCACACAGACACAAACCATTGCGCTTGAGACACCAGAAGCCAATTAACCTGCCAATATGTCTTTGGACTGTGGGAGGAAACCCATGCAAAAATGGGGAGAACATACAAACTCCATGCAGATAGCACCACTGTGCTGTCTCAATGGGAATAGTCTCTGTGATAAAAATGTTCTGTACTGCACTTGACATGAGACAGTGAATGGCTTTTCTGCCTGCTTTAAAAGCTTTGATGAAGAATTCTAAAATCCTTAAGACAGAGCTAATGAGGTACTGTATACACAGACTTGTGTATAGTGAAATAAAGGGTTTATTTAGGGGTATATACACAATTCTGTGTACAGTCATAAAGTACTGGGGTTTAGCTGCTTTAGCTAGTAGTTATTCTATAACTTTGAAAAAACAGGTTGAATTTTCCATTCTTTTCAGGTTTTACAGACCTTTTTTCCATGTAACATATCTTATCTGTCTTCTTTCTAGGACTGTAAGAGCCAACATGAGTGAAGAAGAGTTTCTCAGAGTCGTCAAAACCCATCCACTTCAGACTATCCAGGATTACCTGACACAACAAGGTGTCAACATCAACTACTGTGATGAGGTAACACAAAGAAGCCTGTTGAATTTTTAAACCTTTTTACCGGGAATAACGTTGCTAATTATTGCTTCAGACATGGATATTTGACTTTTTCTTTGTTCTACAAAGCCTAACATTTCTGTTTTGCCTCAGTTCTCCAACACTGCTCTCCACTATGCAGCCCACAATAGGAGCAGGGAAGTGGCCCGTTTGCTGGTCTGCAGTGGGGGGAATATACTACACGAAAATATGGTGGGTCTGTCTGGTTCTCTGGTCACAATTTATTTTTCACTTAGAGTGTCCTTTCTTTCAAAGTACACTTAAGGTTACAGGTAGAACAGAGCTGCCGCACTGAAATCACTGTAATGAAATGCTTCATTGCTTATTTTGAGGTTGTCACTGAGTCTAATGCAGAAATGATTCATTTTTAAAAATGTTGACCATTGGTGTCCCTGCAGGATGGACTCACTCCTATTCATTTTGCTGCCTTTGGCGGAAACATAGAGGTCCTTACAGAGCTGCTGCTGAAGGTGCCGGAGGCTGTCAATCTTCAGAGCCATAAGGTGGGGACTATTGAATATAAATGTGTGCCTTATGCACACTTTGTCCACAAGGTGGTGGTGGTGTGCCGCAGAAGTTAAAGTATAAAACAGAAAGAAGGGCTCGCTGGTACCCTGCTTTAGAGTCACTGGGCCGTATGCTTGTCTTACTCTGCCCCCCCACCAGAATGTCTTAATCTTGTAATTTAAGTGAAGTCTAATATGGGGAAACAAGAGAAGGGTTTAATTGAAGACAAAAAAAATAAAAGAATACCTCTTTTAATCTTACTGTCTGTTTGTAGCTTCACTCATCCTGTGGGTGATGGGAGGGTTCTAAAAGGTTTCCCAGTATAAAATCTCAGCCCACACTAACTCTCTAACTCTCCATTTATGATTATGCTCAAAAAAGGCTTGCACAAACACATGTACAGTGGTGTGAAAAAGTGTTTGCCCCCTTCCTGATTTCTTATTTTTTTGCATGTTTGTCACACTGAAATGTTTCAGATCATCAAACAAATTGAAATATTAGACAAAGATAACACAAGTAAACACAAAATGCAGTTTTTAAATGAAGGTTTTTGCTATTAAGGGAAAAAAAATCCAAACCTACATGGCCCTGTGTGAAAAAGTGACTTTTTCACACCACTGTATGTGTGGAACATTAGTCATTTCTGAGTGATTTCTGCTGTCTATATAAGTTATAATACTAAATATGCATGATCATATTTATGTTCATATTCTTTATATTACTATATTAATCTTTATGTTCATACATGATATGTTCTTATTAAAATTATATGGAATTTGTGTGTCTCACTGTGGTCTGGCACAATAGTTTTCTGAATGCACTGTTTTTGTGGCTCAGAATCTCTCCACCCCTCTTCACGAGGCTGTGTCGGGGAAGATAGTGCAGGCTGTTGAATGTCTGTTGTCCAAAGGCGCGGACTGCAATTCTCAGAACCAGGTAATGTACTAAAATCATAAGAGGGCTTATGCCACTATACAGTACACACTTCAGTTCTCCGATATTCTCCCATACACATGGCTATGACCATGGAAATGGTGAATTTGGGCATACAGTATACTGTACCATGAAATTTGTAGGTAAGTGATGCAGACATTTTAAAACATGGTGTTGTGGATAATATTCTGGGGAGATGTTGTATTTCCAGTACTTGAGCATAGGAATCAATACCATGATGTATGGTATGAGTGAAAGACAATCGATTACACTCCACTGAGATGCATCCACAAGGCACTGTTGTTACTCAGTCGACAACCCAGACAGGTGTGTTTGTGAGTTTATACATGCTAACTTCATTACTGTTTTCTTTTTGTTGTAATGCAAGGATTTAATAGTATGTATGAGCTGCTGATTTTAGATATAACTGTGCTGTGATGTTTGTTTAAATGTACCTTGACAAAATCATGTTCATATCCTTACTCCTACATGCATACTCAAAGATTGCTGTTTGCATTCTGGAATAGTTCTAAATTCTTTATGAAAATACAAATCTACTTGTCTATAGAACTCCATTTTCTACAGAGAAAATGATGCCAGATCAGACATGACACAGACTGTAAGGTCAGCTGAAGTGAAGTGTGAGCTATAAAGTGTGTTCAGAAAAACATAATGCACCCTTCATGTCCAAAATACTAACAGCCCACATCAAATGATATTTTGCAAGGAGCAGGAAAAGCCTGAACAGGGTGTTGCCAGTATTCTACAGATTTCTGAAATATTTAGAGTCAAGTCAAGTCCCTTCCTAGTGTGATCCGTGTAGCAAGGTCACCATCCCTCCAGGTTGTGAAGCCAGTTATGGGGAATGGGATCACTACCTCATTGATTTGAGGTAGGGATCTTATTATTGGTGCTGTTTTAGACACTTTACCAGCTAATTGCCTGTTTTTAATCTTAAAATACTCAGTTGAGTTCTGACTGAGCAATGTTGTTTTGTATCATGGTTTTGTACTGTTGCAGTACTGTTTTATTGTCACATATTGTATGTTATATGATAAGAACTCTTGATGTGCAGGGCAGATTCCCTTTGGGGTAATAAAGGGTGATTCAGTTTAATTCAGATCAACAGCACATCCCGCTAGTTCTTTCAGTTTTCAGTAGTGTTCAGATCTGGGGGCTGTTCTGACTGAGAAAGGTGACAGAAGTCTATCTGGTGTTCTTCAAGTCAGCGACACATCACCTGCCACTCTGTGAGTCAGATTATTTGACCGGAGACGGAGTTTGATGATATTTTGTCATAGTGACTTATCAGCTGTCTGCATGATTTCTGCTTTTGTGTCAGAAACACAATTTAATGTATTTGTAGAATGGTGACACTCCACTCCATCTTGCGGTCTCTCAGAATTCCGAACACATCTGTTGTTTACTTCTGCGACACGGAGCCAATGTACTGCTGAGGAATAAGGTACTTAATCTACGAACCAGTTTGTTTATTCAGCAATGAGTCATACTGGCTCCAGTAAATATCAGGAATGGTGTTGGAGCCATTATAAACACATCTGAAATAATATGAAATAAATCCAGAAAATGGCTTTACAAAAAACAAATTAAAATGACCTTTATTATGTTACTTCCATGTGAGTTGTGCACAGCAGCTTCTAAATGATTTTGTAGACTTAGTGTATAGTGATCTGTCGACTGATAATATTCACATTTTCCTTCTTCATTTATAACTACTGCCCTTCATTCTTAGTTTACCTTTATTTTTCGTCAATCCCATTCTTAAAATTTCTCTCCTAAGTGACAGTAGAGAGAACTGAAGTCTGGATGTTTTTACCCAGATGTTGGGCAAGGTATTTTCCGTTATTAAGGTTAATTAAGTGAATATATTTACAAACTTTATTGTCCCAGCTTCACTAATCTCTAAATTTGTAACATTGAATTATCATTTGTTTAATTACATGACATTTTGTGCTTGAGAATTTTTTACCATTTTTAAAACGGTGATGGTGCCTCAGTCCTCTTCTCTCACTCTCAGAGAGGGGACACCTGTCTGCACTCTGCAGCTGCCAGAGGGGCGCTGTCCATCTGTCAGATGCTGGTTCGGAATGGGGCTTCCATGCAGGCAAAAAACAAAGTAAGCAGTTGCTTTTATATTAACATTAATAATCAATTCATTTTTTTTGCTTTTTTTATTGTTCACAGTGTCTAGAGCATGTGATGTGTCAAACTGAACACTCAGATGTTTTTTACTACCTTCTGCACATGCAAGATCTTGTGTGTCTATATTATTAAATGTGCCAGGAGTTTTCCGAGTCTTGGGTTTTATCGAAATCTGTTGAGTTTTGTAATTTCATTTTCTGCTTCGTTAATTTATTCATCCTCCTATTTTAGTATCATTTCCAAATGTGGCTAGTTAACTATACCACAGTCTAAATCTTTGATAGACATTAAGAAGACTATTGGTTCTAGTATATATCCCTGTGGTATGCCACAAATTAAATCACCTCAATTTCACTTTAGGTTAATGGAAAACAACCTTCCTTGACTGCAAGAGATACACTGTTAATCAATAAAGTGAATGTAGGGTGGTGGTTTTAGTTGAGTACGTCTGTGTTAAAAGATGCTTAATGCATGAATGTGAACTACTTTAATGCATAAAATTTTGTGATGCCTGATCCTCCTGAGTTTAAGGTGCAATTAATTTAATCAGTCTAACTAATGGGTTTCCCTCTTCTAATTCTAGATAAAATTAGTTTTATTTCCCAAACTATCTAAATTAAAAGCTTGAAATCTCTAGTTTCAATATCTAAGCTGCCTTTCAGTAGATTTTCACCCTTTACAGTTACAGAAAATCTTTGTTTTAGAGCAGGGTTTTCAAAATTCTCTAGTAAGTTAATTGTTGAGCAGAGTTTTTTTTTGTGTATATTGATGCAAATCTACATTATAATGGCCAGCATTTTGTTGCAAATCAAAATTAGTAACTTTAAGAGAGTATTGTGAAAGAACAGGGAAAGGAACAGTTACCCTCTACAGTTATTGATTTTACCAAGCTTGCATATGTTAAAACATTAAAGAAAAAATAATGCATGATTATTGAAAATTGAAACATTTTCAGATCATAAACCATCATGAGTTTTACCCCGAAGAGAACAAACTTTCTTCTTAGCTGTTCTGATTAGGACAACATCCCACCTATTGCAAAAATACATAAGAGATTTATATTTGGCTTCACTTTTTTTCTAATGGATAATAGAACACATCTGACCTCAAACATATGGAGTTATGGATGGTTGAATCCTTACATTTCTGTCCATTTTATCTTGGAACAGAATTCTGAGACAGCTCTTTTCAGTGCTGTGAGGGGAACAGGTAATAAGAACGGAGATGATTACTGTGAATTGCTCAGCTGGATGGTAGAAGAATTGGGTCCATGTTTATTATACAGGAACAAGGTAAGTCATTTACACAGTGGTGGTTTCATGATATATACATGTCTACAACTTCATACTCTTGATGTGTATTACATAATAGAAAATCAAGAACCCTTGTCCATCCAACCAAGGAATTGTAAAGCATGCACTTTTTGAGTCTAAAGATTATCTAGGGTTGCTCCTGTTCATGTTCTGTAATGAAACAGAAACCACTTTGCCTTACTCGCGTTACCATGTCAAGCACAAAAAGTTGTAATTGTTATCATTTTTTTCTGAACTTTTGTGTCCTGCTTCTATAACAGGATGGGCTGAGAGTGTTAGATGTGGCCAGACAGAGTAATCTTCCTTCCAAGTCTGAAGTTCTGCTCCAGCAAAAAACTCAGGTTATTTTTTTCTTCATAAAAGTGGAGGTGGGGGTGAACACGGGCGACTCGCACTAAGATGTGTGTTGCCATAGCCACTTGAGAGCTGTGGAATTCCAGGGAGTGGGGAGTAACTTGTGAGCAGCACCTCAGCCATGGTGACAAAACATATATAAATCTGTGAGTCATCCTTGCGTCTCCAACCGCTAGCACAGTCCAGATAAGTGGCACCAATTAAACAACAATTCTCTACTTCACGTGGGATGTTCGTTTTACAAAGAATGCCATGCAACTTGTTTGGAGTTACCAGTCACTGTATTATTTTAATGGTCTGCCACTGAATTTCCTCAACCTGCTGTATTATAGAGAGATAATGGGAGATGATGTGCATACTGTGTATGCATGTATGAGATGACTGACTTCAGTGTAATGTACGACAAAACCATCCTTCGTTATCGAGAGTAATGATCCCTTATGTCCTCTGCAACTGTTAATCAATAATATCTAGGTCATTTGTCTTAATTAAATACTGCTTTCTAGACCCTGCTGAGTTAAAATTAACAGTGTTGACATGGGATTAGTGTATATACAATACAGCAAGGCCTGATACAGACATTCACATGGAAGGTATACTGTATAAGTTGTGAAAAAACTGTGCAATTCCACTACGTCTAGTTTTTTTGTTTTAATTTGTCATGCCTCTGTATATCAAGTAATCACTGCTTCTGTATGTGGGCAGTCTTTTTGCTGAACTGCTTTATTTTGTACATTTTATGTTTCTTTACAGTCAATATTTTTTGTAAACATTTTCCTCCTTAGTGTTCTGAAAAGAAGAGTTTAAAACCATCTGCTTCATGCTCAATGACTGCTAGCAATTGGTTGTGTCTGACCTGTGTCTGAGATTATTCCGTGAAATATATTTTGCTTGTGCTCCTTGCAGGAGCTGCAGATCAGGGATCTCCTGAAGGAGAGTAAACCAATTGATCGACGAGTGGCAAAGCTGTGCATTTGTGGACACTCTGGAGTAGGAAAGACTACACTTGCTAAGACACTGCAGCAGCAGCAGGTAATGGAGTCTGAACGATGAGCAGGAATGTAGCAATGGTAATGGAGTGTTGGTTTAATTGCACTCTTGGGTATAAAAATTAGTGTATAGGGTGTATAAGAAGTTTGAGGTCACGTAGGTCTCAGAGGTGGAGGTAATCCTCTTTCAGTAAAGGATTTTATACTGAGTACAAAAAATTAGCTGTTCCAGAAAGTTGTCTAGGGTTTAGTTAGGGCTTATGTGAGCTAGGTATTCTGTTTTTTGTTTGTGTATAAAAGACAACTAAAGCCAGGAAATGTCCCAGGGCTTTAATTTACACTGTGGTTCGTGTAGATTTATGTGTGAAGCTTGTCGCAGCTAAGCTGATACACAAGAGGATTGTCTGCAGTGCACTAAAGGTTTTCACTTGTTTCACTGGCAGTCATTTTGATGTCATTATTTCAAATGAATTAAAACTTTCCCTCGTTGTTTACTGATTGTTCTTTTTATTTCTAGGATGGATTTCTATCCAAGTTCCAGTACTGGTTTAGCAGACCAGATCCACCTTCTTCTACCCAGGGTGTTGCCATTACCGAGGGTAACCTTTCAGGTAATATAGTCTCATAAACTGAGTTTCTTCTTCCTATTGAAAGAAACAGAGTAAATTCTTAAGGAAAGAAATCAATCATGTGTCCTGATAAATATTGGAGGTATAAGATATCTCCAATATTTTATCTATCCTTCCCTTTTCTAACCACGTTATCTAGTTCGGGATCTTGAGTAGCCAGAGCATATCCCAAGAAGCACTGGGCTCAAGGCAGGACACAAATCCATTGCTGGGAACACAGACACAGTTATCCACACTCACAGCAGGGCCAGGTTTCCCAGAAGCCAGTGAATCTAGAGTACCATTAGGTTTTTGTTTTGGACTGTGGAAGGAAACCGGAGCACTTGGAAGAAACCCATGGGAACAAGATACAAACTCCATGCAGATAGAATCCCAGGGATTAAACCCATGGCCCCAGTGCTCTGAAGCTACAATGCAAACCACTGGCCCTATTTTATCTATGTATGATAAAATATACTGTATATTAAAAGGTCAGTATTCCATGGTACATTTCTGTGTCACTAGAAAAATAGTCCTTTGTTGTCTGAATGTTTTGTGTTTGTATCTGGTTTAAGTACTGTTGGAAATTATAAAATGTGTCTGTTTGATATCAGGAGTCATATATAATGCATTATGCTTTAAAGATTCTGTATGTTTATTTGCTTTTGTTGTAAAAAAACAGTTCTTTACACCTATTAGCAAGGAATTCTTTAAATAATTGTAGGAATTAGCTATACAATAATACCGTGTGTTTATATCATGCTGAAGTGAAACAACCGCTGTGTTAGTAGTCAACAGCTCTCTTGCTAAGCAGAACATTAACAAGATGGAGAAGTAAAAAGCTGGTCAAAAAAGTTTCAGTTGTTTTTGAAGAATGATTGACAGGAGACTGGTTTGTTGGACATGCATTTTGTAATGTTTGGAAAAAGCTTATTTTCTTTACCTGTTGTTAATGTAAGGGCCTGCCTTGCTGTGCCTTTAGTCTGTATTTCTCTTCAACTCCAAATGTCTGTTAGAATTCAATGACTTGAAACAATCAGTGAAATTACACAATTAGATTTTAATAATATTTTAAAGACAATTGATCGTTGTATATCTGAGGATATGACTGACCAAGCTAGCCAAGTGTTGAAATAAGTTAGATTTCGTGTCCTTTTTTATGGTTGAAATATATTTTATGACTGTTTATTTTAAGTGTTTTCTGTTCTTCTTGACTTTTAGATACTGCATTTCTTGGCATCTGTGTAAAAAGGCTAAATGAATGAGGTATAGGACAGTTTGACAAAATTAAACAGGTGTCCATGAAAACAGCTGTGAATTTCTGACATTGAAAGGCTTTCATGTAAGTGTTAAGGGATGCTAGGAAGGAGAATTAACAAAACATGAAATAAATAAGCCTGAAAGCGAAATATAAATGCGATTAACAGTCGCTTGAAGTTTATTTATACTGATATCGGCATGAAGTGTTACAGATGGTGTCAGAAATGTAAGAGTATGTCAGACATCATTAGAAAACTGAAGGATGCTCACTGAAGGGGTGTGGTATCAGCTCAGTCAGTTCTTTATCATGGAGGGAAGGAAGAGGAAACCTGCTCTTTCGTTTGTGCAGACCTGTGCATCACACAAATGCTTAAATAAAGAAAAAATGTGTCACAACCTCTAGTCTGGGTTCTGAGTAGGCAGATCTGTCAACATGTCATGTCATTGCAGATCTGCATCTGCTAAAGTAGCCCAGATAAGCAGCAGCTGCCAACTCTGATTAACTGAGCACAAAAGGAACAGGTGACTGTCTCCAACAGCCCAACCCATCAAGGAAAGCATCCAAAGTCCAGTGCACTTTCGCCAGTTCACTTTTTGTAGTCTATTTTTTTTTTTTTACCCTAGAAAAAAAAAACTTAACCTAAGGAGATTTTGAATTATGATTTCTGTTTTCCATTTTATATAAAATAACACCTCCACTAAACATGATTTCCTTTTTTTGCCATAACAGGAGCAACATATTTCCAGAACTGTATCAATGTTATTTTCCTAGAGAAAAAACAGTCAACTCATGAAGAAGGCTTAAAAAGTGTTTATTTATGGAAGCACAGGGCACAAAGTGGGACTGAGAGCATGCAACTGGTGCCCCCTGGTGAGGGCTCCAGGCCATTGCAGGGCCATGGTGAAACAGAAAGTTAGAGTAGACAATTCCTTAGTTCCTTTAGGTCTCTCGGAAGTGTAAGGAAACTGAAGCACCTGAAGTAAACCCATGCTAGCATGAACAGAACATGCAGACTCTGCATAAGCAGATGCCCAAGGCAAGAACTGGTATTTCATTTTGCTTCCCTTCATACGTTATGATGCTAAAAATGACTCTTTGATCCAGTTTGAATTATAATAATAATTGCTTACACTTATAAAGCGCTTTTTCTGGACACTCCACTCAAAGCACTTTACAAGTAATGGGGACTCCCCTCCACCACCACCAATGTGCAGCATCCACCTGGATGATGCAACGGCAGCCATAGTGCGCCAGAACGCTCACCACACATTAGCTATTAGTGGGGAGGAGAGCAGAGTAATGTAGCCAATTCATAGAGGGGGATTATTGGGAGGCCATGATTGGTAAGGGCCAATGGGAAATTGGGCCAGGACGCCGGGATTACACCCCCTACTCTTTTCGAGATACGCCCTGGGATTTTTAATGACCACAGAGAGTCAGGACCTCGGTTTTACGTCTCATCCCCGTCACTATACTGGGGCATTAGGACCCACATGAACCGCAGGGTGAGCGCCACCTGCTGGCCCCACTAACACCTCTTCCAGCAGCAACCTTAGTTTTTTCCCCAGGAGGTCTCCCATCCAGGTACTGACCAGGCTCACACCTGCTTAGCTTCAGTGGGTTGCCCGTTGTGAGTTGCAGGGTGATATGGCTGCTGACAAATATCAGCAGCCACAAATACACAACAATTATTTGTTGCTTTGTGTTTTAATCACAGCAGGGAAAGTGGTGATCTGGGACTTTGCTGGACAGATGGAGTATTACTTCACACACTCCCTGCTGTTGTCAACAGAGAGTGGGAATGTTCTTTACTGCATTGTCTTCAGCCTGGAGAACATTCAGTGTGACAAGGGTGGCACTCAGTCTGAAGCTCTGAAGCAGGTAAAGTGGGCACAAAACGTTCTAAGGACATACTGTACAGATAGAAATTTTAGCACTCAATAGAAATAGTGGCTTTCAATACAAATAATTTTCATACTATACTATATTTTAAAATATGGGAAGAAAAAGCTATGCAAACACATAATGTTTTCTGGACAACTGCTTCTTAGTGTTGCTTAAGTGCTTAGTGGGGCGGTGCGGTGGCTCTGTGGGTAAGGATCTGCCCCTCTGGCTGGAAGGTTGCCAGTTTGTATCCCGTGGCTGGCAGAGGAATCCTACTCCGTTGGGCCCCTGAGTTAGGCCCTTAACCTCAACTGCTACAGGGGTGTTGTATAAATGGCTGACCCTGTGCTCTGACCCCAAGCTTCTCTCCCTGTCTGTGTGTCTCATTGAAAGACAAATTCCTAATACAAGAAATTGTACAGTATGTTGCCAATAAAGTGAACTGATCGTTTCTTAAGAACCAAGATGTCCAGTTAATGCAATTCACAAAACAGTCCTATGATTTTCCACCGTCCAAGACAAAAAATAATAATAACCATTATCCAAATTGGGTATAGTACCAAATATGCATGCATGTAGTCAGAACTCTGAAAACCGTTATTTTGACTGAACACATATTTACTTTTCCTGCATTCTGTAGGTGTTGTATTGGCTGCGGTTTCTAAATGTCTGCAGGAACAGCGGTGTTGCACACAAAGCCAAGGTGTTCCTTGTCGGCAGTCACAAGGATACACTGGAAATTGAGTGCAAAGACGAAGTTGGTAAGCTGGCAGTATGACTTAAGAGTGCAAATATGTATGTGTGTGTGACAGGTTTAGAATCGTTTGTATACAAAATGTCTAAATTGATTTGGCAGAGTGGCAGCTGTTGCCAGTATAACTGTTAAAATTACCAAGCGACCATTAAATTAAAATTAAAATATCTTAACAGCTAAAGACAACATTGTGATTGGCCTATACATTTTGTTACACTAAATACATTTCATGAATTTTGACAAAATGATTCATTCTTACAGCTGTTGCACTCGAAAATAGAACACTGCAATAAAGTGAAATGCTGAAAGTGATCTGAGAGTGACTGATTTGACCAATTCTGTCCAGGCTTGTCTTCCATTGCTGTCCATTTGCTTCTAAAACAAAAAAAGGTTATGAAGCGGTTATTTTTAACATTTTGGTTCTACAAATTGACACCTATATACTGTGCAGTTTTGTTTCATTCTGATTCAATTGAAGTACCATTACGTTTCAGTGTTTTCTGATCATGCCATACAAAAAGTACATGCTCATTTGCTACAAGTTTAGAAGATGCTGCAACTTGTTAAAAGAGTAAAAGAACTTGTTAAATGTCAGTGCTTGTTCTCAAATACCACATTGTTTTCATTATCTGCAGCTGAAATCACCTAATTTCTTCATGGTCCAAGCTTATCATAGCTGTTTAAATGCAGTACAGTATGTGCTGAATATCAAAAGAAACTCATGAACTCTGTTCATACTGTACATGTGTGTCTTTAGAAAAACAAAATAAACTGATTTACTGAATTTTGACTGAATTAGAGAGTTGGTTGAGCACAGATGATGAGGTGATTTAACCCAATGTAAATCAATAAAGCAAAACACAGTAAAGAACCAAGTATGTTGGAGGCCGGACTAAGTCACCTCAGGTGGACTCACCAGCAATTGATCTAAAGTCCTCTTTAATGGTGAATAAAAGTTGTGTGTAGACCGCCCTTATGGGCATGAGCAAGTGTAGTGCCGGGTTTCTGAACTATACACTAATTATTGTGTATAAGACCAATGAATGGGCATTTCTGAATGTCGGAGTGGGCGGGATTGGGATTCTGACTGCGTAACGCTACATTAACCAAGTCCTGGGGCTTCACCTGCTGCCCTTCCTGCGGACTCATCCTGATGTGACAGCATTCCAGCAGGACGATGCATGCCTTCATGCTGCTCCCTTAACGGATCTCTTGTGAGCCGAGAATTTGACAAAATGCGCAGTGGACAGACACCCTGCTTGCCAGACTTGAGCCGTTTTGAGGATTTGTGGGAAGAGCTGGGGTGTGGCATCTAGGGTGCAGAGACCAGAGAAAAGGCATGGGCTTGTGTTGGCACTATGAGAGGAATGGGACAGGAACCCACAAGACAGCATCTGGAACCTGGTGCAAAGAATATGTAGTACTGTAGATTGCTTGTGTTGCTTCCATCAGTGGCTACACATGCTACTAGCTTGTGACTTTCCTGGTGCACCCTTAATTGATGACAAATGTTAATCAGCATAATGAATTTGCCTGCATTAAAATGTCAGGGCACCTGCTGCAGGAACAAAAAATGATCATTTTCCTGTTAATAACTCAGTAAATCATCTGCGGCTGAAAGTGGTACTTCAATTTTCTTCTGATACTTAGTATATATTGAGCTGAATAAATGGATAATTTTATTATAAGAAATAGGGATTTTAGATTATTTGTTGTTTCCCTATGAATGACTTAATCTTGTGTATGTGTTTACATTTTTACAAAATTGGAAGTGATTTTACACAGTTAAATATGCAGTGAAATATAAATAGGTAAATATACACTTATGTACTATATATATTGCTTTCTTTTTTTCTCATATCAGTAGCCTGATGTTCTTGTAATCCCAAAGATTGTTTTAAGGTTCACATTGTGTTGTTAATGATAACCTCTATTATTTAATACAAAAATTAAAATTATCCATGCTATTTCTGCTTCTTTGTATTTCAGTGAACCATTTCTTTGATATTGTGCAGAGCCGTGTGAGAGAACTGGGCACTAACCTGGATATTGACACAACAGTGCTGAGTGTGAACTGTAAATCTCCCAGTGATCTGCAGACACTCAGAAAGAGGTTGGAGGAGTGTGTGGCACAGCTACAGCAGGTTGGCAGCATGACTGGGGCTACTATACACATACTGTACTTACAAGGACCCTTAACAGATTGGCCTGGCACTTTCACTTGGTGTTTAAAGCTGTTACATGAAGCTCAGTTTCACTTTTGCATTATAGCGTTATTCAGCCAGATACAAATATCTGCACACCCACCTGCATTATTGGTGCAGAATATTTTACTGATTCACACTGAAACTGAGGCCTCCTAGGAACAAGGTTATATTTGCCAATAAAACAAAGTGGGCTGTAATGGCAAAATGGACTTCTCCCACTTGTCACGTTTCTTCTGTCTGCAGGACAAATGATATTCCATCAGAATAACTAGAGATAATAATACAAATTGAAAGGTTGAAAAACATTTTAATTTGCATGAAAATTGTGTTTTGGAATTAAGTATAGGCCTGTAGTTCTAAACCTAGACATTAGCTGGAGATTAAGTTTAATGACTGTATTCATACAGTAAATTGTTCAGGTAATGTGACTTAAATTAAGTTTACTTGCTTATTCCTTATTTGTTCTCTTTGTTAATGGAATAATATGGAGTTAAAAAGACAGGGTGTGCTTACTGGTGAGCATCTTTGTGTTTCATGTTTACATACATGTAAAAAAGAAATTAATGAGTAATATCTAAATTCGTAAACAGAAGTTAACCTTTATGTTAACAATTCCTTTCAGGTAGTGATCATGGATGAGCAAAATGTCTTTATTGATCATTTTTAAAATAATTGTTCATTTTGGCTGCTCAAGCAACACAAACCTGAAGGATTAATGTTTCTTATACTGTATATGGGGCATCAAACGAAACATAACATTAATAACTGCAACAGATTTACAAAGGTGTCATGATGAAAATGACAATCTTTTTTTCTGACATTTTGTGGAACAGACCTGCTGCTGGGACGTCCATTATGCTGATGAACATCTGTCATCAGCAAGGGGTCTAATGTGAAAATAACAGGCTTGTAATGTGTGGCCACTGTTGAAGAAATGCATCCTGTACATCTGCACCACATGCTTTGTACCAGGTTGCAGATACTGTGTTGTGGGATTCTGTCCCATTTCCATCTGCTGAAGTCTGGCAGAGAGGTCGTCCTTGGCTTAACTGTCACATTTTCATTTCACAAGAAAGGCGTTGTTAAATGAACAGGATAAGGATGTGCGTAGTCCTGCAGGAATGTTTTAGTGTCAAGTTGAGCTTAAAGGAAGACAAACAAGTGAAGTACCAGATTCATTCAAAGTAGTGCTGTGTGTTCATATTGCCATCTCGTATTAGTTCTGTTGCAACTTGACACACTTGGACCTCCCCGTCATTCTTTTTGAAGTGTCATGACTCCTTGTCTTCTAAATCGTGGCCTTTCATTGATGGACTACATTTGTCTGTTAAATCTTGATAGGTTGGAAATTGTTGGAGGTTTAACCCTTCCGAGGGTGAGCAACAGACTGCAGACTTAGTCCAGATCCCAACATACTTAAAAGCACAAAAGTGTTTGCTGATAAATGGTATTGATATTGGTTCCTTTCTGTGCTGTTCTCAGTTTTCAAAAATTTCTCAGGTTAAATCATCTCATCAGCTGTGTTGTGTCAGATCAACTCTTACTAAATGAGGCAAATAAGTGCTTATGCTGCAGTCACTGGAGTGTATCGTGGTCGGTCATGTATGAGCAGTTATCCCAAGTGAAGTGAAAAATATTTAATCAATATCCAAAATCCATATACATTATTTAAAAAAAAACATACATGAATGAATAATGCTCATCATATACTGTAAATTATGTCATTGTTTTTTTATTTTAATATATCTGGCAGTGACTACTCTGTTTTTCTGTAATTCTTTCAAATTTAGCTTGCAACCTTGGATAAAACAGCTCTCCCAAGGTCTTAGAATTGAAGATGCGGAGGTGGATAAAAGCACTCTTTCTGCAACCCACTTGAAGCATCGTCTTTCTCTTACTTAAACTAGGTGTTCATTCAATTTCTTTACAGTATTTTTGCTTTTTACATTTAACCTTCCTAGAAACGGAAACCTGGCCCTCCATTCCCTCAGTATTGTCTGACCTATTTTTACTGGTATATTTAGTCCAGGCAGCTGTGAAGTATGGCAAGTTTGGTTTATCTAAAACTTTTAAACCTCCTTTGTGGCAGTAGATATTGAGTAAGTGTGCAATTGCAGAAAGAGACTATGTAAATGTAAAACTATTCATGTAATTAGCTTGCTGGGTGGTCAAATAAAATGTCTTTACTATGAATCTCTTCAGTTCTCCTCATTATACTCTCCTAATTTCCTGAAAGGAGAAATGTCCTGGCATATGTTAGTTAAAGGGGAACTGCAATGCTGTTTTTATATTTTGAGGTTGGAAAGAAGCAGCATTGATAAGTGTATTTCAAATCACAGTAAAAGTAAAATGTACACATTAACTTGCAAAACTTTACAAAATTTACAAAATAACTTTTCAGGAATGCACGGTGATTCATGTTCTGTGATTCAGAACCAGGCAACAAAACCTCCAGTGAGGTGAACTGGCCCTATTACATTGTAAACAAGCAGGTTTGTGAATACATCTCTTTTAATCAAATAGAATTATTGCTCTTGATTTTGAGACGGTTTTGCTGACAAATACTACTAATTTCTTAACTCTGCATGCAGATCACATTGTAACATTTTGTGGTGAAATGGCTGTTGCACAACCTGTACTTATGTGCTCATATAGAACATCACATTACATTACTCATTATAGTGACTAGTGAGCAGGAAGGGCTGCATCACGTTGCAATTCTTGTGAACTCGAATGCGAGTTTGCGACAACATGACGACTTGCAGTATTTTCATAAAGGTCAGGATTTTGTGCTTAATTCAAATTTTCGTTAAAATTTTCTATAACATCAGTGAATATAGTTTGTTACCAAGATTTAATAACCACTTTAAAAAATTGAGACTGCAGTTCTCCTTAAAAAGACTTCAATTTCAAAATTACAATCACATTATTATGGTGATGTTTCCCTTATTTCTCCATTTTATCTAAATATTTCTGTTTTTACAGCTTTACATTATTTACATAAAGTCTTTGTTCACATTAATCATTATTTTTTAACCTTTTCCATTTGGGGTTTTCTGATTAAGTAAAACATTTTTCATGTTCTGGAAATTAGATGCTCTTTACATTTGAAAGATGGCTTTTTATTGCACAGTCTCAGAATAAATTTGCATGATTTTAACAAATCTGAAAAAATCTTATGCTATATGCTATACAAGGTATACTAAATTCTTTATATTTGGTTTTATTTTAATGTTTGGTACTTTGATTCAGTTTGTTTTTATGATATGTGATACCTGCTTTTTTCTTTCAGAGTACAACAGACACCAAATTTCCTGGAATATGCTGTGAAGTTTTGGATGAAATCCATACCATCAGATGTAATGGTAGTGTAAGTGACTCAAGTCAGTTTATAATCTTTTAATTGTACTTGAAGGTGATAACATTTACATTTTAGGGTGATTTATCCTTTGATCAGGAGAGGTTTTTAAAATTTGTAGTTTTTTTGTCAAATGACATCCTCATCCCATGCAACTTGGAAGTCTCATTAAGCAAAGGTCTTACCAAAAGATTTTCACGGGGATATTACATTTTGTGTGTCTGGAATTAATTATGTACTTACTCTTTTCAGGAAATTCTAAGGAGGTCTGACCATCTTAGTGACACATTAGACATCTGGATTACTAGTGTAGGATTGCTTGGCAAATGTGCCTGTTTTGGGCAGACTTACAGTAAGCACTGATATGCAAGCCAGTAGCATAGATACAGTACTTCAAAAGTGAGGAAAAACTGTTTTCTGTGTTCTGTTAAGTGTCTGAATAAGATCAAAACAAGATACAGCGGAGCTAAATTCAGCAAAGAAACAGATGTTAATACAGAGATCCTAATCTATGTTATGGCAAAATGTTTGTTGCCCATATGGGACTGTGGTGTCACCAGTGGCGCTGTGTTGTAGTATAAGGAGCTGGGAAGCCTGACTCTTTCATCACAGCTGTTCAGTACTTCTCCACACTGATGAGTAGCCAGGTGCACTGATGTCAATTAATAGCATTAGCATATTTTGTTTAGCATTTTTCCTCCTTGAAACAATAGTAGCATAGCTTATATGCAGTCATGCTTAACTCTTTTAGTGAAACATAATATGCATGATGTACTGACATAGAATATTTGGTTTTTATAACTCATTATTATTTTATTGTAGGTAAAGTACTTGCTGTGGGGTGATTTCTTTGCTTCCATCAACAAGAACAGGTTTGAAAAAATTAGTGTTGAAACACTGAGGACTGCTGTGGAATACCTTCATAATGTTTCAGAGGTGATTGGAATAATATCTTCAATAACATACAGTATATATGATGGCATTTGCATTTCATACTTAAAGCCAATATTGTCTTATGGTTAGCAATGAATCAGTGTTGTCCTCCACACAAAATACATTGAGGAAAGCTGGCATCTAAAAATCATGTCTGTGAAGGTTAATATATGGAATGGGAAAGAAAATAGAGTACATTAGAAAACTGGAACTGTCCTAGTCAGGACTGAGGGTGTTTTAAGTACTTGCTATAGAAACATACACTACGGAATAATAATTGATTGATTCACTGATATCCTAAGTTTACAGCATACAGCTATATCCATACTACATCTGCCAACTATTTCAGCTATTTCTAAATACAGTATGGTCTCAACATTTGCAACTGTTCGGTGCTGCTTTTAAATGTGGGCACTTGAGCAGGGGATGGAGAGAGGCTCACTAGCTAGAGTTGTCTCATAATCCTAGTGAGTTGCACAGCTCATTTTAAAGTTATGCTTAACGGCCTTTGGTTATATCTCCTCTGCTCTTCTTCCATACAAGATCCCCTCGGCCAAACCGAATTGCGAGTAAGCAAATTTGCTAATGTTAAATTTGGAGGTCTCCTACTGTAGTTATTTTTAAAAGTAGTCTTTAAAGTATTTCTGGGATTCAAAAACATAACTGGTGTGTATTATCAATAGTATTGCATGAATGCATTGTTTTTCTCTCTGTGCAGTTGCTTTTTTTCCCCACTGTTACTGTGGATGGACCAACACAGTCTGCTGAATCTGGGACAGGCAATGGCTTGGTCATTCTTGATGTCCAGTGGTTATGCCAGGACATCTTTGGCAAGTTTGGCCATTTTGCTCTCTCCACACTACCATTGCAGCGAGAGAAATGGACCACTGAAAACATAGCATCCTTATTAAATCTCGAAGATTCTCCAAGCACGGTCTTGAGGTTACTTGAAATCCTGGAGCTAGTCTTCAGCGAAAAGGAAGGGCAATACATAGTCCCGGCATGGCTTAATAAAGGGAGGCCTGCGAACATATGGGAGAGAGAGGAAGTCTTTAATGTCTACCATGGAGTGTCCTTTGGGTGGCAGAGTGAGTTGGGCCTCTTCTCCCAGGCTTTCTTCTGCAGACTTCAGCTGAGGCTGATGAAGCTTTTCACTCAGACCACAGAGGACGGGGCCTCAGCCGAAAAGTTCATCATTTGGACAGATGGGATGAAGTGCATCGACACCGCGGAGGCTCTTGTGCAGGTATCTGCTGGCCGCGGATCCATCAACATAGCAGTCAGAGGCTACAAACCTCAGAGGAGTGGGAGCAGGTATCCAGACACTCGCCGAAAGTGTTACGAGTTGCAGAACGTGATTTCCTGTCAAGTGCAGCACTTGCTGCAGGAGTTCAAGGTGGGTAGTGAATGTGAGATGCTGTTCTTGAGCTCCAAGGACCTACTGGACAAGATGGATGCATCTGATGTTGACATAACAGCTTATACAAAAGATGAAATCTTACTGAGCGCGCGGAGTGGGAGGAACCTTTATTCAAAACTTAAAGGCAGGGAGGAATACCTCCATGATGTGTTGTTAGCTGGGTATGACCAAACCATCCTTCAGAGCTTGAAGTGGGAGGCTACCATCCAGTGGATGACGGCCGAGTGCACCGAGAAACTCTGTGCCCTTCTAGATCCTGTGCACCCCCTTGGGAATTATTGGAAGCGCCTCATGGAGGCTCTCGAGGACTGTACATATGAAAATGTCGAGGCTTTGGCCACACAGTCTGAGCAGGCATGGGTATCACCCACTCTTCTTTTGTTTCAGAAGCATTGCCACACAACAATATACAGCTTGTATAAAGCCTTTGAGAAACTAGAAAGAGAAGACTGTATGAGCCATGTTGAAATAATGCTTAATAACATACGCTAGGCTCAACTAGGTACAAGCACACTCTGCAATAGAAGACTGTCAAACCAGTGCAAACCCGTAAATCTCACTTCCATAGCACTGAGAAACACTACTTGTTGCATAAGTAATGAATTGTCATAAATGAAAGAATATCAAGGAAAAGCTCTTTACTGTTCAAAATATCTGAATATTATTTGAAGATTAGCGTAGAGGATTATTTGTTACAAAAATATTTTATTTTTCTAAAATAGGAATACCTCTCGGATCAAATATTAGATATATTTCTTATGTATACTTGTGCACAATTTCTTTTAAATCTCATTGAGGTCAGTTTTCTAATTCAAATTAATATTGTGCACACTCCAAACTATACATTCTTGTACAAATATATCTACATATTATGAAGTACAGTATAATGTAATTTTGTCTGTTGGGAGAAATATGATTTCAGTTTTAATCTCTATAGAAGGCAGTAAAGTCCAAATTTACATTTAGTCTTTGTTTTAAGATGAGTGAGCTAAAATAATTACTTTTTTCTTCTTAACAGATTTAAATAATCTCTCATTGAAATGCACTTTTTATTTAATGTAAGGCATGTGTGATCTTACCTTGATAGTTTAAGGAATCCGGTGCTTAAACATTCTGCATTACAGCTTTTAAAACATTTGATCTTACAAACTTTATCTGTACTGAGATAATAATATACGACCTTGTCCATGGCAGTCTTGCGACTCATCTAGATATTTCACACCCTCGAGATGAGTTATTGTACCCCACTCAACTGCAGTGCCACTCCCACTCTCACTCAACCTCTCAGGAAGACTTAACGCCTTTTACAAGTCTTGAGAATGCCCTTTTAATCAAAGAACAGAATGTGTTAAGGCTATTCAAAAAGCAAAACTGTAAAAAGGCAGCAGGACCTGACTGTGTATCTCCAGCCACACTAAAACACTGTGCTGGCCAACTTATTCCAGTCTTTACAGATATTTTCAGTCAATCATTGTCCCAGTGCACAGTGCCAGACTGTTTCAAATCTTCTGTTATTTTTCCTGTTCCAAAAAAGGGCAAAATAACCTGCCTTAATGACTATGGACCCGTCGCACTAACTTTTGTACTTTTTGAGACATCTCAAGAAGCATGGCGTTGCGCAATCTATTCTCATACAGTTCTACAGAGCCATTATTGAAAGTGTGATTACTTCTTCTATCATCAACTGGTTTGGCTCTGCTACTACACAGTCCAATAAACAACTGCGGCGTATTATCAAGTGTGCTGAGAAAGTGATTGGCTGCAATCTTCCATCCCTCACCGTGCTTTACAAACCTAGAGCAGTGAATCGGGCAACCAAGATTATTGCAGATCCCTCCCACCCCTAGTCATCATTTATTTCAAAAGCTTCCCTCCGGAAAATGTTTTAAAGCAATCAAAACTAAAACCAACAGACACCTGGATAGTTTCTTTCCCAATGCCATATCCTTGCTTAACCAGCATCCTCCTCCAACAACTCCCTGTTTCAGCTGAAAAAACTTTGAACTATTATTACTGCTTAGTTCATACATCTTGTATATCTTGCGCTTAAGAACTGGTGCGTCATTCCTAACGTTTACATAGTTGCACCTTACTCCACAGACAGTACTGTCGCACATGGTCTGAACTTGCCATGTGTTTTGCATATACTATAATGTCTATTGTTTATATATTTTCACTGTACTGTAAAATGTGAGTGTGCCTGTGTCTTATATATATAGTGTATTGTCTACATGTTCCGTACCGTGAGCACATATTATGACGGTGTTGTGACACCCCCATCTTTTGTATATTGTCCAATGTAACTATGTCTGTAATGCTAATGCTCCTTTTGCAGCTGGGTTTTGTGGTGAGCAGGTTCCAAATGTACCCATGCAAATTCCTGTACCTGACACGTACTGGCCAATAAAAGCGATTCTGATTCTAATGTTTTTTATAACTTTAGCTTTAGTACAACATTTGTACATTTGTACTGTATGTACCAACCTTTGTTCTTTGGTGCACTAACCTTCTCACTAGTACATTGAAGTCCAAATTATCACTTGTTGACATTTGTAGTAATTACACAACACATCATACACAGTTGAATTGATAATTATCCAGTTATAAAGAAAAAGATGGGGATTATTGGAGGCCATGATTGGTAATGGCCAGGATATAATTTGGCCTGGACACCATAGTAACACCCTTACTCTTTGAGAAATGCCAAGGTATTTTAATGACCATGGAGAGTCAGGACCTCTGTTTTACTTTAGCTTCATTGGTTTACCAGTAGTGAGTTCAGGATGATATAGCTCCTGGTTTAAAGACCAAGAGTTATCATTTTGTTTTTCAACTGTTTAAAAACATTCTTTATATGCAATTTTACCAGATCACTGATTATTATATATTTGAAAGTTGAAAAAGTCAGTATACCGAAGAACAAATGCTAACCTATAAATACTTTTTGGAATTCTTTATATGGGTCAACAGTACATTAAGCTTAAGAACTCCAGTGTGTTTCTCCTTTGTATGAATGAGTTATAACGGTTTATAATATTAATGATAGATATAGATAAATAGATCATTCATAAACTGCTGTAAAAGACACCTAAAGTGTTAAAGCATCAGTGCTATGTTTCAGTTTATTTGGAGTATGAGCCTTATAATTAAATCTCTTAGATCTGTTGGTCTTTTAAAACCACTCTTGGTGCCTCTCAAAAAGATGAGAAATATTTTCTCCACTGAATGAATATTTCAGTGCTCATTTAAAACCTTTCAGAATTGCTCAGCAAGTGTATGACATTAAATCGTAAACACTGTTGAAAACATCTTTTTGTGCTACAGTAACATTAGATTCATATTTTCAAACTGCCATAACCACTGCTGAATCGATCCAAATATTTTTAAAACCTCTTTGCAATAAGTGCTTTTTTAGATTAGTCATCATCTTTTTTTTTTCGGTCCTTTTGATTTACAAAAATTGACTGCTGCAGTTAGTCACATTTATTTGAAGGCAGTGGATCATAACTGTTGGATGACACCACATTTGTGTTATCTGTAAGTTAAGGCCTAAAGATTCTGTGATTGCACATATCTAGATTGCTGTCACTTTTTCCTTTGTTTGTCACATACTTGAAGTAAATTGATTAATGTTTGCAATGAAGGTCCATTAGAAAACAATAAAAAGATGTATGATCCTGTATTTTGTATTCATTATGGGTACCAGAAGATTTTCTTCTGTTAAAACTATGTATTGTGTATTAATTCAGTGAAGGAAAACTAGGGGAAGTTTCCCAAATTGCTGTCACTGCTGAACAAATCATTTGACTGCTTCCTGAAAAAGCAAGAGTTTTTCAAATGTGGAACCAAGATGAACTGTTGGCATCATTTAGTTTTATGACATGCTTCTCTGGAACTGAGTATTTTACTACACTTCGGAAATGCTGGATTTTCAGTTTTCTTTACCCATTAAGAAATTTACAATTTAACCTAATTTAGTTTTTAATAAAATAGTACACAAGCACCTTGCTAATGAAATTTAGGATTGCTGGGTATATAATTATTTTTTAATTTGAATACTGCCACATGAGGAAAAAAGGTTAAAGCCTTATAGGAAAAAGCTGCTGTTAATCTTTTATAGTGTAGGAATCCTTCCATGCATACAAACATCTCAGAGATTTAAGAATGTTTTTTTAGGAAAAAGCATTTGTTTTTAAACAGCAGTATAAAACATTCCCACATTTGTATTTGTGTATTCTGACTAGATTTCTCTGCTAAATAAAATTGATTGAAACAGTGCACCCAATCTGATTGTATATTGTATATCTGCATTTATAGATGCAATTTAATTGCCTCATTAAAATGTTTATGTTCTGGAACATTAATTCATGAGGTCAGAGTTTATTTCACAAGTTAGGTTTTGCCATTTAAGTATTTTAAAAACGTGTTTGGCACAATATACCTCTTTTTATTAGAGACATTTAAAACATTTGATCTGTTTACTGTAAATGATTAGCATCAAAAGCTAATTCTAGCGTTTTTTGTGTTAGTCAAATATCTTACATTTCTTTAACTTCACAAATTTTCATTATGGATATTAAATAGATCATGACAATGATTTCCATATATAAACTCAACTGCTTTCTGCAAACCTTCAATCTACAAATTGTTATTCATTGTCTTCAAAATAAGGCTGTTTAAATGAAATGTGATCCTTAAAAATGTGTTTTAGATTAAAAAAATTTTTTAGAAGTGGTAGGTTGAAGCTTTGTGTTATAATTAAGTGGAGGTTCTTTGAATTTAGCTCAGCGGGTATTTAAATAGGCAGCATACCTTGTAGAGTATGACTCTTAATGATACAGACTAAGTTTAGAGTTTATGTGCAACAAATTCAAACAGCAAAGGTCATGGCGTGCTGGGACTTGACCTCTCTAAAAGGCTTTTTTAATCCAGTCTGTGCTTGTAATGTATATTATAGGGAATGGGAATACCCTCAGTAAATCATCAAATCATGCTGGCTGAAGGACTAAAGTAATAAAGGTATGAACAAACATAATCTTTTTTTATCTGTTATCTGTTCAAATGTAATGGGCCCAGAATGTGCTTAGGCTGTTAAATTAGCTTAAAGTATAAATGAAAGAACTGCTATGATATTTTTCTTAAAATGTTAAAAATTCCCAGTTTCAAAATGTTGATTTGAAACCAGGTTGTTCAAAAAGGTCTATGGTGGCCTCCAGCAAGGTGCTGTGCTCTGTTGTGTTGGCAGTTCTCTCTTTCTGTGTGTGGGTACTGTGGCAAGGCGAAGGGAGAGCTTAGGAGCTCCCTCCTGCAGGATAAACAGAGTTTCTACTGCATTGGCAACATGATCATGAAGGTGAGGCACGCGCCAGCGACCCTTCCTGCAGTGCAACCTGCATCAGTAATGTAAAATGAGCCCGAGGATTCAGGAATGGCAACTCATCAGCCATGACACCAACTATCCCACTTCACGCAATCGCAGCAATCTGTCCATGGAAACCAATCCATTAAAAGGCAATACAAAGTATTGTACTGTCACTACACCCAGACCTGCTGACAACAAGGATCTCTTCAGGCTGTAATCTGTGCATGATTAATCACAATTTTAATCCAGCACTTGGAAGCAAATACACAGAGAGGTTTGTGAGAGCTGGAGGCGTGGGAGGCTGTGGGCGTGAAGCAGTGTTTTCTAATTCTTTAACTCGTATTTTATCCCTCCCACCTGGTGTCAATGTATCTGTTAACTTGCCTTTCTCTCTTTTCTCTTCCTCCCACTCTGCCTCTCTCTGACCCTTTATTTCTGAGCTGTTTGGCAGATTTAGTGGATAGAATGAACGCTTGCTTGTCTAATGGAGCACACTGCTGGTGGCTGGCGATCTCTTCTTCAGCGAGAAAGCTAAGGTCAAAGAACTGAGGTAACCATGACAGTATTTTCCTTATGAAGGATTCATCTACAGCACAGGATAGAAAGGCAGCTGTCCTCCCCTCAGACACTTATGTATTTAAGTCTCCCATGCCAAATTAAACATCTTTTACATTTGTAACAATCCATTTTGTAGAAATACTTTCAAAAATAGTTGGCAAAAATGGTCCATGTGTCCTTGTGTTAATAGCAAAAATGTTATTTTTTTGTTATAATCAAGCCATTTGAATCTATGATCATGATAGAAATTTGAATGTACATGTAGCCAACAGCCATATCACCCTGCAGCTCTCAACTGGCTACCTCCCTAAAACTAAGCAGGGTTGAGCCTGGTCAGTACCTGGATGGGAGACCTCCTGGGAAGCTATGGTTGCTGCTGGAAGTGGTGTTAGTGGGACCAGTGGGGGGCGCCCACCCTGTGGTCTGTGTGGGTCCTAATGCCCCAGTACATTGGCAGGGACACTATACTGTGTCCCTGCCAATGGGTGGGTGCCACCTTTTGGATGAAAAAACCGAGGTCCTGACTCTCATTGGTCATTTAAGATCCCTGGGCATTTCTCAACAAGAGTATGGTGGTGTTCGGGTGAAATTTCCCTCCAAATTGTCCCCATGTATGATTGGCTTGCACTTGCCCTGCGATGGACTGGCACCCCATCCGGGGTGTACCCTGCCTTGTGCTCATTGCTTGCTGGGTAGGGTCTGGCTTCCCGCGACACTGTATGGTATAAAGTGGTTTGGCAAATGACATGACATAATATACATGTTATTTAGTTCCATTCATGAATTTGATCATAAAAAAAACATGAAGAAAGACACCTGAAGAAGGCTCCACGGCCGAAACGTTGTGTTCTCTTTCTTCTTTTTTTCAGCATGGAATAAACCTATTACTTGTTCCATAACAAAAACATACTTTGTGTTCAACACAGTGATTTCAAGTGAACATGGATATTGGAAAGCATTCACTTTAAGTATGTTTTTGAGTGTAAAAATCAGTATTTGGTTGCATATCCTTTTGAGTTGCATGATATAGTTACATAGAAGAAAATTTATTTGGTGGCACTTTTTCATGCAACATACTGTACAACTGATGCAACCAAAGGGGTGTTCAGAGAAGTAGAGAAGAAAAGTGGAAAGTTTGGTGAGCTCAGTGGGCTCCAGACATCATGTAGTTATTGACTGCAAATAACAAATCCGGGATTGCATTGCAATTGCATTGTATAGCCTTTGCCGTCTCGAATTATTTGTAGGACACTGTAATACCATCTGTCTATGCCTCTCTAACTCTTTATACCTACAATATCTCTATCCATATTAGGTGTTTTGGGTTATTAAACAGACGGTACTTTGAATGTTATAACAAGTCTTATGAAAGGTCATTTGTAGGCTAAAGTCTTAGTTACGGACTTGGTAGGAATTCCTGTTACTTTTAAAATGCTTTTCCTCTTTTACTATTGTTTCACTGGTCTATTGAAGAAAAAATCTAACAACTCTGGTATATTGGAACTCTGGTAGTCCCCTCTTGTTTACTTGGTTATTTCAGCAGCTATCTGAGAACTGAGAACAATCTGTCATGACATTTCTTGGAGATTCTGAGAGGACGACTTGTGACTCCACTGAAGTTTTGTGGATGGTAGTAGGAGGACACTTTAAAACATTTTTAGAATCTTTAGCCTAGAGTTTAAGGATATCATTTATAAAAATGTAATTTTATTATAATTCTGACTGATGTGACAGTAAATTTATAAAGCAAGATGTATTTGCATATGACTAGTTTGAATAGTAACCCAATCCGTATTTTTATTGTTGCAATTTTTTCACTTTTTCACTGCCCCTACACATAAAAGACTTGTGGAGGGCTATCGATAATTTGAACAATTTGATAAATCTCAAATTGGAACTGAAGGGAAAGAGATTCATGTATTTTTATTTTCTTGTATTTTCTGAAAACAGTATGAAAACTATTTGTTTCAGAAACGGCTGTGTGGTTTATTTATGCACCATACATATTTTATCTTAACTTTAGTTCCTTAGTACATGCATTATAATTTGTTTAAACTCAAGTGAAATGTAATTTACCAATCTTTTATTTGAGGCTGAGTGTAAGGGAAGCATTTTCACTTCAGAGACACAGAATCCTATATCCACAGGCAGCAGTTTCAACCACTGGTATATCTCTCCAAACCAAAAGTTCTGATGCCAGAAGATACTTATGTTGCCTGAGCCTTTATCGTGAATGCACAGAACAAAATGCTTCATTTGTTAGTTTAAAGTAATTTTTGTTGTGCTAAAAAATGCAAAAATGATTAAACACATTAAATCTCAATACAATATCATGAGGCGACATCTGTTTTTTCAAAGACTGTCTGGTTTAAATCTGCATTTGATATGTCTGCCAGTGTTTTCACTGTGTCACCTATTGTGAGTGTGAGGTTGATTCTAAAACTTAATTAATAGATATTAACAATATATTTTCTCCAGATGACATACTGAAAGGCTTCATTGTTATACTACATTTGAAATGAGAAAGGAGAATGTTTCAAAGCAATTCACTTTCTCAGAATCTGAAAAGGTATTTTATTCTAATCCACCTTAAACTACTTATAACACTAATATTTATTTAATTTTTTTCCTTTTTTTTCTAATTGTGAATAATACCAGATTTGTTGGTTTTACATTTTAACAGGTGTGGTGAACACAACCGAGCTCAAAGAAAGAAAGCGTAATGAAGACAATTGTACCTACCCCAAGGTATGAGAAAAAAGGAAATAAACCTTAAATGTGAATGCCTGTGATTGAAAATGGGGCAAATTGCTGTCATGTCCTTGGACTGGACCACGAGTCCTAAAATACAGGGATTATGCACGGCTAATAGTGACAGACACGTGTGACCTTTCACGAATCTTATTTGATTGAGAAAAGGCCTTTAAAATTTAACAATGGATAAAATTTTGACCCAAGACAATTTACAGATTGATTCACGAAGTTGGTATGAAGTCCAGAAGATCTCTATATCCAGAAACATGAGATAACGTACATCTCGTTAGGTGGATCATCATGGATTGGACAACCCTGGTTCTCTTAACTGTCAACTGTCCTTCTGTTCACAAGTCCTTATACTGAGAGTGTACTTTCCAGTAAGAGTCCGTTCAAGGATTTTTTATAAATCACTTTTCTTATTTTCTTATAATTTAATGTATACAGTATAGCAGTACCTATAAATAACCAAAATGAGCTTTTCCATAAATGTTGTAGCATACAAATCCTGTATTGAGCATCCTTGACATAAAGCATACTGTATGTGTGTTAGACAAGGCAACTTTCCTGTTCTTTAAGTGAATTGAATAGGTACAGTATTTGTAAATTTAGTAAAATAGTGGCATGAGCTATTGGTTATCGCTGCAAAGTAAGATGAATGGTAACTGGACAAGTAATAGGTTTATTCCATGCTAAAAAGAGAAGAAAACACAATGTTTCAGCCATGGAGTTTTCTTCAGGTGTCAATGGTATCTGAATGGTAACTGGGTTTGTTCAAATGTACTGCTATTTACTGCATTTACCATTTACTGTATTACAACCGATGTAATGAGTAAATGGCTCCCAGTGTTGTAAAACTAGAGGTGGTATTATTAATCATAGAAAATATAAAAGCAGTATTAAATTACAGTTGCCTTGCAAAAGCATTTTGCCACTTTTTGCCCCTTTATTTGCCCTAGAGTAAAATATGTTAATTGCATAAGTATTCACTTCCTAAATCATCAGGAGGAAGAAGAACCTTTGACAGCAATTACAGCTGTGAGACTTTTGGGATAGGTTTGTGCCAGCTTTGCACACTATTGTGGTGAAATTGTTGTCCACCTTTCTTTACTAATTTGCACAAACTCTGTCAAGATGGTTGGGGATTGTTGATGGACAGAAATACAAATCTGCTCAGTTTGAGCTTTTTTATTAACTTTTGATGGCGAATATTGACTAAAAAATGTGTATCCATCGTATGTAATTCAACAAAACGAGATATCATTACAAGGGGTGAGTACTTTTTCAAGCCACTGTAAACCTCTGAGTCAGAGACGTGTTTTCTCTGTTTTCATTCTGTTAACAACCAGGTACAGTTTTTGTCATCAATACTGTTGTATATTGTGGTTTATTTAGTCACTGATGATACATACTCTTGCTAATTAATGTGGAATATTTAGTGACAAATTAGTTTATCTGTTCACAAGTAATAAGGACTGTTACAAATAAGTGATACAAATTATTGAACTTTTAAGTAACCATGCAGTCTTTAGGTTTATCAGAACTGAATCCATTTTTATGCACATAACAGGGAGGTACATGTCAATGTATTTCAGAAATGAACGCTGCGGCTGATTATGTCAAACTGCCAAAAATTATGTATGCAGTCCACAATAAATGCACCTGGAAATTATGCTGCATTATGCAAAATACATTTCCCCTATGTGTGTTGCACAAGGAACAGTGTGAGCTCAGGAGGATTTACGGCTCTGAACAGTTCATATAGCTTTTGTCTGATACTAAAATACTTTAGTCTTTGTTCTACTAGTAAATACTTTGTTTGCACTTTTACATACTGTATATCTGACCTTTCATGAGAGTAAGACAGTACCAGTTTTCCCCTGTTGTCAGTTGCGTTGGTAAGGCTTCTGGAAGGTTCTGCAGTCTGCAGCAAACCAGTGAATAAACTCTTTAATAACAGAAAAAAACTGTGACAGCCTCTGCTTCCAGATTGTGCCAGTGGAGGATCTGCATCACAGTACCTTTCAAACTGAAAAAAGAAAATGCCTGTTTTTTTAAATAAGTACGTAACAGTTCTCTCAGCCTTCTTAAATTTATTAACCATCAGAGCATCAAATCTCTGTTATGCTTTAGCCAGTTACTGGATGGGTATTCTGCTGGACATTTCTGAGCTGTCTCATAGACCTACAATCTGAAAGCACATTGCTATGATTTATAAGGCAAAAGAAAGCACCAAAATTCTTAAGTGGCCAGAGCTACTGTATGCCTTCCAAAATCAGAAGGTTCCGTATGTGCTGTAGGTATTCACTTTATTATGTTTCTGTATGCACATGCACAGTATGTTTTGCATATGTGTTTTGTGTGTTATCTACTTTTTCTTTATTTTGAGCATTTTGGTACTTAGCTAAACATAAAATACAACAAATTACAGACTGGTACCTTCTGCAGCTCCCAGATTTCCATCTCTTTGCTGTTTTCACACCTTAGCCATTCTCATAATTTATTTAATCCTCCATACCTTCCTTCACCTCTCTCTACACATGAAGAAAGCTCCACTGCCTAAACACTGCTTTCTTTCTTCTTGTCAGTGCTGATCTGTAGCCTGTAGTCTATAACCTTTACTTGTATCTTTGCTGCTCTCAGTCTGCTGCAGCTTCCCACTTGAACCTTTCTACAGGCATAAATACAGATCCCAACCACAATTTCCTGTGATTTAATTGTGACCCCTGCTTGCAGATTTACAGACTGTTCTTTTGTTTAACACATGGAACTCTGCTGTGCCTGGAGATAGAGAAGAATGCTGTGTGCCTGGCACACTGCTCAATAGCATTTACAGTCTGTGACTCTTTTTTTGTTTATTTTCTGTTTTTACATAGTAGTAGCCAGTATGTACATAGGAATATAGGAGAGTTTGCAAATGAGATGGTAGTGAGGGTTCAAGCTCACAGTTAGTAGAGAAAAATGTATTGACTTTCTGTACCATACAGTAGTTCAATGTTAACTGTTTTAGTTTAATGGGTTGTATAAGAAGAACAATGTTTCAGTTCTTGATAAATGTAGATTTTTTAGATTTAGAACTTGTGGTATGTATAGAATGCGTAAACAATTTTGATATCCTGTTTTCGAAATTTGCCTTTAAAAACTTTAATGCCTCTTTACTTAGTATTATTGATATTTTTGCCATACATTGAATTGTAGTGGTATTCAATGCAATTAAGTTTATCTGAAGCGTTATGAAAAAATGGTTTTGAAATTTAAAAGGAGCAAACCTTATTTGACTTGTGGCAGTACTGAAAAGGTCTTTGGAAAACCCTAAAACTACTTTGATTAAACTGTTACTTTATAAATATATTATGTGTCTGCTGTTGCCGCCACATGAGCAGTTTCTCAGAACGACAGGTCTGCTTTTTTCCCTTCAAGGATAATACAACACATGAGGTACATCAGGCAGTGTCTGGAAGCTGCATTCTTTCAAGACTCACAAATGTCATCTGTCCACTGTAATTCTTGAGCCAGCTAAAATTTTGAATGGATTACGATTTCTAATCAGATTCTATATATACTGTAAGACAATAATTAAAATATAATCATATGTATAAAGTGTATAAGAGTCTGTGAAACTGACAGATGAATGCTAATATATATTTTCATGTCTGCTGTAAAAGGAAATAACTTAATCTACAAATAGAAGCATATAAAGTGCAACTGTTTTCTGTTTAAACTGTTCAATTAATTAGCGACCTTCATCCTATACGTAACAATACATAATTTAGATCATTAAGACATCTCAGGAGCTCCTGTAAAAATACACAGCTGCTACAGATGAGGCTCCACTGTTATTGTGTATCTCATTGCTTTTTCATTTGGATTTAACATTCAGTTCATAATGGTTAAAACTAGAGAAGTAATTCTAATACACTTATGTAACCTCTTAAATATTTCCCTGAATGTTGCCAAGACAGCTGCAGTGTACTTTCAATTGCACAAGGTTTTTTAGTTGTGATTTTTCTCAGTCTTTTGGAAACACAAATGCACCTTCACACTGCAATTTAGAAGTGCTGTGGATTAATACCTACCCTTAAATTAAGACGGGAGTCTTTGCCTTGTGGGTACAACATGTTCCTTTCTCTAAGTACCTGGGTGGCGTTGTACACATCACAGATCAGACAGTCTCAGTAAGGTGGTATAATTGTGATAACATGTTTTTATCAAAACATTCAGGATCACAGTCATTTATGATCAAATAGCAATTTAAAAAGGCTAGAGGTTATGCTTGCATATTAATGACAGTGTTTGCGTCTGTCATGCCGTGCTGCATTCCATACAGAGCCCCGATTCTAAAAATAATTGAAGGCCAGCAGTTGAACAGTTAAAATCCCCAGCTGTGTAGAGAGAGAGTGTGTGTGAGAGAACTACAGTACAGTGTAATAGAAATGCTCAGCAACATTTAGCAGGAGGGCTGCAGCTAGCGACAATTAATACCATGTTAGAAGGCAGGGGGGAGAATAAAGGAAGAGAATGGATATAAACTCAAAGGTGGAGGAGATTTAATTTAAGTGTCCTGAGCTGAAAGGCCTGGATCTTATTAAGGGTAAATAAGACTAGCTTGCCAGTGGAGCTGTGTGTGTGTGAGCATACGCTTGTTAGTGTGTGCGGCATCTGTGACTCCGAGTGTGTGTTTCTGAGGGAGACAGAGGGAGAGAGAGAGCAAAACCACTCTATCCACATACAACCGACAGGGGCTCTTGAGCTCAGCCTTCAATAAAGCTCAGTCTTAAGGTCTGCAATCTCTATAATGTCGCAGATGCAGCCCTGCTTCTGAGGATCCTGAGGAGTCTCTCAGGGCCTTTATCTGCGGCTGATTCATTTCCTCTGCTCTTCCGACTCGCCCAGCCTCAGCCCCTCTCTCCTCACTCTTTCTCTCCACTTCAGAAGACGGCATCTCCTCGCCTGCCCCTCTCGAGCAGCAGCAGCAGCAGCAGCCGCCGCGATGGATGGACTTCGGCTGCCGCCTGTGATTGAAGAGGTTGGGGACCCTGCAGGTTGGTGATCAGCTTTTCTGCTCCCTTTGCCATCTGGCTAATGGAGGTCTGTCTAATTAGCAGAGCAGAGAGAATGAGAGGAATTTATGAGGCACAGCTGAGGACAGGAGCTGAAATGAGTCTAGGTCTGCTGTTCTTTTCAGTTCAGCGATATGTCGGGATTTTACTTTATAGATGCTGCCGAAATTAATTACAGTTATTTGCTTTGCTTCAGCTATTATATCAAAATTATAGGTCATATGTTTTGAAAAAAAAATGTAATCTTTATCTTGATTGTAGATATTGTTGATATTGCAGTAGTTCCCTCTTTTGTTTCTTCTGAATGTTAGTATAACATTTCTGTGATGCTGCCTCTTTTAGTTTCTCTCTGGGGACAGAGCATTACAGATTCAGGTGAACATCTCTTTATAGTGTCACAATCCACAGGTAGCATTCTGCTTGGTGGGATGAGGTAGTGATCAAAAACTGATTTATTTCATCTATCAATGCACAAGATGTCTGTGAGAAGCTTTCATAGACGTGAAAAATTTACTCATACTGACAAAAAATGAATCCTATTTTTCCAAGATAAATGAAAGAGCAAATGCCCTAGAGTTTAATGTGCAATTCATAACATCCTAAAAAGAGAAAATACATGTATTAATCATGTCAAGGCATTTAATAATTAAAAACCCTTTATGGACATATATTGTGAGAAAATTACTGAGTGCGCATTAAAAGAAAGTCTTGACCTCCAATCATGACGCTCCATGTCTATACTTTTTAGCAGAAAAGAGATGTGGCCATCTAATAAGGAGGTATATCGAACAGTAGCACCATATACTGTACTACCGTTTTAAATTTCACCCCTCTGTGATATATCAATGTCATGTTCATTTTGTTAGAAGTAATTAAACTTCTTATTTTTTATTGAAATAAAACAATAAACAACGTCACTATTTTGATGTAATATTTAAATGACCCATTAAAAAAAACAGATTATTGCTTCTGCAATAACTGCAGCATTGTTTTTTTTACATCAGTTTTTTTAATTACAAATATTTTAGATGTTTAGACTACTAAATTTTCCCTGCAAGTAAAGATGTAAACCTTATTGTTTTATCACCTTTTTAGAAGCAGTCGTGGGATGTTCCCTATAATTACATGGGAAAGGCATTTTTAATGCAGGAATATTTATAATGTGTCTAATTTCTGAAATTTTCAGACTTTTTCACAACTTATCCAATTAATTTAATAATAAAATGATTTCCTCTATTCCAGCGAAATTCCCAACTGCTTTTCTCACACTAACACAAATGCCCCTTATTGTCCTAGACATTTGTTTCAGATTGCGTTCCACACCCACCCCTGTAAAATAGTCTATAGTCCCTAAAGAACCCACAAGTGTCTCCTATTGATGGATACTGATGGATACCACCCTAGTGCCTGGTTGAAAGTGTGCTGCAACATAAGCTTTGCTTATTTCTGACACTGATGTTGTAGTTTAAGCTAAGCTTAAATGCTTTATCATCTATGGTATTTTTTACACTGACTTTGTACCGTAACAATCATAGATCACCGTGGAGACACCTCAGTGACACAAACTGGCAGGTTTTCTGGGTGCCTTTAAATCACCACATGTGTTAAACCTGGAAATGAAGCTCGAATGTGTTCACCTTAGCCAATAATTGGTTTAATTGAAAGGTAAGGTGGAACACAATGCAGAAGTCTCTGCTGACACCAGCCACTAACAAAGAGCTTTTAACACAGCTAATTACCTTATGTCTTAACTTAAAAAATTTGACGTAGTGTTACAAGTGTTACATTGATTTAAAGTAGACTTTTCTTTCACTCCTGATTATTAGCTCTTACTTTCATCATCTTTTGTGTTACATCTCAATGATGGGCAGTGGAAACACTCCAATCTCTCACCTGGGTAACTCAATCTTGTATTATCGGTTCAGGTGGGTAGCTGCGTCAGCATGCATAGGCTGCAAAGGAACAAGTAATAGGTTTATTCCATGCTGAAAAGAGAGGAAAGAAAATGCAACATTTCGGCCTTGGAGCCTTCTTCAGGTGTGAGGTCACACCTAAAGAAAGATCCATGGCCGAAACGTTGTGTTTTCTTTCTTCTCTTTTCAGCATGGAATAAACCTATTACTTTTTCCCTTGTATTATCAGTGTTCAACAACAATAGATTTTCTTATGCCCTTGGCATTCATGGCAAGGAAAGAGCGTAAGTCCATATCAGTTTCCTGGAACTGCCAATATGTGATGGAATAAGAAGAATTTCACATTACTCCTTTCCAAACTGGCATCGTGTGCATTGAATCGAAACTCTGCAGAAGTGATTAGTCTCAGTCTTTACACCTTAGCCTGACAGACTACCCTTATATATTCCAATAAGCCAACATTTGAAATAAATACTGCTTGATTCCCAGTAGCAAATCTAACACATAATAATGTTTTTCCATCTTTTTAATGTACCATATGATCTGTTAAATTGCATTTTAATTTATTCTTCAAGAAAACATGAGCTCATCATTTATTCTTGCTGGAACAACTTCTGTAAAGCAGACGCTTCTTATCTGAGTTTCTGTTGTCAGGTCTAATCTAAAGGGATTAAACTTGAAAACAACATACTGAACTAAATGAATAATGCTGCTTTTTTTTACCTCTATAGTGAGAGACTATTTTCCATTGAGAGTGTGCACTCTGTTTCCATGTCAAAAACTGATCAAAGTAAGCTCTTATAAAAGGTTGTTTTTTTGTTTAACTTGAGCTACATTATTTTTTAGGCTAAAAATGCTGTGTTTTAATGATGGTGAGTTTAATGATGGTGAGTTTAGCACAAATTTATTTTTTATGAATGCACAAAAGGCACAATTTCTGTCTTAACATTAACAAGCCTAATCCACTTGGGAACCCGTCTCCATAGCGATTATAAGCATTATAAACATAGAAGTGTATTGCAAATGCTTTCAAGGGCTTTCAATATTTCCTTTTGAAAGCGTTACAAAAAGAAAAAAACAATTTATGGTGTTTTTTTACTTTCACATTATGACAAGCATCCACTTTATTGTGGAATAACAGCGACAATGCAATTCTTGTAATACTGTAACTACTTGAAAGCAGAACGAGGAAGAGACATTGAATAATTCATGCCCTCCCACATTGCAAAATAGATCCAAGGCACACAGGCTTTAATTCTGCATTCAAGGAGGGAGCCTAGTGCAGTGGCAGGCTCACAGCAATCGAATCATATGAGACCTTTGGTATAATTTGCTCTACAATTAAAATATGTTGATGTTTAAAAATAAGATTTATTTATTTGGCATAGTAGTTGGTAAATACATCCATTGTGTAATTGTTTTTTCATGTTATTGCCTTAATACTGTTTTGTGCTGCATGACTGACTGCATGCCCGAACCAATTTGTTAGCATATACCACTGTAATAAAGGCCATTACATGGTAGTGTGTGTTTTAACAGCATTAATTTGACCACAGATGCAACAGATGGTATCACTGACCTAGGTTCTACTGACATTTAGTTGTTTTAAAAATAAATAGTCTCCTATAATGCAGCCTGATTATTAATCTAGCCAGAAACAAACACATCCAAACCTATTGTGTAATTAGATAAAGTTTTCAGTCATTACAGTAATTTTTTTAACATAGTTGCATAGGCCTCACGGATTGAGATTAATCTCTTCTCCTGCATCATATATGGTTATGGTGATATCTGCCTCTGTTCAGCATTTCCTTTCTATCAAAGCTTTCGAGTAATGAGAAACCAGATGTTGTTCTGGACATCCTGCTGAGCTTCTGACTGTATAGACTGAAATTCAGAGCTGGAGCAAGGTGTTGTTGTTAGGAAGAAGGGATATGTCTTTGGGACACTTTAGCATGTTAGCACATGACCTGTTTTTGTTCAGAATCTGTGACTAGAAAGCTATTAGATCCACACTGGATAGATTGGGCCCACTACAGCTCGCACATAGTGAAGGGGCTGCGAAAACTAATGAGTTTTACATACAGTAAGGTCCTACTTCTCCTTTATTAATAGGTGATCATCAAAACGGTTCTGTCCACCAACTGTACACCCAATTATTTCGGTACGAGTAGTTATAATGCCAAGGATTGTTTTTGCATTGCATATTTTTGTGTACTGCATTATGTTCAAAACCATAGAAACCTACACAGTATGTACATGGCATCTGTCTTCTATTATAAACCTTCAATAATTGTGGCTTTACTTAAAGCATTAATGATGTGCACCCCCAAATTTTCTGCATGAAGTTATAGAGGGAGGAGCCTATAGTAAAGATACTGATAACTGCTACTGTACAGTATATGGAGTACAACAGGGACTATCTCATATTAGAAACAAAACCTTTAAAAATATCAAAAGGCTTAAAAATTCCTGTACTTATGTATTCCAGTGAATTCTATGCCTTGAAGTAAAGATTAATAAACAAAAGAGAGCCTGTGCTGCGATTTAGTGTTCTGGTTACATTTGAAGCTTACAGCACAAAGCAGTGAAAAACCTAACACTGACATAAAAAATCCTGGCTCGTTGAAAAGGTGGTAAACTGCAGCACTGGTTTATATCATTTGGCTTTAAGTGTTATTTAAAAAAATCATCACTCTTTGGTTGCTAGGTTACACCTAAAAATTGGAAACTGCTGAAGTTAACCTCATTTCTAAACTCCTAGCTGCAATGCAGATAGTGGAAAGTATGTGCAGGAGCCTTTATGACATGTAGAATTGCAATCATCCCCTCAGGTAAACTGAAAGGGCAGAGAAATACTGTAGGTTAAATGTTGTCTTGTTGGTTTTAGTCCATTTGAACCGGACATGGAGTGAGCTGCATTTATTTCCTTTCGCTTTTGAAAGGCTCCAGTTAACATATAGTTTGTCCACCTTATATAATTCTATACCAAGATTTGTTGGAAACCAGAGAAGGTAGAGTTAAAAGGCTTGTCTTAAATATCAACTATTGGAAACAACCTTTGTAAACAGACACAACATTTGCTACTGAGCATCAGCCTTTGGGTATAGTCATTTCCTAGCCTTTCTCTTTTTACAGTCCCTCATTACTAACTTATTACTTTACCATCAAATATTCATAGGTTTTCAAGAGGAGATGATGAAAACGTCTATAGACTGGTTTAAGAACTTGTCTTCTCACCACTGCCAGAATGAGTAATGATGCAGACTGATTAGTCTTGCAGCATCACACTATTATTCTTGTTTTATTTGTATTCTTGGCCTATTACTGTATGCAATGTGGCTGTCAGCTCCTAAATATTACAAAGTCAGTTCCTGTCAAGTGCTCACACTATGGGACTGATGCCCGAAGAAAGGAAGAAAAAAGGAGAATGTATTTGCCAGCAGAGCAGACTTGCCACTGAGTGAGATTGCTGAAAGAGGGGCACCTTCATTCTCATGACTCAGGCAATTAAACGTCAAATTAGGAAGAGGCACGTAGCGTCTCCAACCAGCATGCATTTTCAAATGTCAGATTAGAGGAGAGCCATGTGGTTTCTAACAGGGGGAATCAATCTTTGAGAAAGAGGTGCATTTAGCATGCTAAGTATTGGTGGGTGGGATTTCCTATGAATTCAGCCAACGTAACAGAGCAAAGTAACTCATGACGAGCACTTGGAATTGACATTTATTGAGTGTGAGTCAGGCCTGTTGTTCATCAATGTGTTCAGAGACAGCTGAGATTTATTTTTCATCATATCTACAGCAAGGATAGCTGATTAGTGCCGGCAGAGACACCTCCAGTGTTGGAGTGTGAGATGTGAGTAAACTGTTCTAGCTGATAAACAAGGTTAGAGAAGATTCTCAGCCCTATTCTGGTTTAGAGGAAGACATTTGGTTTAGACTAGAGCAAATCTATTCTGGTTTGCTAGTGAACTTATTTCCTGAGTCCTAGAATTATAGAAAGAGAACTGCTTATTTCTTGCAATATAATAAGAAAATGACTAATTGTAGTAGATACTATTCTCAGTCAAACAAGATATCAGTGAAGGGACTGATCAAATGAATATAATTAATTTCAAAAGTAGTTTTTCCTGCTTATGCTACTTATGAAATTAGCTTTTTATGTGAAAGTGATGTTGATACTGTGCAGAAGGAAAAATAAGATGACAACTACTAAAGTTGTCAGATTCAAAAGTTTTTACAAATGGGATCTGTCCCGTTTCAGTCAGTGATCTGGTGCCTACAGTAACATGGGAGGCACAGGGCACACACACTGTGGGACTACACCTTGGGTGGCATGCAAGTGCATTGTTGAGCCTTATGTGAAATTATCCAAAACATACTATGGTTTTACATTAAAAGAAGTCTGTATTTTGTTAGTTGAGTGCCTATCATTGCATTGTAGTGGCTATACATTTGTGAAGTATGATTCACAATGTTCTGCTCTTGCCTGAATTGGTGTTTTAGCAGAAACTGAGCTTTTGTTGATCACTTTGCACTCATGAGAATGAACAACTGTTTCCGTGAATCATTTAATCTTTTGCTATACTGTTAGTAATAATGCCATCGATTTACTTTTTTCTTTTAACATGTATGTAGCAGTATATTTTTATTCTGCTTTGCTTGCCTTTACTGAAATAAATGTTTGCACTGTGTTGGGACATGCTAGAAGGAAATGTTCTTTGTATTTTCTTTCAGCTGGAGTAGGAAAAACACAGACGAGGATACACAATCCTTGCACACTGAAGACACCCTCTACTTTATATTGTAAATTATTGATGACAATAAGCTTTACATAAAAGCTATTCATATTGAATGATCTTACTTCAGTGTTCAGAGAACATTTTTATTAAGGTGCTAATCCTCTCTGTTTACAGTTTAGCAGACTGTTCAACACATGAACATCGCAGGGTACAGTATGTACATCCTGCAGAACAACAAATCAGAATACTCCTTGTGTAGCAAAGTATATATCTATGGTCATCGTGAAGCAATAGTCTTGGAGTCAGTTGTGAGACTAGAGAGCATAGTTAATTTTAGTGTTCTGCTGAACATGGAGATGGGTCAAATTTGAAAGTTGCACAAAGATAGATTTGAATCAATCTTCCATAAACAAGGAATTATATGTATCCTCTCATAAAAACAGTCTAAGATCTTCCATTTCCTTTGTTTGAAGGCTGTTTTCCAATGCATTTTATATGTATCTGCAAGACAACATTTCTCAGAAATATATTATCTGTATTTTGATCGGATGGAGAGAAGTGTCTGAATGCTACTGGTGTATTAAATCTTTTTCTAAGTGTATTACATTTTTTTGCATCCTTTTTAAAACCAACCTTTCATGGTGTCTGAACCTTTAAGGTAAGATGGTAAGAACTTTAGAAGCAAATTACAGTTGTAGAACTCAGGGGACATTTGTGGATTTACATATCTAGATCCTAAATCCATTACTCTCTCTTGTAAATGAACATACAATACATAAGGCACATCAAGGCCTAAACGAAGTATTTAACACAGAAGGAAATATCAACCAGTAACTGTATTGCCGAATGTTGAAACATTTAGTGCCCTGTTACCATGGCTGTTTTTATGTACATTTTTAGACTACAAATAGTGAACCTAAACATTGTAATTAACATTTTTGATAAATATGATTTATTGCCACAAATAATCATATTTGTAAATATTTTTTCATTGTTGTTCACACTGTGAAATATAGTTACCTAGCTGATATTTTTCTATATAGTGGACCAGGAGAATAACAGAATTGCAGGTATGTATTCAAAAAATGACTTGGCTTCTGTCCCCTAGTTTGTCATTGATATACAGTCAGGTTCACAGCTCATTAAGGCTTTGCATCCTTTTTAAAGCCGTGCATTAGGTATGGTTTTCTTTGTAAGGTGTCCAGTGGAACTCATGGCCTTATTTATTAATGTGCAACTGTACCTTAGTTACTGAGGAAAATGAAAACCTTTGTGCAATTTAAGAAGAGAGGGGAAGACTCAGGGTTGCAATTATTAAGGCAATGCAATTTTTAAAACTTGGGATAAAAAGAAACACGTTCTATTATTTCCCATTAGATACTCCAAAACTGAGGTTTTCATGGCTCAGTCAAATGATACTCAACGTTCTCACTCTCAGCACAATACACAATTGAAAACACCATATGCAGTTTAATATGAATGCTTAAAGGGAGTATTTTAATTCGAACAATAAATGACATTGAACACTCTGAATCCTCATCCCAGAATAATATGTATTTATTTAACCTGGTTAGTCAACCAACACTGCCAGCTGTCAATGTTCTAACTTTTGAGAGGTGATGTGACCACTTACAGCCACTTCATTTATAGCTTGTGAATTGGATAGAAGCAGAATACATTTGGAACATGTCTTACTCAATGAACATGTGCTGCTAGGTGAGGTGTATAGTTACTTAATCTCGGAATAGTTAGACATGGGCTATAAAAAGTAAGATAATGTCAGAGTCTGGCTGGCAGCCACAGCAATGCAGAAGGTTAGGGTCAGGACACAAGGGAAATAACTCAATGATCATGTGTGAATGCTGGGAGACTCATAAGGCTCTCAGCCAGGGAATTCAGATGATCACTTTAGTTTCTGGGAGTCACCAATGGTACTACAGCTATAGACCCTATTTTTTCAGTATATCTTAGTATTACCGCTCCGACTCTAATTCTAACCTCAACTCTTCTAACATTGCCTGTAATTTACCTGGTTTCTGAGTCAACAATGACACCATTAGTACACCATTGCTTTGTGGGGATTTTATACAAGTATTCAGTCTGCCACCCAGTAGGGAGTACACATTGGTGTCTCTATTTAAACAAGTCTGAGACATTTAGAAACTGAACTGACTGTGTTAAAGAGTTGCTAAATACTCTTTAGTAGGAAAACATAGTATTGTATGTAGAGTAAGAGGTGCTCTTAACCCTCGATGTCTATCATGTTTTCATAAAATATATTGGTATCTGTGAATTGTTTTTTTGACCACAGGTGTACCACACATTTAATGTACAGTATATGATGACAACCAATGCTTTATTATATTTCTTAATCACTGACAGGACTGGAACCACAGATTCATCCTTTTAAGAAGACCGTATGTTGAATTAATAATGAGTTTGGAGGAATACTTTGTGACAAATATCAACAAAGTGTCATTATGCAATAGTATTTTTTGGAAAAATTAGTATCTTGAATGGATTCTGACCATTTTCATTCTTAAGCATGTTGCAGCTAGGGATTTACTTTTGAATTCTGGTTGAAATAATGTATTAAATAAGATGGAATTAAATGGAAATAGATCTTAAATACTGGTTAATAACATACTTCACAATGATATAATACATTACACTCAATATGAGGATTCAAAACATTTTCTTGTAATTGCCACAATAGGTCAGTAGCATGATAGAAGGCTAATTAGCACTACTACCTCACAGAATTTTAGTCCAGGATTTAATTCTGGACTGGGATTCCATTTTTGTCAAGTTTCCTTGAGCTTTCAGTGTTCCTGTGGATTTGTGTTGGGTGCTATGATTTCCTTCCACCTTCCAATGCTACATTAATTGTGTATACTGTGCGTGCCCTCTGATAGACTGGCACCCTGTCCAAGACATGGATTTATGCGTCTTTCTGACAATAGATGAATGGGTACAGCAATAGGTGCACTGATAATATTTAGTATAATTTGCAGTATGCATCCTCTTTATGATATGTATTTTTAATACATGGCATCATTATATTTTTACTCTTAATCACCTTCAAAGTCTAATACTGTACCTGATACAGAGATGACATTTCATATGTTTGATATATTATGTAAGGTTCAGAACCTAGAAGAGGTATAAGTCTGTTGAGTTACAACTACTTTATTAACTGCTAACTACAGCATATTCAAAGCTTGCTTGTTTGTAACAAAGTGAATGCCAAAGAATGATGCAGATATTCAGTGTGTGGTCTGTGTATAACTCACAAAGCTGTACAAAAAATATTTGTACAGATTATTGATATTATGTACAATACTGTGCTAAATGTGTAGTGAGATACCATTGGGTGATTAATTGAATCTTAAAAACAGTTGTTCTTCATATGTCCTGGAGGGATACTTTTTGAGGTAAACAGTATAAATAGCTCGTCATTACATTTTTTGTTTGTTATTTAGTTATAATGGTGTGTAATAGTGCAAAAGCTTGCTCTGCCATGCTTTAAAGAATCAGTAAAAAATGTAATAATTCGTGGAACTTGAAGCATTATGTACTGTACTGTAGGTCCCTGATGTGAATACCTACAGTAAGTTCTAAGCAAGGACAATTTATAGTTTTGCAAAGGAACTGCTAGTCTTCAGGCTGATTATTAATAAACTCATATTTTTTATTTCAAAAGAAACATTAATTTCAGTACAGCAATACAACAAGATTTGCAAAAATAATTATAGATTCAGTGCATTAATATTTCTTTTTAAGATGCAAAGAACAACACATTTTATAGCACAGTTCTTAATTCTTCACAGTTCTGTACATAGATTTTAAACAGAAGTTCAGGAGGAGGTCAAAACCTATTTCCACCTACAGTACCTACAGTATGTAGAGATATCACACTCCTTGCTTATTCGCTTGCACTTGGCTTGTTTCTGTATTTCACCCTCCACCCCATCTTTGTCCTTGCAACGTACACTGCAAGCCCTGAGGGTTTCTGTCAGCCCTCTCTTTAGGCTGTGGTTCTCTACAGACAGGTACTGTAAGTTACTCCTCAGTAATGCTTGCTTTTTGAATCATGCCTCTTCTCCACCTTAATTGCAGTTTGACCAAACTACTGGTTTGTGTTTCCTTCCTGAGTGATAAAAAGTTGCACTGAAAAAAGGTTTGTTACATTTTCTGTTGCACCTCAGAGCGTTCATCTTAGATGAATATAAGATTACAAAAAGGCTACAAATGAGATCAGGCCATGTGGTGCATCCAGTTTACATGAATGCTGGGAGAAAAGTGATTCATTCAAAAGTGATATTAGCTTCTTGAAAAAGCCAGGAAGGATGTCAGCTGAGAACATAGCTGGGTGGCCTCTTAAGAACATAAGAACAGAAGGTTAAAAATGAGAAAAAGCCATTCAGCTCATCTAGCCCATTTGGTATTTAGTATTTAACTGATCCAAGGATCTCATCCAGCTGTTTTTTAAAAACAGACAGTGTATTGGGTTCAACCACATGGCTAGGTAGCTTTTTCCATACACAACACATTTTCCAGCTTGTTCCAGACTCCAAATGGGACCTCTGACGTAATGTTTTCTTGAACAGGTGCATGGATACTGTGGCATTTCATTACTGAGTCATTGCTTGCAAATCATTACCTTTTAACCTCATCTCATAATCCTATATCATTTAATCTTTTACACGGTAACCAAACTAATCATAGTGATAATTCTGTTGGTAGTTTTGAAAGTAATTCAATTAACAATTAGCTTTAGGTAGCCATTTAACAAAATGACACTTTCATGTAATGTTTTCAGTGTGTAAATATTGAGTTTTGTAAACTATGAAGATAGTAAAGGAAGCTTTAGAAGATATTAAATTAGTAGAGACTGTAAATTTTGTATCTCACTTACATGTATGTAACTACCTTAGAAGAGATAATGTCACTGCATTCACTGATCTGAATCTTGTGCCTCTTGTAGTGTGTAGTGACAATATACAGTAGTAAAACTAAGGAGAAAACTCAGTTTACATTTTACACACTTTTGAATTGGTAAGCATTCAGTCCAGCAGACTGAAACATTAAAGCTTTATTTATAAAGCCAAAACCTGCAAAAGTGTTTGGTTGATACTGTATCTAAGCAAATAACGCTGGACGAGCAAAGCTTTGGGAGGAATAGCAGAGACCCAAAACTCAGAGTAAAGAGCAGTGCTCGGAAAAGAAAATCATTTATTTCTAAAACTTACAAGAAAAACATTCTGAATTAAAAGAATGTCAGTGTGCAAGCTGCTGCAGGTTGTCACAAAGACAGAGACATGGTGATAATTGGACAGGTCCATGTACTGTAGCTGTCATCTTAGTAGCACAACACTGGCAGCTTTCCAAGTCTGTATCCAATCGGTTGGGAAGGCAAATCATCATTTAATTTAGTCACTGCACAGCTAATTATAAGTAAATAGAAAAAATGAAAAGCAATTACCCTTTCTGCAAGGCATTTATACTTCCATATTCATATTGAACAGTTCCACAGGGCCATCCACACAAATATTATTGTAGGGAAGAGAGTAAAGCCTACATGCTTGCAAATACTCATATACTGTACCATATCTCCTTTTTTCCTCTTTTGTTTTTTATTCCTGCAGTTCCATGTTGGACATATTCACTATTCTAGACTTCTAAACATCCAATAATTATTATTCCTGACACAAGGATTAATTAGGCACCTCCCTGTATCAAATTAAAAGATTTTATTGATTTGGCCTTTCCAGTTGCCTTCTTTTTTATAGGTCACAGGTATAGCTCAGATGCTGCAATGATATCATTCACATTAGAAAATAGGATGAGTCAAATGGCCAGGACAGAAGAGCATGCAATGTAAACCTTACCAAATAAACTACATAGGAAGGGGATGTTGTTTTGGACAATTGCTAGAATTCCCTGTTTTGTAAACTTGCTTTCTCCCATCTTTGCTGGAGGTGGTTGTGCAGATATTCATTGTTCTTTTTATAAAGGTATTTACTTTAAACGTGTGCAGCACAGAGGCGCAGTGGTTAGCATTTACATGGATTTTCCGTGTACTGCAGTTTCCTCCCATAGTCCACAGATGTACAGTACTGGCAGGTTAATTGGGTTCTGAGGAAATGGGTCTGGTGTGACTGTCTGTGTCTGTGTCTGTGTCTGTGACCTGTGATGGACTGGTATCCTGTCCAGGGTGTATCCTGCCTTGCACCCGTTTGCAGGGATAGGCTCTGTGTGGCTCCCTCATGTGCTCCTCCATTCCACTATGTGGAAACACTTTGGTCAGCAATTAAAGCTGTGAATCTTTTTGGGTAGGTCTGTAGCACACTAGTATGGTGCAGTTTTCACCTTTTTATTTATTCTAACATGCTCAAGTTCTGTCCAGTCAGTTGGGGATCATTGAGGGACAGGAATTGCTACCGACTTTCTATCGGATTAAAGTCAGGATTTTGATTCGGTCACAAACTTTCATTTGACCTTATGCTTTGGGTCACTGTCCTGGTGGAAGGTGATATTTCATTACAGTTTTAAGTCCTTAGCAGACTGAAGCAGGTTCTCCTCATGTACTAACCTAGACTTTGCTTCATGCATTCTCTTCTCCTGACAAGCCATCCAATCCATGCTTATAAGAAGCATTCCGACAACATACTGTAGTTTAAAAAAAAATTTTTCCAGAGGAATGGCAATGACTGGGTGATGAAGTGCGTGTATTTTGTGTTTGGCAAATATGATATCAGAAGAATTCCAACTTTGTCTGACCACAAGATCTTTTGCCACATGTTTGCATTTGCAGTATCACTTAAATGTTTTGTTTTGTTGCAAGTCCATATTGTATTTGAGAAGGGTTTGTCACTCTGCCATACAGGGCAGCTTTGTGTTTTGTCTAGGATATTGTCAATTCATGGTATTTTTTTCATCTCAGCTATTGAACGCAGTAGCTCTCTCAAAGTCACTGCAGGCCTCTCAGTGGCCACAACCACTTTCCCAACTACTCAGTTTACCCAGAGGGACAGCCCAATCTAAGCATTGAAAATACACCTACTACCTCATTATGATCAACTTTTCCATGTTCATAGGGACATTGCCTTTGAATTTTTTATAAGCTGCTCCTGATCTCTGCCTTCCTACTTTATCCCTAAGTTGTTCGAAAGCCGTTTGGTCTTCAGTGTTGAATGTTTGCTAGAAATTCAGTACCAGACCGAGATGACAGAGTGATCTTGCAGAGACAAGTGTTTATACTCTAAAATCATGTGAACCAGTATTACTGCACACAGACAGAAGCCATTCAACTCATCGTTGGACTTATCGAAGTCTTAACTAATTTGGGTTTGCTACAGTATAGTAATGAGAACGAATACTTATTCAATCAACATATTTTAGTTTTTTATGTTCTCTGCAGTTGTTGCTAACATTTAACTTTTTCATCCTTAAAACTGTTTATTTGAAGTATTTACATTTTAAATAAAATAAACATTAAAAATGAGCATACAGTACATCATTTGTAAATCAACAAAATTGGACATCATTTGATGGGGAAGAATGTTTTTGAAAGACACTGTACAATATATACAATACATACTACATTCATTTTATAATGACAGCATTTTTGTTTGTGTTGACAAACTGTATAGATTTACTATCTCTTTTCTTTAAAATTTCAATTCAATTTTTAGGTACTTTTTTAGTTTATCTTAGATTTTCTTCTGATAGTTTTCTTCATTACAGATGAAAGGTAGAGAGAATCTTTGAAGTTATTATTGCAATAAACTAGTGAAAGAGCACAATATACATTCTGTAAAACGTACTGTACCAGCACACAGACAGGAACACATTTAACTGACTGTGAAATAGGTATTACATATAATAGGATAAGGGGATTTTATTTCTGTCTGACCTGAGCTAAATCTTTAAGCCAGTGACCTTTCTTGATTAGGCAGCCCTGTAGGCCAGACCTGTTGTAGCAACAAAGTACTTAGAAGACGACATCTGCTGAATCGGAGACTGGGTTGAAGTGCTAAGTTCTTTAAGAGTTAAGTTCAAGTTCTATTTTAATTGTTGAAACTATTTTTTCTAGTGTTCTTGTAATTTTACTCTAATAGCATTTTTGTAAAGGTGGAGAATGATCAAAGCCGTCTCAGGACTGAAAATGACAGTGTTACAGTATGTACTGTACTATACGATCCCCGTTGCCTGGCAACAGGAGCACAAGCTAGACACAGTATTCTATATCAGACTTGCTTAGATATTCTCCCCTTTTATGCATTCCCTTTTATAAAACACATTTCTCTGAACTCTCAAGTTAACGTTCTCTCTCACTGACATATGTGGTGACTCTGAATCAATTGAAAGCAACTATCTGCTTCTGTGTCCCTCATAAAACGGTAAAGAACTCAGGCAAAGCTTTACATAATGCCTCATAAAACTACAATATCATGTGACATTCTTGCTCATTCCCACTCTTGACAATATTTTTTTCTTTGGCATTGAAGGCAATCATTAATTACATGCGATCAAATAAAGACTATTATTCTGAGCTTCGTGGCCAGATGAGAAAAGATAACAGACGAATCGGAATCCATGTTGAAAATGAACAAGTGTGGGTGTGTGGTGTTGTGGCAGTTGTACTTTTCCAAGTCAGAGAAGTAATTACTTCACTTCAGTCCTTTGGTGTGTGAGTAAAATAAGTGAAGTATAAATTAAAGTAATGGATAGAAAGTGCATAGTTTTAATTAGCGCTTTCCTCTCATTTTACACCGGAAATTCGATCCAAGTAGAAACTAATTTTAAATGGAAAATACGGCTCCAAATGAAAACCGTATAAAAAGAATTAAAATATAAGTTAACTGATACAGAGGAAAAATAGGCTTGAAGCACATGCAGCTGTCAGTGTTTGCAAATTAGTAAGAAAAGCAACTATATTTAGACTATGCCTTCTGTTTGGGCTTGAGTGACAGAAGGATAGCAGGAGCAGAAGGTCGAGACACAGGAGGGATTCTTTGGCTGAATATTCTCTCCTGGATGACCCAGCTCGTATTGCATGTTTATCGTGACTGTTTGTCTTCCTTCCATCTTGCTGCTGACATTCCGAGAATTCAGGTGGATGTCAGCTGTTTTTATGTACATCCAGGACTGGTATGAAAGAATGTGCTTTATAAACCATTTGAAGAAAGTAGTACATACTGACAATTTAATATTCTTCTCTGTGAACGACCCTGTGGAATTCACCCTTCCGCAACGCCGCGAGATACGAATTTTATTGAGAAGCTAATTTCACGGTTTAATTCTGAGGTTGTTTTTTCTATTGAGCCACAAGATGGCGTGATTGAACATTTAAAAATTGAAACAGGATTATGTTGAGAAGTTTTTATTTATTCCCCGATCTTCCAGTCCTTGTATATCTTTCAATTTTGGGGAATTGCTTTACTACATATGGGTTCATGACCAAACGCTGACAAAAAGAACAGGTGTTTTGCATTTTGGATTCTAGCATTGCAGGTCCTCCAAATCATGATTCAAATAAGGATAAGACATTAAAGAGGTACAAACAGGCGTTACAAGAAGAGCCAGATATGACTGTGAAAACTGTGGAAGCGATAATTGGTAGATTGTAAGTGCAAACAAATGAGAATTATTTTTAGACAGTAGGTTAGTGTGATGACTGTTGTAATATACTCAAAAAAAGAGTACAGAAATAAAATAAGAGAAACAAAGAATTGTTTAAAGGGGAACTTAAAAGCCAAGCTGAAATAGTCAGACTTATTCCAGATCAGCCTTTCACCTCTGATATCACACAGCAGAGCATTATAAATGTTATTGAAAGCTGATAATATTTTATGTATGAATCTTGTGCAGTCTTGTAATAAATTTGTTTGCTGTCATTTTTAAGTGTATAGTATATATACAGTTGGATAAGAATATGGCACAGTGGTAAGAATTGATGCCATGCATTAGTATTGCTGTATTGGTGGGGCCCTGGGTTCAATTCCAGAACTGGGGTGCTATCTGTGTGAAGTTTGTTTGTTCTCCCTGTGTTTGTGTGGGTTTCCTTCCACAATCCAAAGACATACTGGTAGGTTAAATGGCTTCTGGGAAAATTGGATTGGTGTGATGTGTGTTTCAGTCCCTACCCTGGCATCCGGTCCAGGGTGTACCCCGCTCATTGCTTGCTGAAATAATTTCTGGCTCCCCTGTGATCCTAAATTGAATAGAGTGGTTAGAAAATGGATGGATGGAAGAAATTGTATTTTTAACTGGGGTATGCATTGATATAGTTCTGAAATCCACAGGAATCCTGTGCTAGAAACTAAAATTGGAGATCTAAGCTTGTGCATTTTAGTTCCAATTAAGTTCTGAGCAAATGAGTTCTGAACGTTTTGCAATTTTGTAAGCACATATTTTCAATCCACCAGAAAACGATGCCTTCTAAAAATCATGCTTGAAAAATCAAAGTTGCACATTTGCTTTTTCTTACTTAGATTAGAAAAGACATTAATGCATATGAGTAATATTCTGAAGAGAACAAAAATACAAACATTTTAATTCTAATATGAGTTGGAGCAAATTGTTCAGATTTTGTTCCACGGAGTTTCATGAAGGGAATTTGGTAGCTGCATCGGGGGAATGGTGCATAAATGAATCTTCTCTAGTTTTAGTTGATAAGCTGGCTCTTAAAGTAAAACATGAGTGAAGACTTCTGCAACTTTCTATAGGCTTGTCAGAGTCTAACCCTTCTGCCAGGATCTGTGGTGGTTGCAGCATTTTAAAAAAATAAGTGGCTGTTTTTCATTTTTCCTGTGCAGTAAAGGATTAATCACTGTAAACTGAGAGAATTCCAAAGATGGAAGGCATGACATCAAAAGAAAGGCTAATACTGTATGAACTTCTGATGACTAGAAAAACCAACACCCCCTATTGTCTTACTGTATTATACTGGTAGTGTAAAATCCACGTCCATTTGTAAATAAAGAAGACTTATATAGATCTTAACATGACGATGGAACTGTGGCCTCTTTCCTTCAGTGGTGGCTAACCATTTTTCAACTTCTTTCTGAACAAAGAGGACGCCTGCGATGAGAGGCCTGATAGACCTGGGCAGGAGGACATGACTGCTATGGAGAAAGAGGTGAAGAAAATTAATAACAAGGAAGAAGAGAAAGAGGTGGCAGGGGTTAAGGAGGAAGAAGAGGGGACAGCAGTCAACGACAGCAAAGCACAAAAGGAAATGGAGGGAAAAGAGGAGAAAGAAGCGATGGATGAGAAAGAAAAAAGGAACCTGAAGGCAGGAGGAGACTATGGTGAGGAACTTATATCCGAAGAGCAGGAGTTGGAAGAGCTAAGGTCCCAGGTTCTTCAGCTGCTGAATGAGCTAGAGGAGGCAAAAGAACTCTCCCAGAAACATGAGGAGAGCTTCAATGAATTGCAAGGTAGGAAAGACAACTGATACTTTTAGAGAATTAATATACAGTATAAATTGATTTATATTTATATATAGAATACCTCTTCTTGTTTGTAACGTTTCTTACAGTATGTTCTAACTCTTTGTGTAAAGAAGTGCATCCTCTTCTAAGTTATATATGCATTTCAACCTAGTTTCCCTTCATGTTCAGTATGTACAGTAATTGATAGGATTTTGAATACTTTGGTCAGACTGCCTTGTAATGGTCTTTGTTTAGAACTCCGAAGGTTTCTTTTAGCCTTATTGTAGGGCTTTCCTTTAATAACAGTAATATTTGTTTTGTGACGTGGTGACCAAAACACAAAACCCCACACACAATGTGGCACACAATATTCTAAAGATGGGCATCCATTTAGAATCTGTCAACAACAATAGGTTTCTGTCGTGTAAATTAAGTAAAATGTGTAGTAGGATTCATTTGCCTGCTGCACTTGAGAGCAGTTTGTACAGGGGAAGGTGAGTTAAACTTTACATGCTCCCACATCTGACAGCTGCAGTCCCAGTGCATACATTGTGTAGACAGCTGTTTAAGACTCTATTGTGACATCACTGCTGGGCTCTCTCAGGGAATGCTCAGCTGCTCGGATCTCTGCGCCCACGGTATCATTTCAGAGTAGCTCCAAGGCTGCCATTTTAATTCTTGCTGAGTCACAGCTTGCTGGACTGCAGTGGGTCACCTCCTTTCAGCACATACTGTCACTCCACAAAAATAAAGGCTTCTCTGTGTCCAGAGTTTTAAAAAGAAGCACGACTGTTTGTCCCTAGAATTGCATGTATTTTAAAAGAGGAAACTAAAAGAAATAAAAATGATATGAAGTCTGCATAGGTCCACTTTCTCTATGCATTTTACAATTTTGTAAATATTTTAGATCCCAAATGACTTCCAAAAAGGGGATTTTCAATTTCTTTTAATAGTAAAATAAATCTCAGGAATGTTTTAGTGAGATACCTACAAACTTAAAATGTAGATTTTTACTGTTCACAAACATGTTTAGGAGTTTTTTAAAGTAATGTCACATGCTGTAGCCTTGAAGTCAGACAAGGGGAGAACAAAAGAACAGAAACAAAAAAAAAGGTCACTAAGCCAATTGTTTTTTACATGGCCTAAATCCAAAATATTCATGTACTGTGACTTTCATTTTATAAGGCAATGCAAAATGGGAAAAACATTTAAGAACTATGTTACAGAAAAACACATCATCTCATGCAAACTGTTGAGTAGTATTGAAATTTAGGTCTACAGAAATTTTTGGCAGATTCACATAATATTTTGTATTCTAAATGGATTTTTGTTTCTGAAACTTTTCTAAATGAATGTTAGAAAGTGTTCTCCGTGTCCGTGTAGGACACCTCTAAGTGCATCATTTCCAATTTCCCAACCAACAGGGCTGCTGGAGGATGAAAGGCTGGCCAGTGCACAGCAGGCTGAGACCTTCACCAGACAGATACAGAGATTACAAGGTAATGATACCAAATTATAGTCCATTTGTATTCATTGATTTTAAGTCTTTAAGTGTGAAGTCTAAAATAAGACACCAAGATATTATTTTTTCATGCTGCTCTACATGCATATTTAAGGAGTTCTCAGCCATAGAAAAGATATATTACTCTGGCAAAGATGCATAAAAAGATATATAACACATGAAAATAATATATAAACAAAGAAACACTGTACTGTGTCGTAACCATATATTAATCTTAAAATTTTATAGATGAGAAGTCTGTTTGAAATCTGTCTGTTGTGTCATATACCATACTGTATGGTGTTAAAACATAGTCAATGAACAAGACTCACTAAAATGGATTGGATGTGCGTCAGCAATGGTTTTTATGGAAGATTTTATGTATTCAGAGGGAGGACAGATACAGCAACATCAGTATTCCCTAGATGTTGTCTAGATGTCAGATTTCAGGCTCACAGAGAAGGCCCTCTTTTCCCAGAAAACCCAAAGCAATCACATCGGAGAAGGGCAGAAGACTAAATAGTGAAATCAAACATAGAGAAAGGCAACATTGATATTGTTCCTCCAGACTCCTGCAAGATTACAACCTTTGGCCCTTGAACTAAATGGAGAAAGAATGTCTGGGAAGGAGCAGAGCACTTTGAGAACCAAAGCTGTCAAAACAAGGAAGAAAGAGAGTTAACCATGACTGGATTGCAACTGGAATCCCACATTGCCCTGATCAGACATCTTCAGGTCCATGGACATCTATCATCCTCAACTATGAGGGAGAGCCTTATTCAGCTGTATAAATGAAAGTGATAGGTTTATTCCGTGCTGTGGAGCCTTCTTTGGGTGTAAGAAAGATGGGGCAGTCAGCAAAGATAATATAGCATGGGAAAACAAAAGCCTGGATAGAGGAGGAGGCGGGAGCAGGGGAGAGGCAGAGTGGCCAATCAAGTGGTGTGAGGTCGAGAGAGGTGAGGAGAGGTGTGAAACAAAACCTACAAATGAATAGAGAGAATTAGAAAAAAAACAAGTCTGTCGTTGAGAGAATGGGGAAGGTGTGAACGAAGTTTCAGGATAATTTTAGTTTCTAATTCTGCTATAGGAGTTAAGAAACCCTATTTTGAGAACACAGACGGAGCGATCAGTGTGATCATGGCCGTCAGAGGTGAAATGAGAAACTTTCATTTCAGAGGTGAAATGAAATTGTCAAGTAACATAAATTGAGTTCATTGAATATTTTTTTATCGACTTCTGCACTTCTTATACTGACTGAATCCTGGCAATATGATAAATCATAGAATAAAGTTTTTGATTTATATCATGAACTGTATAGTTTCAAGACAAACATATAATGTACAGTATATTGATATTATAGTATAAAGAAATTTCAAACTGTAGTGTGAGGAGCTCCGTTTATACAACTGGAATTGTGCTATCAGCTCTTTCGTGCTGCTTGAAGTAAAAAAAGCTACTTGTGGAGTCAACTGATGAACTAAGTAAAAATAAAATACAACTACAATGTATTGTATTGGAAGTGAGGTTTTTTTTCAGGTTCATATTGAATACATTAACCAGCCGGTGAAGTTCAGCAGCAAGTGTTCTCTTGATTAGTTCATTGCATGCCAAAGGGTTTGGCACTAGACACCACATTAATATCATTATAGTAATTGCATTAGCACAGAAGTGTTTTCATTTATGTTTTCTATTGAGACACCAAATCAAGCCACCAAGCTAGTCAGCACAAAACACACAAATGTTATACGACTATGCAAAAGCAATGTTTAAATACTGCATGAGTTCTGATTCAATCTGTTGCCAGAAAGGTGTCATATAAGATTTGGGGAATCATTCACACCAATCACAGCATTATTTCAAAGCCCTGGATTTCATCTTCACAGTATACAAGCCAGTACAAATGTAAGAAGGAGTGGAAATACATTGTTCTGTCTTCTGTGTGATATGTTAATAAAAATGTATAAATCTATAATATAGAACAAATTAAAGATAGCTTCAAAGATTTTAGAATTCTGCATGGTGTCTAAAATATCTATAAAAGTATTTTTAAAGCTATGAATTTAAAATAATTTCATTTGAATTACTCACTTTAAATGTTTGATATTCATATATATGCTGTTTCTTTGCTTGCAAAGGTTGAAAATAATATTTTCCTGATATCTGTGCAAACAGATTTCATCACATGTGATTTCTGAAGTGCTGATTGTTTGCAATTAAATTGACAGTTTGTCATTTTATGGGATTCACACATAAGGCTTGAAGGTCTACCTTCTGTGTTCTAATTAATTACAAAAAACACTTTAAATGTGAAGACTGTAAATACCAAAATAACACCATGGCCAGAAGTGAAAAATGGAGTTGACTGTATCTTGCCATTTGTTGTATAAAAGAAAGCTTTTAACAACCAAATCAGCACTTTGCAGAGGTATACTTTATATACAGTTCTGCCAATGAGATGGGAAACAAAAATAATGTAGAATAGAATTAGTTAATGTGTTTAAAACTATTCTACAGTAATCATAATAACAGAAGAAACAAAATATTGATTTACAGTATTTATCAGAAATTCTTCACAAGACTAAGTATTTCTTTAAATGAAGTCCAACAAAATCGAAGTGAAAATCTTCAGAACTATATACAGACCTTCGAAAGTTTCTTCTTGCCCTGTGGTACGAAGGGAGGTAACACAAGGAAGGCGTTCAATAGTAGCACACATCATGATAGTTAAGGTCACAGAGCTCCACAAGAAAGAGGGTGGCTATAGAATAATCCACAAAAGAACTGAATCTAATACTTGCTGTACTTTGGTATCTACTATCAAGAAGTTTAAGGATGTAATTGCAAGGATGCCAAGAAGAGAATTCAAGTACTGCACATCTTGCCAAAGGCTGTAGTTGGAAGTTTCCAATACAAACTGCCATCCATTACTATTGTTTTTGTCACAGTAAAGAGGACTTGATATAATTAGATCCTTAAAAATCATTTTAAAACTTAAGTTCTTATTTTGACTGGTAAAATAGATGTATACAGTATACACAAATGTCAGCTGCAGGAAGTACAGTATTTGTAAAATGTTTGTGTGACAAGCAAACAATGCTCTGTCTCCAATATGCATAAATGCCTTCGGAATGTGTCCTGAACTTGGTTAACTAGGGTGCCAATATAATGATCATCTTCTTAATGTGAGAACTTAATGTGAGAAAAATAGTTTATTGCCTTTTAGCTGTATTGTTCTAACATGTAGACATGTTAGAAACTAATCACACAGCAAATCACAGACTGGTCAACAGGAGCCACACATACAGTACATAGCTCCGGGAGTATGAAAAAAAACAGAACCGTTTACCAAGCCATTCATTTTCAAATGTGTTTTATAGCTGAATGTGCACGTAGAGTTACTGGATCTTGAGGTGGTCCCGTTGTCTCCCCCAGCCCAGCTGCGTTCAGTGCAGGAGGAGATGGACAGTCTGGAGGAAGAGAAGGAGAGCGAGCTGTCAGAAGCACAGGAGGAGCTGCGGGCTGCGCAGGAGGAGGTCATGGTCCTGCAGCAGGCTGCGGAGGAGGCGGCGGCCGAGCGGGAGAATGACATTGCCAGCTTGCAGGAAGAGCTGTGCCGCCTCAGGGCCGAGCTGCAGCGCCTGCATGCCACCACCCAGGAGTACGAACTGGAGATCACCAGCCTGCGAGCTGAGATTCACATGAAAAGTCAAGGTGTGGGAACCAAGACTGAGGACGTGGAGCCCCTACAAGGTGAGCCCCTGACTCCCTAAAAACAACGATCCACAGAAAACCTCCGATGATCTGAAACGCCATTACTGGAGTGCTGTAAGTCTAGAGGTTTCAGAGTTATGTTGAACAGCCAAAACCACAGCCCTGGAAAACGCTGTTGTGTGCAAATTAGGCTTCAACTTTGCCTGAACTAAGCAAGTTAGCAGGCACAGATATGATATTAACTTTGAGACAATAATCTGGGGTCTTGAGAAAACCAAGATGGCAACTTGGCCTGTTTATTCCAAAACCATCAAAACCGTTTGAGGATATTCGTTTTGTGAACGGCTGCGAAGACTGAATTAAAACTTGGCAGCACCAACCACAGCCAAAGCTTTTTCAAATTTGCATCTCAAAGATAGCTGCAATACGTTTTAGACCTGTACATGAACACAAACATATGTTCAGCAGACTACACAAACTGTTCCTGCTCAAAAACCATTTCGGCAATTAACTTCAAAACCAATGGGTATAATTTTAGTACCAACAGGATAAATATACAGTATGTGAAAATATTCCTGTGTAGATGAATATCCTTGTTGTTGCTACATGCCCCATATCACAAACATTTGGCCAATTAACACCAGATGTGGTACAGTATGTACAGTACATATCATTCTAGTAAGCGTACTATTATGCAGTACATCTTATGTCATTCCTGTGTACTGTACATCATGAATGAATGACCACAGTTTTATTCTCACAACACAAACTATTTTGAGAATTCCTACACTGATTTAACCAAAATGTGGCAGATTTCATGAACAAAAGCTGCCTATGATTTGCACCTCTCAAGTTAGCTTTGATCATTTTCTCACTTACTATGGATCATGCATGGCAAAACACAGCCTCTTATGAAAGTGTCTGCTGTTTAAGAACTGTAAAATCAATTGACTCCAAACGTGGTAGGTATCATATTTGTGACGATGTACAACTGGAAAGAGGTTCCTGATTAAGCCATAATTTCTGACTATCATTTTGTTTTATTACTTCATACTGTTGCTGCATACTATTTAATTAGATCACATTCTTTGTAATTGCATACAGTTAGTTCATATTTAATCCAAACACATTCATCTTCTATTGATACAGACCTAATTTCGGGTCAGGTTTCTAGTGGACTGGACTGCTTTACAGTAATGAACATTCGGAGAATAAACTGATGTTTGAAAAGAAATCCAAAGATGCAAACCAATGATTAAGCAATTTCTCTGCAAACATCGAAATGTTTCCTTAAAACTTTCCGAAGGTCAGATCTATAATATTATTGACATATACTGTTTGTGGGTATTGAATTGAATTAGGGTAAAAATGAGATGGCATGGATTGTACAGCTCTAGAATGTGATTCTGACAGTATTGCATAAGGACTTCTTTAGTAAGTAGATGCAATGTTTAAAGAATAATCTGAGAAAGTTTGTTTCTATAAATATTTCCCAATATTTATAGAACCAATTTTAAGCAATGATAATATCTAAGGAATGTAATTAATCTGTTCAGTTGCAGTCAAAAACTGCAACCGTGAAAACACTACTGAGTGTAAATCAGATATTTCACAGCTCCAGGAGAATGCTATTGACTCTTGTTATGCCTAACAACAAAATAATGAGATTTAAAAAGCTAGATTTATTAATGTTTTGATGGCTTAGCAGACCCTGGAAGAAATAGCAAATTACTGCAAATGTATTCACCCCTCTGAATTACAAATGATATATACAGTATATATAAATACTTCACTTAAAAAGTGAAAATTTTAAGCAAAACATGCTCATCTTGCAACACTTTTATGGGTGAAAGAAGTTAAATTTCAGCAGATAAAAACAGATGAAAATAAAAAAAAAACTAGTATTCACTACCTTTACTATGACACAAAAGCAGCTCAGGTGCCAGAACTTACTTTGATAAGTCACACTATGAGTTGAATATAAGCAATGTGTAAAAATGGTGGATTATATGATTTATGAATTAATACTCCTGTCTCTTTTAAACAACTTGGAGATACTGTTTTAGATAATCAAAGATCAAGAGAATGGTATAAAACATGAAAAAAACACAGAATGTCCCTTTGTTCACAGTGAAGTTGATCAATATAAAGTGGAATCAACAGAGACTTTGAAAATCGAGTTCAGTGGGTGAGATGGGAGAAAATGTTCAGGAGCCAATAATATCCTTGGTACTTCACAAAGCTGGCCTGTATGGCAGATTGACAAACCAATCTCAAACCATGCATGCAGTTTGCAGCAATACATTAAAATGATGTTGCAAACATGGCAAAAGGTCATGTTCAGATGAGACAGAGCCAGAAATCTCTGATGTAAATGCAAATTATGTCTAGTGCAAACCCAGCACAGCACATCACCCAGTCAAAATCATTCCTCCTGTCTAGCATGCTGATGACAGCATTACATTGTGGGTAGACTTCAATCCCTACTCTGGAAGGAGACAGAATGGCCAACTTTTCTGAATGTACTTCGGGAGTTTTACAGTAGGTTCATCTGGCAGCCTGAGCATGTCTCTTCCTGATGAACATGACTCTTTTTCGATTTTCCTGGGAAAATGGTGAGTGGATGGTGGGTTCCTGTATCCTTCCATCTTCACCACTTGCATAGGCCAGCTGCATTTCAGAGTTCTTGCTGAACCTGGCCACTTTGCATAGCACTCAAAGTGGTATGTCAGTCATATGACTTTCATTACTGACGGTAGAGCCTCTGCTGGCAATCTCCTGTTTGTTGTTCTGCCCTTCATTATGATGAGCAGCAGTTCGGACTCTAGCGGGGATTGTGCTCCAAGGAGTATACAATAGGTAATGGAAGGCTTGCTGTAGCCCAGAATAATTAAGTCTTCTGAACCTTTCTCACATCACTGCTTACTGACTCCAGGCTTGTAGAGATTGTAACAGTAGAATTACACATATATTCATAAAAGACAAAATTATTTCTGTTGTAAAAGTTTTACATACTTTACATTTTAGGCCAGAATGAACAGATAACACTCAAACCCTTCCTAAAACGTAGTAAGCTTTTGTTTGACAAGCAACATTTCAGGACCACAACTTCATTTTCCAGCGTCCTGGCATGCAATGTTAATGTTATGCATTGTTCTGGACAACAACGTCAAGGCTCAGTTTTATATTGTTTCCACTTTACAATGTTTAAAATGCTTAACTATTAAGAGATTAAAAGTAACAAGTTCACATTCAATACTTTATTTCCATAACAACCAGCTACATGGAATTTGGTTAGGTGAGCTCAAACAATTAAAGACATACAAAACAAATATACAACATAAAGATGATAATAGGTAGCATCCACTAACACATTTACAAATCATTCTAAATACATACCAGTAAAAAATCAGTAATGGTGGGGCTTGGTAGGATACCAATGAGCCATTCAAAAACATCAAAATTAAAGTGCAGAGTTTATGCATCTCACAGCCTCAGGGTAGGTACTGTTATGAAAGGTAGGTGCTAGCAGGCACTGTACAATAGGTGCCAGTAGACCTCGTCTTGATTGACCTGAACCGACTACCAGACGGGAGGAAAGAAAAACAGGTAGATTCAGGTTGGGGGACTCAGTGAAGATCTTTAGAGCGTCACGTTTCAGTCTAGAGAGGTAGAATGAGTCAACAGAGGGAAGGTGGCCTCCTACAGGTTTGAAGGTGATATACACTATTCTTTCTAGCTGCTTCCTGTTCTGGGCAGAAGTATTGCCAAAACCACACAGTGATGGAGAAGGTGCCTGGGAGCTTCTCCACCATCTCTACAGCCTGACCATTGGTGTACAGTGGTGAAGAGTGCTCCCTTGCTTTGCTAGCGGCTCCAATAAATGATATTACAATATAAACAGCTATTTTAAACTCTGCAAGTACAATTAACCGAATTAACAGAGTTTAGTTGTCAGTTAAGATGCAACATATTGAGCATTAATCAATCATATTAATAAATATATTAGGGTCATAAAGAGTAGATCTGTTTGACACATACCATCTGAACATAGTTCATAGTCTCACACAAAGATTTTAATTGAAATAGCATAAATTTATTCTTATCATCATTTAGGGTGCACAGTTTTGTTAATAATGATAACATGCAACAGGTTTTTTAAATGTTGAGGTAATACCCACCTAGATGCACAAGAAAAGTGTAGAGATCTGTTTGAACCCTTTGCTGTTTGACTTGATTTTAGGTGACCTGAAGTCGCTGAGGGAGGAATGCCGGAGCCTGAAGGCTGAGTCAGAGTTTCTGAAGGATGAAAATAAACAGCTTCTTGAGAAACTGAAACTGTTGCAGCTGCAGAGAGCTGGGTGAGGATTGAGAAAAGTTGTCTGAACTCTTTGCATCCACTATTTGGCTGCAAAGGCCCTGCTTTGCCCTTAGGCATGATTAAAATATTGATGTTTCTGGCAGTGGTCTACCCAGCATGCTAATTAAAACACTTCAATCCATGGAATTGAGAAGCTGTTGATGCTTTTTTGTGGGGAACAAAAATAACAAGGAATATGTCATATACATTCCATTTAGAGACATAACCTGAATTGTAAAATCTTTTATGGAAAAAAATGCCTTTTTTTATATTTTTGACTCTACGTATAGTCCACAAAATGATTTTAAATCACTTATTTTATTGTTTTGTTGTAAGTCCATTATGTACAACTTACACATCTCTATGCAGTAAAATACTGAATGTAAAGAAAGCTCTTTTTCATCATCACAGATCGAATGATGTATATCTGGCACTGAAAGAAGATACAGTGAACAGTGAAAAAGAGAAACATTTAACTGGCATAAAAGACATTGGAGAGGGAACTGAGGATCCATATGAAATGCGAAAGGCTGGCAGCTACATGACAATGACAGAGCCAAGGACAAACTGCAGACTGGTGGATGTGTCCATTCAGAAGAATATCTCATTTGACGGAAAACCAATGACACCAACAAGTATGAACGGTGGTTTCTCTGAGATTTATTCTCTTAGAGACCAGCTAAAACAAGCAGAGGAGAAGGCTTTGCAAGTGCAGAATGAGGTATGCCTAGAGAAGATATACAAATTATTGGTGTTGTTAGACACCCGTGTGTTCTGGAGACTATTTGGAAGTCCATTTAAAACTGAGAAGATGAGGTACTATTTACAGTACACAAAGGATTTTAAGAGTTTGTTGCAAGCTACTCAACCATATTGCTGAAGCCGATACCTTGGCTTCTTTGAAAATATATATGTATGGGATCCTTGAATCAGTTGGCTACTAACTACTATAAAGGCTAGATGGTCCAAACGACCTCTTCTCATTAATAACTGTTCTCTAATGTCCTTACATTGGGTCAGATTCTAATGATGAAACAAGCCAATGAATATAAAAAAGATAAGGTACAAAACTCTTTAGGTTTAACTCATCTGGCTGAGGAAATTGTAGTCCTGGTCAGAGATGAGTGCTGTCACAACCCGCCTCACCACCACCACACACTTATGAAGGATGAGCAGGGAATTGCTGCAATGTGGATGTTGGAGTGGAAGAAAGGGTTCTGCATGGGGAAGCCGAAGTGTGATATTAGAATTTTACCTCCTCAAGAGCTTCTGTTTAACTGAACACCATTTTCTCACACAATAAAACTATACACCATTTATATTAACATATTTAATACTTTGACTTTAAATCGTGTGACTGAGGAAATGATAATGCTGGTCGGAGATCATACACCCAAAACAATCCCTAAAACACAGACACGGATTTCAAACACTGAGCTATTAACAAATCAGTTCAACTACAGTTTTGAAGGAATTTGGCAGAAGATGCATGTAGCATGGAAAGAAAGAGAAGTGCATAAGATGCAGACGTGAGCTTATTTGGGTAGATTCGGGTATGCAGTGAATGAGAAACGTGTGATGCAGGTGACAGAATATGAGGTAGCAGCACTAGCAGAACTGGCTATCTTGAGATTGGAATTCTGTGGTAGAAAGGAAGGTGTACAGTATGTCACATGACACAGAAGTGGGAAGAGAGCTACAACTTGCTGAGATTTGCTAAACAGAATGGATAAGGATGTATTGCAAGCAAAACCTCTAAAAGAAGAAAAAATATCAACTCTGTATGTGGCTGGAAGCTTTGGTTGGGGGAACGTATTGAGAGCTGACACCGTACCAGTTGGACCCCACTGTAGCAGCTTAGGTAGTGGGTGCTAGGGACAGCCTGAGTATGAATAAGGATGCCCAAGTCTGGTACATATTGATGCAGTGCACTCATACCTGCAGGGTGGAGTGGGGAAGAAGAAGGAGAGTGGAGCAAGCAGGAATAGGAAGAGAGGGAAGGAAAGAGGAAGTCAAAACTGCCGCAGAGGTTCAGAGTTTCTAGATGGCTTGATGACATCGGTTATTTTGGAAAAAAAAGCACATACAGTATACTGTTGCATGGCAGTATGTGAAATGCTTGTGTTTGGTGGAGGGTGAAGTTGAAGATGCCAGTATGTGACACCACTCCTGTATGAGATTAACATGGTGAAGGTAAGGTCCAAGCTCTGCCAAGTGCGAAACACGTCCCTCTGCAACAAAACAACATCTGACTGCTAGAAAAGATCTGTGCAGGTGGGAAACCAGGCATCTTATATGTTTAGGGAAACAGAAGTGTGAGATTATTATTTGACCTTGTCCTAATTGTCTGTTTAATGATGGATTCTTTAAGATATGCTTCCTGAGAAACTACCTGAAACAAGTCGAAGAGTATGTTTTATAATGATAGAATGAGGTGCCCATAAAATGAATGGTATTTGAACAAAAGAATAAGATACTGATAAATTTGTATCCCCCACACAACTTGTTTCCCCTCGCCTATCATATGTTTTATCTTTTACTTATAAATTGATTTTTTAAAGATTTCTAATTATCTTGCAGCATTCTGCTCCATAATCAACATTCTGACATCTTTCAATAAAACTCTAATTTAGTATATTTATAAACAGAGACACCATTAATAGTGATATCATACAAAATGTTTTCAAAAGTTCTTAGCTCTATTTCTTTAACTTGTCTTGAGTGTGTTGTTTTTATTTAGTGTAGTAATTTTCCAAGTTTTGAAAACAAGTCTCTTCTGCAGTGTGATGGACTGAAGGGTGAGCTGGAGGAGCTGCAGAGCCGATACCAAACAAGCCAGAAGGAGAAAGATGAACTTCAAAGGGAACTTCAGAAGTGCCGGGAGGAGCTAGAGAAACTCACTGGGAAGAAAGTGCAGGTAAGAGACTTGGACATCCTGTGACATTGCTACCATTTGGAAGAACTCCTGTTGGTTAGTATTACAGTGGCAACAACATTTTGCCATTGGCATTCAGCAAAGATGACGAGCACTGTGGTGGGAAAACGCAGATATTAAGAATCTCTGGCCAACACCCTAATCAACCAGTTAAGGATGTTTCTCTTGTTCAGCCAACAAAATAACAATAGTTTTCCCCTACATATTTCATAGCACTTTTCATCCAAAAGGATCTGGCAGCATTTTACAGGTAGGAGGGGACTCACTTCATTCACCACTGAAGTTGAGCTCTCAGTTAGCTGGTCCTTGACAGCCATTCCATTGTAGTACTGTACCTCACTATACTGTACATCAGATAAGATGGAGAAGTGAGTTCATTGCATAAAGTCTCTCTGAAGTACCAGACCTTAGGGAAACTCACATCATATTGCCAAACCATACAGAAATTGCATGGACAATGCAGGAATAAGCATCAGTTATCAATAAAAGTTATGATCATAAAGGTTTGTCAGTAGACATTTTCATACATTTTCATGATCGGTGATCGGTGGTCTTGGTTCAATTTACTGTAGGTTGAACCTCAAATTTCCAGGTTTAATTAAGTCATTGTTGGATTTTTTTTACACTGGGAAAAACATGCAGTGCATGTACAAAATAGAATTAGTTTATAATCATGGTTAAACAACAGAAAAAAGACGAGCACATACACTGCTCTTTTAAATACTTAATCTTTATGTTATACAGTAATATTACTACTGTTCTGGTACCTTTTATTTTGTATTAGCATGTAAATACAGTATGAAAGGAATACTTTGTTTAAAAATCACAATATATGTCTGACAAGAAAGGGTTAGCCAGAAGATTCTAAAGCATGAGAAAATATACAGGAATAAGAAAAAAAACTTAAATCCATGGTATCTGAGGTTAAAAAAGTTTTATTGTAACATTACCATAATCACCGTATAAATGTCATGTGTGACAAACATTACAATTGCTTATGCATTCTTGAATCTTTGCCATTTTTCTGTGTTGCTCTGTATAGTTTTATACAATTAAAAAAAAAGTTTTCTTCTCTCTTTTATTTTTGTTCATTTTTGTCATCGTCTGAAAGTATGTGCATAACAGTGCAGCTTTTAAACTTTAATGACTGTACTGCAATAAAATCAGTTGCACACATGCTTACATACCTACACCTACTAATATCACACACAAATAAAAAAAATTACACACAAGCATCCTGAAACTTTCTCTACAGCAGCTATGCTCTCATCATGCGTCTTAGCCAGCACTCTTTGCACAAGCAATTGTATTTTGTTTTTGTTATTAGAATTTTAAATATAATGATGATATAAATGATGACCACTATTACCGTTACATTTTTAAACGTTTCTAATAGCTTTTTAAATCATTAATAGTTGATTTAAGAAGCTGTTGGCTTCTTATTTAAAAAATGAATGTGTACAAACCTTTTTTGTTCTTAAAAATAACTGCAACATATTATGCATAGAATGATTGTGGTTAGTTAAACAGTGATAACAATTCATTGAGAAAGAGATGGAAAACACAGTACCAAATTTATGTGCAACATGGGTTTTAATTATTCATGAAGGTACTGTAGCTACATCAGCATGCGTAGGCTGCAAAACAGCAGGTAAAGGTTTATTCCATGCTTAAAAGAGAAGAAAAGAAAAGAAGCAAGTTTCGGCTGTGGAACCTTCTTCAGGTGGAGCCTTATTCCATACCTGAAGAAGGCTCCACAGCTGAAACATTGTTTTTCTTTTTTTCTCTTTTCAGCATGGAATAAACCTTTACTTGGCACTTTATTTATTCATGTTGCAAATTAATTTACTACTGTGTTTCTTTAATGTGGATTTAATTTCTGGACAGTAAAAGGCTTTGTTTTGACTTCTGCACCAGAAGAAACACCACTAAATGAAATACCTTTGTGTCATGTCATTTGTCTTCCATAACTGCTGTGGACCTTGTGATTAACCCTTTCAAAACCATACCTCTTGATTCAAACATCAGTTTACCCCAAAAAGTGACTCATGGCACCAAATATGGGCAGCACTTTGGTAGAGGTATCTCTTCGTGTGTGTGTGTGGGGGTTAATTCATAGCAAGGTGCCCAGTGTGGTGTAGGTTCTAACTGCACTTCTTCACTTTGCTGTACATTGTCTCTTATGCTTTTCTGATTTTACACCATTATTCCATATTCACCCTGCCTCACTGCTTCTGTGTCTTCACCTTTCTTGATACCAATGTCGATCTATCTATCGCCCTTTCTTTGCCTGCCTTTGTTTCACCTGTCCTTTTCATTCCTCACATTCCCTTATTTTTCCTCAGAATTCTCCTACCCCTGAGCCACCTGTTCTGTCCATTCCCCTAATAGGAATGATTGTTATAGTGGCCCTACTTTGGTGCTGGTGGGCGGAGACCTCATCCTAGAGGGGACAAGGTACCGGTATGATATTTCTTTATCTTCCAAAAGACACCTCCCCGGTCCACCCAGAAATAAGTAAATTAACTTCAGTGAATGGCACAGGCCAGATTTGCCAAACAAGAAACGCTCTCTATTAAAATGCATGACCCTAAGGATGTTATGCAGACCACACACATGGTGTGAAAAGGAAGAAAATCAGTTTCATTTCAACATTTAAAATGTACAACATTCAGTTAGAAGCACCTATAAGGACTTTCACTCCCTACATTACTTACAATAATCACTTTGGCACTACTTTTGGTCTGCATGTGTCATACTTCATTCATTTCAACACTGGTACTGAAATGTTTTTGTAGGAGGGCATACACCAAGTGTGCTGTCTACAGTGTAACGAATGTCTAAAAACAACCCCTTTATGAACAATTATTAAAACATATGTTAAAATAATGAGTGCAATCAGAACAATACATTAATACATAATAATAGTACACTGGTATTTCATAAAGTAGTTTTTAGTAATAGCTGACTTTTCAACAACAGTTTGAAGAATTTCCAACTAATTAGAATTAATTATTTAATTAATTAGAACCTTCCGGCAAATTTCTGCCAGAGTTACATGAGGTCTTGCAATTGTCTTATCTAAGCTAAAGAAGGCAGTCAGACAATACTACATAATGTCCTAGCAAGAAATACCAATATTTGAAATAAAAAGATGGTCTGTCAGCCTCAATTACTCACTTGCTATTTATGCAGGCTACTGGTTGGGTCAAAACAAGACAATCCTCATTTTGATGCTGCTGCATTACTTTCATACCCAGTAGTGAATACAATTTCAGTCTCTTACCAGCCAAGAACTTCCAGAATTCAAAATTTCTGTTTAAAATAATAGGTAAATCCTCGCTAGGGACATCTCATTTACTGTACCTAGTCCAATGTTATCTTTGTTAGCAAGCCTTCTTCCTGGTTGGTAATCATGATTAAACATAAGCCATTTGTAAAAAGGGGTCCAATTATATTCGCTTACCAAAATATCATGCTGTGGGTTTTGAGGCTGAGAGAAATTCTATCAAAGGATATTTTATAAATTGTCAGAAGTAATACTGTATATTCTGTATACTTTATATGTGGGAAATTGACACACAAACTCTGTGATAAGACCAAATACAGTACTTACCTCCTTACCAGGTGTGTGATTTCTTGTGAGTTAAAGTGCCCTGCAAGTGTTTTCCTCTGTTGTTCATAGGAGCCTGAAGGAGTCTGGAACCCAATGATGATGGTGGCTGTGGCTGCAGCTGTGGTGTTGATCTTTCCCACTCTGTCACGAGCACTCTCCTGAGGACCTCTCCACGGCCTTCCTTGGCAGTTCCCTTCTTCAGATGCAGCCCTCCCTCGCACACTCAACTCTCCACCAGCATTCACATCCTGCTACGCCTCGGGCCCCTGTTAAGCCTAGTTGAGGAGGGTCTGCTATCAGAGACAACTGTCTTTATGAGAAATGAGGATCCTGACTGCTCCCTCGGTTCCATGAATTGTGAGGATCTCTGGAGCGTTCTAAGTAAAGCACATGTTTTGCAGATTAACAGTAGGACACAGTTGAAGAAAATCACTTGAACGAGTGTGATTCTTAAACCAAGTTAACCAAGACAATAATCATTGCACATTTCCCCCATTACCTATTCTTCTGTACAAAATACAAGGCAAGTTAGTATAATTATTTGAATTGCTTTCTATACAACTTTACAGATTTTTCTCTTTTTAATTTAAAGATGCCTCCTTTCATTATGAATAATGATCTCGGATGCTGTATAATGTGACTTAAGAGACAAGACATGGACTGGATTGTTGCACTGGACTTTCACTATTGCTGTCTTTGTTTTACATAAGGCGATATCCAGAGAACTTTATTTATTTATTTGGCGTTGTGTAAAATGTGACGACAGTCTGCCTTAGAGTTGATTTCAAAGGTGTTGATTAGATTTACTCTGAAATAATGGGCCAGATCAATACATTGATTAACTGTATTGAAAAAATGTTTTTGCTAAAAATAATATACAGTATATTCAGTGTAGAAATAAAAAGCTGACATGCACAAAATGTGACCAAAAGAAAGCAATGAAATATTTTATATTGTATTTCATCTGGAAACCAAACCAATGCAGTTTTTCAAAAGACAAAAGCAGAGCTAAATGCTGACACTTAATTCCTTAAACAGTTGAATGTTAATGTGCTCTTTTTATGTTCTCTGGCTTTTTAGAAAACTTTGGTGATAGAAGTATCTGTTGTTTTCAATCATATCATAATACACTTGTTCCTTAATTTATACTTTATTGATTAGCACTTTTTTTCAAATTAAATCCTGAAATCTCATTTACTTGTAGCTGCCTTTTGAGATAGAAAGACTGCCTTCCCTTTTACTAACATTTATAATAGACATAACTCCAGGGATATGATAAATCAAACTAATTTTTAAAAGTGTTCTTTTGTAAAATCTTGTATTTGATAGTATTGCTTCAGAATGCTACAACATAAATGGAATGTGCAGTGTATCCAATGTCCATCCAGGTCAATCCATGTGGGAGTACCTCTTGTCTGTAGCTGTGAATCCTGGAAGTCTGGCCCTTGTTCGTTCAACTGCGGCACATATTTCCTGACCTTTTTGGCAGCAGCCCATCTGTACATCCTAACTCTTCACTGTCTAAACTCCTGGCCTTCATAGCCACTCAGTACTGGCTTGCTGCCTTTGCCTCTTTGGTTGTATTTTCTAGTCTATGGTTCAATGTCCCCTGCATTTCTTCAAGCAATCATGGGTCAGTTTCATATTGGACTGTGGGACTCATAAGCCTATCACAAAAAAATAATGTTTTCAAAGGATAGATACAATGAAACACCTAAGTGATCAAAAGATGTTCACACTTGAGGCTCCCAATTGTAAAATTGCCAATTGTACAATTTTTCAGTCTTTATAGATTTGTTTGAACCAAATATTTCCTGTTTTTGTTTCTATTCCATTTAATGTCATACACAAAAAAGAAAAGTTTAAAAAGTATTTATTAAGCGTAAAAACATAATAGTCGAGAACTATTCCACCTAATGGTCATTAGTCTCACAGTGCATGTGAACATATTTTTTTTCTTTTTCTATTAATGAAAAAATTGCAAGAGCTATTCGTGTAGATCATTTAAACACAACATTCAAGGTTTAACATGGGAGCCCTGCCTGGTTTTGTTTGTACATTGTAAGCACCCTGTCTTTGGATTTGCATAGGAAATATATACACACTTAACAGAATATATACTGTACATATGCATTGAGATGTATATTCTAACTTTTCCTGCTGCTTATACTACTAGTAATTATTATTGCATTTTCTGAACTAAAAAAGGAAAAGGGAACCAAGAAAAAGGAAAGAAATTGCAGGAATGAAATGGCTTTGAATGTTTCCACCATTTGTAAATACAGTAGTTCTATAGGACACAATTTACCTTCATTCAATCACATTCCTGGGATCAGAATTATATACATATGGAATATGTATACAATATATATAATATGTGATTTTTTTTTCCATCTGTATTGTGATTTATAAAATACAGTCCAAGGCCAACTAAACAGTAAATAAAATCCATACTATAATTTACTAAAATCATAATGTACTTTACATTTTTTCTGACTGAAAAACATTTGTTTAAGAGTAGTATTTTTAATATTCTCACCAAAGTGGAACTGTTTGGCTAATTATATAATAATAATTTAAACTAAAAATGTAATTAAAAACGGTACAAAAAGCTGTACAAAACCACAAAAACAAACTCTTTAGCAATCAGGTCTTTAAAACATATATAGGACTTTGCATAAGTCATTTGTTGTTCCAATGAGGTACAGTCTTGTTGAATTAAACAAGATATACTGTACATTGTTTAGAGTGAATATTTATATTCTCATGCTTTTAAATGAAAAGTGGATGAAGTTAAATGTAAAAAACAAAATCTAAATTGAATCCAAAATTAAAATAGGTTGATTGCATTAGATGTCAAGAATTGGTGGAAGCACCTTTGGCAACAATTACATGTGTCTTTTTTCGTAAGTCTCTATCAACTTTATCACACTTGGATAGTGCAATTTTAACCCATCAAGCTTGGTCAGGTTGGTTGGAACTGTTGATGGACAACAGATTTTTTGTCTTGTCACAGATTTTCTATGAGATGTTTGTCAGGACATAAAGCTGCCAGCACAATGCTTGATATTAGTAGGAATGATATTGACTCTGTAATGAGCTGGTAGATGTAACCAGACTAGACAGCTTCCAGTGTTGTCCAACATAACCACAAAAACATTTACAACATTTTTGCAGTATCCCTAACATTTTGTGTTGTTTTGTTTTCTGTAATGGCCTCCTTGTTTTCATTTTGCCATACTAAATCCCTACTTTGTGAAGTAAGTAGGATATTGCTGACTCATGGACATTTTCTTTCTTCTTAGCCATTGAACTCTGTAGCCTTTCTAAGGTGCTGTTTGCATCATAGTGGCATCCCTAACCATTTACTTCTTTGCCCAGCTGGGTGGTATGATACATATTCCACCTCATAATATTTATGTTCACTGTGCTCAAAGCAGTGTCTTTTAATTTTTTTTGTATCCTTCCCCTGATTTGTGCTTTTCTACAACTTTATCCCTGGGTTGCTCTGAAAGCTTCTTGGTTTTCATGGTTGAATCTCTGCTAGAAAATCATGACCTGACTGAGGGACCTTACACAGATAGGTGTACTGTATATATTCTGAAATCATGTGAGCCACTATTACTGCACACAGACAGAGACCATTCACCTAATTGTTTGACTTATAAAAGCATTTTTTGCATGTGAACAAATGTAAGCTTGTCACAACAAAAATAATACTTTTGCAAACAATATATTCCATCCATACATTTTTTAATGTCTTCTTTCAGTTCAGGATCATAGGGGAGCTGGAGCCTATTTCAGCAAACAAACAACATATTTGAATTTCTAATTTTCTTCGCCATTTTTACTGGCATTTAAGTTCTTTCACTCCTGTAACACTTAGGTTTGGATAAAAATATTCACTATACAAATGTGCATAATTCATTTGTAATTTAACAAAATGGGATATCTTTTGAATGAGGTCAATACTTTTGCAAGACACTATACAGTACAGTACATACACCTGTGTATGAATAGATATAAACCAAAGTTAAATTTACTGTAGTTTCCTTGAAATGGCCTGTTCCTGTGTAAGGACCTTATGTCAGCACTTTTTATTGATGAATTAACTTTATTTAAAAACAATCCAACCTTTCAGAAATATTTCTTGTCTATATGTAGTAATTCATGTTTATCTCACTTATTATCTTATTGACAGAATTCATAAAGGATATGTGCCAAAAAGATCCCATTGATGCCTTAGAACTATATTAATGTCTTATTGTGAGATAAATCCTACAGATCCATAAAATACTTCACTCAAGAATCAACAAACATGCAAAAATTATTTATGTATGATTTACAAGGCAATAATGACAAACTGTGTTCATGCTACAGTATCAATACATCATATCTATCCAATTGATGCCCAAATGCTCCCTCACTACTATATTTTAGTACACATCTCACTACATTTTTTTTCTGTGGGACACTATGGCATACTTTATTTTAGAATGACAGACAGTATAATTACTGTGGTTCCTGCAAAATTTACAATCTTTTTGAAATGTTTACAGTGTTTGACTGCGATGAAAGAAACCTACAGTATAAGGCAAAACTATGTACTGTACATATAAACAAAATGCTCTCTATTTCCCAGCTGTGAAAATGTTTAGGAACTGCAGCACATTTTATTTTTTAAAAAGGCAGCTGCAAATGTGAATGACATTTTCTATTGCACACTAGAGATTTGTATTTCTTCATATCTAGAATTTTGAACGCTATTGAGAGCACTGAAATAATTGACCCATAACGTGGCGTTTGTCAGACATGTAACTCTATTTGTTTTAATACTGTTTTGAAAATATGTTTTGGAGGCATTTATATAGTTTTATTTTGTTATTTTGGGATTTCTATCATTTCCATTTGTTTTGAAGTGTGTATCATCTCTTCTGTATAAATGTCTGTTTCAGTTTATGTTATGAGTTGTATTACCAAATACCTTTTTTGCACAATTGGCATGTTTATTTAGAAGCAAAATGAAATTCCACCAAGCTCTTTTGCCCAGTGCTGAAGTACAGAATTAAGAATCATCTTTCACTCAGCTTTGTTAAATCTGCTGTAATCTGGCTCTAATCTCCTGTAGTTTTGCAGGAATAGTTACTTGACACAACATTGTAATTGTTATTTGCTTAGCAGATCCCATTGTTCAACAGACTCCATAGCAGGACATTTAAAAGGTGCAGTGCATGAAACAGGAAAATGAGAATGGGACATACTACTTGCTTTAATCTAGTTTCTTTATTTTTTTCATTTGAGAGTAGTTTCTGCTCATTTTGTTTTTATCTCTTTTTTTAATTCTCCCTGGTATAGGAGGAGGAATTGTGAGCACTTCTGTTCAAAAGGAGTTTTAACTCCTTGTTGAAATTGCATTTAAAATATTTGCATCCCTCTTTTTGCATTTTAGCAGACCAAAGCAGGTTTTCTTCTAAGATTTTACTATACTTTGCTTCAATTCTTCTGTAGTAGTACAATAAACAGTATTTTAAAATAACAGCGCACCTAGAGTGAATGTGTAGAACACATACAGTATTAACAATGAAATGCTGTATAAAGTACCCGCATTTAGTGGTTAACAAATTTCATACATTTCTATTAAAATGTAGTCTTCCCTTCACATGTCTAAAATGTAATGCATTCATTTATTATTCAAGCAGTATTCCTTTTTTGCTATATTTTTGTAGTTTGTCAGCAGTAAAAATATACTTTTGAAGAATATTGAAGCTTTATTTCCACATAAATTAATATTAAATGTAATTTGCAAATATTTTGTAACTGTCAATGAATGCTGTAATTTAATGTAAATAATACATGGAGACAACATATAAATAATGTAATGATATATTTTGTGTTTAGAATATGGGATGTTGCACATATACAATTATCAGTGTTTAATGAAAATTAGAATTGTTTAAAATATTTATCCTAGGCAGAACACAGGATTATTCACTTTTACTACAATAAAGTATACTTATTACTTTTAGTATTACACTTCAGCTGCAATAACAACGGTTAACTACTTACTGAAATGAGTCCTCATTAAAAGAAATACAGTTCATGATGTACAGTATTGTTTCTATTTAAAAATAACCCTATCCCACATATTGTGTTATCTAAATATATTTACCATATTGTATTGGTAAATATATAGTCTTTCTCAATCAGAACAAAATAACCTATTTATCTTGTCACCTTTATTTTTATTGTATTTGTATGTTGAGTTTTTTTTGTCTCTTTTATTTTGGTTGAGGTTGCATCTTGAATTTTGCATGTAATCCTCAGTTTTAGAATACATTTCTAAATAATGTGTGTTTTTGGATTGCTTTGAAAAAACTGCATGCACAATTTACTTGGTCGTTTCCTAAATCTTGCTCCTAAAATTGCACGATTATTCCAGATTCTTGCATAATATATACTGTACATACTCTGAATTTTCTGTGGGAAATGCTTTTAAAAAAGCCAGTCCATCATTAATGCTTAAACTGCTATTTGTAACTCAATTTAATGCACAAAATCAATTATTTCAGTGTAAATCATGAAAACTGTCCTAGTGTTTGAACTTTGAATTCCACAGCTGGGTTCAAGTGTATCTTCTTGCAACTCCACACCTTACACAGTCACAACAGGATCAAGGTGTGGTAGTAACCTGAAAATGTATCAAGACTATATAGCTAGGTAATAACAACTAAGGCTTACTGAATGTGGATGTATTTTTACTTTTTACTTTATAAAACAATTAAAACATTCAATACGAAAAGCTGTATTAAGTAGATGAGTAAAAATATTTACAAATTTCTAATAAATTTAATTAGACAGTACAGGCTCTGCTTGCACTGAGTTGGTTATTTATTATGTTGCATTGATGTTAAAGTCTATGAAAAACTGGTGACTGTCTATGTAACATAGCTAAAGAAATGTAATGTTATATGTTTTCTAGCAAGAATGTATATTCTGAAATGCTTGTTTTTTTAGATGGCTTAATTGTTTTCACAAAATGTGAGTATTTTGGTAATAGGGTGTATATTTTGTAAAGGAACTGACAAATAAAATAATTTAGCCTTCCTTTTCTTTCCCTCACATAAACGTCCTTGATTTCTGAATTATTTTATTTCATTGTTTAAAAACAAATCTTGTCATTTCCAAAACATATTTATTGACAATCTTCCTGTCAACAAGCCTGCTAGTGATTGGGACCATGTGATGTAGCTACAAAATCTCAAATTACTGTGAAAGCTTTTTGCGGCTTGCTGTCTTTTAAAGTTCTGTCTGGATAACTCAGGCAGAAACTCAGAAACTTTTTATTATGTTAATAACATGCACAGAATGTACTCATGGGATCTTGATTTATCAACCTTTAAAATGGCTAAGTCACTTCACAGTCACCGATTCCTATCGCAGACACACAATGTATCAGCCAGAGTAACATCTCAGGGCCTATTTTTATCACCCATTCTGCACTACTAGGTGAAGTAGGAGGGTTTCACATTTCATATGCAGTAATAGTAGAAATTGTACTATAACAATATTTTACATTTAGCATTGCTGCCTCTCAACACTAGAGCCCAGGGTTCAGTTCTGGGCCTGGGGTGCTAACTGCTTGGAGTTTGTATGTACTGTACTGTACTTTCTGTGCTTGTGTAGGTTTCCTTTGGGTACTCCAGTTTCTTACTAAATTAATACTAGTAGGTAATTGGCTTCAGGAAAAAAATAGCCGTGGTTTTTGTGTTTGTTTGTGTCTGTGTCTGCCCTGTGATGGACTGGCGTCTTGTCCAGGGAGTATCCTGCCTTGCGCCTGTTGCTGGCAAAGATTGGCTCCAGCTCTCCTGCTACATTGAATTTTATTAAGCAGTTAGAAAATGAACAGATGGATAAATAAATAACAGGATTTCAGAAATCTTGGCTTTGGCAGTGTCATTTAAATATGTGTCAGAATAGTGCAAGGCTCTATACAGATGTGAATATGGGAAATATGCATTACACTTATATAGTTAATTAGACAATATTTCAATTAGAATAATGTTCATAGTCTCAGTCCATCTAAATACATAAAAATTTAAATCTAACTTAATCTTGTGAGGTTAGTTATACAACTGGACGTATGCAAAGCAGACCTGCAGTAAACTACAGTACCTACTAAATACTGTCATAAAGTGTTTCAACATTTCTTATGTGCAAGTTCTTGAGTTTCATTGGTGAACACAGATCTAGCTGTCCTGTGTTCCTAGCAAAAAAGAAATTTGCTGATAAGACTCTATAGATGTCAGAAGACTTTCTCAGTATAGCCTTTGACATGTTTTCAAGGAGTATATGGTCATCTCTGCACAGATACCAAGAAAGATAGTAAGTCAAGGATATAAATGAGGAATGATGAGCAATAGTTTCCTTGCACCAGTACTTCTGTATATCATTTACTGCTTACATATAACAAATGCTTGTTATATATAGTAGTTGTGCTAAATGTCATAGGTTCTTAGACAAGTTTTTAAGTATTCTCTACAGGAGTCTGTTTCTCAAATAAGTGAGTTCAATGAGCCACGATCAATACAAGTTGGATTTTGACTAATTTGGATGTGTGCTCACACAAGTTACACTTAACTGAGGACAGCTGATAAAATAAAAATTGAATGGATATGAATGGCGAACATCATCATGCCTTACTTAAATCTCTGCAGTAGCTTTATGTCAGTGAGGGTATAAAAAGTATAGCATATTGTTATGGAAGAGAAAAGGACAGAGATGTATCTAAAACGTTTTTTTTTATGACTGAAGACAAGGCAGTGGGCAGAAACTAAAATTATGAGAGATACAGATTACAGTACATTTACATTTTATGCCAATTTATAACTGTTAAATCATATAACAGATTTTATAATGAATCCCAATGTGAAATAATCACAATTATATATGTTTATTTAGCTGATACAGGCAGAATCAGGTATAAAAATTTGAAATAAATTGACTGAATATCATTGGATTAGTTCTTAGAATGACTGATATGGAATCAAGATTTGCTGTGCAATGTCTTGATAGCAAATTAATTAGTGTCAGTGAGATGCAGTGCCAGATGCTCAGTTAGCTTTTAAAGCATGATGAGTTTCTTTAAAGCAAGAAAAACTGAGACAAAACCTAGTGTTCTTACGCTATCCAATGAAGGGGCCTAAGATGTGCATGACTGCTGAAATACTTTGCCGTAATAAGTGAATCTGACATTATAATGAACCCACCCAACCATATTGTTCTGCAGTATTCCAAATCCTGTCTAGATACTGTAGCTGAAGCACTGCCAGTTTATGCTTTTTTTCTTACTTTTTATGCTTTGATATTAATAGTAAATACAATAAATAAAATTGAACAAGTAATAGGTGAACACCTTATTCCATGCTGAAAAGAGAATAAAGAAAACACAACGTTTTAGCTGTGGAGCCTTCTTTGGGTGTGAAAATTGCTTTATATTTCTTTATATTTTAATAAAATTGTTTTAGATTTCTTATTTTGATCAAAATCCTTAAATCGAATACGGATTGTAGAATAAAAGCTGATTATTGGCTTTCACAATAATCTATCCAGGTAACCCTCACATCAGGAATGTTCCAGAAATAAGAAATGCAGCATTGCCGGAATAATTGTTTCAGGATTATTTTAAACAAAGCTGATTTTTTTAAAGGTCATTAATTTTGAAGGTTTGAATCCTGGATCCTTTGGATCCTAGCCCTCATCTGCTGCAGTCTGAGAAATTCCTATTACTGTAGCCTGTTTGCAGTTTACCCACATCACAGTAATTGGGTATGACATCTGTAAGGGGTCATATGTTTCCATTCCCAACAGGATCCTGTGGTTCCTATGACAAAGTGAATAGCTGGGTGAGATCACTCAGCCATGGGGTCGGGAGGCAGGATACAGAGTCTTTCTGGGTTTGGTTTCATATCTGATATTTACTACTGATTGAGATCCCCAAGTGGGCAGCATGCACAGTAAGTGTGGCTGTTAGCACTGCTGCCTTGCAGCTCCAGTCTTCTGGATTTGATTCTGGCCCCTAGGCTTCCTTATTTGTGGAGTTTCCATGTTCTCTCTCTGTATGTGTGGATTTCCTCCAGGTGCCCCAGATTCCTCGCAGCCTCCAGAGACATTCTGGATTGACTGCAGTAAAGTCTTTTTCTGAGACTACTCATGCTCTGTCATTCTTTCAGAATTCTTTCAAAATGCCCTCAATTATTTCCTTTGTGGATCTGGAATGGACTGGTGTCCCACTCCTATAGCTTGCCACAACTCTCACCAAGATCAGTAGGTTTCAGTTAATTAGGGACAACTACATCCAAGCATTACCTGTATATGCTTTGTGAATGTTTGGTTTGATTTGGTGAGATCCAGTAGGTGTGGCTAGACCCACTTGGTTAATGTTGCTGCCCATGTTTATAGTCCTTGAGATCTTGGCCCTATCCTTGGCACTAAAATTATTGTCCAGGGTTCAGTCCTAGTGGAGATGTTAAAAGAGAGCATGCTCTCTGCCAGACTAGTGTAGGCCAACTCTAGGATGTCTATTTGTACATACAAGCGCCTCAGCCTTCTCAAGAGATATAATTTCTTCATGACTTTTTATAAACGTACTCTGTGTTGTCTAGGAACTTTAGCTTATTATCAATATACTGTATGTACTCAGATATTTAAAACAGGGAGCAATCTCCACAAGCTGACCATTTTTATGCATCAGCTGTGTAGCTGGCTCAAACCTCCTTGATTGTAGTACTAATTAGTTTGTGCTCAAGATGTTTATTTCCTAAATAAACTGGCACCAGTTAATAAGAATTAATACTTTGTCATAGAAGAGTGTTTGGTCTGGCCTTTCACTTCCCTGCAGAAGGTCAAACAAGGCCATGTTGTCAGCGTATTTAAACAAGTTAAAAACATCATCATTGCTCTGCATTTAATTTGTGTGGATCAAAAACTACACTGGTGATAAAACACATCCTTATGGATCTCCATTCACAAGAATCATTTCCCCAGAGAGTATGCCATTCATAACAATCCTGCAAGGATCCTACAGAGTTCTAAGGGGTATGTTCTCAGGATTTCATGCAATATACATTTATACCGGTTTATTGGAATTACTTAATTTTATTTCCATAAAATTCAGTAGTAGCGGAAGATGATCTTTAATACCAAACCTGCAAGTATCCTTCTAGAACCATATTGTTTCATTATATTGTTGAGCATACAACCTTATTATTGCCATCGCGATTGGTACAGTGACTTGGGATAAAAGGTTATTCAGTGTTTAGGCAGGCTGTGAACAAACGCCATTGTCTGTTTTGCTGTTAAGGAGGTTTTGTTGTTTATTTTTTTTTACTCTAATAGGTTTAACAACAGTCATCTGCTGTACAGAGGGTCCCAGACAGGGGTCCAGAAGGAACTAGAAGGGAAACCTATGTCTGTTGCTGTTTAGCTTTGCATTTTTATTTATTTAGACAAAATGTAACATTTGATTGGCTTTATTTACAAATATATCGTAGCTGATACGTTGTTTCTTTCTCCTTTTCAGCGTGGAATTAACCTTTACTTGTTTCTTTACAGCGACTTCAAACGCCCTACTTGAACTTATACGGATTGTTATTTTTTCCAAAATGCAGCAACGCTGTTTTTATTTTTACGTACAGATTTTAAGTTACACACAGCATGGCTTTCACAAAAGAATAGATCAAAAGGCAATTCCTTATTACTGTTCAGAACCGTTAAATGTAGAAATCGTAAAGTATTTTAAAAGTGTGAAATACTCTATTTCCCGTCTAACGTTTGAATAAAAAATATACAGTAGGTCGTGGTTAAGAACACAAGGGATCGATAAGTCCTCATGTTGTATGAGTATCCTTTTCCTCGTGTGAAGATCAAGTTTATAGACCTATAGAACAAGTGTTATCCGTTAAATCAGATGTTACTGGTAAACAATGTGTAGGACTCACATTCGATTTCAAGCTTGTTAAGTTATATTTTCAAAGTTCAATTCCAATATCTAAAGTTATCTTGTTTTGTAATAAATTTTTTCCCACCCGAAATAAACAAATGCTAATATTGTAGTAATGAGCGAATTAAAATAAGTATATTCTAACACGATTCGTAAATCCACCATTTGATTCAGGCTCTCGCGTTACTTAAACTATGATGCTGTATGCTTTCACAGGCATGCCTTTCAAATGTTCTAATAATTACACAGGCTGTATCAGGAGTACACCATTTGAAATGTATTATACATCCTTGCTAGAAAAGTTTTATGTCTTTCATAGTAAGAATTTTTTTTGTGGTTCTTACTCACGCTCAATAAAAATCTCATGACCTTTCTCTTTAGAAATTGCCGAGACATCAAGTGAAAGAACATACAACAGTAGTAATTCACCAGTAAAAGTTGTCAGATCCCATCTTTGTTTATTAAAGAGAAATTTTTCACTATGAGGCGACACATAGTTGCGGGCCTATGTATTGTGCTAACGTCAGAGGTTAATAATTGGAGAAACCCTGCTCTAAAGACGAGGTATGACCTCATACCTAATGTTAAAAAGAAAGGGAGGTCGAGACAACCTATTGAGAAGTGGTCTCTCCTGTGTTATCCTTCCCGTAGTCAAGAATAGAATATGAGTCCAACTCAGCTGCTGGGTATCTACTCGTCTTAATTTATGTGACTTACTCCGCAGAGAGACACTAATAATAAACGACCTTGTAATGTAGACTTGTGAGCACAGTTAAGTAGACGTCGAGCCCTACGCAAAATACATGATATATGATCAAACACAACCTGTAACATTAAATGCAGTAGGTTTCGCAGTGTACCTAGCCGTCATTTTCCTTTCCTAGCTCAATTATAAACCTTTGATGACCACCCACTCACTTACACACTGTCACAACCCAAAAAACTCCAGCCAGCCCCCGAAATCCTGATTTGGAGCGGCTAAAAATAAAGTTAGTTGTCACTACCGCGGCGGCACATGGGGGCTAGCCAATCATTGCCCCTGCTATCCTTAGTGTCCAATCCTGTTACATATTATTATCTCCGTAGGATTAGAAAAATACCCATCCTTTAGTTGTATATGGTCATGGCAGAGACATTCCGGAGAATCCTTCCCTCTGACGTTGTAAAGGGGTCTCAGATCTTTTTAAACCCCTGTCCTGTCTGTTCCTCCATTTAGTCACACAAGTTAACAAGCTTCTCTTAACGCAGCTCTGCTGATTTCTTAATACTCCTCGCCAGGAGCAGCTTTCTTCTTCTTCTTCTTCTTCTTTTTAATATACTCCTGCTCTAATCTATAGTGTCTATTAAGAACTAGCTAACACATTTCTCACAATATTGCCAATTAAAAAGGGGGACTGCCTGCCTTCCAAACGAAAACCGGATTCCTTAATTTATCATTCTGCTGACAGTTCTGCTTGGTTTGACAAGCCCAACCATTTTAACAAGTAGCTCTGAAAAAAAAAAACTAGTTTTTGGAACTTTTCAGAGCGCGCGCGCCTGGCACTGCCCTGCCAAACTTTTTTTTTTCCTGTTTCTCCCCTGCGTGCAGTAGATTTCACACTGGCCTCATTGATTGCGGTATAAAAAGGGGTCACGGAGACCGAAACCATGATGAGCAATAATACTTACTACGAGCAGCAGCCTCAGTACTACCAGGGCACCAACAACGGGGAAGAGCAGGAGGAGATGCCCGCCACGGAAAAGGACCTGGCGGAGGATGCACCCTGGAAGAAAATCCAGCAGAACACCTTCACCAGGTGGTGCAACGAGCATCTGAAATGTGTCAACAAAAGGATCAACGATCTACAGAAAGATCTCAGCGATGGGCTGAAACTTATCGGTCTGCTGGAGGTTTTAAGTCAAAAGAAAATGTACAGAAAATACCACTCCAGACCCAACTTCAGGCAGATGAAACTGGAAAATGTCTCGGTGGCACTGGAATTCCTAGACAGAGAACACATCAAGCTGGTATCTATAGGTAAGCGATATGTAGTCACTTTTCCGAAGCTTCGGTAAAACTGCTTTGGTTTGCAGAGTTCACACAAAAGAAAGTTGACATTTTTGTTCCTGCGGGAAAGTTCATTGGAAGAGAGTTAGAGGGCGTCCTTGAGTCATAGAATACAATTTAATTTCTTTATTGGAAATGTGTTTGTCCTTAACACACCCACTATTTATTTTAAGAGATACATTTAGTTTAAATGTTCAAATCAATATCAGGAGGCTCATTTAATAACGTACTCATTTAATTGTAATAGCCCATTTTATAAGCCAAGATTGACATGCTCATTAAAACAAAGTTGAGCAAGTGTTGGACACAGTACGTGCATTAACATCGCACCACCTTGAAACATTCCACTCGCTTTTGACGCAATTAATGTATTAGTAAAGTGGCATTAAATCAAAACTTCTATATACTGTGGATATAATGCAAATACATGAACATTTTTTTAATTCACTGAAATATGACTGTATAATGGATTACATAGGATGCCCTGGTGTATGAAAACTTCATAAATAAATTATCATAAAGAAAATGTCATCTTCTGGTAACACCTTAGGTTTATAAAACAGTGTCTAACTGTGTCGTTTGTGTATAAAATTAAAATGTGACCAAAATATTTTGTCATTTATTCTTTAGTTTTTTTCAGCTTATTAATTACTACAGCTTATTATTTTTGGGGGGATATACTTAATTTGCTAAAAGTTAACACATTCGTCTGTGACGAATACCTGTGAGAAATTGTGGAAGATTTGCGACTGAGGATTTTAAAACTTTTCAGAAACATAAAAAATGCTCAACATGACTCCAATTATGCTACGACACAAAAGTAAAATTATGACTATTTTAGACGGCGGGTACTTTAGAAAATGCAGAAAAAATATGTTGTTATTTATGTTGTTGTTGCTTTATATAGTATTGAGGTATTAAATTCCAGCATTTAATTGACATTTACTGTAAGATAAAGGTTTTCATTTTTTGTAAGTGTGTTTTTGTGGCCTTTTTACGTATTAGCACACCCTCAATTTGAATGGTTTATTTTATTAATTATGGACAACGTACCATTGTTTTGCACAAAGTATAGGAAAAGTAATATAAAAGGTAAACTATTAACATGTTTCCTTTCATTAGCAGAACGGTTCCTTTCGCCTTAGGAGCATGCTTAGGTACTCGTTTTTTTCAACCAACAGTTATTTGTCTTTTGCTAGCTTTTTATTTGAATTAAATTTTCTAACAATTTGTTAATGGACTAAGTATAAATATTCGTAGAATAGTCCCCGGCATCTCCTGTGAAAAATAACTGTAGCCTTTGCGCCCAATAAAGATGTTCTTTGTTTCCAGTCTTGTTCGGATCCCCTTTTGACAGTTTTAGTTAGTCATTTTTTTGTGATTTTTACTGAGATCACGAAAGAATACAATTCAATAAGAAAATTCAAATTTTCTTATTCCAGCTTGGATATATTGCTGACTTCTGACATTTTCTGTATATCATCTGCTACATTACATGCTGTAGAAAAAACCCTTCATACAGTACGTGGGAATAAAGAGAAACAAAAAGAATATGTAGTTCAGAAATATATAATTAAATCAGGTGTTGAAGAGACAGTTAATTACTTTCCTTCCCAAGGTATCCGAGTTAAGGTGGCTTTCTGTTAACGTTTAAGCTGGTCTTTAATGACACTTGTCCGTAGAAATGTTGGTTTTGTGGAATTTGAACTGAAACCAAAACAGGAATCTCTTAGGTCAAAGTTGTATTTTTCGTTCGGCACAATTTATCGTAAAGTCTTTCATTGTGCACGTGCACTTAATGTTAAACCTGTTAAGTAATTAAATAACATCATTTTTTTTATTGGACATACTAAATGATCATCAGTGGAGAAGAAAAGGCAGGCAGAACCTTTCAACAATTAAAGCTGCACTTTAAAGCAAAATGAACCTATGTACTGTAGCAACTTGGTGGTTAAGCAACACTGCTAACTGCCTCACAAGTCTTGGGTGCAAAGTTTGATTCTAGTCTGCAGCACCTTCCACAGGGAGTTTGCATGTTCTAGCCACATGGACTTTCTCCAGGAGCTCCAATTTCCTTCCACAGTTCACAGACATGCCGTCTAGGTTGTGTGGCCTCTCTAAGTTAAATGCATGTGTGTTCCCTGTGGTGAACTTGCGTCCTTTCCAAAGCTGATCCTGCTATTCACCCTGGGTTAGGCTTTGGCTCACTGTGATGCTGTACTGGACAAAGTAGTTATTAAAAATGGATAGGTGGATGTAGTACAGTTTTTTATGTGCTCTGCAATCGATTATAGTCTGCAATATATTTGTACTGTACGAAACATATAATATCATTTGAGTGCCTTTGCTTAATGGATATCATGCTGTTTTGAAGCCCATGACCTAAAAGCTAAAAGCTTTAGTTAAACTATAAGCTTTGGTTTTCCTATAACAAAACTTTGCAGCTGTGTTAGGTCAGCTGTAAAGTGTGTGACTATGCTACAACATTGAAGTACCAGTGGAAAATTTCAGTATAAAAAAAAAACTATAGATTTCCTTTTTCCTTTTCTTAATGGTATTAAACTAAAGTTAAGTAGAATGTTTTGTGTTTAAAAAAAAAACATTTTCAGTTGCGGTTTAGACTTTTGATTTAATTTTTTTATTTTATACTGCTGTGCCCATTAGAGATTAAGAAATCTGTAAGAAAATGTGGTTTTAGATCCAGATTCAATGAAAATTGAACCGATTAAACTTCTTGTGCTTCGTTGGAAATAAAATGGACCATAATAGTGGTTTTCAGGACTTTGCAGTTAAAGAGTCTTCACCTGAGCCAGAATACAAGTTTATTGAAAATAGCATTAATACTATAATATTTCTATCACTGTTGGAAAGAAGCTTTAGTTCAGTAACCCAATCTTTCTTTAATAAAAATAGGCTGTAGTTTTCTGTTTCTTCAGAAGAACGTGAATATGTTTTTCTGTTAAGGTTGAGTTATATCGTTAGATAAATTAACATGCTTATGAAATAAATTATAATTCTAGGTGATCATTTCTGGTGTAGGTCTAATGTATACTAGACCTTGAAAATGTCAGTGATAAATAGCTGAAAAGACAATATTGGTTTTCTTTTTCCTATTAGAACATTACTTTTTTTTGCAGAGTGAAACTGTAGAGGCATTTCTATTAATAACACCAAAAACGATTATTGGTTTAGTATCTTTTGTCTTTGACAATTCCTAACAGTACCAAGACATCAATTAGGGACATGTTTAGATGCATGTATAGAAGTGCATGTGTAAATGATTTAATTTGGCCTGTATAGTTAAAAGGATGGGGTTTGATATGTGATTTCTTTAGCCAATGTTTGGCTTTGTCACATATTGAAGCAAGCTGGAAGGATAATGTCATGTGCATGCCTAAACCCAAGACTGTAAGGTGGCATGGAGGGTCCTGGGTTCAATAATGACCTTGGGCTTGTGCTTGTAAGGCATATACATGTTGTCCCTCTGTTCACATGGGCTCTTTCCAGGTGTTTTGGCTTTCATCTACCTCCTAAAGACATGCTGTGTCAGTCTGATTGTCTGGTCTAAACTGCTTCATTCACTGATACCCTGCAATAGACTGGCACTGTTATTCCTTGTACCCTTGCGGGGTCAGCTAACTCTGGCTTGATACAGAGTTGGTACAGCCCTAACCAGGTTAAGCAGCTTGCTCATATTGTAAGGATATTTAACCACTAGTTCTAAAGTAATAAAGGTTGACTGCTTGTAGGGATCTGGCTTTTGTTGTAGCAATAAATTCTTTTTGTCTCTAGAGACAAAGAACAGGGAAGTCAGTGGAAAGTTTTACAATGTGGGTTGAGATCATTTTGGAACATTGGAGTTAGGAAAAGCTTTAATAACTATTCCTAATATTCCATCTAAGAATGTGACAAATAACTTGAATTTCCACAGAACTCCTCTAATGAGAGCACTTAACCAAGACACACACATACACCCTCACCACTCATACTCACATTAGTTTTTGGACCCTAAGCTCTGAACTGATCAGTTTATGTCTGTGCCTGTTTCTGCCAAAGAATCCCAGCTGCTGGGTTTAAGCAAGAAACAGCTGAGGTCTTTAGCAGTCTGTGCATGCAGCAGTCTCTGAGTGAGAGAATGAGCAAATGGATTAGTAGACACGTAATAGAAAGGTGCAGAATTGAATGACATTGCAGTCGAGAAGGATCTTTCGAGAAGGGTAGCTCTTCTTTCTGAGGTACAAGTGTCAGATTTCACATGCCCTGGCCTCGTGGCATAACTAGAAACCCCTAGAAAGGCATGCCCAGAAGCGTGTCAATACTTTCTTGCTGTAATTTGATCATTAACATGATTAAGGCTTGGCATTGGTCAGGAGATCCTGCTTTCCACACCTGTCTTAATGTTCCATTCTGCCTGAGTCATGAGGTGAGTACGCCTTAATAACCTCACAGAGCCCCTGCTTATTTTTGTATTGCATTTACATTTAATCACACAATTTATTGAAAATTCCTTACATTGCAGAAACCATCACCGTTCTGCCGCTGGAGAATCTCACCAACTTTTAAGACAGTGAAAAACATGAGTCTCATAATTCCTCTTTATATTCTTTGATGCTGGAAAGTAGTGTAAATACTTAACCCATATACATTTAACAGGAAATTCACAAAAAGTTTAAGTTTGATTTAGCGTCCCCCCCCCCCCACCAAAAAAAAAAACCCCAAAAGTATTGTACAGTCCTAGATGGGTCAGAAGGAGCTTGCAAGGAGGTCTGTGGTGTGAATGAATGACAGTTGGTTATTAGATGTTGGTGGGGCTTCCTTTTAGCTTCAAAATAAGTGATTGATAGAAAGACAGCTGGTTCTGGGCTCTTTCCAGTAACAGGTGCTTAAAATAGCTTGCAGTTCAGCGAGACAACAGTGTGACTGCCACTGGGGCTTATGGGGCATGTTTTTTTAAAGAAATCTTTTTACACTATGACTTGCAGACTGCTGAAAAGTATTTGTGGCTGTCATTGTGAACTGACAGATAATCAGTAAGAAGAATATAGATTCACTTACAAGAAGCAAGGACAACAAAATAGAAATACAACATTTTAATGAATTTTGAGCATGGAGCTGCATCAGTGCACTGGCTGCAAAGGAACAAGTAAAGGTTAATTTCATGCTGAGACATAGAAAGAAGAAACACCATTTGTTAAGCCTTCTTTAGGTGTCAATTTTGTTACAGTTGACCTTTTACGTTTTTGATGTAATTTTATTTCCTAACAGCTGTGATAAATGGAAGATTCCAAGAGGGAATTTAAATGACTACTTCACATTATGTGTGAAATAATGTGAATCCTGGCCTTTTACACTCTTCCTGAACACACACATTTCAGTACATTCAAATAAATGAGAAAAATATAATATTTCAGTTAAATCCAAAGTTATTTTCTGAATACTTAGAAACAATACAGATGCCTTGGAAGTAGAGTCCTTTTCAAAGTTACTAACACAGGGCATTTCAGGTTCTCTGACTCACATTTTAGTACTTGCATCTTTTTTTTATTTTTGTAAAGAGATGTTGGAAGATGTGTATCCGGATATACAATGAATTGTCCTTTATATAAAAACTAGAGCCATGCGAGCACCATACTTTGAAGTAATCCATCACAGTAATGATAGCAGCTGAAAAAAACAGATGTGGCCCTGTTCAAACATGAGGCCAACAGCAGTGAGCTCAGCATAACGCACTGTATAATGCACATAATGCAAAAAGCTCTATCACAAATCCATTTAAATGAAAAGTGCTAAGCAGGAATGGAGAGTCATCCCATCACAATATACTGTACTGCATTTACCACAAGTTCACTAACAATAAAAGGCAAGTGACTTTCCACTATCATATACATAATTTGTTCCACGATTTCCTGGCTTTAGACACCTTAGAATATGATTGGTTTGCAAGGTTAATTGCTCTCATATGTGCTGTTTGAGAAGAGGGTTAACTAATAAATTTGCTTGACGTACAGTACAGTGCTTGGCTTGTGAGAGTATGCGGAAGAAGCGATCCAGCCTTGACGTTGAAGCTGATACTAAGCTTCATTCAAGAAACGGCTTAATGAGATCCTTGGATCAATAAGCTGCCTTTTCTACCCAATAGGCTAGATGGGTCAAATGGCCACCTCTTGTTTTTGACCTTTCTTATGTTCTTATGTTCAGGGCTGTTGTTGCAACATTAACCAAAAACATTGCCTGCCAAGGGTAAAACCATGCCCTGTGCAGTGATTTTTGTGTTTTGTCTGATAATAGTAAACACTTAATCAATCCTGAGGTTCCTAAGAGACATGATAGGTGTTTCATTATTTAAATAGTTTTGCTTGGATAACAATTTTCAGGCTTATGTTGTTCTTGTTTTCTTTTTTATTGGACTTTGGAGAATGATACAGAATACTCTGCAACATGATCTCTAATTGTTACCATGTGCTAGTGATGCAGTAAGCACGTAAGAATGTGCGTTTCAAGCCAGTGCTCTCATTCTAGGAATAAAGTAAACAAAATGTCAGCAAACAGGCATTACATTGATTACGAAAGTGTACCCCTGGACATGTCAAAAAGCTGTAACGTTGTTTTAATACTTTTTAAAAATGAATTTATTACTTCAAATTTGGACCTATCACTAATTTCAAAGCAGAGTTTTTAAAATATCTTTTGCTATTTTGCCTTTTCTCTTCATGTTTAAAGCAGTTGGTACAAAATGAATCTATATTCTTGTGTGTTTAGTTTTGTTTCCCTGAAAATACATTAGTTATGAGGTTTATACATTAAGTCTTTAATTTGAAGACATTTGGTAGCAGTTGAAAAAGATTTGAGACAATGATTTCAAAATGCTAAAATATCTATCTTAGATACAAATTCTAAAGTGCTACAGTGTTGTTATTATAAGTTATATTACACTTTGCTTTCTAATGGAATCTGGCCTAATGTACAGTAGGTACATGTTTGAATTTCTAACAATTAATAAAAACCTTAGCAGCATAGATTTTACTTTCTTATCAGAGACTACTTGTCAGAGATACTGTAAATATATAAACGAGTTTGGCCATGTAGAAATTTCAGTATAGGGTAGAATTCATGACATTCAGTAACATAAAGGACAGCTTTTATTATCATGTTAGGGTCAAAATTAAATTCTGTAGAGTTTAATTTGGTATTTTCTAATAGACTCCCCAAAGGAATGGGTTTAGCAGCTAAGTTCACATTATTCTAGGGGGAGTTCCTGTTTCTCATCCTGTTTGCCAGATATTCTCAATATTTCCCCCTGGTCAGTATACAGCCAGACCGAAGAAAAGAGCTCAATCTGGATCAGTTCCAGTGGTTTTGTGTTTTCAGTAGTGTTGGCAGTCTTTTGCAGAAGTTGAACACTTTTTCATTCTTGAGACCAATGCATTATGGCCCTGTGGCAAATAATGGAATAGACTACATACTACAGATCCTTATTAATAAATATTCTGAAGGCAGAAATGTCTCATTTCATTTTAATTTAATTTATGACTTAATATTCTCTTCCAAAATAGCAATAGCGTTAGGGACAGCAAATTCAAAACTGTTGTATTTGTTTAAAGAAACTAATTTACAGACAACTGTGGTCTTTTGATATCACTTGATTGAACACAAAGTATTTTTTCATTCTAATATGATCAAAGCTATTAAATGAAATTGCTAAAAAACAAAACATCAATTTTATATGTTGGTATAGAAATTCTATTAGTGTACCTAAGAATATGAGAAAATGTTATTAATTGTATGTTTCCTTCAGCCTAGGTAGTATCTGCTAGAATAACTTTTTCAAGCCTATGGTATTAAAATCTGTTTTTTTACTCATGGATTGATATTTTAGGTTTTATTATTGTTACAAGCCTCTCTGAAAAGCTCTTTAGTGTAGGTTGTACATGTGGAATTGTGAGCTGGCTTCAGGCTAGCCATTATCTTCTTTGTCATTTAATTTTATTACCTACCATAGTTACCTACTGTATAAGGTATGGTTGTTCTAAGTTAAGTGTCACGAGTAAGTGGTGATGGTGTATACAGTATATTGTACAGTATATCACTTCTATAATTCCTGGTTAGTAGTGGATTACAGGCTTGTGCAGAATAAATGATCTTAAAACTACTATTTATCCAGTTTTTTAGATCTCCTTTCAATCCAGACTTTATCCCAGAGAGCCCTGGTTAAAAATCTTTTGGAGTTTAAGATCCTAATACTTTGTGATACCTACTATACAGTTATCCCCTATTATATTTGAATACAATATTTGAATAAGAGCTCCATCGATTGTATGAATGTATTTTGTTCCCTACTAACTTATGTATCACATAGTGGTCTCTGACTGCTTTGGGAAAATTGGATAACATTCTCTGAGTTGCACATGGCATTGCGGGCCTTATTTTCTTATAAAGCTTGTGCTTAACATCTGGCTCCCTCACAAAGGGAATGGTGACATAAATCAAAGCCAATCCTTTTTGGTAATCTACAGAGCTGTTACAGTATAAAGGCTGGGTTTTAAACTCACACTTAGTTGAGATGAACAAAAAAAAAAGAAAAATGGCTTTTTGAGATCTGAATGAGTTACAGTAATTGCATTCTTTCACAGACACGGTACTGAAACCTGGGGAAACTGTGAATGTTTACACTCTTGCCTGAAAAGTTAGCCAGCTTTTAACTCCATGTAAGACCTTTGATTCAAAGCCAAGCCTTAGTGAGGGAAGCCATGTGTCTGAAGAAACATGAAAGAAGGCCATACCATTTTCGGGGATATGTACAGCCCAGCTGGTTGTCAGCGGTTGTAACAATGATGTCATTAGCACTCTTCTGTAGATCCAGCACTGATAGACAGGGACAGCCTTTCTCTTTTCAGTTGTGATTTCGATGGTAACTTTATGGTGGAATTACAATACTGTATCCCTTTGAGATATTTTATTTCAGAAAAAAGAGAATTGTATTTCTTCAAGTCTTCATCAGTATAGAAGAAAATTACTGATAACATCTCTAGAATATTTCCCAGGCTTATCAAGCTTAAATACGATTTCAAGCCATTTAACACTGACTCTGGTGTCAGACTATAACCGTGGGGCTGAGTGCCTGAACAGTCCACTTCCAGGTTCTTATTCTTCACACATCAGTTACGGTCAGATGTTTTGCTCAAACTATTGGTAGTTGGTCAGTAAAATAATAATTTGTTGACTCATTAAATGACAGACGTGTTGGCCAATCCACTTACAATTTATGATTCTGTGCTGTGAGAAGAATAACTGTGTTTATTGAGATAGAAGCAGATGGACTGTGCAATGTTAACCGTTTTATTTTCATATTTCTCTATATTAACTTATTTAATAAACACTGAATAATACATAATTCACACTGCAACTTTATATACATTATTCTCATCCTTATCTCGATGTTTTTATCTTGGAGTTTGATTTGAAATGTTCTTTTGATGTGGTAAATGTGTTCCACTTGAGAAAAAACTAATGAATGCTCATTGTGAGATTTGGCATGTATGTATGTTGCCATTAACAATGTACTACTTTACATCTGCTATATAGATCATTGGATTAATTGCTTTTTAAAATTATTTTAAATTGTATGCATGAAAATACATTTTCACAAAAAAATTGTAACTGATCACAAGTCTTGATTACAATTCTTCAAAAGCCAGGTTCCCTCCTTTCAGATGCAAGCTGTATTACTGGATGTAAAGTTAATTAAACCATATAATAATTAACATTTACCCAATGTTTCTAAATACAACTACAGGAAAATGTCATGAATCAAGGCAGAAGTGTCTACCGGTTGCAATTCTTAAGCATTCCTAGACAAAGTTGTATTTTTGTATTGTATCTTGTCTGTGCAAGAATGTGGTCTTTGAACACTAAGAGAGCTTCTTCATAAAAAAAAATACTTAAAAAGCCAGAGGCTATGCAGTGTATTACAGAGTTAGCCAACACTTTTAATAAGCTTAACGTGGGTTCATTCCAGGGGTTTTTATCTGCTGACTGTCACATTGCTGGCCCAACGTCCATGACTGTTCTCTATTCATAATATCTGGCATTGCACCCTGTCCAATAGACTTTGATCACCAGGCGTGGTGTTTAGAACTGCTTGCTGAGATAGTGTGTCAAGCAATAGACTCTGTAGTCTCTTTCTACTTTCATTATGCGATGTGCCTTGAATTCTAATTCTAATTCTTTATAATTACCTCATTATAACAAATAATAAAAGTCACCTTCTCTAAACTCCTTCAAATCCAGACTCAAAACCTTCTTCTTCAGTAAAGCCTTTACTTAACTGGTTCCATTCTTCACCCCTCTGCTCTTCTTAATACCACCTTCCACGGTCTCCTCTATTGTTATTGTTGTATTACTGTAATTATAATTGTGTCCTGTCTTGTGAAATCTTCTTATTTATTGTTGTAGTCTTCTTATTTATTGTTATTGTCATCCTGTAAAGCGCTTTGAGAAGTCACCTTTAAAGGCGCTATATAAGATAAAGTTTATTATTATTATAAATAGGACCTATAGCAACAGTATGAAATGTTTGTGTAGAATGCCAAAAAGAAAAGATTGAATCTTGAAGAAAATATGAACTAGTGTAAAAGGTTAAAACAATTTACAGTTAAAGTAATTCTCCTGAGAGTAGTAAATTGACATACTGGGGATCATATTCAATATTTATAATGTTACACATGTTTTTGCAATAAATCCCTTAGGGAATCATTTTACATAGATAGGAAGGTAGGAAGGAAGAAAGAGATAGTAAGCCTAATTGCAGACGAATGAATAACATGTTTTTTAAAAAGATATGTTGACTCTGAAGACAAAAAAAAATAAACAAGCTCCTTGCACTCTTTATGTATTTTCCATTGGACACGATTTATGGTGAAGGTGAGGAAAGTACAAGCAAAACTAACACAAACTGCACATTTTGAGTTCTATCCATTTTTTTTTGCTTCAGTTGTTTCAGTTGCTGCCGGTATATAAGTTCACAGCCTTCATTGAAAGTTATTTAGAGCCTGGTAAAGGCTTTGTGTTTGTCTGATCAGTGGCGGGGTGGCAGCTTTTCTCAGCCATCTGCTGATAGAGAAAGTGTGAGGGAGGGAGCGGGGGGCAGGGAGCACAGTTGCTGTTGTCTATTTTCAGTCAGGCTGGAGTCACTGGCTTACTCCTTTGTTTCTACAAGGTGTCTAAGGAACAACTGGACAGCAGCTGAGGAAATGATAAAGTAACAGATTTCGAGTGCATTCTAAATGTTGACAGAGAAAAAAAAAAACAAATAAAACCCAAATAAAGGTATAGTAATGAAAGGAAATGAAATTCACTTTAGATGTTGTGCTGTTTTTCTCTTGCAGTGATCTATTCCAGATTCTAATGAAACAACTACTGCTTTCATAAATCAAATAATCTGCCCGAATGGTCAATGGCATTTTTTTTTAGTCTTATATATTACAGACTGTCTTGGTATGCTCTCTGAGGTAGTTACCAGGGCTTCCTTTTGCCACATCCTTATTCAGGATGACATACATTATTTAAGACAATCAACAAATTGGAAAAAATATCCTTAAAAAATTCTGTTGTGTAACACATTCCACAGAATATAATAACTGAAACAATGGAATGTATAGTAAGTATTGCAGAGGAATCATAAGTATGAAAGTGTAGTTTATAATAAGTGAAAGAAAAGTAATTTTGCAGAAGGAAAATACATTACTGGCATTATAAATATATTTGGTATATATGGGGTCTTTAGAGCACCAGCAAATATTGAAAAGGGATTATTTTTAGTGTTCTGAAAAAATGTATTTGTTGGTTTTTCATTTTTGTGGGATTGGAACAAATTCATTTAAATCCCACTGGATGAAAATGTGAGTACAGTATAATCTTATGATGCCGAGTTTCAAAAGGAAATCATACTTTGTGTACTGTGATGCGAGACATCTTCTGAGACCTTTTTGGGAGGGTGTATACAGATTGGGCTGACATCAACAAATGTATTGCACCTTTCAAATGTTTTACCATGTTTTTTCAAAGAAAACATTTTGGAATGCTGAATTAGTTCAGTTACATTGTTGTACTTTTGCTCTACTGAGAGAACATGGATTGCAATTTAATTGCCTAGAGATCTACAATACAGTTAATTATAATTGTAATCTTTTTGGTTGTATTAATATTTTTTTGCAACTTTCAAAGTGTGCATACTACAGGTGACGGGTCATAGAATATCTTTGTAACATATTATGTGCAGGAAATAACTTAGCTTTTAGAGCAACAGAGACAAGTTCCACAGTTTTATAGTTCCCACTGTGGATCTTAAATTACAGTTTCGACATTTATCCAGCTGCTTTGCTCATCGGTGTGTCCTATGGAGTGTGTCTGTGGAATGTCTGTCTTGTCATCTGGTGGGTCTTCTGTCTATGCTGTGATGTCTGTTGTGTGGTCATTAAAGGCCACAATGCCTGACACAGCGAACAGAACATTTGTCAGTTCTCAAGAGATTCAGTACAAGACAGTCTTTTGTATCCTTATTTGGAAGTTTGAACCAAGATTGTCACCTGTTCAGTGTTGATCAGATTATACACATTATACTGTAATCATAATAGCACGCCATGGAGAAGATTCATATTTGTCAGAAATATTTGTGTCTAAAAAGCAATAATATCACTTTTATTCACTTTATGTTCTATTTATTAAATGAATTCTAAATATTCCAGACACTTTATGTGTTGTAAATGTCTTTTTATGGATTGAAGAAATTTTTATTGACATCTACTGTAGTCTGATGTTGCTGTGAAATTAGCCAAACCTAGGCACAAAATAAGTATGTCTACACATTGTACTTGAAGATCAGGCTTGTTATTTATTTGGTTGTGTTTCTGTTTTTCTCTTTCCAGCATAAAAAGAGGTTAAAAAATGTATTACATATTATTGATATTGGTACATATTATTCAATTTATTCGTCTGGCAGACTCAAACATCTGTGTTAATCAAATAGAAATGCCAAAAATGTCAACTCCATGATTTTTGTACACTTTTCGCTAAATGGATAATTTGCCAGAAGTAGATTTAAATCAGGAACAAATACTATCCCAACAGTTAAGGGAGGTGAAGACAGTGTTCTTGTTCAGTACATTGAGTTTTTTTTTAATTCTGGGACACCCTGTGCTGTCATTCCTTTATGTAAGTTTAGCAGCGTTGCTAGACTGCAAACTTTTCTTTGCCTTCCATTTGAAATCACTGCAGACAGACTCGGTGTCTACATTTCCTAATCATATCAAAATAATAACAGAAACATCCTTAGGGATTCCGTGTTCATGTGGGTTACCGCCAGGTGCTCTGGTTTCTTCCCTTTGTCCAAAGACATACTGCCTTCTTGTCAGATATATATCTATGATGACAAATTATTGATCCACTAGAAGGGCAACATGGTGATGCAGTGGTTTGCATTGCTACCTCAAAATGCTGGGGACCTTGGTGCAATTCTGGACTTGGTATATTATATGGTCAGTGTCTGTATGTTTTCTCTGTGTTTGCATGGGTTTCCACTGGGGGCTCCGATTCCCTCCCACAGTGCAAAGACATACTGGTAGGTTAATTAGCTACTTTAGATTATCCCTGATGTGAGTTATTGTGTGTTTGTGTCTGTGTGTGCCCTGTGATGGACTGGCATCCCGCCCAGAGTGTATCCTGCCTTGTGCCAGTTGCTTTACTGGTTACGCTCCTGCTCTCCCTTGACCCTGTACTCGATAAACAGGTTAAAAAGTGGATTGTTGAGGACAAGCTCATTTCATGGTACTTTGTATCAGAATAATATTATGTACTTATGCATCTGTCTCTTTATTAATATGCTGGATAGATTGAGGTTTATAGGTTTATACATGAGATGGTGTTTTCATAACCCAGATTCTGGTTATTCTATTAGAAGGTAATTCTTAATTTTGGGGTATAAAGTGGTTAACCTCTCACATCAAAACAGATTTAGTATCTTTAGGATAAATGGAAAACTTGTGTGAGTCTTCTGGTGAGTAATGAATACAATATTCGTAAAAATAGTTAGTAAAGGTAGTTATTATGAAAAACAAAAAATCATCTACAAATATTTGCCTTTAATAACCACATGCTACTGTATATGACAAATTCATATTACATGTCTGAAGCAAAATGACGTTTTCCATAAACTCTGCAGTATATGCAGGGAACACATGTTTTACTTCTGAAGAGAGTTAGTAACACTCTTTATAATCTGAAAAGCTGTTAAGGAGTTAAGGTCATTTTAAAAGCAAATTCTAAAAGATTTTCAGGCTTAAAAGAAGGACTGCATCACTAAGGCTGCATTTAAATATTTATAATTCAGATAAAGCCATTCTCTTTACTTAATACATTTAAAGTATATTAAAACTTTGTGCTGTATATACAATTGATTATTTAATGCAGTTAAAGAGACCTGGAATACCATCTTTAACTAGTACGCAATCTTGTAGGGGAATCACAACCTGAAGTTGATGTATAAATATTAAAGGTGAAAGTTTCATTCCGATTTTGTGTTTTTTTTTGTTGCCTGGCCTTGTGTGTCAAACACTAACGAAGTACACATAGCTCTAGAAATTACACAATGGATATCCAGGACCTAGAACAGAAAGTAATTATTTGCGTTACTCACATCCAAAATTTGTTATTTTATGTGTCTCGGGGGTCTCTGAAACAAAAGCTAAGCTTTATTCTGGAGAGCTAACTTCTTTCTTTTGGACATGCTTGCTTTGTGTTTTAAAAATCCAGTGGAAAAAATTAGCTTAGATGGAATAGCGTTAATCAGTTGTTTTGCTGCTAATTCTATTGGAGAGATAAGGTAATGGAATTATACTCACTCCCATCCAGGACTGAAACAGAGACCGAGGTGGAGGGGTTATTGAGAGAAGAAGGATTTAAAAAGGGCGGAAATTATCTTTTGGAAAGACTGTAGCTAGATAAGAGCTTAGGAAACTCAGAAAGGAAGCAGCTTCCTTATGCACTCTGGGTATGTTTAGCTTGTTTCAGAAAAGAGCTGTTACAAATAAGAAGCTATACAACAGGAGTGCCAAACATTACTTAATGGTTGTTGAATGAAGTACACTAAATCACAGTGATTTCATGGTTGAACACCCCTTTATCTGCATACTAATTAACTTCTGCAGTTCTGGAAGAATAACTTTTGAATGAGGCCATTCAGACCGTCTAGTCTATTTGCTTTTCATTTATACAGGTGAACATTAATCAAATTTCTACCAGTTCCTTTTACAGTATTATATGTATGAATTTATTTAGCCTCCTTTGAAAACTTGCAATCTTATCTGTGTGATTGCTATACACTATAAGGCTTTCTCAGTGAGTTGTTATGGGCAGATAATTCCTCTACACACACTGAGAACTTTTACTCTTTCACTAGAATGTAATTGTAATTGAATCCCTTTTGAAGGTCTCAGTAAAAGTACAAATCTACATGAGACTAGCCATGTCACTAAAGGCTTCTTTCAAGAAATGGCTCAATGAGATCCTTGGATCATTTAGCTACCTGTATAACAACCACTTGACAATAGATTAGAACTCTTCCTGTTTCTATCCTTTCTTGTGCTTTTCAATGGAAATAAAAGGACCCTAGACCATATGAAAAAAAAAGTCCTCTAGGATGCCATCAAATCTTATTTAAATGCCAACGTTGCCCATTTTTACTCCTTTATTAATTTTCTGACAAAGATCAGAATCTAGACTCTTTTTGTGTCAGGTGGTTTTTTTATGAATACAATTGTTTTTCTGACATGTTTGAAAAGAAAAAGTGGCATTCTTTTTCCTTAAAAAGCACAATGACAGTTTTTTTATTTTCCCTGGCAACAAAACACAACAACAAAACCTTCTCAAGGGGGGAACTTCACATCCTTTCATAAGATATAAACAGAGATAAAATTCACCACAACATAAACAAACATAAGTGGTCATTGTGGTGTGTGTAAAATGGGGACATTGTCTTTTCAAGGTTTTGTAACACTTTTGTTGGATGGAACATATAGCTTAGGGGGCAAAAGAGGAAAACAGGAAAAGAGTTATGCTTTGCATTTGCCTAAAGAATCATGTTGGGAGTTGCCTCATTGAATGGAAAGGGCATTTTTTTAAAGATTGCCAGACAAGCACCGTTGGCAAAAAAAAAGACCGTTAAGATATGCATTACTTTGTGTTGCTTTAACCTATTATCAGAACTTGTAATTGGTGTACAGCACAATATATAAAAAGCATTAAAATGCAAAGTAATATATACAGTATTTATTCCTGATTAAAAACCACATCCATGTGATCTCCCATGGAAAATCTTACAGTTTATGCACATGAATTCACTATTTGTGTGCTCATGTGCATTTAATATACTGTACTCATTTTGATGATCCCAGAGAAGTTATAATGAGAAAAATCTGCATTTCTTTCTTGAGCTACAAAACACTGACATTTGTTATGAAATTAGGTTTGTCAGGCTCCAGAAACCTTACAATAACATCTTGTCAAAAGTTCTTTAGACCTCAGTTTACACATAAAGATTACAGGTGAGTTTTACAAATGCGTGGCCAGACTTTGTCTACATTTTATCAGAAAAGAAAGTTTAGAAATGGTTTTAGAATGTTTTGTTCCATTTGGAACAAAATTCATGATTCCTAGATGAAGGGTTTTAATTAAGGGGATTTTAATTACTTCAACACTTTTATTCAGCCCTACCACTTTTTTTGTAGTATTTTGGAAGTATGACGTGTATACAGTACAATCAATTTAATTATTGGACTCATTTATGGTAATTGCTCTTTCGTATCTTGTGCATGTGTTGGCAGTAGAGAACTGTAGTATAGTGAGTAGACATTGCGAGACAATAGAACGAGAGGGTAGAAGGCGGGAATATATGGTGTAAGGGCGTGATCTCTGTAGTTAATAAAATAGTTTAAATAATATAAGAACGGCTCTTTATTAAGATACACAACAAGAACTAACGTGCTAAAGATACTGTAGTTCTGTAAGTACAGTGGCAGTTATTCTTAAACATGGAGGTGAGTGTTGAACAATTGAAAATAGTGAATATTATTAATATTTGGTTATATAAATCTCAAATGCTCATACTGTACTTCTGGGTTTGTTTACTTGACTGTTGCTATAATAACATTTTGCCATTTGGAGCTGTGATTAGCTTTCAGTAATCTCGCCTTGATTATAATCCAAAACCTGTGGTATACACTATATTTCTTCAAGTGTATTTATCCATATTCTGGGTAGAACACTCAGATGAAAAATAGGGTTCTAATAAAGGTTTTAGTCACAAGATGAAAAAAAAATTCTAAAACAGCATACTTACAGGATGAATTGATTATACTGTATTTCCTTTTTTGGTACTGAATATGAATCTTGTTTCTGTGCTCCTTTTTAATAAAAACAGAATGGTGTGTTTAATGTAAACAAAAGGAACAGAGTGTTTTTCATGAGTCTGTATCCATGTGTTTTGTGATCATATCTGTCGTTTAGACTCATGTTAAAAACTCAAAATCCTCATCAAAGAGTTTGAAGTGAGTGGAACTATAGTGTAGATACAATGCATCTTTGACCAATGATTTGTAGATGTAATCTGAACTAATCAGAAAGCATTTTTCTGCCTTCATGTATGCAGATATTTCTATTGATTCAGCTCACCAATGAGTCATTAATTGTGGTTATTCTTGACCCCCTTTAGACAGCCTCAGCTGTCCACTTTGCAGGTCCTTTCTTAGCCTACACAGAGAGAAGAGCTTCTTTCAAATTTTACAAAGTCCATGCAGAAAGAGTTGGCAACAATCATGAGACTTATCATTGGATCTCCTGTATTATGCAACTGAATATCTCTTTAACTTTTAATAGAATTGTTAAACACTTGGGCGATAGTTACTGTTCTGGCTTCATAGCTTTTGAATCCTTGGTTTCATTCTGGCCTGGGGTGCCTTCTATGTAGAGTTTGCGTGTTATCTCCACAGCCACACAGGTGCTTCAGTTTCCTCCGACAATTCAAAGACATGCTGTGTGAATTTACAGGTATCTCTAAGTGGTCCTGCGTTCTCTACCAGTGTGTATCCTGCCTTGCCTGGATCATCTGCCTGTCTAGGCTCTAGCACACTGTGACCCATATTGGACCAAGCGGTTATGGAGAATGGATGTTAAGCAGCTTTTAAAAAAAATAAAATAAAACTATAAAAATTATGAACATCTTAGTCCCTGTGTAAAAATTTAAGTGATCCCCCTATTTAATGTCCAATGACATGAACATTTGACAACAAACAGGATATTACAGAATAATACAGGATAAAATAATACAGAATATTTGTGGACTGCTGAATACATGCACAGATGTTTGAAATGAACTATAGGCTAAGGATGTTTCCATATCCTTGTATCATGATTTAAAAATGGGTATAGCCTACCCAGTTTCATTGAGAGATTAAACAATATCGCGGAAGATCTTTGAAGCCTTCATTTAGCTCATAATATCTCTTTCTCAAACATTAAGCTGTAATGTTGTGCGTGTGTTTCCTCTTGACAGACAGCAAAGCCATTGTGGATGGGAACCTGAAGCTAATTCTGGGCCTGATATGGACCCTCATCTTGCACTATTCCATCTCCATGCCTATGTGGGAGGACGAGGATGACGAGGATGCCAAGAAGCAGACACCAAAGCAGAGGCTGCTGGGATGGATCCAGAACAAGATCCCACAATTGCCCATCACCAACTTTCACCGAGACTGGCAGGACGGCAAGGCTCTGGGAGCACTGGTGGACAACTGTGCTCCAGGTCAGGCACGATATCCCGAAGTCCTGTTTGTTCTTTTATAGTGGTGACTGCAAGGCTGGTCATAATCAGGTTTCTGACTACGGTGGTGCTGTTGAGGTTTCAATGGCCTAAGATGGTTTTATTTGTTACATTTATACAGGACTTTTTATGAGCAAAAGGAAAAATTATTGTGTCAACTAATATACTGTATTTCCTCATTCGACAGGAAGTGCTGAAATGTGTTGGAAATGGGCAGGGACATTGCAGTTAATAATGGACAATAGCTCAATTGTTGAAAAGAACAAATTAACTTGTTCCAATGCCATTCACCTTCTGGGCAATAAAACAGTTTGATTGTACAGTATGCAATGATGATTAAAGGGATAAAATATTTTGAAACTGAACAGAATGAAAGCATAAAGCTTAGTTAACCATTGATTGCCAAAAATATTATACTGTATTAACTGTGTGTGTTCTATTTAATCCATGACCCAGTGCTTAGTAAATAGAAAAAGAAAATTTAGTTGGACACTTAATTTAGTTTGCATTGTAAATCCTTTAATTAAGAAGTTTTCTAGTTACAGTATTGACTTGAGAAACACAGGGCCTGATACTTGTTCCTTTCTGTAATCTTTCTTTTTGTAGCTGTAATTGGTTACAGTTGTCTTTTAAAATGCTTTTTTTACATTATTGTTATTAAAATATATTTTATCACAGTTACATTCAAGAGTGAAATCAGAGCTATATGTATAACAATTCTAGTCAAATTTCAAATTGCCAAATTCTGATTTTTCAGATATGTCTAAATAATTTTAAGATAGATACTTTATTGATTAAGAAACCTTTAAATATGTAGAGATATCTTAAAATGATTTAGTAACGTTATTAAATCCATTTAAGAGACCTACAAATAGTGTTGTTCGGGAGGAATGTTGGATCCTCGCACACTTCCTCTCACGGAAGTATATAACTCTTGCACCCAGGCTTTCCCATACTGCATTTCTCTCTTACCCCAGTCCTTGCAATACTGAGGGGGAGGGGGTGAGCATCTAGACAGTCTTGCCCCTCTGGTAAGCCTGACTATTCCCCCACCCAGGCAAGCTGCTGAATGTCAAACATGCTCCGCCTATCAACTCTCTTGAATTTATTAGGATCTAACGGAATAACTGACATTTTTAAATCATACACTTCAAGTATGCACTTCTGAAAACTGACAACACATCCTAGTAAACTTCTTATTTGTTATGAAGTTATTCATTTTTAAGAATTCTAAAATTTAAAAAGTTATCTACTTCATGCAGCTTTTGATTATTGTTTTTATGATTTTTGCATAAACACTTTTAACAAAAGGTTACAGTATACAGTATCTCTGTGTTTATTTCTTCTTTGCCTTTTCTTTTGCTTACAGTATATCAAAGGATATGTGTAGAATGTTAGTGACCAAAGGGCTAACAGTTTTAGGGCATGCCAGAGGTGCATTCAAATATTATAGCAGTTTCATCCCTCTGATAAAAGACAAAACAAAAGCAATAAAAAATTAAACAAGGAGAGGACAGGAAGAGACCCATGACATTCCTTCAGGAATTTTCCTTTAACCATCACCTTGTAAAACAAGCAAATAAACAATAAAAACAAGCCCCGTTTGTTAAACTAATGGTGAACTTATGTAGGACTGGGGCTCTCTGAGCTCTGTTTGCCTGGAGCCTTCCTTGTGTCTGGAAACAGAAAGGCCCTGAGGTACAACTCCTGCCATTATTTACTCATAAAAAAACTCAACACTAACCACATGAAAGCCTCATTTGTAGGATGCCACTAAATAGTAACTGAAAGTGATGAAGAAAACTATAAAACCCTTAATACGACCTATAAGAGGAACAGTTAATGGTGTACAAGGGACACTTCGGGAGCATTTTTTTTTGTATAGTAAGGGAATTAAATAATTTGTTCAACTACATTTTCTTTTTTATTTACAAGGAAATAAATTAAGACCTTTCACAAGACTTCCACTGTTCTAAAGTCTTTTGCTATACAGATTTTTGTGCTTAGCACCAAGATATTTATAACAACCTTAGGTTACCACTGAGATTTGTTATTGTTACCTTATCAACCTAATGAATAGTTTGCATTGATTACTTTTTTCAATAAAAATTACATTCTTGGACATAATAGTAAAAATAAATTTTATCTTTAGATGGTGCAGTTTAAACAGTTTAGAGTCACTCTGTGCTTGACTCCTTTGCAAAGCTCATGCAGTCTGTAATGCATCCTGTGATAAACTGCAACATTTTTTCTTTTTTCTTAATTATTGTATACTGGCAATATTACTATTTCTAACATTGTTTGTGCTAACATTTTTAACAGCAAGCAAAAAATGGGTGGGTGCTTCATATTTAAGACTTTTATAAGTACATAGGGCAAGTTGAGTACATTTTTCAATAATAGTATATGATTGCTGATATAGCGGTGAACCGACTTCAGAGTTAACACTCAGTTCTATGTGTGGTGTGGAGCAGAAACAGACCAGAAAGGGCTGGCATGTTTCACACACATGTCTTTACTGGTACTTCCTCAACTGGTTTGTTGTATGTCTGGGGAATTGGAAATTTTAGTACAATACAACTGTGCACTGCAGGATACAAAAGTTAACAGTTGGGATGCAGAATGAGAATTCTTAGTAAATTCACCATGAAACACAATTCTTAGCCATTTATCATGGAAGAAATTCAAACAATTAATGATTGGTTTTGTGAACTGGGTATGCAGATTGTGTAGGTAATGCACTGCATGCCCAACGTGCCACAGCCTTTTGCTTAAAAAAAATCGTGCAACATGAAACTTCCCACCCAACCTCTATAGTCTGTGACCTTTGGCTTCTAACCTAACCATTGCCTGTGACTCATTAAAAATGACATTTAAGTCAGAAGGGGGTGGGGAGAGAAGCAGAATGCAGAGTATTTTATGAGAGGAGAGGAGATGTGGTGGAATGAGGATGAAATGAACAGAATATAAGGTTCTGATCACAGTTTGCCTATGCCATTGGTGCATGTGGAGATTAACATTATGCTGGGAAAAATATTTCAATTTCCTGCTTTATGGTAAAAGGACTTCTGTGCAATTGAGTGTAATCTTCCTAAACATTATTAAATGTCATTAAAAAAATCCTCCATTACTTCCAGAGAGTATCAGTTTCTCTATAGTGAGTACTCAGGCATCAGAGGCCTCAGAGGTAACCTGAGGTTGTTGTGGTTATAAACTTTTTTGTGCTGAATTCTAAAATCTTGATACCATGGGATTTTTCTTAAACTAAACCAGATGAATTAAGCAACTATTCAAAACTGACAATAGTTCATAGATAGAGCAGAGCATTATTATAATAGAGGACAATTGGTCAATTTTGTACTTAAATAAAAACATTAATAAAATAAAAATGGTACAGTTTAACTGCAGTTTGGTATAGAAAAATTAAAAGGAGTGATAAATTAGTAAATACATTGGTAATACAGGCAGGTTGTTAATATCTTAGTATGATATCCAACATATATATTGGAGACATATTGAATGAATAGTTTAAGTTTGCTGAATCCTTGCACTACCAGTTTAATATTCTTGGCATCTCACAGATCAATAGGCAGAATCTATTCTTAACTTCTGTTTTTATATCAGTTTCTGCGGACAAGATTGACCATTTCTACTATTACATGGCATACTGTAGTATGACAGGAATGGCTTGTTGTCTGATTAATTTTGGTATATTATTCAACATTGCATTTTTTATAGCAGGCACTTCAGTTAAATTAATTGTGGTTTTATAAACTGGTAACAAATAAGTTATATGTGATATATGTGGAGTCTATAATGTTTGCTGCCAAATTTATTTTTTCCTGAGTAAAAGTTTCATATTCTTGTGATTTTAGTTGAAAATACAAACTACACAAAAATAGAAAAAATCCCCAATAGTTCCTTAATTTATACATGTATATAAAAAGCTGTGTTATAATAATCTTTGATTACTATAATTATATGTTTAATTGAATAAATAATTAAAGAGCAACTTCTCATTTGGAGAGACCTGTTCAAGAGGCTTACAGTTTATCATTGTTGCACTGAAGACAAGTGTAAGAAGAACAACAATAATCAGGACAGTGTAAACAATATAATAAAAAACAGAACATAACAGTGTCAACAAGTGTAGGATTCAGGTGTTTATTGAAGTGTCTTTCTTTTCTTCATGAGTCCTCCTCAAAGAGGTCATTTCTGTGCCTCATTCAGGTCCCTGTCCATAAAATAAATTACTGTAGGTACAAAAAGCATCTTATACAGTACTCTCAGCAGCTTTCCTCTAGTAGCTCATATTCTTGCTTTATTCAATGTGCAGTATATAATTCATGAAATAGCTGAAGATGTCAGTACAGTCTTTAACATTTAGTTAGGTGTTCATTGTTCAAATTGCTTTTATTCATCCAACTGCTTTCTGGTTGTATTGAAGTACTATGGTAACAATGGAATGTACATTAGCAACGATGGAACCTTATAGTATTTATATTGAAATCACAGGAACAACTGTTATTGCACACAAACAGGTCATTCGTGTGGTTGGTTAATGGAATTTTGTGCACCTAAAATACTTTGGGCTAGCCACAACGAAAGGGTTGAATACTTATGCAATCATGACTTTTCCATTGTTGTTTCATATCTGCTCAGTTCTTTTTGTTTTTTGCTTTGAGTGTGTGGAGCAGGTAGTGCACGTAACAAATACGAATTTCTACTTCAAAATGTCATGACTCAGCTTTAAAAAAAGAACAAAAATGTGAAAACTGCATGGCTCTGAACTCTTCTGCAATGCACTGTATTGTATTAATTAAATGACAATTGCTAGTTTCAAAACAGAGAGGCTAATAAAAAATAATTAGACTGAGCTGAAGCCTGAGCTGAAGCTGAAGTGTTTTTTTACAGTATGTTCAAATCACCCAGGATATGTTGGTATAGCTGATCCTCAGTCGTATTTAATTATTTGAGTGAATAATTAACAATTATCCCAAATTCCAATTTATTTCCAGAAGTTCTAGTTTCTACAATTATTGGGATTTTATCTAAAATACATACTTTGTAATTACATTTTATTTTGGCTCAAACCTGACGTGAAAGCTGTATGCAGGAATAATTAAACCTGTCAATATACTGGTGCCCCAGTCTTAGTGAGAGAAGAGTACACCATGTCGCATATTGCTAACTCAATTTGGGAATTACTTTTATACTGTATATTCTTAGATAACTCACATCCTAGAAGTACTGTGCTGTTGAAACTGTGGGAAAACTCCTTGCATAGTATGCAAGTATAAAAGAATAACCATCCTTCCCTTTTTAGTCACCAATCTATCCTTGGAGGGTTGTGGTGTGCATTGTTGCTTTAATCTGGCAACCAGAAGGGGTGACATTTGTAGAACTTGGCATAAGCTAATCATCTTTAATTGTTTTCCCAGTATGTTATCAGATACTGTACGTTGTCGTTTGTCAGAGTCTTTTCAATAACAACCATTCATGTTTCTCCCCTGCAGGTCTGTGCCCTGACTGGGAAACCTGGGATCCTAACCAGCCTGTGGAGAATGCAAGAGAAGCCATGCAGCAGGCTGATGACTGGCTGGGTGTGCCTCAGGTGTGTTTTAATCCATTAGGACGGAGCAGTAATGTTGGGAGCTGTGTGAATTTGCCCTTGTTATTCATTCAGTATGAATTAGTGGTTAGAGGTCAGTCCCTTTTCCACTCTTTGTGTATCATATACTGTACATTAATATTATGTACAGAGCTTACAAAACTGCAGTACAGATACTGTAAGTGCCAAGATAAAGGAAAGTGCTTATTTTATTTTATGTTTCCCTTGACCAGTAGTGCTGGTGAATAGAAAAAAAATCTCAATGGAACAAGTAAAATAAAAATAATTGGAACAAACCAAGTGGATAAAAATGCAGTACTAGTTGTCTCTGCTGTCAAGAATCTTTCATTGTAACCTGTAGAGTAGTCTACAGTATGGAGTACCACGCCTGGAATACTTTTAACACACTATTTAATACCTAACGCTTAGGGACAGTGAGCGTCTAAATATGATGTGCAAGCTAAGCTGAATTTCAGAGTATTCTCACAGTTAATGTTGCCCTAATTTAGGTGGGTAGGGGATTAGTTAGAGCAGAGGTTGTTTTGATATTCAACACTTTACTTTTCCAAGACTGATCCAAGTCCAGCTGCAAGCAAATTTATATTCTGCACAGACTCACCATTGCTTTTTTCTCTAAAAAGCTGCCCCTTGAAAATGCACTGTGGACAAGTGAAAATTCCAGTTTAACTTATTATAACCCCATAAATCTGTATTCTACAATATTCAATCTCTTGTTAATGAGTTTTAAAAAAACAAGTGTTGGGCAAAACTACATTTTATTTATCCAAGAAGAGCATTTCTATATATAGATACATAGATAGATATACAGTGTTGTGCTGTATATTAAGACCGTCATTTGTCTTAGCTTTGTACTGGAAAATTGTATAACTGGTGAGAAGTGATGTAGAAGAATCCCTCTTTAGAGGATTAGTGCATTGCAGAAATTGTGTTAGGCCTGAGTCATGGGGTCCGTGGAATGTCTTGTCTGAATGAGGTTTAATTTTCCTGTCAGTGTCAACTAGGTGGGAGAGTGGTGGCTCATTCTGAAGGCATGTTAAATGCCATTCTATTTTGAGTAGCTTGGTAGCACAGCAATCACTGTTATAAATAGAAAAAACCAACATCTTATCTGTGTACAGGGATTACCAACAAGAAGACTTTTGATCTTCCAACAAAAAACCTTGTGAATCTGTTTAGCTTGGCCTCTTTTCATGTAAAAATATAAAACCATATATTCAGTGATTATGAGCACATGTACACAGTGATCCGTGAACCTACCCTTTCGAATATGAAGAGCAACAAAATAAGTTTTTTAGCTAGCTATGTTTCATGTTGCTTTAATGCCATTGTAATGAGTTCAGAAACCTCAATTTAAGAGGATAAGAGGCATGACTCCAGTCATGAGCTTTATAACTCACCTAGCTGAGAATAGTGACTACACATCTGTAAGGACAGGGCTTTTAATGAGGGATGTGTCTGTGACCAACTGCAAGGGCAAAGACAGGGTGGAGGCAGGGATATACAGTACAGTAAAAGCAAAATGGACAAGCAAATAGGCATGAAGCAAGATATTTGTACATAGTAAGCAGGAGTACGCAAGATTAGTTTTTTAACCACCTCCCAAACGTTTGTTTAAAACTGTTAAAAAGTAACAAGTAGAGATTAATTCCATGTTGAAAGCAAAAAGAAGAGAGTGAAATATACAATGCTTTGACCATAGGGACTTCTGAAGATTTTATCTTCTAAAGAAGTCTGAATAGTCACAATGTTGTTTCAATCTTTCATTTGCTTTTAAACATGGAATTATGATTAACTTTAAGTGAAATGAAGGTAAAAACGTATATTATAAGATTTTAAAATGAAGCAGAAATTGTTTTTTTATTTGTCATCTTTCAAATTTCCATTAGGCCTTATCTTCAGTCATTCAAAGCTGAAGCAGCACCCTTCTCCTCAGAGAAAAACATTCATTTTTGTGTTAACTAAGGGGAGTTGAGGGCTGGCACAACCCTTCAGACTTATTTAATTAACCCCTAAAAGAATTGCTTTCTCGTGATTTTTTCCCTGATTTTCTGAAAACAACAGAAAACACAATTTAAATTTCAACAGAATAAATTAGACCTAATTTGAAGTCAATTACATTTGGCCTTTGTAGCCACTGGGTCATTTCATCTTCTCATATTGATTTATTTTAATGGGAGTCAGATTTTCTCATTATATGTCTGTTGTTTGTGTTTGCAAAGCATTTAGCGATGTTTCACAATATAAATAACCTTTTTTTCTCAATGTGGCTCCTTCTAACAGAGAAAGAAATTGATAGGGAATTAAAGAAAAGTTCTATTTAATTTTAATTCAGCAGGCCAAAGTGTTGTCATTTGTACCTTACATACAGTACTGTATGCCTCTTTTTCTCCATCTAGGTGATTGCTCCAGAAGAGATTGTTGACCCCAATGTAGATGAACATTCAGTCATGACCTACCTGTCTCAGTTCCCCAAAGCCAAGCTTAAACCAGGGGCTCCTCTGAGGTCCAAACAACTCAACCCCAAGAAGGCAAAGGCCTATGGACCAGGTCTGAGAATATTTGAAGGAAGTAAAGCATCACTGAACACATATCATATGTTACATGCATAATTAGAGGCAGTTTTGTGGTTTCACATTCATTAATGCTTAAAAAATTGTATTTGACATAGACAAATTACAGTGGTTTTGTACCACCTTTCTGAACAAAATTTCCATCATGTCACTATTCATTCATTTCTGGTTAATTTCTAAGTTTGGTTTTATGGATGTTTTTTGTAGCAGGAGGGAGGATTTTGCTGCTTTTGTTTGACAGCAGATTATGCTGATGACTGGATATATGTGTCCTTCTGTAGGTATTGAGCCCCATGGTAATGTTGTGCTGAAGCCTGCTGAGTTCACGGTAGAGACCATAGAAGCTGGGCTTGGAGAGGTGATTGTCTATGTGGAAGACCCTGAAGGACACACTGAGGAGGTATGAACAATGGTCATGTACTGTAGGCAGCAATCGTTTGAAATCTTCATAATTTTAAAAAATATATTTTTGTGCATGACATTTGCTCTAATGATCTGAATAAAATATGAAATAGCAATTTTTCTTTTCTAATTTCAAATTTCAAGGCCAGAGTTGTTGCCAACAATGACAAAAACAGGACCTATTCTGTGACATACGTTCCCAAGGTTGCTGGGCTTCATAAGGTATGGATGTTTAACGTATCCAACAATGATGAATGTATACATGTTTTCCATAGGCCAAGCATTGTGACAGTAAAGTAAATAAATACACAAGTTTAGAGTTGCCTAGTCATATATCTTACAATCAGATCAGCATACATTTTGGTACAATAATTATGTAATTCGTGTATTTGTTTTCACACATACTTTTAGTTTTCTAGTTGTCTGTGCTTTTTATTTGCCCAGGTATGTAGTTATGATCATTGGCATTTTTCATTATATACTTTTTGCTATGTACTGTATATATGACTCATGGAATAATTACTGTATATACCTGTACAGTACATGGTCTTTGGGGTCTTAATTGGGTCTGATAAGGCTTTCATACTGGTGAAAAATCACTAGCTTAAATCATATGTACAAACCACTCTTGATGGCCTTGAGCATTAATTCCAAATAAAATTAATACGGTCGATGAAAAAGACAGATTAAAATGTCACTGCTTTCACTCAGAGAATCAGGGTGAGGATATTGTTCAGATACTTGAAAATAAAAAAAGATATCTTTACAGTTTTGTTTTGGGCATAATCATCACACTCATGACACTGCAATGCTTTGACAGTACAAAATATCAAGGCCAAAATGTTTACTTAAAATGAAGACAAGCTTGGAGTTGACTGCTGGCTGCTGACTGCTGACTGCTGTTTCTTCAGGTGACAGTTCTATTTGCTGGCCAGAATATTGACAAGAGCCCCTTCATGGTCAATGTTTCTATGGCACTGGGAGACCCCAACAAAGTTTCTGCTCGAGGGCCTGGTTTGGAACCTGTTGGCAATGTGGCCAACAAGCCCACATATTTTGACATTTACACGGCAGGTACAGTGCAATGTGTTCAACTCATTTGACTCTTCCAACCTAATTAAAAAAAGTTTGTTTTTGGCAGCTGTCTTAATTGGGTCAATGTCAGTGTTGCTCTGATATACATCCTGGTATTTTTTGCCCTTTTGTTTCCTAAAGGTGCTGGAGCAGGAGATGTGGGGGTTGTCATTGTGGATCCCCAGGGTCGTCGTGACACTGTAGAAGTCATTCTGGAAGACAAGGGCGATAGCATTTTTCGCTGTACTTACCGTCCCATTCTGGAGGGACCGCATAACATCTATGTTACATTTGCTGGAGCTCAGATTCCAAAAAGTCCCTACACGGTTCATATCTCAGAAGGTATGTATTTGAGGGGCCTTTTAAATAGATTTGCTTTGTAAAATGTAATTGCTTGCACAGGATATTTGCTTTGCTGAATAGGCTGCTTAACACAAATGAATGTACAGTGGTATTTAAGGGGAATCATACAGTATATCACATATGAATTTCATAGATATAATTCCTTGCACTTGCTTTCTCTTTTTCTCCTTTTCTAACCTCTTGAAAAAGTTTCGCATAGGATAATATATGTATTTGAATGCTAATAAAGAAAAATTGGTATGATGTGATTTTGGTGGTAGGATACTATTTTCCAGAAATGCGTATTGCTTAAACCTTATGCTTGCTCTTTTTTAACAATGATGGACATGAGTCTTAGAATAAAACTTGCAGACCCTTTGCAAACTGTAAAATAAATCCAAATAAGGCCAATCTGTATCCTTATTCAGCAAAAACACCTAACAACAAAAAAATAATGATGAATTATGATTGATGAAAATCGTCACATAATGATTAATAAAATCAATGTGATTCATAATATACTGTAATAACACGTTTCTCACTTTTTATAAGGACAAAAGTCTGCAAGCCCTATTATTTGTAAAGTGCAAAATCTTCTATAAAACACCAAAAACTACAATAATGATTTATTTGTTCAGCTGCCAAGAGAGTAAAGATTGGGGTTCATTTTCCCCACATACTGTACACAGAACACAAGTAACAAGAAATGCGTTTTCAAGCAAGGCATCCAGAGCTGTAGCTGTGAAGCTTACATACACTGCAGACGTTTCTTCACATGTACAGTACAAAAGAATGAACATTACTGGAACGATACATCATGCAGGATTTCTCTTCAGCACTTCCTTAGCTTTCCATATTCAGCTGTCGCCTACAATATGTGAAATCCTGTTCCATCTCTTGCCTGTCTGTCCTTCTAGCTCCACAATCTGCCCAGCCAGCTGGGTCTCCGGTTCAGATTATTCCTCAGTCAATTTGCACTCCGCCAACTGAAAAGCCAAAGAAAGTCCCACCCCCAACTCCTCCCAAACCAAGGCGACCAAGTTAGTACAGGCCTCTGGTGTGGCTCATGCCTGTGTAAAGTCTGGCCCGATTCTGGATTTCACATCCTCAAAGCTTGTTGGCATGCACTGGAGCTTTGCCTTCTGTAGTACTATTCAGAACAGCTTTCAGTATGAAAAATGTCAATATAAAGATGCATTTTTGTGTTTTAACAATGCCAAAAGCATCTGATACTTGTTTCTAATGTGTGGATGGACATTTTAACATTAATTCAATACTTCTCATTATTGCAATGTAATTTTGTAGACTGAAGTTGTGAGTTTAAGTCTGGGCTTGTCACTGGGCAACTGTGAGTAGGATTTCCCCACATGTTGGGGCATACAGGCCTCACAGTGATGTTAGTGAGGGATGGTACTGCGCCAAAGGGCACAAAACCCTCCTGTATGTCTCTGCAGAGCTAGTAGTGTATCAAAAATTGAGTGGTGCAGTGGGTAGGTGGGTCAGAGTATTCCCCCCCCCCCCCCCCCCCCCCGTCCTTTCTAGTTCTTCTGTAGGTACAACAGTTACGAGATGAGACAATTAGCGATTCCAAACTGGAGCCATGTGCGATAAAAAATGACTGACAATCCTAAATCCTAAATTTAAACATTATGTATTTACCTTTTCATATACTGCACAATATAATAAAGATATTGACCATTTAGTAACTGTTAATCCTAAAATTCACTTGTCCTTCATTGTTTTCAATTGTGTTTTATTCTCTAATTATCCATTTTATCTTTTAGCTTGACATCGTAAACTTTCCAAGGGAAATAGTTCCAGAAAGCCTTCTTAAAAGTGTTTGAGCAAAAAAGGAGTGAAAATGTATTTTAAATTGGTGTCATTAGTTTATCATGGCTGTATCTGAATTATACTTACAGTATCTCTTCAGTAAGTTCCTATCCACCACTCTGTACAATTGTCCCACAGTCTCAGGCAGTACGTTAAGGGGCTTTTTAAGCACTTTTCTGCATTGCCCCTCAAAGCTGCATTGCTGTGCAAGGGTGCAGACTCTGTAGGAGTAGTGATTTAATGGCAAATACAGCATGAGAAGAATCTGGACCTGCAGCAATATAGCATTAACAAGAAGTGTGTCAGATGTAAAGTTTCAAAGTAAGATAATCTATCTGGGTAGTGAGGACTACTGTTTAAAATGAAGGGAGAAATAAATGGATTAAGTAAGAAGTTAGAGTATAAGGACTTTTACAGCCAGTACTTTCTCAGTGGGTTTGTGCAATATTCTTTTTCTTTCCCCTTGTGTACAGTACTGTATAGCATCATCAGGTTTGAGAAGTATTTTCAATAACAGTTTTAGATGGACTACTAGAGTAGTTATGAAAAGTAAAAATACTAAATGTAAAATCATACCTTTAACAATATATTTGAGGATTTATTAAAAGGTACATAAAAACTATTCCAATTTGGTTAAATAAAATAATAAATCTTAGTAACAAGAATTGCATTCTATTCTAATTTATATAACTTTTTATTGTTTTTGGGTTGTTGATATTTTGAATTAATGTTAAAATTGCTTTTCAGACTTTTGGATTGTGAAATGTTAATTCATTACATAGGGAACATCGTGTCTCTTAATCCAACGTGTTTTGTCTGATTCCACTGCTGTAAGAAGATCATGATGCTGAATATTAATGTTGCTTGCGCAGAATGCCACTGTTATCTTGGTTTGTTAATAGCAATTTCATGGAAGGTTTAATATGCATAGATATGCCTTTTTTAATTCAGCTATCATTAACATTGTTTTGCAAGATTTTGTCTGATTACTGTTTTGATTTGGTTCAGTGTCACATTTAAGATTCTCATCTTATTTTCACATAAACTGTAAGATAAATAGACTTGTGTTTTAATTTAGTCAGTACTTGCTTTGAATAAGCTTTCTGAAATAGGCCACGCACATTTTACACACACATATACAGACTTGTTTATCAGCAATCCAAAATTGTTTAAGTGAGCTGATGTTTTTCACTGCCAGATTTGACCAGATTGGAAAATACACTTTCTTTCCCTTTTTAAAGTATGGAAAGTGCCAGCAGCTACAAATCTCAAGAGCCAACATTGACTGCCACCACTTTAGAGTTTGTTTTTCTAGTATTTTTTTTTTGCCCCAAAGGACTTAGCAGTTGTGTATGATTCACTTGTCTATATTGCCAGAGCTTATTTCTATAAAAGACATTTTCTGTTTCTAATTCTTTTGATTTATTTTAACTAAATTAATGTCAGGTCAGTGAGAAGAGAATAGGTAAAATGTTTAAAACAGAAGAGCGTATTTTTCTTGTCCACATCTGAGTCATCTACAATAGCTTCCTTCTGAATTTTTGAGTTCAAGGTATTTAGTGCATCTGAGCAAACTAATTGCTGCTCCTGTTTACTAGAAGGGAAACACAAGTGAAACCTTTTCAAATAGCAATTAAACTCTTTAAATTCTGTATGTGACCAGAATCTGCATTAACTCTTTGATGCTTGGTACATTCTTGGCTGCTTGTAGTCAAGGCCATATGAAATGGCTTCTCTTAAATGCTCGTTCTAGCCAAGTGACGCATAAAGCCGTTGCACTGTTTTGTTCCGTTTTTTTGTCTGCTTGTTTGCTTTTTTGTAGCTTATGGTTTCACAAAGAAACAAATATCTTGCCCCCACGTCCTCCCCTTTCCTGATGAAATGTTTTGGGTTCACGGTTTTAATTTTTGCTCCGTGATAATGTTTCGTGCTCCTACAAACTAACAGCTACCTCTGGATTTAGTGCATCAGACTGCAGTGTGTGTCAGATGGCCTTCAGTTATACTGTGTCTGTGACTTTTCCCTGCCAGCTTGCAACCCCAATGCCTGCCGAGCCACAGGCCGAGGCCTCCAGCCAAAGGGACTCAGGGTGAAGGAGGTGGCAGGATTCAAGGTGTTCACTAAAGGAGCTGGGAGTGGGGAGCTCAAGGTTCTTGTCAAGGGACCAAGTAAGTAACAGAGGTGTTTATTTATGACCATACTTGGTGTAGAATCAAATAGGTATTGTAAGATAAGCAATGATCTGTGTCCCTTAAAAAGCCTGTTGTTTTATCTTTTGAAAGTCTTATTAATAATGAGAACTTACACGACCACTAGTATATATCTATTTCATAAACATGGGAAGGGCTGGTAAATGTGAAATAACTACTCTTTTAGGGTTAGGGTTACAAAATGATTTTAATAAATTGCAAAAATAACAGACTCGTGGATTGTAAAATGGATCAATATTATCATCCTAATGCGAGAATCGCATTTCAGTTTTTTAAAGGCTTCAGCTGTGCCCGTCTGAATAAAAAGCAATTACATGTAAAAATAATATTTCCCAATTGTTAAAAAAGATGTAATTTTTCACAATTATGTTGAAGTTTCAATAGTATTAATCCTGTGAGACTTTTAATGGAAATTTGAGTTGATATAATCTTTTAAAGCTTTTCTCTCATGTGTTCTTTGTTAGAAGGAGGAGATGAGCCAGTGAAAGTTCACGATGTGGGTGATGGTGTGTTTGAATGTGAATATTATCCTGTTGTTCCGGGTAAATACACCGTCAGCATCACCTGGGGAGGGTACGCCATCCCAAGGAGGTAAATGTGCCCTTTTGAAATTAGCAGTATGAAAATGAGCTGTAGTCTCAACAGAGTACAAATTACAGGGACATTTTTATATTATAACAAATTCAATTAACACCCATTTCATTGTGTTTTGAGTTCATAGTTACATATAGTCTTTATAACTGTATAGACATTCTTCGTTCATTAAGCCAAAAAAAATGACTTTACAAAGTTTGATTTACTTATTTGATTGGACAAATACTGTAAGTTATACATTTTGAAAGTCAAAAGCTATGTGGCCCCTTTATGTATTTGTGTGCTCTAAAGAGAGATGCTTCTGATACAGAGTCAGTAAAATGGCGACTGTGCATGTGCTAATTTGTGTCTACCCTGTTTCTACTCACCAGCCCTTTCGAGGTTTTGGTGAGTGAGGAGCCTGGACTGCAGAAGGTGCGTGCCTGGGGCCCTGGGCTGGAGACTGGAATGGTGGGCAAGTCAGCAGACTTTGTTGTAGAGGCCATTGGGACTGAAGTGGGGACTCTCGGTAAGTCGTTGCAGCCGAGTCAGTTACGTAGGAGGCAGGATACACATTCGCTGGTAAAGAATAATTGTGTGACAAAACAATCGTCAGGGAACAAATCAGTATGCCATAGCTCGGTCATATTACACATTTGTCCAAAATGGAAATGTTGGTGGAAAACTGGAAAAAGAAGCTAAATGAAAGAGCACCCCTGAATCTGCAATACACAATATTTTTAGGATTAAAATGGAATGTTCAAAATGTATCATGGAAAGAATGTGCTAGCTAATATCCTGACATACAGTATCATTTCTTTAAACAAATATATAACAGCTTTAAACATATTAAAATATAAGTGTTTATAAGACCTTTCTCACTTAGATTCATGAAACTTCTGAGTTGAGTTTTAAAGTTTTTAAGTTTATTGGCAGTTTCTTCTCTGCAGGTTTAACATTTGCTGATGACATTGATGCAGTTTTTTGCCACCTTTATCTTATAAAATAGCATTTAATTGAAGGCAGCAATAACAGCATTATGCTGTGGATAGCTTAACGCAAGCATGGTGATCTGTTTTTTTATTATTTTTTTCATTAGTTCATTTAAGGGTTTAGTTAAACAAACACATTCATTTCTCTTTTTATATTCTGGCAAAATTACTATTCCTCCTACTGAGATTCCTTTCTTGTGTTGCCTCCCCTGCCTGTCTGCAGAGATTTTAATTGTTAGCAGTTGAGAAAAACAAATACAGGCACATAGCTGGATACTAGGCCTCTGAGCACTAAGTCTAGGGCTTCCTTCAACTCCCCCCAGAAACTGACAAGATGGAATAAATAACAGAACCTCTGGGGATTATCTACAGTAGGTCTTCTACTCACATTAAAAAAGGATGGTGTTGAAAGTAAGTTTCAGGGCAAAATTAAGTCATTGTGCATGGTGAGATGCATTAAAAATGCAACAAATGCTATTAGTAATATTTTTCGTTCAAGATAATCCCCTTCCTATGGCTAATATATGGCATAATTTCTCATGCTACAAGATTCCAATCTTCTTCTTAGAAGACAGATGGATTACATGAGGCATTATCTTGAAAGATTACCTATTCCAGCTGTAAATGACAGGATTGAATTTGTACTCGTTCCAGGTTTCTCGATTGAGGGTCCCTCTCAGGCTAAGATCGAATGTGATGATAAAGGTGATGGGTCTTGTGATGTGCGCTACTGGCCAACAGAACCTGGTGATTATGCTGTCCATGTCATTTGTGATGATGAAGACATCAAGGACAGTCCCTTCATGGCCCACATCCTCCCTGCTGCCAATGATGTCTTCCCTGAGAAAGTAAGCCTGCAGTTTTTTCCACATCCCATTAAATAAAATGCTACAAGTCTATGGCTTGCAAAACCTAAGGAGAACAGTCCTGGGTTATTAAGTTCGCAGAACTGATTACATTGTTTATTGTTGATGACAAACTGTAGTTCATATTTTTTCTAATTGTCCTGAAATTTAAATCTATCTCATTCTAGTCACTTCATAATTTATTGTTTTTCCCTGGAAAGACATGTCTCATTGTTATTTTTGTTTATGCAGGTAAAAGCCTCTGGACCAGGCCTGGAGCCTACAGGCTGCATTGTTAACAAGTCTGCAGAATTCACTATTGATGCTCGTGGAGCTGGGAAAGCAGAACTCAAGATCTATGCCCAGGTACTTGAAAAAAAAAACGATTTAACTTTATGGTGTTTCGATTTAATTACAGTTCTAATTGAAAATTAAAAGCATTTTTGTAACAGAACTGTATGTTGTTTTTTTATACAGGATGCAGAGGGGTTCCCCATTGATATCCAGATCACTGATAACGGAGATAACACTTTCTTCTGTGTTTATATCCCAACAAAACCAATAAAGCACACTATCATTATCACCTGGGGAGATGTTAATATCCCCAACAGTCCCTTTAGGGTAAGAGATACTGTCAGAAAGATAAAGTGGCTATATATCTGATCCTTCTGTTAAACGTTTGTACTGGGTTTTCAATTAAATAATAGATTCAATAGACATTTTAATAAGGGTTTCAGAATATCTATAATATATGTTATTTAAAATAATTATTTAATTATTATTAATTAATATTAATTAAATTTTTAACATACATAAAAATAATGTGCTGTATAAGAAGTTATACTAAGAAAAATTACCACATTATATTCTTATCCAGATGTTCGCTTTTGGTTTATTTCCATACATATTGACTTCCTGCAGGTGAACATTGGAGAAGGCAGTCACCCAGAAAATGTTAAAGTGTATGGACCAGGAATTGAGAAAACAGGTCTGAAAGCCAATGAGCCTACTTACTTCACAGTGGACTGCAGTGAGGCTGGTCAGGGTAAGAGAGGGCCATAACTTTTCAACAATTTATAGGTAAAATCGATGGTGAGAAAATTAGTGACATAAAATCCATATTTTGGTGTTTTTCAGGTGATGTGAGCATTGGCATCAAGTGTGCTCCTGGTGTTGTTGGTCCTGCTGAGGCAGACATTGACTTTGACATCATTAAGAATGACAATGATACCTTCACTGTGAAATACACCCCACCTGGAGCCGGACGGTACACTATCATGGTGCTGTTTGCAGATCAGGTATTTCAATACTGGAGAAAACTTCATTTGTGAAAAATGTACCAATTATTCAAGTTATTTTTATCTAGAATAAGATAAGTTACAGCCTACATAGGATGCCCTCTATCACAAATCATATTTTTCTATTTTGTTTTTTAAAGGCATTCATAAAATATTTGATCTCATATTTTTCTTAACCAAGTTCCTTAAAATCCTAGGAAATTCCCATCAGCCCCTTCCGTATTAAAGTTGATCCTTCCCATGATGCTGCCAAGGTGAGGGCAGAAGGCCCTGGACTGAACAGAACAGGTAATGCCTGATAGTAATTTCAGATATATTGATTTTTAGTTGATAGACACATTGATCAATTTGTGCATAATCATTTTAATAACCTGTGAAGGTGTCTAGAGTGCACACTGGTAAGATATAGTTGAAACATATCTCATTCAAGGACTTTTGGCTTATTTTTAGGTAAATGTACCTGATAGTTTGTATCTTTTGGGCTTTTTAAATAATTCTGCAGGTGTGGAAGTGGGCAAGCCAACACATTTCACAGTTTATACCAAGGGGGCTGGCAAAGCCAAACTGGATGTCCATTTCACGGGGGCTGTTAAAGGAGAAGCTGTACGGGACTTTGAGATTATTGATAATCATGACTACTCTTACACTGTGAGGTACACTGCAGTTCAACAGGTAGGAGATTCATCATTATTAATTATTGATTTGTAGGTAACAGGCTGACTTCATGGATTTATTAATGTTTTTATATGAAACTAAGGTGCATTTGTTTGAGTAGTCTGTTACAGTATATATCTAACAAGACCAACTTGTTCTCCTTGAGTAACTGCTGTTTTTTTTATTTCCTGGCTCTGATGATTTGCTCTCTTCACAGGGAAATCTGACCATCTCAGTTACCTATGGTGGAGATCCTATTCCTAAAAGTCCCTTCACTATTACTGTGGCACCACCTTTAGATCTCAACAAGGTCAAAGTGCAAGGGCTGAATAACAGTGAGTATGCATTGTGTATGAAATGACTGGACTGACGTTCTCTCAAAGTAGGTCCTGTGATGTTTGCCACTGGCCAATGGAACCTGGTGATTCTGTTTAATTTAATGAGCCAAACAATGCCTTTAGATATGGGATATGCTGTTTTATTTTGTGAAGACACAGGTTTTTAAAGGTTATCAGCTTAGTAAATATAATTGTAATTTCTAAAGACTGTTTGGATTAAATATTTGAGCCAAAGGCCAGCATACTCCTTTATTGTTCTCCAATTAAGCGTCTGTTGCTCAGTGAAAAGCAAAACTTTTGGAAATCACTTTCTGTTTCTGGATTTTGCTTTTCAAAAACTAAAAGAAAGATATTGTTTAGAATGGAGAATGGTAAAAACGGGGAAAAAAGCAGGTTTAAGACCACATTAAGACGGACACCAGACACCATAAGCCTCTATGTTTATGTTTTTTTTAATTAGAAGTGGATGTAGGAAAGGATCAGGAATTTTCGATCAACACCCGTGGCGCAGGAGGACAGGGCAAGGTGGACGTGAAGATCACCTCCCCCTCCCGCCGGCCCATCCCCTGCAAGGTGGAGACTGGCACCGCCAACGACCTGCACTCCGTCAAGTACATGCCCCCAGAGGAGGGGCCCTACAAGGTGGAGGTCAGCTATGATGGGAACCCCGTGCCAGGGAGCCCCTTCACCGTGGAGGGGGTCATGCCCCCTGACCCCTCTAAGGTAGACATAAATCTACTCCCGGTATTATTCAGAGCTATTTTTTTCTTTCGTTTTTTACGAGCTTCGGTTGTAGTCTTCTATGGGTAACCTGTTTTGCTACAGAATCCAAAATGGCAATATTACAAAAATACCACCAACAAAAGGGTTTGAGATAAACAATAATTCAGAAAATAAAAGAAGTGTTTACATTATTTATAAGTGAAATTGCTGAAGGGATAAACAATTTGATAAGTCTATTTCTGTTACACCTTGGGGCACAGAGGCGTCTCCTAGATGGGATTAGTGCAAATTCACAGTGGAAGGGGTGTGACACACAATCCATAATGCTGTTAGCCTTCTTTTAAACCCTATTTTTGTAGAGAGAATTACAGTTGATCTGTTTTACCCCAATGATTTAGCTACTCATGTTCACAATTTTACCTAACCTACTAAATCTGCAGAAGTGATGTCATTTGGAGCTGTCTGTGTGGTAAATACTGAAGTTTACGGCTATGTAAAAGCATGACTAATTTTTTTCTCCTCCTCCCTTCTAATATCTGTAATTCAGCCAGAGGATGAGTAAGTTACAGTATATGTAGATAATATATTAAAAAAAAGTCAGCAAGGGTTCATAGAAGGTACAAGTGCCTTTATACAGAAAAAAGAAAATAATATTGCTGCAATCAAGTGCAATTTACTTTCAGCTCGGCATGAGAGCATATCTCCATTATATCCAGCTGTACCATATTATTGATTAAGAGATATCTTTGGAGAAATCCTTCATAAATTATAGCATATTAAGGGATTTGTTTTATCTCTTAAAGGGCATGTCTGCTGAGGCTGTTTTATTTGGCATTGCAACTTCTGAGGCTTTCCTAATAGAATGAATGTAGTAAAAATTGGATACGTTTACATTCTGGATGAGGACATGATCAACATTTTCTGAATCTCTGGTCTTTACATACCTGAACATCCTCTGTTTGTCATTCAATCCAAAAGGATTGTTTCTTAATAGACGGAGGGTCTCCCTGCCTTAGATAAGGTTTCTTTTGTTTGGCCTCACAACAAAAAGGTCTTCCCCTTTTAATTGAAATAGTCTGCCACGTGCTGTATTGGTTCTGAGGCTAAATCCTTTGAGATGACTTTAAAGCCACCTCGAGAATTCTGTTTTCTAGGTGCGCGCATATGGTCCCGGTCTGAAGGGAGGAATTGTGGGCAAGCCGGCTCCCTTTGCCATTGACACTAAAGGAGCTGGCACTGGTGGACTTGGGCTAACAGTGGAGGGGCCTTGTGAAGCAAAAATCGAGTGCCAGGATAATGGCGATGGCTCCTGCTCTGTGTCCTACTTGCCTACTGAACCTGGCGAATACTCCATCAACATCCTTTTTGCAGAAGCTCATATTCCAGGGTCTCCTTTCAAAGCAGCCATCAAGCCCGTGTTTGACCCCAGCAAGGTGACAGCCAGTGGGCCAGGTCTTGAGCGAGGCAAGGTCAACGAGGCTGGGTCGTTCACTGTAGACTGCTCCAAGGCTGGTGATGCTGAGCTGACCATCGAGATCATATCGGATTCTGGTGCCAAGGCGGAGGTCCACATTCAGAACAACAGCGATGGGACATATTCCATCACATACATACCTCCCTTCCATGGAATGTACACTATCACCATCAAATATGGAGGACACTCAGTGCCCAAATTCCCTGCCCGTGTCCAGGTGGACCCAGCAGTCGATACGAGTGGAATTAAGGTTTATGGACCAGGAATTGAGCCACGAGGTAAGTAAGGCTGCTTAGAACTGCTAAAATCAGTCATTAAAAAGGTCTTTAAGGACCACTTAATTCATCGGTGAATTATTTGGAAAGAATCCCCCAATGCCAGAAACACCATCTGTAACATAACACAGAAGGCAGTTCTTTGTTCTTTATTTATACAGTAATGCTGTTATGAGTGTTATATGACTTTATTCTGGAATACTCCCTTTGTTGGGTAGCTCTCCACTGATTTTCCCCACAAAAGTTAAAATGTACTACTCTCTTTCAATTAGTAACTATAATGAAAAACAGCATTAAGTAAAGCATTTTTAGTGTATTATGTCACTTTAATCCATGTCCATGTGCTATTAATCTTGAAATCTCAAGAGCCCTAAATTCATTAAGTGATCCATGTGTGGTGAATATAATCACTCTGATGTCATTTTGTATCCTCAGATAGGATATTCACTCACTTTATTTGGCAAATAAAAACAAGCTAGAATAAGCTGTATTATACTGGCTGCGATTCAGCACAGTTAACAGAATTTGCTGAAATGAGGCCTACGATTTTCCATCATAACATCAGTGCAGCTGTGTTAGAGATGGAGTAGTGGGCTGTAGATTGCAAGCCAGTTTTAATTCAGTAGTCTTGTATTACCACCACATTTTCTTTGGTTCTATGGAGGGTGGGGAGGAGAGATTAAACATAATTTTAATCTTTAGCTGTCTAACAGTCAGAAAAACAAACATACAGTATAAGTATAACAGTATAACATTTCTATAGCAACAATAAATATTTTAAGGCATTCAAAAAGTCCAGATTGCAATACACATAACAATATGCAGTATACAGTATGTAGTTACTCTAGCAGTGTTGCAGTAAATGAGGCTTTACCCATAATAACCAACTGAAATAGTTTAGGAAGCATAAGATTTTAATAGATGTGTAGTTATACAACTTAAAAGTGAATTAATAACCATGACATGCTGAATAAGCCTTTAAACTTATACAACAATGGTCTCTGTGAGTCAGTCTGAGAAGTATAAGCAACAGACCGTGCAGATGTCTGGCACAGTGCCCTGCTGTTGTTGCAGCTAGGTTGATATAAAGGTTACCATTTTGCACTCTGCAGCTATTATTATCCCTCTTTTATAATGGAATACCCTGTTTTCCTCAATGATGTAATAGAATGCATCCTGGTTTTATTAAGCTCAATATCAGATGTAGTTCCTTGTTTTGTGCCAATTTTAAGAACTTCTTAGTAGTGTATTAAATATTTATTGAATGTATTTTATTATAATCCTACATTCCATTTAGTGTATTTATTGCTTTTTTACTGGCAAAAGTAAAATTGGAAATAAGCAGAAAGATGTAGAATTCAATAAAAAAAGCTTCCTGCCTAAGCTTATTTTCTTCGAAATGACAACAATCACTTGACGTATTTGTGTTTGCAGGGGTCCTCCGTGAAGTTACTACACACTTCATTGTTGATGTCCGGACACTGAACAAGACTGGAGGCAACCATGTGAAAGCAAGGATTGTAAACCCTTCTGGAGCCAAAACAGATGCCTACATCACTGATAAAGGGGATGGGACCTACAGGGTAGAATATACTGCATATGAAGATGGTAAGGCAAAATATACACTACTGAAAGCATGAATTTGAAACACGGATTTATGTCCAATGGTGTACATAGATGTAGACATAAAAAACTAGATAGGTTTTTTATGACAGAGTATAATCATAGAAGCAATTTCATGATTCACGGTTTACTCATATCAAAATTATTATACACAATACATCAGCTATCTTCAATTAAATTGGGAATGATAAAACTCGTGGAGTGTTTGTGTTGTCTTAGGCTTTAGCTTGCACAGACAAGCTAGTCTGTATAGTATCTTGACACATACAGTATCTGTACTGTATAAGAGTGTAACAGAGATACATTTTAGAAAGAAATATAGAAAAAATTAAAACCAAATTTCATGTTTGCTGAATGTATCTGGCTTCATGTTTTTAACAGACCTGGTGCATGTAAACACGCCAATATCTTTTCATCCTTAAACTGAACCTGCCTCAAAGGGTTAGGGTATATAAGGTCCTGGCTGTTCACAGACAGCTTCAGTGACATGGACTGTGTGAAAAATGCATCACTGACATTTCTTTTTGATCTGGCAGGAGATTGGCCGTGTCCCACACCTACTAGTTGCCACACAGCCTTGACACTGAACAATAGAGTGGGATCATTTGGGAAGCAAAAGAGATGCGACCTGGCCATGAGCCCAGCTAGTGCTCTAAGTACACTGGGCAAGCTTGGCAATAGCGGTCAATATTTTAGAGCTGTGGTGTCCAGTCCTGGTCCTGAATGCCTGGGGTGTCTGGTGGTTTTCAAGGACTCTTTGAGTTCACAAAATAGGTCCAGTTAATCCAGACATCAGCTGTCTTAGATAGTTAAAAACTGAGCAGGAATGCAAAACACACCAGTCATCCAGGGCTAGGGTTGGACAGACCTGTTTTAGAGCTATTAGCTTTGTTTTCTTTATGGTTAGTATATTTCTAAAATTGGTTTTAATTTCTACAGCTTATGTGCAAATGCCATATTGTAATAACAGGTTATGAAATGCAAAATTGTCAGAACTGTACCTGCTGTTCCCACAATTAACTAATACTGAGTACAACAGGTTTCTCTTTTCTCACAGACTCCTTTTAACTACTGCTTAATCATAAAGTCTTAGGAAAATCTTCATTTACATAATGTATATACTGTATGTGGCATGTGAATGTAAATATCACTGACCGGTGATATTTTATTTCTTTGGTTCATATACTACTTCTTTAATTTTATTGAAAAATCACAAAAACAAGTGCTTCAGAGAGGAGACGTTGAAATAGATATTAAGACATGCACTTCTACTGTGTAGAAAAAGTCCTTTTATCTGTGCTTTCCCTGTGATAGACGATTGGAACTTTACCACACAATTGCTTAAAACAACAAAAAAACACCCATTTCAAAAAGATTAAATGTATTTTAATAAGGGCAGGGGAAGGTTGCATTTTCAAGAACATTTTAAAGGAATGTGAGTTTTTCTTTCTAAGATTCTTTTTGTGAACACTTCTTTTATTTCTTGGCTTTAAAACGTCTATCTGCTTTCCTTCTTAGCCATTGAGACATTTGCTGATCAAATTATATTACAGTGAAAAACAGTAATACATTTTGCAAGATCAGAGCCTCCATATACGGTCATGCAATTTAAGAGACAAGGGGCAGTTACAGTTTCACGTTGGGGAGGTGGTATAAATAGCCAGTGAATCAGAACACATGTTTAAACACTGACAAGGATTTCTGTTATGCTATGGCAATAGTCTGGCAAAAATATATTCTGGAATAGTTTCTAAAGTACTGGAACTTCAATGATATAAATAGATAATAACTCAAAGCAGCTGGTGTTGAAGTGGTTCATTTCACAGGTTTAAATGACTGTTAATATCCCTCCCATTATAGGCAATATTGGTCATGAATTCAAATGCACATACAGTACCCAGATGATCACGTTTGTGGGCTTTGTGTTTGCTCTGCCTTATCTCCAGGTATACACCTGATTGAGGTGCTGTATGATGATGTTGCTGTTCCTAAGAGTCCCTTCAGAGTGGCTATTGCAGAGGGATGTGATCCTTCACGTGTCAGAGCCTATGGGCCGGGTCTGGAAGGAGGCCTTGTTAACAAGCCCAACCGCTTCACAGTCGAAACCAGGTACATTTTGAAATACTTACAATTTGTACTTAGGACAACACATGTTGAAAATTGTCATTATGTTGACAAAAACATATCTTATTTTCTTTTGGAAAACAAATTGAAATGCAAAATAAGTCCCAGATGTCCCAAATTACTTTTAATTTGTAAATAAGAAGAGTTACAAATGAGGGGAGATCTACCAAAATCGAATTTAACCTAAATATATTGAGGTTTCCTATAATTAGCAGGTGACATTTTTAAGAAACTCAAATTGGTGAATCTGCTGTTTTGCCTTTCAGGGGTGCTGGGACTGGTGGACTGGGCTTGGCTATTGAAGGTCCATCTGAAGCCAAAATGTCTTGTAAAGACAACAAAGATGGCAGCTGTAGTGTGGAGTACATACCTTTCACACCAGGAGACTATGATGTCAACATTACTTTTGGGGGACGCCCAATTCCAGGTAACAATTCACTGACACTTTAGTTTGGAATTTTGCTTTGCACTCAGTTCCGGAGCTGGGATGCTACTGTATGTGCATGGAGTTTGTATGCTCTTCCTGTGCTCATGTGGGTTTTTGCCAGGTGCTCAGGTTTCCTCCCACAGTCAGATTTATTGGTAGGTTAATTGGCTTCTTGGACAATTGCCCCTGTGCTGTGTGTTTGTGTCTGTGTGTCCTGTACTGGACTGGTGTCCTGTCCAGGGTGTATCCCCCTTGTGCCTGTTGCTTGCTTGTTTTATCTCTGGCTCCCCTGCGACCCTGAATTAGATTAAATGGTTTGAACATGGATGGATAGACGGAGTTACACGTTATGCAGTAAATAAGATGACATAGGTTGTTTATACTAAATCCTATTATAATAGTATGTTTTTTAAGGAATTTATCCTGCTGGTTTCTGCAGGATACTTTAGGTTAGTTTTCCGCCTTTATCTATCCATCTTTTCTACCCTCTCTTTGGAATCCTAAGGGTTCAAACATTGCTCTTTTCTTGTCCTGCAGGCAGTCCTTTCCGAGTGCCTGTTAAGGAGGTGGTTGATCCCAGCAAAGTGAAGTGCTCAGGCCCTGGATTGGGCACTGGGGTGAGAGCTCACATTCCACAGACGTTCACTGTGGACAGCAGCAAAGCAGGCCTGGCTCCACTTGAGGTTCTCTTGTTTGGGCCTGCAGGTCAGTGGAAAAATGCTTATTGTGCAGCAGGGTGCAATTAATAAGAACCCTTATCTTGTAAGAATGTGAATATGATTTCTGTTTTCTGATGGTACCCTTGCAGGAGTGGCAGAGCCTGTCAATATCAAAGATAATGGAGATGGGACACACACTGTTAATTATACTCCTGCCATGGATGGGCCATATACTATCTCAGTCAAGTATGCTGATCAGGAGGTGCCACGCAGGTAAGCACCAGAGATTGCACTAATATATAGACATACCTTCATCTCAATATTAATGTGAGGAGAACTTCTCATTTAAATCAATACTTCAGCAATAAGTTGCATAAAGCTCTGTTAAATGTAGCTGCAATTCAGTTTCTGTTTAAGAAAAAGGAAGACTGGTATTAAAAAAAACTAAATGATGGTTTGCATTGTTAGGGAGCACTGAAATCCAACATGGTTTTCTACCTGAAAAGCTTTTGATTGTGTTACAAACAATGGCATGTCAATTTAGTCCTTCACTCTTGTTTAAAAATACTGTTGTATTAATGTAAGAATATATTTTTTACAGCCCATTTAAGATTAAAGTTTTGCCCACTCATGATGCCAGCAAAGTCCGTGCCAGCGGTCCAGGACTCAATGCCTCAGGAGTGCCCGCCAGTTTGCCTGTGGAGTTCACTATAGATGCCAGAGATGCTGGTGAAGGTCTTCTTACTGTTCAGATTCTTGTAAGTAGAATCACATAAAAAATATTTCACTGTTTGACAAAAACAAAATATTTGGTGTCTGGACAGACACAATCCACAACAATGTCAGTTCATATCTTAATTTTCATCCTATAATTTTAACTCTTCTAGTACTTACTGTAGGTAAGTTAGCTTAACTCTATTTACCTTGAAATATATCTACTCCTTACTGCTTGTAGCATGTGATACATTGACTGATTTGAGTTCCATCATGAGATGATGGCCTTCCATGAAGAGGTAGGTCCAGCTAGAGCCATGGTGAGTTCCAAGGATCCCTTTCACCTCTGGAGCTAAATAAGTTGGATAATATGACGTATCTACCTGTTGCTCTTAGGACCCTGAAGGCCGCAAGCAGGAGGCCTCAGTTTTTGTGGAGGACTGGAAGAGGAGGGTTTGGGAGAAACGTATTCCAAAGAAAACCATCCCTTCTCCTACTCATAAAAAAAGCTGTGTAAGCAGCTCTTCCACCAGTCCCTGTGTCACCTCATTCTGTCTTCAGTCTTCCTTGCCTCTCAGTTGCTTCCTTGTGTACCATGTGGATAAGTGTGAGGGGAAAACGATTGTCCCAGATAGTGGTGGTCAACTACACACACCTTGAGTTTTAGGAAAACTGGTGCCTAGCTGAATAGTGTACGAAAGTAGAACCTACATTGAACAGTATATTGTCTGTCAAAATTTATGGCAACTGTTTAAATTTGGAACAGACATTTGGTCTTCCATCTGCTCAGTAAGGCAGTCAAGATGAGTGTATGCCTAATGTCTGATACACAATCACAGATGTCATTCTGCACTTGTAGGGCAACATTGTGAGTTGGCCATCACTAATTTATACAACAGAAGACTTGCATTTTAAAACCAAAACTAATCATCCAAGGCATGGGGAATGGCCCTTTTTTGTAGCAATACTAATCTGTGCCAATTCTGTTAATAGAATTTATATGACTTGGGAAACCAAAAGTACTGTACATGCATTTCAATGATGCATTTGTTATAATTTAGAAAGAAAAGTAATTACTGTAAGTAGTACTGTATATTTTTTAGTGTATGCCATGTAGTTCAGCTATGCATCCCTTCTTTAATAAAGTGGAGTTGTCTTTTGATAAACAGAGAAACATACAGTAATACATGCAACGCTTTTATAGCCAGCTATAAAGTGTTTGCACAAAAAAAACGTTTCTTTTTTCTGAATGTTCAATGTCTGAATATTTAAAATTCATATGCTTACAGATAAAGTAAATTTAAAGTGCATCTCAGAAATAAAGAACTTTTTTGGGGGGGTTCAGTCTTGGCAATAACAGGGATTTGGATGTAAAATTGCACATTTTCCTTAGAGATATCAGTAGAGAAGATACACACAAATCAATAAACACTTCAATCCCCTTTTGCAATTAAAAACAAGAAATGGTATGCTGTAATTTCTAAGTTAATATTCTTCTCCTAGTCTTTGTGGACTGACACTCATGAGGTTCAACTAATTTTCTGATTGCTGTTTGAAGTACATGACTAACACTGAGCAAATGTTAACTAGCTTTGACACAGACCCACCCATCTTTTGGGTCATGATAAAACCAGAGAGTCTCAGAGACATAGGGGTGCATAGGGGGACTTCAGCCTGGACTGCCAGTGCTTCACAATATGCTGACACACAGGGACAATTTAGAATTTGGAAGGTGGAAGGAAACTGGAACACCTGGAGAAAATCCAAGTAAATACAGGAAGAACTGCAAACTCAGACAGCTGGGCCTCTTAAATTGTACATTACACTGGTTTAATTAGGTTCAGTTAAGCTAGAAAATTGCTATTGATCTGACATATTTGCCCACTATGAATAATTTGTTCTTGATTGCTATAAAAGCTTCTCACTAGCTGCAATTGCAAAACATTTACATTTTTATATTTTGTAGGATATCTGTAGAATAATATTTTGCTAAGTCCCCAGTACATTTTCCAAACAAAAGTGTATGTATGTATGAGAGATGTATGTGTCTACAATTGTAACATGTACATTCCAGTGCTCCAGAGAAAATACAAGAGTTAGCAAAAATGTGTTCTCATGTCACCAAATATACACATTCAACATCACAACTTTCCATGTGTAACATTATCGTCAACTGATACTGTACTTTACAAAGAAGCTGTGCAGGCTTCACAGTGTTTAAAAAACAAATCCTTGTTTTGTTCTATACTGTACATGTACTGTAGCAGGATTGAAAGTTATCCTGTTGTATTGATGATATTACATTGATATTACTGTCCTGTATCTTGGTTGTGTAGTTGAGATCTTTAAGTGTGTTGTATTGTCAATGGAAATTTAACAACAGAGAAGAACTGAATTCTGCTTGGGGTTAGGTACTTTTTGAAACTTATCAGTCAGAAAGTGTGAATGTGTGATGTAGTAAAATATTCAACACTATATAAATATACAGTACATACTAATGTTTTGTACTCAACACTCATACACACAAACTATAAATATTCTTATCTATTTAGGACCCAGAAGGGAAACCCAAAAAAGCTAACATCCGTGACAATGGAGATGGAACCTATACTGTATCATATGTGCCTGACATGACTGGTCGCTACACCATTACCATCAAATATGGCGGAGATGAGATTCCCTACTCTCCCTACCGCATTCATGCCCTGCCAACTGGAGATGCCAGCAAGTGTTTGGTTACAGGTCAGTTACAAAGTCTATTTACATGTACCGTACAGTTATAAACACACTTAACAGCTTTGTTATGCTTTTACAGTGGAAATGACACTATCACACCTTGAAAAACCAGTTAGATGATTTATCCATTATATCTAAAATTGTTTTTCTTTTTGCAGTATCCATTGGGGGACATGGTTTGGGTAAGCAACAATTTTTTCTATTTCAGTTCCATAAGGTGAATGCAGCTGTAGAGATTACAAAGAGCAGTTTGTAGAGGCTAACCAGATAAAAAAAAGATGGTGAGACATGCTTTGCCTGGCAGCCTTAATTTTTCTAAACATCTTTTCACAATAGGTACAGGCCTTGGACCCACAATTCAGATTGGAGAGGAGACTGTGATCACAGTTGATGCAAAGGCTGCTGGGAAGGGAAAAGTTACCTGTAAGGTGTCAACCCCTGATGGTGCAGAACTGGATGTTGATGTTGTGGAGAACTCTGATGGCACTTTTGATATTTATTACACTGCTCCTGAACCAGGCAAATATGTTATTACTATCCGCTTCGGAGGGGAGCACATTCCTAATAGCCCGTTCCATGTTGTGGTAGGTGCTTTCTTTGGTCTCTTCCATGGGGATACAATCATTTGTTGCCCAGTATCAATATTAAATTTAACAGAAAAGGCTGGTGAAAAGTAATGAGGATATTTAGATTTCTGGATTTTGCAAATAGAAGCAAGGCTTCTGTCAATGAAAAAAAAAACATTTTTGTACTAGTGCTTAAGGAGTTCAACCTTCAGATTTGTGTGTTCAAATGTGAAGCAGGTTTTATAGTAATGGAATAAGTAATTTTGATACGTTAGTTTTGTCCTGAGTAATGATGATTTAGAGCCCTTTCAAATTTTAATATGTAGAGGAAATGCTTAATTTGTTCCAGATGTCTGCTTTTCTAACTTGTGCTAGTTTTTTTTATGGAGGATGTTTTATGTGTTAGTAAAGCTGAAGCATATCTTGGGTCATGAATGCCTTTCTTATAACGTAAAAGGAACAATACATTTCATATCACGTAATGATATGACAATTGGAGAAATACAGTATGACTTGTTTTTGTTGTTTTTACATTTGACATTTTTTCGTAAACATAATTAAACCCATAAATGTTCAGTTAAATTATGTGGGAGGCAAACTGAATCTGTATATTCTGATTTTACAATTGGTAGAAGAAAGAAAACAATTGCATGGCTGTCGTGCACTAGTCTATTTATAATGGTTTTAACATTGTACAATTGTTTTTTTTTGTGCATGATAACATTGTTCTGAATTTGTAACTTACCTTCCGCTAGGCGTGTGATACCATTCCCATAATTGAAGAGCCATGTGATATGCTGCAGTTACACCAGCCCTACGCATCCTACCACACTGGCTATCCATCACACTGGGTATAACAATTACACTGGAGAAACAGCTATCTCAGCTCTGAGAAATACCCTCTTTTTTGTTTCACAGGACAGCATGGATTACTCTGAAGAAAGATAAAAGCACAAATGCATTTACTAGTAACTTGCAGTATATTCCCAGTGCAATATGCTCTGAACTACAGTGCAAGTAGTTATAACCTGTTACCAGAAAACTGGCAGAAGAAACCTACAGCATGCATTGGGTTGAAAAACCATTTGAAAATGTATCCCTGTAGTCCCCTTCAAATTAGTTTTCTGGTTATTAGATAAAATGCTACAAATGTAATGCTTAAGGGACAAGCTTACAAATTATTTTTCACCCTCTGGTGCTTGAATATTTTGATATTCTTAGATTTGCCACTCATAAGGCAGCTACCTTTGCCAGACTAGTGTAATGAAGCCACAGAGGGTATATCTTCCAAGACCTTTTCAGTTCATTAACACAATTTCCCTCTTTTCACTCACTCATTCACTTCCTCTTTCATTAAAAAGTCATTAAATTCTTCACAAGTCAGTGTACAACATTGTCAATCACACCATCACCATAACCCTGTGATCTCAGTCTAACCAGATATCTGATAAGGCTATTGAAGGCATTGTAGGAATGTGTCAAAATTATCTATTAAGGAGTATATATATATTATGTATATCAATAGGTCCTTTATTATTATATATAAAGGAGTAGGCCATTGGTGTATATTTTAAATTTGCCTACCTTAAAATAATATATTACATAAAGAATAGAAATATGATTTATTTGGAGAACTTATCACTGTTTAGTCCTATTGCATGATTATTACTAAAAATAAAGCACTGCTTTTATTATACTGATAGTATTGTTAATTTAATTTAAATTTGAATGCAACAATCCTCATGTGCTTCCTTGCAGAATGTGTTTTCGAGGACCTGTCCTAGTATAATTAAAAGATTTGTAGCTGCAATTAACAGATATCTGAATAAGCTGTTGTCTCAATGTCAACCAATGTCAGTATGTTGATTTTTTCCCCCCATTTCTTTTCTGAGTGTAATCCTCATTTTTAATGTGTGCATGGCTCGTTGTACAGTGTATTCACTCCTTTCCTTGCAGCTCTTCTTCTTTCTTCCAAGACAGGCTCAAGCAGCCTGGATCATCTATACTCATGCCCAAACTCATCTTTGATGTCTTTTCCTTATAACAGTCTTCTCTGATTCCTGTCTTTATGCCTCTATCTCTCTTACCTATTACATCACTTGATGTTTGTTATTCCTTCTCCCAGGCAACAGAAGAGCCCATTGCACCTGTTGATGACATGGAGCCAGCTCTTAGACCCTTCAACTTAGTTATCCCTTTCACTGTCCAGAAAGGTGAAATAACAGGTAAGTCCCCAGTGAAACCTGGACACGTGGTGCTGAGAGACATGCATGAGGCAATGCAATGGACAAGATGCTCAGTGTCAGACCAGATAAGAAAACCCATTGATGTTTCCAGATGACATGTACTGTACTGTATGTATAGTAGATGGCAAGTATTGACAATTATGCTTTTGTAATTCGTAGTTGGCATTTGAGATGCACAACATAAAGTCACGAATAAAACCTAAATTTTCTGTCCATTTTTTCATGTTAAAGTGTGCTGATGATTAAAAAAGACTAAAGATTAAACGTTGTATGCCAGTTGATGGCAAATGGTGTTTGCCAAATAAAAGCAAACTCTGAAGCTCATGTATTATATAGAAGTCAACAGTGTGTTTTTTCTTTCTTGTATTTTAATAGTAGACTTCTATCATTTTAGGTGAGGTTCGGATGCCCTCAGGCAAGACAGCCCGTCCTAATATCACTGATAACAAGGATGGTACTGTCACAGTTAAATATGCTCCAACAGAGAAGGGACTGCATGAAATGGATATTAAATATGATGGAAATCATATACCAGGTAAGTAGCCAAATACCCAAAACATAGCCTCTTCAGGCTATGAAACAGAAACATGATTGTACATTAGCTCCTGTTACTTGTCAAAATAAGTTCTGGGCCTAGGACTGCTCTGCCATTCCCCTGTTAGTCAGTTTATTTCCCCTTGGTACTCCTCTTCAAAATATTTGTTAATTATATTGGTGAGAATAGTAAACCAGTTTAAAAAATGTAATAATTCAAGCAAACAGGCAAACACAATATTGAAATACACTGGGAAAGCTTTAGTAATTGTGTGATGTAATTTCTTTTTCACAGGCAGCCCTCTGCAGTTCTATGTGGATGCTATTAATAGTGGCCATGTGAATGCCTATGGCCCAGGTCTCAGTCATGGAATGGTGAATAAACCAGCTACATTTACTATTGTTACTAAGGATGCTGGAGAAGGTAATGTGTTCTGGCAATAAATTATGATTAATTACTCTCTAACCTTCACATTATGACTAAATGCACATACTGGAAAAAAATGGAATGCACAAAGACAGACTCATTTAACTACAGTATGGAAAATAGAGGGCTTTAGTAGAAAAAAGCAAGGACAGCTGTATTTGATTCAGCTATCACTCAAGATCTCCATCACAGCCTTTCTTACTACTGCATGTGCAATACACTTTAAATATTTCACATAACTTTCATTGTAAGTATTTCAGTTGGTTGGATACAGCAGGCCTCGTCAGCTTTAAAATCTGTAAAAGACAATTGTAAAAGAAACTGAAAAAAGTTAGAAAATCTTAAAGTTAGTTTATGAAGAGTATTGCTATCAGCATGCTATTCTTTTAGCCAGTTTAGAAAATCAGGCTTTGGTGATACCTGGCATTGACAGAAGAGTAATGGTATTTCATTTTGATTTGAGCAGGTGGGCTCTCTCTTGCCGTGGAAGGCCCATCTAAGGCTGAGATCACCTGCAAGGATAACAAAGATGGCACATGCACTGTGTCCTATCTCCCTACTGCACCAGGCGACTATAACATCATTGTCAAATTTGATGACAAGCACATCCCTGGGAGCCCTTTCACTGCCAAGATCACAGGTAGATGAAAAGCACTCATTAATCATAGCAAGAAGGCAACAATACACACGACAATTTAAGGGGAACCACCTGCTCCCTTAACAGATCCTCATAAGCTTTCAAATAACTTAATCTTCCACAACAGAGATCATTACTTTTTAACAACTCTCTAAGACATACACAATATGCATCAGGGTTTTAGTCAAAAATAAAGGAGAAAGAAAAAAAGACAAAAGGGGTGAAACTTACTTAAATATGGACATCATGACTTCTGAGCTACTTTGTCAATAGCAGTGTCCCAATCTACGAAAGCAGTGATAGAGGCTGACTAAAAGCTGAGACACGTGCCTTTCTAGAAGGAACATACAGTATCAGAAAAAAATAGAAGGATCTGTCCAACTAATTAAAAAAGTCTTTGTCACTACAGTAATCCCTGTTATGATAAATCACTTTTCAAGCATTGATAACCGATATACATCAGAGAGTAACAGAACTTCTAGGGATTTAAGGAAAATATGACCTATTATATAGATCAACACATACCCTGCACATTTCCAAAATCCATTAATTATGGGGCACTCTCAAGACATGTAAATAAGCATCCATAACCTTGGATTTACAGAGCTGGCTGGTAGTTATTATTAACCTCATATGGACTCTCTTAAATGGAGTAACATTGGACCTGTAAATAAACTTGAAATGGATACAACAGTGTTTTTGTTTCTGGATTATGTTAAAATATTGACCCTAGATCACCTTCTAGTTTAGTGTAACATTCCACTTCATCAACTCTCCATTACAGATTTACTGTATAACACACACAAGGGGCCTTAATATTGTGGGAAAATAAATGTATATTGCTGATGCAAACCCGATTTTAATGGAAGTGCTGTATTATTAATTGGACATGAAATGAATGAAGCTTAATTTAAAATGTAGCACATGAAGATAATCTGTAAAACGTTTAGTTAAGATGGTTGTAGCTGGGGTTTTCACATAGTTGATATAATTATTTTTCTGAGCAATGTTTTGAGCTTTTTCATTTTGTATAGTTTAAAACATTAAATATTTTGCCAATTTTCTTTTACAGGAGATGATTCCATGAGAACATCACAGCTTAATGTTGGCACATCAACAGATGTCTCTTTGAAGATCACAGAGACCGATCTCAGTTCATTAACTGCCAGTATCAGAGCTCCATCTGGCAACGAAGAGCCTTGTCTTCTGAAAAGGCTGCCAAACAGGCATATTGGTGAGAAGCCTACAGAGCCGGTAGCATAAATTTGTAATCTGAAATTCAGCACCTTAATTAAGATAGCTCTTTAATATCATTATCATTACCATTATTCATACAATCCAATTAAGCCATACAAATCAAGGGAAAAACTGTCAAGGAAACTGCAAATATTTCCTTCCACTCAAGTCCTAGATATATAATGAATCATTTCATATGCATGCTATTTGTTAAAAATGTAAAAATAAAACAGGGTATTTTTTGATGGCACTATGTATTTTTCCAAAGGTATTTCATTCACACCCAAGGAAGTGGGAGAGCATGTGGTCAGTGTGAAGAAGAATGGCAAGCATGTCACCAACAGCCCCTTCAAAATCATGGTGGGGCAGTCAGAAATTGGAGATGCCAGCAAAGTGAAGGTGTCCGGAAAGGGATTAATAGAGGGCCACACCTTTGAGGTGTCTGAGTTCATTGTGGACACAAGGAATGCAGGTATGACCACTATACAGATTTCAGCATTTTATGAAAAAAATGGCAGTTTTCAGTAATGCATATTACTGACTCCTGAAAGTGTACTCTGTGTTCCCAGGGAGCTACAGACACATTTTTTCAAATATGGTCATGGACCATACAGTATGCTGCACAAATGTTCTATTGCTTTGGAGAAGGGTATGTGTGACTCTGTCCACAGTGCTGAAACCTCTATTGGCTTAACAACACCACTGAAAAGGGTGTGGTTGTCTGGCATTACTACCACCTAAAGAATGATCACATGTTGTTGGCAGTCACCACTCCTCCTTCCGTGACCCCAGTGGGCCCTTGCCTTTCATGATATTGCTCAAATGGAGCTGTCTACTGCTTGGGTCTTTGGCGCCACAGAAGGAATCTCTAGGAGAAAACTGGTCCTGCCACCATCTTCTCGTTACTGAGTTAGTTTTGCAGAATCTCTGGGGCTGGCCATGTGGGATGGGGTGGGATCAGGGCGAAGATGGGAGAGGTTTTTTTCCAAGAGGGGGGATACATTCCAGAAAGGTAAATTGTGGGGTCTAGAGGGCATTGTGGAAGGGGGGAGAGAAAAAAGGTGAAGACAGAAAAAGAAAGATGCTAGTTTTCTTCTGTTTTGGATTCTAACATCAGGAAAGGTTTACATGTATGTGGTTATTTTGAAGCAGTTGTGATAGGTAGCTTATGAAAGAGCTTGGGATCTTTTTCCATCTGAAATATGATGAGTGATACTTAAGCTACAGTTATATAAAATTGTACAATATTTTCATGTTGGAGAATAAAAACATGGTAACATTTGCAAATTTGAAAGAGGAGAAAATCTGAGGATTGTCTTGCTTGTCCAGTTGCTTGCATCTTCTCAGACTATGGCTTGTAAGGTTTTGATGTCAACACTGTAAGTAGAACCAGTGCTCTTTGTTTAAAGAAGTCTGTATATAGTTATAAATGAGTTTAAAGCTGCTTTCAATATAACTTCACAGCAGCTGGATAATTAAGCTTAAATACATAAAGGTAATTGCTCTAACTGTGCTCTATTAAAGTTCAACTTGAAAAATCCTGGATTAACTTGTTTAACTCCTTTCATCTTTCTTTTAGGTTATGGAGGTCTTGGTTTGTCAATTGAAGGTCCGAGCAAAGTTGACATAAACTGTGAAGATGTGGAGGATGGAACATGCAAGGTGACATACTGCCCGACTGAACCTGGAAACTACATCATCAATATCAAATTTGCTGACAAACACGTGCCTGGTAAGGAGTATTTCTAAAAAAGACTGCTGAACACACAAAACAGAAAAAAATCACTGAACAAGATATTTAGTGTATTATTTTTGTTCAATCTTTTACTGAAGCATAAAATCAATAAGTCGAGAGAAAATAACACTCAACTCATCTGACAGAACAGAGGACTAGTCTTCAAATCTAATGTCTACTGGCACTCTTTACTTTTTGACACACATTTCTAGCAAATAGAAATCACTTATCATTAGTATTGTATGCAGTATTAAAAGCATCATGTGAAAAAATACCTAAATATCTGTTTCTCTTATGAAAACTGCCTTTATCAGTATACAGTATACGTAATGTTATATACAGTCAAATAGATGGATTATACCTTTAAGTCTAGTTCATCATCCTTTAATGTTCATGTATTCCTAAATCAAGATGCATTTGTTTTGCAGGAAGTCCCTTTACAGTCAAGGTGACAGGAGAGGGAAGGATGAAGGAGAGCATTACAAGAAAAAGACAGGCTCCCTCCATTGCAACTGTTGGTAGCACATGTGACCTTAACCTCAAAATCCCAGGTAACCAGATACAAGAGTGATTTTGAATAAAGTTATATGTGAAGATGTAAGCCTTGAACCAAGAAAATATGTGATTTTTCTTCACATTCCTTTCACCTCATGAAATGTTGACTCATTTCGCTCATAATTTAAAAAACTTTTGTTTCCACCCTCAAGCTTTCCATATTTTGTGTTTTTAAGCCTGTGTCCTGCTTTTGTTTATATCTGTCGCTAGCTTTGTCCTTGATAAAAAAAAGGCTGAGGCCCATACTAGACAGGAAGCACTAACATGGACAGGAAAGCAGATGCACATACTGTAATTAACAGAGCACATGTTTCCATTTTTCCTCCTGGAATTAGGTTGATGGGAAATTATGGTTACATTCTGCGCAGCAATATGCTAAACTATGAAAATGTCACTTATGTAACAGGTCTTTTGACAATGTGAAATTGTTTGGATATATGCAACACAGAAGCATTTAATCAAGCACAAAAGTCCCCAGACTAATTCAAAGATAAATGGAATTGAACTGTTCTTTGACACACATAAAATAATATAATAGGCAACTTCAATTTTTTTTAACTCGAATGATGTTGATGCTCTAGGGCAATACGTTAAGAAGTACACACATTTGTGTTGTTGTCCAGTTTGATTCGATATTTTATAACATCATCTGCAAAAAGAATAACATTATTTCCCTATCAGTATAAAAATATCAATACTTTAGAATTCTTTCATAAAGGGAATAACATCTTTAAAGAAATGTCTCACCACGCTGTGTGAAAGAAGATATGTGAACCTGAAATAAAGGTCCTCTTAAAACTATAGTTAAGGTTAGGGTTATGGTTCCAGCTACTGTATTGCCAGGATTAGAGCTTGTTACCTACTTTCAATTAATCAACTGTATGGACTGTTTTTTGTCTAATTAATTTAACCCTGTTATTACTTTATGCATTTAAAATGTTATTACAACCCCTGATCTAAAGTGTTACTAAACAAGCAGGTTAGCTTGTGGGGCAAGGGCTGATGTGCTTTCACAAGAAGTGCACCAGACTCAATTAGTAGTTAATTCAAACATACATATTTAAATATAGTCACTTTTGTCAGCATAACCAAACGACTTACTAATCAAGTAAAAATCTAGATAAGGAAACAAGAAAAGGAATAAATACAATAGTGTGCACAGGTGTATGGGCTTGAGTATTTTTTTTTACCAACGGTATCTTCTACTTTCTAAACCTTTTTTCCTCAATCCCTCTGTTCTTCCTTCCTTCCTCTCCTTGTTCCCTCATCCTTTCAGGGAACTGGTTCCAGATGGTATCGGCCCAGGAGCGTTTGACACGAACTTTCACCCGCAGCAGCCACACCTACACGCGCACTGAGCGCACTGAGATCAGCAAAACAAGGGGTGGGGAGACCAAGAGGGAGGTGAGGGTGGAGGAGTCCACTCAGGTCGGAGGAGACCCCTTCCATGGCGTCTTTGGAGAGTTCTTGGGCAGAGAGAGTCTAGGAACTTTCAGCGGTATTCCCAGACAAGAGGGTGTGTGTCTCAGACCACTTCAGCTTTTTAGCTCCTGTGTTTCTTTAGGAACATAAAAGGATGCCTGAAAGAAAAGTGGCATACTGTATGTGGCATGTTGTGGTGTGCAGAGTTTTGCCAGTTTGCCCAAGGAGTTTTTACAGTTGGTTTGAATCAGAGCCCAGCTGCTGTCAAAATTTGTGAACCTGGAAGCAAGATTTTTAGACTTTCCCCCCAGGAGAAATATATTTCAAAATTATATATTCATATAAAATGACAACATAGCTGGAAAATGTGATCGCCAACTTGTTAACTCATGCATCAATCATTTAGATTGTCAACTGTAAGAAATAAAACAAAATTTTCTACGACTAACCTTTCTGCAACAAATTATATTTCGAAGAAAATGTATGTTTAAGAAACTGATAATGGAATATAATATGAAAATATGAAATAAGGGTACTGTGTTGTATGTACCCTTCTAGCCAATTATAAAGGGCTTTAATCACACTCTTATAATCTGCTGATTATCCCTTCACTGCTTTACCTGTCACTCTGCACTGTTTAATCTTTATTAATCTCTGTTACATCTTACACCAGACCTCTGGTGTTTCAGGATGATGTGTACCTCTTCTTAATTTTAGTAGTAAAGTGTGGTTTAAGTTCACGATGAGACACCTGAAGTCTCTTTCTTCCTCTGTCTGGTCTCTTAGGAGAAGCTGGGTCCCAGGATATGACAGCCCAGGTCACCAGCCCGGGAGGGAAGACCGAAGATGCTGAGATCATTGAAGGAGAGGACAGCACCTACAGCGTGCGTTTTGTGCCTCAGGAGATGGGCCCTCACACAGTGAATGTGAAGTACCGTGGACAGCATGTGCCTGGTAGCCCCTTCCAGTTCACTGTTGGGCCACTGGGTGAGGGTGGAGCTCATAAGGTCAGAGCTGGAGGCACTGGTCTGGACCGCGGAGTTGCAGGAGTTCCAGGTACTGTCTTGAAATGTAAAGAAAACCCTGTTTTCTTTAACACTTTGATTTCCCTTTCTGAGCAATCCATTCACATAAAACCTAACAAAAAATTAATGTGCCATTAACTTTTGGAGTATTAAATGAAGCCTGGTAAAGGATAATAAAAAACTGAATAGTTAATCTTACATTTGTAATGTTCCTCATTGATACACTTTTTCATTCATTGCATCAATTAACTGATTTATAAATATGCATTTCTCTGCTCTCCACAGCGGAGTTCAGCATCTGGACGCGAGAGGCAGGTGCTGGTGGCCTCTCCATTGCTGTGGAAGGGCCAAGCAAAGCGGAGATTTCTTTTGAAGACAGGAAAGATGGATCTTGTGGTGTCTCCTATGTTGTCCAGGAGCCTGGTAAGGCTATTCACACCTGTCATTCAATGTATTTTGCACTGTGCAAAATTAAGAATAAACTGATGAAGATGTATCACGATTTAGCAATGAAAACAATTATCGATTCTCGGCTAAAAACATGTTTCAACATGGAAAACGATGGCCTCAACAAGTCAGTAAGATGTCAGGTGTGCTTAATTTGTATTTGTACAGTATATGTTTTACAAGGTAGACTGTTGTAGGCTTTTGGATCATCACAGAGGAAAACAATCCTAAAGATACAGTATTATAGTCAATTATACAACAGCTGAATTAAACCAATTGGATATATGATTAACAAACCATAGAGCTCTAACCTCTCTTTTTGGTTAAGTGTAAAATTATTATACAAACCAATAAAAAGAACATATTAATAGGTTATTATGGAACACAATTGGGAACCTATATGAGCACTGTCATCAAATGTTCTCTACTATTATGTCTGTAATCTCCTAAAGGATAAATGCAAAACTGTGTGATACCATATTATACAGTGCAAATAGGGCCACCATTATAATTTAACACATGCAGTACAGGAAAATACTCTATCATAAAATGTCCTAGATTGCGGTCTTTGACGTAGAAAACTACTTATACAGTTCAATTCAATTCAACTCAACTCAACTTTATTTGTCATTATACTTACAGTACACAGGTGCATAGTATAATGAAAAGTGCTTCTCATTAGTCTCTCAGGTGCAGTATACTGTATATATAGAACAGCAGACAAGACAATAGATAATAAATACAATAACAATAGCAGTGTAAACAACAGTATGGTACCACTGCGACAGTACCCATATCCCATACCCAGTGCATAAAGAATCATGTTTACTGTTGAACACGTGTAGAAATTCAATTATGCTATGCTATGGACGGTTCTTGCTCATGATCTTTCTACTAAGAGATTACTTTGCTTTGATTTTTTAAAATCATTTTGGAGAAAGTTGATAATGTTAATAGTAACTAGAATTGATTGAGTTGGTTCTAACTTCTGTTCTGGTTTTCCAAGGTGATTATGAGGTGTCAATCAAGTTCAACGATGAGCACATTCCAGACAGTCCCTTTATTGTACCAATTGCTACGCTGTCTGATGATGCACGGAGACTCACTGTCACCAGTCTGCAGGTACACTTGTTGGCTATAATATGACTCTTCTTCAAGCTGTTTATCCCCATATATACTGTGCATACAGTGATTACCCTAGAGAATAACTTACTGCTTTTGTCTGTGCTTTAAAGAAATCAGTGATCCATTGTCCTTTTTTATATATAGTATAATTTTAGAACTGATTGGCTTTTTTATCATATACCCTATTCCTCAAATTTGGTATTGCCAGTTGAATCTTTACTGCATGGCTCACAGCAATGTCTGCTGTACACACACATTGAGAGAGTGAGAAAGTGCAGAGGTTGTGCCTCCAACCTTTCCACTCCTTGAGCTCTTCATCTTTTGACATTTTAGAAGTTCTGTAGTGCTTCCTACAAGCTTCGATGCCAGCTAGAGGACAGGCATATCCCTCTTTGAGGTCATTGCAAGTCAACAGCTACGAGGGCTTTTTTCTTGTGGGGAGTCAATAGAGCCACAGCTAATTCCAATCCTACCCTGGTGGTTCTGAGCCCATAGTGCACTGCTGCTTGTGGCATCCTGGTCACAGTCAGCTAGTGACATGACCCAACCTGGAACTCACACTGTCTGGGTCACGGAGCTCAACCTGGACTTGAAGTGACCCTTGTGGGCTTTTTAATCTATCTGTCACAGGAATTATAGACAAAAACCTTACAATATACTGTATATATTGCAAGACATTAAGATGGCTGAAACTGACTTTTGGTAGAGCTGCAAAAAATTTAAATGGTGCATAGTATTTTAAATTGTTGTGTTTCCAAAAATGATCTATTGATAGAAGAAGTGCCTGATGGGTCATACTGTATCTCTCTGACTATTGCATAAGTTAAAGCGAATGCTAATTTGCTTTTACATTTGTAGTATTTTATCAAATATTTCAAGTTCTTATGAAATACTTTGTTTCAGACAACAAACCCAGCAACAACCAAAGAAAGTCAAATATCTGGGAGATCCACATATTCAGTATGTGTTAAAGCAGAAGGCTTAAGTTATATTTATGTCAAGTTATATTTATATCAAGTTATGTACTTGGATGCATCTAGAGTAATGTGTATCTTGTATTGCACCTTTTATCATCCTGTGCTGATACAGAGGCTTAACTGTCCTTCCAGTAATCACAAGTAGGTTACATTATATGAGACCTGCTCTGTGCTGAGATATATTGGCTGTATCCTGCTTGGACTGTTCACATAGGAATTGTTCCCCTCTGCTCTGCACATTTTACGTGTGTGATCATCTCCAAAGGCAACCAAAATAACATGGCAGTTAAATTTAACACTGCTCTGCCATCCCTTACAGGAGACCGGATTAAAGGTCAACCAACCGGCATCCTTTGCGGTGCAGCTGAACGGAGCCAGAGGGGTGATTGATGCCAAAGTTCATACACCATCTGGGGCTGTGGAGGAATGCTATGTCTCTGAGCTGGATAGTGGTAAGAACGTGAACCAGATCTTTTTTTATTACCTTTAGAGCAGAGTCGCAGTACGTGTGAAAAAAAACACTTAATTTTATGAAATTTGAATGCCAAAGTAAAATATATAAAATAATTATAAAATTATAATAGACATATCTTCTAAGCTTTTTTGATTAATTAATTAATAGGTGCTTTCTTCTGCCTTTGACTATGTATACATATAGGCTTGACAAGCTTCATTTAGAAAAAGCTTGGGTTGCCATGCAGTGATGTTTGGATTAATGTGTGCTTAACACATGAAAAAAAAAACATTTAAGAAATGGTCTTTATTAGTTATATTGTTACATTGTGTTATTATTATATCGTGTAAATTGGCTACTAAACCTTTAATAAAGTATGTCCAGCCTTTGATAATAATTGTATAATGTCCTGACAAAGCCTCTGTTTTGCCATCAGTTAATCAAAGGGTCTTGAAGGAACAGCTGCAGAATATCACATGCCATTTGCCCCCTCAGTCATAAATCTCCACCCCCCGTTATCTACTTGTTACCAGATGTTAAAAAGTCAGTTGTCAGAATAGTTGAGGTTCATATTTTCATCAAACAGAAAGCGTTTGTGTCAAGAACATTCGTTAAGCAGGATCGATTATTTTTTCTTGTTCCACAGATAAGTATGCCATCCGCTTCATTCCCCACGAGAACGGAGTCCACTCCATTGATGTGAAGTTCAATGGCAGCCACATCCCAGGCAGTCCTTTCAAAATCCGGGTGGGAGAGCCCGGACAGGCTGGGGACCCAGGGCTCGTGTCTGCGTTTGGGCCTGGGCTGGAGGGAGGAACCACAGGTAAACTTCCCATTTCATTTCCCATTTTCTGTCTCTTTCTGACATATTTATATCAAAATTCATGTCTACTGCTTTTCTTAGGGAGACCTGTTAAGAAACTGTCCTCACAGAATGTACATTTTGCATCCCCCCGTTGTAAACATACAGTAGCACAAAGATCAAAATACAAGTCATTTAGAAATTATTAAGGCAATGAGTACTCTTGACATTCTTGCTTTAAGATTGTATGCGTTTATTACACTGAGGAATGTTTTGTTACTATGTTAATACATTTAAAATATTTTTCTTTTGTTCATTTATATCATAGTAGATGTTTGTCCCTCTTTTACTTCCTTTAGGAGTGCCTTCTGAGTTTATAGTGAACACATGCAATGCTGGGTCTGGCGCTCTCTCAGTGACTATTGATGGCCCCTCTAAGGTGAAGATGGATTGCAATGAATGCCCAGAGGGATATAAGGTTACTTACACACCAATGGCTCCGGGAAGCTATTTAATTTCTATTAAATATGGTGGACCTCAGCATATTGTGGGCAGCCCTTTCAAAGCAAAAGTCACAGGTAAGAAAACTGAGATATAGAGATAAACAATTATGAAAATCTGCCTTAAAAAACTATGCAGAGTGGAAATTAGCTGAAAGTTAGACTGATAAAACTTTAAACAAAATTACAAAACCCTAAATAAACAACCGTTTAAGTCCTTTGTGAACTTACTGTATACTGTAGATGGAGGCAATGTATGAAGAATTACAAAGCATTTTGTCTGACAAAAATGTTTTAGAAAAAAGGGGGAAAACAGTCTATCAATAGAATTTTTTTTTTTCATTTGTATGTAAGGTTTAACTAAATTTTTAACTGGTTCCACCTTTGTCATTTATTTGCACCATCTGCATACTATATATACTATAGCTATCATCCCAAAAAATTATGTTGTAAAAAATGAAATGTTATTATCATTTTTATTAGAAAGTTAAATTGACTGGCACTCCTTATGTGACTTTATGAGGATAGTCAGGGTTTTGTAGATCTAGAGATGGTTTTTGATGCTCTAGTGATAGTGGTTCTTAATAGTTCTTTGATTCTAAATGTGTAGGTGCTCGCCTGTCAGGAGGTCACAGCCTGCATGAAACCTCATCAGTTCTTGTGGAAACTGTTACTAAAACTGCCACTGTTGGAGGATATAGTGCCATGCCAAAGTTCTCATCAGATGCCAGTAAAGTTGTTTCAAGGGGTCCTGGTCTCTCCAAGGCCTTTGTTGGGCAGAAAAACACTTTTACAGTGGACTGCAGTAAAGCAGGTAAGTGCGTTTTGACAGAGCGGCATTGATAGTGAACATCATTCTTTAGTTGCTAAGGGAAGATGGAAAACTCTTTACTCTTCTATTTAAACACAGGGTTTGTAGAATTGTTTTAAAATTAAGTGGTGGCAATGAAAGGATGATATCATAATGGCCAGTGCTGGTCAGTGCTGACACTCCCAGCTCTTGGCTCCTAGGTTAGATTCTGCGCTGGGGCTCTGTACGTGGAGAGTGCATGTTTTGTCTATTTTTGGATAGGTTTACTCCAGTTGCTCCTATAAAGACATGCTGACTTGATTAAATGATGTCTCTAAATTGTGCCAATGTGGACATGCACCCCATCTAGGGAATTATAAGTCATTATAAGTGGTTTATAATTCTGAAAAGGGCTATTGCAACCTTTATAAGCAACTTTCGGATGATGGATAGATGGATGCATCTGTTTTTTACTTCTTCTCTTTTCTGCATGAATGTTCTTCAATGGTTTGACAGCTAGAGTGAGAGATAAAAAAACTTTCCCTTTTTTTGTAGGTACTAATATGCTAATGGTGGGAGTGCACGGTCCAAAGACACCTTGTGAAGAAGTGTATGTGAAGCACATGGGCAATAGAATGTATAACGTTACATACACGGTCAAGGAAAAGGGGGACTACATCCTTATTGTCAAATGGGGTGATGAAAATGTGCCGGGAAGCCCCTTCCATGTCACAGTACCTTAAGCACAGCACAGTACTTATGTTACATATGTTAAACCCCCCTTGCTATGCAACCTAATGGACGATTCTGAGATGCACTAAAATTGCAAAATAACTTCAAGCCATGTGCCAAGTGTTTCATTAGCATATTCATTTTTTTAAAAAAAAAACAATAATATTTTTGCAGTGCATGAAGACAAAGTTGTGATGTCACATTAAACAATAAGTGCACGGTAAAAAAAAAATACAAAACACCTTTTCCTGCTTTTTTGTTGAGCATTTCTTTTGTAAGTTCAGCCCTTACAGTAGGGTTAAAGATTGTTGTTTTTTCTTTTCCTTTTTGGTAACTTTTTATATATTTATATGGAAGACAAGACATGCAGTATGGATAAAGTGAATCTTTTTTCCATTTCATATTGGGCCAATTTTAAGCCTTAAAGTTTTTATTTCTGCTCTGAAAAGAAGGAATCCTTTGAATTCCAGTATTTGGGTGGTATATAGTACCTCTTTCTTGCTTAATTCACATAGAAAGATAACAGTAAATGTATTTATAACAACAAACATACATAACATCTTGCTTTTTTTAAACAAATGTCATATTAAACAATATTAAAAAGGCCAATATGAATTTGAAAAAAAATAAATATCACTTTGAAGAGGTCACTGTCAGAGTTGAAAGGATACTGGAGGTTGTTGCAATTAATTTATTTTGTGAAATGTATTTTTTTTCTTTTATGTGAAAAGGAATTTACCTGATATCTGCTGGGAGAGAATTTCTGAAAAGTAAGATTTACAGAGTCAGAAATAAGTATGAACGTTTGAAAAATAATTTGTTAAAACCTATCACTTAAACACTGAACATTCTGACAGTGACTTCTTTTCATGTCCTGGCCCGTTATATAGGATTGTGATTGGTCAGAGGCTGAAGAAGTACTAAAGAAAAAAGACAGGTGTAGCAATGTTTTATTATGTGAATGTCAAAACACAGATTTTGTCATGAAACAGTATTAAAGAGTGCCATTTTATAGTGTTTTTGTATGTATTAAAATAAGAATACCTAACTGTTTGATATATTAACCTACTGTTTGGTAAGAATGTGCAGGCATAATAAAGGTTTAACTGCTAACTTGCCACAAAAATACAAACACTTGTGGTCTTGTATGCTTTACTGGACACTGCTTAGTAATGGTGAATATTTTCAGATAAAGCTGGAGAATAATGGAAATGTTGCTTATAATAAAACTCTGATAGTGGCTGAAGAGCCGGTGCATTAGGAAATTATAGTAACATCTTTTCTCCAACTGTCACCACTGACACCTACTGGTTTTAATTTGTAGTGCTTTTTCATTTTTTAGGGCGCTTGAGGTTTTGCAGTTTGATATACAGTACCTTCTTACCATTCATTTTAGGATAATAATGTTGCAATCCAAATATTAAGAAATCACATGGTTTTTATAACTATAAGGGGAAAAGATAATAGTTTTATTTTCACAATTATATTACTTGTGTTAGGTATTTGTTTCAGGCATTGATTCTAATGGTTATCAGTCACATACATTATTTTACAATAGGAGAATTTTTCGGTTGGCATCTGGACTGTTTTCCTCCTTTTAAGCATAGACATTTCTTTTAAAAAATGGCAAATGGTTTCTCCACTAAACCACTCTTCACTTACTCTTCTGATAAATTGAAAGTATTCTTTTTCTGGGGGGGTGGGGGGACTGCTTGACAGGCTCCTTGATTGCGTGACCCAGCTTCATCTTGGTAAATGATTATTTGCTCAAAGAGCTTCAGAGGAAAATTGCAAAACAGTTCAGTAATATGCATTTTGCAGGAGAGTAGAATTTGACTTGGCAGCAGGAATCATCTCTAATCAGTAGACTCAAATCCTCTAAACCTTCAGAGCGCTATGGTTCAGTATCTAGTACTTACACTACTTAAAACTCATGGTAATCAAAGAATAAACTGTGGGCTACACGATCACATTACCATAATACATGAAAAATGCTATAAGTCAGGGAGACATTTTATTGATGAGCATAAATGATTTATACTGTATGTCATTATGCTTTTTTGCATTTACAGTAACTGTTATTTTTAAACAGTACTGTATGTGTTCGCAGAATGTATGTGTCTTTTAAATGCATTGAAAAGTGTATGTCTTATCACAAGCCCCAGTGTCAGAACTTTTGACAATATTATAGAGCAC